>NC_088192.1:2583772-3783772 GCF_028769735.1 Zonotrichia leucophrys gambelii | reverse complement strand
ACAGGAGTGTGGGCTGTGTTTTGTCCATCCTCAGGGATGGTTTTCCCCCAGATCCCTCCCATTCTTGGCACTGCCAGGACCCCAGCTCTGCACTGCCATGTGCCCAGGGCAGGTTTCAGTGCCAGGAGGTTCCTGGCAGGGATCTGAGGCCCTTCTCCAAACAAATCCAACTGTCTGAGCGAGGCCACCCTGGAATGGAGCCACGAACTCTCTACTTGGGTGGTGGCACATCTGGTGGGGAATTACAGAGGGAAGCATCTCCTGATAGAGGCTGTGGGCTGGGCTCTGAGAAGGGGCTGTTGTGAATCTCCAGGGATTCCAGAAGGAAGCGGAGATGATAATTAATGCCTGGTTCAAAAGCAATTATACCAATTATGTTTTTAATTTAATCTCTGCAAAATTTGGGACTCTCAGAAAAATGTAAATAAACAGCTCTAAAAATATTAACATCTCTCCTGTTTAGCATCCTCCCCAGATCCTGGCTAAACGAGCTCATTCCCAGCAGTGCTTGCCTGCCAATCTTGGGCAGAATTTGCAGAGATATTCCTTGGAAATTCCCTCAGTCTTGCTCAAGAACTGCAGGGCTATCCATGGAAAATCATCCCCACAGGGAATAAGTTTGTCCACAGCAAACTGCCACCACATTCCAGTGTTCTGCCAGTGCCCTGACAGGGCCAAACTCCTGCTTGTCAGGATGATGGAAGGTTCTGCTTCTCGGTGACCTAAATCCCACCAATTCCCATGTGCATTGGTGGGAGAATCTCCTAAAATACCAGTTTGTCCCTGCTACTACTGCAGAATGATCAAGGCTTCTCCTTAATCAATCAAAAATGTCATTTCCCCCCACATTTTCAAACTGTTACATACAAGAAGTTATGTGTCTGGATCCCATCCCATCCCATCCCATCCCATCCCACCATCACATGCTCTGGATGCTGTTGTAGGACATAGTATTGACAAAATGATCCAAAGTGACCAAGGGCTCTGGGGAAGCCATCTGAGACACCTCAGGAGGACTTGGCTTCCCAGGTCTCTGCTCTCCAGAATGCAGGACACAGACTTACAGCTGTGTGGGTGACTTGGGCTGAATTTGCCTTTTTCTCTACAAAGCTGTGCACCAGGTCGGCAGCCCCTGCACACCAGAGGCATTGAGACTCCTTTTTTCCAGCTTCTTGAGGGTCTTGTCCTGCCACATCCCAACTAACTGACACCTTAATATTTTAGCCTTTATATTTTTCAAATCCTGTGCTGCATTAGTCCATAACTCCATAGAGAAGTGTTGGCTAACTATCTTCACGTTTGGTCTCAAGGCCTGACATCCAAGGACACCCTACAGCCTCAGGGCCTGAAAAATATAAGGTAAAGCAAAATGTGAGGAGCAAACTGGGGGTATTTTACTTCATTACCTGTAGCTGTAATTAAGGATTAACCCCTGATATGCAAATGGACCAAACTCATAACTGAATGAAAAACTCGTGACCATTTTGGGTGTAGCCTCAGAGGCTTTGGCTGGCCAGGGTGTATCTATTGAAGGCCTTTAATAAATACCTACTCTTATTTTAATCCTGACTAGTGTCTGTCCTAGGGAGCCCCTCCAAGGCACCATCAGTAGCTCTGTTTCCCTTTGTGCTGCAGGTTCAGCCCATATGAGTGGTATGATGCCCACCCCTGCAACCCAGGCTCGGACATCGTGGAGAACAACTTCACCCTCCTGAACCAGGTTCCTGGTTTGGCTGGAGGGTGATCAGAAGGTTTAAACATCCCCCTTATTCTCTTAATGACTATTCTTCAACCCCAAGAATTTGTTTTGTGTGGCAACCTTCCACCCCTGCAACCCGGGCTCGGACATCATAGAGAACAACTTCACCCTCCTGAACAGCTTCTGGTTTGGGATGGGAGCACTGATGCAGCAAGGTAAGGCCACCCACCTGCTCTTAGGGCTTTTTAAATTCAAAATTTGGTTTGGATACAACCTCCCAGCACCTCCTGGCCCCTGCAGCTCCAAGGAGGAACACTGCCTTCATCTCCCTCAGCTGCTTCATTCCGCCACATCCCACAGACTGCAAATTCCTATTTCTGTTAATTCCAACCATTTCTTCCCGAACCAGTTGAGCAGAGGGGCCACGCGGATTTGCTTTTTTGATGGAGCCCCACTTTGGAGATTCTCTCCCAAATTTGTCGTAAACCAGGACTAAATTTGGCGCCCAATGTGGGGCACTAGAAAAGGTTGAGGCTCCAGAACACCTATAGTATATTGACGACATCCTTGTGTGGGGGAACACAGCTGTGGAAATGTTGTTCAGTTTCAGGATCTCTGACCTGGCTCTCTGTCTGTTCTAAATCTACTTTTCCAGCAGACAGGGTGCCTTGCCCTCTGCTCCATCCACATTTTTCCCTTCCCCTGGTCATTCTGAGCAGTGTGAGATGCCCTGAAGCTCCCTAAGTCTGGAGGAGCTGCCCTGGGAGCCTGTGCCCATCAGCCCCTCAGGAGAGCTTCCAGTGGCCACAGGGAGCCCAGAAATGGGGCAGGGGTGGGATTACACCCCTATGTGTGTGAATGGAATAGAGAGATGCAATGAACAGAATAGATCTGTTCAGAAGGCAGCAGGGAGCCGCTCTGAATAAGGAACGAAATTCAGCTGCGATCTAATTGCAGAAAATCCAGGAATAGAAATAAGTGGAAAATGTCAAACATTTGTCACACTTTAATTTACCATGTACCAGTGGTTACATCCAGAGAGCAAAAGAAGCACAGCCTTGGCTCAGTGGCAGGCACAGGGCTGCTCTGAGCTCCGCTGCTGCCTGTAATAGAGATTCCTCCTGGATCTCAGCTGCCCTCGTGGACAGTGACAGTTCCCAGCAAGGCGGTTTAGCAGCATGAATCATCCCTCTTATCAGATGCTGATAAATGAAAAGAGCTATATTCTTTTTAACTCAATTCTGCATCTGAGAAGAAAAATATTTCAAAGCCAGACTGATGTCACAGCATCCAATGCATCAAAGGGCCGGAGATGGAAGAGGGAAGAAGAAGGATCTTGAGGAGAACCAAAGCACCCTCAATATCCAGGACTCCTCCTCTTCCTGGTGTCTCCTTGCTGCACTCTGAAGGGAGGAAAACTACACCCCATGCTCTGCTTTGATGCCACACTGCCTAAAATTGCTTTGCAAAGCCCAATCTTTGTTGCACTTTCCAGGCTGATAAATCCTCTGAGCACAGCTGTTTCAAACCCAAAGCTCTTGCCTGGCTTTAAAAGGTGTTTTGGGTGATTACAAAAATAGCACAACCCATTTAGCCCTTCATGTCTGCTCAATAAAAGTCATTCCAGACCCACTACACCTTTTATGCTGCAACATCTCCTGCTTCCCCATTTCTGACTGGCATTCAAAGCCCTGGACCCTGATAGTGCCTTTCTCTTGGTGTTTGATTTTTTTAAAACCTTGTGTATTTGAACACACTCCCCAGAGTGAGTCTTTTGAAAATAATCTGTATAAAAGCAAAGCCCTTTTTAAATGGCAGAATAAAACACTCATAAAAGTTCATAAATAGCTTGCTATTTAAATCTCATAAAAGCAGCCCAGTTAATTACTTCAGTTTGGATGTTTCCTGTAAATTGGGCACTGTACCCAAGGTCAGTAATCAAGGAAGAGGGTTTTTCTGCAAATACTACAAAAACCCCACTGATGTCCTTGCATGTAAGATGTCTGGATAATTTGCCTCAAAACCAGTTGGCTTTAATTGCATGGCTGTAACAGTTTTGACAGTGAAATCCGACCATATATATATATATATGTGTGTGTGTGTGTGTGTGTGTGTGTGTGTGTGTGTGTGTATGTATGTATGTATATAAAATGTACATATGGATATATAAAATTGGTTTTTTCCCTCTATTTCCTCTGTCCTCCTTCCCCTGTCCCCCAGGCTCGGAGCTGATGCCCAAAGCCCTGTCTACACGGATCATTGGTGGCATATGGTGGTTCTTCACCCTCATTATCATCTCGTCCTACACGGCCAACCTCGCCGCCTTCCTGACCGTGGAGAGGATGGAGTCCCCCATCGACTCGGCAGATGACTTGGCAAAGCAGACAAAAATAGAGTATGGAGCAGTGAAGGATGGAGCTACCATGACCTTCTTCAAGGTGAGACCAGGCAGAGGCTTTCTGCCTTCCAGGCAGAGATGCCAACGGGAGCCAGGACAAAGATCCAAAGACAGAAATCCTCCCAAGCCACCCCTGCTGCTCCTTCTTGCAGCTTCTTTCAGTCTCACATCTTGCCCAGACTGAGACTGTCACTCACCTGAGTCCCACCAAGGCTAAATCCCCCTCCCTGTTGTTAACTGAAGTCACAGGTACAAAATTAAACTGATTTTACACTTTTGCAGGCTCTACCCAATATTGGCTCTGACACCCTAAAATGCAGCATGTGCCAAAGTGCAGCTTCTATTAAAACCCTGCAGAAAGATCTTACATTCTTTAAAGCATCTTCACAATTTCCACATCTGACCCATCCAGCTCCTTCCTTGCCCCATGGAGCCCCCAGGCTGAGCCAGCCAGGCTTCAGGGACAGAGGAGAGCCCAAATGAAACCCACAGCTGGACAGATGTTGCAAAGTGCCCTCCCTGACCTGTATTTTTTACAGCTGAAATATCTTCCTTGTCCTTCAGGTATTCATATCAATGTAATCCAGTTTTATTAACCTCTGAGATCCAGGGCAAGGTAACACTACCAGTGCATCACAATCCAATTGCATTAATTTCGTCTATTTAAAGCATAATTAAATTCAGAAGTCAGTCAGATTCCACCGTAGCCTCAAAAATAGAAAGAAACTGAGAGATGTAAAATGACCTTTAAAACCACTGCTGGCCTGTAAAAACCCAGTTTGAAAAGAGAGAGAATAAAGGGATAGAAATGAAGGGTGATTAAGGAATTATCACCCTGGCAAGGAAAGAGGCCCGAAGGAAGATCCCAGGCTTTGGCTCAGGAATGGGAGCTGGCTCCCCCCCTCACCTCTGGCTCCTTCCCCCTCCACCACCCTAATGCAGAAGGAAATCCATGTGATTAGCACAGTTCAGCCTTTACCAAGCAGTTTGTGATGCAAAATCTGAGCAGGCACACGGCGATGGCCGCTTGATGAGGCCTCAGCAGTTTAATTGGCAAGACTCATTAAAGGAAGGCAATGTGCTGGATTTTAATAATAGAGGGAGCATTGTTCCCATGCAACTTCTGACTCTGATCTGGCTGAGAAGGCACTGTCCTCCCTGATGTGTGTCCTGACTCTGACAGGCAGCAGCAGAGGTGGATAAAGAGCCACAGGGGGGGTGGTTTGCAGTTGACAAAGAGCCACAGAAGGGGTGGTTTGATCTTCAGTGGTTCTGGAAATGCCCAGTTTGCCTCCTGCCATGGAGCTGCAGTTCTGTCCATGGCATAGGCAGATGTGTGGTGGTGTTTTCCAAAGCCAAATAACCCTGGAACAACCAGCAGGGCTGTAACTGTGTGCTTTAACTGTGCCTTCCAATACGAGTTTTATATGGGAATAAAAGGAAACTGTCTCTTTTAACAATCATCAGGACACAGTATATTTATTGCTTCATATCATTATCCATCAGAATCATACTTCAGGCTTCTAACTGCCTTGGCATGGTTTATTGATGCAGAGCATTTTCCTTTCCCTTTTTATTATCACTGTTGTATGGAGATGAATTCTCAGGAATGTCCCTCCTGACAAGCATTTCCATTACTGGAGCAGTGGGAGCTCCCACGTGGGGAGCTCTGCTCACTGGTCCTTCCTGTACAGAGGGATTTGGGACAGACAGGATTTCTCCCAGCTCCAGCAAGGGCTTTGTTCTCACCTGGGTCATTCCTGTGGTGGGTTTGGCTCAGCTGCTCTGTCAGTGCCACCTCCATGGGGACACTGTCACACACAGAGCTCCAGGTGCCAGCTGAGCATCCACCCTCCCACTGGAAGAACAGCACCTGGCTTCCCTGCCTTCCTCTGCCCTGCTCCAGGGGTTCCAGCACAGACAGCCCACATCAGCCAGGGCTCCTGAATCATTCCTGGAGAGCCTGAGCATCCCAGCAACTCTGGACACACCATCCCAGCTCTGAACACACCATCCCAGCAGCTCTGAACACCCTGTCACTGCTGGGACAAAGGACTGATGGCAGCACACCCATGAGGATCTTACCTGCTCTGTGGATTACCTATATATTTAGTACACTTTCGTATATTTATTATATTATTTACCTATATATTTTAGTATATTTTATTTACCTATATATTTTAGTATATTTAGCTATACTTGGCCCAAATTGCTGCCTGGCTCTTAGTGTGGCTGTTCCCCAAATTCATTACCCTCACAGCAGGGTCTCACTTCTTCCTTTCTCCCTGTTCAATCAGCTGCAAGCTGCACACACCAGCCCTGAGCATGCCTGGGCCCTGCAGCCCCTCTGTCAGAGCCCATCCTGACCATGCTGGATCCCCCCAGGAGTGCAGGAGGAGAGCAGCACCCTGACCCTGAGAATGGACAACGGGAGGAAGAGGAAGGCAGAAGCCTTGCATGCTGTTCCATGAGATGGATCCCAAAGCACTGACCTGTGCTCAGGCCTGAGAGCTTGTGCAGAGCTCACCAGGGACACTGCAGAAGTTCCAAATGGAGGTTCTAAATGCAAGTTCCAAATAGAAGTTCCAAATAGAAGTTCCAAATGGAACCAAGACCCCTCTGGAACAGCCCCACAGTGAGGGATTCTGCTCCCACAAAATTTGGCCCCATGCAGCCAAGCAAACCAAGAGATGGAAGAAGAGAGAGCTTTATTGGCACATTCTGACTTCATGGAAAGAACTTTTGAGAAGCTCTTTACTCCCTGGCAATGCAGATTGGGTTACAGGAATAAACACTGATCAATTAATTTAGGAACAGCATCTAGAGTTCATTATAACTCATAAATCCTTCCCACCCTGCAGAGGATGCTGCCTCTCTGAATGGAAAGCCAGATCTCATGTGCAGTTTGGAGTCTGGCTGTGAGTGTGTGTACACAGATACTCATAGAGAAATGTTAAATCCTCAAGACTAAGTATCTTCACTTGGTGGAAATCAATTTATTTTTTTCATACAGGCTGGAATTGAAAATCTTAAGCCTGAAAGTTCCTTTCTTGCCAATTTGGCTGATAAAAAAGCGTATATGTCTTGGCAAGATGCCTGGTAGGGGCTCCTCTAAACGATTCCATTAATTGATTTGGGTGGCTGGCCCTGCAGAACTGCTTATTAAAGGTGGCTCCTGAGCTGTGACTCTGAAGAATGAACTCGGAGGCGTTCTCGGCGTCGCTGCCTTCGCAGGGGCTGGCACTCTGCTTTCACACACACATCTCATTTAGCTCCAACACGGGCTGATTAAGATGCAGAGCACAACAGAGCAGATTCTGGTGTTATTTATCCTGAATAAATCAAGGAGAAGCTCCACTCGTGTGAACAGGAGTGAGACTCGAGCCCGCCGTGTGAGCCACTGTGACCGTGTTCACAGGGGTTCTTGGATGAGGGAAGAGATGGGGATCTGACTCCATGTTTCAGAAGGCTGATTTATTATTTTATTTTATATATATTACATTAAAACTATACTAAAAGAATAGAAGAAAGGATTTCATCAAAAGATTAGCTAAGAATAGAATAAGAAGGATAGATAACAAAGGTTTGTGGCTCTGCTCTCTGTGCAAGCCAGCTGACTGTGACTGGCCATTAATTACAAACATCCAACATGGGCCAATCACAAATCCACCTGTTGCATTCCACAGCAGCAGATAACCATTGCCTACACTTTGTTCCTGAGGCCTCTCAGCTTGTCAGGAGGAAAAAATCCGAAGGAGAGGATTTTTCATAAAAGATGTCTGTGACAAGCCACGGCTGCAGCAGCAGCAGCCCTTGATAATTAGCAATATCTCCATCATTCCCAACATCTCAGGGCTCCTGACACAGGAACTTCTCTGCCAGTGTCAGATCATTTGTCTTAATGCTTCAGAGCACCCAAGCAGCTCCTCATCTACCTTTGGCAGCAAAGCTGTCACTGAGTGGGACCTGGGGACATCTCAGAGGATGTGAGGGCAGAGGAGGGTCCCTTTACCCACAATCATGAGATATGCTTCTTTTATGAGCCCACAAATAAGTAAATGGTGAATCTCTTGAGAAGAAATTAGCACCCAGCCACAGCACAGCAAATACCACATCAGACCAGTAACTAATTCCAGTTATTAAAGTTAAACTATGGTAAAACCAGGGGTGTAGCAAAATTAAATGTACACACAAATAAAGAATACAGAAAAAACATCAGCAAAATAAATACAATTTAAGTCATTCCTTATTACTAAATTACTACTAAGATGGTTTTGCTTATTTCTGCGCTGCAGTCCTGGCTGACAACATCCAAATTCCCATCAATAAGCAAGAGCTTTGAAGTGTGCCCCAAGTATTTGAGAGGAGGAAGGGGAGAAATGAACTTTTCCTTAAAAACTACTAAACATGTTCTGTGGCTTAATTGTGTGTGAGCTGGAGCCGGGCCACTCCTGCCCTCGCTGCTCCTGTGATTGGGGATTGATGACCAACATCACTCCCACAGCTGCTTCTGGGTTTGTAGCAAACCATCACTCTGTGAGGGCTGGGCTGGGAATTACAGCTGGGCAATTTTCCCTTGGAAAAGCAGTTTTCTCATCAGGTTTGAGAGCCTGAGGCTGCCCTGAGCAGGGCTGGGTGTGAGCTGCCCTGGCAGCACCAAATGGCCTCCTGGAGGGACCCCCAGCTCCTCTGCCCTGCTGGGTCTCTGTCACAGACAACTTTTATGGAAAATCCTTTCCTTAGGATTTTTCCTCCTGAGAAGCTGAGATGCCTCAGGAACAAAATGTAAACATTGATTATCTGCTGCTGTGGAATGCAACAGGTGCATCTGTGATTGGTCTCATAGAGTTGTTTCTAATTAATGGCCAATCACAGTCAGCTGGCTTAGACTCTGTCCAAGACAGAAGCTTTTGTTATCATTCCTTTCTATTCTTAGCTAGCCTTCTGATGAAACCTTTTCTTCTATTCTTTTAGTATAGTTTTAATGTAATATATATCATAAAATAATAAATCAGTCTTCTGAAACATGGAGTGAAATCCTCATCTCTTCCCTCATCCTGAGACCCCTGTGAACGCGGTCACAGGTCTCAGCCCCGAGCCCAGATCTCTGTCCCCGCTCTCTTTGGGCACAGTGAGCAGTGACAGCAGTGACAGCAGTGACAGCAGTGACAGCAGTGGCAGCAGTGGCAGCAGCTCCATCCTCCCTGCCAGCCCTTCCCAGGTGTGCCCCAGCTGCTGCAGGTGTGCTCCACCCCTGGCAGGGCTGAGCTGGGCTCAAAGCAGCACAGCCACAAGTGACAAACCTGAGCTCTTCCTGGCATCCCAAACACAATTAAGTCCCTTCAAGCTGGTCAGGAGTAGTGATTTAAGAGAAGAAGAGAAAAGTGGTTTTTCTCTTCCAGGGAGCCCTGTCTCGTGTAATTTCAGTTGCCTGAAGAGGTCCAGTGCCTCATGCAAGTCCCATTTGCTTCACTAAATGCAGCCTATTGATTTTTTGCCAGTTTATTTTGCTCTGTGCTCTAAACTGGGAGAACACTGATGTTAAAAGCTCTGTGTCAACACTCAAGGAGCATTAAATGCAGAAAGAGAAGAAGAGAGAGGGAGAGCCAAGGAATCCAGAGGCCTCTGATGTGAACTATATAAATGTTAAACAAGTCCTTATCAGCCAACCGAGCACACGATTCATTTCAATTACCCATTGTAATGTACAGATATTTAATAATCCTTTTGGAGGCTACATTTCTTGCTGCTCTTTGAGGTTTGATAGATGCCACAAATCTACCTTACAGGCACTGGTCCAGGTTTTCAGGCGAGGGAGATTATCCTGCCTCTTGAATGAAGTTTGCTCCAGCACATCCACTGCTGAGCATTCATCAAGTGGATTATAACGAGCACAAGCTTTAATGGAGAAGAAATGAATCCCTGAGTATTTCAGTCAGTAGAAGGGGCCCACAGGGTTAAAGGCAGAGGAACAGCCTTTGTTTGAACAGCACTGCACTACCCAGCTTCGGGGTGATGAGCTTTTGTTTAACTTTGGCTAAACACGCTGGAATAAAGGAGGTGGATGGGCAAAGCACATGGAAAACGAAGCATTACAAGGGACTTTCAGCTGCCTCACCATTATTTATTATGGTTTTATCAGAAGAACCCGTGCTGGCACATTTTGGGTGATACTGACAAAATGATGGGGAGCTGTGGCGGCAGCAGTTGGGCTGGGCTTGGGCTCCATCTCCTGCTTTCTCATGGAAGGACAGAGACCTGTGGCGAGATAAACGAGGCTGAAATCACAGCTCTGCAGCAGCCACTGAGAGGCCACCCTGATTCCAGACGCAGCACAGGGAATTATCTGCCCCCTGACTTATCAGCCAGCTCCAGGCTCACCGAGCAGTACAGGGGATGAAGAGGTTTGCCTGCCTAAGCTGCCTCTTATGAAATAAGAAGGCAAAAACAGATCCAGGTAAAACAAGAAATGGGGCAGGAAAGAAGAACGGTGCATAAAGGAGCTGGCAGCAGTGGGAACACAAGCCTGAATATCCAAGTGTTGTCCCAGGGCTGGTCTGAGGGAGAAGCACTGACCCACAGGAGCACTGGGACCAGCAAAGGGCAAGAGAACACTGCTCTGCCTGTCTGGGAAATGTTCCTGAACTAAAGCCAGTTCTGACCATAATCTGGTCTAGTGGGAGGTGTCCCTGCCCATGGCAGGGGGGGACAGGATGAGCTTTAAGGATGAGCTTTTTTCCCAGCTCAAACCATTCTGTGATTCTGAGATCTGTGCCTTTTGTGATGACTGACAGGGACAACTCAGAAGGTGCTCGTAGATAAATGGTACTTTTCAAATGTTATGGCAAGACATAAAATAACCATATTTCTTCTCACTCAACACATTTTCTGTAAGAAAAAAAAACATTCACATGAATAGCAAGCTAGAAAACATATTCCATCCTTTGCAACAGAATGTCTGCTGATAGTGGAAGAATATCCATGTTTATTTTTAGCCGTAAGACAATCTTCTTGAATATCTCTGTGCTTCTGTTTACGTGGGTACGTTAAATCTGTTTGGCAGTTGCACATATCTCAGAGGAGACTCGTTTCCTTGCCATGCTTGAGGAAAGACAAAAATATCAGAGTGTGTGTAGAGAAAACCACATCCTCCAAAACTCTCTGTTCTTTCTGCATGCAGAAACATTACAGGGTAAACAAATGCTGGGTAGGAAGTGAACACATTTAAGCAGATGTAAGTGAATACGTTTAAGCCAATGGCCTGGGAGTTAAGGGGGCTGCAGGGCTTTGGGCAGGTTCAGTTCCACCTCAGGACCTGAAGCACATGCACAGTGGGGTGTTTGCTGCCACCCTTGTGTCTCTTTAAGGCAACATAAATCCAAACAATGCTGGGAGGTGAAGGGATTTAAGACAAAGTAAAATTCATGGTTGCTCCATTGTGTGATCTGCTCTCAACTATTATTATTGTTATTATTATTATTATTATTATTACTATTACTATTACTATTACTATCACTATTACTATTATTATTATTTAATGAAAAGTTATCAGCTTTCTGCAAATGGAGAATTCATTCTTATTTTGATGATGGGGGGGGTATCGTTTTTCCAGAAATCCAAAATCTCCACGTTTGAAAAAATGTGGGCATTCATGAGCAGCAAACCCACAGCCCTGGTGAAGAACAACGAGGAGGGGATCCAGCGAACCCTGACCGCTGATTATGCTCTGCTGATGGAATCCACCACCATCGAGTACATCACCCAGAGGAACTGCAACCTCACCCAGATCGGAGGGCTCATCGACACCAAAGGCTATGGCATTGGGACACCCATGGGTAAGTGACAGTCCTGCAGTGACCCTGAGGGGAGCTGGTCACCACAAACACAACGCAGGTGATTGTTGCATTGTGATTTCAGCATTTACCTCAGAAACTCAGTTCCTCCCCTGATGATTCCCTCCCAGGTGTGTCAGTCACCTCACCTTTGCCCTCCCAGCACTGTCTGTCACTCCTGGCATTTCAGAAGGGCCCCGAGTGATTGGCAGATTCAAAGGATGCCCTCTACCCCTGGGGGGCATTGGGCCATCCAAGTGTCCTTTGTCCCTTTGTCCCTCCCCTCCTGTCCCTGCTTGGTGGCTCCCTGCCCCTTCCCTGCCCCTCTCCCCGGGGTTCAAAGGAGCAGCAACCACGGGCTCAGGGAGTTCTGTTGGAGCTGCTGCTGCATTCAGAGGCCTGTGGGCCAGAATAAAGCTCTGCATCCAAACCCTCCATCAGAACCGACTCCTTTCCTTCACCATCGCCTTAAAGCTTCTCTGCCAGAGGGAAACCTGAGGAGCAGCCCCTGTTATGGGGGGAAGCTCCATCCCAGCACCACCAGAGCTCCTGCAGGCCTGGCCTTGTCTTCACATGCCAACTGCAGCACCCAGGCAGGCAAAAGTGTCTGTGGGGTGAAACACCACACACCCAGCCAGCCCAAAGTGTCTGTGGGGTGAAAACACGACAGCTGCCACTATTTGGTCAAGCAGCAAGGGCCAGACAAGCTCAGGCACGTCCCGTCTGGCTATATTGGTAAATATTCCAATAAGTGATTAAGATAATTCACTCCCAGCAGCAAATTTCCAAATACCACTGTCTGCCCGTTGAAGAGAGGTCTGAACTGCACTGCTTAACACGGACACTTTCCCTGCTGGGTGGGATTTTTGTCCCCCTTTCCCTCTGTGTTTAACGCTGTCCCCACCCCCAGGGTCACCATACAGGGACAAGATCACCATCGCCATCCTGCAGCTCCAGGAGGAGGACAAGCTGCACGTCATGAAGGAGAAGTGGTGGCGGGGGAATGGCTGCCCTGAGGATGAGAACAAGGAGGCCAGTGCTCTGGGCGTGCAGAACATTGGGGGCATCTTCATTGTCCTGGCAGCAGGCCTGGTGCTGTCTGTCTTTGTGGCCATGGTGGAGTTCATCTACAAGCTGCGCAAAACGGCGGAGCGAGAGCAGGTACTGACTGATTCCCCTGATTCTCTGTGTCCCCTTAGCCCAGGTGTGCATGCTGACCCCAGAGACAGGCAGGGAGAGGGCAGAGGGATCCAGCCTGGCACCCATAAAATGCCATCCCCACAGGCTCACTGGGCTATCCCTCTGATGGCCTCCACTCGGGGCAAAGTCACATCTGCTCTGATCAGAGTCTGCTGCTGCTGCTGCAGCCAGAGCAGGACACATTGGTAGGGTGGTTTAGAGCAAGCTGACAAATAAATCATTGAAACATAGGCAGAAGTCCCTAGGAGGGGTGTTTCTCAGCTGTTGCACCCTCTTGAAATCACCTTGCACGTTCCAGGTGTGACTATACATGCCTTCTCCCCAGTTCTGTTCAAAGAGGAACAAGTCAGGGCTCACCAGGAAGCCTCACACTGTCTCACAACTCAGCCACACTCACAGACACAGCCCATCATTGCTGATCAGTGTTCAGGAAAAAACAGAACTGCTTTTATGTCCTTCTCCTGCCCTGGGTGTCCCAGTGCAGTAAGTGGAACGTGCACTTGTGTGCATGACCAGAAACCAAGGCGAGCTGCCCTCATGATGGACTGGACAGAGAAAGGAAAGCTGCCCAGTAGCAGGAGTTCCTCTAAAATCTCTAAATTCCTTAAAGTTTATGTCTCAGCATCACCCTCACTGTCCCTAGTAAAATGGGAGAACAGTGGCTGACAGGCTATGGAGCTTTACAGTTCCACACTAACAAATAGCAGAATTACAAATATCTGAAAATGATAAAAGCTGAAATGCTAAGGCATCACCCCCACGGTCCCAAATAAAATGGGAGAACAGTGGCTGACAGGCTATGGAGCTTTACAGTTACACATTAACAAATTGCTGAAAAATATAAGAGCTAAAATGCTAAGGCATCACTCCCACTGTCCCAAACGAAATGGGAGAACAGTGGCTGATGAGCTTTACAGTTCCACCCTAACGAATTGCAGGATTACAAAAAAAAAGATAAAAGCTGAAATGCTAAGGCATCACTCCCACTATCCCAAATAAAATGGGAGAAGAGTGGCTGAGAGATGCTTTACAGTTCCACTCTAACAAATTGCAGGACTTCAAATATCTGAAAAATGTAAGAGCTGAAATGCTAAGGCATCACTCCCACTATCCCAAATAAAATGGGAGAAAGGTGGCTGACAGGCACTTTACAGTTCCATAGTAATGAATTTCAGGATTACAAAAAAATAATGATAAAAGCTGAAATGCTAAGGCATCACCCCCACTGTCCCAAATAAAATGGGAGAAGAGTGGCTGAGAGGCGCTTTACAGTTCCACCCTAACAAACTGCAGGATTACAAATATCTGAAAAATATAAGAGCTGAAATGCTAAGGCATTAAGGCATTACCCTCACTGTCCCCAGTAAAGTGGGAGAACAGTGGCTGATGAGCGTTACAGTTCCACGCTAACAAGTTGCAGGATTACAAAAGCAAATGATAAAAGCTGAAATGCTAAGGCATCACCCCCACTGTCCCCAGCGCTCCTTCTGCAGCGCCATGGCCGACGAGATCCGGCTGTCTCTCACCTGCCAGCGCCGGGTCAAGCACAAGCCCCAGCCCCCCGTGATGGTGAAGACGGACGCCGTGATCAACATGCACACCTTCAACGACCGCCGGCTGCCCGGCAAGGACAGCATGACCTGCAACACCGGACTGGCACCTGTGTTCCCCTAGGGAATGGCACTGGGGCGGGTGGGAGGGAAGGAATGGCGGCAGACACGGCTGGATGCACCCTGAACTAGGGAAGAATGGATTAAAAAACATGAGAGAAAAAAAAAGAAAAAAAAAAGCCTGGTTTGTTCATTTCGAGAACAAGGCCTTTGCAAGCCAGCTGCATCCATCACCGCAGAGGAGCCAGAACTTCCAAGCACGGACAGTAACATGGGTCTTGGGGCTTTTTGCATTTGTTTTGTTACTTTTCATTCCTTTTTTTTTTTTTTTAATGCTTCGATCCTCCAGGCCTCATGGAGTCCAACCACCACCCAGGAGTCTGATGTTTACACACTGCAAACAGGCGGAGGTGAAGCAGAATTGAGCCAACCCCGAGCGGGTGAGGAGGAGCCGCGAGCGTGGCTCCATCAGCACGGCAATAAACAGGAACACTCGGTCAGGTGTGAGCACCTGGCCCACACCGACACACACAGCACATTTTTGGAATGGGAGAGGCATCTGGGAAGCCCCAGGATGGGGGAGGCTGTGCTTGCCCCAGAGCAGCTGGCGGTGGCCCTCACCTCGCGGCTGTGCTGGCCGCAGCCCCCCGGAGCGGGACAGCCACGTGGCAGCAGCGTGGTGGCACAAGGTGACACAAGCTCCTCAGCAGACCCAGGGCAGCTGGCTGGGAAGGGGAAGGTGAGCCTGAAATGTACCCAAGCTCTGGGCCAGGGAGGGCACAGCGTGGCATGCACAGGACATCCTGCACCTCCGAGTGACAGCAACCACGCTCCCCAAGCCAAGCTGCAGCCCAGGGTGACACCATGATCTCCAGGTTCTCAGCTCTGCCTCTGCTCTTCCTGCAAAGCTCAGTCTCTCCTGCAGAGAAGCATGGGAAGCAACCATGTCCACAGGCTCCAGCAGCAGCAGCAGGAGCAGAGCTGCTTCCAAGAGCCAAAAATACCGATTTCCATGAAATTCAGCAGTGCTGAACTGCAGCTCCACACTGGGAGGGACTGTGGGCCTGGTTGAGGACTAAGTGCTCTCCATGGCATCAAGGACCTGAAAGATGAATCTCAGCCAAAGCTGACCTGGGAGAAGCAGAGCCAAGCCTGGGATTCCTCCTGCTCTGACCACGAACTGCCACCCCTCAGGCAGCCTCTCCATGGGATTTAAGCAAACACACACTAAATTGTTTTTAGGAAATCTTCCATGAATTGACTTCTTATTTTCAGGTTGCTTAACCCAGAAGGTTGGTCCTGCAGATGAATTTAGGCAGAATTACCAAAGACCCCTCTGCTGACCTAAGGTAACACTCGAGTTACTTCCCTCAGCTCCATCCCTGCCAGGGGACCTGGCAGCCAGTGGGATTCATTCACAAAATCAAACAAACGGAAATTCCTCTGCCCACCTTAACCCAGGATGTCACACATGTGATGCAAAGGTGCTTAAAGGCTCTGGTTTAACCACTGGTGGTGTAGAAAACAGCAACACCCTTCCCCTGCAGGGGTAAGAGGGACAGAGACCCTGCAGGACCCCACCTGTGTGGAGGGCAGGGATGGAGCAGTGCCCGAGCCCTGGCTCAGAGGGTGCTGAGGCCACCACAGCCCTCCTGAGCTCACAGCCATTCTGGAAAGTTTATCCTTGCCCAAAGGACAAAACCTGACTGATTTTGGATTTTTCCCCACCTCTCCCTCTCCATGCTCAGTTGGGAAGGTTGTCTCCAGCTGAGCAGAATTAGCAGATCAGCTCAAGGGGGAAGAGCTGTTCCCCCACCCCACCATGGAGCACAGTTTGTCCTTATTTTGCTTCTTCCATGATGTAAAGAAACAACAGAGTGACCCCAAGAAAAGCCAGGTGATTTGTCATATTTTGACTCAAGTAAAGATATGCAAAGAATTTACATTCATTTTCACCTTTTCACAAAAAACATGAAAAATTAGGGATGAAAGTTGCCAATGCAATGGGCATCAGATTCTTACCAGTTTGCTGCACAAATACCTTGAGCAGAGGACAAGCTGAAGTGTGGGGCAGCTTCCCAAAGCTAATGACATGCTTTCTGTATTCCTTTGCAAATCCTTAGGCTTCTCAGAGCAGTAGATTTTATGTTTTCCTTGCGGATTTCTAAGCTCTAAAAAAAAAAAATAGCAGAGATGCAAACAAAGCCTGAAACTGGCTTTAAATGTCCAGAGAGTAAAATACCACAGAAATCAGCATTCGTTTTGCTTCTTGGCAGATTTTTTAAAAAATAAATAAATATTGCTAACACCACAAACCCCATTTATTTATTGACACCAGCCTGATTTGATTTTACTCACAAATGTAACAGGTGAGCATCTGGAATTACTGGTGTACAAACCCTTTTTCCTCCCATCCCTACACCCCTAAATCAGCCGCGAACTGCAGCCAAATTCCTGCATCTACACCACGGCTTTGTGCTGATCTCTTGGAACGCTTGACATCCAACAAGGGAATGTTCTGCAGCACCCAAAAAATGCAGAGGGACCCCAGGCTGGTGCAGAGCCTTGCCCCTGGCCCCGCTCACTGTGACCCGAGGGGAAATGCAGGATTTCAGCCCCAGCCTTCCTGCGGGACCGGGGGCAGCTTGGCCAGGAGAGCTCCCAGAGCCTCCCCGTGTGCTCCAAAGCCATTTCTGGTCATGCCAGAGGAGGAGCAGCCAGCCCAGGGCCTCACAGCCACGTCCTTGGAGGCTTGGGAAGGGACAGACACAATGACAAAGCCTCAAAGCCTTCCGTGAGCGCGTCCGTGACTGGCGACAACTCAGTCTGGAATCATCGGACTTCCAACGCTGTTCCTTCCTTCGCTTGGAAAACTGAGCAGGAATACAGAAAAAGCAGGTTTGGGTTATTAAACTGTATCTAAACTGTCGTCACCTCGGCTCACCATCCCCTTATCACTTGCTTTTTCCCTCCAACTCTCCTGTGAGACAGAGCAGGGATGGCCAGCAGCTTCCCCGGGGTGGAATTTCTGTTTGGAGTCAACCAACAGCACGTGCCAGGTCTGGTGTGGAGGGGACAGACCCACAGAGAGATGGAATATGCAAAGGGGAGCCAGCTCTGGGCACCCACTGCTCCACCTGGGTGCCAGCACAGAGGCTCTCCAGGAAGGGGACAGCAAAGGGACATTGTGGGGCCTGGTGGCTTCACCCAGTGCTCACCCCAGCATCCAGCTCGGGGCTGGCAGGGCAGGGGCATCCCCAGGCATTGGCATCATGAGCCCTCTGCTCTGTACCTTACTTTGACATGTTTCTCAAAAAACAAAAAAAAAATAAAATAAAAATTAAAAAAAAAAATAAACAGAAAAGAGTGGGAAAAAGGAAAAAATATTCTCCGTGACATTCAGGGGATTTTCCTTTGTGGACATGCAGAATTTCTATGAATATAGTTTTTTGTAAACATTTTGTAACAATTTTGGTTTCATAGTAACTGTGTTACTTGCTGATCATTCTAGGCCGATGTAAATACAATTTCCAAAAAATAAAAAAAAAAAAAGAAAAAATTCTGATTATTTTCCTTTTTAAGACACTGTGATATATCAAAGTGCACAGTTTGCTGTATGAAGTAATATGGTTTTAAATTTTAAATAAATAATTTCTAGAAAATAATGAAGTTTGTGCCTGTTTATACTTAACATGTCCCTTCTTGCTCAGATTCTGTCCCAGACTCCCACTGTTTAACAACATCCCAACTTTATCAGCCAGTGATGATAAAACCGGTTCCCAACTGCACCCAAACACCTGGGAAATGCTGTTTCCAAGGTGCTCACCAAGGGGGTTGAGGCACATTTGGGGCAGTGGTGATGGTCTCAGGAGAGGAAGGGAAGGTCCCAATTTTGGCCAGAGGGAGGGAAGAGACAATGAGGCTCAGACAGAGCAGTTCTCCCTGCCCTCACAGCTTGGTATCAGACAGGTAATTAAACCTGGATATTCCATTAGAGCCATCCATCCACAGGAGCTCTCTCTGCCGTGCTTTGCCTGCAGGCTGCCTCAGCTTTTCATCACAGAGAGGTGCAGGAGCCCCAGCAAGGCCTCCAGGTTCATAAAGGCTCTGTTTGCCTCTTCCCTCCCATGTAAGTCAAAAATCTTATTAGCCCCATAAAAGCTGAGAGCACCCTAAAGGCCAGTGTTTATTAGTCTGAATCTTTATGGCTCCGCTTTGTTATATCCAGGCAGGGAGGAAACATCTGTGGTTCCTGGGATGGAAGCAGGGAGTGCTGTTGGAGCTGTGCCCTTTCTACAGAGATAAAACAAACCCCAAAAAGTGCAGGCACAGCCCCAGGGGCGGCTCTGGGCTTCAGTGGCACAGCCCACTCTGCACACTGAGAAATAAAGACAACTCCTTCTCGTTTTTAAAGCATTTTTAAGGGTCACCCTCAAAAATCTTTCACATCTCTATTCGCTTGAGCCCCCAGAAAAGCAAAGCTTTGAGGCTGGTGCTGAGGGGGATCAGCAGAGCCAAGCCCAGCCTCACTTTTATGCTCTGAACCCTGATCAATATGCAAAGAACACAGCGAAAAAAGAAGAAGGGAAAAAGGTAAAAGCAGCAGATGCCTTTGCAAAGCTGCTTCTGCATCACTTAGCATGAGAGACTGTGAAAAACGCCAATCACTTGCTTTTAAAATTTTAAAAGTTTAATAGTAATAAAATGGTTATAAAAATAGTAATACAATTAGAGTAATAATAATTTGGACAATTTGAATTAGGACAAAATGAGACAATAGAAACAAAGAGTTATGGACAGTCCTGGTACCTTTTTCTGGGCAGCACGAGCCTGAAAAAGAACACCCGTTAACAAAGGATTAACCCTTAAAAGCAATAGCCTGTTGCATATTCATACATTTCATACATGATGCATAAATTCCATTCAAACACAGGATTCTCTCTGGGCAGTGTCAACTTCTTCCTCTGAATCCTAACAGCGCCTTCGAGGCGGGAAGAAGTTTGTTTCTTCTGATAAGAGGGCAATAAATTCTTTTACTCTGAAAGATTTCAGGTGTCCTGTGGCTGCTATCTCACTGCAAGTCCTTTCTTTAGAAAAGTATCTTGCATAGCATCATTTATATTTTAACAATTTTTATAACCTAAAACTATATTTAAAACACTACTTAAGAGAGTAATACAGCATCACTTTCTAATACAACACATATAATATTCATTTGAATATTTGCGAAAAAGCCAATCATAAAATACATGCATTTTTCACAGAGACCTTCTCAGGGAATGAATTCCCTTCCCTCGTGCTGAGGGAATGGGAGCTCCCAGCTGCGGGGACAGCAGGGGACAGCAGGGCCAGCAGGGGCTGACCCCGCATGACAAACCTCCGGCTGCGCCAGGAACACCAGGAATTGTCAACATAAATCGTTATCAGCATTAACGGCAGGCAGCAATTAACCTTGTCAGTCAGCAGCTCACCCTTTAGTGCCTGTGACCCACGGCCTGCGAGCTGCCAATCACCTCCCAATGAATAATGAATGAGACAACAGATTTCACTCATAAAACAGCGGTTCCCTTTCCCTTGAAGCATCAATTAATCCCTCTGGGCAAAATATGGAGAAAATCAGGGAATGGTGAGTGGTGTCTGCCCACCCTCCCACCACCCAGCCATGCACCTTCAGACGTTTTAGATTGTCGGCTCAGCAGAGAATAATTTTTATCCTGGATTTCTTCCAGCAAAATCCCATTTCAAAGCAGTAATTGTACATCTGTGAGCAGGTGTTTTGCTGACCCTGGGTGTCAATGCTCTGATCCATCCCTGTGCCCTCTCACAGGCAGCTGACATGGGCCACCACGACCCCTCTGCGCCCTCTTGCTCTCTGTGAGCACCAATTCCTTCCTTCTCCACAAACCAAACCACACAAAATCTCTGTCACTCAGGCAAGTTTGGATCTGTATGTTTTCACAGGTAAATTACACTTGATTTCCTTAATGGAAATTTGGGGATGGAACAGAGAGAATGATGGCAGCAGGAAATCCATTGTCTCCTCTAGTGCCTGCCAGAATGGGTTGGGCAGGACAGTCCCTGCTTGGTATAAAAACTGTGTTTGCATCACTATCACAAAGCCCAAACAACCATGGAAATGGGGAGCAGCACCTGCATATAATAACTTTCCATTTAATAACACTCTTGTCTGTCCAGCACCAGGATCTTCCTGAGATTTTCACAAATGGCATTATCTCATCCCAGCCCAGCTTACTGAGCATGACAGGTTGATCCCAGCTCATGCCACCTCCATCTCTGGCTCCACAGATGAGAAACTGAAGTGACTTGCAGCACAACCATGTTAGGAAAATTCATCCACAAACACCAGAGGTTTGTGTCCAAAATGGAGACAGAGGAGTCCTGGAACTTTATTCCAATCAAGGCAGAGGCCATGGGGCATTCCCTTGGAGTGTCTCCCATTTTTAGAGGACTCAGCCTCCTTTTTATCCCAATTTCCCAGCTGCATTTCCCTTCTCTCTTTCCCCATTTCTGAGGTACTTGAGAGGTTCAGACTTCCCAGAACACCTGATCCCAAAGATTCCCCTCTAATGTACAACCCTCCCTTTTAATTTTTAATTCTTATGGAATTTAGGGGTTTTTCTTCCCCACTATTTCTTTCATCTCTCAATGTCTAATTTCGTGTAGCAGCAAACCTGCAGTTTATTTGTAAAAGCAAATATCTTTTTCCATTCACCAGTCAGTGGAATCCTTCCGATGGTTTCTTTTATCTCCCAGTGCTGGTTTTATCTACCAGCAGACCCACAGCTGGTTTGTAAAGACAAATCCACTATTCCTGTCAGGACTGTGCTGGGAACTGGGGAACATCCCAGGGATGCAGATGCACTGGGGGACAGGGACAGGGACAGGGACAGGCACAGGGACAGGGACAGGGACAGGGACAGGGACAGGGACAGGCACAGGGACAGGGACAGGGACAGGGACAGGCTCTGCACACCCCAGGATTCCTCCTCTGCTACAGCTGGACAGCACCATCAGCTGTTTGGGGTTCCCTGGCTTTCCTTGGGAACCCCAAACATTAAAAACACCAAAAGTGTGTGATCCTGCCCCAAACCAAGAGCTGCCCTCCTGTCACAGCCCTGGAGCTGCTGGTGGGGAGCTGGGGCAGGGCAGAGCTGCAGGGATGGGGCAGGAGCAGAGCAGGAGCAGCGCAGCCTCAGGGACGTTTCAGAGCTGAGAGCTCCGAGCAATCTGCAGGGGCAGACAAGGTGCTGACACCTTTTATTTTAAGTAGTATCGATGGTGCTATTTAGCACACTCTGAGCACGCTGAAAAGCATCGGCTTAGTAAACAAGAACTCTTTTGGCAGCGCCGAGGTGACATATGGGCTCTGGGTATAATGTGCCTTGAAATGGTTGTCGTAAATTAGCAAAGTGATGTGACACAGGTAACACCTCGGAGCTGCTCGGGCTCAGGGGAGGAGCGGGACTGAAGAGGTTTCTTTTCATGGGCTTGAAAGGGAGGCAGGAGGGAGCAGAGCACAGCCCCCAGCAGAAAGGAAAAGGGCACCATTAGAGGAGGGAAGGGGCACACAGCAGAGAGCAGGCTGGAGAATCACTGCAGAAAACACAAAATCGTGCTGCAGAAAGATTTCAGGCACAGAGCATCCCTGTTTCTCAGGCTTTTTACCCTTCAGCACTTGTTGTCTGATTTTCATCACCCTCCCCTGCTGCCCAGAATCTCTCTCCCTGTTCTCCATGCACGCTGCGTGCTCCCATAATGGCTTTTTTTCCATTAATGTGTTTATCTTTGCTCCCTGTGCTTTGTTGGATGCACCATTTGCTGCTTCTTTATGGCAAAGTGTCTGCAGCACCTCGGGAGCCGGTTCTGCTGGGGGAAGTTGAGGCTGGTGCTGACGCTGTGTCACTGAAGGGTCGTGAACTGTGGAAATTGGCACCATTTTTACAATTCCCATAGGGACAGCACAAGGAAATGTAATTCCCAGCACCCCAGGGCCTACAGCCCACACCTTGGGGAGAGTGACCTGCCTGGCATCACTCACCTGTCCCCTCTCAGGACCTGAAACAGCCAAGCCCTGAGCCAGGAAAAAGCCAAATGCTTTCATTTGAACAAAGGGGAAAAGTTTCCACTTGGAGATTGTGAAAAATGCATGTATTTTATGATTGGCTTTTTCGCAAATATTCAAATGAATATTATATGTGTTGTGTTAGAAAGTAATGCTATATTAATTCCCTTAAGTAGTGTGTTAAATATAGTTTTAGGTTATAAAAATTGTTAAAATAGAAACGATGCTATGTAGGATACTTTTCTTTAAAGAAAGGACTTGCAGTGAGATAGCAGCCACAGGACACCTGAAATCTTTCAGAGTAAAAGAATTTATTGCTCCCTTATCAGCAGAAACGAACTTCTTCATGCCTCCAAGGCGCTGTTAGGATTCAGAGGAAGAAGTTGATAATGACCAGAGAGAATCCTGTGTTTGAATGGAATTTATGCATCTTGTATGAAGTGTATGAATATGCAACAGGCTATTGCTTTTAAGGGTTAATCCTTTGTTAACGGATGTCCTTTTTCAGGCTCGTGCTGCCCAGAAAAAGGTACCAGGACTGTCCATAACTCTTTGTTTCTATTGTCTCATATTGTCCTAATTCAAATGGTCCAAATTATTATTACTCTAATTGTGTTACTGTTTTTATAACCATTTTACTATTAAACTTTTAAAATTTTAAAAACAAGTGATTGGCGTTTTTCACAGAGAAGCTGTGGAAAGGGAATGAGATTTATTCCAAGTATTTCAGGAATACTGCTCTCCCTTTCTGTGGCCTTGCTAAAACAATTCAGGGAGACATAATTGAAGTGTTTAAGAAGCATCTGTCATTATTAAAACAAAGTTGCTTTGCAATTTTACTATTTCACTGCAGTTTCATTATCTCATGCAAATGAGCTGCTCTTCCCCTCTGTGGCGGGGCTGGAGGGAGAGGAGCCCCAGTGAGGGAATTTATTACCAGTTCTCACTCTTGAGATTATCAATTGCAAATGAAGGAGCATAAATACGTCTTCTTTAGCTGCTTATGCCACATTAAGGAATGTGCTCCAAGCTAATGGCTTTGCCACTCTTGTCTCCTCACAGGAGCAGAGCATGGGGACACACACAGCTCCTTTGGCTCACAGCAGTGTTAGAGAGGCTGGAGGAAAAGGGGCTGCTCAGCAGGTTGGTGCTACAACACTAATCCCAATCCATCCTGCAGATCATGCAGCTACCAAAGGTAATACAAGTGGGATAGTTTCTCTTGTGTGCAGTGTCTTGGTTTGGAAAGCCAGGAGTCTGTAAGGAAGGCAGGAGCATCCCCTGAAATGGAGACTGTAAACCCTCCCCACCACTCCAAGTTGCTATAAATTTTAAATTAAGGGGCTCTCAGGCAAAAATATGGGAGCAGGAAATAACAGTTCTTTAATAGGGAAGAAAATAAAAGGATAAAATAAACAATGCAGTGAACTAAACCAACACTGCCAGAGTCAGAACCCAGCCTGACACCCTGTGGGTCAGGCTGTTGGCAGCAGTCCCATTGGAATTGTGGCTCAGCCCTCCTGCAGTGTCAGGGCTGGTTCTGCTGGAGCAGGGATCCTGGAGAAAGGTGCAGTCTCTGCCTCTGGAGATCCAGGGGCAGAGGCAGCTGCTGTTCCTCTGGGCAATCCAGTGCAGAAGCCGTGCTGGTGTTCCAGAATCTCCAGATTCTATCCGGGTAGGAATGCTTGGCTCCTCCCTCTGGGATGCTGTAGTTCTTATCAGCCATGCAGGGACATTCAATAGCTGTTATCAGCTATCCCCTTGTCATAATCATGTAATGAGACTGATGCTGGAAAATAAAACAGCTCCAGGTGCCTTCCCCAGCAGTCCCATCCTGTTTGTGATTTGTACAGAGACCCTGGCCGGTGATAGAGAACAGCCTCTGAGTGCTCCACAAGCCATCCCCGGTGCTCCTGTCACTGTCACCACAGCTCTGCCAGGGCCTGGCTCCAGCAATCCCATGGAACACCAGCAAAGGGACAATTTCTGAGTGGCCTGGCACAGAGTGCAGCAGAAAACTCACCAGTGTCACCAGTGTCACCAGTGTGGGTTTGGCCAGGCTGCCACAGTCCAGGGCCCACAGACACTAAGGGATGCCAGGCTGTCCTTGTATTGAATCAAGACAACCCCCATGGCAGGGAGGAAATTATGAGGAGGACTCCATTGATATCAGAAGGCAAATTAATTACTTTATTATACTGTATTTTTCTATACTGTATTATACTATATCACTATAGTGTCACAGACATCTCTTATAGAAAATCCTTTCTTTAGGATTTTTCCTCCTGAGAAGCTGAGATGCCTCAGGAACAAAATGCAAACATCGATTATCTGCTGCTGTGGAATGCAACAGGTGCATCTGTGATTGGCCCATGTTGGTTGTTTCTAATTAATGGCCAATCACAGTCAGCTGGCTCGGACAGAGAGCCCAAGCCACAAACCTTTGTTATCATTCTTTCCTATTCTATTTTTAGCTAGCCTTCTGATGAGAACCTTTTCTTCTATTCTTTTAGTATAGTTTTAATGTAATATATATCATAAAATAATAAATCAAGCCTTCTGAAACATGGAGTCAGATCCTCATCTCTTTCCTCATCCTGGGACCCCTGTGAACACCGTCACACTATATTACACTATCATTACTAAATTATACTATATTATATGATATTACATTGCATCTAAACTGAATCTGCCAAGAACTCAACTCTGCTCACACTGCACAGAATCTCGTGACTGTCACCCAACAGTCCTGACACACACACACACACCTGGCCCTGACAGGCCAAGGAACCAAAACCCCATCACTGTGGGTGAGCAATCTCCATATTTCATTCTACTTTTGCACAAACACAGGCACAGCAAATGATAAGAATTATTTTTCCTTTGTCTGAGGCTCAGAGAATGTGAAATCCAGAAATGTTCTTGGGCTGAATTGTGCCTTGCTTTCCTCTGTGAAGAGAAATGTTGTGATAGTCCTCGTCCCCAGCATGGCTGTGGGGTCCCCCCACACAGTCTCCACCGATGCTGCAATTGCATTTTTTTCAGAGCATTTCCATCAGAGAGAAATGTGGCTGATCCTGTGCAATCCAAAGCTGGCAGCCTGCACTCAGCCATCCATCAGGAGTGGGTAATTGATGCTATCAAGGGCCAGTTTATTCCAATCCAGCATTCACCACATCCCCCTCCCCTGCCAGAGGGGGAGAAAAACCTTATTATCTGCACAAACCCCTAATTCCAACAAATTCGATTACCCAGGCAAATGGAAATAACACAAACAAAACCGTCTGAGGTTCTGAGGGCTCAATCACCGCTTTGTGGGCTCAGTTATTTATTTCCAACAGGATTTACAGCACACGGTGGTCTGAGTTAGGGGCAGTTTGGACAGAGCAGCCTTTGGCACCTGCTCACCCAAACAAAAGCCTAATTATCCTAAAGCCTGTGCTCCAAATGCTCCTCAGAGGACCTGTCCCTTCCAGACTGGCTGCTTGAGGCTTTTCCTCTCTCTCTCATCTCCTCCAGCTCAGCAAGACAGGGCTGTTCTGCAGGTCTAAAGAACCTAAAGAACAATTAAAATTATCATGAATGTTAAATACAAGATCTGGAAACCCTTTGGGTTTATTTTTACTCCTTTGAGGCTTTTTTCTCAGGAAATGCTGATCACTAGAAAGGCCCTGTAAACAATCCTGAATGTTTTCTACCGCAGCGTGATTGAGGTGGATGCTGCAGAACAGTCTCAGAAAACAAAGCTGGAATTTTTATTCCCATAAAAATAAAATAAAATAAAGCTGGAATTTTTATTCCATTGAAATCTGAGGTCTGATGAGACGGCCTGGACCAGCTCACAGATGGACACAGGCCAGGTGGCTTCTGTAGACAAGGACAAGAACTGAAATTTCAATTTTCACACCCAGGCAAGCAGTCAGGGCACTCCTATGAATTGAGCTCCCGAGCAAGGATGATGGATGAAGTAAACAACAGAGCTGTGTGGAAAGGGCAATGTTCTTGCTTGGGGAGGAATCACTTTCATTACAAACCCTCCAAAGAAAATTTAAAAACAATCTCAAATTGTTTAGATTTTCTCCAAATGTAGTAGTGAGAGCAGTGCCGCTTTCCCTGGCAGGGCTGTGGGGACCCACAGCTCAGTCTCTCAATGCAATCTCCTACCCTAAAAAGACACAAATCCCACAGAAAATTGTGGAACAGCATCCTGCCAGCCAGCCAGGGCTCAGCACACTCCCTCTGGCTTTCCCTGCACTCCCAGTTCCATCTCAGCTCCCTGTCTGAGCTCCTGCAGTCCCAAACATCAATCCCAGCCCTCCCAGCCTTCAAGCAGCATCATCTGGAAATGCCCAGTTTATGTTCCACACTGGGATGTGCACAGAGCCCCTCCTGGGCCAGTGGCAGTGCTCTAATGAGCCCATCAATAAACCAGAGCAGCTGCTCTGAAAGAATTCAGCTGTTCCAAGATGGAAAAGTTCATTAAGTTTATTGCATGAAATGCTGGACAGGGTTTAGACGGAGGATCAGTGCCAGATTATATAAACTCCCAAAGACATGCCAAATGAAGGAAGTGGAGGCAGGACAGGGAGTTTCAAACCATCATTACCCCCAGAGGGAAGGGAATATCCATTTACCTCCAGTTGCTACCAAGAAGCAACAAGTTGGATGAGATTTGTGGAGCCAGTGCTGCTGTTCTTTGGCTGGGTTAGAAGAATGGAGCTTTGAGGGGAGAAGGGTTGGAATAAAGACTTCTTAAAAGGTCACCTGTGTGGGCAAAGGGACCTCAGAGAGCAGCCTCACAGGGACCATGGCCCTGAAAGTGTTCAGAGAAAAATTTGGAAGTTAATTTGCCGTATGACATGAAAATACACAAAGTAAAGCAGGACTAGAAAACCAACATACAGTTACCTCATACCACGGGGATATCAATTAATTACTGACTGCTTTGGGAACTGGGAAGTTTGAAATGTGATGATTTAACAAGCCACACAAAAAGCTTAAATGTTCTCAAGGCGTCGATGAGGGAAGGTTCTACTTCATCTGCTCATAAACATGAGAAACCATACAGAGGATTAATTAGCAGCAATTAGGAATTAATGAGTTCCTCTGCTAATGCTTCAGGAAAGGAATATGTGCATTTAAAGGATCTCAGCCCGTAGCTGGGTTGGAGTGGAACAGCCCAAACCACTGTCCCAGGAATAATTCCCATGATCTGCATCAATGCCTCAGTCCTTCAGGAGCCCAGTCAAGCAGGAGACACGCTGAGAGATGCTCAATTAAATAAAAAACAAGTGGAAAACTCAGTGGGGAAAGTCGCTGCACATTCCAAGCTTGGAGACAGAGCTGACCCAGCAATGGGGAGCAGCCAGACACCCCAAAATGGATCTGGCCTGGAGCAGGAGCTCAGCAAGCACTGGACTGATATTTGGTCTTTTAAGTCAGGTCTCATAAGCTTTTGGAGATCTATATCACACTTAAGATAGCTCAGCTACTTTAGAAGGCATAAAATAAGCAGGAGGGCTTCTCTGGTAGAGTTGGAAACAAAAAAGTTTTAATAAAAGGCAAAATAACAGAACTCTTTGTAGAGAAAAACTGAGCTAGGTGCAAAAGGTTTTTGCTCTTTGTAAAACACCTCACAAAAGCAAATAGTTTTTTTGGTTCTCTTCTTTTTCTAGTAAATTGCTTAGGCAAGACTTTTTAGCTTCTGTTCAATTGACTATCCTTAAGTTTGAGGCGAAGTCCCTCAAGTCCTATGAGGTGTCTTTTTACCTAATTGAGGAGAGAAACTTCTGGGCTTATTTCCTTTTTAAGGAGACAAAGGAGAGAATGTCAACAGAGGAAACATTCCTACACTGGAGAGTGTCTATGACACCTCCTGACCCCCAAAATGGATCTGGGCTGGAGCAGGAGCTCAGCAAGCACAGCACAGTGTCTGTGACATCTCTTGTCCCCCAAAATGGATCTGGGTTGGAACAGGAGCCTAGCATGCACAGGACAGTGTCTGTCACATCTCCTGAACCCCAGAATGGATCTGGGCTGGATCAGGAGCTCAGCATGATCTGGACAGTGTCTATGACACCTCCAGCCTCACTGAGGCACAGGTGCCAATTCCTAGATCAAACCTGCTCCCTAAAATTGGGCATCCCAGGGAAAAGGGAGCAGGGAGGCAGGAGAGCACTTGGGGTGAGGAAGAGGAGGAGGAGGAAAAGGGTAAAAAGGAGGAGAAGAAGAAGGGGATTGCTCCAGCCACTGAGGCACTCATCTCTCTGCAGGAGAAGCAGGAGGGGCTGCAGAAATCCAAGCAGCTGCAGGGAGGTATCAGAGCACAACTCAGCTGCCCCAGCAGCTGCTCAGCGACGGCATAAAGGCAAGAAAAAAGGAAAAAAGACTTAAAACACCTCAAAGAAGTCCTATTTTTAGGAAAAGCTGAGAATTCACTCTTGGAGCTGCCTGCCTGGCAATGCTGGTGGCTGGGCACCCAGACCACCAGGTGTTCCAGCTCCAGACCAGTCCTTCCTGCACTGGCAGCTCCAACACCACTGCAGGAAGGAGCTGGGCATTTTCAGCAACTGCTTTTTATAACTAGCAAGATTCATCCATGGGGTAAAGATTCCCATCAAAAGTAATAAATAAAAATCAAGCCTACATCTTATCAAAAAATCCTTTTCTTTCCGCTCTGGGCCTGCAAATTCCCACAAAGCCAAGAAAAGAGAGAGCAATTTTTAAATGCTGCTCTGGCAATAAAATCCTGATCTCTCACAAATGGAATTCGGAACACACAACATGGGGCTATACATTATCCTGCCCAAAAACTCCCTCAGGGGAAATGAGGTTATCAAAATTTGGAGAACCTAATGCAAAAGCTGATCCTTCTCCAGTGCAAATGAACACCAGGGCAGGTATTGGAATGGTATTTTCCTCTGCTGAAAGGAGGTTGGTTGGAATTTGAACTTGCTGAAATAGCCCCATCGCCTCTGATTTTTCATTCCTGCTGCAGGTGCTCCCCAGCACTCAGCATTTATTTATGGAAAGGTTCTTTCCATGCCGTGCTGCCCTTCCCATTACAATACAAATTACTGCAGAGTTCACGGGCAGGGTTCACAGAAACACTCGAGTTAAATTCGAAAATAATTCATAATACTGCAGGGGATTGGGAAGGATAATCCAAAACCTGGAGACTTGCAAATGAAATTCCCTCTCAAGGAGGATGTGATTTCAGGAACGTGCCAGGGAGGGCAAGTGGCAGCGTGGGGATGCCCTGGGTCCATCCATGGAGGATGAGCTGGCAATACATGGGCAGGATGCTCTCAGGAGCCACAGCCAGCCCAGAAAACCCTGCAAAGTGGCTGAGGCCTTGAGAAGGCTGAGCTAGAACAGAGACTGGACAGAATTAAATAAAGCAGGGATTTATTAAAGTACTCAATGGATGCACCTTGGGCACCAAAAGAGCCCAGCCAGGGCTGCACCCAAGATGAACCAAAATGGTCACAAAAATGGACAGATGGTCATGGAATCTCTTGCTTTTAAAAGTTCTGGTCCATTTGCATCTTGCAGTTAATTGTCCAATAACAGCTTTAGCTTATGCAGTCCCATCCTTCTTGTTTTATTCTTTTCAGTCCACGTTGTTTGTGCTCTTGGGCCTGAGATTTGGATCATTTGGCCTTGGTGCCCAGCTAGAGAAGGAATTGTTTTGTCTCCCTGCTCTGTGCACAGAGCTCACCATCCCCTAATGTGAAGCTCAGACCCACACACTAAAGCAGCAAAGAATCTGAAAAATACAGAAGTTAAAACTTAAAGTATCATGACAGCTTAATAAATTTTAGAATTAGCATAGAGAATTATGCTTCTTCTGCAGGTTTTTATCCCACTGGAGGCTGACCTTGGTGTGACCAGAGTCTCTCCAGAGAACACCCAAGCCCTGTCATTACCATCACTCCTGCCTGTGCTCATGCAGGGGCTGACCCTCCTCATTTCCACATCTCCAGGGGCTGCCAGGAGCACATCAGGGCTGTCCTCATCCAGCTGCAGTCTCAGTCAGGGTCTGTTTTGCTTTGTCTGCTGGAAATGCCACATCCCTCTCAGGGTGCCACAGCAGACTGACACAGCGCTGGAGTGTTTATTTTCATCAGCTGAGACACAATTTCACCACTTTCAGCAGGAGAAAACTCAGAAAAATACAACTGAATGAGCAGCACCCGAGCTGTAATTCGAAAAGGAGATTTCACCTCACTACCCAGCCGGGTGCACCCAGGGTTTCACTGTCAGGGCTGCTGGATTTGTGCTAAATCACTCAGAACCTCCCTTTTACAAAGGGAAAGACCCAGCCATCAATCAGAGGTGCTTATTCTCAGATAATTGTCATGGAAATCGTCAGTTATAAGACACTCTAAGGATTTTTCTTTCTCCACTAAAAAACGCTGAGGAGAAAATTTGAGAATGCTGGAAACACTAGAAAAATGAGAAAGAATTGAAAATACTTATCAAAGGAAATTATTCAATCCTTCTGTTCTGTAGCAAAACAAGACCCAAGAATTGTCTGAGATGACATTTCTAGACTGAAGCATTATCAGGATGTTTCCCAGGCTCAAAGACTGATTTCAGCATTAAGCCTGTCTGGATTTAATCAGAAAAGCTGAGAATCCCCCATAAACAGGTTCCTGTAAGCAAAGGGGTTCAGTAACTCCTCCACCCCCAGGAATGACTTATTTTGTAGATTGGCTTGTCAACAGTTTGTAACTCAAACAAAAACCTTCAGAGTATTTCCCTTCCCTACCCCAGAAGCTCGTGAAAGAGATTTTATAGACATACTAAATATCTGCTTTAAATTATTATGAAGTGCAGTAAAGCACCATAAAACCATCAGTCACCAGTGGGAAATGAATGAAATTAAAGCTGGTTACAATTTACAGACCCAGTTCCTGTCCAGATGTTTAGGGTTTGTTGTATCCCTAAATAAACTGTGGAGGGATGCCAAATTTCAGGTGGAAGAGAAGGAGCAGTAGCAGTGATTTCTTGAAAACAAAAACAGCACAAGGGAGTCCCCATGATAGTGCCAGGGAGGAAAAATGCAAGGATCCTGGTTAAAATCCAGTCCCTTCCTAAACCTTTCTTGAATTTATTTTAGCCAGGAAATATACACAGAATTTCTTAGGAGCCCCATGAAAACACTCATTTCAGAGGAAATTAATAGCAAATTACATTTGTCAGGTTTTTACCACTTCTTGTTCACAATTAGCGAGGCCTCATGTTAGCCCTAAAATGTGGAATGATTTCTTCTGAGATCTCATGAGACACGTGAAACTTTTGGAATATCAATCCAATTCCTGCCTTCCTAAGACTTTAAATTAATCACACTGATTACAGCTTTATTTACTCACCAAGGCCTGCTTAGTCCCTCCTTTGTTGCTGTAAAAAGCTTGTTACTCTCTTTAATTGAGCTGCTTTAGTAAACCACAAGCATTCACACTAATTATTTTCCTTGATGAGAGTGGAGTTCCTAATTACCAAAGCTCCCCGAAATCTGTCATCTGACAAGGAACATTACAGTGGCACGTGGGACAGTTCTGGGGTAGGAGACACGGAGCAGATGGTGGAGAAGGGAATGAGGAGCCAGCCCAGAGCTACATGGAACCAGGAACAAGAACTCCACCAAACCCTGCGTGTTCAGCATACACAAATGTGAATGTTAATGTATTTATAATCTTCAAATGAAAGATTAATTTGATAAAGTGTTTCATGTACGTCCAAATTATTTGATCGTTCACGTTGCTTTGTTGAAGGCATTTGCCTTTTAAATTTAAATTTTGAGTAAAAACTTTTTCAATTAGCATTTTTTATTTCAATGAGGTACTTTCGAGCTGATTTATCTCGATCCAATTCTAATGTAGCATTTAAAGAAAAATCAGAAACATTTGTTTTAACTAGCAGAAAGTAAAGTGACATTTGGTCAAAAAGTCTGGGTTGTCATTTGGGCTAGAAAGAAGTGGTTTCATTGGAACATTCCAAGAGGATACACACAGTTTTTAAGTTCAATCAGTAAAATAGAAACACTTATTTGCATGAAAATAATTGCATTAAAAACAGATTTGACAAGAATCTCCTGTTGGACATCCCACAGCCCAAGGATAGAGAGAAGGACACCAGGAAGAAGCTTGGGCGTGGAACTTTCATCAGTCTGGAGGCACAAAAAATTCCCTGGTTGTTTGCAAATCAAACTGGTAACAACTAAATCCAGGGAGCAGAGGGAAGGGGCACTGGGGCCTGAAGTGACAGTGACATAGGCAGGGCAAGATCAGGAGCTCTGGGAGCTCCTGGATTTCCCATCCAGGTACAGACTCAGCCCAGCCTTGTTTAACTCAGAACAGGCAAGTTCGAGTTTGCAGCGACTCCGAGGTACTGTCAGGAGCTGTAAATACGTTGTACTTGCTTGTTCACATTATTGGTGTGTTTATTCTTCTCCCTGGCAGTTACACGGGTTTTGGGTCAGTCAGAGTGCTGTAAGTGCTTGGTGAATGGGATAAAACAGCCTCTGTGCTAGTCACATGCATAAAATACCAATATCTCATCTTTAGCTGAACACATTAGCCAGGTCTCTAGCAGAATGGATCTGCTAACCAGATTAGATGCCATTTAAAATCTCTGGAGAGCACTCCTAAATACATTACAGGATTTGCATAACAACAGCCAGTTTAAGTAGCACACAGAAGGAACAGATGATGATCCACAAAACAAATCTGCATGTCTGAAAACTCCCTGCTCTGCTGGCTTTCATCCCGCACAGCATCACCCTGGGTGCGTGCTCATCCTGCACGAAGCCATCCCACATGCCAGCAAGCCAACAGCATCCTCTGACTCCATCTCAGTGGTGCAACAATAATCTTAAATAATGTCTCTTCCGGATTAATCAGCAGGACAAGGAGGTGGGACCCATCAGCATGGCACACTGCCCTGTGCTGATGGAGAGGGCAGGAATGCAGGCAGCAGAACAGAACAGCTGGTGGATGACTCTAAAGGGCTTTTGGAGGATCCCAGGACAGTTGAGATGAACAGTGTTAAAAATAGGTTAGAAACTGTTGTTAAATAGTTAATAGGTCGTTAATCATGTACTGTTAGTTTGGTTGTTATATTGTAAAAGGGGTTAGAAGGGGAGTTATAAGAAATAAGGTACTCAATGTACCTTAACACACCTCAGTAAAGTGCACCACAAGCCAGCCTGGACAGAGCTGTAATGGGCCAATCAAGGCCTTAAAACTTCATGCAAATGAAAGATCCAAACAGAAACCAATCCAGAGGGACAAAAAACAGGATAAAAAGGGGGATCTGACCCAGGGAAGCTGTGCTGCTCCCCCTGGACCATCGGGGCCATCACTGCTGAGCAGCCCCAGCACCAGCGCTGCTCCATCCTCGACAGGAACGCTGCTGCTCAGCCCAGACCTCTGCTTTAGGCCTTTATTTAATTATAATAAATGCTGAAATCACTTTTAGTACTTCTTGCTTTAGGCCTTTCTTTTATTATAATAAATGCTGAAATCACTTTAGTACCAGGAGTGTGCTCTCATTTTTATCAGTCAGGGTGTAACAGACTGGAGACTCTGGAGGAGCTCATCACGCCCTGTGCAAGAGATGCAGAGATGTGCTGGGTCCATTCTGCATCTTCTGTCAGTGTTGAATAAGAGACTCATGGAAGATTCGTTTTGTTGGTCCAGATAACACTGTGATCCCCTGACAGTCACTTAAATGAACTTTATGTTGGTTTTGGAGGCACACCCTGAGCGCTGTGCCATGGACAAGGGCTGAGGTGCAGAAGGTCCCGAGCCAGCAGCAGGTCCCAGCAGATGTGGGCACAGGTACAGCTGGAAAATGCAAGGCTCAGGCATGAGACAGTGCCAAGGGGCCCAGAGCAGCAGCAGGATGTGCCAGGCTGAGAATGAGCAGAATTTTAACAGAAAAGTGGCCCAGATTTTATGTGACTGTCACTCAGTTCCATAAACACTACAATTATCTCCTCATCCTAAGGTACAGCCTTCTTTTCGAGGATAATCCTACTAGAAAAGACAGTTTCACTGTGACAAATGACCATTTGCATGCAATTACACATCTGCCCCTTTCCAGATGTGGCTGGAAAATTACACATTCAGCTCAGGGACACAGCTGGGTGCCATCTCCAGCCCCACGTCCTCCGGAGCTGTGAAGAGTGAGGCTTTGATAGCTCAGCACATCCCACAAAGAGGCTCAGGTCGTGCCTGCAGCCGGGAACATTGAAATGAGACGACTCCTGTTTCACACACGGCTGCCTAAGTGGAGAGTTGCTATTTTGGGTAGACCCAGAGGAGTCCCTGGTGTATTGAGAGCTTTAAGAGGACTGTGGTGACGGGCAGTTCTAACGAAGCCTCAGCTGCAGAGCTCTTTACACAGATGTTTCACCAGCACAGAGAGATGCAGGCTCCACATCAGGACCTTCTGATGGATCCAGGCCCAATTATCTGCCAAATGTTCTTCAGCTTTCCTCTGACCGGCGCTAATGGACCCACTTACAGCTACACATAAAAATTGGTCAGCGTTAAATTGGAAAAAATACTTCTGGCTGCATTCATGGCTGGGGGCAGGGCTGGGCTGGAATAGCAGAGGGACAAAAGGAGCAGCAGGACTCGGGTTGGCAGAGCATAAAGGAATGAAATGTGAGAGCACTGCAAAAGCCACACTTGAAGTGACTATCAAACCGTGTTTACCAGGAAAACTGTGCAAGGGCTCCGGAACGCCCTTCCCCAACAAGCACCCACGCAGCGCTGCAGGCGAACAAAGCAGAGACACAAAACAGATGGAGAAATCAGCAATGAAAGGCAGCGCTTCCATCTCCCCTCCCAGCCTGAATGAGCACGTACAGGGACACGGTGCTTTGTGCCAAACAGCCCAAACCGAAGCTCTCTGTGGTTATTCTAACACTGCCTGGGGCTAGAACAGCGAGCAGAGGTGTGGGATGACGTGGGATGCATTCACAGCCCTCTGCATGAAGGTTCCTGCTGGCAGCTTGGATCTCATGCTCACAGGTATCTGCATTCACATCCAGGGCTGGCTGGATGTGGAAAACACCACATCCACCCACACATCAGGGTTGAGAGGAATAGCAGATTTGTCTTTCCAAACCAGCTGTGGGTCTGCTGGGAGATAAAACCAGCACTGGGTGATAAAAGAAACAATGGGAAGGATTCCACTGATTGGTGAATGGAAAAAGATATTTGCTTTTACAAATTAGCTTTAGGTTTACTGATAAATGAAATTAGACATTGAAAGATGAAAGAAACAATGGGGAAGAAAAACCCCTAAATTCCATAGGAATTAAAAATTAAAAAGCAGGGTTGTACATTAGAGGGGAATCTTTGGAATCGGGTGCATTGGGAAGTCTGAACCTCTCAGGTACCTCAGAAATGGGGAGAGAAAGAAGGGAAATGCAGCTGGGAAATTGGCATAAAAAGGAGGCTGCGTCCTCCAAAAATTGGAGACATCCCAGGGGGAATGCCCCATGGCCTCTGCCTTTATTGGAATAAAGGACTCCCCTGTCTCCTTTTTGGACATAAACTTCTGGTGTTTGTGGATTAATTTTCCTAAGACAGTCCAGAGTGCAGGCCCCTGGCTGAGCCTTTATTTTTCTCTCTCTGAATATTTTGCTTGGGATCTTCTTTGTGTGTTGAATTTGCTGGGTCCCCAGGACAAAGCAGGAATGATGACTCTGACTTCATGTTCTTAGAAGGCTTGTTTATTATTTTATGTTATTATATTATATTAAAGAATACTATACTAAAACAATACAAAAGAATGGAGAAAGGATATAGACAGAAAGCTTAAGAATGATAATGAAAACTCATGACTCTCTCTTCTAGAGTCCCAGCACAGCTGGCTGTAATTGGTCATTAAGTCAAAACAATTCACATGAAACCAATCAAACAATGACCTGTCGGTAAACAATCTCCAGACCACATTCCAAAGCAGCAAAACACAGGAGAAGCAATCAGATAATTATTGTTTGCATTTTTCTGTGAGGCTTCTCAGCTTCCCAGGAGAAGAAATCCTGGCAAAGGGATTTTTCAGAAAATATGACAGTGACATTTGTGAATATTTTTTTTTGGTTCTGATTTTACACAAACTGGTTCACTGTTTTCTGTTCCACCTCTGTTTCTCCTCTCACCTGGGCACAGGAGCTCTGCCCATTCCCTTCCTGGCGCTGCACTCCTTTGCATCCAACCCTTTGCTCTTGCACAGTGTTCTGAAGTTTCAGATTTCCCTGTTTGCCTCCTCATTCACATGACTGGAACAGTTCCACGACAGTATGTCAAGCTCTACAAAATCATCAGGATTTTGTGCACGTTGTTCCTCTAGTGCCGGGCCCAAAGGGGCTGAGTCTGTAGCAGCCCCTGCAGGAGCTGTAATGGTGAGGAAAGAGGCTGCTAAAGAGAAAGTGCTTGTTCTGACAGTGCTTTAGACAACTGCCTCCTGCCAAATAATCCCACGTTGTTTTCCTGAAGTGCTTTTAAAACTGAAATAGCATTGAGTTAGAAAGCTCACAAATGGTATTTGAGACGTAAAGGGATGGAAATTAGCAGCTGATATGAATTTCCTGTGAGCAGTTCACAGAATCAGGTTTGACAGAAGTTTTAATTCATAAATGTGTTCATGAACATTTCAGCTGCCAGGTCATGTCACAGCAGAGAAATAGGAATGCAGCAGGGTTTGAAACGAGCCAACTTCTGTTCAGGAGTCGGGGCAAGTGCAATAAGCAGCCAGAGCTGAGTGAATAATGAATCGTTTACTGGGGAACTGTCAGTTCACTTTCTTCTCCAAATTGTCCTGGCTTCCTCCAGTTTGTTCCTTACAGAATAATGTGTGTGATGAAGTATCAGCTGTAATTCACTGGAGAGCAGTCCCCTGACATCACAAACAGCTGCAGTTGCTTCCAGAGGCCCTGAGATCCATCATGTCTGTGGCTGAATGAGCACAATCTCGTGGCACTTGGTTTCAAGCCCAGGAGTTGTCCTCTGCTGTGGGTGGGAGGAGGATCTCATTCACTGGGCCCCTCATCACATCTCTGGAGCCCAAACCCCAGTGGGCAGGAGGAGCAGAGGAACCCAATAAGCCACCTCCTCAAAAAGCCAATTCACTACCACTGTCTCCTTCATGAGAATCACAGAATCCCAGAATCACCCAGGTCAGAAAACACCTCCAGGATCATCCAGGTGGCCCCATGCCCACCTTGTCACTCACTGCACTGAGTGCCATGTCCATTCATTCCTTGATCCCCTCCAGGGATGGGGACTCCAAACCTGCTTGGGCAGCCATTCCAATGCCTGACTTCTGTTGCAATAGGACACAAAATGAATGACACACACGCTGCGATTTTTAAGGCAAAAAGAAGAAAGCTTATTTTTTGACTTTGATATATAGAGAATTTTTAAAGTGACCCTGGATTGGAGGATGAATTTGTTACTTTTTTTAGTTACACTGGTTAAACTAACAGTTTATCAATTTTTTTCTCCTCTAGAAAGGAATGCAAAACAATCATTATTTACATGAAAAGTGTGTGAGAACTCTATTACAAAAATGTAAACATTAGAAGGCTTAGAAGAACTTAGAAGAACAGGGTGACAGACCTCCCTTTCTGTGAGGAAATGCTGGTGCTCCCAGTGGAAGTGATCCACCAGCACTCTCGGGTTTTGGTTGTTCATTGCTGCCCTGAAATGTGCAGGATGTCTCTGCGTCAGCCCACATGGCTGAAGAACGAGTCTGGACTCTTCACTTTTCAGTCTTGAGGTTGTTTATTAATTCTTATCTATAAAATTTTCTTTCTGCCCAGCCGAGATCTGCTCAGCAGGGCAGCCACAGGCACTCTGTGTTGTCCTTTTATACTACAAACTACGTATAACATATTTACACTTAATTCCCAATACCTATCACCTATGTTAGACAGTGCACTTCTACTCTAAACCAATCCCAAAGTGCCAAAATCACTGAAGAAAATGGACAAGAAGAAGAAGAAGAAGAAAGGCTGGACACACCCTGATTGTCCCCATAACCCCCATACCGAAAATCCTAAAATCTACATTTTCACCCTGTGATCATTTTGTTATTACACTATTCAAACCTGTGTGACTTTCAGGTCCTCATACAAAGCTGGTAACTTGCTCCAGGGGTCATAATCAAATCCCCAGGTGCTCTGGGCTGTGTGCCAGGGTCTCTGAGCCCCCCGGCGGGGTCCTTGGCAACTCTGGACACCCAGAGGGATGTGCTGAGTTCTGACAAGTACCAGCCTTGGTCCAGCACTCAGCCACAGCTCAGAGCCCCGAGGAGCTGAGCCATGGCAGCTGACCTGCATTAACAGCAAAAGCTTCCTCCCAGCACTGCTGCGGTACCTGAGGTGCTCACTGATCTGATCACTTTATTAGCATCTCCGGGTGCCCTACGAGTGCAATGTAGAATTCCACCCCATGTATTTATAGCTGGCTAATCACAGCTTAATTACCAAGGCTCAGCAGGCTCCTGTAGGAACACCGAGGCTGAGGCAGCTCCACCAGGAAACTTTTTATGAGATAAGCAGAAGCATCGAATTATTCAAGATGTGTGAGAAAAACCTATTTAGTCTTAATTGGGACAATTACCTTTTTCCTTCATTTGCATGTGGCATGAATATTAAAACCATGATAAAAAGAAACCCCTGGCACTGGCTAAGTGCTGCCCAAAGACGTGGGCTGTGGGGAGGAGGGGACAGTGCCAAGATGAGGGAGGGCAGAGGGACAGCATGGCCTTACTGCAGGTGCCAGCAGCCTCAGGGCATCACTGCCAGGCAGGTGAATGGAAAAACTCATGAGAACAAAAGATCCAGGGAGAAACAGCAGCACTCACAACATGTTGGGGATGTCGATGGGACCAGGTGTCTAGTGGAAGAACTGGTCTTGTGGAAGGGGGTTAGAACAAGATGGACTTTAAGTTCTTTCTACCCCAAACCATTCTATGATTCTCTCCTGTGCCAGATGGAGCTCCATGAGCCCGAGCAGCTCACACAGAAAGGGGCAGATGCCTTGAGAAGCTGCTGCTCCTTGAGGAGGTGACTGCCCCGTGCACCAGTGACAGGCTCATCCCCTGGAATTCAGCTCCCTGCTCCCTGCACAGCCCAATAACCCATCCTGGGTTAGCAGCCCTGGCTGTTGGGCTGGAGAGGAGCGGGAGCCACCCCAGCCCTCACCTGTGAGCAGAGCTGGGCTCCTTCCCCACCACTCCCCAGCCAGGAACCCCTTCCCCACAGAACCAGGCAGCTCCTGCACTTGCAAGAACTTGGCTGACATTCAGCAGATATTAAGTTCTGTTAAGCCAAACATCAAGCTGTATTGACCCAGAGTTAAATATTGACAGAGGTGATGCCTGCACGATCCCGCTGGCTGCGGCAGGACTTCAGGGAAAACTCTTTATCAGCTTCTGGGAGCCCTCAGATGCTGGAGTTTGCACATGTGATTGGACTGAGCAATGCCTGCCTGACCTTCAAGGAGCGGTGCTGAGCAGGATTTCCTAATTCCTTCTGACTTTCAAGCAAAGAACTCTGCAATATTATTTTCTTCTCACTTGTAGTGATTACTGTTGCTGCTGGAAACACAGCTGGGTTACTCCAGAATCCCCAACCCAGACCTCAGGCCTTTCCAGAAAGGGGGAAAATACCAGTGGTTTCCAAATTACCTGAATATATTCTAGAAAGAACTTCTCCAGCAGATAATTGCATGCAATGGCATGGAAACAAACCATAAATTTGACAGGTATTTAAACAGTTTTAAAAGCCTCATTTATAAGCTCCAGTGATGTTTCTAAAAACAGCTCTTACAAAAGGAGAAGGGGAGAGGACACATGTGAAACATTGCCACAGGTTGTCCAGAAAAGTTATGGATGTCACATCCCTTGGGTATCCCTGTTCCAGGCCAGGTTGGAGGGGCTTGGAACAGCCTGGTCTAGTGGAAACTGCCCCTGCAGGTGGCATCTGTGATTCTGCTAAATTCACTCCCATGAACCCATGAACTAAGATATCACAGAATCCCAAAATATCTTGGGTTGGAAGACACCTTAGAGCCTGTTTTGTTCCAAATTCTGCCATGGCAGGGACACCTTCCACTGTCCCAGGGTGCTCCAAGCCCCATCCAACCTGGCCGTGGGCACTTTCAGGCATCCAGAGTCAGCCACAGCTCTGTTGCTCTGTTCTTTTGAGTTCTTTTAAGCCTTCTGATATTTACATTCTTGCAACGAACTTTCTCACGGACTTTATATAAATAATTAATTGTTTTGCATTCTTTTCTGGAGGAGGAGAAATTAGATGGACTGTTGGTTTGTCCAGCATCATTGGAGAGGTGGCACTTTCACCCTTCAATCCACTGTCACTTTTGGAAATCTATAAATGTTGGAGCCAGAAATTAAACTGCCCTCTTTTTTACCTTGGAGATTCCAGTGTCCACATCTTTCTATTTCTTGTCCTAGAGTGACACAGCTGCTCTGGGCACCCTGTGCCAGGCATGCCCACCCTCCCAGGGAACAATTCCTTCCCAATATCCCATCCATCCCTGCCCTCTGGCCATGTGAAGCCATTCCCCCTGTTCTGTCACAGCCTCAGCTTCCCCAGGGCCAGGTGGGGCTCGTGGTGCTCTGGGCTGCACACCAGCCCACCCCACTGCCCCCCACTCCCTGCTATAACTCACTGCTACTAAAGAATCAGAACAGAGCTATTTACAGCGGCCATTAAATAAGACAATATTTCAGCATTGATTTTGTGTCCTTCTCACTAGTGCACACAGCTTTTGATAACTCAAACCTTATGGATTTTTCTATAAACAAAAAATTATCCCCTGCAGCAGGTGGGAGCATTGGCTGGTTACAGCAGGGACAGGCCCTGGCCCTGGGGCAGCACAGACACAGCTCCTGCACTTGTGGCTTCTCTGTCTGGGCATGAACAAGGAGCCAGAAATGCATGGTTGAGAATCAGCAATGATCTGGTGTGACCTCTGCCAACCTTTCAGCTGCCCGTGAAATACTCTTTGTTTCCTTTATTTATTTCTATTAATCTTTTATTTTTTTGCAAGAGAATGTAGTGATAGGACAAGGGGGAATGAATTCACACTGACATGGGCAGGGTTAGATGGGATATTGGGGAGAAATTCTTCCCTGTGAGTGTGGGGAGGCCCTGGCACAGGTTACCCAGAGAAGATGTGGCTGCCTCATCCCTGGAATTGTTCCAGGCCAGGTTCACAGGGCTTGGAGCAACCTGGGATAGTGGAAGGTGTCCCTGCCATGAAGAAAATTAGTTATAAGGTCCTTCCAACCCAAGCCATTCCATGATTCTGTGGTTCTGTGAAGTTCTAACTCTACACAGGAGACAGCAGCTCAGTTTCCAAGGCCCAGACATTCCAAGGGGCTCTGTTTGGGCAGGAGGAGCCTGTGGGTGAAGAGGGAAGCAAAATTTCCTTTAATGGGAAATATCCTACCTACCTCCCTCTATCCCTGCCCTGCTGTGAGCCACAACGTGCCAGCACCTCTTTCCACAGTGTGCAAGGGTTGCAGGAGCCTTGTTCTGACTTCCTACACAAAACACCCTGGGAGTCCCCACAAATACACAACCAGAACATGGAAAAAGGGCTTGAAAAATCAAAAACTCAAGTAGAGCCAAGGGTGGGTGGAAGGCTGTGGTTTGTAGGGGGTCTCTGGGGCTCAGCTTTGCCATGACTCCATGTGGTGACAGACCAAAAGAGTGGTGGCACCTCAATGCACCCTCCATCCCTCTGCACCACCCCACAATCCCTCAGCTTTTTGCTGCATTACACCAAGAGCACACATGAGCAAATGCCCTTTTCTGTGCCTAGCTGGAGTCTGCCTGTTTTAATCACCTGAGCTCCTGAACAGCATCATTCACTTCGGGGGGCAGAAAGCAGCTCCCAGTCCATGGGCACTGGTGCAGGAAATTAAGATGAATTCAGTGGCTGCACACAGGGAGTGGGAAGAAAATTATACAGCTTGGTCTCATCTCATGTGTCCGTGGAATATGAAATAAATAAAGAAATCTGAACACACACACCCTCCAGCCAGAAATGTTAGAGAAACTCTTGATGCACAGAGAGAGGGGAGGGTGGCAGGAGGGGCAGCAATTTTGTCATGCTGGCAATGGGCTCCTTCCCTCTCTCCCCAAAGGCAGCATTTCCTAACCTCATGGGACCTTTAATGTCTCACTCACAATATATCAGAGGCTCTGAGGGGTGACTGAAGCATGTCCAGCCTTGCAGGACCCCCAGCATCCATGGGGCTGGCAGCAGAGTTGAGACACCAGCAATGCACATTCAGCATCGCCCTGTTAATGTTCCTGTTTGGGTGTTTGCAAACTGGTTTGGGTTTTTGGCTGGCTGGCTTGGATCACAAATCCCTGACTGTGACAGGAATGATTGCTGAAAGAACAGTGAGATAAAATTAATAAAACAATAGTAAATTATAAAGCAGCCTCGCTGGGGGATTTTATAAAGATAAAGGGGTCAGGGAATTGATTGTGCTGGTCGCAGTAAATATTTTTCTGGGTGATTACATTTGTGTATGGAATTTATTCCAAAACAAAAATGATGGGGTTTTTTTTAGCACAGAAACCAGCTCACGAATCAGTCACTGAATGAACACACATTTAAACCCACTCAGATTTCCTGTTCCTTAACAAGGCCAAGTACAGGCAACACAGGCTTCCACAGCCCCCTAAATTCAGTGTCAGTTTGTCTGATTCTTTGTCACTTTGTGTTAGTCCAACTCCATCAGAAGGAGTTCCAGGAGAAGCAGGACTCAGCTGCAGCAGCTCCTTGTTTCAGGCAGCTGGAAGGAGGGAAGGTTTCACACCAGCTCACTCCCAGGAAACCTCTCCAGAGAAGCAGAACTCACCCCCAATTCCAGCTGCACTCTTGATATCCAAATAATACAAATTTCCTTTTCAGCATGGAGAGGAATCTGGGAAACTGCTCAGAGATCTCCAAGACCTGTGCAGCACTTGGATTAGCAGTTCATGCCTTTGTGAAAGGATTAGCAGGATTGCACTGAGCTGAGGGCTAAGATGAAAATAAATTTGCTTTTCTAAGATGCATAATGCAAAGTGCATGATGCACATCCCACAGCTTCCCAGCTCCTTCCATCAGACCTGTGCTTCAAGCACTGCAAAGCATCAGGGATTACCCCCATCAGGGCCTTGTTCCAACAATACAGAGCTCTAAAAATTACAGATTTCAATCTTTGCAGCACTCTGGGCTTCAGGAAACAAAGGGATCCAGCCCAGACAGCATCAGCTGGAAAAGCTCTTCTCTGATCTCTCTCTGTGGAGCCCAGTCCTTGCCTGCTGTGACCACACAGCGAAAACCTCCCAAAGCTCACCCTTGTTACTCTTGTGCCAAGAATGACACAGGAACAGGCAGGAGGTAGGATTGTAGAAAGAGCAAAGAAGGTTTTATTTAAGAGAACTGACGTTTTTATAGAGTGATATGATAGATTTTATTTGATTGGCTAACTAACAAAAACATTTTTCTCACATACTGCTCTTGAGAAGAACAGAAAGATGAAGCAGAAAAACACCGATTGTAGACTGTTTATACTTTACAAGTTATCACATCCTTACAACTCCCTAAAAATTCTCACAAGCCACTGTGAGAAATGCTTGCTGTTTCTCTCTCTGTGTCCCATGGCATCCACACACCCTGACCAAAGCCCTTTGCAGCAGCAGTGGCACATGTGCCACCATGCTGTTCCTCCTGCTCACACCCATATGCAAAGCCAGCAAAGTGTATAAATAAATAGCTGGTGTCACACCATTTATCTCCATTTGTCAGGAGTGACAGGATAACTCACTCGTGACTCCCCTGCTCCTTCCTCTCCTCATTCACGAAGATTGATGCTCCTGCAGATATTTCCCATCATGGGTTTTTATAGCCTGCAGGATGCAGGAGTTCCGTGTTTGCTGGGGCTGTGGCAGCTGCTGGGGACTCAGGAGCAGCACCCACAGGGCCTTGTGCACCTCTCAGGGCTTGGTTTATTTTCCCTCTGCATTACAGTGATTTTGTCCTACATATCAGTACATGTTCCCCATCCTGCTGTCCAGTCTGCTGTGACAGTGTTCACAGGGGTTTTATGTTGAGGGAAGAGATGAGGATCTGACTACATGTTTCAGAAGGCTGGATTTATTATTTTATGATATATATTGCATTAAAACTATACTAAAAGAATAGAATAAAAGGATTTCATCAGAAGGCTGGCTAAGCTAAGAATAGCAAAAAATGATAACAAAGGTTTGTGGATTGGACAGAGAGTCCAAGCTAGCTGGGCTGTGATTGGCCATTAATTACAAACAAGTCTATGAGACCAATCACAGATCCACCTGTTGCATTCCACAGCAGCAGATAATCAATGTTTACATTTTGTTCCTGAGGCCTCCCAGCTTCTCAGGAGGAAAAATCCTAAGTAAAGGATTCTTCATAAAAGATGTCTGTGACAGTCTGCCTGATCAGGGGCTGAGATAGAACTGGCAGGGTGCTGAGGGCAGGACAGAAGTCCCAAGGATGCCAAAAGTAGGGCAGAACTGTCAGGGATTGCTCAGGGCAGGGCAGGCAGGTTCCACACAGAGCTCCCTTCCTCCTGTCCCAGCCAGGGGCACAAACTCTGTCCCAGACCCCATTTAACACACACGACTTCCCTGGACCAAGGCCAGAAGAACCAGCATTGCCCATGTCCCCATGTGTTCCCAATGTGTCCCCAGTGTGTTCCCAATGTGTTCCTCAGCTGTCCTGGCTGTGCAGGCTGCAGGGTCTCACCCTGGGCCTGCTTGGTCCAGTGGCTTTGGAAATTACTCACCAAAGCTCCTCATTTCAAACACAGCCAGTGGTAAGGAAGCACATTTATGGCCTGACCACATCCCCGGGGCTTTCTGTGCCCAGAGTTGTGATTGTCAGGAATGGAATTAACAAATTAACAACCAGCCTGGTCTAACACACACCTGTGGAACAACACAGGGTGGCACAAAGGGGCACAGCACCTTCCCCAGCCCCACACCAGGCACCCCTGATTTCCCCCAGGGCTCAGTGCCAGCTGGGGTTCCAGGACTGCTACCTGGCAAGAAACATTTGAAACTCCCTGGAGAACTGAATGATCTTAAGGCTGGCAGAAAGGATAATGACAAGATTACAACTCACATAGTGAAAATAATAATGAATTAAGGTGATGGTATTTCCCAATCTTATTTCCAGCCTGAATAAATTGAATTGGTGCCAATTTCTTTCCCTGCTGCTGGGCTGGTAGATGGGATTCTGATAGGGATGGAGAGTGCTGCCTGCAGCTCTGAAATGGGACAAGGTGACAATCTTTGTATTACTAAGTTGGATACAGGATCCTTGGAATTATAAATAAACCAAGAGTTCACATGTCAGTGTTGTAAATACCACCAGGAAACTCACCTTAATATTGATTTATTCATTACATTAAAAAAACTAACAAACAGAACTTTCTTTCTCTCAGTTGAAAATTTTCTCCAACCTTCAAAACATAACATGATCCTTTACTGTGGTTTTTCTTTGCTTTTATTTTTTTTTTGCCTTTTTTTTTCCTTGGGGTTTTTTTGTTTTGTTTTTTGTTTTTGTTTTTTTGTTATTGTTTTTTGTTTTTGGGGGTCTTTTGGGTGTTTTTTAAAGGAGATAAATATATTTATTGCCACATAAATAGGGATTGGCACAGTCACCTGGCTCTTGCCAGGCCTGGTTCATGAGCTGCTCCCACTGCTCATTCTGGAATTTTACCCATTCTCTGTCTCACCTTTACCCTCCTCCTCAATATTTTACATTCAGAATTTCTCTATTTCTAGATCTGTACATACAGCATACTCACTCTTTTTTGGAAATTATAGATTTGGATGACAGTGATGGGTACAAAGTCAGGACAACCCCCTCCAAGGGAAAACCAGGATTGGGAAAATTCACATTTCCAACAAGATTGCTGGAACTTGGGTAATAAAGATCCCAGCTGCAAATGTTGGGTGTTAATCTGGCAGTGAGGATTGATGGACATTAACCCAGCCTGAGGAAATGCTGTGAGCAGCTGGAGCTGCTGCCCTGAGCTGGCTCCCCCAGGCCTGGCTTCACACTCCTGCTAACAGCAGCAAAATGTCCTACAGCTAGTTTTATTAAAAACCACTGTGGATTAATTCAGAATCAATCCTAAATAGATGTAACAAAACAAAGGATAATTATTGATTTGTCTTTACTACAAACTTGTAGACACCCATTTCAACCCCAAAAAATAACGTCCCAGTGATGCTTTTTTTGGGGCTACCAAAAACAGAGGCCTGACAAAATTAAGGCAATAAAAAGCAGTTCTATTTATTGAAGGCCTTCAGGGACATTTAGGGCAGACAAAGCCCTCCCAGAAGGGGCTACACCCAAAATGGACAATGGGTCACAAGTTTTCACACTTTTTAAAGTTTGGCCATTTGCATTTTGGTGGTTCATCTTCCAATTAAATCTTCAGCTAATGAAGTCATTTACCCCAAGTTTGCTGCCCCCAACTCACTTTTGTTCCCATCTCTCAGGGCCTGAGGCAGTGAGGTGTCCTTGATTGCCAGGCCTGCAGAGGAATTGTTGTGTCTGCCCAAAATGGGAAAGCAGCAGCTCACAGTGTGTGTGGAGTTTGGAGTTATGCACTAAATTACAGGATTACAAATATATGAGAAATAGAAAAGCTGAAATCCTGAGGCATCACCAGAACACAGGCTCATGTGTGGTTAAATTTCAGTGTGAACCCTCAGCAACTGTTGGCATGACGAGCTATCAGATCTCCCCCAGTGCCACAGAAAACTGTCTCAAATTTTGTATTTTCTCCAGCTCCTGGGCCAGGGATTCAAGCCAAGCCTCCAAGCCTGTGATGTCAAGGAGGACACGCTGCTCCCCCAAGCCCCCACGCAGCTCCCCTCACACGGTCTGAGCTGTGATTCTTTTGCAAATGACATAATTCTCTGAACAACGGTATAATAACATTGTTCTTTATTGCCAACAGCCACCCACAAATGGAAAAGACCTTGAGCTGTGAGAGGTGGGAGGCAGCAAGAGCTCCCTCCTAAAGAAAATAAGGCATTTAGCTTATAAATATAAAATGATCAAATAAAGCAATTAGTGCAGAATTGCACATATAGAGAGTGATTCACCTCTAATTGGGTTGTTCTCAAAGCAAATTAACTTTGAAATGAGGAATGTTAAAAAGATTTTAAAAAAATATGGAATCCTAATTACTGCAGGGGAAGGAGCTGGGGGAAGTTGAGCCCAGGAGCAGCACAAAAGAGAAAGGAAACGGTGCCACAAGGCCCCACCTTCACTGATTTATGGTTAAATATAAGGTGATCAGAGGCTGGAGCTTCTCTGCCATGAGGAAAGGCCCAGAGAGTTGGGATTGTTCAGCCTGGAGAGGAGAAGTTTTGGAGTAATCTCACTGTGGCCTTGTGAGTTCCTTGTGGCTGAAGGGAGCTGCAGGAAAGATGGAGGGAGAGAGTTTACAAGGCCTGGAGTGACGGGACAAGGGGTGATGGCTTCACACTGCCACAGGGCAGGGTTAGGTGAAAGAATTAGAATATCCTGGGTTAGAAAAACCCAGCGTGAAATTCCTGGGTGTGTGAGGGTGGGTAGGCCCTGGCACAGGGTGCCCAGAGCAGCTGTGGTTGCCCATGGATCCCTGGAAGTGTCCAAGGCCAGGCTGGACAGGGTTTGGAGCACCCGGGGACAGTGGAAATTGTCCTTGCCCATGACAGGGGTACAATGGGTGATCTTTAAGGTGCCTTCCAACCCAAACCATTCCATGACTCTACAGCTCTGTGAAGGACTCAAAACCAGCAGCTCCTTCCTCCATGTGCCTCGCTCCCAGCCCTAGTCTAAAGCAATTTCTGGCATGTCACAGACATCTTTTATGAAAAATCCTTTCCTTAGGATTTTTCCTCCTGAGAAGCTGAGACGCCTCAGGAACAAAATGTAAACATTGATTATCTGCTGCTGTGGAATGCAACAGGTGGATCTGTGATTGGTCTCATGTGGTTGTTTCTAATTAATGGCCAATCACAGTCAGCTAGCTCGGACAGAGAGCTGAGCCACAAACCTTTGTTATTCATTCCTTTCTATTCTATTCTTAGCTAGCCTTGTGATGAAATCCTTTCTTCTATTCTTTTAGTATAGTTTTAATGTCATATATATCACAAAATAATAAATCAAGCCTTCTGAACCATGGAGTCAGATCCTCATCTCTTCCCTCGCCCAAGAACCCCTGTGAACACGGTCACACTGACACACAGTTTTCAGTTTTAAGCTGGACACCCCTGGTGCCCTGTGGGGTCCCTGTGATGTGCCAGCCCCAGCAGTGCCCCCACAGCAGCCCCTGGCCCTGGGTGACCCAGGACAGCCCCTCAGTGGGCACCAGGAGGGGGACACAGCTGGGATACACCACAGAGCAGGGCTAAGCCCCCCAGCCCCACATCCATTCACATTCCCCAGCACCAGTGCCAGGTATTGGATGTGATTCAATCCACACCTGCAGCAATTCTGCTCCTTGACTGTTCCCATTGCAGTTTATACCTCTGCTCGCTGCTGAAATTACGTTGCCTACGGCCTCTATTGATGGACTGGTGAGGTAATTAAAAAGGAGGCTTTTCAGAAAAATCCTGTCTAAACATTGGGAGAAAAATCCATATGAATACTCTTTCAACTCGGAGAAGGACAGAGGAGAACATCCTCACAGTTACAATGATGTTCTAAAAGAAATCTATTAAACAGGGTAGTGCCACATATCTGATGTATTATGAATGTATTAATACGGAATTGGTTTTTTATAAATATTAATAAGAGCTAACATCTAAAGAAGGAGCCTGGGACTTACATTCTTAATTAATCCAAAATTCATATCACCTCTAAAAATACATGTGCATTTCATTATGTTAGACCAATGCCTAGGAGCAGACAGTTGTAAAAACACCCACCAGAAATGAAGGCACAGAGACTCCCCCCCAATTCCTTCAGGCCTTTGCCACGGTCCAAAGGAGCATCATTGCTCCAAGGAGACAGACAGGCAGGTTTGGCTCTGTGGGAAAAGAATTCTTAGGTGAGAAGGGGACATTACTCTGCTTTTGTTTTAATCATTATTCCAATTCCTGTTTCATTCCTTCCACTGAAGTTTTCTTCAGGGAGCTCATCCCCTAATGAAGCCTGGGCAAGTTTCAAATCTCTTTTTTCAAATATTTTCCAGACATAAAACATTTTTCTGCCAGCTGAATGCCGGCCATTGTCTAGAATTTGTGCTCATTTCTCAAGGCTACTTTTAAATACCTCGTGAGGATGAGTTGCTCTGGATAATGCAGAAGCCCAAGCACAATGGCAAAAATTCAACCTTTAGTCACCAGCTGCAATTTAGAATTCTGCAGCTCACAAGAGCTGTTCCCATTAAATCAGGGCATGGCTTCATGTGGATATTTTATACTTTCTTTTAAATGGGATGGTGTGGGCTTAACTCAGCTCAGTTGGGACCAAAATATAAAAAGTGACTTGGTGTGTGCCCAAAAGTGGAGCATCCTGCCTTCAGTGCATGCTGTTTTGGAACAGATCACCCTGACAAAGGGCTCTGGGCATTTTCCAGGACCTTCCCTTACACCCTCTGCTAACCAGCAAAAACAGCAATTAAAAATAACATTCTCAAAAAAATTTTGCTCTGCGGAAAATGTATGGCCATGAAACAGGATATTTTTCCACTAACACAAAATTGTAGCAGATGAAAGAAGACAGAAGGGTTAAATATTATAGATTAGTGGTTTATCAGCATTTATTAAACTCTGAGCCTTGGCTGCACACAGCTCAGCTGCACTCCAAAACTGCAGCCTGTGACCACCCTGACCCACAAGGAATTTCCCTCTCATTGAAATAAATCCAGTGTGGACACCTGAGAAGAAATAATAACTCCTTAGTGTCATTATTAAAGGGATTACAGAGACACTATTATTGCACAGTGTTTTACTGCTAAATGATTTTAAGACTGGCCTTATAGATCTTTCTCTATTAATCAATAAGATAAAATACTAATTACAACAGGAAGGGTTCAAGTGAATGTGGAGCTGCTCTTGGAGGAACAGCAATGTGTTAAATTATGGGCTGTTCATGGAGAGCAAATATGCTGGGAAAGCCTTAATCTGAATTATGTCACTTTACTCACACTTTATACAGCCCTGGAGTTACATAAAGGATACTCCAACAGCAGCTGCTTTCTCAAAGGTTGGGTACCTCATGCTTTTCATACCCACACATTGATTTTTATATTATTTCTGTGAACAGACAGCACACAAAGAACTTGAATTTATCAACTTCCCATAGCATAAGTGCAAGAAATGCACCACCCCAACAACCACCATCGTTCAACAGCTCCTGGTTCATGGGAATCCTGAGCAGCAACACAAAGGAGTCACATCTAATAACACTTAAAAGTTATTAAACCACTATATAAGTAAATTTAATAAAAACCGAACACAGCAGAATGAAACATAATTATTTTTTCTTTTCTTATTTGGCCAGCTGCTAAATTTCTAGCTAGGTTTTATTTCAGGCAAATGCAGGATCTGGTGTTTAAAAATTAAATTCTCCCTCTGCGTGAGGCAGTGCCTCGTTAACGGGTGACCTACTTCGCCGGCAGCCCCGCATTGTTTCGCTCTCGCTCCCCATTGATCACATTTTTGCTGCAAGCACAATCTTCAAGACCTTCCTCCTGGGTTCACATTTAACTCATCTCCTGCATTTTTCACGGGTTATTCTAAAAGGCACTTTCACACTCTCACCCCACACAGAAACTGATGCCTTTTAGATGCCAATTGAAACGTTCTCCCCGTGCTGTCCCTGTCCTATTATGCCTAATCCAGTCCCTTGTTAGAAGTGCATTCAAAGCCATTTATGAGGCAGGAATACATAAAGATCAGTTCATCAAACCGGATGCTTGGAATTTACAGACACTTAAACATTGTACTTTCTATCAAAACCTGTCACATAATTAAACATGCACATCTGAGGTGGAACAAGCTCCATGGCAGCGTTTTAATTCATTATCTCCACAGATCCTGGCACTTCCTGAGCACTTGAAGGTGTGTTTGCCTTCATATCAGATTGCCCACATCAAACAAGGCAACGAGGAGAGCTGGAGGAACTGGGGAAAAAAATCCTCTTAACAAGCTTTCCTCCCAGCCAGTCAGAACATCAGCACCAGGGAATAATCCTGTGTGGGAATATTCCCCCCTGGATAGAGAGCCTGGACTTGGTATGGGGTGGGGGGTGTTCATGCTAAAATGCTAATTAAAAAAAAAAAAAAAAAAAAACCAGACCAAAATACCCTATATTCCTTTTAATACCTGTTTGGTTTCTTAATGAAAAATTCAGCAGTGAGATTATTCTGAAAGCAAACAAACACAACCCAGGAACGACCAAATCTCCACCAGTTCTTCCAGGAACTGCCCCATCCCTAGGAGTGTTCAAGGCCAGGTTGGAGGGGACTCTCAGCAACCTGTTTTAGTGGAAGGTGTCCCTGCCCATATCAGGAGGGTGTAATTACATGATCTTTAATCTCCTTCCAACCCAGGCCATCCCACAATTCAGTGATTCCACTGAATGTCCAGTTTTTCATTCTTCCAGGAGGTCAGGAGCAGGGTAGGACTCCACATCCCCACTGAGACTGCCCGAAACTGAGCTGGGAGGTACAACCCGTTGGTGTTTGCAATTTCTACAGTAACTTCTAAGAGATCATTTCTTCTAGCTCCTGCAGTGAAGAGGGATGTGTTGCTTTCTGTTATACTCCATCAACAGTCCCTTAGTAAAGTCTATTGACAAATGAGACTTGGAACATTTCTCTGAGATTCATCTGAAAACCATTCCTGCTGATCTTTCTGAGCCACAATTAGGGTGAAGGCTGGCACTGCAACCATCACAGGGCCATTCCATCTGCTAAATGCCACTTTCTTAAATTTTTCTAATGACCTTTTTATGTCTTTCTACCTTTCTCTCCTTGGTATTTCAACGAGATGCCCAGAGTCTTTTAGAAGAAAAGAGAACTGAATACTTATTCTGTAGCACTTCAGAGAAGTGGTCTCCAGAACCCCTCACCTCTACACCTCTGGAGACAGAGCTAAATGTCACCAAGGAATCTCTCATCTCTTGAGGCAAATTAAACAGAGGTTGCACATTTGACAGCTGCCATTCAAACTTCCAAGGGTTCTTTTCTCCCCAACTTCATCTGACAGTTTGTACTCTGCTGAGCTCCCCACAGGTCAATGCCACCCACTGCTGTGGCACCAACAGGCTTGGAGAGGAAAGGTCCCAAATCGTAAAGGAATGTCACCTTTAGGGTGGGAAGGACACCCTGGACCTGCTGCTGCCCAGTTCATCAGGTCATAGGTGCTGACTCTTGTACAAAATCCCATTTCCATTATCACACAAGAAGTTTGCTTGTCTTAAATGTTCATGTCCAAAAAAATCACTTTCCAAAGCCACTGTAAAACCCATCCTTTTTAATTGCTACTTACAGTTTCCTAACTTTGCAGGCTTTAAGACTGTTGTTTAACTCTTACCGAGCTCTTTTCCCTTTTTTTTGCACACCCTCTCCCCCACTGAATGTGTCCTGTTCACTCTGAACTGTACCTGCTCTCACCAAAGGATGTTACTCCACACTTAAAGCCCTTGAAATTCAGGAATCCCCAAGGGATGACACTGTGGGCTTTTTCCTGGTGATTTTTGTGCAAGACAGCACTGAGAAAGTGCAGCTCCTCCAAAAGCTTCTCCAGCAAAAGGAAGGAGCTTCATCTCCTGCCCACATTTACCCTGGAACAGAAGCTACACTTAGCACCTGATTGGCACTAATTGATAGGGCCTTGCTGTCCTGCCTACTGTCATTAGGAATTATCCGTGTCCTGAATAAAGTGATTGAATTTGCCATGCTCTGTCCCAGTTCTGTAATGCATCTTCATCTTTTTTGCATTCATTTCCAAAAATTAATTTAAAGAAAAATTATGAATCAGAGCTCATGCCACATTCTTCGTGTCCTTCCTGTATGTCCTTACAGAGCTGTTGAAATAATTTCAGCAGAGGTTTTTAACCAGCTGGTTGGTAGCACCTCTGAAAAGTTAAGATGTTAAGTGATGTGACTGAGGCTGGAAGCTGCAGGAGAATTTTCTCTGGGCTCTGTGCTTGTCCTTGAAAACAATTTCTGTTAGGGACATTCTGTGCCTGCTAGTATACAAACCAAATTCATATATTTGCAAATGATGCAAAGGTTTCTTCTGGTGATTACTCCATCCTAGGAGTGTCCTTGGCAAGCTCCCCTTGCAGAATATATAGCTCAGCCTGCAAGTGCCAGGGTGACAAAGCTGGAGCTCACACTAATGTGGCAGATCAATCACTTGACTGAAAGATACACAGACACAGAAAAGGTGGTTTATATCTGTCATATTCAAGGGTAAACTTGCAGCACTTGAGAAGACTGCTCAGATAACTCTGCACAGCAGACAGTGTTGCTGGCCTCGGTGTCTAATCAAAAGAAAAATATGTTGTCTGTTTAACAATACCAACAGTTTTGAGACTCCTCAGAGCAGTTAACCCACGGGCAATGATCAAAGGCTTTCGAGAACTAACTCAGATGATTGAAACCCCACGATGTAAATTTTAGTCATTGAAAAGTCAAGCTGAGCCATCAAACAAAAAATAGTGTCTCTATCCTGACATATCAGGGAACAGACATTGTACTTTCCAGGTGATAAACTACTGGAGAGCACAAGCTTCCAAGCAGGAGGAACCTTCAGGCTTTATCCTACAGCCTGCATACATCAATGGGAAAGTTCAGACAAACTTTATTTTAGGGTGTTGGGAGTTGAAGGTCATGCTGCATATCACCAGGATGAAAAATTCTTATTTCTCCTGGAACCTTCCCAAATCACATCTTGTGAGTGATGCTGCAATTGTGTACCCTGAAATAAAGACACAACACAGGGTGTGAAATTGCTGATATGAGCACCCATCTCTACCAGCAAGGACTAAGAACAGAAACCAATGGAAATGGCTCCATCAGCATCTTTCTTTCAAACAAACAATGTTTTAAATGATGGCATTAACAAAAATTCCCTTTGCAGGGATATTTCTTTTTCTTTTTTTTTTTTTTTTTCCAAACTTCAGGCCATTTGCACTGTCAGCAGCAGAGACATGAGAGCCAGGGCTGGGTGGCTCCTTACAGGGTCCTCTGTACTATTTTTTTTCTGCTAAGGGAAAAAGGGTAACACTGCCTCAGGGGAGTCTGTTTTCATTCCCTCTTTCTGCAGTAACCCCTTCATTTCCTGGCCTGTTTCTGCCACATCTGGCAGAGTGCAGATGTCAAAGTCTTGTTTCAACAAATTCCTTGAGAGGGTTCAGGAGAGAGAGGAGAGAGAGCAGCCGTACTACAGGGTGGGAGCCTTTAGCTTGTGCTCTGAGCTTCCAGCAAACACCAGAGAACCTCCAGGGGACAGGAGGGATGGGGGACAAGGTAAGGAGGGATGTGGGATGGAATAAGGCGGGATGCAGGATGGAGTAAGGAGAAATTACTACTCCTGTGTTGTCAAAGGTCTTTTTGACCACTTTGCAGTTTAGAGAAGCATTAGAGAAACAATAATGACTGTATTGAGTCCTTTATTGGTTTGGTATACGTCACCAAAAAAAGACAATTAGCAGCTATTAAATTCCACTGCAGTTTGCCACCTTTATTTTTCATTATTTAATAAAGCTTTTTGCTTTATTAAGAAGGGCCAGCTGACACTCCAGTGGTGGAACATGACCTGCTGGACATGGGATTAGGTGCTACTTGAGTTAATTTGCCTTAAAGCTATTCCCATTTAAAACAATGTCTCTTAAGAACCCCATGTTGCAATTCTGGCATCAGTGTGAAAAACCTTAAATTACATCAAACCTTCCTCACATCTCAGATTTTTGAAGGGTCTGCACAGATTAGCAGGATGTGGGGTGCCAGGTTAGATCTTCCAGTTCTGACCAGCGGGAAAGTCTTCAAACTGGGAAGGCACAGCAGGCATTGAGTGCTGTAGGTAGCAAGGACAGACAAACAAATCAAAATCTTGCAGGATCAAGAACTTTCCACAGAGAAATTAATTGAAACAGCCACATTAATTGATCAGGTTTCACACATGCACATGCTGTAACACAAAAAATAACTTCGAGAGCAAATAGTCAAATCAAAACCTTAAAACCCTCTTCCAGTATCTGTATTTTTCTTTGTTATAGTGACCTCCAGAGGTACCAGGTAACAACTGAAAGTTGTTTCCAAGTCGGAAACGAGAGTTCACTCCCCCAATTTCATCACTGCAGCTCGGGGCTGTAGGAGATAATGGGTTTTATATGTGAAATTCAGGATGGAAATTCCTTTGGGGAGTGGGCAGAGAGAACCATCTGCCTGCAATTCCTGCAATTCGTGCTGGCTTTAATCAATACCTGAGGGTTTCTCCCTGAGGGCTCACGGAGCATCGCTCATCCTGCCCACGGCCAGTGACCCTGCTCCCCACCCCTGTGATCCATTTTCTCTGCTCCTCACATAAATCTGGGTAATGCCACAATCCCAGTTCTACCATTCAATTTTGGAAGCCTTCTCCATGACCTCAGGTCAAATGTAGTGTTCTCTTGAGTGTCTGCGCCTAAAAACACAGAAAGTCTCAAATTCTCAGCACCCAGGGTTCCAATATCTGGGCTGTGCCATCACCTTTCCCTCCAGCCTGGATCCTCACCAGCTTCACAGGCAGGTTCTGAGCAGGCTGCCAGCCCAGCCTGTGAGTGTGATGGACAGAATTGTACAAGGCAGGAACAGCAGATTGGGCTCTATCTCTGCCTCACCCTGTTTCTGACAGCCCTGCACAAAACATTGGGGTATTTTAGGACAAACCTCCCAATGCCCACAGGGGATGAAGTTATCTGTGAGACTTTCCTCCTGTCAAGGAGCTGATCCCATCAGTGCCTTCACCACTGTCACTCCAGCCAGGGGAGTGATGCTCCAGTGGATGCACAGACAGGATAATGACACAAGGAATCCTCACCCCAGCTCCTCCCACAGCCACACAGTTCCATCCATGTTTGCTGAATGGCATTAACAGCCTCTGTGGGCAGGAGAATATGGCAGGCTGGATTTGGGTGCACTTACTAACCCAGTTTTATTTCCTAATCTAATTCCCCATCCAGGATGGTGTTTACGCAACAACTCATTAAATCCTCCATAACCGCATTACTTTATTCCAGTTTAAATTGCAGACATAGCCTGGTTTTATGCAAACAAATACTTTCTGAGTTACTTCGAGCTCCCAAGTACACTAATTAAATCTGTCACATGCACAGTGGAACTTTAAATTATATTTGCTCGATCCTTTAGCAGTAAATGGTGCCTTGAACTGAGTATACAATGAATGAAATCACATTCCTTGGTCTGTTCAGGGGAAAGGCAGTGGGAATTCTGAATCATCTTCAATTCAATTCTCTGCTGGGTTTTTTTTTAATCCAAATCAACGTGCTGGATGAGTGTTTGCAGAGAATGTTCTACTTCGTGTGGGCATTCCAGAGCATGTTGGGAAAAGGCTGAGGCTGGAAAGGACAGAAATTGTGCAGGACATGCTTTGTCTTCTCCTGCTCAAGGTGGGTGGAGGGATCAGCAGGTGTTCCTTCAGCAATCCCACCAATTCTATTTCCAAGGTGCCACTTCTCCAAAATCCATGTAGATCTGTTCCACGTGCTTCAGCTGACTGCAAAGCTACATCATGGTGGATTTTGTCTCAGAGGCTACAAAATCAGAGAATCACAGAACCATTTAGATTGGAAAAGACCTCCGAGATCACCAAGTCCAAATTTTGCTGGATTTTATTTAATATGGACAAAAACAAGAGAAGTGGAAATGAGGCAGAGAGAGGTGATGCAGCCCCTGAGCTCACCCCACCAGGCTGTGGCTCCCCTGCAGCACCAGCACCTGGGACACTCACAGATCCTCCTCTGGGATTGACCCCACTCCCTGCCTGAGCATGGGGGACTCAGGCGACAGAAATGCTCAGAAATGATCCCAGGACTGGGAGTTCTTTGGTTGTAGGGCTAATTCACTCTGTGAGTGAACCCTCAGGGAGGAGCTCACCAGGGAACCCCACCAGATACCTGTCTTGGCTCCAAACCCTGCAGCCACAGGAAGAACCATCCCACAGTCTGATCCAGCAGCCTTTCCTCTGCATGCAGAAACTCTCACTCACTCTAAACACTTTATTAGTGTTTGGGGAATAGCAGAGCATTGGAGTTAAAGTGGTGGCTGAGTGGGAAAACACTGCACATTTCTTAGCTGTAATAGTAAGTGTGGCTGGGAATGGTCTTTAGCTCTATTACAGCAACATGCATTGTGTTTATCATGGGCACAGCTATTCCTGATTACCCTGTGTTTCTGGGAGGCCAGCATGCATAATTCATAGGGGAGACTGACTCAGGACAGAAATATCCCTTCAGTTTTTCACTGAGCTGCAAAAGACTTTTCCCTCCTGGTGCTTGTGCTGCTCTTTAAACCAAACCCCTCACACTGTATGTTCCCTGCAAAGCACTTGGCAAGGCTTGCTCAAAATAAATAATAAATACCAGTACTCGTGTTGGACAGGACCTCCCTTCCTTCTCTTTTGTCTTCCCCACTGTGTGTGTTATCTCCTCCTGCCAGGGAGCAGCCGAGGCCACGCTCAGACTTTCTCCCTTCCTCCTCCTCCTCCTTCCTAGCCTGACCTCAAGGGCCATCCCCACCCTGGAGATGTGGGAGTAGGAGAGAAGTGAAACAGCAACCCTGAGTTTGCTTCAAGGTCCTCAAAGAGGGTGCAACAGGAAAAACCAGGCCTTAAATTCTAATTTTTTGGTATTTCCTCCCTCATAATCTCATTCCTGCACTCAGTGGAAGCACAGCAAGGCAGAGCTGGGTCAGGTGTGAACTGCTTGGCTCTTCCTGCTCCAGCAGGGTCCCAGTGATGCCTTGAGAAGGTTGATATAGAACAAAGAGTTGACAGAGTTAAAGAATAAAGCCAGGATTTATTAAAAGGATCCCCTCAATGGATCCACCTTGGGTAGCACAAGAGCCCAGACAGGGCCACACCAAGATGAACCAAAATGGTCAAAAAATGCACGACTGGTCACAAGGTCTCTCACTTTTATAAGTTCTGAGTTAATTTTTCAATTACAGCTTGAAGTCCCATCCTTCTTGTTTTTCTCTCTTCAGTCCATGTTGTTTCTGCTCCTGGGCCTGAGATTTGGATCATTGGTCCTTGGTCCTCAGCTGGAGAATGAATTGTTTTGTCTCCCTACTCTGTGAAGAAAGCTCACCATCCCCTCATATGAAGCTCAGAAGTACACATTAAAGCAGCAGTGAATCTGAAAAATATAAAAGTTAAAACTTGAGGCATCACCAGGGCACCCACAGCTCCTGATTCTCCTCCAGATGAGCAGGGGGATCCTATCTCCTTGCTGAGGAGCTGATCCATCTCTACCAGGACTGGTTTCCTTTAATGCATAATCAAAGGAGCGGAAGGATCACAGAAACCCAGACAGGTTTGGGTTGGAAGGAACTTAAACCCATCCCATTCCACTCCTGCCATGGGCAGGGACACCTTCCACTGTCCCAGGCTGCTCCAAGCCCTGTCCCACCTGGCCTGGAACATTCCCAGGGATCCAGGGGCTTCTCTGGGAATCTGTTCCAGGGCCTCCCCACCCTCCCAGGGAAGGATTCCTCCCACAGCCCAGCTCTCCACACAGCCCTGGGCTCTCCCAGACCCCATTCCTGCTGGAGAGGGCACAGCCCGAGCTCTGCCTCATCACACAGCAATCCCAAGGAACTGCTGATGCTCAAACACAGCTTTCCCCTCTAGGCTTTAGAACTCCACAATCTCGTATCCAAATAATCCTTTCAGCTCATAACATATTTTTAGACATCCCATTAATATTTAACGAGACAGCCCACAGCAAGTTAGATAGCACAGCAATTAATTTTTAAATGCTGACATTTATTACAGCATGTAAGCGCTACCTAACTTGCTGTGGGCTATCTGGATAAATGTCAGTTAAATATCTAATAATTCCTTACAATTTAATATGAACATTAAAAAAAAAAAAAGCCCTGTAATTATCCATTATTTTTAAAGTTTGATCGAGATTTTAATTTGGGTATTTAGGTTTCTCTCTTTCACCCATCCCTGCTTCAGCCTCTGAGGCGAAGTCATTTTTGGTAATTAATTTATACATTGATTAATTTAGTTTCATCTAATGTTTAAATCCATGCTTGGAAGGCCGGAGATACAGCAGGAAATAAACTGATTAATGTTGCAACAGGCTGACAGGACACCCAGCAGCCTGAGAGATGGACATGGCATTCCCAAAGGGAAGAGAAGAGAGGACCAATTAAGAATATGCAGAAATTATCTTTGGGAACCACCCAGGTATGGACAGGCTGAGCCTGTCCCACATCCCACCATTCTGCTGCCATTCCAGGTAAATTCCTCACACTTGGATCACAACAGAGGTGTTAAGAATTCGTTATCAGCTTTGGCATTCAAAGGAATTCTGAACAAAAGATTTTTGCTTTGACAGAATAACTTAAAGTTATTTTAAATAGAAGGAAGAAAAACTTCACATTTGTAACTCTGAAAATCTCCCTTCACAGTAGTTCAGGCACCCTCTTCTAACCCTGTACAAAAGGGTATTCCCTGTCACAATATGGGAGCAGAAAAGATCATTTCTGCCCAGAAATTGCAGCTCAGAAGCAGCATCTTTTCCTCCCTGAATGGTTCCCTGATTCCATGAGTAGCAGGTGCAGCCTTGTGCTCCCAGAGCCTGATCCTGCCCAGCACCTTGTCCCAGCACAGCCTGGGGTGTGAGGAGCCACTGAGGCTCCGTGGGCAGCACACTGCTCTGGAAACAGCTCTGCTTGTACCTCATACATTTTCCTGTCATTTTTATTCCCTGGGTATTTTATTACTGAGGGATATTTGCATGAAAATAGAATCTTTGTTTCATAAGAATTCATCTGCTCCTGTAATGCGGTCCTGGAGGAACTGACAGTGAATGAACAAGCTGCATTTCTCATGTTCTCACATACACACAAAAAATTGCCAATTATTTAAATTATTGTATCTTTTGGAGGCTTAATTTTCCTCCATGAATTTCCTGTTCAATCAATGCCACAGTAATCCTGAGCCCTGAATGGGAGGAAGGTGCCAAGCAGTGGCTGCATGAACCTGACAGGAGATTTTCCAGGGGGCTCTGGGGTTGGGAAATCTCTGTGTTTACATTCAGCACCAGCAGCTGTGACAGGACAGGGGTGACAGGAACAGCAGGAGCTTCAAGATGGGACATGAAGAAGAGAAATTCAAGGGGTTGAGTTTTCTCTCTGTATCAAAAACCTCTGGAAACATCCTTACCCCCCCCTCCCAAGAGAGATCTGTGCCCTCGGGGCAATGGGTGTAAATGAACACATTCCAGTTTTTCATAAAAATAGATTACTTTGGGGAGGCTGCCCGTAACAACACACTTCTCACATGCTTCACTTCGCAGGTTTTTAATCAAAATTTTCTTTGAGATGCTTCCCAAAACCTTCACAGAAATATTGTGTTTTCCAAAGGCTGCAGGAAGAACACTTGTAATTGGAAAAAAAAGCAATACCAGCTTAGGAAATGAACCTGGTAAAATTCCCAATTAAAAATTGTTTTCAAAACCAAACAAAACTTTACAGAGAAGAAACCAAGCCTCATAACAAAGCGGAAGGTTCAGATTCACTAAAAACAACTTATCAGAAGGGGTTTCCATGTCACCTTGGTTTGCCATCCCTTCTCTTCTCAAGGACATGTGAGGGAGGCTCTGACCAGCACCTTGGGGCTTCCCAGCCACAGGACTATTCCCATTAATTGTTCTTCCAGGAATCAGAGTAAATAAGATGAAAACCTCAGTCTGTGATGCTTCTGAACAGGCATTCTGCTCTCTTACCCTTATTTAATTGGAACAAATGTACCCATTTAGATCTACATATCTTCCAAATTTCCAGTGTCTCCTGCAATTCACACCAATCTTTTATCACCTGATAAACAATCAGGTTCTTTACCTGCCTAATTCTGCCTCACTTGCTCCCAGGCTCTCCAGCTCCTGAACCATCCAGCTTGTGCACGTGTTCATTAGCACCATCCATTTCAGCTGGACCACCTAATGGAGCTGAAAAAGCTGCAGAATGTTCTCTCCCAGGGCAGGTTGTGGGGAGGGAACCCACAGAATTCCCTTCTGCAGACACAGCAGGGACAGGGAGTAGTGACAGAGCCCAGCTCAACTCCCTGGATGAGGCTGCAAATTCTGGGATTTTCTGTTCAGGCTTCCCCTTCTCCTTCTCCTCTTCTCCCCTTCCCCTTCTCCTTCCCCTTCTTCTCCCCTCTTCCCCTTCTCCTTGTGTTGGCTGCTGGGAGCTTTCAGTTCTCTGATTTGAAAGAAAAACCGAGTAGATGGAAACAGGAACAATCAGAATTAATCCAAAAACACAGACTAAAACCAGTTTTGCAATTGTGGTTTAATGGAGGCTTGGGGGCAGCAATAATGAAGTTATTAAGTAGACAATGCTGGAGTATAAAATTTCAATAGCTAAATATCAGCTCCTGTTCTCATTCCTTCCAGTTGCCCAAAATATGTCTGTGGCTTGTTTCACTTGCAAATGTACAATTATGTATATGCAGGAAGAATTTCTCCATGGAAAGGGTGGTGAGACAGTGGAATGGGCTGCTCAGGGTGGAGTCCCCACTCCTGGAGGTGTCCAAAGAAGGGTTGAATGTGACACTGAGTGCTCTGGGCTGGGGACAAGGTGGGAATCAGCCACAGGTTGGACTCGATGACCTTGGAGGCCTTTTCCAACCTCAACAATTCTGTGATTTTCTGCATTAAAAAAATAAAATAAACCAAGCCTAGCCACTGGCATGGACAGAGTATTTGGTTGTTGGTTACCAACAGGACAGAGCCAAAATCAGCAGAACCCCATTGGAGCTGGGGGGCTGCAGAAGCTGCTGGCACAATGTCATTGCATCCCCTCACCAGGACACTGCTGAGGGGCTGAAATGCAGCAGGGGCAGTCACAGGGTTCATCTGATCCCATCCATCCTGACGCCTTTTCTGGGGCTACCTAAAACTGAGGCCAGACAAATTTAAGGGAATAAAAAGCAGCTATATTTATTGAAGGGTCTTCAGGGACATTTCAGGCAGACAAAGCCATGGCCACCCAAAATGGATGGCGGGTCATGGGTTTTCACACTTTTATAACTTTGGGCCATTTGCATATTCAAGCTTCCAATTACAGCTTCAGCTAATGAAGTCATTTACCCCCAGTTTGCTGCCCCCAACTCACTTTTGTTTCCATCTCTCAGGGCCTGAGGCAGTGAGGTGTCCTTGATTGCCAGGCCTGGATGGGAATTGTTGTGTCTGCCCAAAATGGGAAAGCAGCAGCTCACAGTGTGTGTGGAGTTTGGAGTTATACACTAAAGAATTACAGGATTCCAAATAGATGAAAAATAGAAAAGCTGGAATCCTAACACCTCACAGCCAGATACCTTGGCACCAGAACTGGCCCAGTGGAGCATCAGAGAGTGCAAAGGCCCAGTGACATCAGTGAATTTCTGCTCATCATCCAAAAAACCACTGGGCTTCCTGGATTTCCACCATTTTGGTTTTCTTCTTTCCCTTGCACATGGAGATTGGAGTTATACACTAAAGAATTCCAGGATTCCACATTTATGAAGACTATAAAAGCTGAAATCCCAAGGCATCACTCTGAATTCCTCCCTGCACGCCTGGGCCCGAGCTCAGTCCCGGCCTCCTCCCTCTGCTCTCCCTGATTTCCCTCCGGCCTCCCCCTGCTCCAGGGCCCTGATCAGCCAGCAGCAGGCTTAACCTTTTCCAAAGGGCATCCCCCTCATCATGCACCATTTCCAGCACTTCACAGAGCACGTCCCACAAGGCTGGGAGACGAGGCTGTGCGAGCAATAACCTTTGAAAGCCTCCGAGTCTGTCGGGCCCACAAATTACTAAATTAATGGTTGGTCTTACCTTTGGAAAAGGCAAACAGAGGCAGCAAGGAATGTGAGCAGTCAGCTTAAAGGCAATGAGAGCCATTTCATGCATCTCTCCTGTCACTGGACTGTTTAATTTCAGTGAAAGATTCACTGAACTCTGATGAAGAGCAGCAGCTGCCTTGGGATTTGTAAGATGGATCTGACACAGGAAAACATGTTTCCTGCCGTAATCCAGATTAATCACCCTGTCCATGTTTCAGATCCCCTCTGCCACTTGCTGACAAAGGCTCCACAGCTCTGCAGCTGCTGCTGCCTCTTCCTGGGAGAGCCTCCCTCTTACTCCAGAGGGGACCAGCAACATGGGGAGATGTTGGTATGCACTGAAAACCTTAAAAATAAAACTCCAGCCTAACAGAAATTACTGCATGTGCTGCCACATCCTGCACGTGCTCACCCACTGCCTTTGGGAAACATGGAATGTTTGGAATAGGAAGAGGAAACCATAAGGGGTGTCTGTATCTTACTTGCTTCAAGGTCCTCAAAGAGGGTGCAACAGGCACAACCAGGTCTAATTCTAATTCTAATTCTAATTCTAATTGAATTTTTTTTTAATATTTCCTCCCTCAGAATCCCATTGCTGCACTCAATGGAGCCACAGCTAGGCAGAAAGTGGGTCAGGTGTGAACTGATCCTTGGAGCAGGCAGAGCATGACCAGGAAAAACTTCCTCCCACCTCAGCCACCCAGAAAGGAAAACCCCTGCTTAGGTAGCAAGGAATCCCAGGGGACAATCACCCCCAGCCAGCAATGCTTCAGCAGAGCGTGAGCTGCAGGCAGGAGAGGAAATGCCCCAAGCTGTGCCAGGAGAGGTTTAGATGAGATATTAGAAAACATTTTTTCCCAGAAAAGGTCATAAAACATTGGCACAGACAGCTCAGGGCAATGGTAGCATCTCCATCCCCAGAAGTGTTCATAAACCATGTGGATATGGCACTTGAGGACATGATTTTGTGGTGAATATGGGTTGATAGTTGCATTTGATGTCTCAAAGGTCTTTTCCAGGATTCTATGATTCCACCTCTGGATGTTCACTGACAGACCCCTCTGCTGCCAGCCCAGCTTTGGGAACATGTAAAAAAGCTTCATGGTAGCACAGGGTAAGAGAATAAGCACAGATCAAGGTATTTCTCCTTGTTTTCAAGTTGTTCTGTTATTTTCAGTGATTCTGAAGGCTGCCCACATCATCTGGCTCAAAGGAAAGCTGTCCTGTGATGGTAATTCATCAGCACATCTATCCAAAGGAAACACAGCACCATGGGAAAGGATAAACACAGGAACATCTGAAAAATGTATGTTGTAATTCACCAACAGATTCAAATCATCGCCGGGAGCCTCTTGGTTCCGACAGTGGTTCCCTAAGGCTGTTCAATCCTACAACCCTAAAACCTTGAGCTTGAGTCTCTGTGGGGCACAGAAAGGGGCCAGAGCTGCAATTCAAACACTGCACTGTGGCTCGAGGATGAATTCAGAAGGTGAGGACAGGACAGGAGCTGTGGCACTGATGGCAGAGCTGCGTGGGAGGGACTGTCACATCACCTGGCACCGCAGTGACGGCTACAAGCGGCTCCTTCAGGGCTCTCCAGAGCAGCTGCTGGCAACTGAGCCGCATGAAATATTCACCAGAGTCTTACAGTCAAAGAGCAGGCAGTGGAAAGCTGTTATAAACAGCAAAAAGAGGAAAAGTGTCTTTAAAGAATATATTTTTAGGAAGTGTTTTGGGACTTGTGGAAGTTTTGGAGTTTTTCGCAGGGGAATGTGCAAATATGGATAATTGTGAGCAGCTCATGTGAGTCACTTGGACTTCCCAGATTCCCTGAGTGATGAAGCTGGTGCCATATTTGGGGTATTTTTTCCCAGATGCACTTTGTTCTACCCTTGTTCCCTTTATTCTACCCTTGCCCCCAGTCTGGGGGACAACTGAGTGCCAAGGTTCTTCTCACACCAGACACAGAAAATTCTTTGGTTTCAAATGAAACTTTCTCTGCCCAAATCCAATGCCAGACCTTGCCTGCACCTGATTAATTGTGCTGATCACTTCACCTGGTGCTAATCAGAGCAGTGAAATGTTCCTCATTGTTAAACAGAGTGATTAATTACCAGGATTGCCAGGGAAGTCTGCCACCAGCAGCATAAATTCACAGAGCATGTTTGGAAGTGTTTGCCAGTGGCAGAGCCTGAGGAGTAAAATATTGCCTGGTTATTTGTCTTCCCCCATCACATGGCAAGAGCAGCAGCCACTGGAGAGGGAGCTCAGGCCTTTGTTGATTTAAATTATTGTGAAACCAGCAGTATAACACAAAGATTTATTTTTATAGATTCGATTCAATGAGAACATGCCAAAAGCTGTCCCCGAGGCTGCTGTGACCTGTGGTGACTCCTCAGGCCCAGCACTGTGTGATGGGCTCTTGCAGCACACTCAGGCTCCAGCACTCTCAGAGCACCCAAATGTGCAAAAAATTTGAAACTCAAGTCAGGCTCAAAGTCCAACTCAGAGGGCAGCACAACACAGTCTCCAATGAGGAAAACCACTGTAAAAGCTATGTTTGAGCCCCTCTTTTTTGCCCTGGTTTGGGAATCAAATAAAGAAATTACTGAGGAAATTATTTTTCTGAATCTCTACCTAACAGAAATATTCCCTTAAATTTGAATTTTGTAATTTCATTTGAAGTGGCAGATTTACCTTTGCTCATCCTTGGTTGCTTTTTGTATATATATGCACACAACAGGGGAAAATCCTTGTTCCAAGAGCAGACACCCTAAGAGGAGGAGGAGGTGTCTGCTGGCAGCTGTTGGAGCATCTGGTTCTTTTTAACCAACGGGTGCCTTCTCATTCCATGAGGTGGTGGAGGCAGCAACACATGTCTGGCTGCTGCCTCTGAACTTCTGCATAAACCATCAAAGCAATTTTCTCATCTACACCTGGATCAGGTGTGTGAGATCTTCCTCCCGTGACTCTGTCCTTCACAATCCCTCAGGCCTGAGCACAGACTGAGAATCCCAGAATGGTTTGGGTTGGAAAGGACATTAAATCCAATTCAGTTCCACTCCCTGCCATGGGCAGGGACACCTTCCACTATCTCAGGTTTCTCCAAGCCCCATTCAGCCTGGCCTTGGGGTCCAGGGGTAGCCACAGCTTCTCTGGGCACCCTGTGTCAAGGCCTCACCACCCTCACAGGGAAGAATTTCTTCCTAATATTCTACTAGAATATTCAGTTTGAAATGTCTTCCTTTCCCAAAAACCAGCCACCAGCAGTGCCCACCATGGCAGTCCTTGGGCACAGCAGTGCAGCTGAGCCCCCACAGTGACAGTCTCAGAACTAGGAAATCACTAGATGGTATTTCCACTAAAAACCAGTGTCAGGAAAGACTTACCCTGCCTGTAAGAGCAGGCTCACAGCTCCCTAAGAAAAGCTCAATTCCAGCATTCTCCCTGGGGGAACAGTGTCCAGCAAACATATTTCTGAGCCTGAGTGTGCTCTGAGCAAACAGGCTTTGCCTCGTGCCCAGCTGTCTCTGCCTGCCGAGATGATGCACTGCTGCTTGCACACTTGAGGGAACACTGCTCATCCATCACCTGCCTGTCCCCACCAGAGCTCTGGCTGGCTGAAAAAAAAAAAAGCCAGCAGGCTCTGAGAGCCTTCTTGGGGAAATGACAGGTCCCACAGGCTGGGAGAAACCAGCCAAGGTTGTTTTGCTGCCTGTGTCAGGAAAATTATGGAAGGCGCTGCAGTGTGAGCAGCTGGAGCCCAGCAGAGCTGCCAAGCATCCAGCTAGGCAGCAGTAACGGGTTTATTAAAACTCAGGCAGAAAAGCTGAAGTCCAGAGACCCAGTAAGATCTTCAGGAACTTCCTGGGACACTGCCAGAAAGGCATCTTCAGGAGCAGCTGGAAACAGAAGATGACATGTGGTGTGAGATGAGCCCTTTGGGATGCCCGAGGATGCTGTGCCTGCTGTGCAGAGCTGGTGTGGCTGCTGGACAACCGCCCCAATCCCCCAGAGCCCTCTGAGCCAGATCAGCCTGGAGCAGCCCAGCACCCAGCCCTGCATCTTGGGCAGGAAGGCAGCAGGCTGGGATTCATTGTGAAGCTTTAGGCTTTCAAGAATTCACACATTAAATGGTTGTGACTACAAATGAACACAAAATATCGCTTTGTTCTGCAGTTATCTGGGAATTTGCTCGTACACAAGTGCCAGGAGACTGTGGTAATTAAGTGGTTGTTTGGGCTGGAGCTCACCCAAGCCATGAGCAGGGTTTTTGGAGAGAACCTGTACATTTTCCCAAAGCACCATCAGGGTGTGAATAGGCCTTGATTACAACCCGAGCCATAGAGGAAACCCCAGATTCTTCATAAACTCCAGAGCTGCCACACTGGGATGGGTCCAAGAGGAAGCAGGAACAGATGACACTGATGGCCTTGGTCACATCCCCACATCACAGGAGGATCTGGATTATTCAAATGCAGGATGGCAGGGCTCCTACTAGTGACAGAGTGAGAGCCACTTAAATGCTTCCATGCTTCAACAGTACAATGCACAGTTCCATCTAAGTATTTTCCAGAACATTCCTTTTTATCTCATCTCAGAAAGCTGAGGAGCAGGGACATGCTACAGGGGTAGGCATAGCAGGAGGGACATCCCCAAGCAGACTTTTAAAGCACATCCCTTCCAGCCAGCTCCTCCTGACTGTTCTTCAGAGGTTGAGCTCACCATTTGCACAATTCACAGTTGGACTCAATGATCCTCAAAGTTTTTGGTTCCATGAGGACTTCAGGCTGGGCACTTAGAGTGGGGCTATGCCCTGAACAAGTGTCACAGTAAAAAGGAGAGTGGTTTCATAGATTACCAAACAACAGTTAATTCAGGTTTGTCCAAATCAGGCTTGTCAGATCTCCTGAGGTCAGAAAAATCAGGATATGTTTTTTATATCTCTCATTGCCAGGAATGGTGCTCTGGTTGAGCCAAATCTGTTTCAGCAGACTGGGACACCCCTCACTCATCCCAGGATCCACCAAGTTCCATGTAAGAAGGATCAAAGCTTTCAGAGGTGGTCAGTCCCTCCCGTGGGACATGGCCTGATCTGACACAGATGGAACAAGTTTTAAATGACATTTGCATTCTCTCTTTCTTTCGCTTGTGACAGCAAAAGGACTTCCTGCTGTCAAAAAGAATTTCAAGTCATTTAAATCCACAGAAGAATTGAGGATTAAAAGATAGAAGTTGTCAGCCTGGTGTTTTAAGCTCATCCTGCCTCCCCCCTCCAGAACCTCCTGTGCAGCGCTGAAATGCCTCCAGTGATTATGTTTGTAAGCACGGAAGACACAGCAAAAAAAAATTGATTACACAGTGATAATAGGAATATGCTAGATGTTTAGGTGTCAAATGAAACATAATTCTGAAGAATATTTTTGCCTTTAGAATAATACATCATCCTCCCAAACCGCCACAAGCTCCCCTGTTATTAATACTCTTTGGAACGACTACAATTGAAATGATAATGCGTTTCTAAATTAATATTGCATCTTCCCATTTCAGTATCTGATGAGCTGTATCAAAACTTCATTAAATCACTCCCTGTTTTGCCAGCTCCAGCTCATACTCAGGCCTGTGAAACACATCTGCCTCCACACCAGCCCGTGCTCCGAGGCACGCGCCGCCAACGCCAACGTGTGATCAACTGCACTAATGGGACAAATAACAGAGCTAATGAGGTGCCTTCCAGGACGTGACTAAAACATTTTAGGCTGCTAAATAAATATCAGATGCAAAATTAGGAGGTGTATCAACAAATGACTTCATGATTAGCTAAGAGTTCTCTTTGGGAAGCTCCGTGGTGTTCCCCCAACAATTTCACGTCAGGAGTAATGAAATTGTTTTTGTTGCTTTGGCATTTGGGGTATAATCTTCCCTTTCTTTTAGGGGTGCAGTACATTTAAAAACATTTCCCATTTCCCAATGCACTTATTTTTATGCTGACTCCCACTGCCCCAGTTACTCCACCCTGCCCATCACAGAGACAGCCATCCCCAGATACCACCCAGCTCAAGCCTGCTGCCATCCCAGGGCTCCTGCCACCTCTCACTGGGAGAAATGCCAACTCTTACACCCCAAAACCAGCACCAGGACAGTCTCCCCCACAGCAATGAGTTCTGCAGCCTCTCAGAATCCGCCAGGTTGGAAAAGACCTCCAAGATCATTGAGTCCAACCTGTGACCAAACCCCACCTTGTCAACCAGCAGGAGCTCCCTCAGCCCTGCCCTGATGGTTCACATTTGAGTGGCAAATAAGAATTCATCTGTGGGCTCAAGTGAACATCCTTCAACAGGCAAACCATTATGTCAAGGTTAATTAATTAGAGAGCAATTTCAATAGTTGTAAAAAACTTCAAACCCTAGCACAGCCTCAGCCAGGCTCTGCTCTCCCCTTGTTTTGATTTGTTAGGAGTGGTTGCAGTTAAGCTCTGTGTGCCAAGCCAGGACTATACCTGGAGTTTAAATTAAACCAGTGCCTGCCAAGAGATGCAGCTAATTCATTTAAATTCTCATTTCAAGGAAGACATTTCATTTCAAGTTTGAAACGTAATTACTTGGTCAGAGCCCAGGAGACCACACCACTTTCAAGTGAAGTGATTGTGATTTCCAGCTTTCAGTTGAGGATTCTTGTCACCAAGATAACCACGAGGCATCAGCAGGGATGTAACCAAACAAGTCACTAATCTGAACATTTTTACTCTAACACTTCAAGGAATGGATTGCAGAGTAGTCAAATATGACCACCACAAATCCTTTCCTTCTTTTTGCACATCTGGATATTTGGAAACTTTTCTTCATCCAAAGTGCTGTGGTGGAGTCCCCGTTCCTGGGGGGAATTAAAATCCATGTGGATGTGGCACTTGGGAACATGGGTCAATGGTGGCCTTGGCAGTGCTGGAGGAACAGCTGAACTCAATGGCCTTAAAGGGCTTTTCCAGCCCTGTGATTCTGTAAGATTTTACACACCCTTTCAGAAACAACTCTCAAGACTCATTTTTCTTCTAGAGACACTTCCCTCATGCCACTGTTCCCCCTCTGCCCCACAGGGGCACACAGGGGAACATGCAGCCTGGTTGATCAGGGCTCAAGGTCCCAGCAGCTCCAAGCAGAAGAAACCATAAATCAATTTGTAGTAAGGACTAAAAATTGATTTTTCTAAAGTTGCTGTGTAGTGCAAGTTCAAGTGATGGGACTGAGACTCTGCAAAAATAGATCATGTAGTAATTTGCATTAATGAGGCTTAACAGTGTTTGTCAGAGAGTGATTAAGGAACTGTGCACCAGTCCCCACCTCCAGCAGCAGCACAGACGTGTTATTGGGGTGCTCAAAGGCAGCAGAGCACCCACACAGCAGCCACTCCCCCTTCAGCCTTTTGGGGAGCAGCCCACAGTAATTCCAGGCTGGTGTAATTGTGCCTTTCAAAATCCCACCCAAAGAGCCACAGCCACCAGTTTTCCATCCAAAATCCCTGCTAAGCATGCATGGCCTTCGATTTCCCATTCAAAATCTCTGGTCCCAAAGAGCCATGGCCACCACTTCCCCATGCAACAGTGCAAAGCTAAACCCATTCCTTTCAATAAACAGGCTGTGGCAACTTTCATAGGCTTGCTGGAGAATGCTGTGCTGAATGTTTTCCTTTTGACAGTTTTCTTATTGCTCAGCTTCTCAGGGCTGGCAACAAACACTGCTTTTTATTTTCTAGGGTGGAATTGTGCTGCTAAAACCTGAAACACCAGAATTTGCCTTCAAAAGAAATGAGACATTTCATTTGCCCCTTATTAAGTTGTTGAACTGTGTTTTTCCCTTTTTTAAATTGAAAGGACAAAAAGAAGAATTATTAAAATCCGTGAAACCATCGAGCAAAATGCACAATGAGGAAATCTTCAGCAACGTGTGGCTGCAGCAATGTTACATAAAGAGGTTTAATGGGCTCTGTGGGAACAACATCAGAACGTCAGCAATTCCACTGTAGTGTATTTCAGCTCAGTTCCTCATTAAATGGGTTGCTGTGGGACTTTAACTTATTTTGGAAGTTATTATGAATTGTAGCCCTACATTCTCTGGGTTTTTTTCTCTCTGTTTCACACACAGTCCATGACTGCAGGGTCAGGGTTTGTGGTGGGTGATGAGACCTATCAGTGCAGAAGTCAGACAGTGTCAGAGCATCATCCCAAAAAGTTCCAGGGTGGTTGGTCTTTAAGCATTTTTAAGTGTTGATCACATTTTTGCTGAAGCACCCCAGAGAGCTCCAGCATTTTTTACACTGAGCAATCTAATGTTCAGCAACTGATACCAGTTCAGAACCACTGGATGCTCTGGAGAGTGGAGATAAACAACTTGGAAAACAAGTGGAAAGATACTAAGCAGAACTGTATTTTTTTTTTAACATTAATTTTTAAATGCCACTGAAATTAAAAGGAAAAATGCAGTACTATCAAAATAAACACATTTCTGAAATGAGAAATCTTGTTATTAAAATGCCAAAATTACTTGTTAAAAATATTTTGTCAAACAAAGCAAAAGAGTTCAACCTTTAAGGCAGTCCACACTTTTGAGGTCAACTTTTTAGCCAAATTCAACTTGGTTTTGCTTTTGCCTGGAAAGCTAGCCTGATATTAACTGAAGACAAAGTGTATTGCTGAGCTCTGAACAGAGATTAGAAGATCCATTTTCTTCTTCTCTCCTATGAATAACAGCGATTTTACTGCTTTGGAGCACATAACATCTGCTGAGATGACAAAGTTTTCACTTGGATAAAAATCTAAATTTAATCCTTGCCCTGAGCGTTTCCCTTCAGCTCTGTGCGTCACGTGTGGGGGAAGCAGAACCAGCACAGCTCCTGGCACCAGCAGTGCCCAGCCTGTCCTGGAGCACACTTCAGACCTGCTGCAAGTGAGCAAAGGAATTCTGAGCACAAATAGATCACAATAAAACCATTCCAGGAGCAGAATGAAGGGCAAGGGACAGAGGAACATGAAGCCAGAAAATGCATAACTCCCCCTGAGCTTCAGCAGCCCCACCAAGGCTGGGATTTGAGGACAAATGGGTGGCAGTTTCCCCCCAAGGTATTACAGTTTTATATGATAGTTTTTACACATCCAGAATAATCCTGCCCAGCTGCACAGAGCCTGGTCAGGGGGTCAGCCTGCATTTGCATGGAAATGTGCCTGGGTTGAGGGGCTGCTGTGCTCTGCAGAGCCCAGCACTGCCCAGCTTGTCCAGGGCTGCTCCTCAGGGACCCCTCACCTGCCTGGCCTGGGACATGATGGTTTAGAGGCAGGGGAGGAGCAGGGGACCCTGCAGCAGGGGCTGCCTGCCCTCCTTATCCATCCTGTGGCACCTCTGAGCACCCAAAAGATTCATGGTGAGGTTCCATGCAGCGCCACGCCTGTGACACCAGTGCTGGCCTGTGGGCAGGAATTCCAAATTCAGTTCATGAGCAGTACAACTACAGGAATCTTAAAAGATCACAAGAATGGCAATACTTACATAGAGTAAAATATTCTGAAAACATGGTCAGAGCTCGAGGGGCTCAGCCTGGAGAAAAGGAGGCTCAGGGGGGACCTTCTGGCTCTGCACAACTCCTGACAGGAGGGGACTGTGACGGTGTTCACAGGGGTTCTTGGATGAGGGAAGAGACAAGCATCTGACTCCATGTTTCAGAAGGCTTGATTTATTATTTTATGATATATATTACATTAAAACTATACTAAAAGAACAGAAGAAAAAGTTTCATCAGAAGGCTAGCTAAGAATAGAAAGGAATGAATGATAACAAAGCTTCTGTCTTGGACAGAGAGTCCAAGCCAGCTGACTGTGATTGGCCATTAATTACAAACAAACTAACGTGAGCCAATCACAGATGCACCTGTTGCATTCCACAGCAGCAGATAATCAATGTTTACATTTGTTCCTGAGGCCTCCAGCTTCTCAGGAGGAAAAATCCTAAGGAAAGGATTTTCCATAAAAGATGTCTGCGACAGGGGACAGCCAGGGGGATGTTGGGCTCTGCTCCCAGGGGACAAGGGACAGGATATGAGCAAATGGCCTCAAGCTGCACCATCAGAAGTTCAGGTTGGATACTGGGGACAATTTCTTCAACAAAAGGATTGTTAAACCTTGGCACAGATTGCCCAGGGCAGAGCTGGAGTCCCCATCCTTGAGGGATTTAGAACATGTGGATGTCGCACTAGGGGATGTGTGTTGGTGGTGGCCCTGGCAGTGCAGGGGGGCTCAATCTTGGATGGTTTTTCCAACCAAACAACCTTCTAGCAGATCTACATGGCAGAGAGGAGCAGCCTGAGCCAGAGCTGCTCCTCTGAGCTTTCCTGGGCAGCCAGTTGGAAGGTGCTGCTCTAGCAGCCACAAGCAATGGCCCAAAAAACTGGAATCCAAATTTTTCCCTGGAATCACAGCTCCAGCAGAGTCCCACCCAGAAGCACTGGCCAGGACTGATGCAGCAGGCAGCCCAAGGCCCGTGGAGCTGCACAGGCAGGCTTTGTTCAGTGATTCATTATTCCAAAGTGCTGAATAATTCAGCACACAGGATTAAGGGCATATGCCACTGAAACATTCCATATGGAGCATGGCTCCCTGAGGAGCTGCTCTCTCCAAAGGCACCAGCACAGCTCCCCAAGCACTGTGCTGAGGGCAGGGGCTCCTTGGCAGTGTCACAGCCCTGACACCCTGGGCTCCCTGGGCTCCTTTGCCATCCCAGGCTGTGCTGGAATCCAAAGTGCAGGGAACTCTCAGAACTTTGGGGCTGGAAGCCAAAGCTTGGAATTAAACACAGGATTTTGATCTGAGACCTTGGAAAAGGCTTCCAAACTTAGGTGCTAGAAGTGAGAATGTGGATTTATAGTTTAAAGGAGAGACATGTTAAGCTAAGTAAAGTTCAGAGTTTTAGAGTTTAAGATATAGAAAAAATAAAAGTAGTTACAGAGGTAAAAAAGAAACTTAGAATGCAGCACTGTAGCTTTGTGGGTCATAACATGATTGGCTAAGAAAGCTTACACTGCATGGGTCCATAAGACAGAATATTTAAGGATTGGGTCAAAAGCATAAACATCCTTGTTAGCAGTGTTTTGTTGGTCAATAACTCCTTAAAATGTCTTTTAACTAAGGGTCTTGAGACCTTCTGAACCATGCAGTAAAGATGTGAGCTGAATTCACCCTTCCTGCCTATGTAGAAGATAAGAAAATAAACCACATCATCAAAAACAATTCAGAGGTCTCATCTCAAATTCCCTCCAAAATTCCCCACAAGTGAATTATCACAGTGTGGAGTGACAGGGCAGGCTCTAGAAACATGGGAATGCGAAGAGATGGAGGGAAAGAAGTGCCCAAAACAGCAGAGGGACACGTGTCAGCCAGGAAAGCTCCAGCCTCAGCACCCTGAAACTCTGGCCAGGGCAGCACAGCCTTGCACAAAACACACTCAGACAAATTCATCTCCTCATGACTAAAGTTTCCTGCAGCCTTTTTGTGGAGGCGACTTTGTTCTCTTCACTCCCTTGTACAGACAGATTCCTGCCCACCAGCCAGGAAAGTTCCATGAGCAGAGGCAGCTCTGGCCAGGCTGTTCTCACAGCTGTCCAAAGGCAGCAGCACATCAGTGACACACTCACAAACCACAGCCCAAAAACGTCTGCGTGGGCAGCTCCTGTGAGAATCTGAGCATTGCATCAGCCCTTCCTTGTCCTGGAGGAATTTTTTTGAGAGAAAAAGGCTTTCTGCTGGAACACACAGCCCCTGCTCCTAGGCATGCTGAGCAGCCAGGGCTGCAGTGACCCATCAACTCAGACACAACCAGCCCTGGCATCCTCCCATATTTCAATCAATAACAGAACAGAAGGTGATACACAATCCAGAAGATAAAAATCTCACTAAATTAAATTAACTTGTACAGTGTAATCAACATTCATTAAGCCAATTTAGTCGAGCAATGACCTCAGCAGCTTTCACTTAATCATATCCTTAAATGTCAAATCCACATGCAGATCTTGTAGAAGTCCTTTCCAATTACATCTTATTAAAAACTTGGAATAAATGAACGTAGCTGGAGTGGTCTGTGTGCAGAGAGCACAAACAGTCACAGCTGGGAGGGGCAGTGCCACAGCCCCACCTGCACAGGGTAATTACAGGTACCCTTGTACCCAGCTCACAGACACACAAGGCTCATTTCTCCCTCAGGAATCACACAGAAATGCTTGCAAGGATTCTCCATGACCTGCTGCCTCTGGAGTGGAGTGTGTAGCCGGTGAATAGGGGGAATCAGTGGGTGAAGCCTGCCAGGATTGCAAATACTGCTCCTATAGACAGGACGTAGTGGAAGTGGGCTACTACGTAGTAAGTGTCATGTAGGGCGATGTCTAGTGAGGAGTTTGCTAGGACGATTCCTGTTAGTCCTCCGATGGTGAATAGAAAGAAGAATCCTATAACTTTGGCCCTCATAACTTTTCCATGGTCACACTCCTGCCAGCTCTCTCCAGTGACACTTGTCACTGTGGTCAATATTGCACCATCCTGTTTCCATCTGCATTTACTGCCACCCCAGCTGTGAATCTCACCCAGAGGGCTGTGAAAACTCCTCACAGAAATAGAATTTCTAGCTATTCTCTGTGAGGAACATGCTTTTCAGCTGCATGGAACCCAGTGCAGCTGGAGATTCCTGCTCAGTTCCCTCTGCATGGAGCAATTCCACACCAAAGCTCTGCCAGTGCCTCAGGACAGCCACCCTCCTGCAAGGAGGGCAGCACAGAGAGCACAAAACAGTCACTTTATTCTTCCTGACCCTTTATTTCAGGTGGTTGCAGGGCCAAACAGGCTGACAGGTGAACACTGGAGCTGTCTCCATGGTGTCATACCAGAGATGGGCTTGGCCTGACCCTGGCTGTTGGACACTGAACCCCCTGACCCCATCTGTGCCACAGCTGGAGAAACCTGGCAAAGGGCACAAGGGCCCAGGAAGGCTAAGAGAGAGAGAAAAATTGTATTAAGAAGAAAATTTGTAATAACAGCAAGGGAAAGAAGAAAAGAAAACTGTGGAAAATCCAGAAAGCCCAGTGTTTTTTTGGATGATGAGCAGAAATTCACTGATGTCACTGGGCCTTTGCACTCTCTGATGCCCCACTGGGCCAGTCCTGGTGCCAGGTGTATCTGGCTGTGAGGCCTTAGGATTCCAGCTTTCCTATTTTTCATATATTTGGAATCCTGTAATTCTTTAGTGTTTAATTCCAAACTCCACACACACTGTGAGCTGCTGCTTTCCCATTTTGGGCAGACACAACAATTCCTCTCCAGGCCTGGCAATCAAGGACACCTCACTGCCTCAGGCCCTGAGAGATGGAAACAAAAGTGAGTTGGGGGCAGCAAACTTGGGGTAAATGACTTCATTAGCTGAAGCTGTAATTGGAAGATGAACCACCAAAATGCAAATGGACCAAACTTAGTGTGAAAAGCTGTGACCCATTGTCCATTTTGGGTATAGCCCCTGGGGGGCTTTGTCTGCCCAAAATGTACCTGAAGGCCCTTCAATAAATAGAACTGCTTTTTATTGTCTTAATTTTGCCTGGCCTCTGTTTTTAGGTAGCCAGAAAAGGCACCAGCTGTCCCCACAGGAGCAGCAGGACGGGGCTGGCAGTGGGGACTCACCCACACAGGGGCTGGCACTGCCCCAGGACACCCAGTGCAGCATCAGGGCAAGGTCACACCTGCTCCCTGCACCACAGCCCACAGCCCTGGCACACCTGGCACCTCTCCTGCCTCCTGGGAAGCAGGGGCAGGGCTGGGGAAGCACCAGGGATCCAGAATGAATTGCTCTACCAGTGCCAAGCAGCCTGAGCAGATGTTCCTGATGTCAGCAGGATGCTCCAGACCCCCATTTTTATCCCTGGAATGAACACATCCTTGCAGTTTCACCTTCTTACAACCTCACACATCTTCAGGAATAAATTTCCCAGCCTTGCCACTGCAGAAAAGTATCAGTAATGTTATGGCTAATTTTATTTGTGGAGCACTCCCTCAAACACAGCCAGCAGATGAAAAAGCCAAACGAGGGTAGTGGGTCAGCAGGTGAGCTGTGCTCTGTACCAGAAATCTCTGTGCTTAATTTATCAGATTCCTCATAAAAATCTCCCTCACCTGGGGAGTAAATCTGCTTTAATGTATCACACCTATTGCTAACTCACAGAACTGAAAATCTCATTTCATGGGCCCCAGGTTTACCCGATTACAATTCCACTGTGGAGAGTTTCTTAAAGCAATACAAGCTGATAATGAAATACTTGCTGGTAGAGCAGCAGCCCTGTATCTGCCCCTGGCCCTGGGAAGGGGACAAACCCCATGGGCCTGGCACTGCAGAGCCCAGGGAAGGGGCAGACACAGCCACTCTCCTGCAGCTCAGGCTGGGGAGATTTCCACTGCCCTGCTTATCTAAAGGGAAAAGCATTTCCTTCAACGATAGCTCTGAATTTATGATCAAGTCGAGATGTCAAGATTGCTGAGACACCCTTTTAAGGCAGCTGTAAATTGTTTAGACAATAAGAAATGACAGCTTTGCTGGAGCTTACAGGGGGAATCCAGGCTGGAGTGCAGATTTATGACTTTGCAGGTAGGAGACCACTGAATGCATATTCTTCACGGGGAACTGAGCATCTCCAAAGCCACACATTTGGTTGTTCTTTGTACTCATACTTCAATTTGCTTAAAAGCAGGAATTTAGGTCTCCTCTGTAGCAGAAATTTAAGTCTCTTCTGTATTGCTCTTGCTTCAAGGCTGCTCAGAGGCACTGATGGCCAAGTTACTATTTGAGAGGGACCCAGCACATCCATGGAATTCACAGCCCCTCATGCTCCCCCCTCTGCCTGCACCCACTGCTCCCAGTGCTCTCCTTCACAGCATGAGGCACCTCTGGGCATTGGCACAAAGGCAGAAATTCTGCCCAGAAGTAGCTCTGGATAAGAGCCCTGATTCCTCCCTGTGGGACTGAACAGGGGCTCAGGTGTATTTTATAATGTGTGGGTGTTGTCTAGAGCAGGGAAGCTTTACCCACTTGGAAACACAGGATCTGACCTTTCACAGGTAAATTCACCCAAAGTGAGCTGAAAGAAATGGAGCAAACACAATCACAGAATAGTTGGGGTTGGAAGGAACCCCTGAAGATGACCCAGTCCAATCTCCTACCAAGACACAACCACAGGAACCCAGAGCAGGTGTCCAGGTGGGGTTGGAATGTCTCTGGAAAGGGAGACTCCATGTCTTCCCTGGACACCTGTTCCAGTGCTCAGCCACACTCCATGCAGAGAAGCTCTTCCTCATGCTGAGATGAAATCTTGTATTTTTGTTTATGGCCATTGCTCTTCATCCTGTCACTGGCACCACTGAAAAGAGTCTGGCACCATCCTCTTGGCACCCGTGGAGTTATTTGTGTGGATTGATGGGATTCCCTCTCTCCAGCATCAGCTCAGCATTTCTGAAAACACAACCCTGAGTGCACTTTCTGAAATCCAACTGGGTTGTCTGAAAGCCTCCCTGTGGAATGTTGCTCACAGCCCAATTTTTCAATTTCTACTCACACACAAAACCTGAAGCCCCTGGCTTGCCTGTACCCAAACTCACTTTATTTAGAGCCAGGCAACCAAAACAGAATCAAATTTATCAACCAGATCTCATCATGTGGAAAGCAGAGTGATAAAGCCTCAATTGCAATCGACTGAATTTTGAATTAAGCAATCAACTGATTAATTACTTGACTTTTGTCTAATAAAGCAAAATGTAAATGACACTGGCACAAGAGTTACATTCCATCACTGGAATGAAGGAAAGCTCCTGCTTTCCTTTGTTGCATGATGTGGGAATTCACTGGAATTACAGATGACTGAAGAGATGTGTGGGTCTGTCAGAAAATGCCCAGTTATCCCAGACTGCCATTAGTTTTTCTTGCCATACAATGTGCTGCAAAAGAGGGAAGAGATGTTTATGTATACAGGCAAGTATTCTGCATCCCTATGCAATAAATAGCAAGTGCCAGGTTATTCTGTCAGTTCTGGCATCCTCTATCAACAGTTAAGTAGATACAATCCATTGTACCTTTCAGATTGATTTCACACTGATGAATGTGAGATTGTCAGGTTGATCAGTCCTCCCAAATACATTAATCCACTCTGAGGTCGTCCTGAGCTCATTTAAAATATTCTTTCTCTGTCCTGTGATACTTCTGATAAATGGCCAGTGGAAGACAGAGTCTCCTCTGCAGGATGTCAGGGCCAAACGTGAAGGCTGTCAAAAAATCAGCATTAAAACCTGCTCAATGTGCTGTTTTCCAAAAATCCTTTAAATGGCACAGCGTGTTTGCTGACATTAATCACGGGTGACATTCTAGGGAGGGCTGAGTGTGCATGTCAAGAGAAACTTCTCCAGATCCCAAAGACATGAATCACCTGGAAAGCAACTGTGTTTTTATCTCTGGCTGCTAAAAACCCATCACTTGTGCGCCTTTTACTGCCTCAAAGCCCTTCAATCCTTCATTTCCCTGCAGTGACCTGCGAGGGTGAGCACCAGCAGCACATTTCCAAGGATCCAGTAATTCCCACTGCCAGGAAATGCCCCAAGAGCAGCCCCTCAGCCGCAGCCAGAGAGGAAACAAATCCCAACAATCCCATAGGAAAAAGGAGTTCTAATTTTAGAAATCAGAAAAATAAATGGCTGCAGGCCTCTATAATCTCCACATCAGCACAACAAGATGCTTAGTCAATAAAATAGTTCAGCTAAGTGATCTCAGCATGTAATTCCATACGGATTTTTTTTCAGGGGGAAATGCTATCATTTTCCATTTCAGTTTAATGAATCATGTGAATTATAGTAACATTACAAATGGTTCTCTCTGCAGCCTATTAGTTTGTTTCTGTATGGTTCTAATGGAAGACATGCTTCATTTCCATCCTAGCTTGCCCTCAAGCCATTACGAATAAATTGTATTATCATAAGCAGTTACCTTTTAAAATGATCTTATCAAAAGAAAGTCTTTTGCATTGTTGAGGAGTGTTTATTACCATTTTTGGCAAAGTGCTGCAGGCACTTCACTCTTTTTATAAATATAAATAGTTGTAGCAAAGAGACCAAGGGGCTGGAACTGCCTGGCCACCCTCCAGGCACAGGGATGAACATCTCCAGAGCACTGGTGCTCCCATCAGCAGCAAAGTGAATCCTTCACAGGTTCACAGAGTTTAAGGCCATGAGACATTTCAATTATTTACTCTGAACTCCTGCACACCCCAGGCTGCTGCAGCTCACCCACCTGCCCCTCCAGTGAAACCAGTCAGCAATGCCCCAGAGGATCATCAGCCACATCAGGAGAAGTGGGACTGACCCTTCCAGATGGTGCTCACCCAACTGAGGGATCACACTCGTGGCTTTCCAGACTTTTTTCTCCATGCAGCCCTGAAGCATCACAAGTTTTTTCTATTTTTACTGATTCCTGTCACAATTTCACAGGAGGACAGACATTTTGGCTATAAATAACTACACAGCTAAACATATCCATGCTGGAAAGAGTAACCACCCTCATAGGGAAAAATTTCAAGCAAATCCCTGCTCAACTTTCTTAAAGAACCCCCAGTGTCAGGCACCCTGTGCTCCCCAGCCATGACAAGCCCATGCTTCACTTGGTTCATCATGGACAGCTTTTGCACAAGATTAATTAAACCTCTATTCTTTGCTTTTTAACACCATTTCTCCTAGCCCAGTCTAGAACACACAAGAGAATTTCTTCCCTCTATAGTTTGAGGAGTTTTTTGGGTTTGTTTGGGGGGTTTTTTGCACATTTGAAGAACATTCCAGCCAATCTTTTCCAGACTGAACAACAGCAATATCACCTTTATATATAAATCAGCGTTATGTCCCTTGTAGAAGGGGGTCAGAGGGCATCAGATACCCTAGTAACTTTTAATGTAAGCTATATTTAAAAAGGAAAAGTAAAATCCCTGAGTTTTCTGAAGCCTACCAGGACTCTTGGCTGGAGAATACCAGAAAAACACCAAAATCTTGGTGGTTTTCAGTGCAGCATCTTTGATTTCAATAACCCACATCAAACACTGCCTGAACACTGCTCCAAATCAGCAAATAATGGTCTGGGCAAGAATGTCAACAAGAGAAGAACCACTTCTAGGTAAAAATGAATGCCTTGATGGAGTGTTCCACTTCAGAACGCTTCATTTTGCCCTCTGCTCCACAGGTCACTAACTGCAGGAAGCCTCCATCTATTCAGCATCCTGTACCAAAACTTTGTCACATGAATAAATGATACATATTCATAGTCCAGCTGCTACTTGGATGGTCAGAGCCAGACTAGATGAGCAGCACTGACAAAACCACCAGGTAGCTCAGTCACCGTGCTCCTCAGTAATAAAAATGCAAATAAAATGGGAAGTAAGGATTCTTGCTACTACCATGAAAAATTAAAGTGCTGTCAATTTAATGCAGTTTTGCTTTTCCAGTAAAATAGCATCTGTTCTCCCACACTGAACAGTAATAACAGCCTGCAAGGCACAAGGTCTAAAGCTTCTAATGACACGTTATAAGCCCACCTTTTGCTGTGCCCACCTTGGGAATGAGAGTCTTTTATAAAAAGGGAAAGAAAAGAAATACAGCTGGGAAAGAAATACATTAATTACAGAGCTCTCTCTCATAAGCTCTGACACTGGATAGGGATGACAGAATTTACACTGTTATTTCCCTCCAAGGTGCAGAAAAATCACAGAATCATTAAGGCTGGAAAAGCCCTCCAAGAGCATCGAGTCCAAGCTGTGCCTGATCTCCAGCCCAGAGCACTGAGTGCCATGTTCAGGTGCTCCCTGGGCACCTCCAGGGATGGGGACTCCAAAATTCCGATGTCTGACCCCCTTTACATGGGGAAATTCCTACTGGTGTCCAGCCTGACCCTCGAGGCTGTTTCCTCTTCTCATGTCCCTGTTCCCTGGGATTCCTTTTTGGGGCTACCTAAAAACAGAGACCAGATGAAATTAAGGGAATAAAAAGCAGTTCTATTTATTGAATCCTTCAGTTATATTTATTGAATACCTTCAGGTATATATAGGACAGACAAAGTCCTCCAGGGGTTACACCCAAAATAGACAATGGGTCACAGGTTTTCACACTTTTATAAATTTGGGCCATTTGCATTTTGGGGGTTCATCTTCCAAATACAGCTTCAGCTAATGAAGTCATTTACCGCAAGTTTGCTGCCCCCAACTCACTTTTGTTTTACATTTTTCAAGGCCTGAGGCAGTGAGGTGTCCTTGATTGCTTGGAGAGGAATTGTTGTGTCTGCCCAAAATGGGAAAGCAGCAGCTCACACTGTGTGTGGAGTTTAGAGTTATACACTAAAGAACTGCAGGATTACAAATAGATTTAAAAATATACAAGCTGAAATCCTAAGGCATCAATGAGAGCAGAGCCAAACTACCCCCTCCTGTCAGGAGTTGTGCAAAACCAGAAGGTCCCACCTGAGCTTCCTTTTCTCCAGCCTGAGCCCCTTTCCAGCTCCCTCAGCAGCTCCCCATGGCACAGACTCTTGATATTGATGGTATATAAATGTGTCCCTGATCAGACACTAACTGTAATTATTTGCAGCTTAAAGGTTTAACAATTGTGTCAACCTGAAGTTGTCAGAGGGTGGGAACAGACACTGGGGCACTGCAAATTAAACCATGCTGGCAAGCACTTAAAAGTGCTCCTAATAGGTTTGGCTGTAGGAGCTTATTAACTGACAGGAAGAAGTCCTGCCATGGGGAAAGGAGCTTCCTTTTATGAGCTACAGAAAATAAATTAGATTTTTCTTTCCTCTACTCTATGTAGGTAGAAAAAGCTCTTTGATATCCAGAAACATGAAACAATAAATTGTTATAACACCCAGACAATAATTTAATTTTGAAAATGGAACCTGTTCTGGTTTTTTTCAAGTTTCTGGCTCCCATCAGCGAGGTGAGGTCAAATATACATATATATATGGTATATATAAATAATATATATATATAAAAGAAAGATAATTAGAAGTTGTTCCCTGTGAGGGTGGTGAGGCCCTGACACAGATTTCCCAGAGCAGCTGTGGCTGCTCCATCCCTGGAAGTGTCCAAGGCCAGGTTGGACATTGGGGCTTGGAGCCACCTGGGATAGTGGAAGGTGTCCCTACCCATGGCAGGGGGTAGAACAGGATGGGCTTTAATGTCCCTTACAACCCAAACCATTCTGGGATTCTATATACACAAATATTTTGGGGTGTTTTTGTTTTGTTTTTTGGGGTTTTGTGGGGGTTTTTGAGCTTTTTTTTTTTTTTGTGGTTTTTTTGGGGTTTTTTTGGGTTTTTTTTTTTGTTGGGGTTTTTTTGTGTTTGTTTTGGTTTTTGGTGGTGCTGTTCAAGGTTTGTTTCCTTTAAATAATAGTTGGAGAGAGACAAGACAAGAACTCCAAGTGCACCATTCAGGTCCTCACAGCCTGACTCTCCTCCCTTCCCTGCAAGGCCAAAGGTCCAGAGTTCTGCCTTTGAGATGAGGTTCTGCTGGGCCACTGCACACCTGGGACTGCACCTGAAGCTCACCCTCCTTGAGCTCTTAAAGGAAAGAATTTTCAGATTTGGGCTGTAATTTCTCTGCAGATAAAAGCCAGGATTCACCACCAGCCTTGCCCTCTGCAGAGCACACCTGATCATTGAGGCAGCTCTGCCAGGGACTGACCTGTCCCAGTCCTCACTCCCCCGGCCAAAAGCCACTCCAGGATGTGCAAAACTGACAACAAGATAAATTAAGTGATACTAAATAAACAAACAGCAACTCCAAGTTTGCATTCAGACCACAATCAAGGGGAAAAAAAATATTCCTGTGCTTATCTCTGCACACAGCTCCCATCCACTACTGCCGGAGGCACAAGTGTTTCCAGGACCAAACCATGATCAGTTCATAATTGCAAAAATCTCCCAAGCACCAGGCTTTTAATTGTTTCTCTAAGATTTGCCTAAGAGCTATTTTAATTCCAAGCAGCTGTCTTAAAGAACAACAAGAAAACAACTTAATATGTAGGGCTTGACTGGGATAGCTCATTATTGATTGAGTAGAGGAGAAATAATTAAGTTCCTGAAAAATACGTTTTGAGACTACTTTGAGGAGAGTTTCAGAGACCAAATGAAGGACTCAGGGGGGAGTTTGTGGATTTTGGCACAGCAAGAGAATTGCACAAGTGCTGCAGGAGCTGAGGGTGGTTCTGTGGTGCTGGGTGGTGTCTGTGCAGACCATGGGACAGATTTGCTGCTCCTGTTTGTTATTTACCCTTTTCAGCTGTGTCCAGCTGAAGGAGAGGAACTTTCCCCATGGGCACAGCCTAGGACAAACCACACTTGGTGCCCACCTGGCCTATGGGGCTGGCCAGGTGTGGTCAGTGCCCCCTGGACCAGCTCTGCCTACCAGGGCTACACAGATATCTGCTGTCCTTAAAAAAAAATACAAAACCAAAACATTTCTCCCCCTCCCTGTAAGTTATGTAGGAGCTCTCCTACTTAAAGGCACTTTTCATCAATTATCTGAGCCCATCTGGCTTTGTCTCCAAGTGGCATTGATTATGAGCATCCTGTGCCCTAGAGATAAACACACCAGCCCCATTTCCCCCCTGTGCCTTCTCCATATTGGCTCCTAACGTGATCAGCGTGGTGATGATCAGCCTGCTGGGAAATCAATAAGAGCACAGACATGTCACAGCCCCAAGATTAATGGAAGTGACTTGGCACAGAAAACTTCCCTGCATTCGCACAGCCAGCCCACAGTGCCTGTCAGTTCAAGTTTCCTGAACCACAGGCATGGATCCAGCTTCGTGGCCATCCTCAGAGCTGCAGCTCACCCACTCCCAGAGCCACCACTGAAGCTGCCCACGCCAAGATCCATCAGGAGAGAATGCAAAGACTGAAAAAAGCACCTTTATCCCAAGTAGTCATGAGCAGAATAAAAACCAGCCCAACAAAAAGCCCCAAACCCTGTCTGCACAGATTGGTTCTGGCAGGTTAGCAGCTGCATTTTGTTAATGATAATCATTCTGGGGAAGGCCAATTAACTTTTCTATTAATCCATCAAATCAGCGCCCCTTGCCTTGCTTTGATTTTACATTTAATATAGCTCAGAATCACTCCTCTCCAGTGTGACTGCTGGATCATCTTTCCCACAGCCCTCAGTTTGCACAGCCCTGGCACAGGGGTCTCCCCGTGCAAAAATCCCTCATAATCTCTAATGGAACATGGGAATGGACTTCTCCATGGTACTGGTGGGTGAACACACGAGCAGGTGCTGCAGAGATCAAGAAAAGAAGCAGGAAGGCAGAGACAAGAGGGTACTACACATCATACAACTTATGGAATCTATAATATGCACCCAAGAGGTGGATAATTTAAAGTGCTTTGATGAGCTATTAGCAGTAAGTAATAGCTGCCATTAACTCCAGCAGAGCAAGGTCATGCAAGCTCCCAGAATCTCTTCTGCTGAGGATTTTCAGCTCAGCATTTTCTCTCCACATGCCATGAAGCAGTGCAGGCTGAGATTGCCATTCCCATTTCCTCACAGCCAAGTTAAACCCACCACACATCGATTCCCCAGAGCTGGATCCCTCACCCACAGCTCAGGAAGGGACCTCTGGAGACATTTCAGGACAAACAGCCCATTGCAGGCAGAGCTTCACTCTTCATGCTACCAATTACAAAGCACAGGAATTAAGTAATTTAATTTTCAACCTGGATCTATGGGGCTGAGGATGAAAGGATACAAAGCTGTCCCATTGTTTGCAAACTAACAGCAGCTCTAAGAGCCAGCCTGGATCCTGGAACAGAGGGAGAGAGAGGGAAATGAAAGAGCATGTGTGTAAAATATAGATAAGAAAGCAAATCCCAGCTGTCGTCCCTATCAGCCCTTCCTATTTCTCTGGCAAGAACATGTAATTTTGTGCCGTAATAGCAAAGGTTGGAGTGACTGCTGTCACATTTGAATGATACTGCTATAGCTCCCCTCTTTATATGTATCTGAAATGGGAATCTTGGAATCTGGTCGCTGGGTACTGGTGGTTTTTTCCAACACTTGTCTCAGTCCCTCCTTTTTCTATATAAAATGCCCCGTTCTGAAGCACAGATCAAAGATAAACAACAATATGTGCCTTGCATGTTCAGAGACTTTCTGAAACATCCTACCATTCCTCCTTTCACAGAGCTGTAATTTGTGCTCCCACAAACCTACGAAGAATCAAATTTACCCATGCCCAAAGCAAATCCCTTTTGAAATGAATGTTTAATTCCTGCCTTGAGGACAGGACCAAAGAATAAGCTCCCTTAGAACAAAGAGAACAGCCCAATTTTAGTACATCAATGGAAGAAGCACAAATGACTTCAAGAAGCAGCTCCAGGTGTAAATGGGTGGGTGAGTGGGAGTAGGAACATTCAGGGAGGCTCCAGATTCTGGGGACGCTGCCTAAAACACGAGCTGAGAGCCAGCACCTCACGTATGCAGCCTGTCACAGCTCCAGCCCACAAGTTTCCTCTCAAAACTTTGAGAAGAATCTGTTCAACACTTCCATGTTGCAGCCTCAAAACACACACACTTCATTCCCATTCAGCCCCAGAGTTTTGCTTCTCTGATCATAAGTGTTAGCACTATACATAGAATGAATTACACATGGTCAGATTCACATGAACAAGAAACATGAGTTTCTACATAATCAACAGTTTTGCAATGGAACTGTAAGCAAGAGTTGAATTAATCTTATATTTAAAACCTTAAATCTTTATTTAATGTGTACCTAAGGACAGAGCTTAAGTTCTGCATGTGCACACTTGTCAGGTTTTTTGCTAAATTAATGTGGTAAATAGCTGTAGAAAAAAAGATTAGGTGAAATAAATTCAGAGAGTCATGAAATTAGAGGTGCTTGGTTTTTACCTCCCCAGAATTATGGGATGAAACAATAGCTTCCCATTCCAAGCCCCTGGAGCAGACTTTAACATTCAGATCCACTTCCCTTGTTCTGCAGGGAGAAACATTACAAGGGGAGAAACATTACAGAGATTTTTTTTTTTTCTTTTTTAATGCACTGATATTTCATTAGAAGTGGACCCAAGCCACGGGCCCCTCTCACCTGCCCTGGCAGCGCTGCCTCCTCCTCTCTGCACGCTCCATTTCCCACCTGAAAAACACCCCCAGCCCCCCTTCTCAAGCACTGCCACTCCTGACTGATAGCACAAAATTGAACTGCGCTAAGCACACATCCGAAAATCTGATAAATATTGTTTGGAAATATAATTGAGGTTTAACTGGAGCATGAATTTTTCACTTTGAAGCGAAGATTTCTGCACTTATTTATGAGGAAGATTTAGTGTTGCAAATAGCGATGACAGTTGAGATAAATGTTAACCCGAGCTCTGCTTCTCCTCATAACCTGCAGAGCTCTCTCGGTGTCAGCAGGACACACATCACCGGGCAGAGCTGCAGAAAGCCCCAGACACTCCCAGCCCTGCTCTTCCCAGGCTCAAAAGAGATCAGAAGCATCCAACACATTTGGGGTGCAAAATCTGAGCTAAACATCGAGACTGAGCCTTGGCTTACCCTTGGATCAGGTTTTGTGTCAACACGGCTCTTGGCACATCAGTTGATGGCTTGGTCATGAATATTTAAGAGCAAAGTGCTCCCCGAAGTTGTTTTACAACACCAGAACTCATCTCCCACAGCAGTTATTCTGCTCTCAGTCCCCACAGAGGAATCTGTACCAATTTGTACCAATAGTTTGGCCATTACCGAGGCACTTGGAGATAACAGAAAGGGGCTATCAGGCTTTAATCTGAAGCTCTGTGTTTTAATATCCTAGGAAATCTCTCACCCCGGTGCTGAGAAGTGCAGGAACTGTTGTTTGTCAGAGCATTCGTTGTGCAAACACCCAAAACAAACCTTACACCCCCAAAACCTTACAAGGCTGGTACATCAGACAGAACACCTTCTGATAGAAGGAGCAAAAGCTAATTCCATTTTAATATTATCAGAGTAGTTGATATTAAACTATATCCCTCCACTTTCATCTATGTTTTCATAGGTTTATCTCTGAATTTGAATGCAGCAAGTGCTCAAACTGCCGGAACGTGCTGCTCTAATCAGAGCTTCACTAACAAGGAGCCACTGGTATCAAACAATGTAATATTAAATCAAGGATGAGCATTTAAAATTCCTGCATAGCACCAGGTCACAGCCAGTGCTGGACTCGAATTTTAAAGCTCCATCCTCCCATTAACACTCGTTTTCAACTGTGCAAACAAGATAGTAACAACACTCCAAACGCAGCAAACGCTAAATTCAGATCCCGGCTCCGTGCCTCATAAATTTTCATCCTGGCATCACTTCTTGTTCTTTTTACAGCATTTTAAAAATGTAGGTTAGCCTTTGCATTTTAAGCAGCCACGATTGTATCAAATGCCTGGATTTTACAGCAGCCAAGATGTTCCCAAGTTTGATGAACTGATCTCAAGTGAGATAAATTATGTCAGTTGTCGGCTTTGTCAGTAAATCACGAGTTGACATTTCCCTGATTTGTAAAGGTATAATGTAGCAGTGGAAAGAAGTGAGCTCTTGAAAACCTACATGGAAGGTGAGATTAATAAGCAGTTCAAAGAAAATGTCCCAATGTAATGGGCTTGGAACATCCACACTCAATTCCAGTTCATTTGCTATTTCTCAGGTTTTCTCTTTTAGGAATTCAAAAAATGCTGTATAAAACATTTTATGGAATATTCCATCTATGTGCTTCTTTGCTTTACAATAATTGACAACATTTACATACATTTCCATGTTATATTATGCCATAAATTTGCATAGATCCAGGTAAAATCGTTCAGCTTTAGACCTGCTGCTTCAATGAATTTCAGGAGCTGAATCACAGCTCCAATCTGAATTACATTGCTCCCAGAATTCCCCCTCCTGTGCAGCACTGGAGAATACATCCCTGGTTAATAACCCTGGTGGTGTCTGTGCAGTGGAGTCTGTCTGTCCCACACCAGGGCAGCTCATGGGGGAGACACAAAGGTGAAACCACTCAATGTGGCTCAGTCCCACCTGCATTTCTCCTCCCTCTGTGGTCACCTGAAATGAGCAGGATTTGGATGAACCTGCACAAGGGGGCAACACATTTCTCTTCCAGGCAGCGCTGAAGTGAGGAATTCTACCAGTTTTTATATTGAAGCTAATTTAACCCGATTTAGCCCACTTTGTATGTTCACTCTGCTTTCTGGAGTTATTTTTATTGCACTGGAGCTGTGCTCGCAGGCACAGATGGTTCCCGAAATGAACAAAAGCAAACCCCACTCCAGCCGGCCTGGGAGCAGTTACATTAAAGTGTTACAATTTGGTTAAGAAGTAATTTGGGGCTGTGTTTTGATTTACACTAACTAAAATGTACTGGTTCACCACGGAGATGCCATGAATTTCTATGTGGCATTTGGCACACGTAGCAACCATCTGGCCCCTGTAAAGAGCACACAGGGCATCACAGCCTCGGGGGCAATGTCTGAGCTGTGCTTTGATCACCATCAGGAATTTTTTTATAGGACCAGTCCATCAGCAAATCTCATTGAGCAGAGGCTTTTGCATTGGTGGATAAAGCATAAAGTAAAAAACACGGGTAGTAAAGCGACGGGAGGTTACACATGCTATTGCTAATATCCACTTGAACACAGCCAAGAGGCTGATGAACCATAACTGGCATGTTTTAGACAAGATAGTCTTTCCATATATGCACTTTTTGACCTCATATAGTTGCTGCTTTAAAGGTAGAATTCTTCTGAAAGCAGAACTTCACAGTGGGGAGAAAGAGGATGGAAATAATTACATTAATAGAAGGAGTCAAAGATTAAAAGCAAGAACTTAAGGATGCTAAAGGCCAACCCCTCACAGTAATACTGCATAAAAAAAGAAATTGAGAAATAGTGACAGGGTATCAGAGCCCTGCAGGATTATCTGGTGGAAACAAAATGCACCCGAGCTTGCCAGCTGGTGCCAGCAGCTCTTTACCTTCTCGTTGCCTCGTGTTATTGGTATTTGCATCACAATAGCACCGAGACCGCACAGCAGCCAGCAGGGCTCAGCATCCAGCCAGCAGCAGAGACAGGATTCCTGCCCTGAAAGCCTGGGAGTTCACACTCACAAAAAGAGGGAAGATAATTAACTGTTCGCTGGAGAAACGCTGAAGTGCGTTTGGAGAGTGAGCTCCAGCCCGCAGCACCCAGCTCAGTGCGGGCACCAGGTTTCCTCTTGTTAAAAATGCCAATCACTTGTTTTTAAAATTTTAAAAGTTTAATAGTAATAAAATGGTCATAAAAATAGTGATACAATTAGAGTAATAATAATTTAGACCATTTGAATTAGGACAATATGAGTAAACAAATACAAAGAGTTACAGACGTCTGGGTACCTTTTTCTGGGCAGCACGAGCCCCATAAAGGACCCACGTTAACAGAGGATTAACCCTTAAAAGCAATAGACTATTGCATATTCATACACCTCATACATGATGCATAGATTCCATTCAAACACGGGATTCTGTCTGGTCAGTGTCAACTTCTTCCTCTGTATCCTAACAGCACCTTCGAGGTGGGAAGAAGTTCGTTTCTTCTGATAAGAGGGCAATAAATTCTTTTTCTCTGAAAGATTTAGGTGTCTTGTGGCTGCTATCTCGCTGCAAGTCCTTTCTTTAAAAAATTCTCTTCCATAGCATCGTTTCTATTTTAACAATTTTTGTAACTTAAAACTATATTTAACACAGTAATTAAGAGAATTAGTACAGCATTACTTTCTAACACAACCCATATAATATTCATTTTAATATTTGCGAAAAGCCAATCATAAAACACATGCATTTTTCACACTCTCCAGGCTGAGTGTTCTCCCCAGGCTCCTGCAGCTGGGAGTAAAGGCTGGGCTCTCTGCATCCCTGTGCAAGGCAGGGCTGGCCCCAAACCCACTCACTGTCAGCGGTGTGGCTGCAAACTTTCACTTCCATTTCAAGAGCCCAAACTCCATTTGGTGCCATGGATGCCATGGGCCAGGGCCAAGCAGCAGCAGGACACTGTCCCAAAGCTCACCTTGATCCAGGCAGCAGCAGCACTCACCTGACACTTTTACTCTCCCCTCCCAGAACCAAAACCTCTCTGAAGAGCAGCAAAGCTGCCACCAAACCCCCCTTGCTCAGGGATGAGGCTGAGCTAGAGCAGAGACCAGGCAGAGCTAAAGAATAAAGCAGGGATTTATTAAAGTCCTCAATGGATGCGCCTTGGGCAGCACAAGAGCCCAGCCAGGGCTGCAGCCAGGATAAACCAAAATGGTCACAAAATGAACCCAAGATGAACCAAAATGGTCACAAAATGCACAACCAGTCATGGGGTCCCTCACTTTTCTAAGTTCTGCTCCATTTGCATACTGGAGTTAATCATCCAGTTACAGCTTTAGGTTATGAGCTCCCATCCTTCTTGTTTTTCTCTCTTCAATTCACTGTTTATTTATAATATTATTTATTATATGTTTATACTTCTTTGGGCCTGGAGCTTGCAATGGTTGTCCTCGGTCATGCTGGAAAAGGATTATTTTTGTCTACCTACCCTGTGAAGAGAACTTGCTAACACTTAATATGAAGCTCAGAACTACACACTAAAGCAGCACAGAATCTGAAAAATATGAAGCTAAAAATTAAGGCATCACCTTGGGCATCACTTTTGGATCAGCTGCCTCTGAAATAACACTGTATGTCACTGCTTGTCTTTTGGGCTGCATTGGAGACCAAGCTGAACTCTGCTGGCTTAATTAGCTAACCATAAATAAACATCATTTACAAGACCTAAACATTTTAAAACACCCTGTTAAGCATCTGAAACATAAATGCTTTAATTATAGACTAGCTCAAGACTGAAGTAACACTGGGATAAATGCTATAGAGCAGCTGTCTATGAATATTTTACAATGAGATTGCTCTTCATTCCCCAGGTCCACAGGGACTATTGGGCTGGAAAGAACACATTCATTTTCTAAAATGCCTGTTCTCCTTTCCCTGGGGGTGCCACTGCCCCCCAGTCACCCCCAGTTTGACAAAAGCTTTGCCCTCAGTTAAGTGCCCACAGTGAGCCCAGATATTTGGGGGTTCTCTGCTGCTGTGCCAATTTTTGTTCTTCTGTGGCTCTACTGCCCAATCAGCCACTTGAAGGACTCCCTTGACAGCAGAATGCTCTGCACCAGACCCCAAAACTCACATGGTCATCATTAAAATCTACACAGAAATTCTGGTTTTCTTTTCCTCTCTAAAACCCTGTTTCATTATTAGTTGTATAAATGGATCAACATCCTTGAAAATAAGGCCACAAGTGCCCAAGGGAGAAAAATTACAAAATTTTTCTTTGGTAAAAATTGGAAAAATTTTGTAATTTTTTTTTTTAATTACAAAACACCACCAGTCACTGGTATAAATAATTTATCCATGTGCCCCAGCCCAGTATCACTCTGGTCACTACATTTCACTCCAGCTGGGACCATTTCTGCTGAGCAAATGCAGCCCCAAGGTAGGGGAGGATCAGCAGTTTCCTGGCTTTGTCCAAACCTGGATTCTTATGAGCTGTGTGCTGGTGTAAGAGCAGCTCAGGAAAGCCCAGCCAGGAGCACTCCTGCAGCTCATGCTGTACCAAAGCAATATAAAAAATATATATTACCCCGAAGAGATGCAACAGAGCAGCCATTGGTGCTTTTTCTATCTCCTGAGATCCAACCTGGTGCTGGATGTCAGGCTTTGATACCGAAAAAAATGGCAAAAGAGATTTACGTATTCCTTCTGCTGACATTCCTGTTTCAACGGGAAAATTCCAAACGTCTCTTAATTCGAGTCAGTATAATTTACTCTAAAGATAAAAGCACTCAAAGGCTTTTGTTCTAAGTATTAATATGATGGTCACAGGTCTCTAATTTACTGTAAAATATGAGCAAACAGACAAACTGAATCAGCCCCCAGAGAGCAGGAGGCAGGCAGCCAATTCCAGCTTCAGACAAGGAGAGCTCCATGCCCGGGATCTGTCCAACACCTGCAATACATTGATTGCACTTCAGCAGCCACCATTAGAATGTTAATGCCATCCCTGCCTCCAAAACACGGGGTTTTTCACACACAAAGCACGAGCTCTTCGGCGTTCTGGGGTTGGGTTTTTTTGCTCTATGAAGTAAATGGAGCAAGTGATTTTTTTTTTCTTTAACTACAGGCTGGAAACTCAGTTCCTGTTACACCGACAGCAATCTATTAGTTAAGGAAATCAAATTTTTACTCACTACAGAAAGGGAAAGAGATACTTAAAGCTTTTATGTTCATTCTCTATTAATGATAAACATTGGAAGCCTAGGATAGATCATCTTGCACTTATTGCTGTGAGTATATTAAGAATTAACAGCAGCAGAGCAGTAATTAAACACCAAATGCCTGTGCCCACTCTGCACACTCGGGCTGGGCAGAGCAGGGGGACCCCAGAAAATGCCAACAGACAGTCTGGGAACCCCTCAGCCTCCTTAATGTAATGTATGGTAGGGATAATACATGCTGTTAATGTATGGTATAAAAGGTCATTTATAACACCTAATCCTGGTGGGAATATCAGCAGCATCCCAGGGGATCAGCATCCATGGAAAATAATCATTGTTGTAGCTCTGCTTCTGGTGCTGGAATGAAATTTTAACTTTTCCATTCTGCCATTATCGCATGGTTTTTTCCTACTGGTTTCTTTTACCAGTTATTGCCTCAAATTCAGGCTCCAACATTCCAAACATTTATTTATGCTGCCACAAGAAATGTTCAGTGTATTCTGCTTGCATCATGTTTTCCTTTTCCTCCCTTATTCAATGCTTCCAGATTTATTTGCATCCCCTAAAGCATACCAGCCTTGTTATCCCTTTGGAAAACCTCAGGACATATTTGGTTTATTAACTGTCTTAGATCAAAGCAGTTAATTTATATTAGTGTAAATAACATACACAGATTACCTTAATGAAAATCTAAAATTTAATTTGATTTTGCGTAATACATAATCTGAAAACACCCAAGTTCAGCCTGGATTTTCTACTCAGGTTCAACCATGCCCATGAATTCCCTTATCATCAAAAATACTTAGAAGACCACAAAGAATTTTTTAAAATAAAATGCATATTTCCATTCTGTCTTTTAAGATTACTCTTCCTCCCAGAAGAGCTTTTCTAAGCAACTTTCCACAGCTTAAAGAAGTTCTGTTCAGTTTAAATAAGTGTCCACACATTCTGATGATTATCTGAAGTTCCTCCAAACTGCTGTGGGGAAAAAAAATAAATCAGATTGAGCCCAGTGTGCATTGTGTCTCTTAAAAGATCCAGCTCCCAGGCCCTGGGAGAAAAGCTTAAAAAGAGATTTTCAGAATTCCAATTCTTTTGCCAAAATGCAGCAAACACACTGGGCTTTGATCCCTGTTAGTGCCCAGCACCCTCCTCTGGAGCTCCAGCCTGACTGTTCACATCACACCAAAACCTCCAGAATCCCAGCCAAAAATTCTGCTTAGTCTGATGCCAAAGCCAGTTTAGAATTTTATTATGTCACACATTAAGTCAAGGAGGACTTAAATGCCTTTTTTCTGCTTTGCTTACAGAAATCAGTCATTTCCAGAAGATTTTTTTTGTTTAGGAGCCTGTCCAGCAGTTGGGGCCTCCCAGAGAGGTGACAGCAGCACCTGGGGGAAGGTGCCACATGCTGACACACACGGGGACAACCTGATAAAACAGGACTGGAACCTCTGTGACACAAGATAAGCCTGCTCCAGTGCCACCGTGATATTTTATGAAAAAATCCCTTCACCAGGAATATTTTATGAAAAATCCCTTCCCAGGATTTCTTCTCCTGAGAAGCTTCAGCTTCTCCCTGTTTTGCTGCTCTGGAATGTGATTTGGAGAACTGTTTACCCAGCATGTGAATTGTTTTTTTTAATGGCCAATCACAGTCCAGCTGTGTCAGACTCGCTGGTCAGTCATGGGTTTTTATTATTCATTCTTGTCTAGCCTTCTGTCTGTATCCTTTCTCTTTCCTTAGTATAGTTTAAAATGGAATGGAATGGAATGGAATGGAATGGAATGGAATGGAATGGAATAGAATAGAATAGAATAGAATAGAATAGAATAGAATAGAATAGAATAGAATAGAATAGAATAGAATAGAATAGAATAGAATAGAATAGTAAATCAGCCTTCTGAAAACATGGAGTCAAATTCTCATCTCTCACCTCAACCTGGGGACCCTCACAACCCCACGCTCCAGCAGCCAGGTAGCCCAGCCCCAGCCCTGCCTGCCAGGTTTGCTCAGCTTGGGGGCTGCAGGGCTTCTCCCCACTGCTGCTCATTCTGGCACTGGGCACATTGATGCTTTGTTTGTCACCTCTTTCTCTGAGCAAAGATGGTGAAGGTTTTCTCTAAGTGAAGAGAGCTACAAGAACTCCAAGAAGAGGGCTCCATTCCAGCTCTGCAACCTGCAGGAGACAGCCCAGTAACCAGCCCTGGGAGGAGCAGCATCTGCCAAATGGTCATTTCAAAAAGCAAAATATGCTCATTTCAAAAAGAAAACTGTCCTAAGAGAAGATGATCACCTTATTGATGCTCTTGCAGGACTCCAGCCTGCAGCAGTTTCACCTGTCTCTTATTCAGAGCATGTCTGGGGGTGAACAGAAGCAGAGTTCATCTGGTTCCCATCCTCAGGCAGGTATTCTTGAAAACTCCAGCCTAATCTTCACATTATTTGCTTTATGAAACACTCTGAAAGAAATCAACTTTGGAAGGACTTCTATCAAATGTACACATTAGCAGTTTTCCTTGTGACCTATTTCTCAGGCATTCTCATGTCAGGGTATTTATAGCAGTTCTGCAGAAAGGACTGAAATTAGAAAAACTCCCTGAATAGAGCAGCAGGCACATTGTGGTTCTTTTTTATTATTTAAATGTGTTCCTTTCACTCCAAACAGCAAAATTAAATAAGGAGGGAAAAGAAATATTCTAGCAGTGAGAACATTCCGAGGGACTTGCATTGCTATCAATGTCCACATCTCTATTTTCATGCACAGAAGCAATGGCAATGCAGCAATTCTATCTGGCAAACCCAGTTAACTCTCATCCATAAAATGTGCCATTTAAATTCCAGAAGGGCTAATGAACAGCACAGGAGAAGAGACCACAAGGAAAAAAAAACCACAATAAGCAATTGGAAGCAGCTTTCAATGAATACAATGTACTTCTCTTCCCAAACCTGCTCTGTGGGTTTGCATTTGCTGGAGGTGTGGACACCTGCCAGTTTGCTGGAGCAGGTAAGGCAGTGGAAGCCATCAGCCATCTGTTCTCATCCCACACACAGCCCAAAAAACATCATAAATATGCAAAGAACCACAGACCCCCCCCCAGGGAACGGCTGGATAACAATAGCTTTAATTTTTCATTTGTTTATTTGATTTGCTGTAATGAAGGAGCTGCTGGAGCAACATCTGAAACAAGTGAAATGCAGCAAATGGAACTTTAGGACAAAACACATCTCCTAGAAGCAAATCTGCTTTTATTTGATTTGGTGCTGGTTTGGGTTGTTTGAGTTCACACTCTCTGCTCAGGCATCAGCACCACAATGTCATGGACAGGGCTCTGGCTTCAACTCCTGGATTTGAGGGACTCAGTTTATCTGCAAGGAGACATTTCCATCAAAACATCTGATTTAATGCTCAGAGCAAGCTGGAGGAGTCACTGCCCCAGCCCCACTGAGTGATGGATCACATTTTGTTATCAAAGATGTTGAAAGCTTTTTTTTCCCCAGATCTTTGCAATTCAATGGCATCAAAAAGCATAATTACAACTGGAGGGCAGGGAATGGATGGATTGATGCAAAATCACTCCAGCAAAACCATCATAATTATTATAAATGACAAGAAGCCTGGGGTAGCCAGCACTGCCGCGGAGAAGAGAAGAAACCACAGAAAAAGGCCTTCAGAACAACCTCAAAAACTCAATTTTTTTATAGAAACAAGGGACAAAAAAGAGTCCCCAGACCCCTCAGGGGCTCCTCACTGTTACAACCAACCAGCAAACATTTACTACAGGTATTTGCCCAGAAATGACCCTCAAGGTAATCTTGGACAATTGCTGCAGGACACTGAGGCTGATGGGACTATTTTAATGTTGCCAGGATTTTGCAGGAATAAAAATCGTGCAGCTTTTGGGGAATCTGCCTTCGAGGAGCAGAGCAGTGACAGGATCCCCCTGCTGGGAGGGGACTCTGAGCAATAAAGACAAAAACTCCCTCTGAGCTCCAGCACCTCCCAATGCTTCCAAGGGAGCTTTAATGCATCTTACTTCAAGCAGCAATTCTGGAGAGGAAATAGCAATCTTCATTAAGGATTAGGCAAACAATTAACTTATTATGTTCAATCTTTTTAATGTGTGTCTGGGTACACAGGAACAAAAACAAACACAGTTTAAGCACACTACAAGGGGAAAACCTGTGTTTGTTTCCTCATTCCAAATCAGCTCTTAGTTTTGCCTTTGTCTCCAACTTAAAACTCTGAAGCAGGTTGATTAATTGGGAAATTATGGAAGAAATAAGTCTTCCCAATGAGTTTAAGGGGGCTAGAATTTAATCCTGCATCACCATCCTTTGGTCTACACATGCTCAGAGTACTCAGCATCCTCACCCTGAGGCCAGATGGGCCTGGCCAGGCTCTAACAGCTGCTTTAATTGTGCTTAGGTCATTAACACGTTTCTCTATTCAATATCTGCTTTCCAAGGAGCAGGTACCACACTGCAAGGCTGAATATGAAGCATCAACTTCAGCATAAAACACAGGAGCCACCTTCAATCACCCCCCTCCTCCTCATTCCTTGCTTCTCTGTGTAAAAAAAAGGCACTAAAGCAGCAGCAAATGCCTGGTGTTTTCAACAAAACTTTGTCACACTCTAAGATTCTGCTCTAAGCTTTTTTGTGTCTGTTTTATTTTATGGCACTTTTAATGAGAGGTTTCAACAACACCATCATTAAATGAAAAGGAAAGAAATAGGGAAAAAGAAAAAGAATAATTAAATTTTTTAAGATTCTTTCTGAAGGAAAATGGCACTATATCATTTTAAATGTTTAAAATCCAGCTGACTCCAGCATTTCTGCTGATGACTTCAGCAACTCACAGAGCAATTTAAAGAAATTAAGGCAGCTGGGAAATACAGTCTATAGTAAAACTACATAGATTATCCTATTTCAGGGGAGAAACAGCACAACAGATGTTTTTAACTACTGAGGATCTTCCATAAGTCACACATTTGTGTGGAGTTTGACACCAATCCCCACCATTGTGGGTCTCACAGGACAGAGACACCAACACCTGGGTTTATCCCAAAGGCGATTCTGGGATGACACACAGGGCTGAAGGGATGCAGGCACTCACTCGTGCTCCAGAGTGAGCATTTAGTTTATTTAACTCCCACTGAATACCCCAGTACTGCTGGAAAGCCCAATAAGAATTTGTAGGATTTTGGGGCAGCTGCTCAGCTGTGGACAGGCTGAGCTCACCTGAACTGCAGCTGCTCCCTGAGAGCTTTGTCCAATTCTCCCCACTAAAACTGAGATTTGTTACCTGTAAGTGCAACACAGCTCTGGAACTCACTGTGGAAGGTGGAAAGAAGCTCCCAGACCCCAAATCACATGGAAACTACAGGTTAGATCAAGTGCAGGTGATGGGATTGTACCTGTTTGGGTTTCTCCCACCTGGCGGGGTTGGAGGATGCCCTGATGGGACTCTGCTGACATTTATTGCCCTTAACCCTGCAGAAATGTTGTGGAAAGTTCTGGCAAACTTTAATAACACAAAGCACTTCTCCCTTTCCTTTCCTCTGAGCTTTTTAGGCACTCATCCACACTTTATTTACGGCTGTGAGGCTAATAAAGCAGAAACACTGCCAGTTGCTGGTGATGGAAATGGAGATCCTCACACAACAAGGTTCCCTGGTGTTTTGAGCAAACATGAAACACAAGTGAAGGGTCTGATGATAAAACTGAGTGTTGGCACAGGGCAGGAGAGAGGGGAGGGGGACAAGGGGCAGCTTTCTTAGCAGAGGAGATTAAGCAATTAAATCATGCCAGGCTGGAGTTATGAGAGCTGAAGCAAGGTGCTCAGCCTTGATGCTTTTTGGGCTTTGATGCTTTTAAGTCAAAAAAGAAATCTGGGCTGGAGGGAGGAGCAGAGAGAAGGGAAAATAAAAGAAATGTGGAAGCTAATCCCAAGCACTGTGAAAAGGTCATGTGCTTCGATATGAGTAATTAATTTTCTTAGAGCAACGTTGAAAAGGTTAACCTGATTTATGGAATGCAATTTAATTTAAAATGTGTTGTGTACCTTGTTAAAAGGGCCCAATTATGGCTGCTAATTCTGTGGACTGACACAAGTGACGTGGTCTGACAATACCCTGGTGTGAGTGAGGGGAACACGTGTCAGTCAATAATTAGACATGGCCTATCGAAATTTGAGGGGGAAGGAAAACTGGTAGAAATGCTGAGAGAATATCTGTTCTCCATGCCCAATGTCCCCTTTGCAATTTCCTGCTCTGTGGAGCACTTGGTGATTCATTTTGAGGCAGGTTTGTGCTCAGAGTGGTTTATCATGGTGCTTGGAGACAGGAGGAAAAATGCCACATTTGTACAGGTCAGCCCACGCTGCTCCTTGACCTTCATTCTGGTAATTCTTCTTGCAAAAACCCAAACTAAACACCACCCTCCTTCCTTGGTGACTTGCTACAGCAAGAGGCTGAAAAAACTTCCCAGGGGTGCTTGTACACAGAATTTAGTAATAATCTAAATAGCACAGGGACCCTGGGTGAGAAGGGCTGGTCTGAAAGGGAGAGGAGGATGGAAAAAACTTCTCTCTGTCCTCTATAACCCCAACAATTCTCGTGTTCCCTTCTGCAAACAAAGCTCTTCCCCACCTTTACCCAGAGCTGGTTTATATTGCCATCACCAAATTAGCTCAGGAAGCTGCATCTTGTGATAACTTCATTATGTTCTATTGACTTCTCAGGGAGCTGAAAGGAATATAATGGCAATTTCCCATAATGGATAACTGGCCAGGGAAATGGCCATTCCCTCCTCTACCCTTATGCAGTCAAATCACTGACAGACATTTCATTTTCTGATGTGCATGTTGGCCTCTTATCAAGCTTTCTTCACCCAAAGAGGATTCCTCCTCAGAGGAACATGAGGATTAGGATCAGATGGGGAAAATGCAGTTAGAATTACCAGAATATTAAAGGGGCAATTGTAATTTCTCAGCTGCAAGGGGACACTTCAAGCAAATTACCTCAATTAAGAAAATAAGAATCAGGGACCTGCTTTAAATTGAAAAAACATTCAGATAGGATGTGTGTGTCTGTTTGTCATCAGGGGCTTAATATTTACTTCTGCTGATGAGACTTTGTCATGCTCTATTACAATTCATAGACTCGTGTTCCCAAATTATGTGCACCCAAATGCTTTGATTTATAGGGTATAAGTCCCTTTTCTCTGTGAATTTCTTTAATATTGTCATAAATGTGGTCAGTGATGCTTATCTCACAGTATTAATGTGCCTCATTTAATTATATTGTCTTGCTCAAAAAGTGCACTTAGTTTGAAGGAAAGTACAAATTGTTAACTTTTGGTAAATGCACATTTCTCACTAGAGGATGGTGAGAGCTGGTGCCTTGTGCAGCCAGCAGTGGGATGGGTGTTTGGGAAGGGTCAGAAATACACAGAAAGCTCTTGGGTCAGTAATAATTCAGGTCTTTTCAACCTCTGCTCCTTGTGGGAGCCCCAGTTCTCTGCTTTGTCCCACTTTCCCTGCTCTGAGGGTTCTCATTCCCATATTTTAAGCTCAGGAAGGTGTGATTCTCTATTGATTACTTGATCTGTGTAATTACAATCAAAACCACGGGGATTTCAAGCCTGATTGACTGCAAAATAGAAATCTATTGGCTTGGCTGGACTCCTAATGACCAGGATTAGGAGAGAACATGGTTTGGGGCTGCTCTTTCTCTGCTGGATTGGTTTTGGGTAACTGGAGATTGACAAGGTTTGTGAAGGAAGGCACTGATCCCAGCAGAGCAGCCTGGGGGGATTTATCTCACATCTGTGCTTGTGGCATCCTGATTTTGTGACCCTAATGCAGTAGGAGAAGGGTCACAAAATCAGGATGCCACAAAATCAGGATGCCACAAGCATTTTGTGACTCCAATCCATTTTGTGACAGGAACAGAGCCTGGGGTAACTGCAGGGAGCTGCAGCAGGCAGAAATCCAGCTGAAAGCCCCTCTCCCAGATGTTCTTGGCATCCTTCTCCAGCTGGGTGTCTTCTTGGCCAGTGTGTGAGCTCCTAAAATAAATCCAGACCCTGGAGTTTTGTCTGTCCCCACCCTCAGAAGCTGAAGGAAGGAGCACCAGCAGGCAGGGAAAGGACCTTTTTTCTTTTCTAAAATAGGTTTTCATTTAAAAGATGCCAGAGCCAGCAGATTAGTGTCTTGACTATATAGGTTTCCTACAGATAAGGCAGAGAAATTGATTTCAATTACCAAAGTGGATAGACAGGCTGCTGTGCTCTCCCCAGGATTGTTAACCCTCCAGAGGCAAGGAGTGAAAACCAGGAGGGGGTTTGGAACCTCAAGCCATTTCCTCAGGAGCAGCTGTGCCTCTTGCAGCACAAATCCTCACAAAGGGAGAGAGCTAAAGAAAGGAGGTTTATTTAAGGATGTACAATGATCCTTGTGATACTCTGGGATTTCAGCAAGCTCTCAGATCCTTCAGCGAGGCTCTGGAGGCCAAGGGTTAAAGTGGCTGCAGGGATTAAAGGATTCAGTGCCTTTCAAGCAGCAGGTTCACCTTTTCCAAGAGCAGCCTGGCTGCTGGGAAGTTTTCCTGGGAGGTTCCAGCGCTGGGGTAGGGTAAAGCTGTGCAGTGGATCCAGGAGGAATTTCTGCATGGAAAGGGTGGTCAGGGATTGGAGCTGCTCAGGGAGGTTTGGAATCTCATCCCTGGAGGTGTCCAAGGAGGTCTGGATGTGACACTCAGGGCTCTGGGCTGGGGACAATGTGGGGATTGGGCTCAGCTTGGACTCTGTGACCTGGGAGGGCTTTTCCAACCTTACTGATCTGGGATTTTGGGTGTTCACACCTCACTGGGCAGGTAATGGCACTGCTGGTAATTCACACACCAACACCAGGGTGTTTCTGCACCCTGTTCCACCTCCTGCAACCCTCTGCAAACCTTCACCCCCCAAATACAGCCCAGGGGTTCATTTCCCAGCAGATTTTTGCAGTCAGCAATGGGACAGGATTTGATTTATTTTATTTTAATTACTCCCTTATCCCACACCTCCCTGGCAGCCACAGTTACAAGATCCTCCTCCAGTGGAAGTCACAGCATCACATTCTCCTCACTGGATCCCAGCTGGGAGCAGAATCCCAGAGTGTTGGTGGGGTCCTGCCCTGCTGCTGGGCACCTCCTGTGCTTGGGGCACAGCTCCAGTGGCCTTTGGCAGCACTGGAGAACTGGAGGGGATGGAGCTGCCATGGGGTGTGGGGTACTTGCTGGGTCTCCAGAATGAAGGAGGAAATTATGAACCTGACTTCATGTTCTTAGAAGGCTAATTTATTATTATATTATATACTATTATATACTATTATATACTATTATATACTATATATTATATTATATTATATTATATTATATTTATTATATTATTTTATTATATTATATTATATTATATTATATTATATTATATTATATTATATTATGCTATGCTATGCTATACTAAAACTATACTAAAGAATAGAGAAAGGATACAGACAGAAGGCTACAAAGAATGAAAATGAAAACCCATGACTCTTTCCAGTGTCCTGACACAGCCACACATGATTGGTCATTAAGTCAAAACAATTCACATGAAACCAATCAAACAATGACCAGTTGGTAAACAATGTCCAAAGCAGCAAAACACAGGAGAAGCAATCAGATAATATTGTTTTCATTTTTCTCTGAGGCTTCTCGGCTTCCCAGGAGAAGAATCCTGGGCAAAGAGGATTTTTCAGAAAATATGATGGTGACAGGTGTGGACAGAGGCAGAGGGAGGAGCTGGTGGCACTGGGCAGTGTGGAGGGACAGGAGCAGGAGCTGACAATTCCTGGGCACGTGTGAGGAGAGGGCTCCCAGTGCATGCTCAGTCCTGTCCCATCAGCTGCTCCTGCATTTACACACCCTGCAATTCCTGAGCTGGCTCTGTAATTGTGTCTGCAGGGTGCCTGTTTCCCTTCTCTCCTCAAATCCAATTTGCTCCTTTTTGCAGCTTGGCTGCTGCCTGATAATGGGCACCTTGCAAGAGATTTTTCTGCTATTCACTCACCGGGTCTCTTTTGTCCCAGCACGGGGAAGTTTGCCCCTGTGGGTCTCACAGTTGGCTTCTCAGCTGGGTTTCACACAGGCTTTTATTGCCAGCAGCATCTGCTCTCCCCTCCAATTACTCCAGCACATTTCTTTGGTTCTCTGCCTTGCTGGGTTCACCAGCAGCTCCTGCCCTGGCTGAACCCCCAACGCCTCCAGGTATTTGGGGGGTCTGGCTGTGGTTAGAAATCAGATGTTGCACATTGCCACGTCAGAACAGAAGCAATTCAGTGGCCTTGCATGGCAGCAAGACCAGTCTGATAAGCATATTTAGCAATCACAGGAAAATACAGCATACAAATAAGATTTTTTTTCATGCCACAGGATACATTTGTTGCTGGAATCAGCTCAGCAACTGCAGCTTTTGTGTCCTTTCAAACACAATTGCACATTTCACAGAAACACCCTGTGGTTGGTACTTTGCATTTGTGTTAATGTGGACAGCACTGTCCTGTGTGCACACAGCATCCTTTGCTTTTCCCAGAGCTTGGGATGCTCCCAGGGTGGGGATGCTCCTGTTAGGGTTCAGAAACACATAAGCATGAGAATGATTATATGCAGGTGCTTTTATTGAAGAGCTCTAGGTGTCAAATCTGACCCCTACATGGGTTCAGGATGAACATGTTTTTATATTCTGTCGTTTCATGTTAATTATTAAACTTATACTGTTCTACTGTATACATAGATTTCACCCAAGCATAGGCTCCTCATGGTCCCCCTCAAACTTCTAACAGAGTTTCTCATGATTCTTCTTACGATTAAACAATAATTATATTTAATTACTAAACAATCATCACATCTAACAATTGTATCATTTATCGTATACTGCTTACGCAGGTGCAATTTCACATGATCTAGCAAACACAAAGCCTAACATTTTCAGAGTCTATTTTTAACATTTTTCCAGGGCCCCACTAAGTCTAGCTTCTTTCTGATTTCCCGAATTTTATGATTTTAAAACCTTTTACTCTCACTCCTGCCATGCCCCTGTGGCACAGCTGCTCCCAATGAGGCTGCAGCACAGCAAACAACATTTCTGGAGATGTCTGAGTAGTTTTTTTTTCCTCCCCTAAAGAAAAATGATTTCTGACATACTGGAAATGTGAATATACATCCAGATAGAGAAATGTTTAGTTTATATCATGTCTTAAGCTCAAAATAAATGTTTTCCATTCCCAGCAGTGTTTTCTGCAAGGAAAACCCAATCATTCTCTTCACAGCAGCTCAGTTATTTTCCATCTCACTCCGTGGACTGCTCCTGGATTTCAGATAAGGATCTGAATGCTGAGGGAGGAGGTGGCAAAGAATATGTCAGCAGCAAATATCCTCAGCTTCCTCCCCTGTTCTTTGGTGGGGAACCTGATGGGACCTCAGTGATATTGGAATGAACTTTCTAGAAGAGCCAGAGGTAAATTTTACTGAGGTCCTTTGAGGGGGCAATTGGTTAAAACTGGATTTAATGCCCAACCCAGGATTTCCAATGCACTTGCAGATTTTTCCCCCTTTCCTCTTGGCTGCTGGCATCATTAATGCCAGGATTTAAGATGACAGAACTGTAATTGTACAGGACAAAGGCGTCTGGTTCCCTGCTTCACTGATCAATTCCAGTTCATAAATCGTAGCAGGAACAAAACTCTTTAGCAATGCTGACAATTAAGTAACATCCTGATAAACATCCCCTTTTGTTTTATTTAAATGAAAATGCCTTTATTTCCACAGAGTGGTATCTTGTAACAATAAGATTCACTGTCCCTGAAGCTTGGTTAATTAAACACAGTATTTGCAATCTACCAAAACAAGCTGTTTTATGCAAGCTGATAACAGGGTTTCCGTTTCATAATGTGAACAATTGGGTTATGCAAATGCCAGGATTTTAAGCCCCTGTGATCTGTTTTTGTTGCCTTATTATCTGTTTCTGTCTACAAACACCAAATATAGACATCCCAATTAAAGCAGCTAAATGCCATTAAGTCCAACTAAAGATGTTTTTATCAGTTAAGAACTTCCCCCAATTTAATTAAAAATAAGGTTTGAGATTGGCCTTTCTTAACCTAAACTCCACTCCCACACTTCCATCCATTTGACTGATTCTCCCTCTGACTCCCCTGTGGGTTTCATTCCTTGGTGAAGCCCTCAGAGACCTGGTGGGAGGCAGTTCCTGAGCCCAGGTGCTGCTCACCTGTTGCCAGGTGCACTGACCCCTCCTGCAGCTCTGCTGGGCTGTGTTGGGGGCTTGGGGAAGGACCAGGAGCTGGATGTGAACATTAAACCTGCCCAGGGAATGTCACTTATGGGAGCCCATCCTGCAGGGCTGCTCTGACGCATTTCACATCCCTGCTGTGTGCAGCCTGTAGGATTGACAGGGGGGTAGGATGGTCAGGATGGACAGAGACCAGAGATCTCTGCAGCCAGGGCTGGGAATTTGTGGTTTATTGCAAAGGGCCTGGGTGCAGGGCCCTGCTGGGAGCTGCCAGCCACAGCTCAGAGCAGGCCCCAAAGAGGGAGAGAGAGATAAAGAGAGTGGGAAAGAGAGAGAATGAGAGAGTAAAAGAGAGGATCAGAGGGTGAGGTTCCCGTTACAATACAATAAATCTTCTTCTGGTCTTGGAACTTGTGGTTTATTGCAAAGGGCCTGGGTGCAGGGCCCTGCTGGGAGCTGCCAGCCATGGCTCAGAGCAGGCCTGAGAGGAGAGAGGGGAGAGAGGATGAGAGGGTGAGAGAGTAAAAGGGGTAAGAGAGTAAAAGGCAAGACTTAAGAGACAAGAGGTAAAAGCTAAGAGTGTGAAGTTCCCATTACAATACCATAAACGTTCTTCTGTGTTGAATGTTCTCATTCTCACTAACCAATCTAGCACAAGATACAAATCCTACAGCATTTCCATACAGCCTGTAAGAATCATTACATTACCACACTGGGTTACATTTTAAACCCTAAAAACTCCTCTTTGGGCCCCTTCTGCCAAGCTGGAGGGTCTGCTCTGAGCCTTGGGCCTGTCTGCAAGCAGAGGGGATTGTTTGATCCAAAGGGGATCACCTTCAGCTGGCCATGCCATTGTTTTCCAGTTGTTCAGTAACTGAGGGATCTCAAAGCTTGCTTTCATTTCAATCTCCCTTATAGTTTCCATATTCTCAAAATCTTTTGCCAGGCAATCATATTTATAAGGCTTTCCTGTTTCATCTTCCCCAACAGAGCCCATCCCAAAGCCCCAGGTAAAAAGCAGGAAGATCAAATCACCATGGAATAGAAGGGAATAAACGGAGCAGAGTCATCCTGGTGCAGGTGTTGGTTCCTGTGAGCTCTCAGATGTTTGTGTTCAGACCCTGGCTTGCTCGGATTTTGCACATCCTGCAGCTCACTGGGAACATTCACATCCCTGGGAGCTCAGCTGGGCTGTGCTGTGCCCACCAGGACCAGGCGTGGATGTTTTGAAAGATGGAAATTTCAGCAGATATTTATGCTTGGCAGAAAGCTCTCTGAATTCCTGAGAGTGGAATAGAGATGGAAACAAATTTTGATATAGAAGAAAATAGATATCTAAATTGACAGTTGCTGAGCCAGTCATTACTGGACAACTAAAAAAGCAAATGTTGAGTTGGAAGAGGGTTTTATGAATAGAACAATATGTTGACCACAAACAAAAAAGATGTTTTTACCAAGCAGAAATAGTTCTTGGGAAAAGCAGGAAGATACCACAAGCAAACAAACATGCCAATGTGATAAGTAGAAAAATAGTCTAAGAATTTTTCACTGCAAGAAGACTGAAAAACAACTTTAAGCTTAAACTGTAACATACTAACTCATGTGATTGGACAGTAATGACCATAATATGGTAATAATAGCAGTAATGATAGGCTGTAGGTGATAGTAAAGGTATTGATGGGTTGTTATGTATTAAGATGCTCAGCAAAGAAAAATATATAATGCAATGTAACCAGAACTTAAGGGTCTTCAGGCTTGCCTACAACTGTAGGTGTGGCTGTGCTACCAAAAACCTGAGACTGCAATGACATCTTCCATACTATAAAGAGCATTTTGAAGAGCTGCCTGGAGTCCCCCATCTCTGGTCTCAGTCTCTTACTCATGGGAGCCTTTTTGTTCTTCCAGGGGCCAGCTGTGTCACAGACATCTTTTCATGAAAATCCTTTCCTTAGGATTTTTCCTCCTGAGAAGCTGGGAAGCCTCAGGAACAAATTGCAAACATTGATTATCTGCTGCTGTGGAATGCAACAGGTGCATCTGTGATTGGTCTCATGTTGGATGTTTCTAATTAATGGCCAATCACAGTCAGCTGGCTCAGACAGAGAGTCCAGGCCACAGGCCTTTGTTATCATTCTTTCCTATTCTATTCTTAGCTTAGCTAGCCTTCTAATGAAACCTTTTCCTCTATTATTTTAGTATAGTTCTAATGTAATATATATAATAAAATAATAAATCAAGCCTTCTGAAACATGGAGTCAACATTCTCATCTCTTCCCTCATCCAAGAGCCCCTGTGAACACCGTCACAAGCTGCTGCTAACAGAGACCTCCCTTCCCCTCTGGCTGTTCCTGCTTGCAGGGCTGGAGGAGCCCCCCACTCCCTGCCCAGGGGATGAGATCAGAAATCTCTGACTGGAGACAGGGGTGTGCAAGGCTTTTTGTGGTGGGGAAGGCTCTGAGCTCTCAGCTTTCCCCAGGAGGATGTAAGAGATCCCCCAGCGGCGTTCAAAGCTTTGTGCTGCTTCCAAAGTGCAGTAATTTAACTTTCTATCAGCCATGTTTGCAGCAGCTGTCAGTCACCATGACAACAATATTAACACTCGTGATGGCTTTGTTGTGAGCACCAGAGAATGTAATATTCTGCAGGGAAGAAGCAGCAATTGCTTGAGCGGTTGCTCACAGCCCAAGTGACTCTGTTGAACTGGGAGAGGTTCAAACTGGATTTTAAACATACAAGAAAAGGCTTGCTTTTGGAGTATAAAATGACTTGAATTAACTTCAGTCTGACAAGAGGAAGCAAAGGGAATCACTGGAATAAATATGTGTGAGACTGGGAGATTAGAAAGACACATTCCAAAATCTCACAGAAATGCAAACTCCCTCTTTTTAAAGGCACTGCCTCTGGAATGGCAATTTACATTTCTTTAAACTTGGGGAGGGGGAAGGAGGGTGATCTAAAGGGACTTTGCCAGCCTTGTGGTTCTTGTCTTATACATTAAACAGTTACTCATAGAATACTAAGGGTAGCTTTTAGTCTGTATCTTCTCTAAGAATTAAAACAGGGAAAAAGTGTCCTGGGTTTCAAACACTGGAGTTTGTCTCTTAATCAATTTTCTTTTATGGGGAAAAGCAAATCATTCTCTCTCTCAATATTTAGTATCTTTACTGTTTCTAACCTCCCTCCTTCCCCTCCAGAGATACCCAGCATTAAGATAAGGCATTGATTGTCTACACTGGGAAATGCATTCTAGTTAATTAGTTCATTATTCCTTTTTTAACATAAGATTGATGACTTATTAAGCTATGGTTAATTACAGAGTTTATTACATTGAAAATAAGGACAACTCCACAACTTCAGCTGATTCTGCTCTTGGCTGATCTGGATTTCTGGCACTGCTGTGTCCTGGAGATCTGTGGCTTCCCTTTTGCACCCTATTCATAGAAAACCAATTTTGGGGTCTGTAGCTTCACACCTCTGGGGCCTGGTTGAGAAAACATGCCAGTGACCTTGCAGCTGCTGGTTTTCTCTGCAGGTCCAGGGCTGGGATCCCCCAGAACTTTAGCAGTGTGTTCCAGAAGCCTCTGCAGCTCCAGGGCCCCAGTGAGGAGCAGAGCTGGAGCATCCCCACAGGCCAGCAGCACTGGGAGCTCCAAGAGGAGCCCCAGACCAAGAGAGAGCACCAAGCACCAGCTAAGTGAGGGAAGGAGTTTTGTGTGTCCTCAGTGCACATCCTATCTCCAGCTCCCAAAAATGTGCAGTGTCCTGGTGACAGCCAGGGCAGAGATGGGCGATGGAGACTCAGGGAGTGCCTGCAGATGTCACAGACATCTTTTCATGAAAATCCTTTCCTTGGGGTTTTTTCCTCCTGAGAAGCTGAGAGGCCTCAGGAACAAAATGTAAACATTGGTTATCTGCTGCTGTGGAATGCAACAGCTGCATCTGTGATTGGTTCATGTTGGTTGTTTCTAATTAATGGCCAATCACAGTCAGCTGGCTTGGACACAGGGTCCGAGCCACAAACCATTGTTATCATTCTTTCCTTTTCTATTCTTAGCTAACCTTCTGAGATGAAACCTTTTCTTCTATTTTTTTAGTATAGTTTTAATATAATATATATCATAAGATAATAAATCAACCTTCTGAAAATGGAGTCAAATCCTCGTCTCTTCCTTCAACATAAGACCCCTGTGACCACCGTCGCATGCAGACCCATCCAGCACAAAAGCTGACATTGCCAGGGGCAGAAATACCCTAAATTCTGTCCAGGAATCCAGCCAGACTAGCAGGGAGTGCAGGGCCCATGGCTTCAGCAGCACCTGGAACGATTTTGGGAGGAGCTGTGAGCCCAACCTGGCAGTGCAGCAGCAGCACACACAGGGATGGCGCTGCCTCCTGCCGAGGCAGGGCACAGCAACAGCTGGTAACCACGTTATCAGCTCCAAAACAGGAACTTTTCAATCTAAAATTAACACCAAGCAGGCTGAAATGCAGAGAATGTGGATATGGTAGGTCTGGGCTGTGGGGGCATGGACAGAGTTATTCCTCTGGGTTTTCAGCTCAACCACTCCTGCTGCTGTGTGGGGTGTCTGTGTGAGAGCAGCACCATTTTAAGGGAAAATTAAAATATAATCAAACACCTGTAACACAAAGTGTGGCATGGGAGAGTCTGCAGAGCAGCAGGATCAGAAGAGAAGAGAGGCAGAGGGACAAGGCAGGAGTGAGGGTGGATTCCTCTCCCTGCACATTTCTGGAGCAGTGGTGCTCCCTCCAGGCTGTGTGTTGGCTGAAACAAGGGACAGGCTGCAAAGCCATTGCTTTCTGAGCTGTGTGTGGGAGAAGCCAAGAGGACAAAGTTGTAGCAAGCCCATTTTTCCTCACTGTCAGTACTCCAGGTGGTGCAGGAGCTGTGAAGGAGATGCTGCACCTCCAGCTCTCTCCTTTGCATCCTCTGCTGTTTCACTATCAGGACCACAATCAGCCATGAACCCCACTCCTGCCTTGTGAAAATGTCAGCCTCCCAACATCCCTGAGAGAACAGATTTTCAAGAAAAACACAGATGTTAAATCAATTCCTCCATCTTTCCGCCCTCCCGTTTTTTCAGGCTGCTAACATTGTCCTTTTGGGAATGTACTCATGAACCATAAACATCTGTTGGTTTGCTGCAAACAATTCCCAGCCTTTAGCTGAACATCTCCTCTCTCTCTTTACTCCCTCCCAGCAGCCAGGCTGGCCACACTGGGATGCTGTGAGATGAGGGACAGGCAGAGCCTGACTGACATTTTGCCTTTAGACATGAAAGAAGCGTTTGTGGTTTGTTTTCCCCCTCCAGAGGCAGCAGTTTAGAGAAAAAGAAATTAAAGGAGCAGAAATAGCTCCAATGGCAGCTCATGAGGGTGGATTACAGGATGCAGAAGTTATGGAAATGTCAGGAAGTGAGCAATGGGGTAACAGTTTTAGTGTCCCCTGCCTGTGTCCTGCTCAGCACAGAGGGGTTGTGGCCATTGCCACCACATGTCCCATGTCAGTGCAAAGAAGATTCCGCTCCTGGTTTGTGCCAGCAGAGAGGCAGAGACAGTGACAGCACTAAAACAGGCACAGGTTTTGTGGTGTGGCACCATGCTCCAATAACCTCCTGGGCACCTTGGAACATCCCAGTGCCCTTCGATCTTCATGCTTAAATAAACAGAATTGGAAATTTCCACCCCCAAGCTCTAAAACCAATTTAAATTTTCATTTTTTGGGGCCAGGAACCACCATTTCTACATCTAGGAACCACCATTTCTACATCTCAGATCTTGGTGCATCCTTCAGCCAGGCAGCAGGAAGAGCAGGGAGAGAGCTTCCCTCCAGCTTGGGAATTCAAAGGAATGTGTTCAAGCAGGGGATATCAGGTCTTGGTTTCCAGCTGTAAAACCAGAAGCCTCTGGGGGTTTCTGGATGTTTTCCAGCTGCCACCTGCTTTCCTCTATTGTGCATCCTTTGTCCCTGCTGAAAAAAATAACTCAGCTGTTTGGCTTTTCTTGGTTTTATGAAGACTTTTGTTGTTGGTTTATTTTCTCTTATTTTCCAGAAACATTCACGTTCGAGGATAAACTGCCATTCACGTAGGAAGATTTAGTCCCTCTTCATAAAGTTATATATTACAAGTGAAAGGGAAACAAGCATGGGCTGGCAGCAGAAAATTGAATTAGCTCAGCAGTACACTACACAAAATAAGACAAATTTTGTACAGAAATATAATTGAAGCTGCATTATTTATCCTCCCTTTTTGGGTTATTTGTCAAAGTGAGCTGCAAGTTGCAAATTAAAAGAGCTATTGATTTTAAAGTTGTTTTTAAAGTATTTTCTGCATTCAGATCCTTGGAAACAATTATCTCAAAGTGGTGCCAAACAGCCAAATACTTACTGGTGTTGAGTTCAGAGAGATAATGTTCCAGCTTCTCTCCATCATTTGTGGACATTCAAATTACTTTTTTTTTTTTGGTAGAATCGTAGAAAAATAAATCATTAAAGTTAGAAAAGCTCTCCAAGAGCATCGAGTCCAAGCTGTGCCCAATCCCCACATTGTCACCTCCAGGAATTCCTTGGACACCTCCAGGGATGGGCACTCCAAACCTCCCTGGGCAATTCCAAGGTCTGAGCACCCTTTCCATGGGGAAATTCCTGCTGGTGCCCACCCTGAGGCTCCCCTGGTGCAATGTGAATCCATTTCCTCTCCTCCTGTCCCATTCCCTGCCAGCAGAGCCCAACCTGGGGCTGTCCCCTCCTCTCAGGAGCTGTGCAGAGCCACAAGGTCCCCCCTGAGCCTCCTTTGCTCCAGGCTGAACAAGAGAAATTTCTTTTTCTGGGAAGAAATGGGTGCAAGGTGGGATCAGAAGGGTTTGTGCAGGTGTGTTGTTGAGCACAGCAGCAGCACCTGCAGGAAGAGCTCTGGCTGTCCTGGAATGTCCTGGAATGTCACCCAGAGGCAGCATCTGCTCCTGCCACAGCACCAACCAGCACAGCCCTGGCACGGCTCATCCCAGGGTCGAGGTTTTACCACTTTTACATTCCTGTTAAAGTTCCCTGATGCATTGAGAGGGCAAATGTCCCATCAAATAACATCAATCATTCCTTTCACAAATCCCCACCGAGGACAAGGACCAGGAAATGCAGCCCAGCTGTTTTGCCATTCCAGTCTGGATGGATAACAAGGGGCTGGCACACCTCTCCTGCCTTGCCTGTGCTTGTGGCATGAGAGATTTGGGGACAGTTTGGGGAGGGGGTATTGCTTTTGTTTTGCAAAACAAACAGAAAACAGCCCTTGTGACTACAAAAGAAAAAACCAAAGCGCATTAAAAAATCCATCCCAAGCAGCATTTGAGCCATTCTCCATAGGCCCTGGGAGCCTCTTACTGTTTGAGTTAAGGCTCCTTATATAAAGTTTATGGGTCCCAGCGGGGTGTTTTGAGTAGATTACATTCACACCAGCTCATGCAACGCAGGCGTGAGCAGTCAGTAAATCAGCCAGCTTAGCTTGGGAGCTGCTGCTCGTGCTGGCAGTGGTCTCAGGGCTGGGATAACACCTCCTGTTATTAGCTGACAGCTGGTAAACAGAGATCCTGCTCTGGTACACATTGTCAGGGTTTTTACAGCCTCAGCACACGCACAGAGCTGGGGAAAATGGTGCTTACATAAGGACGGACATGTGTCCCTGCAACGGGAAAAGTGTGACTGATGGTGGGAAAGCTGGGCTGGTTTCACTGGTTTAAACCTAACCCTAAAATTCACCCCAACCCTAACCCTAACCATTACCCTAACCCTAACTCTAACCATAAAACTAATTTTAAACCTTACCCTAACCCCAACCCTAATCCTTACACTAACTCTAACCCTAAAACAAATTGTAAACCGTACCCTAAGCCTAACCCTAACCCCAACCCTAACCCTTACCCTAAAAATTACACCAACCCTAACCCTAACCCTAACCCTAACCCTAACCCTAACCCTTACCCTAACAATTACCCTAACCCTAACCCTAACCCTGACCCTAACCGTAACCCTAACCCTAATCCTAACACTAATCCTAATCCTAACACCAAACCTAACCCCAACCCCAACCCTAATCCTTGCCCTAACCCTAACTCTAACCCTGATACTAACCCTTACCCTAACTCTAACTCCAACCCTAACCCTAACTCTAACCCTAATCCTAATCCTAACCCTAAACCTAACCCCAACCCTAACCCACACACCAGGGTCCCTCTGCCCTCTGAGGTTCATGTGGGTCAGGAGGGCTCAGATCTACTGCAATTCTTGCAACCACATGGCAGAGATCCTGCTCAGCGAAACTGAGGCTTCCAGATTCAGCTTTTTAGTGCTGTGTACTGCACCAGCCTGGAGCCCGTGGTTCAGAGGGATGACAGGCTGCTGTGCATCCCATAAACTCCAGGCTGGGACAGCTGATGTGTGCCACAGGGCCCTGAGGAGGATCTGGTTCTGCTGGCCAGAAATCAAGCAGAGGCTTCACTTCCTGAGGACCTCTCTCTCTCTCTCTGTCAGTCATTTAGACACCAATATCTTGCTTTCAAATCCATGCCCCCATGTCGCAGACATCTTTCATGGAAAATCTTTTCTTTGGGATTTTTCCTCCTGAGAAGCTGGAGGCCTCAGGAACAAAATGTAAACATTGATTATCTGCTGCTGTGGAATGCAACAGGTGCATCTGTGATTGGTCTCATGTGGTTGTTTCTAATTAATGGCCAATCACAGCCCAGCTGTCTCAGACTCTCTGTCTGAGCCACAAACCTTTGTTATCATTCCCTCCTATTCTATTCTTAGCCAGCCTTCTGATGAAATCCTTTCTTCTATTCTTTTAGTATAGTTTTAATGTAATATATATCATAAATATAAATCAGCTTCTAAATCTGAGAAATCTTTCTTCTATTTTTCAGTTTTAATGTAATATATATCATAAAATAGTAATTCAAGCCTTATGAAATATGGAGTCAAATCCTTGTCTCTTCCCTCAACATGAGACCCCTGTGAACACCATCACACCCCCACTCTAAATTTAGGCATTTATAGGTTTGAACATCAGGACTCTGAGCATCTCCTGTCTTACACCTCCCTCCATCACTGTTCCTGTCCTATCCAGGAGCAGGAAAACGGGAGCCTGCCAGCTGGAAGAAATGCCGTTAATATGAAGACACAAAACCAATTTCTTTGATATGTGGCAGCAGTAGGGATGTGATTGGCCAGGGAAGTCATCAGCAAGCAATTCTTCCAGTGGCGGATTGTTTAAGTCAACTGCACACTGATTTATTTGCTGTGTTCTAATTACTGAGGGAAAATGAGGGGAAGTCTGGTATTAGCAAAATCCCTCAGCTTATAATTACCCCATTCACAGGGTTTGGGTTTCACCACAACACAATCCCACCACTACACACGAGCACTTCAGCATTTAATTAAGGGCAGATAAAACTGGAGTCATTGCCGTTTTCCATTCCAGCTCTTGCACAAAGCGGCTTAGGAGAGGCAGGAGAGGCTGAACGCTGAGCGTCTCCTCTGAAAAGCCAAGGAAACCTAACACAAAGCAGTTCTCTGTCTACTTCACCCACTTTCTATGGCCAGAACTGTGTGAAAAATGTGTATTTTATGATTGGCTTTTTGCAGATATTAAAATGAATATTATATGTGTTATGTTAGAAAGTGATGCTGTATTAATTTTCTTAAGTAGTGTGTTAAATATAGTTTTAAGTTATAACATAATGTTAAAATAGAAACTAAGTATGTGGGATATTTTTTTTTAATAAAGGAATGAGGTACTCACACCAGAGAGCAGCCACAGGACCCCTAAATCTTTCAGAGAAAAAGAATTTATTGCTCCATTATCAGAAGAACCAAACTTCTTCCTGCCTTGCTCAGCCATGAAGAGGATTCAGAGGAAGAAGCTGACACTGACCAGACAGAATCCTTTGTTTGAATGGAATTTATGCATCATGTATGAGGTGTATGAATATGCAACAGGCTGTTGATTTTAAGGGTTAATCCTCTGTTAACGTGGGTCCTTTTTCAGGCTTATTTTGCCCAGAAAGGACATCCAGACTGTCTGTAACTCTTTGTTTTTATTGCGTCATATTGTCCTAAATCCTAATTGTCCAAATTTTTATTACCCTAATTATATTACTATTTTTATAACCATTTTATTACTATTAAACTTTTAAAATTTTAAAAAACAAGTGATTGGCGTTTTTCACAGCTTGGTAAATCTGGTGTGTCAGATGAAGAGAGCAGCAGCAGGAGCATCCCTGGGGCAGGGGTACCCACGGGGCTCCTGCCCTGCAGCACCCTGAGGAAAACAAAATATCCTTTGCTGTTCTAGAGCCTGAAACATCTTTCCTTCTTTTTTAAGAAGTCGGGAATTTGAAAGATGCAGCCTGGACCTCCACAACAGAAAAAAAAAAAAAAAAACAAACCGAATATTTCTACATTTAAAAATGGTTTTGAAGTTCTGAATTTTTAGAAGCAAAGCCCTGAAATGCTCAGGGAAAAGCCTTTTCTGTGGGGAAAATCTGCCAGAACAGACAGTTCTGAGCAACCCTGTAATTGCCATGAAATAAATAAACAGGTCTTGCTTATCAGCAGCTGAAATAAATTTTGAGAAAAATAACATTTTAAGATACAGAAGCATATCTCTGTGTTGATAAACACCTCTACAAGTGGCACATTCCTCCTCCCTCGGGGTCTGTCCTTCCCCACTCGTCGTGTTCTGCATTCATCACCTGGGAGTGAATCTCCTCATAATTTAGATCCTGCAGCTGATAGTTTATGTGCGGCAGCGTCGCAAATGGAAGCTCCACTTTGATTTCCATTATGCATTACCTTGTCTGACTCCCTTTTATTGTACAGTGGAGTAAATGACCTCCCAGATATTCAGGTTCAGATGTGGATGTGATGGTAAATTTAAGTCCTGAAATTTCCATCCACTGATAAAATTGTATAATAAAAAAAAATCACTTTCTTCTGCTAATATCTGCTTTTGGCTGTCACATCAGCGTTATGGCTAGATTGTATTTTGTAATATATCAGCATGGAATCCAATTGTTGTGTGCTGGTTTCTCTTTTGAAAATAATACAGCACAGGCTGAAAAATCAGTATAAGAGTCGTCCTGCTTTTATTTCTATAAGCTTTACATGAACTTGACAGATGATTGTTGGTATCAAATTTGCCGAGTATAACACTTAATTAAATATCTTTCCTCTTAGTATTGAACACCACCTTGAATAAAATCACCCACTGTTGTTCTGTTCTTTTAGGTTCTTCTGAGCCTTCTGATGTTTACATTCTTGTAATGAACTTTCTCAAGCAGTTTTATGTAAATAATTGTTGTTTTGCATTATTTTATGGAGAAAGGGGCATTTGATGGACTCTTGGTTTATCCAGTGTCATTAGAGAGGTGACACTGGACAAATCATCTTCCAATCCACTGTCACTTTTGAAAATCTATAAATGTTAGAATCAGAAAATAAACTTCCCTTCTTTTTACCTTGGAGGTTCCAGTGTCTGCATGGTTTTATTTGGTGTCCTATAGCAGCAACCCACCTTGGATTCAGGCTTGGGAAGGTGTTTTGGGAAAGGATGTGCTGTCACACATCCAAGGAACAGCTGGATGTGGCACTCAGTGCTCTGGGCTGGCTCTTTGCAGGTTGGACTCGAGTTCTTTCCCAGCCTAAATAATTCTGGGGTTCTGATCCAGGGATCAGAATCCACTGGGGTTCTGATCCAGCCCCACGGGAGCCAGGGCTGCTCCTGCTCCCACCCAAACCCTGAGCCCACAGTCAGGGTTATCCCTCCCAGTGTGTTTGTTAGAGCACACACACACCTCTGCAGCATTCCTCAGTGCCTTTAGAGGGTTAATTAATGAATGGCCCTGGCTGCTGAGCTTTGTATTCGTGTATTCACAGCGTGGGAGCTGCTCAGTGGGGCTGCCCAGGAGCTGCATTAGAGAGCCCAGAGCTCTGTTATTACATGGATAAATGTTATCATGTTCATCTCGTGTAGAAATTTATCCAGTTTATGCTGCAGCCGAGAAACATTAGTCCTGTAAACTCAAGTAATCTTTCTTCAGAGAACAACTACCCAATTACTAACATTACTTATTGAATTGGTTGCTTTCTCTATTAAACGGGACACGGTGCCAATCAAATCAGATAATTCAGCCACAAAATCAATGGCACCACATTTACTCAATCAAATGCATTGCTCAGTATCTTATATCCATATGAAATTAAAGAGATGGATGTGCCAGCTGCACACTAGAATTGGGCTTCAGGACTTTGGCACATGCAGGTTAAAAAGAAGGAAATCGATGAGCAAGAGAGAATGTATTTGACATCAGTCACTGCTTTTAATACATTAATTTCTTCACTAGATTAATCAACTATTGATCATCCTTCAGCTTTCCCAGAAGCCAAGCATGTGATGTCTGCTGAGCAATCCCTGTTAAAACCTCTGGACACAGGGATGGAGCATCCTGCCCAGGATCTCAGGGTGCTCTGGGTTACAGATGTGGCTCAGGAGCAGCACAGTTAAATCCCAGCTGTCCCATGGCCTGAGCTGGGTCTGGTTTGTGTCACTGTCATATGTTATGAAAAATCCTTTTGCTAGGATTTTTCTCCTGAGAAGCTGAGAAGCCTCAGAAAAGAAATGTAAAAAAATAATTATCTGATTGCTTGGAATGTGGTTTTGGGTTTGCTGACCAACAGGTGCATCTTTGATTGGTTCCATGTGAATTGTTTTTAATTAATGACCAATCCCAGTCCAGCTGTGTCAGACTCTCTGGTCAGTCACAAGTTTTTTATTATTCATTCTTGTCTAGCCTTCTGATGTCTCCTTTCTTTCTTTAGTGTAGTTTTAGTACATCATTTTCATAGAATAGAATAGAATAGAATAGAATAGAATAGAATAGAATAGAATAGAATAGAATAGAATAGAATTTATCAGCCTTCTAAGAACTTGGAGTCAATTCTCATCTCTCACCTCATCCTGGCACCCACAACAACACCACAGCAATTAATAACCACAGGCTCGAGCCTGGTTTATTGGGCCAGGAGGTTTTTTGGGCCCTTCAGTGGCCCTGCCAACCTGTGCAGAGCTCTCTGAAGCTGAGTGTGGTGGGTCCTGCTAGGTTTACCATCTCTAGGTTTGGCCCAGCACCCACCTGGAGACTTTTGGTGGCCACCATGGGGTGAGTGGGCCACCAAAAGTCACCAAAAGGGGGCCAGGTTTGCTGCTTCAGCCTTATTTTAGTGGTGGCATCACTGCAGGGCTTGTGTGCTGTGCCTGCACTGAGAACAGAACTGAGCTCTGTCCTCCTGCAGACGAGTGGAGACTTGATCCTTGCCTTTCCCACTCCAAAATGAAGTGCTCAGAAACCATCTGAATGGGAAATCAAAGTGCCTGCACATACGGGGAGGGCAAGAAATCATCACTTATTTGTAGGCAAGCGACAATTTTTAATCTCGGCTTTGTGAAGGATCTGATTTACACCAGAACTGCTTATCTCCGTGCCCTTGCTGCCCTTCTGCTTCCCTTTCTCAGCACTGTGCCAACAACACAGCTGCTGTTTGTCTCTGAGAAAAGAAAAGAGACGGGAGGGGAAGGAAAAAGACATTATAAAAATACATTGTAAGTTACCAGAATAGAAACAGTCCAAGCACTGTGTCCTACTTTAGAACATGCTGATGCAAATAACAAGGAGCAAGTGCTTGGGATTTGTAAGTGGAGTGGCTTTGGTAAGACACAAATATCCCTCCTTTGCCCTGAAATCAATTCTACAAGGCTGAGGATTGCCTGGCTTTGAGTAGGAGATAAAATTAATTAGCAGAGCAAGAGGCAGAGCTCGAGCTGGTTTGACTGGCCCAGTGTGTTCCACATCAACAGCAGCCCCAGGGGCCCTGGAGGGGTTATCAAAGGGGATGTGACAGCCACAATTGCTGCCATGTGGAGATTCTGCACCACGGGGCCAGGCAGGTTGTTGAAACTGTGATTTTGCTGGGAACACCTGCTGCCAGCCAAGGAAATCCCTAGAAAATAGGAAAAATTTGAGCAGGCTGTGTCACACCCTGGATTTGTACTGAGACCACGGGTGAAGCAGAGCAGCCTCTCTATAGAGCAGCCTCCTTGCTCTCTCCCCTGGCTCCTCATCCATCCTGGGGCAAAAAATTGTGCCCAGGAAGAATTTACCACACCAAGGCAGCCTAAAAGCACTGCAGGAAAGTTCCCTGGCAAAGGGGACAATCCCTGAACTTCCTCCAGCCCTCACCATGATCTCACCCCCTGCTCTGCCTTGTAGGACACCAGCAGGCAGAGACTTTCCTTGCCTGGCCTTTCAGAAAGGTTTGGGCTCGGTGGGGATCCTGCAGGTGCTGGGGCCCTGCCCGTTCATCAATGTCAGAGCTCGGATCGATCTCTGAGCTCTCATCGACAGCAGCACCAGCACAGCCGGCCCTGTGAGGAGAGCAGGGAAATGAACACAGACAGATCTCTGATAATCACAGCTCCTCTTGGAGGAGACAAGGAAACAAAGCTTTTTTCTTTCTTTCTTTTTTTTCCTTTTTTTTTTTTCCCCTAAAAGCAGATGCAATAAACCCAAAGAATCGCTTTCCCGATTTCATTTTCCTATAGATGTGTTCGACTGGGAGAAAATATTCCCTTGCAAAGCTCCAGGATGGGGAGGTTCTGAGTAAGTGAGCCCTTTTCTTGGACCTCCAGCTGGGATTTTGGGAGGTGAGGTGACTCTGTAAACTAATATTTCACGATGAAAAAGTGAGGTTGCAGTTCCACACTGGAGACAAACTGAGATACAAATCTAGCGGGAACTTCTCTACAAAATATAATCCTCACTTGGCTGTGTAAATCACCTTTTGTTCTCTCAATGTGTGTAAATATCACCAGAAATACTCGGATGGGAGGTCAGAGCACAGAGCTGGGACAGGCTTTGGGAGCAGGAGGGGGTGGGCACAGGGATGAGCATGGACATCCCCACTCATCCAATCTCATTTGTAAATAGGAATGGAGACTAAGGATTGTAATTCTGCAGGGAGAGCTTTTCTGCTAATTGCCACAGTTTTGTTCAATTGACTGTTTGGCAAAGTGCCCTGTGCTTATCAAAACAATTAAATCCCAAATATCCGCTGCTGATATGTGGATTTTTTACAGGAATTGGGGAAACAATTCCACCAGGCAGCTCTGGTGCCTTTCACTGAGTTTTCCCTCTATTTTCCCTGGCCTGGAGTCTAAAACAGGGCTGTAAGACAACCTGTGGAGCAACTTGGAACATCATTGTTGGAAATTTGGCAAAAAACCAACATGCTCCTATGGAATGTTCCTGAAGGGACACAGACACAGGTGACTCCCTGCTGCCAATGTGCAAGTTCTGCTTTGGGTAACACCGCCCAAATTATTCAAGTTCAATTATTTAAAATAAAACTTCTTCCTTCAATTTCAGTGACTCAGTAGAAGTGTCTTGGTTTCCAGAGTTGAGGATCACAGCAGCTCCCAAGGGAAATGAGCTGTTTGAGTTACATCAGTTAAGCAAGGACCCATCTCTGGAAGCAAACTCTGTCCTCAGGCAGTGCTTACTAAATGTGAGATTTATCTTTTGGTCAAATTTAACTACTCACTAGAAATTGCAAGTACTGGCAGAAAACAAGAGGAAGAGCATCAGGACAGATCCAGGATTGCTGGAAGGGATAAGAGCTGCTTACATGCAGAACAGAGATTGTTCTCTTAAAATGCAGCTCCAATCTCATGCTGATATTGGGCTGCTATTACACAGGATTTTGTAAAAACCAGCTATTTCTCTTCTGCTGCTTTTATTTGTGCTGTGCAGAGCACACTGCTTCTTTCTGCTTCTCTTTTATCCAAGTGTCAGCCTTTAAAATAAGGAAAATGCAAGTGATGCCTTAGGATTTCAGCTATTCTATTTTTCAGATATTTGTAATCCTGCAGTTCTTTAGTGTATAACTCCAAACTCCACACACAGTGTGAGCTGCTGCTTCCCCATTTTGGGCAAACACAACAATTCCTCTCCAGGCCTGGCAATCAAGGACACCTCAGTGCCTCAGGCCCCAGAGATGGAAACAAAAGTGAGTTGGGGGAGAAAACTTGGGGTAAATGACTTCATTAGCTGAAGCTGTAACTGGGAGATGAACCCCCAATATGCAAACTTAGCAAAGTTATAAAAATATGAAAATCGGTGATCCATTGTCCATTTTGGGTGTAGAAAGCCCCTTGGAGGGCTTTGTCTGCCCTAAATGTACCTGAAGGCCTTCAATAAATAGAACTGATTTTTATTGCCTTAATTTCATCTGGCTTCTGTTTTAGGTAGCCAGAAAAGGCAGCACAAGGAGCAGTGACCACTCTGGCCCTTGGGTGATGCTCAAGGGCTCAGCAGAGGAGCTGCAGCCCTGACCCCACACCTGCTGGTGGCCCTCGGGGCAGGGGCTGCAGGTGCCACACATGGATTTGGTGCTGTCAGGAAAATTAACCCAGCAGAGGTTAATGTCCAAAAACAGAGGTTTTTGGACATTAGAAATAGCAGAGGTTTGTGTCCAAAAAGGAGACAGAGGAGTTCTGGAACTTTATTCCAATCAAGGCAGAGGCCATGGGGCATCCCCTGGGGTCTCTCCAGTTTTTGGAGGACATAGCTTCCCTTTTTGTCCCAATTTCCCAGCTGCATTTTCCTTCTCTCTTTCCCCATTTCTGAGGTACTTGAGAGGTTCAGACTTTCCAGAACACCTGATCCCAAAGATTTCCCTCTAATGTACAACCCTCCCTTTTAATTTTTAACTCTTACTGAATTTAGGGGTTTTTCTTCCTCATTGTTTCTTTCATCTTTCAATCTCTAATTTCATTTCTCAGCAAACCTAAAGTTTATTTGTAAAAGCAAATGTCTTTTTCCATTCACCAATCAGTGGAATACCTCCGATTGTTTCTTTTCTCTCCCAGTGCTGGTTTTATCTCCCAGCAGCCCCAGAGCTGGTTTGTAAAGACAAATCCCTCATTGCTCTCAGTGCTGTCTCTGGTGGTGTCACCCCCTTATTCAGGGCTCTCTGAGCCCCGGGTCCCCCAGGGCTTTCCTGCAGTGCAGAGCCAGGACAGCAGCAGCAGCAATAAGGGTGATAGATAACCTCCAAGGTGCTTCCCGACAGCTTTTACAATGCTTAATGAGGTAAACTAATTGTAAATTGTGGCAAAATGGCAGGCTTAACGACACTTCAGCTCTTGAAAGGAGTTTAAATACTGGGGAATTGGCTAATATTTGTAGGGGCTGGGAAGTAGTGGGGAAGCCCTGGAATCCACCCAGACAGGATCCCAGTCTCCCGTGAACCCCACATCCCCTCACCTCACATGGATTTGCTTCCTGATGCAAACCAGATGCAAAAATATTTGCTTTTTGTTTGGGGGATTCCAAAATCTCTGTGGTGTCGCAGACATCTTTTATGAAAAATCCTTTTCTTAGGAATTTTTCCTCCTGAGAAGCTGGGAGGCCTCAGGAACAAAATGCAAACAATGGTTATCCGCTGGTGTGGAATGCAACAGGTGCATCTGTGATTGGTCTCATGTGGCTGTTTCTAATTAATGGCCAATCACAGTCAGCTGGCTCAGAGAGAAAGTCTGAGCCACAAACCTTTGTTATCATTCTTTCCTATTCATTCTTAGCCAGCCTTCTGATGAAATCCTTTCTTCTATTCTTTTAGTATAGTTTTAATATAATATATATCATAAAATAATAAATCAGCCTTCTGAAACACGGAGTCAGATCCTCGTCTCTTCCCTCATCCTCAGACCCCTGTGAACACGGTCACACAGTGGCTGCAGAGCAAGAGTGAAGATTTGCCTGTGCTGGAACCAGCAGCACCTGCCCAGCCCTGCCTGGAGGGTTTGGAATCTCCCTGTCCTGAATCCTGACCTGGGACCAACAGTGCCACCAAAATGGGAAGCATCTTCTTCTCTGAATGATCCCAAGGAAAAGGAGCCTTTTCTCGCTTTCTCTCTTCTGTTGAAATTTAACTGGCTGCCTGTCAAATCGCTGAATGAGAATAAAATCACAGCTAAGAATCCTGAAATCTGGAGCAAATTCATGTCATATGTTCCTGCTGAAGCAGTGCTACCCCTCGGTTACACATCACCACCCAGCCCCATCTGGGAGACATGAGCAAACTTTGGATATTGTGTGATATGAAATATTCACACTGGCTTTGCAGCAGATGTCAGTGGCTGCAGCAGCTCCTCTGCTCGGGGTTCATTCTTCTGCTTCGGTGAAATTTGCTTCTTTTCCCACAAAATCTGTGAAAGCTGCAGCTGCTGTGATCCTGCAAACAAGGAATAACATTCCCTGGCATTGCAATTCAGAGCTGATCTTGCTTTGCAGCTTTGCTTTCCAGCTTTGCTTTCCATATCTGCAGCTTGGGAGAGGAAGTTCTGAGATGTCACCTGCCCAGTACAAGTGGCCAGCACTGGCACAGTGTCCCCAGCCTGGACATGTCAGTGTTCAGGAACACATAATCACAGAGTTATTCATTGCAGGTGCTTTTATTGAAGAGCTCTGGGTGTCAGGGGCACAGGCACAAATCTGACTCTGACATGAGTTCAGGATGAACATGTTTTTATATCCTTATCATTATATAACTACATATTAATTATTAAACTTATATTTTTCTATTGCATACATTGATCTCATCCAAGCATGGATTTTGTAATTTCCATCAAACCCCCCAAACATTGTTTCTCATGATTCTTGTTACAATTAAATAATAATTATAACCAATTACCAAACAATCATGGCATTTAACAATCATATAATATCATATCACAATAATATCATTTATTATATAACAATAATATCATTTATAATATAATAATCATATATAACAATTTATCATATAACAATCATACCATTTCTCATAGTCATTAAATGATCATACAGGTCCAGTTTCACATGATCCAGTAAAGCTCAACATTTTCCAAGGACCTACCAGGCCCAACACTTCTTTTCAACTCCCCTGAATATCCCATGATTTTAGACACATTTTATCCCAATATTTGATCCCTATATTATCAGACAGACTGGGAATGCTCCTCCCTGTCCATGGGGAATGTCCTGATTCTGCAGCAGGCTCTGAGAGAAGGAACCTCAGGGGTTTTGAACACCATGGGGCAGATTCTGTTCCTTCTGTCCCATCCTGCAGCATGTTGAGACCTTGTTGTGCCAGCAGAAAACAGGAATTCATGGAGCTGCTGCTGCACATCTGACCACAGCCAGCACCAATGGAGCCATGCAGAGCTTTTCCAGCTGCTGTCCTACTTGAGTGGGAATTTAGGCTGATTTTCAGTGAGCTGATGCAGAATCTCTCCCCGTGCTCTGATAGACTTAGTAAGTTTTGCACATTCAAATATTGACCTTTCATAAATCCCTCTCAGCCTCCCACTGGGGCTGCTGTGAGGGGAAGCAGGAGCTGGCAGGGCCTGAGCAAGCTGAATATCATTCTCCTTAAACAGCTCGGAGGTGTTCAGGGGCATAAAACCTTTAAGAGCTGCAAATGGCATTTTTCAACACGCTGCCTCCTTCTGGAAAGGTCAGGTGGGAGTTAAACCTGGGGCTCCTCTTCTCTCCATCTTAATCAGCCATCGCAGGCGCTTATCAAATTTCCCTGCTGTCTCCCGCCCGAGATGGAATTGATAACCTGATGTGAATTCTCCCAGAGCCTGGCTGGTGGAAGCTCAGCTGTGACAGAGCACAGCAGTGCCACTCTCTGCAAGAGCCACGTGAGATTTGGATGTCTCAGCTGCCTCAGCACCCAGGAGTTTCTGCATTTCACAACATTCTGCATCTGTACCTGCTGTGATCCTGTCCCATCCAGGAATTTCTGTCACAGTGACCCCAGTGCCCTTCCCTGAACTGTCACATGTGCTGGGCACAGAGGTGACCAGGCAAGTCACCATGAACTGCCTCTGCCCCTGCAATGCTGAGATCTTCATTAACATCCTGCTAATGAGTCACTTCCCAAGCTTCATCCTTGTCCTTGCCTCCCTCCTCCTTTCCCCTCATTACTCACAGACTGCATCACCAGTGACAATGATGAACCAGATATTAAATCATCTTTCTAGGAGGGACTTTTCCTGCCACCACTTCCCTAGGTGAACTGAAAAAAGGCTATTCTGGGGTAAACTGACTGAAATTTTGAGTTTTGTTTCTTTACATTATCATAGGGAAAGAAGAGGTTGTAGGGGGAGGAGAAGTGTCCTGAAGGTTTTGTTCTGATTCTTATTATTCTTTCTTTTAGTTGCTTTAATAAACTTTTCTTTATACCCTTTTAAAGTTTTGAGCCTGCTTTGCCTTTCTCCTAATCCTATATCACAACAGAAAATGAGTCAGTACATTCTAGTGAGTGCACTGGTAACTAGGCAGCACTGAACCCACCACCCTCATTGGCTGAGAAATCTCAAACTGGCAAACCAAAACCACTACACTGCCTGACCCAAAACCACAAATGAGTGTGAGGGGAAACCCCAGCAGCTCCTGGAGCTCCAGGTACCTGGAGGGGACATTTGGCAGCTCCTGGTGGCACCAGGGCTGGGCACAGGTTCCTGCAGGTACCCAGCAGGCAGCCTGGCAGTGCAGCCACCCCATTCTGCCTGGGCTGTGATTCCAGCAGCCTCCCCAGGGAGGAGCATCCCTTCCCTGAGCAGCAAGGGAGAGCCCCAGGCTGCCTAAAGGCATCCCCAGAGATGTCTTAGAGGCATCCCCAGGGATGTCTTAGAGGCATCCCCACAGAAATCCTTGGGGATCTCTCACAGGAGGCCTCCTGGGGCTCGTAGGAGGAACGAGGCAGTGAGAACACAACGTGGATCTTCCCTCTGTGCTGTCTGGAAGAAGCTGACTTGAGGAATAAAACAGGTTTTTTTCCCAAGAGGAGAACCACTGGCTTCCTCTCTACTGAGCTTTCATGGAGTTGAAGTCGTGTGTCCCATTGCAGATCCTCATCACCAGGGCCACAAACCCTCCCTGGGTCCTGTCCCCACCACCAGGACAATCCTGGGGACTGAAACCCCCCAAACCCAGGTCACACCCACCAGCCGTGCTGTCCCCATCTTTGCAGATGCACATGCCAAGCCTCAGAAGCTTTGGGCAAAGTTAGGGCAGGCTTCTGAGAAACGCTGCCCTGATTTTTAAAGGAACTTTAAAAACTATTCCATTTGAGGCCAAAATCTGGCAAAGACATTTCACGTAGCTGGTTCATCAGCCTACAAATATCCTGAACTACAGAACTTGTTTCATAGCAGCAAGGATCTGCTGGGAAAGTGTCTGTTAAACCAAACAACTAATATTGCAGCAAAGCAGTCACAGAAATGTTTTATCCAGCCCAAATCTCCAGTTTCTGCAGAGGACAGGGGGACAGCAGCAGCTGGGAACAGGCTGGGTGACCCTGCCTGGCCATATGTGCATCATCATCAAGGACACAGCACCAAGGACACATTCCCCTGGTTATCCACACATCCCTGCCCTTGCCAGGTGGGGAAAGCATTTGTTATGCCTCCTGAAGCTCCCACCTTTGCAGTAAAGTCCTTGCAATCCATGGACACGCTGGCTGCGTTCCTGGGGCAGGATCTGTCGTGCTGCTCCCCCCGGTCGGTGCCAATCTGCTCCGTTCCTGGGCTGCAGCTCCGCTTGCTGAAAGCAGATGCCATGCCCAGATTCCTTCTGCTGCTGAATCTCAGCTGTAGTTTGGCAGTTCCAGGGTGATGTAGTGTTTTCCTCTCTCTCCCTGTCATGCCATCCCTCCTCCGAGGTGAGCTGGCCGCGTTTCCCATCAGCTGTTAATTCACCCTGATGTTTGCATTCCTCTCTCCTTCCAAAGCATCACAAATCACGCTGCTTCTCCCTCCTGCACACACCCCAGGGGAGAGGGAGGCTGCAGGGAAGCATCCTGGAAAAGGAGCTTTAGTTCTCTGCCTGCTCCAAACAGAAATAATCTTAAAATGGGAAAAAATCTCACATGATGTTAATCAGTTCCTTCAATATTTGCTGCGCTTGAAGCGCTGACTTGCTTTTCAGATTTTAGAGGGCAGGAAATATCATATGGGTTTTAAATGAGGAAATTACACACAAACACACACTCACACAGCCTTCTCACATCCCCACACACCCCAAACTCTCCACACCCCTCAAAATCCCCAGGTGTCCCTGTGATGTCCCTGTGCTGCTGCTGGCAGTGCCCTGAGCATCCTGAACCCAGAGGAATCCTTACCCTGGCACATGGTTGCACTATTTTAAAAGTCAGGGAGTAACATTATGTGTCAGAAGTGGTCAAATTAAGTTAATTTGACCTTTAAACTCCATTTTTAATCCCTTTCTTTGGCATCCAGCGTGATTTGCATTCCACTATACTGACACTCGGCCTAACAAATGACTTTCTTTCCAAACTGCCTTTGAAGTATCTGAACTTAATGGACTATAACATTTATGAACATCTGAGTTCTTCTCTCAGCAGCTGCACTGGGTTATTGATGATCTAATTGAAATGCTGGCAAATATATCCCAGCAGTATATGGGGAGCAGCAGCCGACTCGGCACGACCCCAGAGCCTTGCAAGCGTATGGTTTCTGTGCTATTCATTAGCAGCAGACAGTATATTTTCAGCTATGTTAAAACAACAACAAAGAGCAGAGTAAAGGCACCAGAAAAGACAATTAAAAAAAAATTAAAATAAAAATTAAAAATCCACATGCTGGAAAAAGGCTGTTTTGTTTTTCCTCTGTGGATCCCCAGACAGCTTCACTGCAGGGATCACTGGGGGCAGCTGCTGCAAATTGGGCACCTCTTGGAAGCTGGGATTTATTTACAGAAATAGCCAAGGGCAAGGCAGGTTACCGAGGGCATGCTCACCTTCCTGACTGAACAGGCAAAAATTACATGGACCAGCTAAAAACTGGGTACCAAAATACGGGGGGTTCATTACTGGATCCAAAAATCAACACACTCTCTTCTAAGCCCTGTGGGGGATGATCCAAGTTGGAAACGTCCAATTTTTCCATGAGCTGCTCCCAGTGCTCCCCAGAAACACAGCTGGCACACACTTCCACCAATGTGAGGTTTGGAAATGCCCATTTCCGTAGTAATGGCTGGAATCACGTTGCACTCAATATTTATCCAGCAACCAGCTGAGAGCACACTCTGCTCTCCACTGATTGGCACGTAATTAAGCAAAGAAAAGGAAGTCATAATGTTTAGCAGCACCACCACTTGAGTATTCAACAGTAACAGGAAAGATAGAGATGGTATGCTGCTAAAAATAAATAGGGAATGGGTTATTAGGAGGTGTAGTGAGTTCCCGTGCCGTGAATAGCTTCAGGCAGTCCATTCCCTTCCATTTCATTTCATTTGATAGTCAGGATTTACACCAGGGATAAAAGAGGAAGTAAAAGGATATTGAAAAAGTGCAGAAAATTTTTGACATGAAAATAAAGATGAGGGGGGAAATCAAATTTGTATCTTTGAGCAGATGGAGGCTGAGCTGTTTCTGGCATCCTCCACACAGCTGGATTCACTCTCCTGGTCCAGCCTGGCTAAAAGACGCCGATAAAAATGAAAAATGCAAATGAATTCTCTACACCTTACTGGACACACACCGGAATGGAGGGTGCCACTCAAAAGGCAATCTCTCCAAAACATTTAAAAACATTGTGCAATTTATATCTTGTGCTTGACAGAGCATCCAAAAGTAATTTCAGCAGCGTGTCCCGGTGCCACCGCGCTCCGCCGAGGGTGCCAGTCACCGTGCCGTGCCTGAGGCCCTGCTGGATCATTTCCCTTCCCTCTCCAAGCTGCAGAGCTTTAAAATGCAATGCAAGTTGGCTGCTGGCCTCTCATTTCTGCTGGAAAATCTGGCTGTGCCAGCATGTGTAAGGTCAACAGCACAAAGCCTGCTTATTAACTGGAAATTTGGGGGATCTGGTGCCAGGAAATGGCTTTCAGCCTTTGTGAGAAGGAATAAAGAGGTTTCAGGGCAGTGGTTTGCTACAGAGGAAAATCAGGTTTGAGCATATTTCATGGTGCAGATTTGCCTCTGTTCCAGGGCACCAGGAGCTGTGTCTTATCCTACCAGGACACTCAATTAGGCCTTTTTAATCCAAGCATAAAGCTCTTCCGAATCACATTACACCACCCAGGGCATCTCTGTCCCCCAGAGCACAGGGGACAGCATCCCAAGACCCCCTGGCACACTGTGGGTGCAGCATCCCCCTCTCTGCCTCACTCCTGGCTGCCCTAACTCCAGATGTTCTGTTATTGAGGGATAAAAAACCACTGCACAAGAGACATTCGCAGCTGCCTTCATGAAAATCCTGTTTCCAGCTGTGCTGGGTGGACACTCAGGATTTCCCACTGGCACTTCCTGCTCCTGCTCGGCCAAGCAGGGATTTACTGCTGAGAATAAGCAGTCCAAGTTTTTTGAGCATGAGAAATCTTAGCACCTGAGCTGCAATGAAGGAAGGGATTTTGGGTTATCTGGGAGCTCTTTTCCAGCCTCAGTGATTCCTTGGTTCCAAGGGCATCCCAAACACAGGGACATCCTTGGCTCCACTGAATTCCACGCTGACACTCAGATTTACATGTGCCTCATGGTAGTTTTGCTTTTGGGCCAACAGAGTTAAAAGCAACAAGATTTTAACTCTGAGAGAGATGGGAGAAAATCTTACATTTACCATTTAACTTTGTTTCAGCAAAGGCTCTGCAGGTGCTTACGACCTGGTGGGTTCTGATGAACCAAACCCACCTTGGTTTGTCCGTCCCCTGCCCTGTTTCCAGGGAGAAGCAGAGCCAGTGGCAAGCCTCAGGTTGTTCTGCCCTCACGTTCCAGATCCAGATGGAGCAGCAGCAGGACAGAGCAACGGTTGTTTCTCTGTGTGAGCAGTTCTTAAAGGCTAAAAATGCCTCCTTTTTTTTTGCAACTTTCATCATTTTTAACCTTGAAAGCCTCTGCTCCTGTTGCAGTGTTATTTGGGGAATGGACAGTAGTTCACAAATTTAATTCCTCCGGTTCCCACAAAGAGGGGAAGATTTACACTGTTGGTAACAAGAAAAGGGCATTAAAGCAACAGTATTCCACTAATTTTGCAAGCAGATTTTGGATAGAAAGATTCCTCCTTCTGGCTAATGTAACATGTAAATTCTGCTGATAACACAGCTCCCCTCTCACTGGAGCTGATTTCCTGAGGCTCCTCGCAGAATATCTGCTTCATTTAAATCCCCTCTCTTCTCTCTCGCAAACAATGAATACCAGATTCATCCCATGGATTTGTCACTTATAATTTCTATTAAGAAAGGGAATTCTGATTTAAAAGCAGAGTTTGGGACCAGTTAGCACAAGCTGTGACAGTGCTCCAGTGGTTCTGTTGTCACACTAAACAGATAGGGAGACTCCAGGCATAATGAGCTTTCCTTTGTAGAGCAGACAGAGCCTGGAAACAATGGAACCTCTGATCTGGGATTTGGATGCATTTGGGCTGGGAAATGAGCACGCTGGAGAGATAAGGCAAATGAATCATCCAGAAGGGATTGCTGCAGACCAGGCTGTCAGTCTTTGCACGGTTTTGTGGACTCAAATTTTATCCTGATTTGAAATTACGCAAAAAAAACCACCAAAACCCACACATTATAAATCAAGGGATAAATCAAGGCTGGAGCAGTGTCCGGGTCAAAGGCAGAGGGAACCTGGGAGCCTGGTGCCTTTCCAAACATATAAATCATCCTAAAGTGATTCCAAACTCACTGGAATGCTTCATGAACCTTGGGAATGTTTCCAGCAGACCTGGCGTTAGTCCCAGCGTGGAATAAAAGCGCCTTGAAAATTAGATGAATTTCACCTGAAATTGCACCCATTTTCAAGGGTTTAACTTCAAACTTCTTGGCCATCTTTGATGGCAGTATTCCCACAGAAAAGGCAGAAATACTCAAGTTTTGCAGGATTCTGTTTAGGACAATGTGTCCTAGTGCCACTGGTTCATACTGGGATGCCAGCAGACCTCCATGCAACAGGAGCTCAGGGAAATGTTCGACAGCAGTCAGTCATGCTAAAAACAATGTTAAACTCTACTGATTTGGACAGCTGGTCATCCAATGGCTGCTGAAGGCCTGGCCAAAGGGGGCTCTGCATCAGTCATACAGAATTTTTTACTTTTTTGCATGAATCTTGGAGGAGTGGATCAGGCTCAGAGGCTCGGAGCGAGGTGGATGCCACATCTGGGCTGTAAAAGGGAAGGTGTGGGGATAGAGCTGTGGAATGTCTATTAATGCATCATCCAAGCAGTGCAAGGAGTGGAAAGGTATGGATTAGAGAAAAATAAGAAGCGATGACATGATTTTGAGGAGTTTGGGGGTGAGCTGGAGCAGCCTCTACCTGTTGCTGTCACCATGGGGATGTGAGGTGCTGGTGCTGTTGGGGATGGGTGCACAGAGGATGGTGTGGTATTTGCTGGGTCTCCAGGATGAAGAAGGAATTGAGAATCTGATTCCATGTTCTTAGAAGGCTAATTTATTATTTTATGTTACTATATTAGATTAAAGAATGCAATACTAAAACTGTAATAAAGAATAGAGAAAGGGTACAAACAGAAAGCTAAAAAGATAATAATGAAAAACTCATGACTCCTTCCAGAGTCCTGACATAGCCTAACTGTAATTGGTCATTAAGTTAAAACAATCCACATGAAACCAATCAAACAATGACCAGTTGGATAAACAACCTCCAAACCACATTCCAAAGCAGCAAAACACAGGAGAAGCAAATCAGATAATTATTGTTTTCATTTTTCTCTGAGGCTTCTCAGCTTCCCAGGAGACGAAATCCTGGCAAAGGGATTTTTCAGAAAATATGACAGTGACAGGATGGATCACCCCAGGGCACTGTCCTAAGGGCCATAACCCCCCTCACACCCATCCCCACCAAGGAGCTTTATCCAAACACCAGCAGCATCTCCAAACCCAACAGCAGCTGCTCCTGAGTCCCCCCCTCACTGCTGGGGGCCTGGTAGAGTCTCATGTACCACAATATCAGACAATTTTATATTTTTTTTACACCATTTCTCGTTCCTAAGCGAACACAGCGTGTTTTCTGATCTGCATTTCCCTGCTTTGATCATCTGTTCTGCAGATCAGTTTTCCTGTTTAGAGGTACAGCAGGACACGTAATGAATGCAAATGCGATGCGGTCGCAGATAAATGTCTAGACTTCAGAGCCTAATCCTCCCAAATCTTACACCCTGATACAATGTTTTCATATTTAATACATTCTGAGGGATTTTGCTTTTATAAATAATGAACTAATCTCATCTTCAAGGCATCACTTTGCAGTTTAGGTGTTAAAAAAAATAATAAAAAAGCAATACTCTGTCCTCAGAAAAAAGCTGTTTTAACCAATATTAACTGAGACCTCCCCTCAGATAAAGGCTTTAGCAGGTTTTTGGGTGATGACTTTAGAAATTAAAACACTGGAAAACGACATTGTGTGAGGCAGGGCAAAAACTGGGATGAGGAGACATGGAAATAACAACAGGAATAATGGTACAGAGTTTACATGGGAGCCCTGCCCCAAAACAAGTTTTAATACTTCTTGTTTACCCAGGAAAGAACAACATTAATATTGTTTAGAAACTTCTTTGCATCACTAAGATTTTAAATTTATTAATACCTTATAGTTAGCTTTGGAATGCCATAGCTATCTTTGGAATGCCATGGCTGAGGTTTTGTCCCCAGCAAAGGAAAAGTAGCAGAGATAATTTGCTCTGAGCACATTATTGGTGTAATTCTGTTTCTCTGGCACCAACAGGGGGGTTTGCATTTCCTCCCAGATTAATGGCATTTCAAAATAAATGGAATTGAGCCAGCATGAAAAGGGTTGGAACAGACTGCCCAGGGAGATGGGGGAGTCCCCTTGCCCGGAGGTGTCCAAGGAATACCTGGATGTGCTCAGTGCTCTGGGCTGGGTCACAAGGTGGGGATCAATCACAGGTTGGACTTGGTGGTCTTGGAGGGCATTTCCAACCTCAGTGACTCTGGTTCTGTGAGAATTCCTGGGATTTTGAGATGTGGGTGCTCAAGGCTGGGTAAGGGCACAGCAGAGCCTGTGTGACCGTGTTCACAGGGGTCTCTGGTTGAGGGAAGAGACAGAGACCTGACTCCATGTTTCAGAAGGCTTGATTTATTATTTTATGATATATATTACATTGAAACTATACTAAAAGAATAGAAGAAAAAGTTCTCATCAGAAGGCTGGCTAAGCTAAGAATATAAAGGAATGAATAACAAAGGTTTGTGGCTCAGAGAGCCGAACCAGCTGACTGTGATTGGCCATTAATTACAAACAACCAACATGAGCCAATCACAGATGCACCTGTTGCATTCCACAGCAGCAGATAATCAATGTTTACATTTTGTTCCTGAGGCCTCTCAGATTCTCAGGAGGAAAAAATCCTAAGGAAAGGATTTTTCATGAAAAGATGTCTGCAACAAGCCTGGATGTGATGCAGGGAGTTGTGGCTCGGACATCTTTCAGAACAAGAATGTCTCTTTTGGTATTTGTCATTTAAGTGGCACAATTAAAGCCTCCCTTAAGCACAGCAAGCCCCAAAATCCACCCAGAGGAGTGGAGAGGAGCGTGGCTGTGGAGAAAACTGCTGACAGCAGAGCTGCTGCTTTTGCATCCTGCACACAAATCCCACCTAATGGCATCCCCAGAGAGGAGCCAGAGCCTGTCCCTCCCTGTTTCCCTGTGCAGACACACACACACAGCTCCTGCAGCTCCTCGGGCACAGCACAGTCCAGGGAGAGGATTTTAAATGATTGACCGTGGCAAGAGAATAGTTTAAATTGGGAGCAGAAGCAAAGCTGGAGCCTTTCCAGGTCAGAGAGAAAAATAAGTTTCTCCCAAGGATGAGTCTGACTCTCTGGCAAGATTTTCTCTTGCTGCCTCACATGAGGACCGGCTTCAACATCCTACCCCAGTGATGGGATTGGGGAAATCTCAGAAGAAAAGGCCCCTCATCCTGGCCTTGCTGCAAAACTCTTGGACAGCAAAGCAGCAGAAGGCACCAAGCCCCCCAAAAACTGTGTCTCTTTCAGGGAGCTTTTGGCAACCAGCCACAACCCCCTGGACTGGGAACCACCAGCATTCACCTGTCCTCAGAAATCCCCTAATTCCCTTTTCTGGGCTCCAAGATGCTCTTAACCAGCATTCAACAAATTGAGTTCAAAGGGACCAAGGCTCCTGTTTAAGCGATTTTCCTGGGTGGAAGTGTTTTAACTCATACTTTACTCCTGTGAGGAGCCCCTGCACACTGCCAGGCTGCTCCCAGGAGTCCCTGTTTGCACAGTTTAGCCATAATTACTTTCTGCTCTTTCTCCAGCCAGCCTCCAAGCACTTCTCTGCAAGGGGAATTGCTATTCCCTTGTCAGGAGATGGGATGCTGGTGTAATTGAGAGAGAACACCAGCCTGGTTTTGACTGAGGCTCTTTTCTCCCTCCCTCCCACTCACTACTTATTGTATGGGAAGGAGAAGCCCTCAAGACATGCTGGACAGACTCTTGGAAATAACCTTTTTCATCTCAAAGATCCTGCTGAATTTTAGATTAAAAAGGAAGCTTTTCTTTCAATAATGTATTTCCCCCTTGGCTCTGTGGCTATCAAGTAACTTTCCCTGAACAGAAAGCTCAAAAGATGAAGCTTCCCCAAATTCAGATTCATGAACTGAATCTCTTCCCTCCCAGAAGCCTGGCTGGAGAGAGGAAAGGCAATCAGGGCATGAATTTCATATTAAGAAGAATAAATAAAGCAGAACCTCTTTTATTTCATTCCTTCTGGCTGGGCAGGTGAGCAGGGGTTATTAAGCACTGCTTAAATCAGCACATCTGGAAGGAGAGGGTCACCCAGCCCACAGACCCCGAGCAGCTGCAGCCACCAACAAAGGGAGAGCTGAAACCCTGGAATGGGGGTGCTGGGCCTTGGGGGGAGCTTAAACACAGCACTGCAGTGTGGGCAGTGCTCTAAGGGCCAAAGAACACCAAATAAGCTGTGCAATCCTCCCCTGTGGCTCTGTCCTCTCCAGATCTTCAAATCTCTGCAGAGCATCAGCGGGAGCGATGGCCTGGCCAAGGGAACCTGTGCCAGATCTGTGTCTGATCTGACACCTGCGTGTGGAGGGGACACAACGCTGGCAGCACACTGAGGACAGGCCACAGGCTGGTCCTCAGAGCCCCTGGAATCTCAGAAAACACAAACCTGCAGTTTCCCCAACGCTGCTCTTCACAGGCGCAATTTTAGCGAGGAACCTGCAAGGGAAAATTTTTAGCGAAGAAATTTTTGGAGAACCCCAGGTATTGACCCCCCTTCTTTTTAGTGAAGAAATTTTTGGGGAACCCCAGGTATTTACCCTCCTTGTGAGAGCTGAGCTGAGCTCTCAGGAAAGGCAGGAGTGAAACAGGTCACCTTGACAATGGCAAAAATGCCACCTGGAAGCACTGGGGCCCTGTGTGAGCACTGTAGGGGTGTGTGTAACCCCTGCCTGGGTGAGCCCTGCAGGAACACATCCCCAGTGCCCTGCAGGAACACATCCCCACAGCAGAACATCCCCAGTGCCCTGCAGCTCCTGTCGCTGCAGTCAGTGCTTGTGAGGGGCTCAGGAATGGGGGGTCCCTGCCAGGCTGCTGAGGGGACACATCAGTGGCATGGAAGAGGGAACAAAACGCAGCCACTTACAAAAAGGAAACATTCCCAACAGGAGCTGCAGGTTTGGGGCTGGGCTCTGTCAGGGCTGCACCAGGTGCTCTGGAGGAAGAGGAGGAGGAGAAAGGCAGAGGATGGCCCAGCTCATGGCTCCCAGATGGGCTTCACCTGGGATTGGCTCACCTGCTGCTGATTTTGATGCTCCTGGAAATCCCACCCAGCCTGAAGCCTCAGCCCAGCTGAACATCAGCGAGCCTTGTCAGGGTTAATGATGCCAATACTTGGCTGAACCGATTCCTGCTGCAATTCCCCCCAGACCAATTGTTTTCCTGCCACTGGAGCTGTGTAATAATCACCTGGAAAGCCCAGGTAACCCCAGAACCTCTCATTTCCCTGTTAGCAGCACACACAGGTAGCAGTGGCTGTGTCAGGCAGTGTTCTCTCCTCTTGGGCTGAGAAATAATGGGAAACTCCTCGGGAGGTGATCTGACCTGCAATAAGGAGCCCAGCAGCAGGTACACCTGGGGAGAATATTGATGGCAGGATTTCATTTCAGGGGCTGCATTCCCACACGTGGGCACGGATACCATAGAGCTGTGATCAATAGATGGACTGGGTTGGTTTTCAGGGCACCAGCAGAGGATTCATTCAGCAGCTGCACACCCTGTTACCATGCAAACATGCTGATTGCTTTGTTTATACAAGTAGCACAAAAAAACAGGCACCAATCTCTGCTCCCTGTGACAGGGACAGGTCCCAAGGGAATGGCTGTGTTGCTGGGGGGGGTTAAATTAAATATTAGGAAAAAGTTCTTCCCCCAGAGTGTGTTTGGGCACTGCCCAGGTTCCCCAGGGAATGCTCATTAGCCCAAGGCTCCCAGAGCTCCAGGAGCATTTGGAGAACGCTCTCAGGGACAAGGTGGGATTGCTGGAGTGTCTGGGCAGGGCCAGGTGTTGAACTGTATGATCCTTGTGTGTCCCTTCCCACTCAGGACATTCCATGATTCTATATTATTCTATGAAATTCAACAAAGGGCTTGAATTCCTTTTGCTTTTCATTCCGCCTAACCCTAAACTGCTGAGGGCAGGCAGTCCAGACAACAACCATGATTCATTCCTGGCACAGCCTATTTTTGACACAACAGCAGCAGCCAACAATTTGCAACTCCATAAACCGGATGCATGATTCTAATTTATGTGTGAGCTAATGGATCGTTGCTCCTGTAATAAACTGCTCAGAGTGGGCTGGATTTATCAGCAAGTGGATTGCCCTTTACACATTTTTATTTAATTTTGCTTTATTTTGTGAGGTGCCAAGTCAACAAATGATTAAATATGAGCAAATATTTTTCCACTGGAGTTTTATCAAGGTACCAAATCCTGTTAAGGGATGGAATGTAATTGATTCTGGAAGCAAAGCTTGTTTTCCATCAGGATTCTCAATTAAAATAAATAATGAAATAAATAAAGGGGGTTTCCCTTCTGAGTAAAACAGGAGGTTACAGAGTATGTTGTGCCTGGAAAACAAATCGGGAACTTGCTGAGATAAGAGAGGTTTTGGATGGGATTTCGCACAGCCCTGTTCTCACAGTCAGTGCCCTCAGGAGACATTGGCCTCCCTTACCCAATTGGGAAGATGTCCCTGCCTGTTGCTGCTCAGCAGCCTCCCCCTGTGGGGCACAAATCAGAGTCCCTGCTCCCCAAAGAGTCACTGGTGTCTCTGTGCCCCCATTTCCCCTCCAGGGGAAGGGAACTGGCACATCCCAGCTTCCCAGCCAGGGAAGTGCCGCTTCAGGAGCCCATCCCCTGCCCAGCTGCTCCTTCTGCCTCGCAGAAGGACAGCAATTGCAGGAGAAGGTTTTAGGCAGCTTGGGGAAGGGGCAGGGGACGTGCAGAGTGGGGACAGAGGGCATTAAGGAGGCTGCTGGACATGGAACATTAAGGAGGCTGCTGGCAGTTCATTAAATGCTCCCAGGAGCCGCAGCCGGGCGCTGTTTATGGTGGCCAGGGCAGAGGCTAAAGTGCTTCCCTTGGCACATCCGTGTGATTTAGGGCTCCAGGTCCATCAGGTCGAATGACAAACTGTGCTGGAGTTACTGTCAGTCACTGCTATAAACACTGGAGTCACCAGGGCTTGGGAAAACCTCGCTCCCCATCCTCCCTGCAAGGGAAAACCTCTCTCCTCATCCTCCCTGAAAGAGAAAATCTCACTCCCCATCCTCCCTGCAAGGGAAAACTTCTCTCCTTATCCTCCCTGAAAGAGAAAATCTCACTCCCCATCCTCCCTGCAAGGGAAAACCTCTCTCCTCATCCTCCCTGCAGCATTCTCAAAGCACTTGTGGCAGCATCCCTTCACCCAGGAAAGGATTTGGGGTGAGAAAACCTCAAACCTGCCTGCAGAAGGTGACAGTGTCCCAAACCACAGAGGAGCTGGGGTTGTTTAGCCTGGAGAAAAGGAGGCTCAGAGGTGACCTTATCACTCTCTACAGCTTCCTGAAGTGTGGCTATGCTCAGGTGGAGTTGGTCTCTTTTTGCAGGAACTGACAGAATCAGAGGACACAGTCTCAAGCTGTGTCAAGGGAAATACAGGTTGGATATTAGGAAAAAAATTTTTACAGAAAGAGTGATAAAGTTCTGGAATGTTCTGCCCGGGGAGATGGTGGAGTCACCATCCCTGGGGGTGTTTAACAAAGCCTGGATGTGGCACTGGGTGCCAGGGTTGAGTTGAGGGGTTGGGGCTGGGTTGGACTCGATCTTGAAGGTCTCTTCCAACCCAGTGATTCTGTGATTCTGGCCCAGCTCATCCTTTCTCAGCTGCTCCTGCCCAGCCTTGAGGGCAGCTCTGCTCGGGGGTTGCAGCTCAGCGAGGGAAGGGTTCGTGTTCGGGATTACCTGAGTCATATTTGCTGCTGTTCTGTGCCTGAATTTTCCCTCTGGCTCGCCAATGCTGCCACCTATAGTGACTGTGCAGCAGTGAGCAGCTCCGGGAGCTCCTGGAGCCGCACCTGGGCTCAGGACTTGGGCAGGAGCATCTGGAAAATGTGTCCAGAGAGCACAGAACAGACCTGGACACAGAGCCCACCTGACTCAGGACTGTAACAAGAGCAGAATCCTCCTTTGCCCCTTTTTCTAATCAAAGAAATGAAAGGAAATACAACCGGATTAGCTCAGAAATAACAACGGGATAACTCATTCTAAATCAGGACAGACTTTCAGTAAAGAAACACCAGAAATATCAGAGTCTTATAGGGAGCGTTGGAATTCTGTCAGAGCTATGAGAGGGTAGAGGACAGAACCTGAGTGGGTGAGTTTTGTTTGCCAGGGAATAGGGCCGGCCTTGGTGTTCGGGGTCTGTGGCTGGGAGTGGCCGGCTGGCTCCTGAAATTCCACATTGCACAGGATGGTTCCCATACCCAAGCTGGCACCAGTGCCAACTCGGGCTGGTTTGTCAGTGCCAAGTGGCTCCTGCAATCTACCATCAGGGACCTGGTTTAGTGAGTTTTGTTTCCCTGGGAAAAGGGCATGCAATGTGGTTCAAGGGCCTTTGGCCCAGAGTGGCTGGCTGGCTCCTGAAATTCCACATTGTGCAGGATGCCTCCCACACCCAAGCTGGCACCAGTGCCAACTCGGGCTGGTTTGACAGTGCCAAATGGCAGTTGTAATCTTCTATCCGGAACATGGGATGGTGAGTTTTGTTTCCCAGGGAAAAGGGCCGGTGTTGGTATTCAGGGGCCTCTGGGCCTACAGTGGCCAGCTGGCTGCTGAAATTCTGCAATACGCAGGATGCTTCTCAGACCCAAGCTGGCACCAGTGCCAACTCAGGCTGGCTTGACTGTGCCAAGTGGCTCCTGCAATTTGCCATCAGGAACCTGAGTCAGTGAGTTTTGTTTCCCTGGGAAAAGGACTGGTGTTGGTGTTCAGGGGCCTGTGGCCTGGAGTGGCTGGCTGGCTCCTGAAATTCCACATTGTGCAGGATGCCCCCCAGACAGGCTTCCACTACAGCTTTTTCCTTGGATCCAACCTTAGCATAAGGCACTGTTTACTGCCTAGGGTTATGGCTACGGTTTTTAAACCACAAAGCCCAGAGCTCCAGTCACACTGCAACTGCAAAAGGCATCCCAAGGGGAACACAAAACTGCCAAGACCTCCTGTCCTCCACAGCTTTTTGCTTGGAACCAGCCTTCGCCCTAGGCTGCTTTTACTGCCCACCCCAGCTGGTGTTCAGGGGCCTGTTTGCAGCTGCAGCATGCTTGGTGGTCTGGGCTTTGTGGTTTTCAAAGCTCTAACCAGGTTCCTGGTGTCCATGTGCAGGAGTTACTTTGCACTGTCAAACCAGCCTGAGTTGGCAGGGGTGCCAGCTTTCCTGGAGGGTGCCCCAGCACATCCCCAGCCTTACCAGAGCCCCACTGCCACTGAGGAAGGGCCAGCAGCACAGACAGCCCCCACGTGCCCTTCCCTCCATGGCTGAGTCAATCCAAGCCTCAGGGAAGCAGCTGATGCTGCCCTTTTGTACCTCAGCCCTCCTCACCCGCGCCTGCTCCTCTTCCTTGTGCTTCCCTTTTAACCTGCTGCCTTCAGAGCTGCCCTCTCCTTCCTTGGATGAATTTTTCTGTTCTGCTGGGCACAGGCAGCCTGTGCACAGTCTGGGTCTGTGCTGCCAAGGAGAAGGAGAAAGATAAAGACACATCTCTAACAATCTGGCTCTCTGGGCAGCCCCAGCTCTGCCATCCAAGCCAGGACTTCTGCAGAGGCAGACACAAAGCTGCTGATCTCTATCCAGATAAATGAAATCACAGAATGTTTTGGGTTGAAGCTCATCCAGTGCCACCCCCTGCCATGGCAAGGACACCTTCCACTGTTCCAGGTGGCTCCAAGCCTCATCCAGCCTGGCCTTGGACATTTCCAGGGATCCAGGGGCAGCCACAGCTTCTATGGACAACCTGTGCAAGGGCTTCTGCACCCTCACAGTGAAGAAATGTGTAAATTACTGTAAATATTCAAGATATGCTAATTCAGCCATCCCTGCACCAGCCTCCATTGCTGCTGCTCTGCCTTTGAAGCCAAACTCTGGATGTTTTCAGGTACATTTCTGGTTGTCCCTTCGCTACCAGACACGGTGTGTTCCTCTAGGATTTCCAGCACATGCAGAGCAGCCCATAAATATTGCATATTTTTTTGTTTTAATTTGAAGCTGTCTTGCACACTGAGCTGTCTAATCCATGGAACATCTGCTCCAAGCAGGCAGCAATCTCTTAAATGCCACTGTGCACTTAAGGCAGCTCTGCAGGAGCCCCTGGAAGAATTTAACTGATATAAGGCACCTCCCACAGCTCGAGCTAATGATCACAATACAAACGACATTTGCATGCTATGATATTCCTTTTGTGCAGGAGGCAACCTGCACCCCAGCATCCATTCACTGCTGGCAGCTTGTTTGCTCTCTGGCTGAACATTTTATCCCAGCCCAGGTGATGCTGCCCCAGCAGGTGCTCCTGCTGCCCCTCAGGGTTCTCTTCTGGGTGTTGTGGCTCCTTCCATGCTTGGGGAAGACTGGGAGGGGTTTGGGGACCCCTGGAAAGGGGATGTGGAACAACAGCACAGCCCCCATGGTGAGGAGTGGGTGCTCTCTGCTGGTTTTGTGCTGTCGTGTGGCAGAGCTGCTTCCTTTGGTGTCGGAACTCAGCACATCCCTCTGGGTGTCCAGAGTTGCCAAGGACCCCACTGGGGGCTCAGAGACCCTGGCACACAGCCCAGAACACCTGGGGATTTGATTTTCACCCCTGGAGCAAGTTGCCAGCTTTGTATGAGGACCTGAAAGTCACACAGGTTTGAATAGTGTAATAACAAAATGATCACAGGGTGAAAATGTAGATTTTAGGATTTTTGTTATGGGGGTTTTGGGGACAAGATGGAGGAACTTGGGCGTGTCCAGCCTTTCTCCTTCTTCTTGTTCTCCATTTTCTGCAGTGATGTTGGCACTTTGGGATTGGTTTAGACTAGAAGTGCACTGTCTAACACAGGTGACAGGTATTGGGAATTAAGTGTAAATATGTTATACGTAGTTTGTAGTATAAAAGGACAACACAGAGTGCCTGTGGCTGCCCTGCTGAGCAGACCTCGGCTGGGCAGAAAGAAAATTTTATAGATAAGAATTAATAAACAACCTCAAGACCGAAAAGTGAAGAGTCCAGACTTGTTCTTCAGCCGTGTGGGCCAAAGCAGAGACATCCTGCACATCTCAGAGCAGTAATTAACAAGCAAAACCTGAGACCATGGGATGCTTTTAGGATGCCCAAAATCTATCCTGACCCTTAAGGCAGCTGCTAATCCTCCTTTGCAGGGCTGAGAGATCAAAATCTGGGAAAGGGAGAAGTTCCAGTGCTGCTCCAGAGCTTCCCACCACGACCCTCAGCAGCACCAGCAAATCCCTTCAGTTTTGTGTCTTTCTGCCTGATATTTTTCCACTCTTAATTTGCTTTATTTTAATTGATTGGGGTCTCCTGTGGCGTAGCAGCTTATTGGAAAGGAAGGCAGTAAGGTACAAAAAGAAAAACACAGCCCTAATATTTACTCCCTTGCCTCAGGGATTTGCACAGATCCCCTGCCCCAGTCCTTAATGACACAAACCTATAATGGTTCAACTACTTCAGCCCAAGGGACTCAAAATCAATGGCATGATGTTGAAATTACAGAAGATTTGTTGAAAAATGTTGTTTCCTATTGTTTGCTCACTGCAAATCCCGGCAGTCTCACCAGAGCCAGTTCATGCACTGAAAGCTCCCAGCTGGCAGCAGTTTACCAGTGGCATCAGGGCTGTAAAATGCACTTTTAGGTCAGTGTCTGCCAGCAGCATGAGCCATGGGGAGGGGCAGAGAGGCAGAACTGGGGGTCCTGCTTAGAACAGGGTAAGGGGAAATGTTTCCTTTTTCTAAGTGGCTGCATTTTGTTCCCTCTTCCATGCCACTCTTCCCCAACTCCTGAGCCCCCCACAAGCACTGATTCAGGATTGTCACAGAGCTGAATCTTCCTTTGCCTTTTGTTTACTCAAAAAAAAAATGAAAGAAATTTGTGACTGTGTTCACAGGGGTTCTTGTATTGGGAAAGAGATGAAGGATTTGACTCCATGTTTCAGAAGGCTTGATTTATTATTTTATTATATATATTACATTAAAACTATACTAAAAGAATAGAAGAAAAGATTTCATCAGAAGGCTAGCTAAGAATAGAATCAGAAAGAATGATAACAAAGGTTTGTGGCTCGGGCTCTCTGTGTGAGCCAGCTGATTGTGATTGGTCATTAATTACAAACATCCAACATGGGCCAATCACAGATGCACCTGTTGCATTCCACAGCAGCAGATAATCAATGTCTACATTTTGTTCCTGAGGCATCTCAGCTTCTCAGGAGGAAAAATCCTAAGGAAAGGATTTTTCATAAAAGATGTCTGCGACAGAAATTACAACAGGATTAGCTCACAAATAGCAATGGGTTAACTCACTCTGAGTCAGGACAGACCTTCAGAAGAGAAATACCTGAAATCCCTCTCCCCTGCCTGCCATCACCGGGCTCCACAAAGCAGCCAACAAGACAGATTTTAATGGGACTTACATTCAGGAAGACAAAAAGAGGGGAAAATGGAGAAACTGAATTAAAAATGCTTCCAGAGCTGAGGTGCCAGACAAGATAAATAGGGATCATCATTCCTCCACTCGGGGAGGTGCTGCCACAGCGCTGCTCACCTGGGCAAGGCAGAGGTAAAATTAATGCCACCACAGGCACATTAATGCCACTCACCCCCAACCCATTTGTCTCCTGCTGCTGAGTTCCAGGCCAGCCCCAGCACCTTCCTTGTGCTGCAGGCAGCCAAGCCAGGCAGGAGTTTGGTTTTTCACTGGTGACCACCACCAGCTGCCCCCAGATGTGGGGCTGGAGCTGGGCAAGCCCTCTCCCAGAGCCCAAAGGCAGCACAGGAGGGGAGAGAGCAGCAGAGTGGTGGCAGAGGGATGTACATCCATCCAGGATGGGGACATGGGGACCTGGGGGACGTGTCCAGCCAGGCAGTGGAGGTGGGGGACCAAAATTGGCTGCTCTGTGTTGGCCCAAAAGTGGTGCTGGAGAGGAGCTGAGCTCCCTGTGTGAGCCTCAAGCCCCCATCTCTCCCTTCCAGTGCCAGAATTCAGGGCTGTCCCACTGTCAGAGCTCACCAAAGGCCAAAGGGGCTCTCTCCTGCACCCCTGTCCTTCTGCAGAGTCCTCCAAGTGACATTTCAGGAGAACTGGAAGCTGTGAAATTTAAGCATCGGGAGCTCAATCCATTAGCGTCCTGACAAGCCTTTCAGAGATTTACAACGGGTTTTACCACCTGCTGAAGGTGCAGCAATGAATTTCCATCTCTAACTCATTCTTGGGCCAAGATTTACAGCTGCCATCAGCCCCGTGCTGTCACTCAGTCCCCTCCGACCAGGTGGGGAAAGGTCACATTTTAGAGACACAAATGATGAGGCTGTGACCAAGCCACCTGCCAGGCTCCACCTGCACTGAGCCTGTCCCCAAAGCAGTGACCAAGAGCCTCAGCAGGGGGAGAATTAACTTCCCTGTGACCGCTGAGAGACCCTCAGGAACACAGGGGGTTCGTATCACTGCTCACCTCCTCCAGGAACTTCCTAAATCCACAGAGTTTGAAGCCAAAAAGAAAGGGGATGTGAAGGAGACATGGCTCTGCTTGCTCCCAATATTTATTGCCAATGAAACCTCCTGCAATTTGGGATCCAAAATCCCTGCCAGCTTCCCACACTCCACAATATTTTCCCAAATATTGCAATCCCAGCATGGCAGCCCTTGTCTTTGGAAGCTCTTCCGTGCCTGAGGGCTCTCCCTGCTCACACATTTCCCTGCTGTTTAGTGTAAATCCCATCTCTTAATTTCACTCCCTTCCTCTTTCAGATAAATCTCTCCCCATCCTTATGCCCAGGATCTGCCAGGAGGAATTTTATCCTCGCTTTACACGCTGCTCTTTTTTTTTGGGTGCTACAACATAACATGCTTACTGAAAAATAAACCTTTTCATAACTCACAAGAACAGCAATAGAACACAAGTAGGAGCTTATAAAGGGAGAGAAATAAAAGATGAATCTCCTCCTATTTTACACTGCAGCATTTAATACATGGCAGTGGCTGTTCCTGTTGCCTCTGGAGTTTATCAGCAGCTGTAAAGAGCCCTCTACGTACACTACACCGCAACCTGCCCTGTACAGGGAGACAGAGCAGCTGGTAAACTCAGGGGCCATTGAAATTATCTCTAAACAAACCTAAAATCACAGCCCTTGGGAGGAGAAGGAGAGAGACAAGACAGGCACAGACAGCTTTTCCTCGGCTTGCACCAAGCGGAGCTGCCGTGTGTGAATGACAGCAGGAGAAATTTCAACATGAAAATAAAATTTAAAAGCCCAAATTAGTGGCCTCTAGGAGCTCCCAGGCTGGGATATCCCAGGCTGCTGCACACGTCTGAGGCTCATTTCCAGAGGGAACCAGGAGCCACACAGCTGGGTATTAAATGGATGTATTCATCTCCACGGGTGGGCAGCCATTAGCGTGGAGCCTTTGTGTTACAGCAATTCCCAGGTGGGGGAAGCCCGAGGGATGGGGGAGAGGAGGCAGCAGGGAGGGTCCTCCCCACGCTGGAGCATCCTGTCCTTGGCCAGGATCCCCCAACTGCGGGATCAGTGCAGAGAGAAATCCTGCAGGAGCCTGGGAGCCTCTGCACACTCCAGGTGTGCTCCCAGGAACGGGGACTCCGGCTCTAGGACACACCCCAGGTAACAAATTAATCCACAAACACATGAGGTTTGTGTCCAAAAAGGAAACAGAGGAGTCTTGTAACTTTATTCCAATAAAGGGAGAGGCCATGGGGCATTCCTCATAGGGTGTCTCAAAATTTTGGAGGATACAGACTCCTTTTTATCCCAATTTCCCAGCTGTGATGGTGTTCACAGGGGTTCTTGGATGAGGGAAGAGACAAGGATCTGACTCCATGTTTCAGAAGGCTTGATTTATTATTTTATTATATGTATTACATTAAAACTATACTAAAATAATAGAAGAAAAGGTTTCATCAGAAGGCTGGCTAAGAATAGAATAGCAAAGAATGATAGCAAAGGGTTGTGGCTCGACAGAGAGTCTGAGACAGCTGGGCTGTGATTGGCCATTAATTACAAACATCCAACATGGACCAATCACAGATGCACCTGTTGCATTCCACAGCAGCAGATAATCATTGTTTACATTTTGTTCTTGAGGCCTCTCAGCTTCTCAGGAGGAAAAATCCTAAGGAAAGGATTTTCCATAAAAGATGTCTGTGACACTCCTTGACATGGGCAGGACATGGCCCTGCCTCTTGGGAGAGCCCCCAGCACAGGATCTGCCTAAATGCCCCAATCTGGCTGGATAAAGCCCCAGCCTGACTGGATCTCCCTTCTCTCCCTTCATTTCTCTCACTGCCCTTGGGGTTTTTTCCTACTGCTCTTTTGCCAGACTCTTTGCACAATATGTTTGGCCCTGGATTGCTGTGGGAGCTTCTCTCCTTTCCTCAGTGCTTGGCTGCACTTTGGGAACACACAGGGTAGGACAGGCATCATGGAGTTCAGGCCTGCTTGGTGTCATGACACCTTCCCATGGGATTTTTGGGCTCCTTTCTCTCTGACCACAACCACCCCAGAGTTACCTGCAGCAATGGGAGGTGAAAAACGCTGGGGGAAGGAAGATTTGTTCCTTGGCACCGTCCTTAAAATGCACAGGGGGAAATTAACTTAAAGCCTGGGTTATGAAGAGAGCTAATTAGTTAATCCATGTAAAGTGCTTTAAGACTCTGCAATGAGGGGGAAGAATAGCTAATGGGGGAGCTCAGACAGGGCTCTCCTGATGCAAAGTGAATTTCTGACAAGAAATCCTTACTGTACAGAACGGAATTAAATTCAAGGGCTCGTCTAAAAGAAAAACCTCAGAATTGATCACATCCCAGTGAATAAAGACAGTCCATCAGTTCAAGGGCATCTTACATGGATATCCATGCCCACTAATTATTCTGCTTGAAACCAGCCTTCCTGGCAGATTCCCAGAGTCGATGCATCGAGGACCTCTGTGTCAACATTAGCTTTATACCAGACGGATAATTGGTGGTAAGTACCCAGAGCTGGACTGTGCTGGACAACATAATGGCAAAAATTAAATTCTTCCAACAAAATAGCTCTTTGCAAGCATGTTCAAGCAAAGCAGGCTCGGGAGAGAGCTCCTCTGCGAGGCAGCACAATTACAGAGCAATTAGAGGGGTGAACTTCAGCAGCTCACCTGCACAACACCTATTTTCTCCTCTACAATCATCTGTCAAGGCTTCAAACAGTTCCTTTGTTCCAAACAACAGTCACTGGCTGAATTACCACCAGCAAGAACACTGTGCAGCCATACAGGCAGCAGGAATCTGAGAATGGTGTCTCACAGCATTTGCCAAAGGCAAATATTCATTCCTGGCCGAATTCTGTGCTTTTTAGAAAAATTGTTCTCTCCATGGGCTCTCGCAAGAGAAATTATTTGCACTTCTGAGCACCGGCCATGTTGGTACCCAGGAGATGATATTAATGTCTCCACTGGGCTCTGCCCCACCAGTGTGCCCAGTGGGGAGAGCATCCAAACTGGGCAGTGCTCGCTGGGGAGTGGGGTTGGATGTCACCTCTGGAGCAGCCCTGTCCCCACCCTCAGTGGCAGCTCCAGGGGTACCAGTGTATGGCAACAGGAACAGGAAATCTTTGTGCCCCTCCATGGGTGCTCAGGGCCCTGCAGCCCTGAGACAAACACTCTGCTTGTTTGTTTTAATTCCCTCCTTCCCTCCCTTGGGCTCTCACATGAGCAGACTCTGGGTAACCAGCATGGAATGGCTGAGTTTTCCCTCCCTGGGGAGTTCCATGGCAGGGCAAGTTCAGGCCAGGCATTAGGAAAAGGTTCTTCACCCACAGGCTCCAGGGAAAATGGTCGAGGAGCAGCTGAACAACACCCTCAGGGATTGTTGGGGTGCCCTGTTCAGGCCAGGAGATGGCTATGATGATCCTCACGTGTCCCTTCCAGCCCGGGATTTTCCATGATTCTGTGATTCTAAGATGCCATGGCTGTGCCCAGGGAAGCCTGACACTATTCCCCTTCTCCCTCCCACCCTGCATTGCTGCTCTACTGATCCTTGGGGTGCTGGGGCATGGGAACCCATCCCTGGAGGTGTCCAAGGAACACCTGGATGTGACACTCTGAGCCGTGTGACAAAGTAGAGATCAGTCAGAGCTTGCACTCCACCATCTCAGAGATTTCTTCCCTCCTAAATGATTCTGTGGTTCTGTGACCCCAGGATGCTGGAATTTGGAGACCCCCAGGATTCTGGGGTGTGGGGAGCAGCCAGACCCACCACCCTGGGGTTCACTTGCTGTCACAGCCACTTGGCCATACAGAAAGGCCGAGCTGTACCAGGCAGTGCAGAGCTGCAGTGAGCTCCCACTCACCCTGAGTGGCACAAGAGGGAAGCAGAGGTGACAGTGATGCAGGAGACTTGAATCAGTTTGGCTGCTCTGTCTAGTGAACGGCACAAATTGGATTATGTTGTGAAGTTTCCAATGAGGACAGCTCTGCTGTTTGAGTGGCATTTCCATATTCTGTCAAGCAACCCACATGCCCATAAAATCTGATAAGTTTTCTCGGTCATCACTTTGTGTATTTTTATGAGTCTATTAAAATGTGATTTACATTTTTCCAATTTCCCCCCCCTCTTTTCCCTTCAATATGCCCAAGGGATGGGTGAATTAGATTGGAGGGAGCCCAGGACCATATGGCCAATTGGATTAGGCTCTCCTAAGTGCTCGGCAGAAAGTAATAGGGGTTTTAAACCTGGATCCCAAATTCTGGATGCCTGTCTTGTCTGAATTGCCAAACAGCTCTGGTTTATAAGGCTCTTGTGGAGTGCTGGGGCCGGTGGTGTGGCGACAAGGATGCCCAAGGTGTGTCCTGGCAGCTGACTGGTGACAACGACCTCAGGGCTTGTGCTGGGGTGGCACCTGAGGCACACGGCCAGCTCCACCCCCTTCCCCACACTCTGGAATTAATCACCAGTTAATCGTTGTTCAAAGCCAGTATTTTTAGTCAGAACAACACTTTCTGTTTGAGTCGACAGAAGCGTGAGTTGTGCTTCCTGTGTTTCTGCTTGCTCAGGGCAAATGCTCCAGCGTTCCTGGGACAAGACCACAAAGGAGATGCTTGTGCTGCTGGATGGAAATTTCCTTTCAAATTTGAGAGAATATTTGTAGGAATTCCTTTCTCTGCTATTTGCTCAGCTCTGCTAACAACGGGCTGCCAGCCGGGTTCAAGGACAGACGAGCAATGGGCTCTGAGCAGCCGCTGTAATTCTCTTTGCTCTGAAGAGACAGAGGGAGATTAATAGAAAAAGCAGCAGCAGGAGGATTTGTCAAGAAAAATAATCATTTTCAGGCCAAGAAGGCTTTGCTATCTTGATAGTGAGCAAATGGCAGGAGCAAAAGGACTCCTGAGCCTGCCCCTTGTTACTGAAAGAAGAAAATTAAGGCAATTGCAGTTGAGCAGAAAACTAACATTTGGCTTTTTGCCCCCTCAGCTGCTTTCCTTGTCCCCAAGACCCTCCCAGCCCCCTGCCCAGGGCCAGGAGCTGTTTTCCAGCCCATGTTTTTATCCACAGGGCCATGGGCAGCCTTGGCTGTGAGTGTCCCCAAGCAGTGCTGAGGCATCATGGGTGGCTCCTGCCACCTACAGAGAGAGTCTGGGGAACAGGCGCGGACAGCAGGGACCAAAAGGGACAGTGAGGACCAGGGACAGGCAGTGAAGACCAGGGAAGGACACTGGGGACCAAAAGGGACAGTGAGAACCAGGGAGGGGCAGTGGGGACCAGAGATAGGCAGTGAGGATGAAGGAGGAACAGTGGGGCCCAGGCAGGGACAGCAGGAACCAGAGAGGGGGAGCGGGGACCAGGGATGGGTAGTGGGGACCAGGGATGGGTATTGGGGACCAGGCAAGGACAGCGGGGACCAAGGAGGGACCGTGAGGACCAGGGGCAGGCAGTGGGGACCAGGGAGCAGCAATGGGGACCAAAAGGGACAATGGGGACCAAAAGGGACAATGGGGACCAAGTAGGGACAGTGGGGACCAAGGAGGGACAGCAGGGACCAGGGACAGGCAGTGGGGACCAGGGAGGGACAGTGCTGGCCAGTGCTCTCAGTGCAGGGGAGGATGGCAGGGAGCACACAGGGCAGTGGGTGGCGAGGGCAGGGACGGTGTTTCAGCACCTTCCAGCCCCAAATGTTGGCTGGAGTACTCAGAACCCCCTGGGCATTGTCCCCAGGGGATGCAGGTGACACGGTTCAGCAAGTACCCCTGCAAAAGGGCAGCAAAGGGAGGAAGGCACAGTGCAGGTTTTGCTGCCCCATTCTCTCCATAGACAAGGGAGCAATTTACACTGATTAACAGCCAAAAATAATCCAGGTTCACTCTGCACCTCCAGTGGCGGCACATGCGTTTTGTTTGTTTTCATTCTCCAGCAGCCTCTGTATCCCCTGACACTTTTCTGCTTGTAAACAGTCGAGTATCACATTCCCCCTGTGGAAACTGTGGAAACCAGGGTCGACAAAAACCTGAAATCCACCTTTTTACTTTTTTTTTCTCCCCCCCTTTTTGCAGCTGTGCTGCAATTTCAATTACCATATGCCTTGTTTTGCCCCCAGGGAATGGTGGTGAGCGAGGAGCAGGGGAAGTGTGGCAGGTAATGAAAGACACGTTCTCATTTCTGCTCCAGCAGATAGTGCAAGTGCCCATTAAAGGCTGAAATTAATTGTTTAAATTGTTCTGAGCAGCATTTACGGCGATCTCCTTGTCGGTGCAGCTGGGCACTGCCTTTCAAAAGCTTTCCCTGCACTATCTGCAGCCCAACATTCCAGCAGCGACTGGCTCACCACAGACTAATTTGTTCAACACACATTTATTGCACAACACTTACAAAAATACGTGGCAAAAATGCAGATTTTTTTTTTTCCTTTCTCCCCCTTCTTTTGTGTTTGTGCTGTTCCAGGCACAAAACACTGCAGCACCCAAAGGTGGCACTTTGTGACGCGGTGTGATGGGCATGGGGGTGTCTGGTTGGGGGTTGAGTCTGATGATCTTGGAGGGCTTTTCCAACATTAATGATTCCATGATTGCAGCATTCCATGGCACTGCCTCACACAGCCAGAGTGGCTGCATCTGGAAAACCCAAAACCCCCACTGGAGCTGTCTGAGGGCACGGCAGAGCCCTGAGAGCTGGGAGGGTGAGTGAGGATGGAAGTGCTCCCAGTGTTCCCAGTCCTCCCAGTGCTCCCAGTATTCCCAGTCCTCCCAGTCCTCCAGTGTTCCCAGTGCTCCCAGTGCTCCCAGTGTTCCCAGTGCTCCCAGTGTTCCCAGTTCTCCCAGTGTTCCCAGTCCTCCCAGTGCTCCAGTGCTCCCAGTTCTTCCAGTGCTCCCAGTGCTCCCAATGCTCCCAATCCTCCCAGTGCTCCCAGTCCTCCCAGTGTTCCCAATGCTCCCAATGCTCCCAGTCCTCCAGTGTTCCCAGTGCTCCCAGTGTTCCCAGTACTCCCAGCACTCCCAGTGCTCCCAATGCTCCCAGTCCTCCCAGCGCTCCCAGTGCTCTCAGTCCTCCCAGTGTTCCCAATGCTCCCAGTGCTCCCTGTCCTCCCAGTGCTCCCAGTACTCTCAGTCCTCCCAGTGCCCCCAGCCTGCCCAGCCAAGCTCCTCTCCATCCCACTCAGGCTGCAGAGGGAAAAGCCTGGGCTGCAAGGTGGATAAATCCCCTGCTCCAGCCCATTTCAGAGGCTGGACAGTGACACAAACCTTTGTCTGGGTGCTGGAAGATGAAATAGTCCCTGGCTGGGACTGCTGCTCCCGGGGGCTGCTCCCACCAAGGACCTGTCCCCTGAGTCTGAGGCCACCATGACCAACTCCAGGGGCAGGCACTGGAACCTCCACAGGCAGGAAAAGGTCCTGGCAGGGCAAGGGACAGCTCCCTGCAAGTACTGAGGGAGGCAACAGCTGTCAAGTGATATAAACCTCCAGCATCCAGTAATTCCTTCTGTTTTTCCAGAGCCTCGGTGCCTGGGTGCCAGCAGGGCTGGCAGGGACTGTAACGGGCACCAGCTCAGGGCAGGGTTTAACAGACATGGATGTGGCACTTGGGGACATGTGGATGTGGCACTTGGGGACATGGGGTGGATGGGCAGTGCTGAGGGAATGGCTGGACTAGATTTTAATGTCTTTTTCCAAGTGATTCTGGGATTTATCCTGTCAGATGAAAGCTCCCATCCAGGAGAAGCTGTGCAGCTTTTGCCCATCCAGGTGGGTTCAGCTTTTCCCCCATCCAGGTGGGTTTCAGCCTTTCCTTCATCCAGGTGGATTTCAGCCTTTCCCTCATCCAGGTGGGTTTCAGGAGCTGGTAACCCATGGTGCCAACATAATCACCTCAGGGGTGAGACAAGGAATCCCTTCTGTGCCTGTGAATATTGTATAGCTGCTTAGAAATTAAAATGAATTCTGAGTTGTGTAGCATTTATCTGCACTCCTAATTTATGTTTGAACAGGAGAGGAACTATTTTCTGTCTTGAAACCCAAGCTTAATTTTTATCTTTATTATCTTAAGAGCTTAGTGAATAATTAATTCTTTTTCTTGCAAGTATTTTTTTTTTTTAGATTTGAATAAAAATTAATTCAGCCAAGGCCCCAGCTTTGTTTTGATTGATTTTGCAGGAGGCTGTGGAGGTCCCAGCATAGCTGGGGCCACAAAATCAGGCAGTTTTGGGGATAAAGAGCCTCTTCCTCCAGGGGAGCAGTGCTGGGATGGAAATCATGACAAGGAATGGGATAGACAGAGACCAGGACAGAAGGGAGAGGGTGTCAGGGAGTGGGTAGGGATGTGGCTCCTAGGATTTGGCACCTCTGCAAGGATGGATACTTGTTTCTGATGAAATTTTTATTGCTTTCTGTCACTGAAAATATTTATTTATCTTTAATTAGAGATGAAAACCAGGTATAAACTATCCTGGAGCAAACAAACACCAATCCTGGGATGAACCAGGGCCTGAGTTCATCACGCTGGGGATCCCCCACCTGGGGCACCAAAAGCAGCAATAATTTCTTTTTACAGACAAAAAGTCATCACAAGTGAGGGTCCCTCATCCTCAGAGAAAGGACAGGGGGCTTTGCCCTGGCTTTTCCCAGCACAAATTGCCCTTGCAGTCCCACAGCCGCCTGGGCACTCCTGAAACAGCCAATTCCCATTTACAACCCGATTTTTGCTGACAGCTTAGGGTGTGAATGCACAGAAATTCATTCCAAACTTCCTGAATATGGATTTTATTATTAGTGGGAGGAAGAGCCTGTTATTCTGGCAGCATCCCTTTATGTAGGAAAATTAATAAACTCCATATAAATGCTCTGTTTCCATCAGCTCTGGGCTGTCAGTGCTGGCAGCAGGGAGCCACTGCAGGTTTGGTGTGAGCCCTTCACTCTCCACATTTAACCCTTTCTGTGCTGCCTCAATATCAATTCTCTTCTAATCAGTTGCTGTTTCCAGGTTGTTTTCCAGCCCGATAACTGCTGTTATCAGCACCCTGAGCCTGATTCTGACTCTGACCCCAGTTCCTCTCAAGGTCCCACCTGGCTGGAGGTGTTTTTGAGGGAGAGGAACTAAAGGAACACTTGGGGAGCTCCGTGTTGCACAGACATTGCTGCTGAAGGGGTTTCATTTGCACTGGCAGGAGCTGGTACCCTGCTGTGATTGGCATCTTAATCAATCAAAACACTCAGCTGAGGGCTCCTCCTCCTCCTGCAGCCCTGTTTCACTCCAACCTGGATGTGGCCATGAAGCAATGCTTGTGTTTTTATAAGATTATTGTTTCTACCCAGCTGATGGTTTTTGTCCTATGGAGCACAGGCCAAAATGTCACCACCAGCACTCCCATCTCCCTTGGGTTTACTCCAGTGGTGCAGATTTTTGTGGATTTTTGCATGGAGAAAAGGAAAGCTCTGGATTCTCCTGTGTTTAGGATGAGCTAGTACACAGGTCAGAAAAATGCCAGGGAGGAGTCCCCATTATTGGGGCAAAACTGCTCAAACAGGGAGTTTTCAGCAGTATTACGCTGTGTAGTTAACTTTCAGCAGTATTACATGGTGTAGTTAATTTTCAGCACTATTGTGCTGTGTACTTGACCTCACTGACCTTAAATAATTGCATCTTAAAACAGTCTTAAAGGAGCTAGTTAAGGGAGGGAGTACAGCTGGCCATATTTCAGCATTGATTTTCTGCCAGCTCGCTGTACTTTGGATAACTTGAGCTCCACAGATCCCTCACTGAGCTCCCCTCCCTGGGATGGGGCTGCCCCCAGTGCAGCAGGACAGAGGGACAGGGTGGGATGGGCAGTTTTTGTTTCACCTGCTGAGACCTCCCCCCAGATGATGTTTAAACCCAGATTATGTGTAAACAGGAAGAATTTCCAAGTTTTTCAAAAGCTTTGTAATGTTTTGAAACAACTTCATCTCTTAATTCAAAAGTCTGTTTGAATAACCCAAAATGAGATCAGTGTGGAAGGGCTGGAAGATCATCTAACAAAGAGCAGCAATTCCTTCCCATTCAACTCAATTATCCCTGGCTCAGTCTTGGGGAAACAGCCCGATTGCTTTCCTGCCAGCTCCTGGCTGCCGAGTTAATAACATCGCAGGCTGCGTGTGATGCACCAGAGCATTCTGCAATTACTCCTGCAGAATTTCCCTGGGAGGGGCTGCGAGGGCTGCAGGGGCTGGGGGCACATCAAGAGGTGCCTTGTGCCCTTGAATGTCACCCTGACCTTGCTCCTGTTGAGTGTCACCCTGTCCTGCCTCTGGTTATGTCACCCTATCCTGGCTCTGGTTGTGTCACCCTGTCTTTGATCCTGTTGAATGTCACCCTGTCCTGGCTCTGGTTGTGTCACCAGACACAACCTCTTGGCTTTGAATGTCACCCTGTCCTTGCTCCAGTTGAGCATCACCCTGTCTTTACTCCAGCTGAGCGTCACCCTGTCCTGGCTCTGGTTGTGTCACCCTGTCCTGGCTTTAGCTGTGTCCTCCTGTCCTGGCTCCTCCTTTCACGGTGCTCCAGCACTGACAGACCCCGTTGGCCTCGGGCTGTGCTGGACAGGATGAGGCACACCGGGCCGATCTCTGGGCTCCTCTCAGACGAGGCACACAAACCGATCCCCGGTGCCCCTCTCGGATGAGGCACACCAGGGCCTTTGTGCTCCCTTTGGATGAGGCACACCGATCCGATGCTCCCCTCGGATCAGGCACTCCAGGCCAAACCTCAGTGCTCTTCTCAGATGAGGCACATCGACAGATCCCGGGTGCTCCCCTCAGATGAGGCACACCGGGCCGATCTCCTGTGCTCCCTTCAGATCTGGCACACCGGGCCGACCCCCAGTGCTCCCTTTGAATGAGGCACACTGGGCCGATCTCTGTGCTCCCCTCAGATGAGGCACACCGGGATCTCTGTGCCCCTCTCGGATGAGGCACACCGACCGATCCTCAGTGCTCCCCTCGGATGAGGCACACTGGACCCATCTCCCGTGCTCCCTTTGGATGAGGCACACCGGGCCGATCCCCGGTGCTCCCCTCGGAGGAGGCATACCAGAGCGATCTCTGCGCTCCTCTCGATCTCTGGGCTCCTCTCAGATGATGCACACCGGGCCGATCTCTCTGCTCCCCTCGGATGAGGCCACACCAGAGCGATCTCTGGGCTCCCCTCAGATGAGGCACACTGGGATCTCTGTGCCCCTCTCGGATGAGGCCACACCAGGCCGATCTCCCATGCTCCCTTTGGCTGAGGCACACTGGGCTAATCCCTGGTGCTTCCCTTGGATGAGGCACAGCGACCGATCGCGGTGCTCCATCCCCGGTGGATCCGGGCCGTGAGCGGCAGCAGCAGCAGCAGCACGCAGCAATTGTGCTCCCTGGCTGCCGCACCGAGCCCTGCAACCCCGCGGCTCCGCAGCTCGGCATCGCACCCGCGGCAGCGCACAGGGGCTGCGAGAGGCTAAAAAGGGCTGGGGCTGCCCATTTGGCGTTTTACCAGCTGGATCAGCCCTGTCTCCTGCTGTAAATCCAGCACAGCAGTGAGAATGATCCAGGGCAGCACACGGGGAACCCCTGAGCGCAGGGAACCCTCCCTGCGACAACTCCCTGGCCGCTGCCACGCTGCCAAGAACCACAAACCCAGGCTGTAATCCCTCCTTAAGCACCTCGGCAATGAGAGGATTAACCAGGGATCTGCCATGGCCGTGTGCCATGGCTGAGCCTGAGAAATCCCGAAGGGAATTCCCGTGCACTCCCGATCTCCCTCCCGTCCTCCTCTCCCACACAAAGATGCTCCCGTGTGGCAATTAATATTGCTTGAAATGAATATTGTGGGAATTAATATTGTGGGAATTAATACTGCTTGGGAAACGGGATTCAAACCACCTGCAACAACCAGGTTTTCAGGCCGAAACTGACAGAATCCTTGACGTTTCTCTAATTCCCCGTCCCTCCCCTTAGAGGGAAACTGAAGGGAGGTTTTGTCCCGTGCCCTCCCGATCTCCCTCCTGCCCTCCTCTCCCACACAAAGATGCTCCCGTGTTGCAATTAATATTGCTTGAAATGAATATTGTGGGAATTAATACTGCTTGGAAAATGGGTTTCAAACCACCTGCAACCACCAGGTTTTTCAGGCTGGCAGCTGAACTGACAGAATCCTTGAAGTCTCTCTAATTCACCTTCCCTCCCCTTAGAGGGAAACCGAAGGGAGGATTTTGTCCCATGCCCTCCCTGATCTCCCTCCTGCACTCCTCTCCCACACAGGGATGCTCCTCCGGTCCCTGCTGTGCTCCAGCCCCGGACTGTGCAAAAAAACCCCTGGAATTTCAGCAAAGAAGGTGTGCTGAAAGAAAAGAGATATAAGAAGAAATAAACTGATAAACTCAAGTAAATAAAGATAAAGGGAAAAACAAAACAAAACAAGAAAAAGGCAAAAAAACCCAAACAAAACAACAAAAAATAAAAAAACCCAACAGAGAACGCAAACAAACTGTTAAATGAACACAAACTGTAAATTCCCAGTTACAGAGTGTTTCCAGCCCCTGTTGATGAGCAGCACCCCATTTTCCAGCCCTCACCCAGATCCGTGGGGAGGGGATGGATGGGGCAGCACCTGTGGGCAGGACACCTGTGCTCAGCGCTTCTGCAGGACACCTGCCAACACCTGCAGGCTCCAAAATCTCTTCCCAAGTTAACCCTTCTTGCTACAAACCATCAGGAGAGCCCTGGTCCCCAGCGGGATGTCCCTGGGGGCTCCCTCGGGGATCCAGGCATGGTCACATCCTTCCAGCATCCCTGTTCTGCCTCTCTCTGCTCCATCTCCCCAGTCTGCAGGAGCACAGCATCCTCTCAGAGCCCCAGCTCTGCCCCAGCTCCCCACACCCAGCACAGACATGACTTTTAATGATGTGCAAATTAGCTCAGGGCACTGCGATCAATCCTGGGCTCATCACGTCGGTGATGGGACCTGGTGGCTCTTTGTTCGGGGGCAGCAGCTGAGAAGGAGGAGGAGGAGGAGGAGAGAGGGAAGGCTGCTCTGCCCGGTGCTCCAGACACTCAGGAATTGATTTGGGATTGTTTCTGAGCAGCAGGCGATCCAACAATCAGATATATTTCTCTTGCAGGTCTGAGTGCAGAGCTCTATTATTCATACTCTGGCTTTAAGTTATGGCCAGTGTCGTGTCAAATGTACCAATTCCAGCAGCTTTAATGGAGTTGGCCTCTGCACCCCTCGCCAAGTGGCAGCTGATATTTTCTGCCCACATCCCTTGTATCTGCAAGGGGAAAATATCGAATGCTCCCTGTGGCTCTTGTTCCAGCGCCTGGGAAGGGGAGGGGAGGGTTCCTGGCCCTGGTGACACCACGTGTGCCAGCCTGCACATGGCCAGTGTGTAAAACACCAATCACTTGTTTTTAAAATTTTAAAAGTTTAATCGTAATAAAAAGGTTATAAAAATAGTAATACAATTAGAGTAATAATAATTTGGACAATTTGAATTAGGACAATATGAGACAACAAATACAAAGAGTTACAGATGTCCGGGTACCTTTTTCTGGGCAGCACGAGTCCGAAAAAGGGCACCCGTTAACAAAGGATTAACCCTTAAAAGCAATAGTCTGTTGCATATTCATACATCTCATACATGATGCATAAATTCCATTCAAATACAGGATTCTGTCTGGTCATCCTCAACTTCTTCCTCCAAATCCTAACAGCACCTTCGAGACGGGAAGAATTTCATTTCTTCTGATAAGAGGGCAATAAATTCTTTTTCTCTGAAAGATTCAGGTGTCCTGTGGCTGCTATCTCACTGCAAGTCCTTTCTTTAAAAAAAAGTATCCTACATAGCATTGCTTCTATTTTAACAATTTTTATAACCTAAAACTATATTTAACACAGTACTTAAGAGAATTAATACAGCATCACTTTCTAACACAACACATATTCATTTTAATATTTGCAAAAAGCCAGTCATAAAATACATGCATTTTTCACAGCCAGGCACGTGTGGCTCCTGGCACTGCCACACCAGGGCACCCCAGGGCCACCTTGTGTGTCATCACCAACTGGGCTTTGCTCCACCGGTGTCACCCAGGGATCTCAGAGAGGAGAAAAGCCCAGCTCCACGTGCTCACAGCTTTCCTGGCCCTTTGGCCACCACTTTGCCAGCCAAGTGCAAGCTGCCGTGCTGGTGCTGGTGTGACAAGCAGCAGGACCTGACTGGGAGCCTGGTGCAGGATGCTCACTTCAAGCCAGCCCTCACTCATCAGCCTCTCTCAGCTCACACCAGTGAAATACCTGATGGGGTGGGAGGAAAAACCTTGAAATCCTGCCACTGAGAGGTTGAAGGTGTGCGAGGTTGAAGGTGTGCCCTGAGCTGCTCTTGCTGCCTTCTCCTCCTGCCCCAGCCATGAGGAGGCTGCAGCACCAGTGAGTGTTGTGTGCTGGGCATGGGGATGTGGGGAGGAAATGTTTCCTGCAGGTGGGATCATCCTCCAGAGAGCTGGAGGAGCAGGGCTGCCCCTTGGGAGGAGGGCAGGAGGGTGGGTGGTGCCTGGGGTGCTGTGGGAGGCCCTCACTGTGCCACCACATCTTCCCTCCTGCGCACCCCTTCCTGACCTCTGTGTCTGGGAATGCTCCAGGCAGGCTCTGAGCAGCTGGAAGGGCTCAAGACATGTTCCCAAATTCCCTGGTGGTTACATATCCTGTCCATGCTCCAACACTGCCACTGCAGCTGGGGCAGAGACCCTGCAGACGTTGGTTCATGTTCTGCTGCCGCTCAGAGCTCAGCCTTTGGTCCATAATTGAACCAAATGTTTTAAAACAAGCTTTGATCTCTTGGAAAATGCAATTCTCCTGGCTGCCCCCATCACCATGGCACCTGTAAACAACTGGCAACCTGCCCACCTCCTAATTTTAGTAACTAATTACCTCTCGTTATCTCACATCAGGCCAGTAGCCAGCATGTCACCAAGTGATTAATACGGCTCACACAGCAACATGGAGCTGCATCCCTCACTCACCACCAGAGTCATCCTGTTTGCTCTCTCGTTGTTTACCTTCATAAAGCAGTGGAAAAGGCAGGAAATACAAGGAATCCGTATTTACTGCTGGATGAGCAGCTGGGAAGGAAAAGGAGCAATAGGGCTGGGCCAAGATCTCCTGGAAGCTTTGAGGAATTTGTAATTAAGATTTAACCCAGGAGCCTCTAATGGGCTTGTAAATCCTCTGCCCCTCTGCATGACCAGTGCAGCCTGTGGGCTGTTGACACCCTGCAGATGGATTTTAAACCAAAAGGTCTTGAACCATGACATGACAGAAGGAGGATTTCTCTTAAATTGTTTTCCACTGCCTTTCCCCCCCCCCCATAGGTTCTCCCACAAGTCTGGGAAGGACCCACTTGCATCCCATCCCATCCCATCCCACCCCACCCCACCCCACCCCACCATCCATCCCATCCCGTCCCATCCACCATCCATCCACACCAATCCATCCCATCCCATCCCATCCCATCCCATCCCCTCCCATCCCATCCCATCCCTCAGCTCCTGCACGTGGCTGGCCACAGGATTGTGCACTGAGCCAATAAATTCAATTGTGGTGGCTCCATCAATACCAATTTTGATGATACTAAAAAGAGCCTGACCAGAGGCACCAACCCTGCTCTCTAAATTAACACAGACCATTTTTTCACCCCTGAAATTGTCCCATTCCATCCGCCCATCATAGGAGCATCGCTCAGTCATCTTAGGATAATGGATGTGGGGGAGCTGGGTGGGCCTGGTAAGAGGAAGTGGGGGGTGAGGGTCTGGGGCAGGAGGGCAGCTGAGGGGGGCAGTGTCTTGGTTTGGAAAGCCAGGAGTCTGTAAGGAAGACAGGAGCCTCCTCTGAAACAGAGAATGTAAACCCTCCCCACCCCTCCAAATTGCTATAAATTATAAATTAAGGGGCTCTCAGGCAAAAATATGGGAGCAGGAAATAACAGTTCTTTAATAGGGAAAGGAGAAAAAAATAAAAGGATAAAATAAACAATGCAGTGAACTAAACCAGCACTGCCAGAGTCAGAACCCAACCGTACACCCTGTGGGTCAGGGTGCTGGTAGGAATCCAATTGGAAATGTGGCTGCAGCCTCCTGCAGTGTCAGGGGTGGTTCTGTTGGAGCAAGGGGGATCTGTAGAAATGGATGTATTCTTCCTCTGAAGATCCAGTGGAAGAAGAGGCAGCTGCTGCTCCTCTGGGCAATCCAGTGCAGAAGCCGTGCTGGTGTTCCAGAATCTCCAGATTCTATCCGGGTAGGAATGCTTGGCTCCTCCCTCTGGGCTCACATCTCCCAATGGGATGCTGTAGTTCTTATCAGCCATGCAGGGACATTCAATAGCTGTTATCAGCAGGTGTCCCCTCCCAAGGGAGGAGTGAATGTGGTCACTCAAAGGGATAGATAAGGCAAACTGCCCACTTGACAAAGGTAATCTGCCATACAGATGGTAATGGAAAACATCTTGCATTGCAATCTGGAACAGGCAGGAAATCAGGTTTGGGGTGTTTGGGGCTCAAACCTGCCGAGGGCTCAGTCCCATCCTCACCCAGGCTCCTCCAGCAGCAAGGGCAGGCGAGCACTTGCAATAATGAGGTATTCAGCACTGACACCTTTTAATTCCCCAAATGATTAACTTGCAGCAGATTAGAGCTGGGATGGCTATTTAATTAACAGACACGTCAAGCTTGCTTATGAGTCATTAAAAAAACCCACCCTAATGATTGACTTGTTAATACGGAAGAAATCAATTAGATTTTTTTTTCATTCCTCCTCTGAAGTTTTTGGATCCAGCCGAAAGGAGGGAGGAAGAAAGGATGCTGGGATTCAGCAGAGCTTTATTCTTTACAGAGGAGGTTGCAGGAGCAGCTGGAGGCAGGGATTTGGAGGAGTTTTGGGAGGCAGGGACTGAGCCCTGTCCCAGGATGCAGAGGAGGATGTGAGCAACACTTCAGCACCAGGTTGTGTGGCAGAAAAGCTGCCCTGCCCTCCCTCAATCCCCTCATGCTCTCATCCAGGACCAAGTTCCTGGGCTGAACTGCCTGGCTCCCCATGTGACTTTCCCAGAGGGCCAAGGAAGGGCGGATGGGAATGGCTGGAGTGGGAAGGGGGATGCAAAGAGGCTGCCCTGGGGCTGGGGCAGCTCCTCAGCCCAAAGCTGGGGGAGGTGGATTACTGCAGTGGTTACAGAGGCGTTCTGCAGGTGCTGAGGTCACGATGCATCCAGGGAAAACACAGCAAAGGCTGGACCTGAGCAGGAGTTGTCTGCTCAGAGAAGTTCAAGGGCAAAGAGGATTTGGGAGCTGCAGCCAGAGTGGCCCAGAGAGCCCCGAGCTCAGCAGGGTCAGGTTCAGGGAGATCTGAAGATATCCCGAGCACCACATCAGTGTCAGGACAGGGGAGAGCCCGCCCGACCCTCTTGTTCCCAGGGGAAAGCCCACGAGGGGTTAAACGCCTTTCTCACACACAATTATGTATTGCTGTCTTCGGAGCCTGACTTAATGCACAGGAACTCTGATTGCTCAAGTCGTAGATTGCCTCTTGACATTAATTACTATGTAAATCCGGCAGATTAACATTGTCAGATGATGAGTGGCAAGTCTCACTCGCAGTCAGTCTCCCAGGAGCGCCGCGGTTGCAGAAGTTGCCATAGCGATTTTTTCCTCTTGGAAAAATAACCCAACAGATAATAGAATAAACTCAAAACAAGCCAGCACATCCCTGTGCTCCCACCAGGCGCTGCTGCTCTTTCTGCTGCTCCCAGACCCTCAGCTGGACCCTGCTGGGGGAAGAGCTCAAGTTGCATTTTGACCCATCAGTGGGTTTAATGCTCTTCAAGTGCCTCTCTGGCTCCTCTTAGTGCTTCCTGCCTAAGTGGCTGTGATGGGGAGGCTCATCCCAACTGCCCAGGAGCTGCCTGGCTCCTGTTCCCCAGCTTTGGTCACTCTGTGCCCCCTTGGGGGCTCATCCCCCTGCCCAGGAGCTGCCTGGCTCCTTCTCCCCCCATTTTGGTCACTATGTGCCCCATGGAGGGCTCATTTCCCCAAATCCCCAGTGTGCTTTGCCTCGTGTCCTGCTTCCCACAGCTGCCTCGCTCCTCTCCAAGTGTCCTCATTCTGGCCTGCATGTGCCGGCATGGTTCCCCCAGCACAAAACTGGGGATCAGGCAATGTGCTGCTTTTTCCTGGCAGGCAATGTGGTGCTTTTTGGGGAACAGAAAACCCCTCTGGGTCTGCTCGAGGAGGAGATTTGATGTTGTTATCCCAGCCTCTGAAGCCAAACAGTGCAAAGAAAAGGCAAAAAACTCCTCGTTTTTCACTCAGGATTAAAGATGCATGAGCAGAACGAGCAGGGCTGCTCACTGAGGAGTCAGGGGCTTTGAAGGTGAGCTGAAAGCTCCCCACATAAATTGATAAAGTGCCTCAGATCTGTGGTCAGGAGAGCACAGGCAGGCAGCTGCAAGCCTTGCTGTGCCTGGGCGTGCTTTGGCCTGGCCCCCCAGCCCCGTGCCCTGGTTCATGTCAGCCCTGAACTGCCAGGTGAGTGCCTGAGATGCCCCTGGGGCTGCTCTGGTCCAAGATTTCCTTGCCAGTGCTCTCACACAGATCACCCAGCTCCAAGGCACTGAAACGGGGTGTGGGAATCCACAAAATCAGAGGGTTTTGGGAAAGCTGCAAAAGGCAAGCCCCAGAGGCAGCAGAACTGTGATTGGAGCTAAGCAGCAGCCATGAGATAGGTCAGCAGAAAAATTATTTAAACTGTAGAAAAGCAAGGACAAATAGAACAATGGTCTGAGTATTAATGCTGGTCTAGAATTGCTCTCTAAGCTACAGAAAAGTTTATCTAGCGAGATATTAGGAAGTTTGAAGGTTAATAATGGAGCTCTGTGCATTGTGTTTTAAAGCTTACAAGCAGGTATTGTATTTGAAATAAGCAAGCATTGTTTAACCAAAGGTACCTGTGCTTATAGTGGTTGGATGGAACTACTGTCAGTGTGCTTTTGCTTTGTGTGATTGGTCAAAAAACTTATAAAGTGAGTTGTAACATTGAGTTCTTTGTCTGCTGCCTGGGATGTGAGCTGGTGGCATCTTCCTATTGACATAACCATGGAATGTGACTGATGCTGGAAAATAAAACAGCTCAAGGCATGTTCCACAGCAGTCCTGTCCCGTTTGTGATTTGTCATGGACCCCAGCCGGCCACACAGGGGTCCCCCCGGCCCCCCCCAGATCCCACGCCCCACCCAGGCTGAGCCTGGCATCACCCTCTGCTCCCCTGGCACAGACCGCGGGGCTGGGCGGGCTCTGCAGCACCACCACCCCTGTGTGCCCCGAGGGAAGCTGCACGACAGAGGTTGTTTATTGCCTTTGAAAGGCAAGAATATGTTCCTCATCCGTGTCATACTTCTAAAAATACCAGACGTGTTGCCCCGACTCCCCTCTCGAGCGCTAATGACAGCTGAGGAGAGACGTCTGTATCATAATGGATGAGAAACAAGTGCCTCTGTACCCGGGAGAAGGCTGATTATTTTTCTGGCAAGATACATTAAAAAATGCCTTGTGACACAAAGTAACATTAATGTCAGCGAGCGGCAGCGCGGCGCCTCCGGGGAGCCCCGCTCCTGTCACCCTGATTAAATTAGCGCGTTCCCCGCATCCAGCCGCCCATCAATATTCATCTCGGGGTGTGCCCGAGCCGGGCTGCCGCTGCCTGGCGGGCCCGGGAAAGCGAAACAGCCTCAGCCGCGGGATGCAGGAGCGGATCCAGGCGTGGTTGCCCTCCAGGCAGTGCCCGAGCATCCCCATCTCCATCCCCCAAACATCCCCCTCTCCATCCCCTGAGCATCCTCCTCTCCATCCCCTGAGCATCCTCCTCTCCATCCGCTCTCCATCCCCGGAGCATCCCCCTCTCCATCCCCTGGGCATCCCCCTCTCTACACCCCAAATATCCCCCTCTCCATCCCCTGAGCATCCCCCTCTCCATCTCCTAAGCATCCCTCTCTCCATCCCCAAACATCCCCCTCTCCATGCCCGAAGTATCCCCCAAGCATCCCCCTCTCCATCCCCTCTCCATCCCCTGATTTTCCCCCTCTCCATCCCCCAAGGATCTCCCTCTCCATCCCCCAAACATCCCCCAAATATCCCCCCCTCCACACCTCAAACATTCCCCTCTCCATCCCTCAAGTCTCCCCCTCTCCATCCCCTCAGCATCCCACTCTCCATTCCCTGAGCATTCCCCTCTCTACACCCCAAATATCCCCCTCTCCATCCCCTCAGCATCCCCCTCTCCATCTCCTGAGCTTTTTTCCCTCCATCCCCCAAATATCCCTCTCTCCATGCCCCAAGTATCCCCCAAGCATCCCCCTCTCTATTCCCTCTCCATCCCCCAAGCATCTTCCTCTCCATCCCCCAAATATCCCCCTCTCCACACCTCAAACATTCCCCTCTCCATCCCCTAGGCATACCCTCTTCATCCCCTCTTCATCCCCTCTCCATCCCCCTCTCCATCCCCTGAACATCCCCCTCTCCATCCCCAGACCCGAAGAGGGGCAGGGATGTGGCCACACCAGCACTCTGGAGTGATGCTCCACAGGCAATTCCTGCTTGGTCCATGGGATATTCCCTCAGCAAACAGAATTTTCAGAGTGAAATGAATTTTGGAATGAGAACATGCCAGACCCCCTGGGTTTGGCTCGGTGTTTCCTGCTTTCAGAAGCCCCAGCCTGTGGGAATTCACAGGGGTTCCTGGCTGGAATGCCCATGCCTGGATCTCCTGCCTCTCCTCAGAAGATAATTATGCCCTGCTGGGCTTTGCAAAATTCATGGCCATAAATGTCTCCACACGAGGAAGGTGCTGTAACTCATGAAGAATCAAATGCCAAAATGCTGCTGAGGAAAGGCCGGAAAGAGCTTTAATTGCCCCAATGAATCAGTGTCATCCCAGGCTTCCAAGGCATCACCGCTGCACACCAGCCCTGCTGGCAGCCTGGCCTGGGGATGTGCTTCCAGAAGTGCTGCCAAACAAGCAGCTGTGGATCCTCCTGCCAGCTCCCACCCCTGTGAGTGCAGCCTCATCCTGTGCAGGGCCCTGGCTCCCCAGCTTGCCCCCATAACCTCTCCTGGATGAAAGAGCAGGATCTCCACATCTCCAGGAAGGAAAGCAGAGGATGTGCAGGGCCAGCCCTGGCTTCCAGTGTGCCCCCATAACCTCTCCTGGATGAAAGAGCAGGATCTCCTCATCTCCAGGAAGGAAAGCAGAGGATGAGCAGGGCCTGGGGAGGTGCAGGGACACCCCAGCACTGCCAGCTGCCAGCCTGGGATAGATATTCCATAATTCTGCTGCTGCTGCTGCAGGGGGGTGGTAATGGGTGAGAACAGGCAGTTTAAGGAGCTGTGCAGGGGCTGCCCTGAGCTGAGCTCTCTGGAAGGTGCCAATCTGCTGGGTGAGGGAGCCTGGACTTGCTGCATTCACATGGGAGCTGCCACCCACCTGAAGCATTGCCTGTAGCGCCTCAGGCTGGTTTGGGTTGGAAGGAGCCATAAAACCAATGTCATTCCAATGGTGGGACACCTCCCACCATCCCAGGGTGCTCCAAGCTCTCTCCAGCTTGGCCTTGAGCAATGGGGCAGCCACAGCTTCTCTGGGCAGCCTGTTCCAGAGCCACACCACCCTTCCAGGAAAGAATTTTTTCCCAATATCTATCTAAACCTGTTGTCCTTCAATTTAAAACCCTATTTCTGGTCACCCCAGCTCCATCCTCAGTTCAGGGCTGACTTGCCAAGGGATCCAAGCACAGCAGCTGGCACTGCTCCTGCTGCCATTGCCACAGCCTGGGGTCCTGTGGGCTTCCAGTGGTCAGCATGGTTAAAACCACACTTTAAAAGCTTTTTAAAACTGAACTCCCTGGGAACTTGTTATTCCAGGATTGCAGCCATTAAGGACTTGTTAATATTTATGAAATAATTAATAGATTGCACCTCTGTTCTTTAATAACTCATGTGAAGTTGTGCTGGGGAAGGCGGTACTGGGTGTTCTGCTCAGAGCAGCTCAGAGCAGGAGGAGCCCTTAATTATGTATTAAACACACACAGATTTATTGCACAAAGTTATGAAAAACAAAGGCATTTAATTCAAGAAATAACGAGGCAAGTTCTGCTACCTGGAGAGCCGTGTTAATGAGGCAACTGGCTGTGGAGCTCTGCTCCAAGGAAAAACATTTACAGGGCCTGGCCCCATTGTGATGAGCTTGCTCTTCATGTGGAAGGTTCAGTGCTCAGCAGGACAGGTGTTGGGAAGGGAAGGTGGGGCCACCCCAGAGCACACACAAGATGTTTTCTGGGAGTTTACCCACTGTCTGCTCCTCTCCATGAGCCCAGGATGTTCCTTTGCTCCAGGGACCCCTGTGCAGGTGCTCCCTGTGAAAAACGCCAATCGTTTGTTTTTTAAATTTAAAAAGTTTAATAATAATAAAATGGTTATTAAAAAAGCAATATAATTAAAGTAATAATAATTTGGATAATTAGGATTAGGACAATATGAGACAACAGAAACAAAGAGTTACAGATGTCTGGGTACCTTTTGCTGGGCAACATAAGCCTGAAAAAGGACCCACGTTAACAGAGGATTAACTCTTAAAAGCAACAGACTGTTGCATATTCATACACCTCACACATGATGCATAAATTCCATTCAAACACAGGATTCTGTCTGGTCAGTGTCAGCTTCTTCCTCTGAATCCTAACAGGCATCTTCAGGGCTGAGCAAGGTGGGAAGAATTTCGTTTCTTTTGATAATGGAGCAATAAATTCTTTTTCTCTGAAAGATATTGGTGTCTTGTGGCTGCTATCTCGGTGCAAGTCCTCTCTTTAAAAAAAGTATCCTACATAGCATAGTTTCTATTTTAACATTATGTTATAACCTAAAACTATATTTAACACACTACTTAAAAAATAAATACAGCATAACTTTCTAACATAACACATATAATATTCATTTTAATATTTGTAAAAAAAAAATCATAAAATACACATTTTTCACACCCCCTCATGCAGGCTGAGGGTCTCTGGAGTGGCACTGAAACCCCTGATGGCAGCACACTCACAGACTGCTGCCCAAACCACGATCTGTATTTTCAATTTTCCAAAAGATTATGTTTTCATCTTAAAAGATGTTGTCTGCTGCTTTTTGACCTGAACCAAGTGAGAGACAATAGAATCCAGATGAAATATATATCCACATTAATCTTACACAGCCTGGTGCTGTTTCCAGGTGCTGCAGTGGGAGCAGATCCAGCTGCAATCAGATGCCCACCTGGGTCTGAGTGGTTCCTACTCTGATTTAACAGGATTAAATGCTGCTGTGAAATGCAGCTGGTGCCAGTGCAGGGAGCACAGCTTCCCCCTGGGAGGGGCTGGAAAAGCTCAGGAGGATGTTTTCCCAAAGAAACATCCATGGCAGGGGAAGGGTGTGACCCTGTCACCTCCAGCCATCAGAAGGTGACAGTGGGGTTGACAAGGCAGCTCTGCTCCAGGCTGGGCCATGCAGCTGCTGCCAGCTGGGTAGAATGGTGCTGTGCCCTCTGGGATGGTGCTGTGCCCAGGAGGATTCTGTTCTGCCCAGTGGGGACATGGTCTCAAGCTGCCCCAAGGGAAATATAGGTTGGATATTAGGAAAAAGTTTTTTACAGAAAGGGTGATAAAGTTCTGGATTTCACATATCTGGTGATAATGTTCTGCCTGGGGAGGTGGTGGAGTCACCATCCCTGGGGGTGTTTAACAAAGCCTGGATGTGGCACTGGATGCCAGGGTTTGGTTGAGATGTTGGGGCTGGGTTGGACTCGATGATCTTGAAGGTCTCTTCCAATCCAGTAACTCTGTGATTCTATGAATGATGCTGTGATGAGGGGATGATGCTGCACTGAGCAGGATGATGCTGTGCCCTCTGGGATGATGCTGTGCCCAGCAGGATTCTGTTCTGCCCAGTGGGATGATTTTGTGATGAGGGGATGATGCTGCACTGATCAGGATGGTGCTGTGCCCAGCAGGATGATGCTGTGCTAAGCAGGATGGTGCTGTGCCCAGCGGGATGGTGCTGTGCCCAGCAGGATGTCGCTGTGCTGAGCAGGATTATGCCACCTCAGCATTTGGACAGCCACTTCCAGCCCGATTTTGGCAGCAGGGGCCAACCCGCCCGCCCACCTCGGCCAGCAGAGAGCATTCACTTTGCTTTGTATCTCCTCAGCTTCCTCCTGCAATTTGCATTTCAAAGCCTCTCGTGTGCTGCCTGTGTCCCCAGACAGCCCCTGTGCAGCCACAGGAGCTCAGGCCAAGGTGAGGGGCACTCAGAGCCCTCAGAGGCACAAATCCCTGCCAGAGACAGGCTGGATCCCCCCAGCCACATCCCAGAGCCAGGCATGGTGGGGCTCCAGCTGTAGCAGGAGAATACTGGGGAAAGGAGAGAGAGAAATTGGAGTCAGAGGCAGCAAATGCAGCTCCCCAGAATGGATGTACATTTTCATTATACACTGAGTAATTGGTGGTAATACAAGAGATATGGGCAGTATCATTATAGACCAGGCTGTGCTGGAGATGGATTATCATCATCTGTCATTATCTGGGCTTCCTTGTGGCTGCTAAAATTGTAGAACATGATTTTAATAACCCTGGAAGGCAAGAATCATTTTTCTTTTGTCACTTAACAACTTGGCCTCATTCACTGATACCTTTAAATAAGAAGGGGGGATTAATTTCTAGTGGGATAAATGCAGACCTGGTTGTTTCCTCCTTTCTTCATTTGCAAAGGGGCCCCCCTTCCATGCCTGACAGCTTTCAAGGAAATTGCAGATAATGGGGACAGGATGCCAGCGTGGAGCAGGGGGCACAGCATCACCCAGAGACGGGGTGGTGCTGACACAGTGCCAGCCCTGGGACCCTCTCCCTGCTCCCTTGTGCCCCCAGGAAGGGCACTGATGGCACTGGGAACCACAGGGAGTCTTGGCCAGGAGATTTGGGCAGTCTCAGAGCCATCAGGGTGGTGCAGGCACCCCAACCTTCAGTCCCATCCAGCAGGGCACAGACACAGAGCCAGGGGAGCTGCGTCACTCCTGACCCCCCTGGACACTGTCAGGCTCATCTGGGGATGTCTCATCTCTCACTCCTCTTGGCCATGGAAAAAGCCAGCAGCAGGAGAGGGACAAATCAAATTACAAGGCAGCTAATGAAAATAATGGGGAATAAAGCACTTTTGGAGGCTGCTTGGTTGGATTCCTATTTCCCTGTGTCACTGTGTTCAAGCAGGGATGTTTATAACCTCACGAAGACATTTCATTGCCTTTGTGATTAGCTCAATTGACCGTGGATTTTTTGCTCTCCCAGATCTCAGTCCCTGTTGGAGGAGCAGTGCCAGCTCCAAGTCACATTCCTGCCCCACAGCTCCAGCACCCAGAGCCCTCCCTGTGCCTTCCAGGGGCCTGGCACTGATATGGATGGGGAATGAAGGGGATCTCCGCAGCCCAGATTGGGGGTTCATACAGCAGCAGCAAGGGGGGAGCACTTGGGAGAGCTTTGCCCCTTTTCCATGCAATGCTCCAGCCATGAGCAGCTGCTGGTGGCTGCCCTATCTGCAACTATTGACTCTGAGTAAATAATCCCCAGGTATCCTTTTCTCCTGATAAAAGCTGGTTTTTTTTCTATTATTCTCAGAGGTGTTTATTAGAGCAGAAAAATAATAGTGCTTTGCTTGCAGCCTGATTGCTGGGAAGTGATGGGAATGGCCAGGCAGCCCCAGAGCTTGGATCAGAGTCAGAGCTGCTGCCTGGCACCAGGGGCACAGCCAGGTGAGGGGCTGTGCTGGGGGGGTGAGAAGCCCCTGCCCAGGTGGTTTGATGGGAGGCAGCATCAAAGAGAAATTTATTTTCAGCAATAGCAGGAGGAGATGCTTCGTAAGTCTGAGCTCGGGAGTGATTCAGCAGAAAAGAGCAGGAATTTCCAGGAATATGAGGGGTGAGAGGCCAAACTCATGGGGAGGTTCCTCTGCCACAGACACCTGCGTAACAGAGGCAGAATTTAGGGACAGGCAGGTTCTAGGTTGTGCCATGAAGGATCTCTCCCTCTTGCCCATCCACCCTGTCAAACCACTCTGCCACGCTGGAGCTGCAGCCCCCTGGCACCACTTTGGCATCTCACAGAGCAGAGATGAATAATGGCAGCACATCCCACCCTTCCTCCCCTCCCCATGCCCATCAGGGCCTCCCCGGATCTGCCACGCAGAAATTAATCCTCCTGCCTCATTAATTGCAGGAATGTGTCGGGAGCTGCTCAAGGTCAGCCTGGAGGACCCCTGCCATCAATCCTCTCCAAATTGCAGCTGCCTCGTGGGGAGGAGCTGGCAGTGGCACAGCAGGGACAGGCACTGGGGACATCTCTGGTGTTGGGTGACCAGAACCTGCAGACACAGGAGGGTCCTGCATGGGTGTCCCAGGAGTGGCTCCATGCTGCCCATGTCCCCCTGTCCCCTGGTGATGACATCCTCTCCTGACCACCTCTCCCCACTTGATGGGGAGCCCTCTGCTCCCTCCTCATTGCTGGTGGCTGAGCAAGGGGATAGTCTGAATTAATTGCATTGGGCACCAATTAACCAGCTCTCCTCACCCATTAGAGACTGCAGAAGCTTCTGCACTTGGATCTTGCATCTTACGTGACTGGCAATATTCTATTTTTTTTTAGGGAATGAAAAGAAGAAAGGGAAAATCCCTTTAGGGGAGCTGGGCTTTGCTGCCTGCGGAGCTGCTACACACCAGGAATGTACTTTATTGTGTTTAAGAGCAATGATCCACCCAGCAGGGATGGAATCAGAGGTACTGGGAACACAGAGATGTCTGAGAGCTCCTGAGCACTGAACATGGGGCTGCTGCCTGTGAACTGCAACCAGAGCTGCTCACAGGGTCTGGATGTGCCCAAGGGCTGCTGTCCAGTGCCTTCAGTCCCCATCTCACACTCTGCAACCAGGAAAAACCCCACAGCTGCTTCCCCTTTCCACCTTCCCCCTTGCCTGATGGCCGCAGCCTTGGGAGGTTCTCATGTCACAAACTGGGAGCCACTGCCCCACCACTCACCCCAAAACTGCTCCGTGAGCATCCACCCTCCCTGCAAACTGTGCTCCCCTTGCACCATGGCCTGTGTCACCTGCACATGGGACCCTCTGGCACCCAGCTGGCTCTCACACCCCAGCAGCCCCCTCCCCACACATCCTCCTGCCAGGCTGGGCTCAGGATCCCTGCAGGACCCTGCCTCGTATGCCTGTGTCACAGACATCTTTTATGAAAAATCCTTTCCTTGGGATTTTCGTCCTGAGAAGCTGAGAGGCCTCAGGAACAAAATGTAAACAATGATTATCTGCTGCTGTGGAATGCAACATCTGTGATTGGTCTCATGTGGTTGTTTCTAATTAATGGCCAATCACAGTGCGCTGGCTCAGACAGAGTCCAAGACACAAGCCTTTGTTATCATTCCTTTCTATTCTATTCTTAGCCAGCTTTCTGATGAAATCCTTTCTTCTATTCTTTTAGTATAGTTTTAATGCCATATATATCATAAAATAATAAATCAGCCTTCTGAAACATGGAGTCAGATCCTCGCCCCTTCCCTCATCCTGAGACCCCTGTGAACACCGTCCCATTCCTGTCCCATGGCAGGGACGGGCTCTGGGAGCTTGTGAGCGTGACTCAGAGCCGAAGGGGAACCGAGAGCGCTGACAGGGGGCACGTCTGCTCCATCCCCGCTCCCGGGCAGCTCTCCCGGATCATTGGCACGCTCGGAGCCTGCTGGATGAGCCTTTCCCAGGGCGAGGCGAGCCCTTGGACGGCCGTGCACTGGTGATGGATACAAAATCTTCTCCTCAACCCGATCCCAGCCTGCGGCGGGGCCCCAGCGGTGGCGGGCGCTTGCCGGTGTCCAGCTGGGTGTTTGCAGCGCTGCGCCCTCGGTTCCCACGGAGATGCCCAGGTCGCCATGGCTACCCACGGATATTCCTGCTCGGCTGGTAAACAGCTCGCACGGCACCGCCTTCCGTCGCGACGGGCCGGGGGTTGTTGCTACACCCCAGGGAAATGTTGCGAGGGCAGCTCACCCCGGCCTGGGCAGGCAGTAGGCAGCGGTGCCATGCCCCAGCCCAGGGTGCTGAGCCCCCACCCCATCCACACCAGCAGCCTGACCCGTTACATGCAGGGCAGATTTGGGGGAAAGCACCTTTGCTTGGACTGTCGGGCTGGTGAGGTCGGTGCTGAGAGCCCCGGGCCATCCATCCCCTTTGCCTCAATGCCAGACCTCCCCAGGCTGGTCTCCCACCACACTGACACACCCTGCTGCTCCCAGGGTGCTGCTCTGGACGCCCAGATTTTGGCAGTGCTGGGCTATGTGAGCCCTATGTGAGCGTGGAAATGAAATCCTGCCCCAAGCCAGAGTAAACAGCTCTTTGCACAACAGCCACCGGGGTTGCGAAGGCTCTGAGTGTGGCAGAGTTGAGCAAACCTCTGTTTACCCCCATGCCAGCACCATCCGAGTGCCCAGACATGGGATTCCCCCCCGGGGCTGTGCTCCAGCCTGGCACGGGTGGGCACAGCACGGCACGGCCCTAGACAAGGAACTGTGAAATAACCCTGGTTAATGGTCAGAACTGGGAGATCCTGGTGGGAACATCATGGCACTGGTGGGCACAGCAGCTTGGCACAGCCCCAGGCATGGAGCTGTGAAATAACACTGGTTAAGGGTCAGAACTGGGAGATCCTGGTGGGAACATCATGGCACCGGTGGGCACAGCACGGCATGGCCTCAGGCATGGAGCTGTGAAATAACACTGGTTAAGGGTCAGAACTAGGAGATCTTGGTGGGAACATCATGGCACGGGTGGGCACAGCAGCTTGGCACGGCCCCAGGCAAGGAGCTGTGAAATAACACGGGTTAATGGTCAGAACTGGGAATTACTGGTGGGAACATCATGGCACAGGTTGTGCTTGTGGGCTGCTCACCCTGGGGCAAGCTGGACTATGTGGACGTGGACACAGACAGGGGTGTGGGGTGTGAGCTGCTCCCAGGTGGCATCACACAGCTGGGTTTGCCTCCTGCCCCTTGAGTTGCTCATTCCCTGGCCCATGGCCTGCTGCCACTTCCCCCAGTGTCCCTCTGCCGTGTCCCCCAGCCCAGCCCGGTGTCCCCAGGGCAGCTGCAGTGAGTCCGTGCCCCATCCCGGCTGCGCCAAGCCCAGACCTGCAGCGGGCATGGTGGAGGCCGGGCCCTGCTCGGGGTGCCCGCGCCCCCTGGGCTTTCCTGCCTGCGGCGAGCGAGGAGGGGGTCGCAGGCTTCAGGGAAGTGTTTTGCAATCACCTTCTTCACAGCGTCACAGCAACTAACGGCCCTGGTTTTGAGGAACTAACGGGGAAAGCAGCATGTTAGCAAACACTCCGGGCACGGCCAGCCGCCGGCTGCCGGAGCCCCGCGCTCGGAGCGGGCCGTGAGCGGCTCCCGGGCACGCCGGACACGGAGCACGGGCAGGGATGGAGGCGAGGTAAGGATGGAAATGGGGTAGGGGTGGGTGACACTCAGGTCCCACTGAGCAGTGTCTGGTCCGTGGCTGCTCTGCCCATCCCCTGCTGGGACAGCCACGCGTGCCCCAGGGGTGGCCACTGTCCCACTCCCACCCTCGAGTGCTTCGCCTCCCTCTGGATGTTGGCTTGGGGGTGAGGAGCTTTGGGCACCTGGGTGCAGTGTGGGCAGCCCCTCCTGGGCCACGAACGTGTCTGGGACCCATCCGGGACAGAGGATCCACCGCTCCCAGGCCATTCCCGGCAGCAGGCAGGGGTCAGCCGAGAGGGGCGTGGGCAGGACCCCGCAGCCCCGGCCAGTCCCGCTCTGCTGCTGTCGGTCACTCGCTTCCCTCTCCCAGCTTATCGCCCTCCGCCGCCCTCAAACCGCAAATCTCTGCCCGGCAGCGGCTGGAGATAATGGAGATAAAATCAGCCCGTGCCTGCGGGTGCTGTGCCCGGGACGGTGTCGGGGTGCGGGGGGACGGACCCGCGTTCCGGGCTCTCTCCGCGTTCCGGGCTCTCTCCGCTGCGCTTCCCGCCCCAGCGGCTGTGGCGAGCCGGGGGCGGAGGTGTCAGAAGGGCTGCGGGAAGGGCTGACGCTGACAGCGAAAGGACATTCTGCTCCAGGAAGAGCCGCTGACAATGGAGCCCGGCTCCTTCAGCCCACCTCGTCCCCAGCCCTTGCCGACCCCCAGGACAAGGCGCTTTCTCCGCTCCAGGTGATGCCAAAGCCACGGAGGAGACCATGGCCAGGCGCGGTGCTGGGACACCCTTCCTGCGGCAGCTCTCCCTGCTCCTGCTGCTCCACCTGGGCGGTGAGTGCGGGCTCCATCCTGTCCCGTGCCACGGGCACAGCATCCCCAGCAGCCGGTGCCCCCCGGGGCAGGCACGAACGGCGGGCACGGGCAGGATGGGGCCTGGCACGTGCCCGTGCCTTGCCCAACGCTCGGCTCTTCCTCTCCAGAGTGGGGGGCCCATCTAAGGGAAGAGGCTCGTCCCTGTGTCCTGCCTGGGCACTGAGGAGCTGAGGTGGCTTTGGCACAGCTGTGCCCTGGATGTGACAGGATTTTCCTGCCCGCAGGGACACTGGGCTGCGCCTCGGTGACTGTGAGCCCCCCCATTGTGCCCCTGGGCTCGGCTGTCACGGCATCCTGCACCGTCCAGAGGGAGCTCTGCCAGGGCTTGGAGCAGGGCAGGGTCCGGATCAGCTGGATGCTGGACAACAAGCCTGTGGCTGGGAGCCAGCGCCAGGGCCCGGGGGGCACAGAGGTGTCCAACCTCACCCTGCCCCGCTTCAACCACACCCAGGCCAGGCTGTTCTGCTGTGTGGAGTGGAATGGGACCAAGCAGCGCGTTGGCATGGCCGAGATCAGGGCGGGCTGTAAGTCTGCTGCCACCACGGGTCACCCTCCTTCCCAGCAGGGACGGGCACTTGCTCAGGCTCTTTCTCCTCCAGATCCTCCTGCAAAGCCCCTCAACCTCAGCTGTGTCCTGAACCTCGATGACTACGGGCTGATGTGCCAATGGCAGCAGGGAACCAACAGCCACCTCCCCACCAGCTTCGTGCTGAAATTCATGGGGTAAGTCCTGGGACTATTATCCCCTGCCAAACCCCACAGCAAGGACCCTGAGCCCAGTGCCCTGTCTGCTGCAGGAGCAGAGCCCAGGCAGTGACGGGCTGCACCCCACGAGGAGGGCACAGCCACTGCACGGTGCCACGCCGGCTGCTGCAGCTGTACCGGCAGATGGAGATCTGGGTGTCTGCCACCAACGCCCTGGGCAGCGCCGAGTCTGAGCACCTCCTCATCGACCCCATGGACGTGGGTGAGTGACAGCACACAGGTCAGGGGCCAGGGAAGCTCGTCAGGGGTGTTAAAGTGACATTAAAGCACGTGGGGCCCATTTTATGGGCAGGTTCTGTGATGAATGTCCTGGTGGGATGAATCGGTGCCAGCGCTGCAGAGCGAGCAGCACGCACCAGGTTATGAGCTGCCAGTTGACCTGCTGCACTCCACAGCTCCTGCAGCAATTGATTACCCATTTATTCAGCAGCTCTATTAATAATGGATCCTGTGCCTATAAACTATTTATAAAAGGAGCCTTCCCAGATGGAGAGATTTATCCGCCCGGATCTGGGGCTGGGGAAGGGCTGCCCAGGAACCAGCTGAGCTCTCCCCTGGCTGTGCCACACTCTCACCCCCAAGCAGACCCAAATGTGGGGTGTTCCAGGCAGCAGGCACCATGGAATCTCTTTTCTCTGCCATAGGCATTAATGAAGAGCTGTTCCAGTGTTGCATTACTCCATCCCAAGCAGGGGCACACACCAGCTCCTGTACCTTGCCACCAGCCATTCTCCTAAATGTTTTGGGGTGGTTTCCCCCATTTCCTGCAGCTCCTGGCACTAACAATAGGCACACATGAGGTCATGGCTCTGAGCATTGCCCACCAAACACCTCTCCAACTCTCCCCTGCCCTTCCTGCAGCCAAGCTGGACCCCCCAACCCTGCAGAGCATCCAGTCCATCCCCTTCCAGACCGACTGCATTGCCCTGGCCTGGGATGTGGCGCGGGGCACAAAGCACATGGAGCTGCAGTGTGAGCTGCGCTACCGGGCCCCTGAGGACCCTGCCTGGGCCCTGGTGAGTGCTGTGGGGCAGGGGCTGGGCAGGAGCCAGGACCCTCCCTCTGCTCCAAGCAGTGGGAGTGGAGGAGTCCCCATGTGAGTGGGACAGCAAGGAGTCCCCTGAGCCCACAGCAGGGCCCGAGGCAGGACCCAGCACAGCCCTGGTTTGGCTGTCCCCAGGTCAGTGGCATCGTCGGCCAGGCGGGCACGGCACAGCGCTGCGGTTTCCTGTTCGGCACCCAGTACAGCTTCCAGATGCGCTGCAGGCGCAGCTCAGCCTCGGCACTGGGCTCCTGGAGCGAGTGGAGCCCCAGCAGGAACTACACCACCCATGAGAAAGGTGAGTGTGAGACACCCGGGGCTGCCCTGGCCTGATCAGGTGGCACAGTGCTGGGGACACACGGCACAGCGCTGGGGGCAGTGCTGGGGACACACGGCACAGCATTGGGACACAGGGAACAGCACTGGGGACACATGGCTCAGCACTGGGGACACAGGGCAAACACTGAGGGCACAGGGCACAGCACTGGAGACAGAGGGAACAGTGCTGGAGACACAGGACCCTGTGCTGGGGACATGGCACAGCACTGGGGGCACATGACAGTGCTGGGGATACAAGGCATAGCACTGGGGACACATGGCACAGTGCTGGGGACACATAGGACAGCACTAGGGACATATGGCACAGAGCTAGGGACACAGGGCACAGCACTGGGGACACACAGCACAGTGCTGGGGACACAGGGCACAGCACTGGGGACACACAGCACAGTGCTGGGGACATAGTCCTGGGGGCACAGCCACACGGGCCCCTCTCATCTTCTCCCACCCCCTCCCGTTGCAGCCCCCACAGGGAAGCTGGACGCGTGGTGGGGGGCTCAGCTGGCCGGGGCTGGGGGGCGGCTGGAGGTGCAGCTGCGCTGGAAGGTGAGTGAGGGGACAGGGGGCATTGCCTGGGGGGCATTGCATGAGGGGCATTGCCTGGGGGGCACTGTCTGAGGGGCATTGCCTGAGGATCATTGCCTGGGGGGCATTGCCTGAGGGGAATTGTCTGGGGGGCATTGCCTGAGGGGCATTGCCTGGGGGGCATTGCCTCAGGGGCATTGCATGGGGGCATTACCTGAGGGACACTTCCTGGGGGTCACTGCCTGGGGGGCATTGCCTCAGGGCATTGCCTGGGGGGCACTGTCTGAGGGGCATTGCCTGAGGATCATTGCCTGGGGGGCATTGCCTGGGGGGCATTGCCTGAGGGGAATTGTCTGGGGGGCATTGCCTGGGGGGCATTGCCTGAGGGGCATTGCCTCAGGGGCATTGCATGGGGGGCATTACCTGAGGGACACTTCCTGGGGGTCACTGCCTGGGGGGCATTGCCTCAGGGGCATTGCATGGGGGGCATTGCCTGAGGGGCATTGCCTGGGGGGCACTGCCTGAGGTCCCTGCAGGGACTGGCACCCACCCACCCTGCCCACACCCAGGCCCCACGGCAGCGGGATGCCAACGGGCGAGTGCTGGGCTACCGTGTGACCCTGAGCCCCCGGAGGAGGGGCAGGGACCCCCCCACCATCTGCAACACCACCCGCACCCAGTGCAACTTCTCGGTGCCTGCGGGCACCAGCAGGGTCTGTCTGTCAGCCTACAACGCCGCCGGCGAGTCGGCACCGACCGAGGTGATGCTGCTGGAGAGGACAGGTGAGGGCAGTGCCCCAAACCCCCGCGGGTGCCCCGGGGCTCTGCTCGTCCCAGCGGGCTGCACGGCCAGGGCAAGGAGAGGGCAGACTCCAAACCCGGGCGCACAGGGGGAGATGTGGGAGAGGTCTCCTTCTTCTCCTTCTCCTTCTCCTTCTCCTTCTCCTTCTCCTTCTCCTTCTCCTTCTCCTTCTCCTTCTCCTTCTCCTTCTCCTTCTCCTTCTCCTTCTCCTTCTCCTTCTCCTTCTCCTTCTCCTTCTCCCTCTCCTCCTCCTCCTCCCCATCCCGGCTGTTTGTCCCACACCAGGTCAGCCGCTGTCCGGGCTCCGGGCAGTGCCCGGGGGTGAGCGCAGCCTCTGGGTGCACTGGGAGGCTCCGCTGGCCCCAGTGACCGCCTATGTCCTGGAGTGGCAGCGGGTGGCAGCAGAGCCTGGGCACTGCAGCGGGTGCTGGCAGATGGAGCGTGATGGGGCAGCCACCACAGCCCTTATCCAGGGTAAGGGGGGCTGCCAGGGGGCTCTGGCACCCATCCTGACCAAACCAGAGCCCCCAACCCACTCCCCACCCTCCCTCCTTCCTGTGGATGCACCCCAGGGTGGGTGGGCTGGTACCGTGGTGCTGGGGGCTCTCGGCAGTGCCCCCCCTGCTCTCCATTGCAGATGGCATCGAACCTTTCCAGCGCTACAACATCTCCGTGTACCCCCTCTACGAGGGCACTGTCGGGGTGCCCGTCCACACCACAGCCTATTCCCAGCAGAAAGGTACGTGGGAAGGGAGCCCCACCAAAAGGAGGAACCACCTCTCCCCCTTGTACCCCAAATCCAGGGGCTGTAGCAAAGAGCTCAGCTTGGGGGGCTGCATTTGTGTCATCTCTGAGTGAGCCTTGGGGGCGTCATGGTGGGATCCCCCCATCAGTTCCCACCCAAGGCACTGGCTCTGCTCAGCACTTGATCCCCCCTTGTCCTGCTCTTTCCAGCACCATCCCACGCCCCCAAGCTTCACCTGAAGAGGATCAGCAAGTCAGAGGCCGAGCTGTGCTGGGAGCCGCTGCCAGTGGAGGTGCAGAACGGCTTCATCACCAGCTACACCATCTTCTGGGCCAGCAGCATCACCAGCATGGCCAGTGAGTCCTGCCTGCAGCACCACTGACCTGGCCCTCTGTCCCACCTCAATGTGCTGGGTGGAGATACCAGGAGTCCCTGTATCCTCCTCAGAGAGGGTCAGGGAGTTTTGAGGGTCCCTGCCAGCAGGTGGGGGCACTCTGTCTCACCAACAGCCCCTGTGTGTCCCCAGGTGCCACCGTGAACCCTTCCCTCAGCTCCTTTGCCATCCGGGGGCTGAAGCCATCGACCCTGTACAAGGTGCACATCATGGCATCCACAGCTGCTGGCAGCACCAACGGCACCAGCCTGACCCTGGTGACCACAGTGCTGGGTGAGGGCTGCGGCCACCCCACCAGGGGGACACGGGAGGGGACCTGGTCCTGCCCAGCCTCGTGGCACAGCACAGCTGGCAGTGCCCACTGCAGCTCCCTGTGACCCTGTCCCTCTTCCCAGATGACAGCGAGCTCCAGTTCCTCTTCCTGAGCCTGGGGCTGGTCTTTGTCGGGCTCATGGTGTTGCTCATCTGCTTCCAGAAGAACGAGCGGTGAGTGGCAGAGTCCTGCCCCGCTGGGACAGGGTGGCCTTGGAGAGCTGGCATCCCTCGGGGAGCCAGTCCAGCGCTGAGGCCACCCATTCCAGCCCGCCTCGCTGAGTCCCCCATCCCCGTGGTCCCCAGGATGAAGGAGCAGCTCTGGCCCAGTGTCCCCGACCCTGCCAACAGCAGCCTGGGCAAGTGGGTGCCAGCAGCGCTGCCGCAGGTGAGACCCTTTGCTGCTCCCTCGGTGCCCACCAAGCACATGGCCCCCTGAGGGACAGCAAGGACAGCTGGCACCACCCGTGACCTCCCTCGGTGCCCACACAGCACATGGCCCCGGGGAGGGACAGCAGGGACAGGTGGCACTGCCCTTGACATCCCCCAGTGCCCACCCAGCTCATGGCCCCCTGAGGGACAGCAGGAACGGGTGGCATTGCCTGTGACCTCACTCAGTGCCCAGCCAGCTCATGGCCCCGGGAGGGACAGCAGGGACAGCTGGCAATGCCCGTGACCTCCCCTGGTGCCCACCCAGCACATGGCCCAGGAAGGGACAGCAGGGACAGTGGCACCGCCCGTGACCTCCCTCTCTCCCCAGGAGCCGCTCCAGAGCCTCGCCGCGAGGGAGCCCGGCCCGGCCGCCATCTCCACGGTCACCGTGCTGGAAGGGGAACCGGGCAAGCAGTCGGGGAAGGAGCGCCCTGCTCTGTCCGCCGCCGTCCCCCCGGCGCTGCCCCGGCCCTACGTGCGGCAGGAGGGCCCCGGGGAGCCGGTGCAGTACGCGCGGGTGGGCGCCGCGGGGTACCGGGGGCAGCGGCTGCTCCCCGAGCCCGCTCCCCGCTTCTACGAGAACCTGCGGGGCCGCGGCGACGGCGGCGGTGGCGGCGGCGGCGGCGGCGGCGGGGACTGGGCGTTCCTGGAGGAGCCCCCCGCCACCTTCCCGCTGCTGCAGGGGCTCCGCATCGGCGGCGCCGAGGAGCTGCACGAGTGCCGGGCGGACTAGCGCGGGATGGAGCCGGGCAGCCGCACCGGGTCCGCCACCGGGATGGAGCCCCGGGGTACGGGACACCGGGTCCGCCCGCGGGGCTCCAGCCGCACCCCGGGGCGCTGCCCGGCTCCATCCCGCTCTTGTGTCCGTGTCCCCTCCCGACTGTTTCCCTCCGAAATAAACGGGGTCGTGCTGAGAACAAGCCGGGCGTCTCTGCGGGAAGGGAACGGGGACGGGGACAGGGACAGGGACAGGATGGGAACCAGGACCGGGACCGAACCAGGACCGGGACAGGACCAAGACGATGGGGATGGGGACGGGGATGGGGATGGGGACGAGACCGAGACGGGGACAGGACGGAGATCGGGACCGGGACGAGGACAAGGACAAGGACAAGGACGAGGACGGGGACAGATAGGGGACGAAACGGGGACGGAGATGGAGATGGAGATAGGGACGAGATCTGGATGAACATGGGGACCGGAACGAGGATGGCGACAGTTAGGGCACCGGGAGGGGTCCGGGACCGGGATAGGGAAGGGAACCAGGATCCTGGACGGCCATCGACGCGTTCGGCGTTCGCTCCGTCCGCCCTGTCTCGGCGCTCGGCAGGAGCGCCTGGGCAAGATGGCGGCGCCCATGGCGGCGTGTCGGTGAGCGCAGGCCATGCTGGCGCTGCTGGGCCGCGGCCTGGCCGGGCCCGCCCGCGCCGGGGCCGCCGCGCTGGGCAGGGCACAGCCCGGTGAGGGGCACGGGGGGCGCGAGAGGCCGCTGGGAGGGAGGGTGGAAAGGGAAGTGAACCCCGCTGGAGGAATTGGGAGTGGCCGCGGTGGGAGCTGAGGGTGCGGGGAAAGGGCGGTCTTGGGGGTGGCCGGGGGCCCTCAGGGGGTCGCACACCGGGCTCGTGGTCTGTCCCCGTGAAAAGAGATGGGGTACCGGGTGACCTTGGGGGTAGCCGGGGTGCGGGGGTCCCTCGGAACAGCGCGGACGAGCGGGGGTGGCCGAGCCGGGCACAGGCGAGCGGCCTGAAGTGGGTCCTGATCCCAGCAGCAGGGCCCTGAACGAGCAGCTGGAAGAGTTTGTTCTTGAAAGGTCAAAGAATGACCGAGTCCTGGCTGGTGATGAATATTCGCGTCTGTGTCAGACAAAGGTTGTCCCCAGGTGTCACTGCCCCTGAGCTCTACACTGCGGTGGCACAGAGCAGCCCATCCATGTCGCTAATGAGATTAATTAATTAATCAGTTAATTCAACAGTTTAAGCCCTCTAAATGATCACACTTGCCCAGGGGAGCTCTCACTCTGCTCAGTGTGTGCAGCCAGCCCTGCTGCTGCAGCCTTGGCATTTGCCCACTCTCAGGCAGCAGAGCTTGGTTTGTGTTGGCACCGTGTGAGAGCCACCCTGAGCATCCCACACCTCTGGGACAAAGATCTGTCTGGTCACTGACCACCAGATTCTGTGTTAGCACTGTGTGAGAGCCACCCTGAGCCACCCCAAACACCTCTGGAACTAAAGATCTGCCTGGGCACTGATCACCCAGGGTTTGTGTTAGCCACCCTGAGCCACCCCACACCTCTGGGACCAAAGATCTGCCTGGTCACTGACCACCAGAGTCTGTGTTAGCACAGTGTGAGAGCCACCCTGAGCATCCCACACCTCTGGGACAAAGATCTGCCTGGTCACTGACCACCAGAGTCTGTGTTAGCCGCCCTGAGCCCCCCCAAACACATCTGGGACAAAGATCTGCCTGGTCACTGATCAAAGGCTCAGTGCTCTGCCCCCACACCCAGCAGTGTTTGACTGGACAGAGGAACACACAGCACAGAGCATTGATGACTGTACAGAGTATTTGGCTGGGGAAGTGCACTCCTGTCTGAATCCTTTCTGTCTCTCCCACCCAGGCTGCAGTCCCGTGCTCCAGGCAGCCAGGGGCTATGCCAGACCCGTGAGCAAGAAGAAGAAAGGTATGTCTGCATCCACAGGAGAAATGTTTTGCTGTTGGCATGCTCAGAGCTGTGCCCTCATGGCACAGAAATCATTCCAGAAATGGTTCCTTGCAATCTCAGGAGATACTCAGACAATTCCTCTCCTCCTGAATGTGGGGAAATGAACAATTATCAGTAGCAGGAGATCTGTGAGGGTGAGCAGGCCCTGGCACAGGGTGCCCAGAGCAGCTGTGGCTGCCCCTGGATCCCTGGCAGTGCCCAAGGCTTGGTTGGAGAGGGCTTGGAGAACCCTGGGACAGTGCAGTGTCCCTGCCTTGGCAGGGGGTGCAATCAGATGGGCTTTAAGGTCCCTTCCAGCCAAAACTGTTTTGATATTCTGTGATCTCTGAGCTTGGTGGATTGCTGTAAATACATATACACCATATTGTAAATCCAGAGTGCTGAAGGGAAGAGACTGAACCTGTTTTTGTCACTCAGTTCTGCCCTCTTGGCTGGGTCTGCTCAGTTCTTCAGCACATGTCAGAGCTCTGACTTTGTCCTGCTCTTCCCCCAATGTTCCTCTCTCTGCAGACATCCCCAGCCATCTGGATGACCTTCCTCCCACCATGCTGAAGAAGGATTATGCCAATCTCCCCATCATGAACAGGTATGGACAGGGAGAGGGAGTGGCTGCTCTCTCCAGGGGTTTGTACCTTAAAAATAAGGTGTGTGTGAGCTGGCACCTGCTCACTAATTAGTTATTAATGCTCTGTGGGCACAAAGTCAGTTTGAAATCAAATTTACAGACACAGACAGTGGTCAGTGATTGTGCACTCCATGTGACATTGAGTGCTGGTTGCCAACATCCTCTGTGGGCTTTGTAGTCCATAAGAAAACAAAAAAAACCCACATTAAATAACCTTGAAATACTAGAAACAGTCATCTTACAAATATTCTGTGCCTGTCCTGAGCTCAGGTGATGGAGAGAGTCATTAAACAACTCCACATGAATTCAGCTGCTGCCAGATTTGGGCTCTGGGGCTCAGCACTGTTGCTCTCTGATGCAGAGCTGCTCATGTGTGGTGCAGGGAGGGCCCCCAGTGGCCCAACTGTGACTTTCACTGCTCTCTGAAGGAACCAGCCTTAAAATTAAATATTTTTGCAGCAAAACTACTTTATACTCCTGTAATCTGAGCCATGATTTTGCTTAGGAAAGTGAGCACCAGTTTATGGCTGCCAGGTGTGGCAGGAGGAGAGTCCCTGAAAATTTTTAGAGTAAATTAAAGCTGAGAAAAGTGAGGATGTTCTGAGAAGCTGAGTTAATTTCTGTTGTTAAATAGAATTTTATCTGGTTTATAAGCTAATTTGCCATCCCTTGCAGCGTGGATGATGTGGTGAAACGCCTGCTGTCCCTGGAGATGGCAAGTCAGGTCAGTGTCACTCTGCTTGCTTGAAAATAAAACAGATTTAATGAACACCTTCATGTGAGACTTGTCTGTGTTGTTAAATATCTTTCACTTACTGTATTTCTAAGTGACTGTAAATATGGGGTGATGAAAAACCAGAGTTTGCTCTTAAAATTTATCACACTAAAGTGCATATTAAATTGGGAGAACAAAGTGTTCAGGGGTGACAGGGCACTGAGCTGTTCTGCTGCTGCTCATGGCTGACCCCCTGTGTTCTAGAAACCATTGCACTGGACAGCAGATGTCCTTCAAGTTATTTTTACTTTCCATATGCCCAAAAAACAAACAGGTAGGAAAGTGGCACAAAGATCTCCATGCCATTCCTCTATGCTGCCACTTCAGCTCAAAAGGATGTAAAAGCACTGAGTGAAAGTCTGAATTGCAAAGCCTTTATGTGGGTGTTTGGGAAGAGAGCTGAGTGTTCTGGGACAGTGACAACCTTTTTTCTGTGCCCCACAGAGGGAGAAGTTGAAGGTGAAGACACAGCAGCTGGTGGAGAAGGTCAGGAGGTCTCCCCATGACAATGGCTCCTTTGAGGTGCAAGGCAAGTTAAAAAGGGAAGGGTATTGTTGGCAGATGAAACCTCTCTGCTTCTGTTCAGCTGTTCCCACCCCAGCACTTGCAGTTTGCTGTAGAATTCAGGAGAATCCCCTCCTGGAGAGCTGCTGAGGGGCAGGTGGCCTGCAGGGCTGCTCCAGGTCTGGGAGTGTTGCAGAGGCTGCTGGGCTGCTTCCAAATTCCTGCTCCACATCCACCCTCCAGAGGCACTCTGTGCTTTATTCTGCTTGGAGTGCTTCTGTGATTTGAAGCACTGAGCTGCAGCTGTTACCAAAATGAACCAAATTCAGCCACAGAACCCAAATTTTTCTGTGCATCAGAGAGCTGTGGCTGAGGCACAGTGGGGACAGTGCAGGGACAAAGGTCATGTTGCAGTGACCAACACTGACAGCTCCTTTGTATCAGCAAAGCCCTTCAGTGCCTCAGGATGCCACCAGCCCTCCCTCCAGAGCCTGAAATCCCAAAGACTTGGCTACTACTCTTGGAAAAAAACCTTTTGTTGCTGTCTGCTCCCCCAGAGCATAAATCCCACGAGGTGAAACAAATGTCAAATCACTGGGAACTGAATGAGTGCAAGAGGAATAAATTCACAGATAAATTTATATGAGTTGCTAAAACCTTACCCTCTAATTAAACAGCCTCATAACTATCACAGCCCTGCAGGTTGTGTGTTCTTGTTTGTTGGGCTGTGGGCAGGGACTGATTTGGGCAGTTTTTGCTGTTGGCAGGGGCTGCTTTGGGCAGTGTTTGCTGTGGGCAGTGCTTGTTGTGGACAGTGTTTTGTTGTGGACAGTGTTTTGTTGTGGGCAGTGTTTTGCTGTGGGCAGTGTTTGTTCTGCTGCTGTGGGCATTGTTTGCTGTGGGCAGTGGTTTTTGTGCTGCTGTGGGCAGTGTTCTGTTTTGGGTGCTGTTTTGTTTTGGACAGTGTTTTGCCATGGGCAGTGTTTGCTGTGGGCAGTGTTTTTTGTGCTCTTGTGGGCAATGTTTTGCCATGGGCAGTGTTTTGCTCTGGGCACTGTTTTATTTTGGACGCTGTTTTGTTTTGGGCACTGTTTTGTTTTGGGCACTGTTTTGCCACTGGCAGCCCCTGCTGTGCTGCTGTGGGTCCCTGCAGGGGCAGCAGTGCTCAGCTGGCAGCTTGAGGCAAGGCAGATGATCCTAAATCACCTGGGAAAGCTGCTGCTCTCACACAGCTTCTCTCTCTGTCCTTCACAGTTGCTATTTTGACTGCCAAGATCCGCACGCTTGAGGAGCATCTCCAGAGGCACCCCAAGGTAACTCAGGGATCTCAGCCCACAGCTGCTCAGGTGGTTTGCTCAGTTTATAACAAAAGGAGTTTAATCCTGGGGATTATGGCTTTCCTAAGGAGTTTATGAAATAGTTACAGCTGCTCCTTGGTGCCAGTGTGGGGAGCTGCTGGCTCAGGCACAGCTGGGTTCTCGCCCACTCTGCTCTGTGTTCTGGTTTGTTACTGTAGTGGAGGACACAGCTGAGCAGATTCCTTTGGGCAGACTTGAGCTCCATTGCTCCTCGCTGCAGATGTGGCTTCACACCTTAGTTTTGGCTAATTAATGATTGCAGCTGCAGTAATAAACAAAGAGCAAAATCTGTGCTTGTTCTGCCCACAGAAATGTTTGGTGGACAGCACTGTCTGAATGTCCCACTCCCCTGCCTGGGTTCAGGCCCAAATTTGAGACAACTTGCCTGAATTTATGTTCATAAAACAGATATCAAAGATTTTTATGCAGGGCAAAAGGTGGGAAATGGATTGATAACTGCATTTGAAAGAAGTCCATAATTGTTATTCATGAAAACTTGAAGGGTGCAAGAGAACAGAATTGAGCTTTTTACTGCAAGCCACCAGAAGCTGTACCAAGTGTTGAAGTTGGACCTGTTGGAATTCCTTGGCTGAATTTTTTATATAAATCACTTGTATAGGACAGGGAGATGTCTCCTATGAGGGATTGCCCTGACTGGTGTGGCTCAGGCTATGCTTGTGCCCTTCCAAAGAACAGAGCCAAGGCACAGGTTATTTTCATATTTAATTTCTGGCAGAACAAAGGTAAATGCTTCTGTTATTCTGAAGCAGCACACTTCAAGAGAAGCAGGTTTTAGCCAGAAGACCTTCCCTGCAGCTTTGGCACAGCCTGAATCTGTGCACAAGCTGAAAAGAGTCTTCAGGGAAGGTGAAGGTGCAGCCATGGAAGTGAGAAAGCAATTCCCGTGCAAAGTAAATTTTATCTCCTTGGATCAGCTTGTGCTGACCTGATGTACTCACAGCATCTGCCAACAGAAATTGTTCTAAGACTCTGTCCTTACCTTATCATTGCCTTTCAGCCAAAATCTGCTCTCTTCTCAGTAATTTACTGGACAGGCAGGACAATCTGCTGTGGCATTCACATTTTCTGGAAAAACCCCTTTGCCCAGGATTTTTCTCCTGGGAAGCTGAGAAGCCTCAGAGAAAAAGGAAAACAATAATTATCTGTTTTGCTTCTCCTGTGTTTTGCTCCTTTGGAATGTGTTTGGAGATTGTTTACCCACAGGTGATTGTTTCATTGATTTCTGCTGTGAGTTGTTTTCACTCTTTGGCCAATCGGTGCCAAGCTGTGCCAGGACTCTGGAAAGAGTCAGGAGTTTTAATTATTATCTTTTTAGCCTTCTGTAAGTATCCTTTCTGTATTCTTTAGTATAGTATTCTTTAATATAATATAGTATCATAAAATACTAAATTAGCCTTCTGAGAACATGGAGTCAGAGTCATCACTGTGGTATTTTCAGGGTCTCCCATCGAAGGGAGGAAAGATGAATCTGACTCCACATTTAGAAGACTTATATTATATTATATTATATTATATTATATTATATTATATTATATTATATTATATTATATTATATTATATTATATTATATTATATTATATTATATTATATTATATTATATTATATTATATTTTGAAAGGATAGAGACAGAAGGCTTAACAAGATATTAATGAAAAACCTGTGACTCTAGAGTCCTGACATAGCTAGACTGTGATTGGTTATTAAGTAAAAACAATTCACATGCAACTAATCAAACAGGGACGTGTTGGATAAACAATCTCTAGACCACATTCCAAAGCAGCAAAACAGGCAGAAGCAAATGAGATAATATTGGTTTTTTTTTTCTCTGATGCTTCTCAGCTTCCCAGGAGAAAAAATCTTGGTGAAGGGATTTTTCAGAAAATATGACAGTAACACATCATTCCTTCCTCTGTCTGGGGGGAATACAATAATCTGCCTGCAGTGGAGTGAACCTTGTGTGCTTTGCAGGACAAAAGGAACCGCAGGTTCATGCTGATGGGTCTGGACAGGAGGAGGAAGATGCTGGGCTACCTGCGCCGGGTCAACTACAGCACCTTTGAGAACACCTGCAAGGAGCTGGGCATCCAGTACAGCCCCCCCCAGCCCTACAGCCGCCGCCTCACCAAGCGCTGGATGGTCAAGAAGGCTTTGTGCATCAAGGTATGGAGCAGGGAAAACACCCTCTGTAAAAGTCTGGGAAATTGGTTTTGTGGCATTCACATTTTCTGGAGAAATCCCTTTGGTCAAGAAGGCTTTGTGCATCAAGGTATGGAGAAGGCTGCACAGGAAAAACCCCTGTGTAAAAGTGTGGTCTCAGAGCTCTTTTCCAACCTGAAAGATTCAGTGATTGACTGGGTGGCTGTAACAGAATAATCTCAGATGGTTTCCTGGAGCAGGGAAGGCACAGAAGGAGGATTTGATCTGGCTCCTGCTGGAACCACTTTGCCTGCAGCAGACAGCCTGGGCAGCAGCTCTGCAGGCTGCTTTATCTCTCTCCCTTCTGCTTCCACAGGTGTTCCAGGAGAAGCAGAAGCTGCAAGCAGCTGAGAGACTGAAGAAGAGGAGAGAGTGGCAGGCAAGAGCAAGAGCTGCACGGGAACAGCAGGAGAAGCAGGCACAGGAGGGGACACCTGTGTAGTGGCACTGCCAGGCTGGCACAGCCAGGCTGACAATAAACTCCTGCCCAAAGACCTGAAACCTCTTTGCTCATGTGGTGTGGGCACCTGGGAAGGGCAGCTGGTGGTTTGAGTGGTTAAAAGTTTAATTTCAGGCTGAGTGCTGGGCAGGTGGGTCTGTGAGAGGACCTGGGGACTCCAGCATTACCCTGCAGGTCTGTCAGTGGGGACAGCTCAAGGGCTGCCTGTGCCCTGTCAGCACAGCCAGTCCAGAGGTTTGCACTGCCACATCTTGTTAGATAATTATAAACTGAAACTTAAGACATTTAAATTTGACATTATGAATAAATTCCCCCCTGTGAGGGTGGGGAGGCTCTGGCACAGGATGCCCAGAGAAGCTGTGGCTGCTCCTGGATCCTGCAAGTGTCCAAGGCCAGGTTGGAAGGGGCTTGGAGCACCTGGGATAGTGGAAGGTGTCTCTGCCATGGCAGGGGTGGCACTGGATGGGCTTTAAGGTCCTTTCCAACCCAAACCATTCCTCAGTGTGCTGGGGCTGTGCTTATGCACTGGGATGATCCACACAGGGACTGGGATGATGGAACAGGGACAGGGACAATGCACACAGGAACCGGGGATGATGCACACATGGGTTGTGGCAATGCACACACTCACACTGGGACGATGCACACATGGATCAGGATCATGTGCACAGCTCACACCAGGAAGATCACACTCAGACTGGGATGATGCACACATAGATTGGGATGATGCACACATAGATTGGGATGATGCACACACGGATCGGGACGATGTGCACATGAATCACAATGGTGCACACATTCACAGCAGAACAATGCACACTTAGAATGGGAGGATGAGCACTCCTCACACCGGGACAATGTGCACACTCAGATTGGGACGATTGCACACATGGATCAATCAGGACAAGGCACACATAGATCACGATGATGTGTACGCTCACACCGGTACGATGCACACTCAGACGGGTACGATGTGCACACAGATCACGAGGATGCACACTCAGACCGGGATGATGCACACACGGATCACGATGATGCACACACAGATCAGGATGATGCACACACAGATCGGGATGATGCACACACGGATCACGATGATGCACACACGGATCACGATGATGCACACACAGATCAGGATGATGCACACTCAGACCGGAACGATGCTCACTCACACCGGGACAATGCACACATGGATCACGATGATGCACACACGGATCAGGATGATGCACACATGGATCACGATGATGCACACACGGATCACGATGATGCACACACAGATCAGGATGATGCACACTCAGACCGGAACGATTCTCACTCACACCGGGACGCTGCGCAGGCGCGCCCCGCCCGGCCAAGACGGCGCTCCCCGATTGGCCCCGCGGCTGCCCGGCAACGGCGGCGGCGGTGCGGGAGCGGGGCCGGGAGCGGGGCCGGGCCGTGCCGGGGCTGTGCCGGGGCCATGTCGGCGCGGACGCTGCCGCTGCTGTTCCTGAACCTGGGCGGGGAGATGCTCTACATCCTAGACCAGCGGCTGCGCGCCCAGAGCATCCCCGGAGAGAAGGCGCGCAAAGGTGAGCGGTGCGCGGCTCCCTCCGCTCCCGGTGTCCCGGAGCCGCTGCCGATGTCCCCGGGCACGGCTCTGCCCTGCTCCCACCTCCCCCAGAGCGGCTTGGGCTGCTCCGCCCGGCGGTGCCGCTTCCCAGGATGCCACAGAATCGCAGAATTACCCAGGCTGGAAAATCCCTTTAATATCACCCAGCCCAACCCATGCCCTAGCACCTCCCCATCAGCTAAACCCTGGCACTCAGTGCCACCTCCACCTGTTTTTAAACTCCTCCAGGGATGCTGAATCCACCCCTCCCTGCGCAGACAATTCCATTTCCCAATCACCTTTTCAGCGAATAATTTCTTGCTAACATCTCACCCAAACTTCCCTTGGCGCAGCTTGAGGCTGTGTCCTGTCCTTCTGTCAGCTGTGACACAGGGACACGCTGTGCTGTCACCAGAGGATGCTGCGGGCAGTTTCCCTACCCCGATTTCAATAATTACCACAATAATTATCACAGAAATCAGCCCTCAGTGTTCTGTGCTGGCCAGCCCAGCCCGTTGGGTTGAGCTCGGTGAAGTTCCTCAAGTTCCTTCCCAGCCCCAGGGTGTTGCTGAGGTTGGTTTGGGAGATTCTCACCCAAAAGGAGAAAGTGGAATTCGTGTTGGTGTTTCTGTGCTCAATTCGGGGGTTAAAGCTTCAGAAATGCACTTTTGGACTCAAAATAACCCAGGATTTGGTCATTTTGGCCCAGCTCCTGGGCGGTTTGGGGCAGAGCAGGCTGCTTTGCAATGGGAAGGAGTTTCCAGTGATAAAATTATAAATCTCGTGCAGAGACAGCACGTGCAATTGTGTGAAATTCAAATACCAGTACAGCTCCTGAAACCTTGGCTTTTATACAATCCCATTTGGCCAAAATCCTTGTAAAATCAGAGCCTATGTCTTCACGTGGGCCATGAAACTCCAGCTCCCAGCCAAGCACCTCTGAATTTACAACTTCAATTTAAAGTTTTGCTTTACAAGTCCTTGCACCTCTCTGTCAGGGCATGGGGAATGTGCCTCGGGAAGATCTGTGATGTTTTAATAAAAAATCAAATTGGTATGAGCTTGGTATTGTTATCCCTCTTGCCTGTCCTTTATGAAGTGTTAAACAACAAAGGGTTCACTGTGTAATTGTTGTGCTGTTTGTGAGGGGGGAAATTTGTAATTTTTCATGTGTTTCCTGATGAGGGAATGATGTGACACAAGTTTACTGCTGTTCATTCAGGGACAAGTTTAGGATTTTAGCTAAATTAAATCTTGATGGAGTATCTGGAGAATTGGATTGTTTTAGTTTGTCCACACATGGATTTTTATTTTTTTCTTCCAAAAAATTGTGAGTTAATTTCACTGAGATGTGGTTCATCCACACTCAGGTTTGTTGATGCTTAAAGCTGTTCACTCAAATGTTGGTTACTTGTAAGTGTAAAATGCAGCTGAAAACTAAAATTTGATGTGCCCTGAAGCAGCAGGATTTTATCCAAGGGGAGGGTGAGGTTCTCATTCACTGCTGAATGCTGATAAGAAGAGACAAAATCCATTAGTTAGCTTCCTTTTTTTAAGTTTATTTCTTTCTTATTTTCTTTTCTTCTCCTTGCAACCCTCGTTCTTACATCTTGAACTGCTGTTTTGTTTTGTATGCTTCGTGTAGATGAATGGACAGATGTGGACAGGAAACGAGGTACAGTACCTGCTGTGTGCATGCACCAGTCCAACCCCACGTGCACACCTGGGGCTCATCGTGCCTGAACCCCTGAGGCTGTTCCTGCAGCCTTCAGTCAGTGTCACAAATGAACAATAATGCTCACCTTAAATTACTGGAAATCAGTGAAAAAAAAAAACAGACCATACCTTAAAATCATATGGCTTCTTGGTTAATTTAACCAAGACTATAAATGGATCAAAGCTTTTTTATCCTGGTGGTCTTGCCTGCAAAAATGGTATTTGTGTTTCTTTACCACTGTTTTCATGCAAGCATGTAATTGTGTGAGCATTGTGCAGGTCGTTTTTCTGCTTAAACGCAGGAATATTTGGTATATTCCATTTTTTTGTAAGTTTTTATCTCGTGCATTGCTCAGGGTTTGGACAGGTGAACTCCAGGGATGATCGAAGGCATTCCCATCCCGGCTGCTTTTCCCACCTGTGCTGGTGGTCACACCTGGCAGAGCCATCCCAAAGGAGCAGGAGCTCACAGCTCATCCTGCCTGGAGCATCCTGAGGGTGGGATTGAGCCCTCGGGTGTTTCCCTCTGGAATCTGCCCTGGAACAGGAGCCTGCAGCAGGGGCTGTGCTAAGGAATGAGGAAATTAATCTCTTGAATCTCAGGTTTTTGTTCAGAGAGCATGAGCAGCCTTCTGAGCAGCCCTTTTTTAGGAGGGATCAAGGTTGTGATTTGTGTTTTGCAAAACAAGCATCATTTTGGTGGGTTTTAATATCTACTGAAGGTAAATGCTGATGTCCTGGAGTCTGCCCCAGCTTTTTTCTCACCATTCCATCCTGTTTCCAAGCACACCCTTTAGCTCAGAAGTCCAGGGACAGATTCCATCCCATCCCAAACGAGGAGGAGCTGCCCAGAGCTGTGAGACAGGGGACAGGGCTGGCTCAGGGGCAGCTCCCAGGCTGGCCCTTCCCTTCTCCTGTGAGAGAAAAACACTGTGCTCAGTGCTCTGAGGGTCCTGGTGTCACCTCTGGGGCTGTCACTGATGCAGCAGTGACGAGGAACCACAATCCTGTGGCACTCAGGCTGACTGTCCAGAACACAGAATGTTCCTTCTGCTGCCCCAAACACCCTCCAGTGAGGCAGAGTAGAAATTTTCCAGGGTAGAAATCCGTTTTGATTTAGGTGAAATGTACATTTGTGAGTTGAGTCTGTGGTTAGAGAACATAGCTATTTAGCCTGACTGCAAAGGCCTAAGCTCAGAGAAACTGCTTCAGTGAAAACAGAGATAAGAGAAGAGAGAAAGAGGGTGATAGAGAGAGACAGAGAGACTGCTGTGAGAGCATCTCAACCTGACCTAAGAATTCTTTCTGATAAAGAAGAGCTGTGACAGTGGTCACAAAGGTTCTTGGATGAGGGAAGAGATGAGAATGTTGACTCCATGTTCAGAAGGCTTGATTTATTATTTTATGATATATATATATTGCATTAAAACTATACTAAAAAGAATAGAAGGAAAGGTTTCCTCAGAAGGCTGAGCTAAGAATAGAAAAGAATGAATAACAAAGATCTCTGGCTCAGACAGAGAGTCTGAGCTATCTGGTCTGTGGTTGGCCATTAATTGTAAACATTCAAGATGGCCCAATCAAAAAATCTACCTGTTGCATTCCACAGCAGCAGATAACCATTGTTTACATTTTATTCCTGAGGCCTCAGCTTCTCAGAAGGGAAAATCCTAAAGAGAAGGATTTTCACAAAAAGATGTCTGCGACAGAAGAACTAGCAGCAAACGTTGCGCAAAACTCATAAAAATGAATATGTATGAACCTATTGTGAAATTGCATACAATTTCATATTTACATATTTATTACATATGCATACATATGTATTTGAGAAAGAGATAAAAAGAGACCTGAAGTCCCCAGAAGTACACATCATTTTAGAATAATTCCCCCATGCATCCAGCGCTGTAATGAGCATACCAGCTTTACAACTTTCACAAAAGTTGTGGAGTTTTGATTATCTCTGCAAAACACCAGGAAGCACCAGCATCACCCAGCTCTAGCTCCAGCCTCATATTGTGCATCCCAGTGGCACCAGTCTGTCCCCAGACATGGTGTGAGGAGGCCAAAGCCACCATCACCCCCAGCCTCAGCCCTGTCCATCACACACTGACCACACTGGTTTCCCTCCTCTCATCCCAGTTATGATCTCCCCTCTCTGCTCAGCTGCTTTCTCTGTCTTGCTTGTGCCATGTCCCTGGGCCAGTGCTCCTGTGTCACCTCCATGGCCCCCTTGAGACCTTTACTGTGTCATTATCAAACATGGGAGAGATTTATTATCAATTTGCCCTTTACCGTGATTGATTTTTTTTTAATGTCTTTCTCAGTTATTTTTATAGCCCACACCAGAGGTTTTAATTTCAGAAGATAATTTATGACTGTGGTTTTTCTGTTGAAAAATCAGTGTACTGGGAGGTATCTGTCTCCTGCTGGTTTGGGTTGTTTGTGGCTCTCCAAAGACAGGAGAAATCTTTCTATGAGCAGCACACAAAAGCAGCTAAAAAATATTTTCCTTTATAGCAGTATAAAGCAGAAGTTCTTATTTTTGTCATAATTGATTCCCTGCAAAATTAACTAGATACTAATGTCTACTAGTACTAATATATTTTATATTCTCCACGAAAAAATAGGGGATTTCTGCCTGAGATTGCAACTAGGGATTGTTTTATGACCAGTTTGTTTAAAAGGAAGGAGGGACTTTTTTCCCATTTGTAATTAGGTGTATTCTTAGGTCAGACTGCTCAGGAGCTGAGATCTGTCTGTGGATTTGGGGTGTTTAAACCAGGATTAGGGAGTCCTGTCAGGTTCAGCTGCTGAACTTTGTGTGAGCTGTGTGTGAGGAACCAGCAGATTTAGAGAACCATTTCAGGAGGCCTCTGCCCTTGGGAACACAGCTCTCCCTGCCCCAGCAGACCCCAGCGAGTTTATCCTCTGGGAAGAGATGAAGTGACAGAGAAATTAGGAAATTATCTTTATTTTGTCTGTTGGGGTAGAACAGATGAAAAGCCAGGTGTGTGACCCCCCAGGGAATCATTAAAGCAATAATTCAAACCATTGGTCACTACCGCTCTCTGTACGTTCACTTTTTCTTCTTTTCTTTTTTTTTTTTTTTTTTTTATTATTTACTCTGAGATTTTTCTAATCCACAAGAATTGTCTGGCATTATGAGCTTTGTAACAATCATCTGCTTAGGAAAATCCACACTTGTACAGTAATCTGTGACCTGATGTATTCATTTACCTTTTTTTTTTTTTTTTTGATAGAGGAATAAATGTTTATTGATGATAACTCTTTAGAGTGTATCAGGGAGATAATGAAAGTGGCAGAACCAGCACAAAAGCTCAGGTGCTGCATCTGCTGGAAGCACTGCACAATGTTTTCCATCTTGTTTGCATTAGAAGCTCAATAACCAGAGCACAGCCCTCACACTCAGCACTCCTGAGCTCTAAGAACTCCTCAGTAATAAAACTTATTAAAACAAATTTAGTTCCATGGCTAAATTTGCACATTAAAAATTAACCACAAGTAAGGAAGTTTGGAGTTCTGCATTTGAAGCTCTAGGGCCTGCAAATGTTTCAGCTGGGAGAGCCCTGAGTGGGTTGATATAGATCCCAGGGATATAAATGCTTTATTAAATACCTGCCAGTGCTAATCTGATTGGAATAAAGATTACAGAGAGCCCTGCAGGAGCTTCTGTTCAGAAGTTAAAAAATAGACAGATGGTGTCAGAGGGTGTGGAGGAACAGGCACAGCAAAGATCTACCACAATGCAAAACTCTCCTTAGGAAGCACAACTGCAGCTTTTAATATTATTTTTATTCTTTTTAATTATCTGCAGCAGATAATAACACATCAGAGCAGCCTACATTATTTACAAATGAAAAGTGCCAACCATAGCTGTAAAATCAGGGCAACAAAGCCAGCCTTATTCCCACTGGGAAACAGGGCCTGCTGCCTTCAGCTCAGGTGGCATCTGTGCCCTGGGGGACATCAGGTGGGGCTGAGGCAGAGCTGGATGCAGAGGTGATGCTCAGGTGGGAATGAGGCAGAGCTGGAGGCAGAGCTGGATGCAGAGATGCTGCTCAGGTGTGAATGAGGCAGAGCTGGAGGCAGAGATGGATGCAGAGCTGGAGGCAGAGGTGATGCTCAGGTGAGGCAGAGCTGGATGCAGAGGTGATGCTCAGGTGAGGCTGATGCAGAGCTGGATGCAGAGGTGATGCTCAGGTGAGGCAGAGCTGGATGCAGAGGTGATGCTCAGATTGGGCTGAGGCAGAGCTGGATGCAGAGGGGCTGCTCAGGTGAGGCAGAGCTGGATGCAGAGGTGATGCTCAGGTGGGGCTGAGGCAGAGCTGGAGGCAGAGGTGATGCTCAGGTGAGGCAGAGCTGGATGCAGAGAGGCTGCTCAGGTGATGCAGAGCTGGATGCAGAGATGCTGCTCAGATTGGGCTGAGGCAGAGCTGGATGCAGAGATGCTGCTCAGGTGAAGCAGAGCTGGATGCAGAGATGCTGCTCAGGTGAAGCAGAGCTGGATGCAGAGATGCTGCTCAGGTGAAGCAGAGCTGGATGCAGAGATGCTGCTCAGGTGAAGCAGAGCTGGATGCAGAGATGCTGCTCCCCCTCTCCCGTTGCGCTCTGTCCCCTGGCATGGAGCAGGACCAGGCTGTTCTGGGGCAAACCACAGAGCCTAACTTTGTCTTTGCAGTGATGAACGACATCATCAGCACCATGTTCAACAGGAAATTCATGGAGGAGCTGTTCAAGCCCCAGGATCTGTACTCCAAGAAAGCGCTGCGCACCGTGTACGACCGGCTGGCCCACGCCTCCATCATGAGACTCAACCAGGCCAGCATGGACAAGGTAACACTCCTGCTACCCTTCACCAGGTTCTGTTGCAATATTTAACCTGTGGCTTTTCCATTTTGAAGTATTTTGGAACAGCTTTCCTTGTGAAAATGATTCTCTGTCACATTCATATTTTCTGGAAAAATCCGTTCGCCCCGGCTTTTTCTCCTGGGAAGCTGAGAAGCCTCAGAGAAAAAGGAAAACAAATGCTTATCTCATTTGCTTCTCCTGTGTTGTGCTCACATGTGTTTGGAGATTGTTTACCCACAGGTGATTGTTTCATTTGGTTTCTGTGAGTTGCTTTCACTGTTTGGCCAATCAGGGCCAAGCTGTGTCAGGACTCTGGCAAGAGTCACGAGTTTTCATTATTATCTTTTTAACCTGTAAATATCCTTTCTGTATTCTTTAGTATAGTTTAGTATAGCATTCTTTTATATAATATAGTATCATAAAATAATAAATTAGCCTTCTAAGAACATGGCCCAGATCCATCATTCATCAGGGCACCTCACAAATACAATAATATGGCTCACTGAGCATTGATGGCATTGGAGACCCAGCAGGAAGGCTGGGGATGGGACTGCAGAGCTCTTGTTTTTTAAGAAATGAACCTAAAATGGTTCCTTGTGCCACAGGCAGGTGCTGGCCTGACTGAATCCCCCTCTCCATGCCCAGGAGGTTTCCAACCAACATTTCTGTGTTCCTTTACAGCTCTACGACCTCATGACCATGGCCTTCAAATACCAAGTGCTGCTGTGCCCTCGGCCCAGGGACGTTCTGCTGGTCACCTTCAACCACCTGGATGCCATCAAGGATTTCATCTCTGACTCCCCTGGCATTCTGAACCAGGTTGATGAGACCTTCAGGAGGCTGATTGAGGTAAGAATCCTCAGGAAAAGGGTGAGACACACTGTGGTTTGATTTTATGGGGTTTTTACCTCTTAAGAGGTTAATTACTACATTTGAGAGGGTTGTGAGTCAAGTGGTGTTCTTTTACTGGCCCAGTTAAAATCAATGTGTTACTTATTCAGCCTGATTTAAGTTTCCACTGATTTCAGCAGAAATTAAATCAAAATTTTAGCGGCAGACAATAATTATTGATAATACCCCTTAGAGCAGCCCCCTTAGAGCATCTCTGCTCCCCCTGCAAGTGGAGCAGAATATTCAGCTGTACTTGTTTGTTCCCTCTTTCCCTGGCTGAATCATGGCACACCTGCAACCCTTGCATGATTATTTTCCTTTTCCAGACCTACAACCCTCTCTCTGATGGTGAATTCCAGCTCATCAGGCAAACACTTCTCATTTTCTTCCAGGACATGCACATCAGGGTAAGAACTCAATCCAACTAGGCAGGGAGAATGACAGGGAGTTTGGGGTTAGAATATAAAGGATCTGCTTATAAACACTGCGGGTTTGGGTTTGTTGTTTGTGCTTTTCAGTCATCTTGATGTGCTTGTAATTGCACTCAAATTTCATAAACTGAGCACATATACTGCAGTAATGCTGAATAATTCTACAATATAATGAAAAAAAGGAATCTCTACTAGTGTGATTTAGATGGATAAATCTGTTTTTCCTTTTAGGAGAAATTTGATAGGAAACCTGAGCGTGAACTCTTGATGTTCTCTAAACAAACTGGTCACACTCACATGCATGAACAGGATGTAGTTTTTAATATAATGTTTTTAATGTTAGATCATCCTCTGCACCACAATTCCACATCACTGGCTTTGTAAATACATTCCAACAGAGATCAAGAGCTCTGGGAAACCTTCCCCAGCCCAGGCAGAGAATCTCAGGCTCAGATTTCAGGGAATTTGGATGGGAAGGTCTGTGGGGGATTTCCCCAGGGTGTGATGTTTCTGATGTCCTTTTGCAGGTCTCCATCTTCCTGAAGGATAAAGTGCAGAACTCCAATGGTCGCTTTGTGCTGCCAATCTCAGGGCCTGTGCCCTGGGGCACAGAGGTGCCAGGGCTCATCAGGTGAGCTGGTGCCACGTGTGGGGCACAGGGAGGGCTCAGGAATCCAGCTCAGACTGACAATCCTGTTGCATGGATAGCTGAAACTCCAGTAAATACTATTTATGGGGCCTTTTAAAATTATTATTATTATTATTATTATTATTATTATTATTATTATTATTATTATTATTATTATTATTATTATTGTTGTTGTTGTTGTTGTTGTTGTTGTTGTTGTTAAATTTGAAACTCCAGTAAATACTATCTAAGGGGCCTTAAAATTATTATATTATATTATATTATATTATATTATATTATATTATATTATATTATATTATATTATATTATATTATATTATATTATATTATATTATATTATATTATATTATATTATATTATATTATATTATATTATATTATATTATATTATATTATATTATATTATATTATATTATATTATATTATATTATATTATATTATATTATATTATATTATATTATATTATTTATGTATTATTTGTATTTAGTACTATTTAAAGGGCAGAATTTTGGGACTAAATCACCCAGCAATGAAAAGCTGAGCTGCTTTTGGGAGTTTTCTATCATAATAAATTAGCTGTTATTAATTTATACCATAACAGAGGCATTTAGCAATGTACAGATTTATTATTATTACACAGATTATTATTATTATACATTATATAATGTTATTATTGCTAGTAGTAGTAGTAGTAGTAGTAGTAGTAGTAGTTGTACTATTACTGTTTAATACAATTTAAAGGGGAGGGTTTGGGATTAAATCACCCAGCAATGAAATGCTGAGCAGCTTTTGGGAGTTTTCTATTATAATAAATTAGCTGTTATTAATTTATCCCATAAAAGAGGCATTTAGCCATGTACAGAATTTTTATTATTATTATTACTATTATTATTATTGTTATTATTATAATTATTCATAATATAATGTTATTGTTATGCAGAATTATTGTTATTATATTTTATTAGGTTTTTATTATTATTATACTATAGAATAGAGTTTTATTCCCCTTGTGCAGAAAGCAGAGGAATTAGGTACTAAAATCAGGACTGAAGCTACTAAATGTTTCAATTATGCCTCGTTTTTAAGGATATTCAATCACAAAGGAGTGGAAGTTAAAAGGGCTGAGTTCAGCACTGCTGGGAATTATGTTACTCCACAAAGGGAAGGATCTTTTGAGCTTTATGGAGACAGAGTCCTCAAACTTGGGACAAACATGTAAGTACTTTTTGTTCTGTGTAGAAACCTGAACCAAATGCTGATGGGTTGGTCAGAAACCTGGTGTGGTTTGGGGATCTTTTGCTTTAATTATCAGATTGACTTCGCTATAAGGTGCTGTCCTGGGTGGACAGTGTAAAAAGAGCTGCAAAAAACAGGCAAAACTTTGATTTATGTCTGAGGAAAGAGTGTTCTCACCTGGTGCTGCATCTCATGTGAAATGTGATTTAATGTTACCACAATCAAGAAATCCTCTCTGTTTTCCATGTTGGCTTTAATGTACATTTTCCATCCAAAGAGATCTATGTTTCTCCTCACAGCTTTGTCCCTCACACACCTCACTGCACCACACTGAGCTGCAACTTCTCATTGCAATTGTTCACTCTTCAGGGAAATATCCTAAAATTCTGCATCCCTCTGGTGCTGTGCCTGGTCCCAGAACAAGCTGTTCTTGATGAGTGCTTTCCCTGCAGGTACAGCGTGACCCGGCCAGTGGAGACACACATGTCAGGATCTTCCAAAAACCTGGCATCCCAGGCAAAGGTCAGTGCTGTCCTCCTCCTGTCCCTGCTCAAACTGGCCAAATTCTGAGTCTATAAATATGGGATAAGGTCAGGGAAGCTTTTCTGGTCTCAGAGCCTCTGCCAATCCTCCCCAGTCCTTTAAAGCCAGGCCACATTTTCCCAAATAATCCTCCTCCAAGGATATTCTTGCTTCCATTTTAATCTTCTCAGAAAACAAAGTTGGCTTTACAGATTTCTCACCTGTCCAGTTTAGCTAGAAAAGTATCTTCTGCTGAGTCTATAAATTCAAGCAACCATTTCCAGCATGGAGCTGGTGATTACTGATTATCTGCACAATCTGTCCCAGGAAAACAGGGACATAAATGTGCTTATATCCCTCTGAAGGACATGTATGGAATATCAGAAATATTTGAAGGAAATATATGGAATATTAGGAATATATGAAGGACATGTATGGAATATTAGGAATTTATGAAGGAAATGTATGGAATATCAGGAAAATATGAAGGATATGTATGGAACATCAGGAATATTTGAAGGACATATATGGAATATCAAAGCTCCTTGCAGCCCAAATCTCCCAGATAATTGCCCAACAAACCCATTGCTGTTTCCTGCAGGAGAACATAGCCCCCAACCCTCTTGCTAAAGAAGAGCTGAACTTTTTGGCCAGGCTGCTGGGAGGTTTGGACATCCAGAAACCTGCTGGTGATTCAGGATTTCGGCTAAACTTGTTCACCACTGATGAGGAGGAAGAGTATGCTGGAATCCTTTTGGGTTTGGATTTGGGTTTGGATTTAGGTTTGGGTTTGGGGTGCGCTGTGGGGAGCCCAGGAGAGCCAAATTGGCCCTAGAGAGGTTTAGGGTCAGAGCAGGGTGTTGTTATCCTGCTCCTGATGTCTCCTGTGATGCAGCTTTTCTCCCAGTGCCACTGGACAGAAATATCCCCTCAGTTATTTTAGCAGGATGTTTGTATCTGCTTGTTTCTGCTGCAGAAATATTCCTGCTGTTCTGCACTTAACAAAAATGTCTAGGACAGGGAGAAGCCTCCAAATTGGGTGAATATATTAATTTGGCAAATAGGAACAGAGGCATTGCCAAACTTCATGGAATTCCAGAATAGTTTGGGTTGGAAGGGTCCTCTGATTCTACTCTGCCATGGGAAGGGACATCTTCCAGGAGACCAGGCTGCTTCAAGCCCATGCAGTCTGGCCCTGTGAGCACCCTCTGAGCATCATTTGTGCCTACAGGAGCCTGATCAAGTCTGATTTTTATCATTTCCTTATACATCTTCATGGGATTAACCACTCTTTTCATGTTTTTCATCAAGACACGCTGCACAGACCAGACCAGAGGAGCTGTCCTACAAGGTTATCAACATTGAAGCCACACAGGTATGTAACATGTTTCACATCACTGGTTCTCACCATCCCTAAACACATTTTTTCCCATTTCACTTAAGCTCTTAACTAATTGCCAATTTTCTGCCAAGACAATGGAATTGGTGAATATTTACTAAGAAAACTTGAATCCTGACAAACGCCAGAGCAAGTTTTTAGCCGAGTTGGGGGGTAGAAGGGGCACGTCCCAGGGCAGCCCAGCAGCGGGGGCTGAGCGCGGTGTCTGTCTGTCCGTCCGTCCCGCAGGAGCCGGCGCGGCGGGCGGAGCTGTCCCGCATCCTGGGCGAGCTGGACGTGGCGGAACCGCGCCCGGGCAGCGCCGGGAAGGGCGAGGACCTGCTGGCACTGATGGACGGGCTCTGAGCGGGACACGGGGACAGCGGGACAAACGGACACCGGGACACACGGACACCGGGACATTGGAACACACGGACAGCAGGACACGCGGACGCCGGGACAAGTGGACATTGGGACACATGGGCATTGGGACAAGCGGACAACGGGACAAGCGGACAGCGGGTCTTGGGGACATTGAGACACGCGGACACCGGGACATTGGGACACACGGGCATTGGGACACGCGGACAGCGGGTCCTGGGGACAATGGGACATGCGGACACCGGGACATGGCGACAACAGGACCTAGGGATACTGGGGCACGCGTTCACCGGGACATGGGGACAGCAGGACTTGGGGACATTGGGACACACGGACACGGCGCATGGCCGCCCCGCCCCTTCCCGCTGTGGGCGGGGCCGCGCGTGCGCGAGGGGCGGGGCGGCGCAGGGAGCGCGCGGGAAGGCGGCGGCGCGTGAGTGCGGGGGGGGCCCGGTGTGCGGGCGGGGGGAATGGGGACAGCGAGGGGACAGAGGGGGGACCCGGGAGGGGACAGCGGGGATGAGGGCAGGGACAAGGCGAGAGGGACACGGAGCACCCCGGCGGGCGGGGAGGGAGAGGAACGTGTGCCGGGGGGTGAGCGAGGAGAATGGGAGCGACTGGGGCGAGGGGCGGCGTGCGGTGTGTGCGAGGGGTGCTGTGAGAGCAGGGGAGTGTGAAAGGGGCCGTGTGTGTGCAGGTGGACCTGTGAGCGGTGATGTGTGTGCAGGTGAGAGTGCGAGGGGCAATGTCTGTGCGTGCAGGTGAGCACTTGAGGGCTGGTACAGTGGGCAGGTGTGTGTGCAGGGCTTGGTCCATGTACAGGTGTGTGTGCAGGGATTGCTCTGTGGGCAGGATTTGGTCCGTGGGCAGGGGGGGTGTGTGTGCAGGGGCTGGTCCGTGTTCGGGTGTGTGTGCAGGGGTTGGTCCGTGAGCAGGAGTTAGTCCATTTACAGGTGTGTGTGCAGAGTTTGGTCTGTGTTCAGGTGTATGTGCAGGGGTTGATCCATGGGCAGGAGTTAGTCCATGTTCAGGTGTGTGTGCAGGGGTTGGCCCGTGTGCAGGATTGGTGCATGAGCAGGGGTTGGTCCGTGGGCAGGTGAATGTGCAGGGACCGATCCATGTTGAGGTGTGTGTTCAGGGGCTGGTCCATGTACAGGATTTGGTCCATGGGCAGGTGGGTGTGCAAGGGTTGGTCCGTGGGAAGGTGAACATGCAGGGGTTGGTCCATGGGCAGGAGTTAGTCCATGTTCAGGTGTGTGTGCAAGCGTTGGTCCGTGGGCAGGTGAACATGCAGGGGTTGGTCCATGTGCAGGATTTGGTCCATATTGAGGTGTATATGCAGGGCTTGGCCCATGGGAGGGGACTGCTCCATGTGAGGCACAGCAGGCAGTGTCCCCAGCCCCTGTGCCCAGGCCCTGTGCCCCCACAGCCGCCATGGAGGTGAGCCACTCGGTGAAGGAGCGCACCATCGCCGAGAACAGCCTGGTGATCCTGCTGCAGGGCCTGCGCGGCCGCGTCACCACCGTGGAGCTGCGCGACGAGAGCGCGGCCGCGGGGCGCGTCACCAGCGTGGACGCCTTCATGAACGTGCGCCTGGCCGAGGTGACCTTCACGGACCGGCAGGGCGCCGTGTCCCGCCTGGACGAGCTCTTTGTGACCGGCAGGAACATTCGCTACGTGCACATCCCCGACGAGGTGGACATCCGCGCCACCATCGAGGAGCAGCTGCAGGCCATCCACAGGGTGCGCTACTTCGGGGCCCGCGACAAGGGACGCCGGGAGTTCCTCCCTGCCAAGAACAAGTGAGGGCCTGGCACTGCCCACAGCAGCCAGGATGGGCCTGGGTGGATGTGACCCTCTGATGGACTGCCAGCTCTCTCTGTCCCACCCAGTGACATCCCCCAAGGGACATTTTCCTCCAAGGACTTGAGGTTCTGCTGTTCTCTCCACCTGCAGAGGAGCAGGACTGGTTTTTGTAGTGAATAACACCATTTAAAGGCTCTGTGGTCTCTCTGCTCATTTTGTGTTCCATTGGCAGCAACTCATGTCCATCCTCCAATGGCCAAAGAACTCTTGACATCTCACTGCCCCTGGCTCAGCCTTTGCTTGCCCACTGTGTAAAGGACTTGCTGTCACCAGCATGGCCACCCTGGAGCCACTGGTGCTGAGCTGGACAGGGGCTGGTTCTGGTCTGTGCTCATCATCCTCCTGAGCCACCATTCTGGAAGTGTTCAGCGAGATGAAGGGAAGGGAACATGCAGGGGAAGGGGCAGCACCATCTGCCTCAAAAACTAGGAATGTGCTTCACCCAGGACACAGAATGCTGGCATTGCCAGCTCCTCTGCTTCCTCCATTACCAAACTCTGCCTCCCACCAGGGGTTGGGATCCCACAGGACGCAGAGCTGGGGGCTGTGCCCTGGGGGTGCTCGTTTGCACGGTCCGGGCTGGGCAGCAGGGCAGGGCAGACCAGGGGGCACAGCCCAGGCTGTTCCAACCCCACCGGTCCCAGCCTGGGGCTCAGAGCACGGGGGTTCTGTGGTCCCAGTCCGAGAGATCCCAGTCCAGGGTGTGCCCGTCAGGGGGACACAACACAGGGGGTCCCAACCCAGGATGACCCAGTCCACCGGTCCCAGCCCAGGGTGCCCCAATTCGGGGGTCCCAACCCAGGGGTCTCAGTCCGGGGGTCCCGGTGCCGCTGGGCGGGGCTCTGTGGGCGTGGCCCGCTGGCTCTTGGGGCGGGGCCATCTCGACAGGCCCCGCCCCTTGGCCAATCACGGCGCGTTCGAATCTCCCGCGTGCTCACCAACCCTGCGGCCTCCTGGCCCCGGTCTGAGCCAATCAGCGCCAGGTTCATCGCACCACAGCCAATCAGCGTCCGCTGCTTGCTTCCCCCTCCGCTGCACGCCTCAACCAATCAGAGTCCGCCGCAAAACACCGTCCGGCCCCCGGGCTCTTCTCCAATCACCGCCCGCGCTGTCGCCGTTGCCCAATCAGCGCCGCCGTTTCCCCGCTCCGGCAGCGGCCGGCAGGGGGCGGGCTGGTGGCGGGGGGCGGTGGTGGCGCGTCACTTCCGGTGCCAGGCGGCCGCCGGAGCGGAGCGAGGCCGGGCCGGGCCGGGCCCGGGGCCATGGGTGAGTGAGGGGCGGGAGAGAGCGGAGAACCGGGCCGGTGTGAGTGAGGGGCGGGAGAGAGCGGGCCAGGGCTATGGGTGAGTGAGGGATGTGAGAGAGCGGGGAACCGGGGCCATGGGTGAGTGAGGGGCGGGAGAGAGCGGAGAACCGGGCCGGTGTGAGTGAGGGGCGGGAGAGAGCGGGGGAAGCGGGACCGGGACCGGGCCGTGACTGAGTGAGGAGGATGAGAGAGATCGGGGGAACGGGTACCGGGGCTATGGATATGGGTGAGAGACGAGGGAGCTGGGGCTGTCGGTGGATGAGGGGAAGCGGGGACCAGGGTAGAGCGTGGGGTACATGGTCCCGGACCCGTCCCCATCCCGGTCCCACCGATCGTCCGCCGGGCCGGTGGAGCCCCCAGCTGCCCTGACCACCCGGTTCGGCTCGGTGTGCCGGTGCTCTTCAGGCTGGGCGCTCGGTTTGAGCCCCGCAGCAGCTCGGGGGGCTGAAAGAGGCACAGCCCGTGATTGGGGTGGCTTTGCCTCCAGTCTGGGCAGGAACGATTGAATTTAGACTTTGGGGACCTCTGTGCCCGGGAGGAGCCTCGTGTGCCTCACAGTGAGTCGGTGAGGGCTGTGCCTCTGAGGGAGGGAGGGTGAGTAACACCAGCAGGTGTCGGAGCAGGGACGGACCCTGCCCTGCACTCCCTGCAGCTCACCCGAGGGCTGGGGAACCTCCCACCCCCAGAACCAGGTGCTGTCCCTCTCTGGTCGTGGCTTTGGGAGCCCACTGAGGGTGTGAAAGGTCTCATCTCCACCCCCTGCACAAGGGGTTTGGGGTTGTGCTCCCTCCTGCCCAGGCTGTGCTGAAACGTGCTGCACCAGAGCTGGGGATTCAGTTCTTTGCTAGTTTAGAGCCTTAAATGTATGGGTTTAACATCTGCTGGTATGAGCAGGCGTGCTGGGAATGTGGGGCTGCAATCCCATGTCCAGAGGGAAGTCAGAGCAGAGCTCATTGCCTGATGTGGTGGGGCTGAGCCACCACCCCTGTGCCATATGCTGTGGGACAGCTGGCTCCTCTGAGGCAGCAGGTGAGGCTGGACCTGGCACCCAGGTGAGGCTGGACCTGGCACCCAGGTGAGGCGTGGCCCAAGGGACAGCAGGGGAGCTCTCACCTGCTGGCATGGAGCCCTGGGCTGGCAGCACTCAGAATTCAGGACGTGTTTTCCCATTGATGGAGGGTTCGTGCTGCATCCATTGATTGTTTCTCTGTGCTGTCCATGCTGAGGGTTTGATCTCATAATTGTGCTCTTTAAAAGCAAAGTTCATCTGGGCTGTGACCCTCAGGATGTTTCAGAGCCTGGGACAGGCAAGGGAGGCTCACAGGCACTGAGCTGGTCTGTGATTCAGCACAGAAGGGACATGAACAAACTCCAGAGGAGGCACCAAGCTGATCAGAGGGCTGGAGCACTTCTGCTGTGAGAGAATTGGGGTTGTTCAGCTGGAGAAGAGAGCCTTAGGGTGACATTGCCCCTTCCAGTGCCTGAATGGGCTACAAGAAAGATGGACAGAGACTGTTCACAAGAGCCTCAAGTGACAGGACAAGGGGAAATGGGTTCACACATAGAGAGGGCAGGGTTAGATGGGATATTAGGGAAAATTTGTTCCCTGTGAGGGTGGGGAGGCCCTGGCACAGGTTACCCAGAGAAGCTGTGGCTGCCCCATCCCTGGAAATGTTCCAGACCAAGTTGGACAGGGCTTGGAACAACCTGGGGTAGTGAAAAGTCTCTTTGCCCATGGCAGGAGGGTGGAAGGGTCTTTAAGGTCCCTCCCAACCCAAACTATTCTGTGACTATGAATGGGGACAGCCCTGGGGATTGTGCCTGAGCTGCCCAATGAACTTGTGCAGGGGCTCCAGGTGCTCCAGGCAGGTGCAGTGTGTGTCTCCTCCCTGCCTGGGAGCTCTTGCTGCACAGAGTAGGCTCTGTCTGGTCATTTTCTGTGTGAAACAGGCTGTTTTGGTGAATGTTTTTTTTTGCAAGTGTGCAGTTCCTGTCAGTGTGTTGTCACACTGCAAACCCCAGCAGCGTGGGCCTGGCAGTGTGTGCAGGTAACTTCAACACGTTTGTCTCACCAGGTAGGGCCAGGTGAGTCACTGCTGAAAGAAACTGCAGCCACACCTCGCTGGGAAGTGTCAGCACGTGTGTGGGTCACACTCTGTGCACACAGAGCTCCTGTCCTGCTGCAGGGGCTTGTGGCATATTGATAGCATCAGAAGCAATCAGTGAGAAATAAAACCTTGTCATACACCCCACCCCTCGCCCCTGGTGGGGTCTGGGAGGTGAGCACAGCCTGGCTGCAGGCACAGAGCGGGTCAGGGGTTTGTGCTGGGGCAGCAGTGCAGCCTCAGGTGCTGCAGCTGCATTGCCAGGTCCTGCTGTCAGCGTGCTGGGCTGCAATGGGGAGTTTTCCTGCTGGATGTGGCCTGTGCTGCAGCACGAAAGGGTTAAGCTGAGGTTGGTGTTTATGTAACCAAAGAGGGAACTCCCAGAGATGAGTCCTTGGCTATCTCATGTGTTGATGCATCAGAAGGGCTTGAAGAAAGCCTGGCTTGTTGCTTGCGCCGTAGTTACGCACTGGAGCCCTGTGCTTCAGAGTTTCCCTGGCTGCCGGGGGGGCAGCCAGGATGGAATTTGCTTTCCCTGCTGTGTGACTTGGCCTGTGGAAGCCTTTTTTGTCCCTGAGGAGCTGGAGACTGACCACAGCTGCATGTGGGTGGAGGTAAGGTGTGCTGGGCTCCTGTGGGGACTCCCAGGTGCTGGCTGAGCCTTGTTCATTTTCCTGGGGTTCAGCTGATGCACAGGTTGGGCTGAGCAGGAGGATCTCCAGTGGGGCAGCTCAGAGGTGTTCCTGTCTCCCAGCTTGTCCTTGTCCCAGGATAATCCTTGGGACACAGGGGATTGTGTCACTGTCCCAGCCCCTCGTGCTGCACCAGAGCCCCAGGATTCCTCCTGCTCCTGTGGGCAGAGAAACTCTGTGCCTGGTTTTGAGCGAACTTCTCGCTGAGGGAAGAAGTTGAATGAGTCTGCTCTGGGTTCCAAGAACCCTGTGAGTCAGGGCTCTGTTTCGGGAGCAGGCTTCCCTTCCCGGAAGGGCAGCGGAACACAGGCTGCACTGACTCATCCCATGGGCTTTTTTTATATACATATAAATATATATATATATATTATATTATTGCTTCTTTTGGAAAACCGTTCAACCCCCAGAGCCTTCAGTTCCTACCAGTTAACATTCCTGCATAGGGAATCACCCCTGTGCTGTGCAGAGGGAGAGGAGTGAAGCCCACCCTGATGCCCCCACTCTTCCTCCCGTGTGAGATGATGAGCAAGGAGCCAGGGAAGGGCTGAGGCTTCCCCTGTGCATTCCACGTTATCTTTAGGGATGAAATTGTTCCTGGCTGATGTCGGGAAGGCTGAGCTGGCTGCAGGAGGAGGGACAGACAGGATGGGCCTGGTTTGGCACTGAAGAACAAAACAAAAGTCCTGTGACTGAAACTTTGAGGGACGCTATGTCCAGAAAGTAACTTTTGCCTGACTAAGAGTCATTTCAATATTAAAATGCACATCAGCTTAATGAAGTACATGCCGCCACACATAACTCTTTCTCAATTTCCCCCTAGACCATTGCTGTGTGTAGTGTGGGAGGAAGAGGATAAGGGGGAGGCAGAAATTTCACCTTATGAGGGGGAAGAAAAGCTAAAAGACCTTGGATACACTTGGTGGGTGACTCTCCTCTCCCTGCTCCCTGGGTGGGATGATGTCTTCGAGGTCTCTGGATGCACTCCTGGTCTTTGAGGACCAGCTGGGACACAAGGGGTGTGTTTCTGACCAGATTTCATACACTTAATGCAACAGCCTGCTTTCCTTGGGATCTGCCCCGCAAACATTCCCTTTAATCCCCCAGCCAGTGACTCCTCCGCAGGCCTGCCCGATCCAAGCTCCGCCTGTTCTCAGGGAAGCTTTTCCAATGAGAGCCGAGCTCTGGCGCTGGGCGTGCTGATGACTCGGCTCTGAGCTGTCCTGGCCGGGTTTGCCCGGGAAGGAGTGAGGCAACACTGGGATCGCTGCTCCTTGCAGTGACACCGACCTGCTGGTGCTCCATGTGGGAAGCTGGGCCGTGCTCCAGCTTTTTCCCATTTAATGTTTTGTTCGTGGAGCTTTTTAGGTCATGTTCAACACAGCTTCCCATGAGCCAGGCTTAAATGTGACCTTGGATTAACCATCACTGGTAAATACTGCCCACTGTGGTATTTGGGTGGGAAAAGGTGCAGCCTGATGCTGCTCATGTGATTCTATTTTTTAGCTTTATTTTTGCAAACATGAAGGCTGCACAGAGAGGGACAGAAACCTGTGGAGCAGCTCTGCAGCTTCATCCCAAATGCTCCAACTTTTGGCTTCAGGAGGGAATGCTGGGCAGCAATGCTGCTGCAGTGGGTGATGGAATGTTTCCATCTGTGTGTCCCTGGAATGGTGTGAGCTCTTTGAAGGAACTTCTCAGCAGTCCTGAACTTCCAGCAGGAGCTCTTGGGCTCTGTCACCTCCTGTGGTTCCCAGCCCATCCCCTGCCTTATTCACCACAATCAGCTCATCACAGCAGCAGGCTCGAGCACTTTGGGGTTCCCAGTCCTCACACAAGAAATGTAACCACCACTGAGCTCGTGCTGTGCCCTTGGGGCAAGACAAGCCCCCCAAAAGTGCAGTGGGGGCAGGACCAGCTGCTCTGTGCTGCTGAGTAATTCTGCTCATGCCCCAAAGGTGCCTTTTCCATTCCAGCTCTGAGCTGTGGCTGCTGGACTGCAGGAGCTGCTTGTTCCTCATTCTGGGGTGGAAAGGGCTTTCCTCATCTCATGTTTTCCAGTGTTGTTACACCAGGCACTGGGACATGCGGTAATTCAGGAATTAAACAATTCCCTTAAGCTACATAATTAAAAGGCATTACATTTAGGTCCCCAAATTAATTGATTCATAATTCTATTAAAGTCTTAGCTAGCACACTGAAAGGCTTTGAACTGGCTTCTCCAGTGAGCTGTCTGATATATCCTATGTGTCACATCAAAATTAAGTATAAATTTCTATGCTGGACTTGTAACTTTGTCTGTGTGAGGAACCATTTTTATTCCAATGGCAGGACAAGGGAGGAGGGTGGTTTGATTCAGCTTGGATCTGGGGGGAAGGGATGCATCTGTCCACAAACAGGTGGGACTTTCCAGTTCTTAAGACTGAACAGAAAAAATCATTTTAACATCAGCAGGATCAGTTTTGAGAGAGAGGCTCTTACATTGCTGCAAGGAACAGGACAAACCCATGTTTGAAACACTCCATCCCAGGGACAGTGATATCAGATACTGATCTGACCCTAACTCTGTTAACTCTGGCATGATAAAAAGCTGCTGGTGGTGGCAGGGGGTCTCTTGGTGCTCAGTCAGGTGTGTTTGAGATGCTGTTAGCCCAGGCAGGTGCTGCATGTTGGGGGTTCAAGTGGAGCCTGTGTTTGTCCCTGCTCCAGAGGCCTGCCCTGCATCACTTTGGAGATGGGTGACATGGGAGTGTGTCCAGCAGTGCAGGGACTGAACTTCCAGAGCCTTTTATTCTCTCACCAGGAGCTTCAATCTTTTTTTCCAAGCCCAAACAAACAGAGATGTTTGGGGCCATAAAGGTTCAGTGCATCCTGTGTTATCATAACCAGAGTAATCCAAAACCACAGCATCAAGTGTATCTCATTTCACATTACAGAGTCCTCGACCTTCTGCCCATCCAGCCTTCTCCAAGGTGACAGCTCCTGCCTCCTGAGACGTTGGAAAACCTAGTTTGGAAGAAGAGTAAGGATACAGTTGATGCTGAACTACGTGAGTCCTCAGGTTGTTTTGTTACAGTAGCACCATTTGCAGCAGCAAGCCAAATTGCACAATGGATTATCTCAGAGCTCCTGTGCAGGGGGTTTCTCCAGTGGAAGTGTTACTCACATCTCCAGCTGAGACAGTGATTTGCAAGGGGAGGAAAAGTTCATCAGGATGTTGGGTCAGGGATGCAGAATAAACAGAGCAAGGAGCAGGTGGGGGTCAGAACCGTGTCCTGTTCAGCTCACTGGGATGGTGACACTGCTCTGTGGAGGTGTGAAGGTGCTGGAGTCAGGGATGCAAAGTCTGCTGCAAGGCTCCTCCCTTTATCTCCTGGCTGTTGGTGCTGCTGGATGAATCAATGCAGTGAGATCAGCCTGTGTCCACAGAGAGGGCGGGACTGCCACAGGGTGAACTTCACTCACAGGGAGGTGATTTATCAATCCCTTACGTGGTGAAACACCTGGCATCTTCTAAAGCAAATATGTACAGCCCAGAAAATATTTCCCCCTGCCTGTTGTAGTAACTTCTTAGGGAAAAACTCTTGGGATTGGGTTTGAGTAAGGAAATGGAGCTGTGCTTGGTTCCGCTTCTCATCTGCCCCCCAAAGTATCTTTAAAAAGTGAGAGCACAGACATTGAATGTGTAGATGTTTGCATGTCTTTGAAGCCATTTTCTAAAATGTGGAGATGAAGAGGAGCTGTACTGGGAGCAGAGCTTCCAATGGCTGGAGCTGATGGATGTGGAGAGCTCACACCACACCCAGCAGCTCAGCTGAGAGATGCTTTCCCAGCTAAACTGAAACAAGACTTTTCTTTAGTTTTAGCCATAAGCCTTGAATTTATTTGGCCCTTTAGGTCTTGGCTGTGCAAATTCTCTTTAGATTTCTGAGCAGTAGAAAATGGACATTGGAAATCAGACTTTCTGCACTACCTGAATAAGGAGGAGGTAGTTGAGTTTTTAGTTGTTAATGCTAAATGGTGGTGATGTGTGGACCTTGAATAAATTCCTAGATGCAAACCATGAGATTCACATTTAATAAAATGGGGTTTTGCCCATAGTGGTTGTGCAAGAAAACACACATGTTGTCACCAGTGTTGCCTTCCACTGGAATGTCCATTGGAGCATTTAATAATGTGTTAATTCTAAACACGGCATTGATTCCTGCACATGGAGGCTGAGGTGACAGGGTTTTATGTGCTGGAGTCCAAATTCCAGCTGCACTGGATGTAGGTAGATGGAGATGTAATAAGGTCAGAGTCTAATGAGCTACAGAGGGAGGGGACTTTTTTCAAGGCTAAAAATACATTTTTGAAAAAACATTGTGAACTGAACTGAATGTCACAATAACTATTGTGCTTGTTTTCTATGCCCTTGTTGGGAAAGGTGAAAGCCACTGATTTTTGTGGTCAGTTTTGTGCATTCTTGGCTGTTTGAGGAACAGACTCGAGCCTCTGAGGGACTCAGTGGGTGGCTGTGATGCCTCATGTGGATCCTCTGTGGAGAAACCCCCAAAAGGCTGCAGCAGCAGCAGACACCCATACACAGGGCTAACTTGGGCATTTTCTTTCAGAGCTTTTAGAATATGTTAATTTGCAAACTTGTTTTTGCTGTAAAACAAGCTTTAATTATCTTGACTTGTTCCCACTACGTCTCTCAAACAACTGTTGTAGGAAATGTTGCCCTGAATAACGAGGCTGATTTATGCCTTGAGAGCTGCTCTGAGCCTGCAGCCCACCCCTGGTCTGTCAGCAGGGAGCCAGGGCTGTGTGTAGACACACAAGTAGGCAGAGCCACCAGTGCATCTGTAGGTGAGAGCCTTCCAGCAGAAATCAGAGATAACAAGAGAAAATAACTCAGAGATGTGATCTCGGTTGTCTTTCAAGAGCCAAGGATGAAGCGGCGAGCATCGGACAGAGGAGCTGGGGAAACATCCGCTAAGGCAAAGGCTCTGTGTGCGGGGATCTCCGGGAATAACGCCAAGAGAGCAGGTCCTTTCATCCTGGGTAAGCAGGGAGGGGCTCTGCTGGCAAAACTGAAAACAAAAGGCACTCTGGAGTGAGGGGAAGCAGGTGTGAAACTCAGTGTCTTACCTGGGAGTGCAGGATGTGCAGAGCAGCAGCCTGGGAGTTCCTGCAGCTGGCCAAGCTCAGGAGATGGGGGATAGCAAGGCAGCAAGGCTTGGGAGAGAAATAGATCTTAATTTTACCCCCTTTGGGGTTTTTATTTTTGGGTTTGTTTTCTTAAACTCTGTTCTTCAACTTTGTAAAATACCACATTCATTGGGAGTTTTTTGATTGTGTTCGACCCTGCTGACCTGGAATGTGTTGTCACATCAGCATGGGGGCAACTTAACAATTCACTAGTGGTACTCAAAGTGATATGTACCAACTTAGCCCATTCACTAGTGGTACTCAAAGTGATATGTACCAAGGCAAGGCCACTCTGCCAGCTCTGGACAGTTGCTAGAATAGTTGTTAGTTCAGAGCTGTCTTCATAGACTTCACAATGGAAAATCAGTTGGAGCTGACTGATGTAAAGTGAGGAGTGGAGCCTGTGTGTTTACTTGAAATCTGGCTAATTTGGACACCCCTGAGCCATCCCTGCAGAGGTGGCAGCTGTGTTCCCAGGTGTGGCAGTAACAGTTGCCATGGGTGTTGCTGTGAATGTAAGAGCTGTGTGGTTCAGGCATGCAGAAATTAGGATTTCTGCAAACAGCTGGGCCATGTGTGGGCTTTGATAAATGTTGCTCCAGAGAACAAATGAAACAGTATCCCAAAAGGTTTCAGAGTTCAAGACCTTCTTCTTTTGGCTTTAGATTTGTGAAAATGCACTCAAACCTCCTGCAAAAAAGGGAACTTGGTGCAAGCAAACATAACTAGTGACAGCTGATGTAACCCGGGTTAGTCACTGCTGCTGGAGGGAAAACAAGTCTGTTTCTGCTTTGTGCTGTAGGTCCACGTTTAGGTAACTCCCCTGTGCCAAGTATTGTTCAGTGTTTGGCAAGAAAGGACGGGACAGATGACTTTTATCAGCTGAAGGTAAGCAAACTGCAGGCTCCCAGGCCTTCAGGGCTCTCCAGCTCCTGTGCAGAAGCACTTGGGCAGTGAGTGAGGGGTGTGGGCTGAAGCAGTGCAGTGGGACATGGCTGCTGCAGCTCCCCCTTGGCAGGGCCACATCCATGTCCAGATCAGCCCTGAGATGAGACCTCTGCTGCTCTCCCAGAGCCCTTGGATCTGTACCTGAATGGGGCAGCTCTAGGAGAGAAAAACCACCTGGGATATTTGCAAACAGCCACCTTTGCATGTTAATGAAGCTGCTGCTGTGCGTTCTGCACAGATGGTGCTGAGTTCAGCCAGGCCTGTGGCAAGGACACAACCATCAGAGCACTTCAGAGCACCAGCTGTAAACACATGGGAAAGCCAAAAATGAGAGAGGGCTGGGGGTATTTGTGTGCCTCTGGGAACTGTAAAGAAATTTTCCCTTTTCCTGAAGATTCTCACCTTAGAAGAAAGAGGTGATAAAGGAATAGAAACCCAGGAGGAGCGACAGGGCAAGATGCTGCTGCACACGGAGTATTCTCTTCTTTCCCTGCTCCACAACCAGGAAGGAGTGGTCCATCATCACGGGCTCTTCCAGGTACACTTGGTCACCATCCAGGCTGGGGCAGTGCCAGGGATTGCTGATGGATTGAGCTGCTTTTGTTTAATGTACAGTTCGTGCTGACCCTGCTCTTGTATTGCAGCACTCTGAGGTTAACCACCTCAGAGCTGCTTCAAACAGGAACTCTGGAGAGCACAGTAGGATTTTGGGAAATGTGAGATCATTTACAGACAGAACAACAGTTTGCCTATTTCATTGGCAAATTAATTACCACCTTTTAGTATTAAATTGTGCTTTCTGGTCTCTGTACTGTTTATAACTTTTCAGAGGGGACAAATAGCCAAGAAACTGTTTCAGCAAGTTAAACCTGTCACTGTGCTGATCAGTTTTTGTGTGAGTGGATTGTGTTGGTGCCTTTAGGGCTGTTCACTGATGTGAGGGGCTGATAGCAATTACTGCTTTGGGTGCTGGTACTGCCTGACTTGCTGGTTACATTTTGCCAACACACTTTTCACTTGAGACCGTCTGTACTAAATCTTAAATAAGCCAAATGTCCAGCTCTGCTGTGTCTTGTTTACTGTCATGGAAGAACTGCTAATTGTGCCTTGAGAATTCTGGTCTTATAAAAGGTGTGTTGGATCCCTCTGTTCCACTGCAGAGCTGTCCTGGGTTCAGCTCAAGGAGTCTGTGTGCATGAAGAGCATGATGTGCACACAGAGCAGAGACTTCTCTGCCTTCTGCACTCCTCCTCCTAGGAAAAGTTCTTCCCAGTCAGGGTGGGGAGGCCCTGGCTGTGGCTGCACCATCCCTGGAAGTGTTGGACAGAGCTTGGAGCAATCTGGAATAGTGGAAGGTGTCCCTGTCCATGGCAGGACATGGAATGAGATAAAACTTAAGGTTCCCTCCAATCCAAGCCAGCCTGTGATTCATTAAGTAGAGCTCTTGAATCTTTTTGAAATCCTGCTTCAGGACAAAAACCAAGCACTGTGTTTGCATTTGCTTGAGATCACCCCCCAGTTATTGAGTTATTTACTCTGCCAGGCTCTGTGCATGTGCCCTGGAGTTTCCCTGAGGGGTTGCTGCTGTGTTTGCCTCCCCCAGGACCGAGCTTGTGAAATCATAGAAGATCTGGAAGCCAACAGGATGGTGAGGAAGATGAAGAAGCGCATTTGCCTGGTGTTGGACTGTCTCTGTGCTCATGATTTCAGTGACAAAACAGCAGATCTGATCAATCTGCAGCATTATGTCATTAAAGAGAAGAGACTCAGCGAGCGGGAGACCGTGGTGATATTTTATGACGTGGTACGAGTGGTAGAAGCATTACACAAGGTGAGAGCTGGGAAAGAGAGCTCCCTTCCAGTGCTGGGAGGCAGAATTTTCCCATGTTAGAATAGCAGATGCTTCAAAACTTCCTGAGGCAAGCAGTGGCCAGGTTACAAGGCAGGGATGTTAGCAGTGTTCTGCGTAAGACCTCATGCCCCAAGCCATAAAGTGCATTCCCTTCTAACTCTGCCCTTCATGTTTGCATTCCCTTCCCTCCCTGCTCCTCACGTTTCTGGATGATAATGTGGTGTTTGTGGGCTGTGGAGAGGGGCCAGCTGGGCTGAGGGCAGCTCAGGTGAACCACAGTGGGGTGAGCTCAAAGAGGAGAGCAGAGCCTGATCAAACACAGGAAACAGAAACTGTCTCCTTGTGAAGCAAAATAAATCACAGTGTAAGAATTGATTGGAGATCAGAACCTCAAGCTGCAAGTTTTGAGATCAATGAACTAGAAACTATTGTAATAAAAATGGATTCTGATGTTTGACTTGTTCCCCTGTGGCACAGGGCAGTGCAGTGTGGGTCTGTAAAGGAATGCTCCTCAGATTGCTCTAACCAAGCCTGGAGAATTCAGTTCCAGGTCTCTTGGATACACCCAGTCTGTCTTTGTGTTCAGAGTAGCAAATTTGCTTGTTCTGTCCTGATCACAATCAAAAGTGAAGGGCACAAAGTACTCAGGGTGAAACCTGACCTGAAACCTTGACCTGGGTTATTTCAGAGTGTGCAGATGCCATGATTTCTTTTTAGTGCTCTTGTGCAAGTATGAAATTTATACTTCTACAACAAATAGGCTTTTGCTCATGTAATACTCCTGTATTTTTTACAGAAAAATATTGTGCACAGAGACTTGAAACTAGGAAACATGGTGCTAAACAAAAGGTAAGTGTGCTGGAGAGCTGCTGGCCTGGCAGTGGTCTTGTTTCTTCCTTGAAGCAGATTTCTAATGCAAACACTGCCACAGGCAGCACTTGGTGAGTGCTCTTGTGCAGGAGGGTGAGGAAGAGGGAAGTAGGCTGTGCAAAACCACAAATCCAGCTCAAAGTTATATAAATTAGTCTCCAAAACTGAATTTAGCTCCACCTAGGTAGTTCATTTTTCCCACCCAGCTTAGTGGCCCCTTGTCAGGACTTCTTTTTGGATTCTAACTACTGAAAACTCAATTTTATAGTAATTTAGTAACCTGCAAGAGAAGTATTGATTTTATATATATTAAAAAGAACAAAAAAAAACATGGTGGTTGGTTCTGTTCCCATCATTCACCCTCCATCATGCTGAAGGCATTCCCAGCCCTGCTGGCTGTTCTACAATCACAGCAGTGTTAGATCTGACTGCTGCCCTGCTGTGTTTTTACTAGCAGTGAAATATTGACTTATCTAAACAAAAGCACTTCTGTCCAGTGTGGATTTGTGGATGAAATGGCTCCCTTGTTCCATTGCTGGTTTGACAGGAGCCTCTGGAGCCTGGCAGGTGCTGGATGCTGGTGCAGACCCAGAGGGAGCAGCCCAGAGAGGGCAGGGGGGTGGCCTGGCCCTGCTTGGGGGCTCTGTGGAGCTGCTCAGTGCCTTGGGGTCTGTGTTCTTTGTGGCAGCCTAGTTCAGCCCAGATCCTCTGCTCTCTCCTCCAGGATTACATTACTGACTAAATATTTTGCACTTACTTGAAGAATGAGTGGAATTCATCCTTTTCACACTGTCTGGGTTTCTGTAGAATGAATAAAAAGCAGGAAGGCTGGAGTTCTGCAGGCTTTGAGTCCACAAAGCTTGCAGGTTTGCTGAGCTCACAGCTTGCTGCTTTCTCCTCCCTAACACTGAGAGGAAACAGGTTTTATCTACAGAACTTGAACTTCTTGGTTCCCCCCCCACACACACACAGAGCTGCTGCTGCCTCTCAGGGCCACCTCTAAGTTGTTTCAAGTTGTTTCTGTAGAGCTGCTTTAAGATAAATCTCTTGTGCTTGCTGCTTTGATTCTCCTCCTTGCTGGAAGAGGCAGACAAAGGTTGGTGCTTTGAAGGATCCATGCAGAATTTCCCTTCTTTTCTGGGCACTGAGTGCAGGGGAGCACCCCACCAGTGGAGCTACACCCAGGGCCCCACTAGCAGGGGGAGGTGTTTGAAGCTTTGAACACACTTGCCAGATTCCCTCTTTGTGTTACATCTCTGCTTTTGCTTTTTTTCTCAGCGTTGGTGAGGGAGAGCTGCAGCCTGTGCAGCAGTGAGTCACAGGGAAGGGTGGGAGAGGCGTCAGAGCCATCTCCATGGAGAGGAGCAGCCCGTGGGGCTGAGCTGAACCCTTTGTTCTGCTCCAGCCCTGCTCACACAGAGCCAGGGCCCTTCTCAGGGCAGGCAGGGAAGGTAACAACGTGGCACTGCAAGGTCCTGCAGGCACTCCCACCTGGGGGACTTCCCTCAGATTTCCTTCCCCGCAGACATTAAAGCCTCTCAGGTTTCCTCATAAGCCAGTGCAGGAGGAGTTGAGTGATTACAGATTAGATCAAATTTCAGGGACTAAATAGAATCAAGCAACCCTGAACATTTTAGTGTCCTATAGAACACTTAGTCTTTTAAATCCTTAACAAATCCTGCAGCTTGTTATTCAGCCAGGGAAGTCTCCTGACAGTTGAAGCTAACACTTCTTAAACACAAGTCTGTCTGTTTTAATAACCAGCTCTCCATGGCCAACCCACACTTGGTTCTACTTCATTTGTCTGTGAGACTGGCTGGAAATATTTCTTTGTTATTGTGACTGACTTAATCCATTCTCTCAGGTTCTAGTTGTGAAATACTTTTCAAGAAATCTTCCAGACAGTGTTTTTGTACTCACACCTTTACATTGTAAGCTAAAATCCAAATTATCTGAATGACAGGGAAGATTAATGGAACAATAGTTTTGTAATTAGCTCACTTGCACTGGAAAAAATTGTTAATGGGAGCTGGCAGTACCATAGAGAAGTAGGGATGAACCAATAAAGAAATTCTGTGTACCTGCAGCTTTCCCTTTTCTGTGTGAGGTTTTTGGGTGTTGCTCAGGCTTTGTGTGGTGCACACCTGTGTGTGGAGAGCAGTGCTGTGGATCAGATGGAGCTGCCACCAGACTCCTGTGTGGGACTCTGGAGTGACACAGGTGTGGTTGTGCTGAGTGTGATCACAACTCCTGCAGCTCCTTTGGTGACTGTGAACACCCAGTGCTCAGGGGCCAGCACGGGGCAGCTCCCACTGGGTGTTTTCCCTTAGCTCCCAGAAGATGCAGTGTGGAGAAGATGGCAGCTGGGAAGTGCAGGGCACAATCAGCAGCTGAAATAAATCTCAGCTATGTTCACACTCATGCTCTCCAGTGCTCAGGCAGCACCTGGGGCAGATCCTGCAGCTCTGGTGCTGCAGGCTGGGATGTTCCTAGGAGATCAGCCAAGGCTGCAAGATGAGCCAGGTACAGCCTGTGCTTGTAGCCATGCTGACACAGGCCACCCAGACATTGTCACAGAGCCTTTCACTGTCCCTGTGAGTGCCTTGCAAACCTTGCTGGCAGACATGGAATCCCTGGAATCCCTCCCCTTTGGGACTGAGTTCATTTTACACCTCTGTGTGTCTTCTCCCAGCACAAGCCCTCTAGAAAGCCCCACAGGCACAATCCCTGTTCTGCAGTCACCTTGCTGTCTGTGCTGCATGTCCTGTGTTCCCTGACCCTCTTCCCTGTGCTTCTCCCCAGGACTCACCGGATCACCATCACCAACTTCTGCCTGGGGAAGCACCTGGTGAGCGAGGATGACCTGCTGAAGGACCAGCGTGGCAGCCCTGCCTACATCAGCCCAGACGTGCTCAGTGGTAGGAATTCCCCTCAACACTCATTTAATTCATTTGTGCCTCCTGACAATAAATAAAACCTCCTGTTGTGTTCCCCTGTGCACCTTCATGAGAGCCTCTTAATTAAGGTCCACTTTGGAGACTTGGTCTGGTTTTCCAGCTGGGAAAGTTGGAGGGGAGGATTGAGCCTGACTTTTTTCTTAAGGCTTGTCTGAACTTCAAAGCTGCTTCAAATCTGGCTGTTCCCAAATGAGTGACTGCAGACAACATGTTCTATTTCCAGTGTCAGAATTCAGTTCCTGAGGCTTTCCTTAAGCTGCAGGTAAAACCCTGGGCCCAAGGGGCAGCCAGTGCAGATCCCACCAGGATGTCAGTGCATTCCAGCTGTGCACTAAGAGCACCAGTTCCTCCAGCTGCTGCTCACTTCCAGGAGGGAACAAGTGACCCTCTGGGCAGCTTCTGGACCAACTGAGAGGAGTTACTTCAAATTAAAGGAATGATGACAGCAGGCCAAAGCAGTCTGGGCTGGATCCCCCCCTCCAGCAGCCTGGCCTGTGCCTTGTCTCCAGCAGGGGCTCTGAGGAGAGTCTGGCTCCAGCACAGAGCAGCTTTCCCTGGTGTCCTCCTGCCTTCAACTGTTCCCACTGCATGGGACCATCAGGAACAGCTGTGCTTTCTGTCCAGCTCCTCTCCATGAGCTCTCTGCTCTGCTCTGTTCATAAATCTTTGGGACCAGATGGGATCCACCCCAGGGTGATGAGAGAGCTGGCAAATGAGCTTGCAAAGCCTCTCTCCATCATTTACCAGCAGTCCTGGCTCACTGGGGGAGTTCCAGATGACTGGAATCTGGCCAGTGTGACACCCATTCACAGAAAGGGTGGGAAGGAGGATCCTGGTAATTATAGGTCACTTAGCCTGACCTCAGTGCCTGATAAGATAATGGAACAGTTTGTATTGATTTCATCACACAGCACTTACAGGATGGCCAAGGTATCAGCCCCAGCCAGCAGGGGTTTAGGTTGTGTTTGAACAACCTGGTCTCCTTTTATGACCAGGTTGGATATTAGAAAAAAGTTTTTACAGAAATGGTGATAAAGTTCTGGAATGGCCTGCCTGGGAAGGTGGTGGAGTCACCATTCCTGGGTGTGTTTAAAACAAACCTGGATGTGGCACTCAGTGCCATGGTCTAGTTGAGGTGTTGGGGCTGGTTTAGACTTGATCTTAAAAGTCTCTTCCAACCTGATGGTTCTGTGCTCCTGTACCAGCCTTTGAGCAGGCAGGGGTGGTCCTGGTTGTCAGTGTAGTAACTCAAATCATTTTGGGGTTTTTTCCTCTCATGCAGGTGAGCCAGATCAGTGTTGAAGGCTGCATGTACAGGTGGGACTGTGCACACAAAGCCTCTCCCTCTTGTAGATCCAGATACAAGGCATTAACACATGAGTTTCTTGTTGCTGGTATCCCAAGCAACTGTACTGCAGATATGCCCTCAGAGGGAGCCAGTCCTGGAGGATCCAGCCCCAGTGGACTCCCCTTAGGAGGTTTTTTGTCAGGTTTGCAGGCAGCAGCAGTAAATGTAGCTGAGCTCTTCCATCCTGATCTCTCAGGCAGGTTTGAGGCGCTTCCCTCCCGGCAAGGAAGGGAGCAAAGGCAGGCAAGGAGGTGGATCCTGGGGCTCTTGCAAGCCTTTCCTGTTCTGCAGGATATCCTGAGGCCCTTGTGACCAGATGGATGATAGAAGCCAACTGCTCTGCAGGAGCTTGGAGCAGTTGTGGCTCAAGTAGCTGAAGGAGGCTACGAGGAGCTGCTCCTTCTGCTCCAGGGTGCTCATCTACTCAGGCCTCCAGCTGCCTTCTCATGTTTCTTCTCAGGGCACTCTTGTGGTGTAACTGGCCACAGGGCACTGAACAGGCTGTCTTGGCTGATCTCTGACAGCTGAGGCTGCTTGAGACCCTGCAAGGCTCAGCCTTAGCTCAGGACTCACCTGCTCTGCCCAGCCTGGCTCTCACTGCCATTGTGCTGCACCCCAGCTCTGGTGTGTGCCAGCAGCCCTTCCCATGGGGCCCATCCTGTGCTCTCCAGAACTCTCCCAAAGCTGCTCAGTCTGCAGCTCCCCTCCAAGTAGCAAGGGGGAAGTTACTTGAGGACATTCCACTTTCAGGCTTGGCACATCCCTCCCTCTGTATTGCTCCTGGGCAGGGGGAAGCTGGAGCGCCTGAGGGATTAATCATTGTTGTGGGTCTCCAGGAGAAGCTGTCTCTGCTGAGGGACGGCTGCTGAAATGTCACAGCAGGAAAAGTTGGAGGAGGAGGGAGAGGTGCCTTTTTCTGAGCATATAAAGCAAAGAATAATTAGTACAAATACCAAATGCTGCAGCAGTGACTCACTGTGTGAGTCAGAGGAAGTCTCTCCCTGAGTCCTGTGCTCTGCTGTAGCACTGGGGTTTGATTTTGTGACCCTGTCCATGCTGCTGTGTGCTGATTGTTGTGACCAAAGGGATTTAGAAGCAGCATTTCCATCAGGTGAATCCTGGGGCTGCAGCAGCCTTGGGTTAGGGTTTGTCTAAATGTCTTTGTGCAGGAAAGCACCTTCCTGCACGCTCTGTGCCTTTACATCTGGCTTCAGTGGCTGTTGCTAGATTCATCCCACAGAGTCCCTTCTCCATGGGCTCAGCTTTATCCTTCTAGTCTTCTTTCCTGCATCCTCCTTCCCTGTGCTCCCTGGCCCTTGAATTCCGTCCACCTTGCAAACTGGGTGATCCTGTGTGAGGGACACTGACCTGGGAACTCCAGCACAGCAGTTCCAACTGCCTGATGCCCTTGGTTCACAGCAGGGATATTCCTGCTCCATGGGGAACAGGAGGACACTTGTGTGGAGATGGACACAAGTGTGTTGTTCATTCGCAGAGGATGTGCCTTAGAGTTTTGGTGTGATGTTATGGGAAACTTTAAGTGTTTTGCTAAATGCTTAGAAAAAAGGTCCCATGTGAGGGTTACTCAGCACCTGTGCAGTGGGAGGTGAGGGGGTTGCCAAGGCTGTGCTTTCCAGGATTCTCAGGCTGTGTGTGCCCTCTCCCTGCAGGCCGGCCGTACCGTGGGAAGCCCAGTGACATGTGGGCGCTGGGGGTGGTGCTGTTCACCATGCTCTACGGCCAGTTCCCCTTCTACGACAGCATACCTCAGGAGCTCTTCCGCAAAATCAAGGCTGCCGAGTACACCATCCCCGAGTGAGTACAGCCCGCCCTTCCTGCCTGCCCACGGGGGGCTGGCTGGGCTTTGCTGGGCCAGCTGCAGCTGCAGGGGCTCCCCTCAGCACCCCAAGGGTCACAGCAGTGCTGAGAACAGGCAGTGTGCAGGAAACAGGAGCAGGGATGGGACAGCTTGTGGGAAGGAGCAGAGCAGTGGTGGCTCCTGTCACTCCTGGCCTGTGACAGTGTTCACAGGGGTTCTTGAATGAGGAAAGAGACAAAGGATCTGACTCCATGTTTCAGAAGGCTTGATTTATTATTTTATGATATATATTACATTAAAACTATACTAAAAGAATAGAAGAAAAGGTTTCATCAGAAGGCTTGCTAAGAATGGAATGGAATGGAATGGAATGGAATGGAATGGAATGGAATGGAATGGAATGGAATGGAATGGAATGGAATGGAATGGAATAGAATAGAATAGAATAGAATAGAATAGAATAGAATAGAATAGAATAGAATAGAATAGAATAGAATAGAATAGAATAATAACAAAGGTTTGTGGCTCGGGCTCTGTGTCCGAGCCAGCTGACTGTGATTGGCCATTAATTACAAACATCCAACATGGGCCAATCACAGATGCACCTGTTGCATTCCACAGCAGCAGAAAACCATTGTTTAAATTTTGTTCCTGAGGCCTCTCAGCTTCTCAGGAGGAAAAATCCTAAGGAAAGGATTTTTCATAAAAGTTGTCTGCGACACTGGGCTGTGCTCCCAGCCTGTCCATGCTGCCCCACTGTGGCCAGGCCAGGCTCACCCCGTGTTGTCTGTCCCAGGGATGGCCGGGTCTCAGAGAACACTGTGTGCTTGATCCGGAAACTGCTGGTCCTGGACCCGCAGCAGCGGCTGACGGCTTCTGAAGTGCTGGATTCCCTCAGCTCCATCATAGCGTCCTGGTATGTGCAAGGGGAGGCAGGACACGCTGTCTCTGGCCACAGGCTGTGTTGTTCCAGCTGTGGCTGGCTCAGCTCACCAGAGGAGAGTCTGGGAACTGCAGTAAGCCTTTAAATCCCACGTGTCCACCACTGTGTGCTGATGGATACAGCTGGGGAGGCTGTGCAAATGCTTATGGCAGCCGTGGCCATCCCAGTGGGATCACCCTGGGGCTGGGTGAGGGTGGCTGAGCCAGTGCCATGCTCTGGATCCCAATGCTGTTCTCTCCTCCAGGCAGTCCATGTCCTCACTGAGTGGCCCTTTGCAAGTGGTGCCGGACATAGATGACCAAGTGGCCAATCCTGAAAACCCCCAGGAGGTAGGTTTCCCTGCTTTCCACAGAACTGCTTTCTGTGCTGTCTGTGATGGCACCCATTGTGTCCCCCAGCTGGGAAGGGGAAGGTGGGGAGGACGCAGCCGAGTCCCTCACGTTGTGCAGCGGAAGGAAAGGCCGATGCTGCTGGGAGCAGGAGGCACATCCAGCTGGCTGAGCTGCCAGGAAGTGAGCTCGGCCCCGGAGCTGATGAGAGCAGCTCACCCCGCTCCCAGCAGCGCTCACTCCCTCTCCCACAGCTGGGAATGCTGGGAGGAGGCAGCACTGTTGGCTCTGGCTCCCAGTGAGCTCTGCCATGGGAGCAAACATCCTGTTTTCCTGCCGGTTTGTTTCATGCTAGAAATGTTGGCCACGGCCTGGCTGCCCAGGGACAGCCATGCAGGATCTGTGACGGTGCCACAGGGACAGGGGTCAGGCAGCTGCAGCCTCAGCGCTGCCAGGGCTGGGATGAGCCATGTCAGGACAGGGCTGCTGTGTCCTGGTGGCACTGCTAGCTCACAAGGAATCCTGCCTGTGTCCCCAACAGCAGCTCCCTTTTCTGTGTTAGCTACCATGGTAGCTCAGGCCCATCAGGGGAGCCGTGGGGCTGCCAGGTGTGGCTCTGACAGCTCGCTCTCTGCAGGTGAAGGTGACGGAGGAGTGCTCCCAGTACGAGTTCGAGAACTACATGAGGCAGCAGCTGCTCTTGGCTGAGGAGAAGAACACCTTGCATGAGGCCAAGAGCTTCCTGCAGAAGCGGCAGTTCGGGAACATCCCGCCCGTGCGGCGCCTGGGCCACGACGCGCAGCCCATGAACCCTTTGGACGCGGCCATCCTGGCCCAGAGGTACCTCCGGAAGTAGCTTCCCATGCCCCAAGAGCACGAGCACCACCCTGCAGTCTGCCCTCACCTCGCCCGCTCCAGCCTACAGCAATACCGGTGTCCCACGATGGGGAATAATGTAGCAATCCCAAGCTCTGTCCAGGGACACGCACTCACACCCGCCCCGGACGGAGGAGACTTTTGGAAAAGCTAGTTTTGGAAGCAGCAACCTCTTGGCATCTTCTGGAATCTGTTTTTTTAAAATCGAAGCCTAGATGACTAATCTGCTTTTGATCATGACTGTAATCTACCTCTCTTGTCTTTTTAACCATGCTGTTCTCTGGATCGAGCAAAGCCCGTGGGAAAGGAGGAGGAGACTTCCAAGGGTGAAGCTGCTGGCACAGAGCCGTGGCCGGCCCGTGGCGCCCGCTCCGTGTGGTTTGAATAAGCTTGGATTTATCAGGGTTTCTCGAAAGGCAGAATTTCTTGAAACCTCCCACTTCCCTTCATCTGCATCAAATCTGTTTTTTGTCCTTATTTGCCACCTGGTCTGGCCATGCTGGCCAGTCCTGTGTGGCCACTGCTGTGACCGGAGAGCGCGGCCACCGCCTCAGGCAGGAGTTGAGGAGTCAGGGGCAGGGATCAGATCCTGTCCCCAGTTCAAAGGTTTTGCAGGACTTGGCCTGCCAGGGCCCCTGCCCCCTCTCCCACCTCTCACTGATTCCTTTAGTTTCTAAGGATCTATGATTTAATCTTATTTTTCAGTAGCATATCCCAGGTGCAGTTACAGTTGCATTAATTCTGATTTAGCGTTTCCCCCCTCAGTTGTGGTACAGATGTAATATATGAGTTATAATGTGAAAAGCTTCCCAGAATAATTTGCCTAGAGATAGAGGGGCTGGCTGAAGTCTCTACTGTATTTGTTCCCAGCTTTTCTTGCCATCCCAGCCCAAACCTGGGGCTGCCTCTGCCCTCATGCCAAGGCAGGGGAAGGACATCCTGGTTTGTCACCTGGTGCCACTGGAAGAGCTTTGGCCTGTGCTGAGAGCAGGAACGATTGTTTCTGAGCCTCATTTATGAACTGGATGCCTGTCTTGCCAGATGAACTGTTCTCACACAGAGCTCCCAGGGCTCCCAGTGCCCTGCCCAGGGCTCCTGCTCAAGGCAGCACCTTCTTCAGCTGCCTCCTTCCCTGCTCCTGGCTGCTCCCAGCCCTGGCATCACCCTCAGCCAGCCCTGTGAGCAGGGAGGTTGGGGCTGGGGGGCTGCCCTGCTGTTTGGGCTGCGCTGCTCTCTGGGCGTGGGCAGGGAGCGAGTTGCAGATGTTTGTAGCGTGTTGTTGCCTTTTCTTGCCCCGGGCTGGGGAAGGGGACGGGGTCCAAGCTGGGCCACCCCAGCAGTGGCTTTGTGGGGGCAGGGGGCTGGACCTGAACCTCCCTGGCCGTGTTGGGCATTACGTCCTGCCTGCGCCTCGCCAGGGCCCTGTGGCCAGGCAGGGCCTCGTGAACACTAACACAGACCAGCTCCCTGCACCACCCCAGCTGAGCCAGTAGCCCCAACTCTTTCGCCTTATTTATTTTATTTTGAAGATGGTGGGTCAGTCCCGTGGGCCCATCACCCCCTGTGCCACCAGCAGCAGGGCAGGGATCTCCTGAGCACCCCAGCAGGGCCCTGCTCTCTCCTTCTGGTTCACTCCTGCCTCATTCCCTGTTTATTTTTACTGTTTTTTCCCCAATGTTAAAGCAAAAAGCAATATTCTGGGACTCCCTGAGGCTGTATCACACCAGGATCCTGCAGTGGCAGCACCGGTCAATTCACTTGTGCTAAGGCAAACTGGAAGGGGGTGGTGCAGGGGGCATGGGGGCCACAGGGCCACGGCGGGACAGAGCCTGTTGTAAGGAAAAAAAAAAAAGAAAAAGAAAAAAAAAAAGGAAAAAAATTTGTATAAAGACGTTATTTTTGTACTACATCGGAACTACTCCTGCATGTCGGCAATAAAACTTCATACGACAGCCCGGTGACCCCACAGGGAAGGGTGGGAGGGATGGGTGGGATGGGATGGGGGATTTTGGGGTACTGATGTGCTCTGGGAGGGGGGCAGGCTCACGGATCAGCGGCCCTGAGTGCCCCATGGGCCCCCCAGCCCTGTCGTGCCCCAAGGCCCAGCGCTCTGAGTCCCGCTGGGCCTGTCCCGGGCCAGCCTGGGGACAGCGCTGGGGCCAGCCTCGTGTCCCCGGGGTGTGCTGTGTCCCACACTCGGCCGGTGGGGCTGCGGGGCCACCCTGCGTGGGCGCCTCCTCCATAGGGGTGGCACCGACCCCGGCAGCTCCCTCAAACCCACTCTGGGGCTGAGCCCCCAGCCCGGAGCGCTCGCCTTGGCTCCGGCACCGCCAAGCCCGGATGGGCGCTGGACAAGGCTGGGACGGGCCCTGGAGCCGCCCGTGGCCCCGCTCCGGGGCGGTTCCAGCGCAGGGCCGAGCGTGGCGTCCCGGGGGAGCGGGACGAGCCCCGGCCCCGCGCCCCGCTCAGCGCCGGCCGGGGCTGCCATTGGCTCCGGCGGGAGCGCTGACCGCCAGCCGCCTCCGAACTATTTCCTGTTGCTGCAGCGTTAATGCTAAACAGACCTTGCTCTCTCTTCCCTCGCTCCAGCCAAAGTGCAGCGGCTCCGCCGCCGCCGCCTTCCCGCCCCGGTGAGTACCAGCCCCGGGCACCCGGGGCACCTCAGCTCGGCCCGGCGGGTTCCGGGCTCGGTGCCGGCCCCGCTCAGGTGCTCTGGCGTTGGGGTACGCGGGGCTGGTGGGTGCGGGGACACGGGGGCTGAGGGCACAGGACTCGGTGACACAGCGGAAGATGCGGAGCGGGCGGCTTGGGTGTAATGCTCGGGGACGCAGCACTGAGCGCCTCGGGACTCGGATCTTGGGGACCCACAGGCCCTACAGCCAGCCCGGCCCCCATCAATGCCCCACCACCGGCAGGGGTTCCATGGGGGGCTGTGCCCCTCCAGCCCCACCGCAGCCCCTTGCCGAGCAGGGCTGCCCGTGCAGCTGCACCAAGGGAAGGGAGCCCTTCCCTCCTAGGGACCCTGCTGGCCTTGTTTTGGGGTGTCCCACTAGAGGGGCTGCCCAGCCCCAGAATGTGCCGCGGCCCCTCAGCTCTGGACCGTCCGGGATGGTTTTGCTGATGTGTCACATTTTCTGCATTTCTTTCCTCATTCCTCCCTCTCTGGAGCTGTTTCTGGGAATGAGCTCGTCCCCTGCCAGGGCCAAATTTTCTCCCGCCCTGCCCTGCCCTGCCCGCTGTCCTGCCTCCCATCCTTCCCACTGCCCTGCTGCCATCCTTCCTGCTGTCCTCCCATCCTTCCTGCTGTCCTGCCATCCTTCCCACTGCCCTGCTGCCCATCCTTCCTGCTGCCCTGCCTCCCGTCCTGACCGCTGGCCTGTCCTGGTGGCCTTTGCACTGTGCCTGGCCTTGTCCCTGCCCTGCAGGGTCCCACGGCAAAGGGCCAAGGCTGGAGCTGGGCCGGAGCAGCGTGGGGGACAGGGAAAGGGACACTGCCCAGGAGTGTGTGGAGCACACGTGTGTGCCCATGAGCACCATCAGCCTGGTGCTGGGTCCCTGCTCTGCCCCGTGACCCATCCCATGGCCGGGCATGGGACACAACCCTGGCCCGGTGCCACAGACCCGCCTGATGCCGGGGCCAGGAGGAGCCGCATCCGTCCCGCTCCCTCAGGAAGGACGGAGGGCGGCGGGAGTGGGACGGCTCCGGCTCGACATCCCTGGGGCTCCAGCCCAGGCACCAAGCCCTGCTCAGCTGGAGCTCATCAAGGGCACACCCAGGCACGGCCTTGAAAGGGACGGGGCACTAGGGGGGGATCCCAGCCCTGCAGAGCGGTGCTCAGCCCGTGTCCCGCAGATGCCCAGCATGTGCCGCCCCTGGAGCCGCTGAGAACCGCGGGGCCCAGGATGGAGAGCCGCCGGAGGGACATGGAGCTGCTCAGCAACAGCATGGCCGCGTACGCGCACATCCGAGGTGAGCCGGGACGGGGCTGGGCGGCACCGCGGGCCCCCGGCGGGCTCGGGCTGGTCCCTGACCCGCTCCGTTCCCCCCGCAGCCAACCCCGAGAGCTTCGGGCTCTACTTCGTGCTGGGCGTGTGCTTCGGGCTGGTGCTCACGCTGTGCCTGCTGGTGCTGCGCTTGTCCTGCCGGCCCTCCCCGCGGCCCCCGGCGCGCCCCGGCGACATCAGCGAGGACGACGAGGACGACGACGAGGACGAAGAGGACACCGTCGACCGCGCGGCGTCTGAGTCGCTGCTGCCGGTGACCGAGATCCCGCTGGAGAGCCACGGGCCCGGGGACGGAGCGCTGGCCGTGAACGTGTTCGCGTCGGCCGAGGAGCTGGAGCGGGCGCAGCGGCTGGAGGAGCGGGAGCGCATCATCCGCGAGATCTGGCGCAACGGGCAGCCCGACATCCTGGGCTCCGGCACCATCGGCACCATCGGCACCCTGGGCCGCGTCCACTACTACTGAGCCCGGCAGCTGCCCCGGCACGGTGTGTGCACCCCACGGCTGATCCGCACCGTGCCAGGAGGGACCAGGCGGACACGGGCGCTGCTCGCTGTCCCCGAGCTGGCGGAGCCGCCTCGGACCGTCCCTGCAGCACCGAGAGCCATCCCCGGTGTCACGGGCACCCCCGGGGCTGGACTCGCCCCCGCCACTGCGGGACACGATGCACTTTGAGCCATTGGTACGACGGCTGGCAGCAGCCGAGCAGCCCCGAACACGCGGGGACGGGGACAAGGACGGGACAGCCCTTGCCGGATCTGGCGGGGGTTTCACCCGTGCGAGCCGTGGGCTCCTGCCCCACAAACATGGTGCTGTTGTACACGAACTAGAGCCCGGCGTGGCGGGTCCGGCGTTCTGGGGGCCCTGGACCCCTCCCCGAGGCAATTCCCTGCCCGGCCCCACTAAAATTAGCCGGGTCCTTTCCGGCGCCGCCCGCCGTGACCCCGCGGCCGGAGCGAGGCGGATGTTCCCGCTGGGCTCCGGGCCGGCCGCTGCTCCCCAGGGATGCGGCAGCTCCCGCCGGGCTCGGCCGCATCCTGCCCCATCCCAGCCCGGCCCCGCGGGACGCCGGGCCCCGCTGCCCCCTCACCGGCGGATTTATAAAAATAGCTCCTTCCCAGGCCGGCTCCCCCCCGCCGCCAGCGCCAGCGGGACCCAGATGTTTTCCAGATGTTCTCCAGTGGCTGGAGGCCAGGATGGGCTGGGGCTGGGACTGGAGCTGGCCTGGGAAACTGTGCGGGGGTGGAGGAGGAGGAAGGGGAGGAGGAGGAGGCCCTGCCCCGGGCTCTGGAGGGACCCCTTGGGCCATGGTGGGACCCCTTGTGCCTGGCAGGACCAGCCCAACCCTTCAGAGGCATGGCAGCCCTGAGCAACCTCCACACAGCACTTTGTACCCAAAACAGTTTATTTTAAACTATTTCTGTAGTTCATGGGGCTGTTGTGTTTCAGGGAGCAGTGCCTGGGTGTGGGGTGGGCTTTGGTGTCCGATGGGCGTAGAACCAGGCTGGGGGGGCACAGGAACCATGTGCCACCCACCTGCCCCCCATCCTAACAGGGCAGCCCCTTCCTCACCCGCTCGATCTCCGCCTGTGGGGAGAGGCTGTGATTGTTGGGGGGCACAGGGGACCCCAGGACAAAGCCAGCCCTGTCAGGGACTCACCTGCAGCGCCTGGCGCTGAGCCCGCTCCTGGCACAGCTCCTGCCGCAGCTCCTGCAGGTCCCGCCTGCAACACGCCAGGGGGGCTCAGCTGGGGCCAGGACAGGCAGCCCGGAGCCACTGGGGACCCCCCGGCACCCCCATCCCCACTCACAGGTGCTGGACTCGCATCAGGTCCACGAGGATGTGCAGGGTCCGGACCTCAGCCTTCAGATCCTCCAGGGCCAGTGACCTCCCCTCCAGCCCCTCTGTGCTCCTTGCTGGGACAGGCGCCTGCCTCGTGCTGGGGACAGGGGCACAGGGGGCAGCACGGGGCAGCCCCTGGGGCTGCTCCCCCCCATGGGCACCCCCCGTGCTCCCCAGGACCATGCTGGGTGGCCGCTGGCCGGGGACTCGTGGCCGTGTGGCTGTGGGGTGGCTCAGCCTGGCTGTGGTCACTGACACCGTGTTGAAGCCATCGGCATCTGCCAAAGAAAGAACAGGAAGCAGCCCCAGGAGGTGAGCAGGGCCCGGCCCCCCCTGCATGGCCCCTGCATCCTACCTGGGTCACCGGCTCTGCCCCACTCCATGTCAGCTGAGGCGCTGGGCTGGGGGTCACTGGGTCTGGGGACAGCAGAGATGTGAGTGGCACAGCCAGGGAGGTGCCAGCCCCATGCCAAGGCCAGCTGTGAGCACGGCACTGGGACATCGCAGTGGCCCTGGACACCCCAGCGCAGCCACGTTTCTTACTTGGTGGCCAGCACGGGGGCTGGTTTGGTCTTGGCAGGAACGGGGGGAGCAGGAGCCATCCTCTTGGTGAGTGGGAGCTTGGTCGGGTCCATCCTCGCTGGTGCTGCGAGCTCTGGCGAGAGGAGGCAGAAACACGGCTGGGGCTGCGGCCCGGACCAGCGCTGAGAAGAGAGGAGCACAAAGCGCTTCCTGCTCGTGGCATGCTCTGGGTAGAGGAGGCAGAAACACGGCTGGGGCTGTGGCCCGGACCAGCACTGAGAAGAGAGGAGCACGAAGCGCTTCCTGCTCGTGGCATGCCCTGGCCCAGGCACATCCCTGCGCTTCCCTCTCCTCCAGCCCAGCACTCACCCAAGGGGTTCTCTGTCCTTGCCCTCCTTGTTCTTCTCTCTGGTTGCAGCTGGTGGGGAGCAAAGGTGCTGAGAAGGGGCCTTGTTCCAACTCTTCCAACCCTGCACCAGCCCCACAGCAGCCCTGTGGTCGGCGCTTCCTCTGTGCGAGGCGGAGCAGAAGCTGCAGAACTGCAGCACAGGGAGTCATCCCCACCACAGCAGCATCTCTGAGCTGCTGAACCCTGGGTTCACAGCAGGACAAACTCACAGCTCACAAACACACTGGCGAAGTGGGGTAGAGGATATCGGGCCATGACGGACCGCCCTGTCCCCATGGCAGGCAACCCTGTCACCACAGCTGGCCACGCTGTCCCTGTGGTGGGGCCACCATGTCCCTGTGGTTAGCAACCATGTCCCCGTGGTGGGCCACCATATCCCTGTGGTGGGCCATTGACCCCATGGTGGGCCAGCAGCCCTGATGCTGCCTGGTCCTGCTGCTGCCACCAGCACAGCCCTTGTCACAGAGGCCTCAGACACCAAAACTGGTGCTGGGATTACGGATTACCCACACAAAGATACGGCTGAAGCACCGAGGGCTGCAGGATGAGGACACCCCAATCCAAGGCCCCGGTGCTCCTTGGCTCTGGTGGCACAGGGTGATTGATGGTGCCCAGCAGTGCCCAGATGGTGCCCAGAAATGCTCGGCATCCTGCCCACCCCTCTCCAGCAGCTCTCCCGGCCCCAGGGCCCGGCCCAGCCCTGGAGCAGCGCAATCACACACGGGCACTGCCCTGGGGATGAGCCCCGTGCGGGACCCTCGGCTGTTCCCTCCTACCTGGCGCTGCGGGGCTGCCCCGAGGCCGAGCCGAGCCGTGCCGTGCCAGGCTGTCCCGGCCCCACACCGTGCACGTGATGCCGGAGGAAATCGGCTCCACGCTGGGAAGGAAGTTGAAGCAGGGCGCACCTCGGTGCTGCTCCACGCTGCACCCCTGCACCCCGCGGGGGACTCCGGCTCCCCAAACCCACGGCGCGCCCTTCCCGGGCTGCCCGGCCATCCCGGCGGGGCACCAGGGCCGGATGGACACCAGGGCCGGGCTCAGGGGACTCTCTGTGCTGGTTTGGGCTGTGGGAGAGGCTTTGGATGAGGGTGGGACTGGAGGGCACAGAACGCTGGCACAGCAGAGCCCCCCACGGCCGTGTCTCCCCCGGGCACCCCCAGCCTGGAGCCCCCACGCACCCTCTCCGGCCCCGGGCGGGGCTGGGCCGTCCGTGCCACCGCCGGGGCTCCTTCCCTGCGTGACAGAGCCGCGGCTGCGGGGGGAGCCCGGCCAGGACCGCAGCCGGCCCGGGGTGAGAGCTCACGCTCGGCCGGGTCTCACAGCGGGTGACACCCTGGGCTGCAGGGGAAGTGAAACCCAAACCGCGGAGGGCCGAAACCCACAGCCCGTGAGTGCAGGGGTGGGCACGCTGCTGCTGGCCCTGCGCAGGGCGTGAAGGGTCAGTGTGACACAGGGATCCCGGCTGGTGCCGGCCACTGCCTGCTCCAGGAGACAGCCTGGATATTCCTTTGGGCCAAACGCATCCGACCCAGCAATACCAACCTGGAGGCAGGGAGAGGGCTGGGAATAAACCGTAGGGCAGAGAAGGATGGCAGAACAGAGGTTCCATTGCGCTCCCAGGTGTGGCCACTCAGGCCAAGGAGTGGGCACACACTGGGCACCCATTTCCTCAGGCTGGCTCAGGGCTGAGAGTGAAGGGCAGCACCACCGTGCTGTTAACCCTGCACTGCCCCAACAGCCCTTGGCCAACACCGTCACCCACAGCAGCCAGCAAAGCTGAACTGTGCAAGGCTGCACAGCCAGCAGCACCCCCAGCAGCGTCCTTGGGATGGGCACAGGCAGGGCAGCACACGGGGCTGCAGCTGCCCAGCCCCTGGTGGGAAGGATGGAGCTGCTCCATGCACGGTAACACAAGCCCTGCTGGCCAGGCTGTATCACCACTGTCCCCAGGCTGCCAAAACAGCAGCTGAATTATCTATTAGTGCATAAAACCCAACAGGGAGTTGCTCCCCTGTTGCTCCTTGGTCCTTTCAGGCTCCCACCCAGCAACTCAGGACACAAACCAAGCAGAGTTACACCTACGACTTATTTTATTGTATTTTATTTGCATAAACAAACTTCGGGGCTTTGCTAAACAGGAACTGTTCAAGTCAAAACAAACCAAACTCTAGCTGGTGTGTGGGGAACAGCACAGCAATCCTGGGGAGAGGGACAGGGCGAGCACAGGCTCAGACCTGGCCGGGAACCCTCACAAACTGCTCCAGAATAAAGTAGAAGATAAAAAGAAATGCATCCTAAGGGCCGTCCTCAACCAGCTCAGGAGGAATCTGCTTTTTGGTTTTATAAAAAGATTAATAAAAAATATTGAAAAATTCTCATCTCCATTTATATTTTTCCCCAAGAAGAATTCGGAAGTTCCTTAGAAAACTGTGTCACCTTGGAAAGGGCACTCGGGTCACAACCAGCTGCAGGGAGGAGACACAAATGCTACAAAGCAGTTTGGGGTCCAGCACACACCAGGCCTAATAGTGAACACAAACAGTGGCCAGAAGTAGGGTGTAATTTTTTTTTCTCTTTTAAACCATGCTAATTTTGTTAACTTCCAACATAAAAGGAAAACAATAGTTTTTAAAAGGCCCTAAACTCAACTGTTACATTAAAAAAAGTTAAAAAAAAAAAAATAGGTCATAGCAGTTTGGTCCCAACAAATGAACATTTAGATGTTTACTCACATGCTTCATTATTTTCTTATTTATAAGAACCAAAAATAGTTTCCAAAATTATCTCTGAATTGATGCTACTACGTATGTAAAGGCCTAAAATAAGCAGAATTTAGAAAATTGAATACACAATAGGGGAGGAAAATTTGAGCGGGCGAGTGAACCCCGACTATCACTGGGTCAAATTATAAAAGAGAAACAAAATGTCAGGACAGGTGAGGTCAGGTGGGCACAAACTAAAACCACATCGTCCTCAAAGCCTGTTACCAAAAAATAACCGACCATCCATAAGGTCACAGAGAAGGGAAAATCTGGGGTCTCACCCAGCGCTTGACCGTATCCAGTCCAGAAGGGAAGAGAAGTCTTTGGGAAGAGAAACTCCAGGAGCGGATCCGAGCGTAAATGATGGATCAGTCCCAGTCCGTGCTTGGGGAGGCTGAACTCTGGAAATGCAGTTAAACAACATCGGGATGGTTTCCGAGCTGCTCTCCAGGGCTCTGCTCAGCACGTGGGGATCACCCTGACACCCCAGCACCAGCCTGACCCCTCCCCTCCTGCCAGGGCTCCCAGCAGCGCGCGGGCCCCGCGGCTACTCGGCCGTCGTCTGCAGGGCGTCCTTCTCCTCCCGGTTCTCCGTTCCGCTTTCGTCGTCTTCGATTTCTCCCTCTTCCCCACTGAACTTGTCATGAGCCCACTTGGGGCTGGTGCTGGACTTGCGGAACATGAAGCGGCCTCTTCCCCGGGGGAAGGCGCCACGGCCGCGGCCCCTGTTCACCCACTTGTCCGTGCCCTCGCCCTCGCGGTCGTCGTGCTGCACGGGAAGCCAAGGACAGCAGGTGAGACAGGCTGGCACCGCCCTGCACCGCGCCTCTGCGACCGCCCTTGGGGCTCCACCTAATGGGAACCACTCTACAGGGAGCAGGAAGGAGCTCTCTTTAGGCAGGAGCTGGCAGCTGCCCATGAAGCGTCACCCGGAGCCTTACCTGGTGTGTCAGTGACAGCGGGTGCTTTCGGCTCTAAAGCACCTGAGACCGGACACACCTGGAGCACACGGGTGTCTCAGCACCCAGGTACGTACCAAGTAGTATTTCTTGCTCTTAGGTGTGTACTCAGGGTCCCACTCCTCCTCTCTGCTGCGCTTCTGGAAGTCGTTGTTGCCGCCGCTGTTGCTGTTGTTGTTGCCTGAAAAGTTGCCTCTGCCCCATCCTCTCCCTCGAGCTCTGAATTGCTGCAACAGCAACACAGAGGAGAAAAATAGAACAGCTGCAGAGGCAGAATCCTCCCACCCCAGCCAGCTTCCAGGGCGCCCAAGATACTTAACATCTCATCCAAAACACTTCTGAAACCCATCACTAAAAGCAAGAGGACAGCTTTAGCATGGCCACACCACCTCCTGCACTCATGATTTTGGGTTTTTAGTTCATCTGATCACACAGCACATCACAGCTCCTAAAGCTGATGAAGATCACCTAGAGGCATTTCCAGGGCACCCCCAAGCAGGTGAGACCCCTCTGTACACGGACTGCACACATGAGCGTGGCCAAACCCCAGTGGGAGCACAGCGTGTGCCCATCGGGCTGCTCAGCATCACCAATGCACAGAAGCTTCCAGGCTTTGTTCTGCCGGAGTTTGCTGCCCACAGCACACCCCCAGCAGCCTGGCTGATGCTCTAAACCTGGAGTGATTCCACTGGGGCTCATCACCCTGAGGGCTTCTCCTCCAGGGCAGCTTTAACTGAGAGCAACACACAACAGCCACTTCTGCCCACTTTGGGAATCAACCCTCAGGGTACAGGCGGAGAACACTTACAAAGGTTCCTCTCGCTCTTCCTCTCTCATTTGGACCAGAGAATTCCTTAGTCCCAAGGCGGGACTTGTCAAAGCCTGTGGAGCTCTCCTCCCTCTCCTCAGTCTCCTCAGGATACTCCTCTGCTTTCACTGAGTGAGAGGACCACGATGACGATGAGCTGGACCTGGATCTCTCCCGCACCCGTCGGTGTTTCCTGTTCCAGTGGTGGGGACGGAGGGGAGTGGGACACAACAGCATTAGGCACTCAGCTGTGACCCATCAGATACAAAACCACTTCTTTATCACTCCCTTATCAATGCCATGGCTCTCCTTTTCCTACTACAAGAGGAAAAGCCATAGTAAGAGCTCAGGCTTTAACACAGGGCCCAAGACCTCTCCTGAAGGAACTTGTTGCTCCTTCCTAAGATGTTTACACCATCTGTTCTCAGCTTAGCATGCATCCATGGAGTTTTAGTCAAATGGAAAATTAAGCTAATAGAAAAGGATTAAATGAACATCAAAGCCAAGTCATTTTAACATGGCTGTTTCTCTCTTGACACAACAGGAACAAAAAGGAAAAGTGACTCACCCATCCTGACACATGGAGCTTTGCCATCTACCTTTTACAATTATTTAGTGTTTCTGAGAGATACAATGATAGCGAGACCACACGCAGAGGGGTAGCTCAGGCCACTGGAGGAGTTATGTCCCAGGGGCACAACTGTGTGCACAACTGTTGTACACGGTGTCGTCTCCAACCTGAGCAGCAGAGACACGAGAGGCACAAGCAAATGGCTACTGGGTTTCCTACATACTTTTTCTTTGAGCCTTTGTGACTTTTCTCCGTTTTCTCGGTTGATCTTTCCCTTGAGTGACTTGAATCTCTCGAGTCCACCGACTCCCTGGATTTATCGCGTTTAAGATCTCTTTCCTTATGTTTTTTACGGCGTTCAATATCAAGGCGCAGATCAACAGGGTCGTCCTTATATTTCCCTTCAGCCTACAAACGCAGAGGAGAGGGAGGGCAGAGATGAACACAAGGTCTGCAGTGCCCCAGCTCAGCACCATTTACTTTGCTTTACTGACTGCACAGACTTCTGGAGAACTGGAGTTTAACTGAGCACTAATGAATATTCCACTTTAAGATGTCAAATAATGCACTATTAAAATAAGTCTGCCTTTGTCAGAATTCAATTTTCCTACACTTAAAAATAACTGATTTTTAAAATTTTAATCTCCTCTTTATACAGCATTAAAATAAACAGTCTGGTAGAGGGGAGGGAGACATGGAGGCTGACATTTACTGTACACCACAGCCAGCAAGGATGTGAACAATTCAGGGATTCTATCCAGCTGTTTATGGACCACAAGGACAGTGTGCCAAAGCTCTCTGACAGCCCAGGGGTGCACCTGAGGTCCTGCTGACAGTCTCACCTGGGCAGGAGCCAGAGGGATTTTAATCCCAGGTCTAAAAGTGATGCTCTGGGAGAAGCAAAAGCTCTTTGCTGCTTGGAGCTAGTGATGCAAGGGGCAGGAGGAGGCCAGTGAAAGGCAGCATCCAAGGGGTCTGGGAGAAGGCCAACTTCCCATGGACAGGGAGGCATTACTACATCTGTCAGGAAGATTTACTGGGTGCAGATGCCACCTACAGCTCCTTCCCCTGGGCTGGAGGGCACCGTGTGACAGGTGCCACAAAGCCCCACAGACACACTCTGTGTGTCTCCCACAGTCCTGCCAAGTCTGCCAAAGCAAGCTGGTGCCTCACAGAGCAAAAACCCACCAGCTGCATGAAAAATTCAAACTAAATTTACATTGCTTATTAAAAACAAACATAAAAGACACCTGGCAGTGCTTGCTTTGAGCTGTATTTAAATTGGTACTTCAAGAAGGGATTGGGAGTTTCTTTGGGAAAGGAGCAGTTGTTGTCCCTGCTCCACCTTTGAGCCCTGTGGCACCTGGGTGAGATTCTGCTGGCTGCCCTAAGTGACAGTGGCTGTGGTTTGACAAAACTGGGCAGCAGGAAGCCTCACAGCATGTTGGTACCAACACCCAGCCTCAGCCATTGCTACTGCATTTACACAACACTCATCCTGGGAACTGTACAACTTGATATGCAACATACATCAAATTAATCGCCTTCAATTAAATACAAAAGGATTAGTAATTCTCTAGCTGTTAAATTTTTACTTACATGAGTTTCTAACCACTTTTTTGTTTAAATAAATATGTCAAATAACGCAGGAGTGAAAGCAGGCATTTTGTTTTGGTATTTTGCTCTTCTACTTTCCCCAGGCAAAGAGCTTTAATTTCTACTCTGAGAATAAAACTGCTCCCAACACGATGGATGACAGATAAGTGACAAAATCAGCAGCAGCTCCCTTATGTGGCACAGCAAACACCTATTTGGGTTTGGGAGGGCACGTCTGTTTCACGGAAGGCTGGCGAGCTGTTTGGAAACCACGTTTATAACACACTCTGCCAAGCTGATGCTCAGAGTTCAGGCCCATCAAATCCATCTCACCATCGTCCATGTCAAGCCACAAGTGTGTTTGGAAAAAATCGAAAACAAATATGAAACAAGTAAGGTTTCAGCAGGACTGGTTAAAATCTCTTCAATGTAAATATGTATGAAGGTGAATAAACAAAGGTTAAAATCTCAAACATTTTACGTTAAGCCTTTTTTAATGATTGTTTACAGTGAGTGCAATGGCTTAACATTCATCTACTCAGCAAAGCTAAAACACTCAATCCCAAATGCTCTGGATCTAAGACAAGTGCTGAATGTTAAAGTAACAGCAATCAACAGAAATGGCACAGTCAGTTGTTAGAACAAAATTTATCAACTGCTTAATAGTGTATCTGCTTTAGCTCAGCATTTAGTTTTACTTTCCTCTTTTTGACATGCATGTCTTTGAAAACATGGTTGGCAAAATTGCACGTAACAATGGAGTTAATCATACTTACAAGCAGAAAAATATCACAAAAAGTCTCTTCTCTCATCATGGGCACTTGTTCCAAAAATCCTCTCTTTTTTCTCAAGCTCACCTCAATTGACTTTGGGGTCATTTACCATAGTCTAACCACTTCACAAAGGTTGTTGATACATTTTTAATAAAAATTAACCCTTTGTAGTTCATTTTTAGAATTATGCCCATCCTTAAAAGAAAAACACAAACTTAAGTAGAGAGTAATTTAAACAAAAACATCACTGTTAAGTTCATGCCCAATGCACTCATTTTGATGAATTAAACTAATCAGAGTAACAGTTCACCTTGAAGCCAGGATCTCTGGAGCTTTTCGATTCCTCTTGAGAGAATCCATGTTTTCTAAAAGTACTGGGAGATATATCTATCCTCCTAAAGGAAAAGAAAAACCAACATAGATATAACCTTGCTCATAAGAAGAACCTGAAGATTTTAGATCAAATGTCCTTTAAAGCAGACCAGTATTTCCAAAGGCATTTAAAACTCCCCCTATTTTTCCTTTTTTTGGCTGAAGCTAGTTACAGATTTGAATTATTCTGGAGTTATTCCAGAGCTTAAGAAATGAAATCTGGAGTACTTCTGCAATGTTAAGGCAGTGTCTAATGGCACCAACCTGTGGATTTCAGGGCTCTTTTTGTTTTTAGCTGCATCTTGTTCCATTCCTTTCTTTAGATATTTGGTAAAGCGTTCGTTCAGCGTCATAGCTGAAGACCCAAAGTGATGCTCTGTCAGGGGTTGGAACAAACAATACCAAAATATTAGTGCCAGTTTTGTAAAAAGACAAAGCCCACCCATCCCACAGCCTGTTAAAACCCAGGTGCAGGTCAGTGAAGCACCATGAGGATGAGCTCTAATGCTGCTGACAAACTGCAGTTTCAATTTTTGGTGTTTCAGTGAAATGAACACAATTTCTTCAAGTGAGTCACAAACTCATCAGAACACAAAATTCTCAGACTCTGAGAATTTCTAAGGTAAAAACAAGAACAGCTTCTGCCTGTGCAGAGGAGTATTTATGTAAATAAAGATGATTGTGATCGTGCTGCTGCTCTCATCTCTGGAATATCTGCTGGAAAACAACTGCAGGCATTTTGAGTGCACAAACCCACTGATCTGGGCAAGGCAGGAGTGAACCTTCCCCAAGGACACACGGACTCCTGACCCACCTCTTACATGATGGACTATAGTCACTATGTGCTGAGCAAACAGTTCAGAAGGGCTGCGCTGCGACTGAGCCGACTGGATGTGATGGAAAATGGAGCGGAATTCCTGCTCCTTCTTGTTGCTGTGCACCAGATCCCTGCACAGCTTCCTCTCCTGAGCCAATATGCCACTGGGACTGCAAAAAGAAGAGCTCATGAAACAAAAGAATGGGGTGAAGGGGAACAATTTAAGGTGCTTAATTCTGCAGGAGCTGGGAGGTCACTGATGGTTTATGTTGTTATCAGGGTAAGGCACCCACGAGTACTCAAAAGCTCCTTTAAACATCCCTAAACACACTGCTCCAGGTTTCTGTGATAATTCAGGTCACTATTCTAATGCTGCATGGAGAATAAGAGTAGTAAAACACATGGCAGAGAGTCAAATGGATTTAAGCAGCACAGTAGCTCCCCTGCACAACTCAGCCTCCCTCAGCCAGAAGCCACTGAGTACCTGACTCCATCTGGGGCTCTTCCCAGAGCCTGGTGCATCCCAAACTAATCTTACACAGCAAAGGTTAGGAAAAAGTTAATCTCTAGCTCCCAAAACCACAAATTGTGATGCAATATTGCTTAGCCTTCCTCACAGTTGGCAAGCACATGGGGATCTCAGGAAGAAAAACAGGAAAAAACATCATTACTGAGACTGCTCAAAAGCTGGCAGATCCTTACCGTGCAAGATCCTCATCGAAGGAATCCATTCGAATATTGACCTGGGCCTCACGAGTAATGGAAAAGGAGGATTTGCCAGGAGTTAGCCCCTCTACTTTGGTGCCTGGCTTCTCCTTCACCTCAGAAGCCTTCCTTGGTGGAGGGGAAGAGCTTTTTTCCTGGCTTGACTTGTAAGTGGTCACTCTAAAATTCTTTTCAGGTACAAAACCTCTGTGACCAGATTCATTTCTCTTGGATCCTGATCTCTCTTCTTTTTTGGATCTTTCAGAATAGCTTTCCTCCTCCATTTCATCAGGCTTCCTTTGCTTCTCTTTCCCAGGTGGCAGGAACACCACACCTTCCCATTTTCCTGACCTATCCTCCTCTTGACTTTTACTTGAAGTCGCTACGACTTTAGACATAAATTTGGGCTCATCATCAAAATCTGAATCTTTCCGGCCCTTTGCCTTGTCTTTCTTGTCCTGCTCATCTGTTTCATCTTTCCCATAATGACCTTCCTTGTGGAATTCTGGGACCTTGAGCTTGTCAAAGTCATCCCTGAACTTGTAGCGCTTGGGCGACTGGCTGCCGCGGTATCCCTTCTCCGAGTCAGCTTTCGACCCATACGAGTCAGATTTTGCCTTTCCATCTGTTGATCCCAACTCAGAGAAATTCCCTTTTTCTTTACTTTTTTCTTTCTCAGCATTTGTTACTTTCTGGTCTTTGTCTTTCCCATTCTCAGTCTTCTGCTCTTCCAGATACCTGATCATAAAGAGACATTACAGGAGGTTTCTTATTAGAGCTCAATGAGGTCAATTCTTCACTTTAAAGAGTCAAAACTTCAGAGAACACCAAGCTATGCATGTACTGAAAGCTGCCTCTAGGCCCTAAAATAATTAAAATGTCAAGCAGATTACTCAGACTGAATTCAGACTTTTGTTCTGACTAAATTCAGCAAATGTACAAGGAGATGGATATGCAGAACTGATGGAATGAGGCTCAAGGACAAATCAAACCCAGCTGACCCACAGATGTATTGGAAGGAAAAGAGGAACATCTTACCCACTCTGTTTATTTACTTACAAACCTGGTTCAGGAGAACAACACATCAAACCTTTCAAATTGGACTGTTCTGCTTTTAACAACACACTGGAAATAAAAGCCTCAAAAGCTACTTCAAATTTGGGATGCAAGTTTCATAGGTAAGCTAAATATTTCATGACAGACTGCAAACACAAATAAAAGCAAACAGGTTAACAGAGGAGAATATGCTGCTGGGAGAGATAAAACACTTCTGTTGAGAACAATTCAGCTGGTTTATAGCATCTGAACAGTTTTAAAGCATTCACAAATCAAAACCCTGGCTCTGTGGGACAGCAGGAAAGCCCATGGACACCAGCTCCATGCTTTGGAAAGTCTAAATAAAGAGTCACAGGAGTTTTTTCCCTTTTTAAATTTCAGACATCCTTTATATAGAATCAGCTCAAACCATCTTTAAAAACAATAAAGACTTGAAAGCACTTGTGAATGGTGCTGTATCTTTTAAAACAAAGTGTCTCCTTTGGGCACAATCTGCAGTGGATTAATCTAGAGAATGATGGAAGCAGATGCCTTCTGCATGGAAGGCTGTCTTCATTTTAGAGATGTATTTGGTGCTTTAGTTTCTCATCCTACCCACACACATAGGCATGAGCACTGCAGCTGCACCTGCCCCAGGCTGCTTGCAGCAGGATATGCAGTAGGATTTAATTAATTTCTTCTAATTTACAGTACCTAACAATTCCAGGAGGCAACACTAAAAATGTCTATAACCAACACATATGTAACTGGGAAATGTGAGCTTCCAGCTGCCAAGAAACCTCCTTGGGCAATCTCCACTTCAAATATTCATGGGCTATGAACATTTTTACAGGGAATATATACAATCTTTAGAAGTATCCAAGTTGGAAAACCAATTCCAACTTCCTACAACTCTGGCCTGTGTTTTCTTCATAATTCAGAAAGGACCAGGCCCAGAGCTGGCAGTATGCTGGCACAGCTTGTAGCTGGAGCCTGCCTCAGCCCCTTGCCCTGCTCATGGAGCATCCACATGTGCAGCTGGCTCCTCAAAAGCAACCCAAAAAAACAACCCAGCACCACAAAACACATCACTTGCCTCTTGGAGAAGGCTCCTCCCCCGGGAGCCGTGCCCTCCTCCTTCGGAGCGGCACCATACAGCGAGCTGACGGGGGTGGGGCTTTTGCACACCGGGCTCTTTCTGCTGGGGCTCATTCCTGCCGAGCCGTGCTCGAAGGGGCTCTGGTGGGAGCCCCCCTGGAAGGAGCTGGAGCCGCCCTGGGCGGCAGAGCCCATCGGGGACGGGCTGGAGCGCGGCGGGCTCGGCTTCTGCACGGGGCTGGGCCGGGGCGAGCGCCGCCGCACCACCACCGACTGCAGCGGGCTCTTGAGGGCAGGGCTGCGCTCGCGGGGGCTCAGCTCCGACACCGAGCCTCGCGACGCGGAGCCCGTGCCATAGCTGCTGACATCTTGCCACGCTTTTGATCCCTCGGATGCTTTGGCATCTTGAGCCCCAGCTCCTGAAAATTGCTGCTCCTTAGACTCGTCTCCTTGGTTATCTCCCGCAGCCTGCGATGCCCGGGCATCCTTGGAGGATGATTTCTTCTCCTTTCCAGATTTACGCTTGGAAGACTCAACCCGACTATGATTGGAGGATGAGCGGGAAGAGGAAGATCTCCTTGAGCGGTCTGAAGATGATTTATCAGAATTCCTGGAATGGCTCCTGGACCTTGGGGAAGGAGATCTCCTCTTGGGCGAGCGGGAGCGCGACCTCCCCCTGCGAGGGCTGTAGGCCTGGCGGTAGTTTTGCCAGTTGGATCTGTAATTGCCGTATCCTCCTCGGTTGTACTGGCCCCAGGGGTAAAACCCTCGGTTCCGCCCACGGAAATAATACGGCCTCCGGTAGCCTCTGTTATGGCCTCTGAAATCTCGGTTCTGATACACTCGTGGGTGGTTCCTTTCTCTGTTGTGAGATGGAGAATAGGATCTTGAACGAGACCTAGAACTGAGAAAAAAAAAGAATTACACAAATATTTTAGGTTATAGTTTCTTTTCATAATTTGTTTTTCGAGTTTATTCTTCTGCCACAACATTTTATTTGAAGACATATTTTTAAAAAACTCATTTCTAAGCTTTTAAAAGAAAATCCTTTGGTTTACCCTTATCTGATGGAGGTTTTACACTTTGCTGTGAACAAACTGCAGTGGAAATAACTTGTACCTGTGATACTGTCAAATATGTGATTTCAGGATCATTGCAGAGACCATGATAAGCAATGTTGCTCTCTATTTTGCTGGGACGAAAATGGCTGCTATCCAGCTTCAGAAAAAGTGACAGATCTCAATCATCCAGCCCTTAACAGCTCAAGGTCATAGTTATACCTCAACCAAAAATAAGTATATTTTATACAAATCATGCTACTGTTATCGCAGCAGACCCCAAATCTCCTTCTCTTGTCCCAAATTCAGACGCACTTAAAATTCTGATAATCCAGATGAAACCTCAATTTTTAGTTAGGCAAGTTCAATAAATGGCTACTCCCCAACAGCAGCAGGGCAGCAGTGGGGTGAAGGGCACGCTGCCCTATGGGTTTAAACTCCCAGAGGTGCATCCCCTGGCACCATGGCACCATCCTCTGGCACCATGGCACCATCCTATGGCTCCAACCTGTGGAATTCCGGGGCAGGGACAGCTCTGGGACACCTCTGCCAGGCACCACCAGGTGCCGCTGTGGATGTCCCTGCCCACATCCACAAACCCAGAATCCCGGAATGCACAAACCCTGGAAAAATGCAGATTCCAGTGACTAACTGTCCCAGCAGCTTCTCCCATTAAATTGCTGCGGTTGTGTAACTGTTTAAAGGTCCCGCTGTAGCTACAAGAAGGACTGGCCAAACTAGGAAGTTGAAATAGAAAAAAGATTTTTCCAAATGGAATTTTAGTAAATAACATTAATTGGAGCAGTTTCTACAGCCCTTTCTGGCTCTGACACACATGTTGGTCATACTCCAATGGACATGAACTTCCTCACACAGATCTCCGTGCTGCTCCTCACCTCTCACACCCCAAACCTCCAAAACCAAAGGAGAACAACCTGCTGTTGAAATTCCTACATGGTTAGCACACATGTGCAGTCAGAGATGAACTTTAGTTCCATTTTCATTTCTTCCTCCTACCAAACAGGTCACAGTTTAGCAGGAAACTCTTATTCATACTCCAATCATTTCTAACAAACACCTTAATGACCATTTTAACAGATTTTTCCATCCTTCAAACAAGCAAAAAACTTATCTGAGGCACTTCTTCATTCAAACAGCAGCCAGAAGGAAAAGCAGAGGCAGGAGGCAAGAACCAATTATAAGAAGTTCTAGTCCAAGGCATGAGGAACAGAGAGGCTCAATTTTCAGACAATGCTGCATCTGTGATCAATTATCAACAAGGACCTGTCGTACAACGCTTCCAAAATCTGTTCTAGTGATTTACAGAGGCTGCAGCAGGAAGATTTCACTCCAAAAGTTGCAGACTATTTACCAGAAATCTTTTTAGAAAAATACAGTAAAAGTTATGCAGTAAAAGAAGCACCAGAAGTGATAATTCCCCCAACTCTGCCAGCCCCCAGAACTGTAGGCACTGCACTGCTCCAGGGCTAAAGCCCCAGCATTTACAAGAAGTGAGAAATAAAGTCATAAAGAAAGCAGAAGATATTAGGCAGACTCCAACACAGCAGTGTAACTTAGGAGAAACAGAAACCTACCAAAAGAAGAATAAAACAATTTGTGGTGCATCCTCAAGTATACAGCAAAGGCCTTTTATGCAGAGATCCCACCAGACCTACCTTGGAGCACATCCCAAGGCCAGGCAGAGGGGCTGGGCTGGGCTGACCCCCTCCATTCAGACTGGGTTTTTTAAAATAAAGGAATTATTTATAAAGCAGAAGTAGCTTCAGCAGCAGCACAGAGGAAACAATCATGTTTGCACAGGGTGCCTTTTTCTCAACTGCCAAAGCTCCTTCACTGCTAGGAGATATTCCCAAATGAGCAAGGATCCTCCAGCATTCCAGCTTCCTTCTGCAAAGGGCTCGGTTGGACTCAAGTCTCCGCCTCTAATTTAGTTTTGTCATGTCCTTCTTTCTCCAACTGTACATTCATTAGAGCTTCTGTACTTGTAAAATCTCTAACTGCTAACACTTGCATGTGGTTCACAGCCCAGAGGCTTTTCAGAATACGTGTTATTCATGAGTGAAAAGGCAGGAGAACACCATCCCACCCCTCCAACTGGAATGGCTTTGCCAGATGCAGAATGCTTAGCCAAGAGAAAAGGAAAAAAACAACATCCAGGGAAGACACAAGGCTGTAACTGGCCTGCTCAGAAGCAATTCAGGGAGACGGGAACAACTATTACACATATTAACCATTTCTTAAAATTAACTGCAGCAAAATTATTTTTTATTCACTTTGTTTCTCCAGGAGGATCTTCCTTGTTACCTGGCTCCTGCATGCCAAGGGGAGGAGCAAGAATATATCAAGAATTGTTCCCACCTTTTGTGACCGTGTTCACAGGGGTCTGAGGATGAGGGAGGAGATGAGGATCTGACTCCATGTTTCAGAAGGCTGATTTATTATTTTATGATATATATTACATTACAACTATACTAAAAGAATAGAAGAAAGGATTTCATCAGAAAACTGGCTAAGAATAGAAAAAAGGAATGATAACAAAGGCTTGTGGCTGGGACAGAGAGTCTGAACCAGCTGACTGTGATTGGCCATTAATTAGAAACAACTCTATGAGACCAATCACAGATGCACCTGTTGCATTCCACAGCAGCAGATAATCAATGTTTACATTTTGTTCTTGAGGCCTCTCAGCTTCTCAGGAGAAAAAATTCTAAAGAAAGGATTTTTCATAAAAGATGCCTGTGACACCTTTTATGAGTGTCTAAAATTATATTAAAATTTGTTTGAATTCACTTCTCAGGAGGGGAAATGCACATGATGACATCTACAAAGACCCCTCCAGTTTGGGATCCATTACATTAAAGCCCTTAAAAAAGCCAAAGTCTCAAAAGAAAGACCTTGAGTGTGCTGATGAGCATCATACTCTGAATTTATTTATTTATTCACAATTTATTCTCCTAAGTGACTGAAACACCCAAACAGCACAGGCTGGCAGGAAGCAGCCTGACACACAACACACTATCTGTCCTGGGATCTAATCAGAGCCTTTCCCTGGAAAGGAGCTAAGTGAGAAACCACCTGCTAGGGAGGAAGAGCCCTGCTGCACTGTCCTAGGGTGGCATTATGATGCCTGTATCCCCATTTGTGTGTTCTGTTCATGCTGGATATCATGTTCTGTGCCTTCAAGACTGGCTCTGAAGAGTGAAGGTTTTGTTTTGGTTTTGCTTTCAGCCCCTCTCCCACGGCTGGCAGGACACACAGACAGGGCAGTGCATGGTGCTGCTTTTGCTTTTTGCTTTGCTTTTTGCTTTGCTCTTGCTTCTGCTTTGCTCTCGCTTTTTGCTCCTGTTCATTAGTTAGTTTAGCTAAGCAGCCTGAATTTTCCCTGGGCTGTTTCTCCTTTCCCTTTTTTGGACCTACTCCAACCTGCTCCAGACTGGGGCCTGGGAACACCGAGAGTTTGCACCTGGTGGCTGCAGCAGCTGCCCCAGCACAGGAGGGACTGAGAACAGAGCAACCAGCCCTAGAGAGACTTTCTGAATTTGTCATCTTTGTCAGAGTGGTGTCACCTGGTATTGTTCATTTTGTGTGCTGGGGGTGCTGTACCTGTTAAATAAACAGGTTCTTTCCACTTCTCTCCAAGGAACCCTTCCCAAATCAGTTGCGGGGTGGGGCCGTGTGGGTTTGCTTTCTGAAGGGGCCCCTTTGGAGGTTTTCTCCCAAATTTGCCCTAACCCAGGACAGGCACCCTCTGGCTGCACACTCACCTCAGTCTGCGTTTCCTGGAGCGTGAGATGGAGCGGGACCGGGAGCGGGATTTGGAGAAGGAACGGGAGCGGGACCTCGAGCCAGACCTCGAGCGTGAGGAGCGCGAGCCAGACTTGGATTTGTTCGTTTTGGACATCTCTGCAAGCACTGGTCAGTGCACCTGAGGGAAACAGGGACACACAAGTATTTGAGAAATGAAGCATGTGGTTGATAGGAGAGGACAGGCAGCACCTGGCAGGCTGACAGACTGCAGGGACGTGGAGCTTGATAAGGCTGGAAATAGGAATGTTTGAAGTGCCTGCTAGGAACAGATGAATGGTGCTGGGCTCAGAATAGAAGGCTTATTTCAGTCTAAAGAGGAAAACTGCAAAAAGAATAAAAGGCTCTAAACCCAGAGTAATCACAAATGAGAGTGTGATAGTTGAAAGCACCAAGTTAATGCAAACCTGGGAAGGGGCAGGGCCATGGTGCTGGCTGAGGCAAGGACACCTCCAGAGGCAAACTGGCCCATGGAAGTGAAAATTCCATGTAATTGCAGCCACATCCCTGTCTGTGCAGCCAGCTGCCACTGCTTTAAAGGACAGGTCAGAAATAAAAAAGCTTACCATCAAAAACCCCACCCCATAAACTTTTATCTAAACTTTCAGAGGCAATCAAAAAAGAGTTGATACTCCAGCCCACGGGAATGTGACCCCATTTGCACAGCTCTGCTCAGGCTCAGTCCTGTCCTCTCTGCTGGTGCAGTTCCTGCAGTTGCTGTGATCAGTCACCAGCGTGGATCACCCAGCCAGGAGTTCTGTTGCAGCCAAAATAAATCAGATGTCCTTCCAAATAGTCAGAGACAGAATAGATTACACTGTAGCACTAAATGACTCAAAATAGCTGTAATTATGAATTACCTGGGCTATTTTCAGGCATGTATCCAGGTAAAGGTTAGAAAGTTCCTTAGATGATGATTCAGGGAATAGTCTGACCACACAAATCTTTCAGCTACACCCTCCCTGATCTGTTCTCCTTTACTAACGAGCAAAATTTGCATTAATTCAATAAATTATCAATAAACTTTCCACCTACAATGACTAATGAAAAAGAGCCAGAAATAAAAAGGAACTGTGTTAGCACAAACTTCATCTTTTTTTTTTACCCACTGTTTAAAAATAGAGACATTCAGGTACATAAACACAACTGATCAAGTGTGGCTGCTGCTGTTATACCCATTTTAAGGAAATTCCAGAGGACTGACTTGCAATGCCTCCACTTCCAGAGGCTCTCCAAAATTACATATATGGTTACTAAAGGCTTCAACTTCTGCCAGGGCACTTCTAGGAAAAACACAATGCCTGGGACAGGAGGAGCTGCTGGGAGAGTGGATGGTGGTTCATCATCAGAGCTGGGACTTTCTAGAAATGGGAAGTTGGCTTTCATTTTAAAAAATCATGTTACAAGCTCCCGTTCTTCCCTTTAACTATACTAAAGATGTTAGATCAATTCAACTGAAGTATTTGGATATATTCCACATCAGAAAGCACAGAGGAAAAATAATAAAATTGATGTTCCTGTTCTGTTAGGAAACAATAGATGTTGTTTTATTCCCTGTTGCCCCAGGAATGAAAATCAAAAGATATTGCTACTGAGAACTGAAGTTTGTTCTTGTGCTTGGCCATGTTTCAGAGAAAAAAATGTGTGGAAAGATAATTTTTAAGTATTTCCTCTTAATTCACTGAATATGTCTGTTGAACCACTTCCTGCAACACTTCCTACTCTGTTGCTCACAACAATCCAACGCTGAGCACTGGAAACCAAAACATGGAAGAGGAGAAGAAAGAAATGGTAACAGGAACTACTGCAAGATACAGAAGATGTGGCACCAACCCTCAGGAAATCCCAAGAAGACCCCAAAATAGATTTTTAAATTACCACTTTGATCTGCTTAATAGTTTTTGCCTTTCACTTTGATCTGCAGCACTTCCCAGCCAAACCACCCTGGTGTGTGCAACATGTGCCAAACGCTCACGTCCTGGATTCTTTATCTCTGCCAACGTTTTGAAGTTGATTCATTCCTAACATATGAAGTAACTCCTACTAGGATAGAAACAGAGTTGCTATGCTCCAGCAGCACTTAAAAGGTTAAACAAACTGCACACTGGAGTCACGTCAGCTCCCCTGAGCTAACTGCAGTTGTAAACTTACTGTGATACACATTTAGTTTTGAGAATGACTGACTCAGATAAAATATGTTCAGCAAAATAACCTGTTCTGAAAGCATGTTCTTATAAAAAAGATTTTAGATTTTTTAAATAAAGAGGTAAGTGAAGCAAGGAAAATCTCTGAGAACAGCAGTGGCTGCTGACCTCCCATTCCCATTTTTCCCCTGCCCACAGAGCTCCTGGGGATGCCTGTCCTGAGCAGGGACTGCAAGCAGAAGCATTTGCACAGTGCTATGGGGACTCATCCTTCATCTGCCCAGCTACAGAACCCCCAAGAGCAGCTCCTCCTGCACCTGGGAAGGGACAAGGCTGCTGATGCTGCTGCTTCACATCTCCTCTCCCTGCAGGCAAGCATGGCTACACTCATCTGGAAGGCACGTCCTGCTGGAAGCACTGCCAGGGATTTTCAGCTTTTGTTTTTTTGGTTTGTTTCCTCTGCAGGCCCAGTTCTAAGCTGTCCAGCAGATCTTCCCAAGGAGTGTAGTGTCCCATCCAAAAACATCCTGGTTTTGGATGTCATCTGTGTGCTGAGTTTAGAAGCTCTGGTAAGGCACCATCCCCTGGGAAACAGACACCTGACAGCTTGTTCATCTGCCATAAAACCACATTGCACAGAGCAAACTTTGCTTTCTCCATTCCCAAACCCTCAGGGCAATCCAGCAGACCACTGATGGAAACAATAGAGGAGCAAATGCTCCCACTAAAGCACCACGATGGACTTTGCCCAGAAGGCAAACTATTGTCAGGAAACAGTGGCAGGAAAGTTAATGTTTTACCTCCTGACAGAGCCCAAAAGAGAGGCACAACTCTGCTCCACTCTGCAGCAATGAAAAAATGTCACCATTGAGAGTCTCTCACAGCTGGGCCCTTCCATGAGCTTCCACAGCTTTGGAATTTAAATGTTCACAATTGTTAAGGAAAACTTTTAATGCCACTGACTGAAATCACTGCAATGGAGGAGGGCACAAGGCACAAAATGGGATTTAACACTTAGATGAGTGTGACATTTAATAATCTGGCCAGTTATGGTTTTTAAATAAAGAGGTGCCTGCAAGTGAAGCAAAGACAAACTCAGAACAGCAATGGCTGCTGACCTCCCATTCCCATCTCCCCCTGCCCATGGAGCTCCTGGAGATGCTGGAGGAGGGCACAAGGCACAAAATGGGATTTAACACTTAGATCAGTGGAACATTTAATAATCTGGCCAGTTATGGTATATGGGGGAAGCAGTGCTCTTCTCCCAAAAATCACCAGGGCATAAATCCAAAGATGAATCAATACAGCATTAAAAAAACAAAAATAGGTACTACTTCTTGCAGGACATCCAGGATTTTTTCACTAAATTGTTCTTCTTTACCCTTATATTTTGCAGTTACTTGGGAAGACAAGTCCAAACATTCCAAGACACAAAGCTGATTTTTTTTCTTCTAAACCTGCTCCATATTTTTGCACAACAACAATGAAAGCAGAATTTTACCATCAGTCTAACCTGCAGCATGGCCAGAAGAGAAGAGATATAAGAAGTCTATTACAAATCCCAAGACAGGCAGTTTTACCCCTTGTAAATATTTTATTTGCTGCACCTACCTGCTTGAGCAGGCTCACACCTTGCACCCTTCTGTCAGATTTCACCGTCTCAGCTTTGTCAATTATGAAATCAAGAAGAAAACCTGAAATGAGAAGAAAATACACCTTTGTACATGAACTCCTGTGCTGCCACCAGAGGTGAGCTGGCTGCCCTGTTCATCAGATCCCCAGCGTTTCAGGGAACACACACACCACAGCTGACCAGGAATTTTTTCATGGACTTTTATGGAAAATGTAGGTTTCAAAATGATCGTTCACGCTTCCAAAATTTTAAATCTTCTTCTTTCTTTGCTCCACCTCCCCTGCCCCATCCCACCTGCTGTGACACACATCTGTCAGTGCACCTGTACAGCCGTGCTGGAGTCATTTCTCTCAGCCCATTTGAATGGTCTTACTGGGCTCAGGACTAAGGATTTTGCCATATTGTTAAAGGAATCCACAAGCCAACAGAAACAATTCTTTTCCTGACAATTCATCCATCAGCATATCGCCGTCATCCAAGGGAGCCACCAGTCCACTGGGAGCTTTTCTGACAGGTCTACAGTTACATTTCAGAATCCTTCCATGCACTGCTGGAGGGGTGGAGGTTTTAGAAGAGAAAACAACAATAAACACAACCTCAGAAATTACTCCATGTTATTAAACCTCTGAGCTAACAGCAAGAATGTCACTTACTCTGTGTTCAGCCATAAAACAGACTTGTTTAAAGGTATTAATTTCTTGTCCTTACTTCACTGAAAAAGTACAGTTTTCAAGTAGCCTTGAAACCTTTCTCTGAACTGGTGATTAAGTCCTGTTATCACCCAAGAGGAAAGGTGGTGTTGCAAAGTTTAGTGATTTTTAAATCCTGCTTACCAATCTTGGGGAAAAGCCACAAAGAACAACACGCCACAGACCTTTTTTTATTATTTTTACTGTTTTCTTGTCCATCAGTCTAAATGTCCACAAAACTAAATTTCAGCTTATATCTTACAAACATCTTTGACTTCCAGCCTTTCACAGTGGCAGAAAGAGTTTGCCATACCTATTATTTCTTGCTTTGTGACCCTTGGGCTCTGGGTTTTTTGTTTATTTCCCAAATATCATTGTTACCAGTGGTTTGCTACAATCCCCCACACAGAGGTGTCATCCAGAGCAAAACCTGGATTCTTCTTTGGAAAAAAAATAATATTCTTGTGTTTAGAGCACTAGTACAGAAAAAGTAACCAAGTCAAGACACAACAGGCAGGAGAAGCAAATCTTTCTTCCAGATAGTGAAAGGAAATTGGGAAACGTGCTCAATGCTCTCTGCTGAAGTGGAAATCATAGTTCAGGAGTTTCTTATTCCAGAACACTGTAAAGAACATTTCCATATGCCAAGTCATGGGTCAAATTGAAAACATTGCTGGTTGTCAAAAAGCCTTTTTCCAGGAATCTGTTCCCTGCTTCCAACTGGCCTGTGTTACTTTGTGACTCTTTCCATCCTCCCCTCCTTTGTTCGAGGTCTTTCAGGGATTTCAGCCCTTGCCCAGCTGCTGGGGGGGAATTTCAGCCCTTGCCCAGCCCAGGGCAGGCAGCTGGCACACTGCAGCTGAGCCCACCCCATGCCCAGGTGCCAGGGAGGATCCTGCACCACAGCTGGCCAGCCTGAACAGGGAATGCAGCACTCACCTCCCTGCCAAGGCAGCTGTTTGTGCTCATATCTGAGCATAAACCCCAAAACACCTGGAAACAAGTGAGATGGCTTGTGCACATGCCTCAGACACAAGCAGTGTGCTGAAATTCATTACAGTGGTTTCCGTTTATCACACGGTGTTTGCAAACACTCAGCTCATAAATATTAAATGTTTTGTAAAAGCTTTTGTAGGAAGCTCTCTGGAAGTGCTGTAGGAAAACAAAAATTTGCTTTTTGCTGGCCAGCATTTGAGTGAAGCTGTTGTGATTTATTTTGCTGTGAGGCCCAAAGCAAATGAGGTGGCACCTCATTAGAGAGCACATTTCTGCCCGAGCCTCTTGGCATCCATTTGGTGTCACCAGCACAGACATTCAGCTCAGGAGGAACAGCTGAACTGCTCCTTCATTTGCTCAACACTCCTCATTACCAGGAACAAAAAAAAAAAAAAATTAATTCTCCTTCTGCCAGCTCTACAATTCCTAATCCCAAGCCCCAAAACCCAAACAAGATTAGTTCATTCTGAAAAAAAACTAATAATCCCACAAAATACCTTACAAAGTGTGCTCTGTATAATGAGGCAACAACAATCACTGCAAAAATAAGCTTACAAAGAGCTGCAGCTCTCTCCATGTCCCTGAAGTGCAGCAGCAAGTGCAGAGAGCAGGCTCATCTTTGTTAGCTCAGAACCCAACTCCAAACACCTCACTTTCTGCTGGATTCTTCCTTTTCAAGCTAATTTTTGGTGCAAGGTGCTTTAAATATGTTTTTGATATCAATGGAAACCTTGAGGGGAAGGGTAGAACACAGTTCCTACAGCCAGGCAGGGAGGAGCAAATTAAAATGTTAATTATAATAAAATTTCATTGAGGGAACAAAAAGCAGAATGATTTCTCTTCCCACATCCAATATCAGTGTGTTTTCAGAAGATTCATGACACACATTAACCACAGCTACAACCACATCTCCAGACTTCCTCAGCAAAAAATGTCCCAGACAACACTGCTAAAAAAAGAATTATCAGAAACCCAAAAACCTAACCACAAAACAGTGTTCCACTTTAATCCGAAATTATTCTGCCACAGCAAGAGAAACACAAATTTGTCAGCAGCAATTTCAATTTCTCTCTTGTCTATGTGCTTTCAAAGTTGAGATCTTCCTTCAAGCACATTTGGGTTTTCACACCACGAAACAAATCCCTAAAGAAGTTTAACCCTGAGCTCCAGCCCTGGGTTCAGATAATTAGAAGCAGTTTTTATGGAATGGATGAAGAGTATTTACAGGTTCTTGTGCAAAGAACTGATTCTGCAGATTGTAGTGCTGAACAATCCCATTTTCAATTATTTTGACCAGCTACAAACCCCAGTCAGTGACTTTTTGAAACTGGCTATTTGAGAGACACTGTTTTACAAATGTTTGAGCTTAAAAAGTCAGATGTTGTTATTCAGACAGTTTAGTGACAGGGAGATAAGGAAACAATCCAAGAAAAAGCTGATTAGAAATCTGGGTGCTTTTGTTACACAAGTTGGGTGGCTGGAATTTCTGTTAAACACAGAAGAAAATATCCATAATTTTTTTAAAAAAGGAAAAATCTATTTCATCAGCTTTTTCTGTCCAAATTTACAGAGTTTGGGAAAAGCAGAAAGATCAGGATTTTCCCCAAATTGATGGCTTTGTCACAGCACAGCTCTGCTGTTCTGAGCAGCTCTGGATGTGAGGGGCTGGAAATCCATGCCTGGAGTTCTGCAACCCCCACAAAAACCAAGAAATGATCCAATTTACTCCCATTAAGAAAACTATTCACAAATTAGTTAACTGAAAGAATTCAAACTCGTGTGTAAGTGAGTTCTCAGCAAAGGGAGGATGAACTGCACCCTCAAGGACATTTCCATCCCCTCAGGTGTTTGCCAGCTGGAGCCACACTGAAAAACGTGGAAGTTCTGCTTCCAAATAAACAGCAAGGAACAGCAAAACTGTTTGGTTGTGGGATTTTAGGAATTTCTTCTGTAACACACAGCATAGTTACAGCCAAAAAATCTCCTGAGGAGTTACAACTCTCCACACATTTAACCTATGAAAATACAAACTCCAGCAAATGTCATTTATAAGCTGAAAAGAGCAAATCCACTCACATATTTTCAAGCCAGCACTTCATTTATCTCTACCTTAATGGGAATCCCACTACCTCAGGGATTTCCATGACCTGGTATAACATTTAAAGTTCTTTTTTTTTAAATTGTGGTATTATTGTAAGGACAATGCACCAGACCAGGCCATCCCTACACTGTGACAGACTTCAAAACAGAGAGAAATGCCTGTCCACAGGAATCCTGTACATATGGAATAAGTTTATTTGAACAATTATTTGAACAATTTTCCATGCTGTGTTCACATACCTTGTACAAGTGTCCCATCAAATCTGCTTCTAAACACTGCTTCTTTAGAAGTGATTGACCTAAGTAAAAAAAAGGAAAATCAAATTTAAACCAAACCAGACACGGGCAAATCCTTTTATTTCAGCAGCACAGGAAAGGATTCTGATTTCAGCCATTCATCTCAGAACCATTCCCCAGTAAAAAAAGGCCACCAAAATAACCTCATCTGATCAGACAGTGCATACACAGGTCTTAACTCAGGAACCCAACCTCACCCACAGCCCCACAGGAGCAATTCCTGAATTATTTCAGGTGTAAATGACCATGTGCACCACGCCACCTGGTATCACACATCCAGCCCCGTGTTAAGGCACAGGTTAGTTAACATCATTAATGCTGAGCCTGGGTCCCTGGAGGGCTGAACACCCCAGAGCCCCATCACCTCCAGCGCTCCCACTCCAGAGCAGCCACTCCTGGGGTGCTCCTGGCCCCGCTTTCCCTCAGCCAAAGGCAGGAGCAGTGCCCAGCCCAGCCAGCTCCTCACCCTGCGGTCCCTGCAGGGGCTCTCTGGCTTTGCACACCCACCTCACCCTGTAAATCATGGCAGGCTAAAAATGGCCGGGTGACGACTGTGGGGGTGAAACTGTGAGCAGGGCACTCGCTGTGGGATCACCGGAGCCGGGAGCAGGGCAGCGCACAGGCTGCACTCACACACCACAGAGGCACAAGGTGGGACAGGAGCAAGGGCACGGACAGAAAACTCTTCCTTGGGCAGGAAACAACGCCCAGAGCAGCCAGCTGCCATCTCTGTGTGCCATTAGCTTCACTTTTTTTTTTTTTTAAGGCCCGGCAGCTTCCGGTTACCATGGAGTGAGGCAGCGCAAACACCATTCCCAGCTGGCATGAAATGTGATCCCGTGATTTCACTATTCATAGCTGTGACATGATAAAGCTAAATTAAGCAGGAACTCTTCACTTCTCCAAGCTCCCAGCAGTGACTCCCTCAATGCTCAGGCTCTCCTAACACAGTTTCTGTGTCAGGAGGGGATGTTTCCTTTAGGGCAGCAGACTCCAGACCCACACACCCAGCCTGGCACCCAGAAACAAAATGGCATCGGCTCCTTCCCAGGCATGATCTGTCCTGGCACCAGCAGGAACAAAGACCTGATGAGCTGTTAGGGGCAAATTTAACTTCCTCATCCTGGGACTTACTAGAGAATCCCACAGAGCAGTTTAAGCTTTGTTACCAGCCTGTCCAGCACGGGCACCACCGTGTCCATGAACAGCACAAGGGGCACTGGCACAGCCCCAATGCCACCAGCAGCTGTCACACAGCCTGGCACCATCAGCTTCTGTAACTGCCACCATCCCTCCTTTCTCTTCCATGGCCTGAACGATGTGGCTAAATATCCCAAAATTCCTGCCTCACCAAAGAACTCCCTGTACCGCCACAATTCTGAGGAAACCACACGACCCAAACCCCACATCCCTGCCCTGGCACGTGCAGCCACTCAACACAGCTCAGGATACTGTAAACTTTTCCAGAAATGGAGAAAAAGTTCAAGGGCTCCGTGGCTGCTCAAATAATTAAGGAGTTCCAACACGACAAACTGTCCTTCCACAAAGACAAAGCCAAGTGAGCTGAAAAATATTCAAACTTCTGCAAAACCACTCTATTCCTCCAGGGATACAAGCAGGGAACATCATGGCCTTACAATGAAAAGCATCCTCAGGCTTATCCAGCCCAGCTCAGCACTCCCTGGGCCTCCCAAAGCAACTTTTTTTTTGACAACAGAGAAAGTGGGAACAGGTAAACTAAATTTAGATCTGCTGATGTGAGTGGATTGTCACTTACTCTGTGCTGGTGGTTTATAACCGTAACATTTTTGTTTTCTAATAGCAACACCAATGTCAGAAAGTGTTCACCAGCTTTCCTGCATCTCACTGTGAGCCCACATGCCTGGCCTGACCCAAATGATCATTTTCTTTAATACTTTACACACTTCTGATTTAAATCAGCTGGAGAAAGCAGCAGACAGCTAAATTATATTATCATAACCCCATCAGCAGAATATCCTTTTTTTGTGTATATTTTTTTTACAATACACATGACAAAGCTTTACTTCCATGAAAAAGAACTGGAAGTGAAGGTCAGGGCACATGGCTGGCCCAAACCCCAGTGGCCAGGGAAGCCTCTTCCCAGACAGCATTGCTGAGGCACTGACTGCAGAATTGTCTTCCAGAGACACAACTCACAGAGAGGCAGGGAATTAGGAAGGATGGAAAACAGCAGGAAGCCAGCAGGGTATAACTCAGCAGAGACACGGGCAGACAAAGAACAGGGGCAGGGATCCATGGCTGCTCCACCTGCTGCTGCCAACAAGGCTGGGTGAACACGTGGCTGCAGCCAGAGCTCCACTGTCATCCCTTTACAGATTCATTTAGGTTGGAAAAGACCTCCAAGATCATCAAGTCCAGCCTGTGACTGATCTCCACCTTGTCACCCACTGAGTGTCACATCCAGGTGTTCCCTGAACACTTCCAGGGATGGGCACTCCAAACCTCCCTGGGCAGCTCCTCCCTCCCAATGTCTGAGCACCCTTTGCAATAACCTGATAGGTAAAAGGTTTTCTCTTTGGATCTCTGGACAAAAAGGATGTGAAAATGAGATAAGGGGTAACCCTGCACCTCCCTCATCCCACAGACAGGACCCCAGAACTCTGCAAGTCCCTGTGACCAGACTGCAGCATTTCCAAATCACACTCATGAGGAGCAGACACCAAGGCCCATCCACCAGAGCACTGCCTCAGGAGCAGCATTCCCAGCCTTCAGCTGCCTAAAGACATTGGAGGAAAGGGCTCAAATCAAGTTCTTACTTGCCCTCCCTGTTCCTGCAAAGTTCTCAGCAAAGGGAGGATGAACTGAGAAATGTCAGACAAAAATCACAGGGCCCTAGACCCTCCAGAGGATCCTATGACACAAAAATGTACATTTGCAAAAGCTCTCTACACTAACTGTGCTGTTTTGTCCTTTCATCTGCTGTGAGATTGTGCAACCCATCAGAAAGGTCACAAAGCCAGGCATTTCATCACTCCCTGCTGGGCACCTGTGAAATTCCAGAGCAGGACACAGAACAACCACAGAAACTCCAGGAGAAGACACTGCTGTGTCCCAGCACTTGCTTTCTGTGCCTACACTGACTCTTTTTTGGGAGGCAAAGCTCTGAAACACCTTTGGAGTGAGTGGAGCCAAGGCTGTGACACCCAATCCCTGGGAGCAGCTCTCCCAGCCCAGCACCCACCAAGGGCACAGCAAAGCCCCCCCGAAATGTCCCACACCATCAGCACTGACACAGCATCTGCCCTCATTCCCCATGAGAGGGAATTCCCAGGAGTCCTTCCAGAGAGAAGCTGGATGATTTAATTATACTCTCAGGAAAAGCAGCCTGAAAATGTCCATTTGCTGATGTGACCCTGCTGCTGCAGCACTAAAGGCTCTTCTCTTCCAGCACCAGCTACAAGACAACCCAGACATCTTCCAAATGGTTTTACATTGTTCATTTCAAGCAGCAAATCTGTTCTTGTGCCACAGCACCTGGCACATCACTGTACACACAAAAATCAAGGAGTCCCCCACCTCTGACAGGTTCTGAGAGGATGGTGTTGCATACACCACACACACAAGTTCATCTGCTCCTGCCAAGGCAGGGCACAGGGAATCGCTGCACACTGAAAGTGGGTTTGGACTGAAGATTAGGGAGGGTGGTGAGGCCCTGGCACAGGTCACCCAGGATCCCTGGAAGTGTCCAGGCTGGGATAGGGGAAGGTGTCCCTGCACATGGCAGGAGGTGGGATGGGATGAGCTTTATGGTCCATTCCCACCCAAACCATGCCATGATTTGGTGATTCCATGGAGCACTGCTTACTCCACACCTACCACGTCACTTTCCACACCCAGAACCCCATCCAGGAGGAAATATACTGACAATCACCTTGGGCATGCTTTGAAATGAATTTTTAGAACACTCCACCACTCTCATTTCCCCAAAACACCAAGAACTAGCAGAAAAACCCTTTATCAGTACACGGAAATGAAGACCAAGGCTTCACACGTGTGTCTGAGCCACTGCAACGCCTCTTCTGCCACATCGCCTGAAGTTCAGCCAAACTTCCCGAGCAAGCAGGACGCAAAGCAGGCAGCGAGAGAGCACCGATCCTGATCCCTCCCGACGCACCGGGAACGGGGCGGTGACGAGCGCCGCGGCGGGAGCCGCACACCGGCGGGGTTGGGGGATGGCCGCGGCTCTCTCGAGGTGCCGGGCCCCGGCAGCGCCTCCCGCGCCGCGGCAGCCCGCGGAGCCCCGGACACCGGGATGGGACCTCTGGAGGAGGGAACCTAAAGGGCGCGGCCCAGAGGCGCGGGCGGAGGACGGGGACCTCCGGGAACGGGACAGCGGAACGGGCTGCGAAAACCGCATCGGACCACGAGCGGCTCCGGGAAAGGGCCGCGCAGGCCCAACCGGCCCCGGGGCCGCGAGGAGGCGCCAAGGCCCGCCCGGGCCCAGGCCTACCACGAGGCGCCGCTGGGGCCGGGCCAGAGCGGCGCCGAGAGCCGCGAACGAGCCTCGCCCGGTGAGATGCGGGGCCAGGACACCGGGAACGGGGGGGAGCAGCGCCGCGGTGAGGCCCAGCAGGGGCGGGAGGGGGGAGTGGGCAGAGCCGAGGCGAGGCGGCTGCGGAGGGCGCGGGGAGCAGGGAGGGGTAAGGGGAGCTCGCGGTGGCGGCGGGCGGGGCGGACCGGACCCCGCGGACCCCCCAGTGCCCCTGCACTCACCGGCGCCGCTTCGCCGCGGCCCCTCCGCACCAGGCGCCGCCTCCGCCTCACGCACTTCCGGTCCGCGCGCGCGCTCTGCCCGCCCGCGGGGGCCGCCGGGAGCCGTAGTCCGGCCGGCACAGCGCGCCCCCAACGCGGCGGCTCCGCCGCACTACAGCTCCCGGCGGGCGTCGCACGCGCCATTCCGCCACTTCCTCCTCCGCCCGTGGCGCGGCAGTGCGCGCAGCCCTTCCGGCGGGGAGCGGCTCCGCGGGCGGGAAATGGCGGCGGGGGCGGTGACGGGGCGCGGTCTCCTCCGCCGTGCGGGCGGCCAGGGCGCGGTGCGGCCCTCACCGAATGGGCCTTGCGGGCCCTCTCCCTTCCAGCCCTATTGTAACCCTCCCGGTTTGTCCCACGTGCGGCTCCTGAGGGCCCGGCAGGGAAGGGGCAGCCATGGGACAGGGCCCTGCTTGTGGGTGGGGCCGCCGGGATGAGGTTTCTCCCCATCGTCGGGTGTGAAGCGCTGGAGCGGGCAGCTCTAGGGGCGAGCCGGGACACGGGGGCGAACCTGCCCCGCTGCTGTGGGGGCCGGGAGAGAGCCCAGCCCTGCCCTGCCCAACCCAGCCCATCCCAGTCCCCTCCCCGGACACAAAGAGGCACACCGAGGGCATTGTCCACTTTTAATTGTTGTCAAAGGTTGTCTGGATGCATAACACTGTCACAAGGGCACAGAGCAGCGTGGTGCCGGCCGGGCCCGGGGACACTGGACACACGGACATGCGGGGGAACGTGGGCACCGGGAGCTGTGACAGCAGCCCCGAGCCCCCCAGAGCATCCCCACGCCCGGCCGGCTCTATTTACAGTATTCACAGACGTTGTACCCAGCGAGTTAAATAACTACATCATTACACCACACGTCTGGGGCGGCTCCAGCGGGCTGCGAGGGTGGGCTGTCAGTCTGATAAGGTGCATATTTAAAATAAAAAAAAAACCAACAAAACGAAATAAAAACGAGAACAAAGAGAGGAGCCAGGCATCCTCGCTGGGGCCCTGCAGCCCCCGGGCGCCCGGGAGGAGCAGCGAGGCTCGTGTTGTGACGACAGCTACAGATCTGCGTGGGCCACTGGGGTCAGGGCACAGGCACTGGCTCCTGGGGACATCAGCCAGGCCCTCACAGCACCTCTGTGGGTGGGGAGAGCGCTGTGAGCTTGGGGTGCTCACAGCAGCGTCCCCCCACACCCCTCCTGCTGCTCACCTGTCACCTGCGGTGGCTTCACCACGGCCTGCTTGAGGAAGGGCTCCTTGTCGCCGAAGGGAATGATGCTGCCGGGGCTGCCACCATGGTGGGAGAGATCCCGCAGCTCCTTGGAGCCCTCGGTGCCCGAGAAGCCATTCTCGTGCTTGCCGGGCTGCACGCCGTTCACCAGGGCTGCCGCCTCCTTGGAGCTGCGGGATGGGAGGGCTGGGCTCAGCCCCGGCCCTGCCACCCCCCAGCTTCCTCCCAGTGTACCCACGGTGTCTCACCTTGGCTGCAGCCCCTCGCCCACCAGGCCCTTCGTTCCCCCCGGCGTCCCTGCACTTGGGGTCTCCATCTCTGGGAGCTCCTCTGCCTTGGGGATTGGCCCCAGGTGCTTCTCACGGCCTGAGGACAAGGCAGAACCCGGCTCAGCCATGGCCCAGGCCAGAGCATGGCCAGGGGGAGCAGCCCGGGCTGTCCACACACCTGGGACATCTTCCTGTTGGGCTGCTTTCCCGTTCACCACCTTCTTGTCGTCCTTTTTCTGCAGGGACAGGAGAGCTGTGAGGGGCTGCAGGCAGGGGCAGGAGGGCTCTGTTGAGTGCCCAAGTCCCCAGTGCCCCAGGACAGGGGACAGGCTCCCACCTTGGTGTCTGCTGCGTCCGACTTGCGCGTCCTCTTCATGATCTCCTCCAGGCGCTGCGGTCACACAGGGACTCACACACGGCCCTGACCACCCAGACCTGCCCCAGGCAGGCAGGATCCCTTCCAGGGAAAAACCTGCCGTGCCCCATGCCTGGAGATGCCCCCCAGCCTCACCTTCTTCCTCTCCAGCCGCTCCTGCTCCTCACGCTGGAAGTGCTTCTCCCTCTCCAGGCGCTGCCGCTCAGCCTCTTCGCGTGCCCGCGCCTCGGCCTCTTCCTTCTGTGCCACAGCAGGGCAGGAAGGGATGAGATGTGATGGGGGAAAGAGATGGGGCAGGGACTGTGGGGATGTGCTGCCCGGACAGTTCAGCACAGCCCTGCCCCATGTTCCCTCCTGCCACCCTGAGCCTTGAGGGGCTGGTTCTCACCAGAGTGAATCACAGCAGAACATCCCCACCTTCCTCCTCCATCCCTGCCTTTGTCCCCCACTCCTGCAGCCCCTTTCCCTCACACTGTGTCACCCCCACCTGTCTCTGCAGCCGCTCCACCTCCTCTCGCTCAGCCCGGGCTCTCTCCTGGGCCTCTCGTTCCTCCTGCAGCCGCCGCTCCTCCTCCCGCTGCCGTGCCAGGGCCTCCCTCCGGCTCTGCTCCTCGGCCGCCCGCTGTGCCCGCTCCTCCTGCGCCCGCCTGCGGGGAGGGAGCCCTGAGCACGGCAGGAGCGCGGGGCTGGGGGCCAAGGGGACAACACCCACCTCTCCTGCTCCTCCTGCTCCCGGCGCTCCCGCTCCTCCCGCTCCCGCTGCTCCCGGGCCTGGCGGCGTTTCTCTGCCAACAGCCGGGCAGCCTCCTCCCGGTCCGTGGTGCCAGCGGGAGGTCTGGCTGGGGGGCTGGCTGGCACAGGGCCGGGTGCTGCAGGGACTGGGGGGCCTGGGGGAGACAGGCAGTGTCAGGGCTGCTCTGGCTTCTCCCAGCCCTGCAGCTTCCCTGGTGATGCTGTACCCACCTGCTGTCGCCTCTGAGGGCACCTTGGAGGGCTCAGGAAGGGCTGGGGGTGCCGGACCCCGCTCCTCCTCCTTCCTCTCCCGTGTCTTGGCCTGGCCCTCCTGCTCCCCCCGCTCCTCCCGAGCCCTGGCCCGCACCTTGGGGGAGGAATGGACGCTTCGAGGCAGGGGTGGCTTGTGGGGAGAGCTGAGGGCTGGGCTGGGGGACGCCGGGCGGGCCTTGGGGGTGGCAGGGGACGAGGGACGGTTCTTGGGAGTGGCAGGGGACGAGGGACGGTTCTTGGGGGTGGCAGGGGATGAAGGACGGTTCTTGGGGGTGGCAGGGGATGAAGGACGGTTCTTGGGTGCGGCAGGGGATGAGGTACGGTTCTTGGGGCCGGGGCTGCAAACAGAGCAAGAGGCAGTGTTAGTGGGGCTGGGGCAGCCCTCGGGTGGGGTCAGGGGCTGGGAAGCCTCAGGGAGGGTGGGGGTCCCGACCTGCTGTCAGCCGCAGGCAGGAGCCGGGGCTGTGCCGCCGGCAGTGACTGCCGCTTCCTGAGGCTGCGCTCGCGGGACAGGGCGCTGCGCTCCTTGGCATTCTCCCGATCCTTCTCCTTCTTCTCCTTCTTCTTCTGCTCCGGCCAAGGACAGACAGATGGCGTCAGTGCTGGGCTTGGGTGGAAGCCACGCCGTGCCCCACAGCTGCCCTGGCACCCCGGGGAGGTGGCACTCACGGGCGAGGGCTCGGTCCTGCGGCGCGGTGTCACGTCGGGGCTGGCGGCGGCCGCCTTCCGGCGCTCCCAGCAGCGGTGCGGCAGGCGGTGGTTGTGGCAGGGGCTGAGGGGGCTGGCGGAGGCTGAACGGGGGCACACAGGCACTGGGGGAGAGTGAGCAGAGTCAGGATGGAGCTGGCACCAATGCCAGCTGCCCACTGACTCCAGCCTCCCTCATTCTGGTTGCCTGTGCCAGGAGCTGCGTGTCCCTGACCCCTGGGGCTCACCCTGCTCCTTGCCATTGCCAGCCAGCGTCACGGCGCTCCGGCTGCGCGCCAGGAACGACAGGGTGGGCGTCATCAGCCGGTCCACGATGCTGCTCTCCCATGGGCTCAGCTGCAAGCTCCGGTCTGGGAAGGGAGAGGGGCCATTAGTGCACCACAAAGCTCCAGACTGCAGCTCAGCCGCCGCTGAGAGGGAGCAGTGGTGTGTCTGCAGCGATACCACGGTGCATGCACAGTTCCAGGAGTGCCCAGAGCTTGGCCGTGCTGGGGAGGGGTCCCCACGGCCCCACAGAGCTGAGCAGGATGAAGGGCCGTGCCTGTGGGTGGGTGTGGGTGTCTGTGGACGGCGCTGTGGCATGACGACAACAGTGCCCTTGTGTTCTGTGGACACCGCAGTCACCGTGTACCAGTGGTGCCGGGTCTCACCCTGGTGACAGCAGCTCCCCTGGTCTGCCCTCTCCTTGTGCCCAGCAATGGCACCCTTCTGTGCCCCTGCCCTGTGTGAGCAAGGCCCTGGCACGTGCCAGCTGCCCGGGGGACACCACAGTGTGCCCTCATCCCACGGGAGCTGTGCTAAATCACCAGGCCGGGATTACAGCACCCATGGAACGGCGATGGCTGGCCACACAGCTGGCTCAGCTGGGCACCAAGCTGAGCACACGTCACCAAACACCCTGTGGCGCATGGAAACCCCCCGTGGAGACAGGGCCCCTCTGCCCCTCTCCACTGGGCACCAGGCCAGGGGCAGCACCAGCTGCTGGGAGGGGAGAGCACAGAGCCACGGACGCTGCAGGGGGACAGGGTGGCAGCGGGTCTGGCACGGGCCCAGGGAGATGCTGCTCCCACCGGGGCAGTGCTGACAGCCCCCAGGTGCCTGTCCCTGGGCTGAGCCCCACACAGGGTGGTGGGAGCTGCCTGCGTCACCACAGCCACCGGCGTCAGCTGCTCTGGCTATTTATACCCGTCCGGGAAGGCGCCCATCGCCAGGCAACCCCGAAACACAACAGCACTGGACACATCCCTCTGTTGGACACATCCCTCTGGCATGGCTGCAGCCCTGGGCAGCGCTCCCAGGGCCAGGATGACCTTGCAGCACCATGGCCACAGAGCTCTGTGGCACCCAGGAGCCTGAGGGGGCACTGGCACTGTGCCCAGCCCCAGGAGGGCAGGTGACAGGCAGCCCCTCTGTGGCTGCACCAGCACCCACCAGAGCTGCCCTGGGGCAGGGAGCCAAGCTCCCATCTCATCCTGGCGCCCCATGGGGCTGCCATTCCTCCTCCTCCTCCTCCTCCTCCTCTTCCTTCTCCTCCCAGCCCACACAGCCTCAAGGAGCCACCGGGCGGTTCCAGCCTCCTCCCCCAAACAGCAAACGGCTTCTCCTCTCTCCGCGGGCACCTGGGCATGGGGGACCCTGGCATTGGGGGTCCCCAGCACTGGGCGGGGGCCTGGCTGTGCCCCCTGCGCTGGGGCAAACGCAAAGGGCTCTTACTTCTACTGGGAGAGTTCCAGAGGGTGGCGGAGGATTTGGAGAGCCGCTTGTTGATTATAGAGTCGACGTGTTTGGGGAGGTTTACAGCGGACACCGAGCACCGGCTCGCACCTGGAGGAGGGAAAAGACACAAGGGCATTAAGGTCCCGGGGCCGGGGCCAGGCCCCCCACATGCAGCATGCACGGACGTGCCAGGGCACTGGGGCACAAGTGGAACGACCAGGGGAGATGCTGGAGTCCAGGGACACAGCACAGAATGGGACAGGAGATGCTGGAATCCAGGGACATGGTACAGAGTGGGGCAGGAGATGCTGGAATCCAGGGACACAACACAGAATGTGAGAGGATATGCTGGAGTCTGGGGACACGGCACAGAGTGGGAGAGGAGATGCTGGAATCCAGTGACACGGCACAGAGTGGGGCAGGAGATGCTGGAATCCAGTGACACGGCACAGAGTGGGGCCAGAGGAGACACTGGTGTCTGGGGACACGACACACAGCACTGGCATTCAGTATGGCAGCATCTGAACCCTGCAGGGTCATGCTGGGATCATGCAGGAATCTCGTCCTCAGAGAGCCAGGGCGGCTCCCAGGCCCTGCAATAACAATTTTCCCAAACACAGTTCTGGGAATCAGGAGTGGGTGGCCGGGGACCTCGGCAGCACCAGGCGAGCATCCACCCTGGGGGAGCAGGCGAGGACAGCAGGTCCAGACAGACAGAGACAACATCACACCGGTGCTGGGTCACTATGGCACTGCCAGGACAGGGCTGGTGGCTGGCAGCACCCCCACAGGTAGCTGGGATCTCCCCATCCTGCCTGGCTGCTCTGGACAAAGAGCCAGGGAAGCTCAGGGTTGGTGGAGATGGGAGATTGGTGAGTGAAGCTGGCAGCAGCTCCAGCAGCACATCCCGACGGGAAGTGGCAGAGGAGGGTGTCCTCTTGCCAGACCCTGCCAGGTGCTGCACCAGAGACACCCTGAGCGTGCCACAATCCACAGTGGCACACATGGCACCGAGACAGGCACACCCAGAACGTGGAGCCTGTACACACAGCCCAGCCAGGTACAGCCGGGCACGCAACACCTGAACACACATGGCACTGGGCACACGGTGCCAGTGCACACAGCCTGGCAGTACACCTGATAGTACACACAGCCTGGCCAGGTACAGCCAGGAACCTGTACACAGCCTGGCCAGGTACAGCCAGGAACACAACACCTGTACACAACTTGGCCAGGTACAGCCAGGGCCACCACAGCTGTCCCAAGGCACGTGAAGGCCAGACAGTTCCTCTCAGCACTCTCGCCTATGTCACCATCCATGCCAGACAGTGCTGGCACCTGCCAGCACAGCACAGCAGTCAGGGGACAGTGGAGACCTCCACTTGTCCAACTGCTGAATCGTTCAGGATGTCCCCAGGAAGCCCCCACAGAGCAGGACGAGCTTCTGCAGCCACACATGCAGCCACAGTCACGTCAATATCAGACCTGGAGGGGCCAAGCACTGTCCCCACCCAGCTGGGGGACAAGGGGACACGCCACAGCACAGACCCAACCAGAGCCTGCAGAGGCCTCGTGCAGCCCCATAACCCCTGGGGCCAGGGGCTCTTCACAGCTGCTGGACACCTGGCAGCGTGGCCATGGCATGCTGAGGCAGCCAGGGCTGCCCCCAGGCAGGTCTCTGAGTGGAACAGGGACTGTGACACACAGCCTCCAGCTTACACCCAGCCCCACAGGAGCAGGGAACAGCCACGGGACCCCATCAGTCCCCAGCACAGCCCAGAGTGACGGCAGCATGCCCCACCAAGTGGGGCTGAGCTGGCTTTGAGGGCTGGCAGAGAGATGCCCAGCTGCCCCCATGGCAGTCAGAGCCACAGGGTCCCCAGGTACCTGTGCCCAGCCCACCAAGTGGGGCTGAGCTGGCTTTGAGGGCTGGCAGAAAGATGCCCAGCTGCCCCAGGGTGCCCAGGTGCCTGTGCCCAGCCCAGCACTCACCATCCTTGTGTGCGGGAGAGCCGTGGTGCAGGGCCCCAGCCCAGGACCACCGCTGCTGCCGGATCTCTGCCCACGTCTTCTTGACCGACCGCTGGATCGCTGCCTCGTAGCGCTCCTGCCCGAGGGAGAGGGACAGGCTGAGCCCAGCAGCTGAGGGAGCAGGGCTGGGGCCAGCCAGAGCCCCCAGCATGAGGCCATGGCAGAGATTGGGGTGCTTGGAGGGGGACAGGACAGTGATGCCTGCCCTGGCCACGGCACATGTGCCAACAGGCTGGGCACAGCACAGGAAGGAGTGGCAGCAGAGGATGGGTACAGTGGGCACCTCCCAAAGCAGCTCCTGAAGGGCTGCTGGAGCTATGAGAACTCCTCAGGGATTGCATCCCACGTGCCACCCCAGCCCCCTGATACCCATCCCCATCCCCACCTTATTCTTCTCCAGCTTCTGCCTCTGCCGCTCCTCCAGCACCGCCCGGCGCTTCTCCGCCCGCAGCCGCTGCTCCTCCAGCCGCTTGCGCCGCTCCTCCAGCTGCTTCTCCCGCAGCAGCCGCGCCTTCTCCTCCTTCTCCAGCCACAGCACCCGCTTGGCAGCTGCGGAGGACAGCAGCGGGGTGGCACCGGGGGCACAGCCCCGGGCAGCGCCGTGCTGGGACCGCGTGCCCATGCGGGTGGCGTGGGGCCACGGGCCGGCTGCGGCCGGGGCAGGCAGGGCAGGCAGCATCAGGGCCGGCCGGCGAGGGAGGGGTTTGGGCCAGGACAAAAGGAAGGCCGGGAGCCCGCCGGGAGCCCGCCGAGGCGCGCGGCGAACAATGGGGGAATGAGGGTGGAAAGAGCGCGGGGACAAGGAGGCCCCATGCTCGGCGCAGGGGCCCTGCTCGCCCGCTGCCCCGAGCCACTGCGGGGCTGCTGGGGCTGCCTGCACATGGCAGAGCCGGGGATCAGGGCTGGTGGCACCTGCAGGGAGCAACAGTGTGTGCTGGGGGGTCAGCAGCATGCGTGGGGGTCAGCAGAGTGCCTGGGGGTCAGTGGTGATCTGAGGGGTCAGCAGAGTGCCTGGGGGTCAGTGGTGTGTTGGGGGTCAGTGGTGTGCCCAGGGGTCAGTGGTGTGCCCAGGGGTCAGCGGTGTGCCAGGGAATCAGCGGTGTGCCTGGTGGGCAGAGCTGCCAGCACTGCAGTTCGCACCCAGGCTCAGCTCACCACAGCTAATGGGATTGCCCATGACCCAGCAAAGCTCCTTAGCCCCTGCCTCCCCCCCCACCACGCACTTTCCCTCCCAGCTCCATACCCAGGTACTTGGCCCGTTCCTCGCGCCGCTCCTTCGCCTGCTTGTGCCTTGCCTGGGCTTTCTGGGCATCTGCAGAGGGGAAACACCATCAGGATAGTGCCCAGCCCCACCAGGGACTGTGCCCACCGGGTGCAGCATCACTGGAGCACCACAACCTCCTGGCACCCACCTTGCTTGGGCCGGGGACTGGCAGCAGGAGATGCTGAGGGGCGGCTGCTCCGGGGGCTCACGTCCTTTGAGGGCCCAGCTGTGGCACCCAGGGAGCTCTTGGCATCAGGAGGGGCCCCCTCGGTGGCAGCTGGGGCTGGGGGCTGGCTCCCAAGGGGCAGGGTCTCCACAGAGCATGGGGCAGCAGCGTGGGCAGGGACAGGCTGGCCAGGGGGGTGGGACAGCGCCTCTTCCTTGGGGTGCTCCATCCCTGGCGGCTTGGGGGGTCCAGGGGGGGACTGGTCACCCCGGGGGGGAACACTCTGTGCTGAGGGGACCGTAGTGGCAGGGCTGGGGGACACGGGCTGTGCTGGCAGTGCCATGGCTGGAGCGCCCAGTCGGTCACGCTGCAGAGGGCTGCTGTCAGAGGGGGGCATCACAGCCGGGGGGCACACGGGCTGATGGGAGGGGGGCACGGCTGCAGGGACGGGCGAGGTGATCTTCTCAGAGGGAGTGATGGCTGCAGGGACGGGTGGGACAATTTTCTCAGAGGGGCTGATGGCTGCAGGGACAGGTGGGACAATCTTCTTCTCAGAGGGAGTGATGGTTACAGGGACGGGTGGGACAATCTTCTCAGAGGGGCTGATGGCTGCAGGGACAGGTGGGACAATCTTCTTCTCAGAGGGAGTGATGGTTACAGGGACGGGTGCGACAATCTTCTCAGAGGGAGTGATGGCTGCAGGGACAGGTGGGACAATTTTCTCAGAGGGGCTGATGGCTGCAGGGACGGGTGGGACGGTCTTTTCCGAGGGGATGACATCCGGAGGGCCAGGTCGGCCATGCTGGGGGAAGCTGCGCTCTCCCTGCAGGGCACCCCCAGGCGCAGGGGGTGGCACGGAGGGCAGGGGGACGCTGTCTCCCATCGGGGATGGTGGCTTCCCTGCAAGAGGGACAGAGCAGAGCACAAGGTCACTCAGATGGGGAAGCATGTGGAAGACCCATCCTCCCCTCAGGGGACACAGCCCTGTCCCCCCAAACACAGCCCTCAGGAGCAAGGCTGGGGAGGGCAGTGGGACCCCACCTCAGCCCTGCTGCTGTTGCCCCAATGCTGGGTGCCAGGCGCTGGGCACACAATGCACAGAGGGACAGCCGGGCTCTGCCAGGCACTGCCACCACAAAGCTGCCCTTCATCCCCTGGCAGCTGCCACTCGTGGGGGGACACGGGGCCAGAGACCCCCAGGGACCCACAGAGTCCCCTGCCACTGTCCCCAGGGGACGAGGACGTCGAGGCCTCCGCGGCGCGGCCGGAGGCAGGATGGGCGCGGGCCTGGCCTGACGTCACCGTGACAGCCCTGACAGCCCGTGGCCCCCACGGACCCGCAGCCATGAACTCATGGCCCAGGAATGCACACCAGGCTGCCAGACAGAGCCCCCTCCCCGCGTGGGGCCGGCAGCCTGGGGGATGTCCCCGTTCTGGGTGACCCTTGGGCACCCTGAGCACAGCCCAACGCGGTGCCAGCGCCTGGCAGTGCCATGGCACGTGCCCTCTGTAGAAGTGGTGTCGGGAGTGTCCACAGTGACAACGGTGGTGGTGACTCCCCCAGCCCCCATTATCAGCCCTCTGCAAACAAACCCTTCAGTACTTGCCAGGATCCCAACTCCAACCCCCATGCAGTGGCAGCACTGTCACTCCTGGCCAGGATGATGCCAGACCCACCCCAGGACACACAGTTCCAGCCCCATGGACACCACTGCAGCGAGCCCCTGGCTCCAGGGGGGGACGGCAGAACCCCAGTGACCAGCAGCCACCACCAGCTGATGTCACACACGGCTCAGCCATGTTTGCAGAGCTCTCCACAGCCCTCAGCGAGGGGCAAAGTGTGGGCTCTGCAAACACAGCCGGCGCCGCTCCTCGCCCATCCCACGCTGCAGTGCTCCAAGCCAGGGTCAGCCCAGGCTGCCCAAACAGGCACTGGGCACTACCAGCCTCCTGCACTGACAGCATGAGCACACCCTGGCTCCCCTGGTCCCCGGAGAGGGGCTGGGGGTGCTGCTGCAGCCCCCAGGGCAGGGCAGTGCCCCACCCTGGACTCCGTGGGGACACAGGCAGCCCCAGCCCCCCCGCAGACCTTCCGGGTATTTAGTGCTGCAGGAAGCCAGCCCATCCCCTGGCCCCGATCCTGCACATCCCATGTCCCCAGCGCTGTGCCCTGCGAGGCAGCCATCGGTCTGGTGAGGGGCTGGGACTGGGGGCTGCCCTGCTCTGTCCCCCCAGGGCTGCCTCAGATGGGCAGCCACAGGCAGCAGGGCCTGGCAGCCCCCAGGTGCCAGATCCCGGGATGGCACCTGCAGTGTCACTGCGTGTGTACCAGCTGGGAGGGGTGACCACTATGGTGGCACAGCCAAGTGCTGCCCACAGAGTGTGAAAGCATCAAGGCCAGGCTGATCCCCTGAGCAGATGGAAATACCTCAGAGAGCCCTGGGCGTGTGGGAAGCACTGGCAGGGGACAGTGGGTGCCTCCTGCCACTCCACACAGCCAGGCACAGAGCCCTGGGCAGCCCTGCCCCATGGCCAGAGAGACAACAGCACCTGTGGCCAGGGCAGGGCTGTGGGCACGGCCAAGCCCCCCAAGGTGGGGCAGGGCCAGCCCTGCCACCATCTGTCCCTGTCGCTGCTCCAGCACGGCAGCTGCCCTGAAACCCAACGCTGCCTGCGCCCAGGCGGCGCGGGCGTCCCCTCTCCCCCGGCCGGGGCATTCCACACGGATTAGCTCCCGTCCCCCCAGACACGCAGGCACGGCTGCCCTGCAGCACCCAGCCCCACGGTGCTGCCCTCAATGCCGCATCACCCAGCCCGTCCTGCCCTCCCATGGGTGCCTTTGGCACTGGTGCCACCAGCGGCACCTCCAGCGCGGCAGCGCCCGGTGCAGCGCGGCTCCTTGGCCAGCACATGGCCGGGGATGCTCAGCCAGGCGCAGGCAGATCCCGGTGCCGTGAAGCGAGAGCACATCGAGGCCCGCGGGCGCTGCTCGGACCGGCGGCCCTCGTTAACTGTCCCTGCAGGGCACTGCCCAAAAGGACGGGGGGGCAGCGCCCGGTGTCACCTCAGCTCCCCTCAGCTCCGGATCCTTGTGTTCCTGCTCTGCAGCACAGCCAGGGCAGCCACAGGCAGCTCCATGTGCAGTGCCCAGCAGGGCAGGGGGCATCAGCAGGGCTGATGGTGCACTGGAGGTCATTGCTGAGCAGTGAAAGCCACACAGAGGTGCCAGTGTCACAGTGCCCAGCCAGCCTGGCCATTGTACATCCCTGCTGTGCCAAGGACAAGACCCTGAGGCCAGCCCAAAGAGCCACTGCTGGCCCTGCAGGGCTGCTCCCCACAGCCCTGGGGACATCCATGTGTGCAATGCACCCTCAGGCCCTCCCTGGTGCAGCTGTTCCCAGCTGCCTCCCCTGCCTTGACAGCAGCCCCATGGGGATGGGTTCCTGAGTCTCTCCTTGTCAGCAGGTCCTGGTGCAGAGCAGGAAGGCAGCCGTGGCCACAGAGCAGGGATGGCTCTGTGCTGGTGTCCACTCTGCCTGAGGCCACCAGAGCACTGTGGCATGCACCAGGATGCTCCAAGCCCTGGGGGTGCTCCAAGGCCCAGTGCTACCCCTGATCCCACCTCCAGCTCAACACTCAGACATGCCTTGGGGCTGAGCCCTGCCCTGTCCCACCCAGCTCCTGGGATATCCTGTGCTGCAGCAACCCCCACACCTGGATGACAGGGACAGTGAGCAAGTGCTCCTGACACATCCCTGGAACGTCCACAGCACATTCCCAACACGTCCCCACTATTCAGCACTGACACGCAGCCTCAGTGCTGGCTCACATGCCTGGGCAGGGAGATATGGGCAATGCCAGCAGCCCACGCCTCAGGGGTGCCCAGTGCCACCCTGGCAGCCGCCATCAGCAATGACACCCTGTCCTCAGCGGGGACAGCCACCTGCAGCCTGTCCCCAGGCACACGGGCACTGTCGCCCATGGCTGGCTCCTCTCCCCGCCACCTTGGAGCCAGTGAAACACAGCTGGCAGCTGCCAGGCTTCAGCCACAGTGCCCCACCAGTGCCCACAGCCCTGCTCTGGGGGACAGGCTGGGGCAGGGCAGGAGGGGACAGGCAGCAGGGCCCCAGGTGCCAGGCAGGAGAAAGAGGCATATCCAGCCTCCCTTCCCAGGGTTTCTGTGCTGCCAAGGCTCTGGGATAGGGGTATGGGGGCAGCCATGGGGGAACTGCACCAGCCCCTGGGCCAGGACAGGGGTCACTGAGCTCCCAGAGCCAGCAGTGACGTGCCGAGCTGGAGAGCAGCAAGGGGAACTTGGGATCTCGTGGCGAGAGCAAGGCCAGAGCCAGGGGGTTTCCAGGGTTTAAAACAAACACGAAGGAAAGAGCTGGAGCTGCAGCTGCCCCAGCACCCCCAGAGCAAACCGTGGCTGTGGTCACAGTGCAAGCCCAAGCAGCCCAAGGGCAGGGGCAGGAACACCTGCCCACCATCCATCTGGCACACCAGCAGTGGCGACAGGAGGTGCCCTCGTCCTTGGGGCGACCCGTGCGGCGCCACCAGTGCCCAGGGCAGCCAGCCCAGGCACACTCCCGAAAACCTGTCTGCTAGCATCATGCTGGGAAACAGAAACCTGGCTGGAAGGCAGGGCATGGGGCTCCGAGCCTGCCAGCATCCAGCCCCTTGGGGAGCAGGTCAGCACCCCCAAAGAACAGGTCCTGTGCCTCACAACACGGATGTGGCACCTACCAGGGCTGGGGCCGTGCAGGATCCAGCTCTGTTCCCAGCAGGCTGCCTGTGGGACTGCCCGACCCTGCTCAGAGCCCTCCAAGGAGCGAGAGCTGTGCTAACTATTTTGGACATGGCACCACGGGACTGTCACATCACCGCTCTGCACGTCGCATCACGTTGCTCTGACGGTTTCGCAGCAGTGGCTCCCGCGCTGGGAGAACTCCCGAGCTGCTGCTCCCAAACACGGCACTGGCGGGCAACCAGCTCGCCCTCCCTCTCCTCCGTGCCAAGGGAGAAGGGCTGGAGAAGCTGGGGGAAACCTGGATAAGGACAAAGCTCTGCCTGCTCCCTGCCTTGGTGCTCGTCCCTATGTGCACTGCATCCCTCTGCCCACCTGGGCAGCTCCGCAGGTCACACCCTGCCCTGGCTGCCCTTCAGGAGTTTCTGGCCTCCGGTGCCACTGGCTGCCCCGCACATGGTGGGTCCTGGTCCCTTGAGTGAAATCCCGTCCCTGCTGGTGGCTCCGACATCAGGACAGCAGGACAGGAAGCAGCCCGGGCTGCCCAGTCATGCAGGTCACCCACACGGGACAGGGCAGGGATGGTCCCTGAAGGAGGACATGGTGCAAAACCGCCCGTGCTGCTTCAGCTCCATTCTGTGCTCACGGGAGAGCAGCCAGTGACCCACAGGGTGGCCGGGAGCAGCCAGCCCTGGTCCCCGGGCCGCCACAGCATCGAGCGGGCAGGCCAGGGCGGGCGGGAAGGCGGCGGGGACAGACAGCGGGACTCAGACAACATGTCTGGCGCAGGACGCGTCCTTCGGGCAGCGATGGCAGGACCCGCGGCCGGCTGGTGCGGGAGCCGCCGGTTTCCAGCATCGCCGGGAGCCGCAGCCATCCCTCCCTCCCTGTCCGCGGGCCCGGGCGATGGAGCGCTGGGGCCGAGGGGGAGGGGAGCCGCCTCTCCTCTTCCTCCCGCGGTGGGAAGCGGCTCCGCGGAGCTCTGCTTAGTCACAGCGAGCGCTGCGCTGGAGCCCCGAGAGGCAGCGCCAACCCCGGCCCCGAGCGCGGCCCCGCCGCCGCCGCCGCCCTGCCCGGTTCATCCCGGGGCAGCGGGACCGGCCCTGCCGGGACGAGCCGCGAGCCCACGCGGCGGGGAGAGGGGCAGCGGGTGCCTCCCACCGCGGGCATCGCCCACCGGCCGGCGGGGACGAGCCGGGGCGGCGCCGGCGCCGCCACCCCCGGCGCTTCCCAAGGGCAGCCCCGCTGCACCCCCCCGGCGGCGGGGCCGGGGCCGCTCCGGCCCTCCCCAAGATGGAAGGGCCGTGCCCGGGCTTTGTCCCTCCAGAGAAGCCGCCCCGGCCCCGGCAGTGCGTTCCCCCCCCCCGCCCCCCCCCAGCTTCCCGGGCCGCCGCCCCGCTCCGCTCCGCTCCGCCGCATTCCGCGCCCCCGGCCGCCGCATCTCCGCCGGCACGGCGGGCCGCATCCCGCACCCCCGGCAGACCCCGCAGCCCCGGGCCGCATCCCGCAGCTCCGGGCCGCATCCCGCAGCCCCAGTCCCTGCGGCCCCGCGGTGCGGGAGGGGGCCCGGGCACCCCCCGGAGCCGGTACCGGCGCCGCCGCCGCCGCGGATCCTTACCGAGGGGCTGGGGCTGGGGCCGGGGCTGCGGCTCCCGCCCGGCGCAGCTCCGCTCCATGGCGCGGCAGGCGCAGGGGCTGGCCCAGCCCCGCTCCCCCCGGCCCGCGGGGGAGGACGCTCGGCGCTCCCCGCCCCGGCCCCGCGGCCCCGGCCGGGGGGAGCGGCCGGGGGATGCTCCGCCTCGCCCCGGCTCCAGACGCGGCCCCGCAGCCCCGGGCCGGCGCCGCTCCTCCCGCAGCCGCTGCTGGGACCCCGCGCCCGTCACCCCCGCCTCGGGCCTGTCCCCGCAGCGCTCAGCATCCCCCAGCTCTGCTCGGCCACTCGTCCACCTCCAGCCCCTGCTCTCCCAGATTTTGGGGCTCGCACACACATTTTACGATGCTCCGGTCACGCGCGAAGCAAACACGCCCCGCCCCGAGCAGCAGGGCGATGCACAGCCAGCACCACCCGGAGCGGCTGCCCCAGCCTCAGGCACCCCAAAAAGACACCGATTTCCCGTTTCCGAGCCCCACCTCAGCTGTTGGAGAGGCCTCGGAGCTGCTGCTCCCCCGCTCCCCGGCACACGTGAGCCTTAGTCACCGCCAGCAGCCGCCTCCGCTGGCGGGGCTTCCCCCCGCCCGCATCCCACATCCCACATCCCACATCCCACCCTGCCCCGGTAACCGGCACACAACAGGGGCCTCTCCCGCTCCCCGGGCAGCAGCAGCGGCCCCCGCTCAGCGCTGGAACCCCTTTGGGGCCTGCTTGCACGGGAATGCAGCGGCACGGCCGGGGTAGGGACGAGTGGGCAGCACCAGCAGTGGAAGGAGCACTGCTCCAGGCGCTGCAGGGGCACCGGGAGGCAGGGACATGTCCTTGTCTGCCTCGTGGCCAGCCTGCTCCAGGCATCCCGCAGAGTGCCCGTCTCTGGGTGTGTGGATGAACAAAGTTAGTTATCTGCGGGCAGCACCCATCAGAGATGCCTGGTTTGGGGATGATGTCACCCCAGGCCAGGAGATCCCCTGCCACTCATCCTCCCTTACCTACCAGGCAAACAGGTTTACCGAAATCCCAGCCCTTTTCCTTGGAAGTGCATTCCCCTGAGTCAGGGATGAGGAGCTCCTCAGCAGACGGGGCGGCCCCACTCTGTGATGCTGCAGGGGTAGCCCTACACCCCAAATCACCCTAAAATCATCACCCTCCTACAGCCTGTAGCCCTACACCCTCTCACCTGGCTCAAACAGAGCAGAGGCTTCCTGAAACTCCCAGAGCCTCACCTGCCAGCTGACTCCCCAGCAGGGAATGCTGCGTGGCCAAGCAGCCATGGGCACCCCAGGAGGATGGAGAGAGAGCAATGTCCCAATGAACCCACAAAGCCAGGATATGCCCTGGGACAGGAAAGGGGTACAGCCCTGCTCACAATGTTGGATGGCTGAGCCTCCAAGGGGCTGCAGCAGCCCCACAGCTCTGTATTTCCATGGCACACACGGGATCTGGCAGAAGGGGACTGGAGCCACTCCATGACATGCTCCAAGGGTGACTTTGGGTGGTTTCCAAAGCCTCTTTGCCTGTGGGTGCCACAGCATCACCTGGAGAAGATGAGCATCTCAGGACTCTGGGACAGCCTGGCACTGGATCCAGCCACGTCCATGGTCCTTCTCCCTACAGTGGGGTCAGTCTGGAGCTGACTGAGGTGAGGAAGGGGCAACCATGGGTGTACAGGGTCTGTGACCCTCCTCCAACAGTGCAGCATGAGAGGGCTCATGAATGCCACACCAGCCCAAGTCAATGGGCTTATACAAGCAGGGATTGATCAATCACTGCTGCAGGCAGAGCCCCGCTGTGTTGGGGTTCCTGGATCCTGCCCCGCCGTTCCCGTGGTGCTGGGAACAGCTGCCCCCCCTGAGCTGATGGAAAATCCGATGAGCTCATGATGAGCACGGCACCCAGCCCTGGCTGCTGCATGCCCCAGCACTGCCTGTGCTCCTCAGCCCTGCAGCATGGGGTGCAACACTGCCATGGCTCTGTTGGGCCAGTCTGGGCAGAGGGCTGCACCCTCAGGCCCAAAACCTGGCCCTGACACCGCCTGCAGGGACCCAAAGGGAGCAGCACCCCAAAGTCAAAGGATAACTCCAGCCACAGCTCAGCCCTGCCAGCAGGAACTGACACTGTGCAAGTCTGGGAGCAAACAGGGATAAGGATGGCAAACAAACCCTGCCAACATTTCTGAGCAAAGTACTGTGTGGGACACCCCATCCCACCCATTTCCACCTGCTCCCTATCCCTCTGCTCCCACCTCTCTCCTCAGCCCCAGGACTTTGCCCTGGCCCCAGGCTGCTCCCACCCTGCTGCTCTGATATGGCACCCACAAGGGCTGCTCTGAATCCCTGTCCCCAAAGCACTGCAGCTGATTCCCTCTAGCCATGGGGCAGTGACCCAACAGGACCCTGGGGATGAGTGTCTGTCCCTGTGTCCTGTCCTGGGGTGGATGGATGCAATAGGAAGCCATCTCCAGCAGCATGTCAGGGCAACAACCAGACCCCAAGCACGCTGCCATGGGGCTACACCGCGGCCCATGGCAAATCTCAGCTGCTGCAGGACAATCCCCTGTGGCTGTCAGTGACAAATGGGCCAGCAATGGGCTGAGCCACAGCGGGCTGCGCCCTGCCCTGCCGCAGCTCGCGCCTGCTCTGTAATTATCCCAAGCCGCATCTGTAATTAGTGTCCTGATGTCATGGGGTCAGGCCTGGGCAGCCCCACGCGCTCCCCGCCGCCCCCACCTTGGCCTCCGGCCTTGGGGCTGGAGGAGATCACAGCCTTCCAACACCATCCGGAGGAGTTCCTGCCCAGCTCCGGCTCCCCGCCAGCATTGCTGCTGCACATCCCAGCGCAGCTCCACAGCCCCCGAGCTGCTGCAGGGCTGCATCTGTCCCTGGGGCCAGCGCAGGGCTCCGTCCCTCCAACCACTGCCCCCTCCCCTGCAGCATCCTGGCCTGGGAAGGAGAAGGGCCAGCCCCTGCCCTGCCGAGCCTCGCAGGGCTGCCAGTCACCGCTCCCTGGGCGCAGGGAATGCGCTGGAGCAGCCCTGCGGTTATAAATAGAGCGGGAGGAGCAGGCACGTGTGGCCGCAGCACACGCGGGTCCGGCGGCCGCTGCCCCGAGGCCGGTGTGGGGCACGGGCAGGGTGTGGGGCTGCAGCAGAGTGTGGGGCTGCAGCCGGTGTGGGGCTGAGGCCGGTGTGGGGCTGCAGCCGGTGTGGGGCACGGGCAGGATGTGGGGCTGCAGCAAGGTGTGGGGCTGCAGCAGGGTGTGGGGCTGAGGCCGGTGTGGGGCTGAGGCCAGTGTGGGGCTGCAGCCGGTGTGGGGCACGGGCGGGGTGTGGGGCACAGGGAGGGTGTGGGGCACGGACAGGGTGTGGGGCTGAGGCCGGTGTGGGGCTGAGGCCGCTGTGGGGCACGGGCAGGGTGTGGGGCTGCAGCCGGTGTGGGGCACGGGCGGGGTGTGGGGCTGCAGCAGCAGCGCCTCGGGGTGGGACAGCCACGGCAGGAGGGTGACAGCACCGAGCAGGGCAGTGCAGTCCTGCTCCGGGGAGATGCCAGCGCTGCACCGGGAGGATGGAGGGGAGGCCCCACACAGCTGCCACGGAGCACCAGCACTTTATTGCAGGGCAGAGAATACCCGCGGCACACCGGGTACCTTCCATCCCTTCCTCTGCCAGCACCCTGTGCCCACCCCGCCGCTAACACGACCGTAAGGGCCGTGCTGGGCCGGTGACACTGAACCGGGCACTCAGCACCTCCGAAGGCGCCCGTGTCTTCTGGGCCGGCTGCTGCCCTCCGGCGAACAGGGTGAAGGTGCCGGGCTCCAGGTGCCAGTCCTGCGCCCAGACAGCGCGCTGCTCGGCCAGCACCTGGAAGAACAGCTTCACCTCCCGGCCCGCCAGCACGGCCACACGGCGGAAAGCCACCAGCTGCCAGTGCGGCACCGGCACGGATGAGTGCTCCCAGCGCAGGTACAGCTGCACCACCTGCACGGAGGGATGGGACTCAGCACAGTGGGACTCCCCCTTGCAGGGGGAGCTCGGGCACATCTGTGCCCTGCAGAGCCAGATCAGTGCAGAGCAGCCGTGCCCACCTCCTCGCTGTCCCGCAGCCCCGTGTTCTCCAGCACCACAGACACAGAGAGGTTGGCACAGAGGGGCAGCACTGGGGGGCTCAGCACCAGGTCCCGATAGCGGAAGGTGGTGTAGGACAGCCCGTACCCAAAGGGGTAGAGCGGGGCCTCCTGCCCGTAGTAGCGGTATGTCCGTCCCTCCATGGTGTAGTTCTCCATTGGTGGCACCTGTGGGACAGGGCAGGGCTGGGTGGGCACAGGCAAGATCCACAGCCCTGCATCCTGCAGCTGCTCCAGCCAGCAAGGCAGGGAAAGGCTGAGGGTGCAACCAGCAGCCCTGGCCTTACCTGGTGCATGCCTGCAGGCCAAGTGGCCGGCAGCCGACCAGCCGGGCTGGCCCCTGCCTCGCCCAGCAGGACCCTGGCAATGGCCAAGCCCGTGGCCTGGGCAGGGAAGAAGCAGGCCAGGATGGCCCCCACGCCGTCGTGCGCCTGAGCCCAGCTCACGTCCAGGGGCCCCGCGTTGAACAGCAGCAGAATGACGGGGCGCCCAGAGGCTGCAGGGAGGTGGCTGTCACTGAGAGGCCGGTAGTGGCACTGCTGGGATGGCCCCAGGGTGTGCCATGGATGGGGAACAACACCTGGGTGGGTTGAGGTCCCTCAGAGCCCCTACCCGCCTGCACAGCATCCTGCAGCAGCTCCAGCTGGTGCCCTGGCAGGGACAGGTCACTCCGGTCTTTTGCCTCTGTCTCCACATCTACCCCTGGGTGGGGACAGCCAAGGGAGAGCCCCTTACACCCCTGTGACAGGGCAGAGGGGCACTGACCACCTCAGAGGTGGCTCACAGGCAGCCCCTCTCTCCCAGAGCACTCCCCTGCCTCTGGCACTGCCCACCCAGTGCCCTCCCACTCCCACCTACCTGTGCCCAGGCAGACCAGCACCACGTCAGCTGCCCCCACTACCCTCACCAGCTCTGCCCGTGAGTACTGCTTGCACCGTGGCTCGCTGCAGCCCGCTGCAAAGCTGACATTGGCCCCCAGCATCTCCAGCCCCCTCCTGCACCAGGGAAGAGCAGAGGACACAGGGGCAGCTGTGCCCCAGGGTCGGGGCACAGTGGGGACAGCCCCCTTGCCTGGCCACCAGCCAAGGGCCAAGCAGCTCCAGCAGCAGCCCTGGACAGTGCCCAGGAGAGGGGAACAGTGACCAGGAGAGGGGGACATGAGGTGGGACCACGCTGTCTCACCGGGGAGTGTAGATGTACTGAGGCTCCGGCACTGGTGCATAGTCCCCAAACAGTACCCGGGGATTGTCAGCAAAGGGACCAACAACCTGCAGAGGGCAGAGGGGTGAGGGTGGGCACCAGCAGCCCTGTGACACCCGTGTGCCCTGGGTTGGACCCAGCATGTCCCCCTGCCCACCCCCTTGCAGGGGCTCACCGCGAGGTGCTGGCTGGAGAGGTCCTGGGCCTGCAGGGGCAGTGTCCCCCGCACATTCTTCAGCAGCACAAAGCTCTTGACAGCAGCTTCCAGCGAGAGGTTGCGGTGCTCGGGGCTCTGCACCACACTCAGGTCCAGGGAGCTGTAGGGGTTCATAGCTGGGGGGTCAAACTCCCCCAGTCGCATCCGTGTGTAGAAGAGGGGCCGGACTCGGTCACGCAGCATCTGTGGAGATCCCGACCCCAACACCTCAGCTGTGCTTGGCAGGGACAGCCCAGGCTCTCTGCTCACACCCCTGGTCCTGCTCCCCTCAGCTCACCTGCAGCGTGATGTTGCCCATGGCCAGAGCCTGAGGGATGCGCATGAACACGTTGTTCCTCATGCCATAGGAGAGCTCCAGGTTGCAGCCAGCATTCACCGAGGCTGCCATGCCAGGGAGAAGGGAGAACTCCCATCATGGCTGTGTCATGCCTGGGGACTGACCCCATGCCCAGCCCCTGAGCTCACCAACCGCTGTCTCCAGGAAGCTGTGTGTGTAGTGGTGCCCTAGCATGATGAGCTCCACAGCCCCCTCGTCGCTCACCACGTAGCCATCAAAGCCCCACTCGCCACGCAGGATGTCCGTCAGCAGCTTCTTGTTGGCACAAGCGGGGACACCGTTGATCCTGTTGGAGAGGGGATGGGGCAGCCAGGAGAGCGGGGCACTGGCCATGCCAAGGGCAGCCCAGCCCACATGGCCCCTGCCACGCTCCACACCTGTTGTAGCTGCACATGAAGCTGTAGGAGCCAGCCCGCACACAGGCCTGGAACTGGGGCAGGAAGGTCATGCGCCAGTCCCGCTCCAGCACCTGCAAGCACCATGGCAGAGCGGGGTCGGCACCTGGAGTGTCCCCTGTGCCCTATTAACACCCCCTGCCCCGCCGTGCTCACCTTGGCATCGAAGCTTAGCCTGGAGACGGGGATGTTCTCAGGGCCTCCGTGCACGCTGAAGTGTTTGCAGCCAGCGCTGGCCTTGACGTAACGGGGGTGCTGGCCCTGCAGCCCCTGCACAAAGCTGCGGGCCAGCTCCCCACTCAGGAACGGGTCCTCCCCATAGGTCTCCTGTCCGGGGCACAGGTGGGTCACCTCTGGGAGCCCTGTCCCCACATCCCCACAGCCTGGCAAGCCATGGCCACATCCAGCTGGTCAGCCATGGCCCGATCCCAGCCAGGGATCACCCGCCCAAGCTGGCACCTGGTTCCGCCCCCACAGCGGGTGCCTCATGATGTTCAGGACAGGGCTGAAGCAGCTGAGCCCGGTGTGGTCAGTGTAGCGTCCAGCAGCAGCAAAGCTGTTGTGTTTGGCTCTCACCTCGGTGGCCGTGGCGTTGGCCACACGATAGATGAGTTCTGGGCTGGGGGAACAGCACAGGGGTGTCAGGGCGACGTAGGCAAGGGGGTACCTGTCTCACCAGGTCCCATCGCACACCCCCGGTCCCCGGTGCCGGTACCTGAAGGCGGCGGCGAGCCCCAACGCCTGCGGGAAAGCCGTGGCCCATCCAGGTGCCTCGCCGTCGCCCCGCAGACACTCGGTGTTCCAGTTGTAGGGCGCGATGCCCAGCCGCGGGATGGGGGGCGCGGGGCCGTTCCCCATCGCTCCCCCCCTCGCCACCTGCGGGGCAGCGGCGCTGAGCGGGGAGTCCCGCGGGGGCCCCGGCCGGGTCCCGCCGCCCCCTCACCTGCAGCACCAGCTCGGCGGGGCTCAGCCGGCCCAGCAGGTCATCGAGGCGGCGCTGCCAGGGCAGAGAGGGGTCCCAGAAAGGGAAGGGGGGCGGCTGAGCCCGGGCCGCCACCGCGCCCAGCGCCGCGCTCAGCACCAGCACCCGCAGCCCCACCGCTGCTGCTGGGAAAGCCCCGCACGGCATGGCCCGGCCCGGCTCCCGGGATCTGCACGGCATGGCCCGGCCGGGCTCCCGGGGTCTGCACGGCATGGCCCGGCCCGGCTCCCGGGATTTGCACAGCACGGTTCGGCCCGGCCCCGGTTGCCCAAGCCCCCGCGATGGGCGCGGCGGGGCGGAGCGCGCTGCGGGCGGTCCTGCGCCCACCGGACGGGGCGGAGCGCGGTACAACGGGACGAGTCAGGGGGACCTGGGGATAGCCAGATCCCGGCCGCCTCCCGGGCCGGCTTGAGAGATTCACCCTGTGCAGCGGGGTCTGTATGCGGGGGGCGGCGAGCCCCGCTCAGCCCGGCCCTGCCGCGGGGACAACTCGCAGCGTTTCAGTTCCGCCCGTCTCCCGTGTGCGGGCGGGAACCGGCAGAGCCGCCCGGCGCCGTCAGACCGGCTCTCGGTGCCCTCGGCTGCAGCGGGGCCGGCTCGGGCCCTGCCCGGGGCCGGGGAGCAATAACGGCTCCGCCTGGGAGGGATCTCCTGTGCTCGGTGGGCGTTGTGGCACGGCACGGACTGAGGTGCCAGCGCGGGTGCCCTGTGCCCCTCATGCCCCCAGGTCAGCAAGGGGTGTGTGCCCCTCATGCCCCCCAGCTCAGCACGGAGGGACACTGCCAGGGACCTCTGCGGTGACCAGGGACACGGTGCCTTCTAACGTTGGATTTTAGGAAAATGTTCTTCCCCCCGAGGGTGCTGGGCACTGCCCAGGCTCCCCAGGGAATGGGCACGGCCCCAAGGCTGCCAGAGCTCCAGGAGCCTTTGGACAACGCTCTCAGGCAGAGGGTGGGATTGTTGGGGTGTCTGGGCAGGGCCAGGAGCTGGACTCCGTGGTCCTTGTGGGTTTCCTCCAACTCAGGGTGTTCTAGGATTCAATGATCTCCATCAGTCATCTGGGGAGTAGTGGGCACTGTGGCAGGAGAGCACAAGGTGGTATTTGGGACTGAGCAGGAAGGGACCTGGCACTGCAGAGCTGGACACGAAGCACAGACGTGCCATCAGCTCACTGGCACAATGGAGGTGCTGCTGGCAGTCCCCCAGCCCGGGACAACCACAGCACGCCCCAGTGCCCTGCAGCTGGCCGTGTCCTGGGGATGCAGCCATGTAAGGCAATGCCAGCAGGTCACCACAGCCCGGACGGTCCCCACGCTCCTGCTCCCAGCTGCTGGATTCCTGAGCAGCCAGCAGGAGTGGGGCGGTCCCCCAATGCCCAGAGCATGTCCTGCCCCCAGCACACCACCCCAGCACTCACTCAGTGACAGGTCTGGGATGGGGGCATAATGGGGTAAATAAATAAATAAACAACAGGAGATTAAAGAAATGAGTAAACAACGCCAGGCACACTCTGTGTGGGAGCAGAACCTGGTGCACCAGAGGCCATGCTGGCTTGGGGAGGGTCAAGCTGGGTTGTTCAGGAAATATTCCCTGCAGTTCCTGCAGCCCCAAGCCAGGCTGGTTTCTGTGACACCCTGTCCTTTGCCCTGCTCTTGTGGGGCCATTTGCGGGCCTCACAGGGTGGAAACCTGCTTGTGTTCCACATTGAGCCGCAGCCTAAGGATCCGAGCTTGCCCAATCCTGCCAGCACAGGGCTTGCTTCATCCACCCGGCTGCCCTTTCCCCAGGAATCAGCCCCCACCGAGCCCTTGGAACCGGGCAAGAAGGCACAGGAACAGGGCCTGGCCCAAGGAGCATTTGCACAATGCTCTCAGGAATACAGTGGGATTGCTGGGGTGTCCTGTGCAGGGCCAGGAGCTGGCCTCGATCCTCGTGGGTCCCTCCCAGCTGCGGATATTCCACGATTCTACTGCCATTCCAAGGTGGCAGTGCGGGACCAAGGTGGGAGCAGGAGCGCAGCCGAGGCCCCTTTCCCATGGGGCTGGGGGGCCGCGGGGAGGCCTGCAGGGAGCCGGCAGCGTGGAGAGGGCAGAACGGGGGCCACCATTGCCTCACTGGCCGGGCAGAAGCCGCAGACAGGCGGTCGGGAGCGGCGGGGCCGGGCAGGGCCCAGCGCAGCCCCGATGGCGGCGCCGCCACAGTTCAGGCGGGCGGTGGCGCCCCCTGGCGGCGACCGCGGCCGTCCCCTCCCGCCGGGATTGGGCGGTGCCTCACTGTCGTGTTGGCGCGCGGTGCACTCTGGGATTTGTAGTCCAGCCGGGCGGGCGGGGCGCGGACGGCGGCGCGGCGGGGACTGCGTGTCCCGTGGTTCCCCGCGGCGGCCCGGGGATCCCTTGGTGCCCGCGGCGGACAGAGCGGCCGGGCCGGGCCGGGCCAGGCCGGGCGGACACGATGTCGCGACAGGGCGGGCGCGGCACCGAGAGCAAGAAAATGGTAACGGCGGGGCCGGCGTGGCGAGCGCATGGCGTGGGGCACCCGGGGAACCGGCCCGCGGCGGGGGTGACCGGGCCCGGGCCGCAGCGCCCGGTGCGGCGGGGCCGGGCAGCCAGCAGCGGCACCGGGCGCTCCCGTTTGTGGAAGTTCGCACCCCAAACGCTTCCCTGGCGTGTCTCGCTTCCCCTCTCCAGCTCATTCCGCGTTAGGCGCCCGGCTGAGGCAGGAACTGAGAGATGGAGCCCAAAGCTCCAGAGCTGAGCTCCGATTCTGGGTCAAACCAGGTCGAATTCATTAATTTTTAATGCAAAATAAGTAATAAAAAACAAAACCTGGGGTCTTCTCCCTGTTTGGCCGTGAGGAGGGGCTGGGTCGGGCTTAGCTGCCCCTTCCTGCCTCTCCACACCCCAGGGGATTCTTTTCTAGAGATTCAACGATTATGTAAAGAATTGTGTTAATTCACTGGAGTTCTGACACTTCTGTAGCCATAGAACAGATGCTTTGTGTGGAGAGTGTCAAATAATAAAAATACCGGGAAAGCTTTGGGCACTTCAATTACATCAAATGGGCTGAAAACGAAAAGAAATTGTTGTCCAGATCTGTCCTATTGAAACAGCTCAAGTTGCTTTTAATAACAGCATCTTAGCAATAAGTGAGATCAGCTCTGGATGTGCTGACCTGGTGGCAGGTGACACCACCATGGCCTCACACGGTGACAGCACCTGGGGCTGGGGACAGCTGGATTCCCTCCATCCATCCCCATCCCCTCTCCACCTCTGTCTTTACTAAAACAACTGAAACCCTGAAAACCAACACTACATGTTCTGCATGTCTGTTGAATTCTCTGCCAAGTCTCTGATTCCAGCTGAGCCAAAGGAACTTCCCCCTTGTCCTTCCAGTGATGGGAATTGCCCAACCTTTAGTTTTCTGAGAGGAAAGCAAATTTTTAAGTAAAACCCCCAAAGAACGTGTCAGTTCTTAGATTCAAAGTGTGGCAACAGCTCCAAGCAGCCTCTCTGGTTGTTTTCATACCTGCAGCCTTTTGTCCTTGGGAATGGCAATCCCAGAATCCCAGACTGGTTTGGATTGGAAGGGGCCTTAAATTCATCCCATTCCACCCCTTCCACTATCCCAGGGTGCTCCAAGCCCTGTCCAGCCTGGCCTTGGACATTTCCAAGGGATCCAGGGGCAGCCACAGCTTCTCTGGGCACCTGTGCCAGGGCCTGCCCACCCTCACAGGGAAGAATTTTTTCCTAATCCATGAACAAGACAAGGTGGAATTCCCTCTGTCCTCTACAAACCCAATTTCTGTTTGTTTGGGGGTGTTTCCTCTGTGTGTTTGTTGTGGCTTTGTGTGAACTTACGGTGATCTGTGTTGTCACTTAACTCTGATCTTGTCTCTTTTCCCTCCCTGCCTGCTGCTGCTTTCATTCTCTAGTATTGGTATTTGCCATTCATTTCACCTTCTGCCTCTCTGCAGCTCATGGTAGGTGACAGATCCCAGGTCAGCCCCTGTGATCCCTCTGCATGCCAAAACTGACAGCAGAAACCAGGGCTGGGGGTTTGTTTGTTCCCCCCACAAAACACTTCCTTTTGCAGAGTTTTGCTCTGCAGCCTCTAATGACCTCATTAATCACTGGTCTGGCTCCCAAAAAATGCTCTCTGACATCATTTGAGTGTGAGGATTGAAGGTGGTGGCTGGGAGAGGAGAATTTTTCCCTTTTTTCGCAAATTTTCTGTAAATCTGACAATTGTGTAAAGAAAACACGAGTGACTTTGGTCCTGGCCAGTCCCAGAATGTGCACAGCACCTGAGAGCTGAGCTGGCCTGGGCTTGGCCTCCTTGAGCCTGTTTTGGGTCTGAGGAGCTGATTTCAACATGTGAAGCAAATTCTGTGCCTGGACAACTTTCTAGGACCCAATGAATCCTTTTTCTTGGTACAGAATTCCAGAAATCCCTGAGCAGAGGAGCATTTTGGGCCTGTTGAAAGGACCAGAGCTGGAGCCTGATGGGCACTGCTCACTTGTAACATGAAACAGAGGGAAGAGTTTGAGTCAGATCTCAGCTCTAGGCCAGTGCTTGAGGTAAATTCAGGGCCCTGGCATGGCACCTCCAGCTATCCAGGAGGTGTTGGTGTCTTTCCCAAAATCCCAGAATAGTTTGGGTTGAAAGGGATCTTAAAACTCAACCAGTTCCACCCCCTCCCAAGGGCAGGAGCACCTTCTGGTAGACCAGGTTCCTCCAAGCCTCATCCAAGGAGAATGAAGTTGTTGCCAGAACTGGAGCTGGGATCTATCTTGTTAAATTGGAGCTGGGATCTCTCTTTATGAAACTGGAGCTGGGATCTCTCCTTGTTAAACTGGAGCTGGGATCTCTCTTTATTAAACTGGAGCTGGGATCTCTCCTTGTTAAATTGGAGCTGGGATCTCCTTATTAAACTGGAGCTGGGATCTCTCCTTATGGAACTGGAGCTGGGATCTCTCCTTGTTAAACTGGAGCTGGGATCTCTTCTTATGAAACTGGAGCTGGGATCTCTCCTTGTTAAACTATATCTGGGATCTCTCTTTATGAAATTGAAGCTGAGATCTCTCTTGTTAAATTGGAGCTGGGATCTCTCCTTGTTAAATTGGAGCTGGGATCTCTCCTTATGAAACTGGAGCTGGGATCTCTCCTTGTTAAACTGGAGCTGGGATCTCTCCTTGTTAAATTGGAGCTGGGATCTCTCTTTATGAAACTGGAGCTGGGATCTCTCCTTGTTAAATTGGAGCTGAGATCTCTCCTTGTTAAATTGGAGCTGGGATCTCTCCTTGTTAAACTGGAACTGGGATCTCTTTATTAAACTGGAGCTGGGATCTCTCCTTATGAAACTGGAGCTGGGATCTCTCTTGTTAAATTGGAGCTGGGATCTCTCCTTGTTAGACTGGAGCTGAGATCTCTCTTTATTAAACTGGAGCTGGGATCTCTCTTTATTAAACTGGAGCTGGGATCTCTTCTTATGAAACTGGAGCTGGGATCTCTCCTTGTTAAACTGGAGCTGGGATCTCTCCTTGTTGAGCACAGGTTCCTTTGAGACAGCAGGTCCCTGTTCCCCTCTCCGTGCCGAGGTGGCGGCGCTGGACTCGCAGGCAGCAGAGCCCGGGCGGGTTCTGTTGGGTGAATTTTCTTTTCCTGTGCACAGAACTCAGAGCTGTTCACGCTGACCTACGGTGCCCTGGTGACCCAGCTCTGCAAGGACTACGAGAATGATGATGATGTCAACAAGCAGCTGGACAAAATGTGAGTGTGTGCACAGGTGGGAGTGGATCTGCCCTGCTGGAGCTGTGGGGGAGCTGGGATCACAGCTGGGATCACAGCAGGGATCGGTGCCTGAGGTTTTAGCTTTTATATTTTTCAGATTCTGTGCTGCTTTAGTGTGTAATTCTGAGCTTCATATTAGGGAATAGTGAGCTCTCTGCACAGAGTAGGGAGACAAAACAATTCCTTCTGTAGCTGGGGACCAAGGACAAATAATCCAAATTTCAGGCCCAAGAGCATAAACAGTATGGACTGAAGAGAGAAAAACAAGGATGGGACTTCATGGGCTAAAGCTGTAATTGGACAATTAACTCCAATATGCAAATAGAGCAGAACTTATAAAAGTGAGACCTCGTGACCAGTTTTCCATTTTTTGTGACCATTTTGGATTCATCTTGGGTGTAGCCCTGGCTGGGCTCTTGCGCTGCCCAAGGTGCATCCATTGAGACCTTTTAATAAATCCCTGCTTTATTCTTTAACTCAATCTAGCCTCTGTTCTAGCTCAGCCTTCACCAGGCATCAGGATCACAGCAGGGATCACAGCCACATCCCCGTGTGCTGCTCCAGGAGCAAAACCGTGGCAAGCTGAAATTACTTAACACTGACATTTCTCAGATTAGTCTTTGCTTCTTCACTCTCTTCTTTTATAAATATTTGTTGTCTTTCTGAAGCTGTTGCTCTGGTCCCTTCACAGGGGTTACAACATCGGTGTCCGGCTCATCGAGGACTTCCTGGCCCGCTCCAATGTTGGGAGGTGCCACGATTTCCGTGAAACTGCAGATGTTATTGCAAAGGTAAATGTCCAAGCACTGCTTTGTCAGGTTATTGCTTGGGTTTTGAGTGTGAGGATGGAATATTTGTTTCTCACAGGACTTTGATAAAGTTTTTGGGGAGGGAAAACAAAAAAGCTTTAGCCCAAGTACTGCTGGCTGGTAGGAACTGGAAGAAAGGAGAAATGTTTGCAAACCCCTTGAGGAATTTTACAAAATCAAAGCTGTGCTGTTGCCTCAGCTGTTCTTGTTCCTCCTGTTTGCCACAACAGATTGCATTTAAAATGTACCTGGGCATCACTCCGAGCATCACCAACTGGAGTCCTGGGGGCGACGAGTTCTCCCTGATCTTGGAAAACAACCCCTTGGTGGACTTTGTGGAGCTCCCTGACAACCACTCAACCCTCATCTACTCCAACCTGCTCTGTGGGGTGCTGCGAGGTGCCCTGGAGATGGTGAGCCACATCTCCCTTCCCTTGGGGTGGGTGTATGGACAGCCAGGTGTCAGCAGATACTTGAGGTCTGGTCTGTTTGTGATTTCTGGGTTTGAAACGCATTCCCAGGAGAAGGGCAGAGCTGCAGGAGCACTTGGCTGCTGTTATGTGTGGCAGCTGAGGCCCAGAGGTGGTGCCTGAGCCCTTTCAGCTCATCACCCAAGTTCAGGTATCTCCCTGAGTTTGTGTGAAGCTCCAAAATCCTCACTCTGTATCTGCTGTAAGCCCTAGCTGGGAATTGGCTGAAACAGCTGTGTCTCAAATTTAGGACTTTGTAGAGCCCTGTATGTCATGTCATGCCCTTAGAGCCCTTAAGCTGGTGCTCCAGGATCATTCAGCCCCTGGAGAAGCTGCTGTGAACAGGGAGTTACCAGCTCCTCTCTGCTATTCCCTCACTAGGTGCAGATGGCTGTCGATGTGAAGTTTGTCCAGGACACCCTGAAGGGCGACAGTGTCACAGAAATAAGGATGAAATTCATCAGGAGGATTGAAGACAACCTTCCAGCTGGGGAAGAGTGAACCACAGCCCCATCTCCCTGGGGACTGGAGGGACCAGCTGGGTTTGGCCATTAGCTTTCCTCACAGATCCACAGGGATCTCCTGCCCCTGCACACTCAGACTGACTCACTGACTGTCTCAGATGTTGTTTTCTTCTACTCTCACTTCCATCCTCTGTAGAAGATGATTGTCTGGTTGCTGTTTATTTCCCAGGTTCATTCTGAAGCTTTTTCATCAGGTGATGTCCTTTTCTCTCCCCCTGGGGGCTTCCTAAGCTCAGTTTCCAGTTGTGACCTGGGCTGTGTGACAACAACTGCTCAGACTCCAGGAGAGCTCCGGTCTCTTCACATCGCTGTCAGAGGGCCAGAATTGGAGACCAAGCTACAAGAGCCCACTGATTCCCTGCTAAACCCCGTCCTTCCTTAAATGAGGTGTTCAAAATCCATTTGGAGATGTGTGTAGTGTTTCTGTAGATCAAACTGGCTTCCTGCACTTGATTCTTGCAAGCTTGGTCCAAAGGGGTGGCTTGGGGAGAGCTGCTGGCACCAGGGCAGGGGCTGCTCTGCTCAGGGGGGTGTGGCACCACAGAAATCTGGGAGTCCCATGGCCTTTCCATTGTCCCTTCCCTCAAGGTGAAGGGGAGTTTGATCTCCTCCTCTGGAGGGGAGGAGATCAAACTCCAGTGGAGCAGTAGGAACTATTTTACACAGAGAAAGAATGGCTAAAATGGCATGGCTGCTCTGCAGTGGGCACAGCCCAGGGCTGCATGGGGAGTCATGGAATGAGGACCAAACTCAGGCTGAGGCCTGGGAGGTGTTAAAGACATTTCAGGCTCTGTTCTGATGTTGGAGGATGTAAATGCTGCAAGGTGTGAAGGCAATGCTGGGGTTTGTTCTCTCTCACTGGTGTTCAGTAGAATTTCCCAGTTACTTGACCTGTGGCACTTGCTGCTCTCAAAAATAAATACATAAAGAAGTATTAGATAACAGAAAGCAAGAGATTGGAACATCAGCTTCCTTTGCCACCACTCTGCCATCCTCTAGAGAGCACAGTCAAGCATTGGGTTCCCAAATCACTTTACATAGCATGAAGGCACAGCCCCTCGAGGTCTTTGTGAACTCCAGAATTTGTGTTGGTTGATGCCTGAATGTGAGGTGAGAGGGAGCAACCCACTGCTTGTGCTGCTTTTATTTGGCTTTTCCAGGGGAATGTAGGGTCATCTGGCACTGGATGGCTCTCCCTGTCCCTTTTTGGCCCCAAAGAGTCCCTTTGGATGCCCTGTGTGACACGTGCCCTGTGAAGGGACAGTGAGTGGCTGTAAGAGCAGTCAGAGGCATGGCAGTGGCCCAGCTGTGCCAGGTGGCTGTTGGTGGCAGAAGTGCCACATGGTCACTTTGCAGAGCTCAAAACCATCCCTTATTTCTCATTGTTGACCATTCCAAGTCACTTTAGAGCTGCATTTTAGGAGCAATTGCATTAAAAGGATCGCAGTGTCAGTTCTTTGGTCTCCTCTTGCCTGTGTTCTGGTGGTGGGTGCTGGCAGGGTGACAGTGGTGACAGGGTGCCCAGGGCTGGCAGGGTGACAGCAGCACTGCCCCAAGAATTCCTGGCTGCTGGTGGGCCTGGAAGCTGCCTGGAGGAACCTGCCCAGCATTGCACCACAGAGGGACTGGGGCAGACACTCAGTGTGGCTGCTTTGGGGTCTGTGAATCCACTGTGGCTGGGACTGCCACCAGCCTGAGGCAGCTGCTGCAGAGCCAAAACTCTCTGTGGGCATTTACAGTGGCAAAAAATCACCTGGAGGGCATCTGAGCCTCCTCTGCTGCCAGCTCAGTGCTGCTCCATGGCTGGCATTGGTGTAGGGCTGCTGCCAGGAGTGTGGAGACAGCAAGGGCTGCTCTCCAGGAGCAGTTTGTGCTTCCCTTTCTTGTGTGGGTGCTCCCCAGGAGCCCTGCTCTGGTGGGATCTCTGCTGTGTGCTCATGGGCATTCCCTGCTCCAGGGTCACCCTGCAGTCACACTCCATCCTGGGCACTGAGGGATGCCAGCCCCAGGGATGGGGAAGTGGCAGCTTTTGCAATAAAGTGTTTTTTTTTTCTCTGGAGCTTGCAAGCACCACGTGCTGCTGGCCTGGCCAGGAGCGGGAGCCAGCCAGGGCAGCCCCAACCAGCCCCAACATGCACCCAGCTCCTGAGGCTGTCCCAGAGGCTCTGGGGAGAGTGAGATCCCTTGTCCTCACCCCTGCACAGAGTGGATCCTGGACTCCTGCTCCCAGCCCCTTGGGAATTCAAGTAATTTGCTGGGGCGACAGGGTCAAAACCAGCCCAGACCTTCTGGAAGAACAAAAAGCAGAAATTGCATTAAGTAAATTAAAACTGTCTACTACTGAGCAGCTCGCTGCAGACAAGGGAGAATATGCAAAAAGCTCTGTTTGAAACCTACTAAATATTACCATGTGCTGTTTATAGGAAACAAATGGGGAAAGGCATCTGCATCAATAAACCCCAACGTGGCTGGGCTTGGACTGAAGCCTTTCCACGGCTCTGGGTTATTGAATACCCGTGGCTTTCATGTGGTGCCAGCCCTGACCCCTGACACATACCGCGGAGGGGAAAGTTGACTTGTGGGAATAATAGACATTCCTAGGGAGCCATTTAACCTGGCAGCAAAAGAGGCAACTTCCAGCCTCTCACATCCCTGCGTGATATTGGAGATGACAATAGCAACAAGTCAAGGGGGAAACAGGGGATGTGGGGTGGGAGTGGTGCTGGGGAGTGATGCTGCGGGACCCCAGTGCCTGGGGTCCAAGCCCATGTGTCCTCACCAGCCTGGGCACCCCACAGAACCTTGTCCAAAACACATCCCAGGCTCCCACAGCAGCAGGAAGCAGGAGCTTTGGTTGCTGCAGTGCCTTTGGAGGTGGAAGGAGCTTTCCAGCCCTTGTCCCCCTCCTTCAGGAAAGTGGGACATTGGCTGGTGTCCTGATGGAGCGCACTGGCAGCAGCTGAAGGTCGATGTGTGACTCACAGGGTCCAGGGTGAAGGTTTAAACCAGTTCATGTCCCCATTGTGGGGACAACCTGGCCAATGTTGGCAAACCTGGACAAACTGGCTGCTGCTCCTGGCTGGTGGCAGCCCCAGCCCCACTCCCCACTCTGGCACCAGCCACGAGCAAGTGATCCCTTCTTTACTCTCCAGTGGAAAGCAGAGCTCCCAGCCCCCCTCACGTCCCCCAAAACAGGGTGGGTGACATCCCTGGGCACTGCCCACGCCCCACAAAGCAGCACTTGCTGAGGGGACAGGGATGGTGCCAGGAGAGGATCCTGGATGGGACAAGAGGATCTCTCTGGGAAAGGAACGTTTCCGGGCTGGTGTCCTCACTGCAGGGGCAGCTCCCACAGCTTTCAGCCAGATGTGCTTGGCCAGGGTGCTGGGCATTGCTGAGGATGCAGAGATGTTTCACCCACAAGGGCTCGTGCACCAGGGACAGGGCATGTTGGCAAGGCTGGCACAGTGCCCATGGCTCCAGGTAGCCAAGGTGAAGGTGCAGCCAGCAGGGACAGGCAGGTACCAGCCCCTCAGGGGGCTCTGGCCCTGTGTCCTAAGCACCCTCCACCTGCAGCTGTGGGACACTCAGAGTGTGGGTTCCACCCACGTGTGGATCCAGCTCCCCCAGCTGCCCAGCTGTGCCTGACCTACCCGAGCATCTCCCCGTGCCTGGCACCACATGGGCACCAAACCCATGAGAACCTGTTCTCTGGCTGATAATGATCTGTGAGTTTGGGTTCCTGGATGTTTTTATAACCCTTCCTGGGCCCCTGGGCTGGCTGCAGCACGTGTTTGGCTACCCTGGCAGCACAGGCAGCTGACAAAATCCTTTCTCAAGGCACAGCCACGCTGCACCCCCTGCCCTGGCCCAAACACAGCTCCCAAAGCTGGGAATGCTCTGGCAGCAGCGCCGGGTCAGGGCAGCCCTTTGGCGATGCTCCTTGGCATCCTCCCTCCCGCAGCATCCCTTGCCAGGGTGAGGAAGAGGAGGAGGAGGTGCCTGCAGTTCCTCCCTTCCTCGGGTCAGAGGACACAGGAGCAGCCCCGGCAGCGCTGCTCGGAGCCGAGCCACGTTCTGGTGGCGTTTGGTATTTGGGGTGACGGGAAGGAAGCTCCATTGTTCCTCTTTTATTGTTTCGTGTTTCCTAAGCGGGATCGGCACCCTCCTCCCACGCTCTGCCCGGCTGCGGAGCGGATCCAGCCCTGGGAAAGCCAACCCTGCTCTCTTGGTATGGAAAGACAGGAGGCTGCTAAGGAAGGCAGGAGCCTCCCCTGAAATGGAGAATGTAAACCCTCCCCACCCCTCCAAATTGCTGTAAGTTTTAAATTAAGGGGCTCTCAGGCAAAAATATGGGAGCAGGAAATAACCGTTCTTTAACAGAGAAGAAAAGTAAAAGGATAAAATAAACAATGCAGTGAACTAGAACAACAGTGCCAGAGTCAGAACCCAACCTGACACCCTGTGGGTCAGGCTGTTGGCAGCAGTCCCATTGGAATTGTGGCTCAGCCCTCCTGCAGTGTCAGGGCTGGTTCTGCTGGAGCAGGGATCCTGGAGAAAGGTGCAGTCTCTGCCTCTGGAGATCCAGGGGCAGAGGCAGCTGCTGTTCCTCTGGGCAATCCAGTGCAGAAGCCGTGCTGGTGTTCCAGAATCTCCAGATTCTATCCGGGTAGGAATGCTTGGCTCCTCCCTCTGGGCTCCCATCTCCCAATGGGATGCTGTAGTTCTTATCAGCCATGCAAGGCCATGCAATGGCTGTTATCAGAGGGAGGTGTGATTGTGGTCACTCAAAGAGAGAGATAAGGCAAACTGCCCACTTGACAAAGGTAATCTGCCATACAGATGGTAATGGAAAACATCTTGCATTGCAATCTTCAACGCCTGCTGAGTGCTGGGTGAAGGGAAATGTGGGCACAAAATCGTCCCTGCTGCAGCACAGACACGTGCAGGGATGGCCAGGGGCTGTGGCAGGGACAGGGCTCAGCTCAGTGCCCTCCTGCCCGGCTCAGGTCCGTGCTCCCGGGTCTCCGTGGTGCTTTTTGTGCTAAATGTGGCCATGCAGCTCACACCAGCCCTTATTGTCTACTCTTCACTCTGATTTGTGCCCATGTCCTGGGAGCTCCTGCAGTGCAGCTCCCTGACCCTCTGGTGCAGCAATTTCCTGGCTGTGAGTTTGGATTTTTACCTCAAGGAGGAGATGGGAACCATCCTTTGGTACATTTTGGATCTGTGCCCACATAAAACCCCCATCCCTGTCCTGGGGAGGACTCCCAGAACCTTCCAGCCTTTTCCATGTCAAACACTCTGCAGGCACCACACTGAAGGCTTTAATTAGTTGTTAACATCGATTTTCTTGCCTGTTTTTTGGGTTCAGTTTGTCGAACACTTCAGTCAGATTTTTACTCCAAGGTTCTCAAGATATTTTAAGCATTATTGAACAAAGCCCTGGGCTCACTCAGCACCCCAAAATCTCTGTCCCATGGGGTGGGTTCTGCTCCAGCACCCCAGGGCTGGGTCTGTGGAGTGTCCCAGGGCAGGTGTTGGTGACCAGGGTGTGAAGCAGGGAGGGGTTTGGGACAGGAGCAGTGAGGAACCACAGGAGTGGAGAAAACCTGTGAAAAACTGTGGAAAACTGTGGAAAACTATGGAAAACCATGAAAAACTGTGGAAAACTGTGGAAAACCATGAAGGGGTGACCCAGTCACAAGGAAGGAGGGTGACATTGGCCACGCCACCATTCCCAGCCCCACGGCATGACCCACTGAGGACATTGCTGCTCTCCCTGCATGGAACAGTCCATCCCCCATACCTCATTCACCCCACACCCCCAAACCCCAATAATTCCAACCACCACAGCCCCTCCATTCCCCTCTGGAAGCCACCCTGAGCTGCTGATGGTGCAGGATGTGACATGGGGACACCGCATCCACCCAAAACTGCTGCTGGGCCCATGGGATGGGAGCAGCTCCGGCACCAGCTCTGCACCACAAACACCAAAACCACGATCTCACTGAGCCCCAGGAACCCCAGGGCACTGCTGCTCCAGCCTTCCTGAATTTCCACAGGAAAATTCCCATTTTTCAGGACTCAGAGCCCAGCACGGTGGGTTTGCCCAGAGGAAGCTGCTGGTGCTGAGCAGCCTTGGTCTACAACGAGAGCCAGGCAGGAATATCGATGAGAAATGTTTGTTTTCTTTTAAAATAGTTTTAATTGTGGCTTCTGAGTAAAGGAGCCTCTGGAATGGTCGCCCTTTCCCTGAGCCTGTGGTGAGTGAGGGGTTTGGGGCTGAATTGTTGGCAAATGCAGGTTTGATATAATTTTGTTTCTCTGTTTCTTATGGCGTAGATAAATCACACCAAGAAAAATAGGATTAAAAGCAGTCTACAGTGAATTATGTGGAAATGGGGAGAGGAAAAGGAAGGGAGGAAAAAGTCAGGAATGCAGGGGGGTAAGGGACACTCCCAAGCTGAGTCACCAGGCACAGAGAGGATCCCCTCACTAAATTTAGCCTCAGATTGGATCAATGGATTAAGTCTAAATTATTTACCAACACTTAATCATAACAATACCTCATTAACACAGCAATAACAGCACTTGATCAGTTGAATCACTCAAATTGTCATTCACATCAGAATGACTCAAATGGGATTTTCTATAACCATCACTCTAATTTAATTATAAATCTAAAGTAGCAACATCAGTAACGTGCACACGCATGGACAAAAAGAGCCTGCACACAGGAACAGACCTGTGAGAAATTCCCCTCCAGATCAGCAAAATACTCACATTGGTTGATGCATCTTCTCCAGGGTGGAAGGTAGAGCCCCGTGGGGTGGAGGTGTCAGCCCAGGCTCCATCATCATCATCATCATTGGTCTCTGGGTGTCACAGGATGGGCTCCAAGAGGAATTCTGCTCTGGGGGAGATCCTGCAGCCCAGGAGAGCTCAGAGAGGTCACTCAGGACCACGGGCTGCAGGGCTGTGAGATGGCTGATTTCAGGCATCAGTGGATTCCCATCCTAAGCACATTCCCAATTGGGAATTTTCCTCAAAGTGTCCAATAGCTAAAATATGATCCCACTCAGGCTGTTTTTCCGCAGAAAAATAAAGTCTTGAGGCTGTTTGTGAGAGAAAAGAGGAGCTCCTGAGAGATCAGGAATTCTGGGAGCAGAGTGGGTTTCTCAGAAGCTCGAGGGGAGCCACCTGCCCAGAAAACATTAATTAAAGTGGACACCTAATTAGCCAGGCTGTCCCTGATCCCATCTTGCCCCCCAAACCCAAACCATCCTAAATCCCACCCTGTCCCTGCCATGGCAAGTGGCTCACCACAAGCAGGGCTGAACCAGATGCCTGGATGACCAGGGATGGCTGCAGACAAGACTTCCAAACAGTCCAGTTCATAGAGAAATGAGAAAACAATTTGAACATTTAAAACCAATCCCCTCCCAGGACGAAGCAAAGCCCCAGGATCCCGTTGGCTTCTCCCTGCCCATCCCACAGACACACAGGAGCTGACTCGGGGAAAGCGCTCGCCAGAACAATGTCTGTTTTTTACAGCAAAAAAACATTGATTTTATTTTAATTACTGCTAGCGCTGACACCCAAGAGCTCAGGGAGGAGCTGCCAGGCTGTGCCCCGGGCTGTGGCTCCTTGTCCCTGTCCCATGGCAGGCACAGAGCCCCCCACAGCTGCCCGCGTGCCCCGGCTGGAGCCAGCGCCTGCCCGGGGCTGGGAGCAGCACTGTGGCCTCTTGCCCAAGCTCTGGGCCAGGGCTCTCACTGCTCCCCAGGCCCTGCCATTGCTGGGAAGGCTCTTGAGCAAGATGCCACCGAGGAGCTGCAGGGTGTTCCCTGCCAAGGGGAGAAATCCGGCGGCTTCCTCGAGCGTGGAACGCTGCAGTGACCTGGTGGGACCTCTGCTCGCCTCGTGCTGAGGAGCCTGGGGGGGACACAGAGGCAATGGGGCTGCCCTGGCCTCCTGCACCTCCCAGACTCCCCTAGAGCTCCCACATCCCTTCATTGCAGGGCTCTGCATCCCTCTGTCCCACACTCCTGCATCCCCCAGGGTTCATCATCCCTCTGTCCCACACTCCTGCATCCCCCAGGGTTCATCATCCCTCTGTCCCACACTCCTGCACCCCCCAGGGTTCAGCATCCTCCTGCCCAACACTCCTGCATCCCCCAGCCTCTCCCACTCCCACATTCCTTCACTCCAGTGTTCAGCATCCCCCTGTCCCCCTGCATCCCCCAGGGTTCAGCATCCCTACGTCCAACACTCCTGCACTCCCTCAGCCTCCCCCAGAGCTCCCACAGCCCTTCACTCCAGGGTTCAGCATCCTTCTGTCCCACACTCCTGCAACCCCAGCCTCTGCATCACTCTGTCCCACATTCCTGCACCCTCAGGCTCTCCATCCCTCTGTCCCACATTCTTGCACCCCTCAGGGTTCAGCATCCTCCTGCCCAACACTCCTGCACCCCCTCAGCCTCCCCCACTCCCACACTCCTGCATCCCCAAGGTTCAGCATCCCTCTGTCCCACACTCCTGCACCCTCCCAGCCTCTCCCACTCCCACATTCCTTCACTCCAGTGTTCAGCATCCCCCTGTCCCCCTGCATCCCCCAGGCTCTCCATCCCTCTGTCCCACATTCCTGCATCCCCAGGGTTCAGCATCCCCCTGTCCCACACTCCTGCACCCCTCAGGCTCTCCATCCCTCCATCCCACACCCCTGCACCCCCAGGCTCTCCATCCCATCCAGGCAGGGCACAGAGCCCTGCTGAGGGTGCTGGGGGCCGGGGAGCCGAGCGTTAACCGGGGCATTCCGGGGAGCAGAGCCCCAGGAATGAGGAAGTCGGAGCGGGCACCGGAGTGGAAAGGGCTTGGCAGGGGCTGTGGAAAATGGAGGCCCAGAGAAATGTGACAGCAGGCTGGCCTGGCCGGCAGTACCACACAGGCGTAGTTAAGCCTTCAAGCCTGCCATTGTTCTCCCCTAATTATTCCCACTCCCTGAGTATTACACCCCATAATTCAGGAAAGCTGAGTAATGGAAGAAACAACAGCAATTTTAATCTCTCAGTACCGGTGGTCTCCACCAGAAAAATGCTTTCAAGAGCTCTGCGGTTGCGACTTCCTCGGTTTGGTGGGCAGGGCAGGGGAGGGGGAGCACCGGCCCGAGGGGCTCAGCTGAGACCAGGGGCGAGGAGGCCAGCGGGGATGGGGATGGCACCAGGACCTGCTCCAGGTGATGGGAGAGGAACAGGCTGGATGCTGGGAGCATCCCCACCAGTGTTGGGATCTCTGCTCCTCAGTGACCCCGAGATGGGTTAGAAATTCTCTTTTCCCAGCCTGGCGATTGAAGAATGAGTCAGGGCTCCTCATTTCTCGGTCTCAAGGTTGTTTATTGTATCTTATCTATAAAATTCTTTCTCCTGTCCTGCAGAGGTCCATCCAGCAGGACAGTTCCAGGCACTCTGCCTGCCCTCAGGGTGGTGTAAGTCTTTATACTAAAAACTGCCTGTACAATATTTACAATTACTTCCCAATGCCTATCACCTGTGTTAGACAGTGAGCTTCTACTCTAAACCAATCTAAAAGTGCCACCATCACAGCAGAAGATGGAGGCCAAGAAGAAGAAGGAGAAAGGCTGGACATGCCCAGATCCCTCCATCTTGCCTCTATATCAAAAACCCTAAAATCTACTTTTCCACCCTGTGATAACTTTACTATTATTCTACCTAAACTGCTGAGGCTTGCTGATCTTCATAAGGTTGGTAATTTTCTCCATGGGTCATAATCAAACCCACAGGTGTTTTGGGCTTCTGAGCCCCCTGGCAGGGCCCTGGCCATCCTGGACAGCCAGAGGGATGTCCTGGGTTCCCACACACCAGGTACCACCTGAGCCCCGTGCTGGCAGCTGGGCTGGCACTGGGCTGGCTCCAGCTGGGGACAGCCCCTTGTCCCCTCACCAAGGTCACCTCCTGTCCCTGGTGTCCTTGGAGGACCAGAGCTGGGCAAAGCACTCTCACTGCTGACACTGTGACTTCTGTTCTCAGTTAAACACACAGAACTGGGCACCAGTTTTTGGTCAAAACATGTTTTCCTTCCTGGGAGCTGGCTTTCAGGAAAGGAAATTCTGAACTCTCTAGAAATGCTTTTTGACAAAAGCCACTGCGGGTTTGTTCCCTAAGGAGCCAGCTCTGGGTAAACACATTCCCTCTCCTGAAAGGAATGAGACCAGGAGTCAGCACCAGGGGGCTCTGGGGGCTCCAGTATGGGCAGGAGGGACCCCCAGCCCTGTCTGTGCCCCTCTGCCCCCTCCAGCACCCCTGGCTGAGTCCAAGCACCTGCACTGCCTCACCAGCCCTGTTCCCACTGTGCCTCTGAGCATGAGTAATGTGACTGGTGGGTCAAAATGAGCCTTTCTCTGATTCAGCATCACCTGCTCATCAGATCTTGGGGAGCAGGAGGAGGGTGGGCAGCAGTGCCCTCGGTGGCGCCAGAACAGATGCACTGAGCTGGCACCAGGCATCTCTGGGGAGCAACTCGAGGCCAGGGTGTCTGCCAGCCTTCACCTACCCTAACCCTAACCCTACACTTCCATCCCTTCATCAGTCCCTCCTCAGCTCTGAGATGCAGTAAAAGCACCAAAATAATCACAGATTATTGTAGGGACAGCACTCACCTGCTGTAAGCTACCACAACCATCATCTTCCCTCCTCTTGGAAGTTTTGGCAATAGCAAAGCTCACTGAAATGGTGAGGGGACAGAGCCAGGCAGGGACCTGGCACACTGAGGAGCCCTTCAAGGACTGTGCTGGAGCCAAGGGGACAGAGCCAGCGGTTTTGAGCCACAGCTCAGCATCACCTCCAGCAGATGCTCTGTGGCTGCAGCGTGCTCAGGTCTCTGTGACATCCAGCACAACAATGGGAAGTTCTCGGGTTTTGGTTGTTAATTGCTGCCCCGAGATGTGCAGGATGTCTCTGCTCTTCACTTTTCGGTCCTGAGGTTGTTTATTAATTCTTATCTATAAAATTTTCTTTCTGCCCAGCCGAGATCTGCTCAGCAGGGCAGCCACAGGCACTCTGTGTTGTCCTTTTATACTACAAACTACGTATAACATATTTACACTTAATTCCCAATACCTATCACCTGTGTTAGACAGTGCACTTCTACTCTAAACCAATCCCAAAGTGCCAACATCACTGCAGAAAATGGAGAACAAGAAGAAGAAGAAGAAAGGCTGGACACACCCAAGTTCCTCCATCTTGTCCCCAAAACCCCCATACCAAAAATCCTAAAATCTACATTTTCACCCTGTGATCATTTTGTTATTACACTATTCAAACCTCTGTGACTTCCAGGTCCTCATACAAAGCTGGTAACTTGCTCCAGGGGTGAAAATCAAATCCCCAGGTGTTCTGGGCTGTGTGCCAGGGTCTCTGAGCCCCCTGGCAGGGTCCTTGGCAACTCTGGACACGCAGAGGGATGGACTGAGTTCCAACAGGAGGTCTCATCCCTCACCACAGGTACAAACAGGAGCGATGTCATTGCCACCCTGACAAGCCACCAGCCCTAGGGGACAGATCCCCCCACTGCCACCCCTTAGGGCTGACCCTAACGTGCAGCTCAAGCTGCCCCATGTCCCCAAACTCTGTTTTGGGGCAGTGTTTGAGAGCTGCCATGGGGCAACATCGACTGCTGGACAAGGGACAGTGCAGGGGAGCAGGTGACAAAACATAACAAAGGGAAATTGAATGATAAAGTAATATCATGCTGTGATGTCATCCTCATCGACATAAATTATATAGAGAATAGTGTGTATTATAATGGGGACATTATTATATAGGGAATTATATAGAGAATAGAGATTATATAGATAATTTATATATTTTATATATTATATGGAGAAGGTATATCGAGTAAAATGTATATATTATAAATTATAATTATATAGAGATTAGAAAATTATAGTATATATTATATAGAGAATAGGGTGTATTATAATGGGGACATTATTATATAGAGAATTATATGGAGATTATACAGATAATTTATATGTTTTATATATTATATAGAGAAATTATATAGAGAATAATTTATATATTATAAATTATAATTATATAGAGATTAGAAAATTATAGTATATATTATATAGAAAACAGTGTGTGTTATAATGGGTACATTATTATACAGATAATAGAGATTATATAGATCATTTTTATATTTTATATATTATATGGAGAAATTATATAGAGAATAATTTATGTATTGTAAATTGTAATTATATAGAGAATATAGAAATAAATTATATAGAGAATGGAGATTATATAGATAATTTATGTATTTTATATATTATATGGAGAAATTTTATATCGAGAATAATTTATATATTATAAATTATAATTATATAGAGAACAGAGAATTATAATATATATTATATAAAGAATAGTGTGTATTATAATGCATAACAAAAGAAAGAAAAAAGAACCAAAATTGGATTTATAGTTAATGAGGAGATACTATAAAAATATCTTGTCCTAGCTCCCATTTGCAAAATTATTTTTCAGCTGGAGAGATAACTATTTTTTCCTCTCTTTTCTTAAAAAAAATAATAATCATCATACATACAAAGGCTCAGACTCTTAATATTGTTAACCTCTGAAATCAAAACACTCCAACCCGTTTTGTTTGGTGTTTGAAGGGTTTATTTTGATGCATTTCCTGAGGTGTCCCCGAGCGCTGGCCCTTGTCCCACCCCGCCAGCCCCGGAGGTGACCGAGGGGACAGGCGGGGTGGCCGCAGGTGACGGTGGCGGTGGGAGCCCCGTCTGTGTGGTCTGAGCCATCTGGATGCACTTACAGCCACGCCGCAGCAATTGCGGGGAGATCAAAACTCTTCGGGCCAACCTTGATTCCCGGTGCATTTTTGGCATTTTTGAGGACTCGAGTCTATAACCTGACAGCGGGAGGGGTGGTGCCTGCACAGCCCTGGAGCTCTGCACGGCACAATTTGGGAGTGATGCCTGGGGCCAGACTCTGGGAGTGATGCCTGGGCTGCCCCAGCATCACTGCAAGACCCCTGGGAATGACCCTGGCCAAAGGATGTTGGGTTCTTTGTCCACACCCAGCACTCAGAGCAAGCAGTGCCTCTGTTAAGGGGTCAAATCCCTGGGAATGACCCTGGCCAAAAGGTGTTGGGTTCTTTGTCCATACCCAGCACTCAGAGTGTTACTGGCTCTAATGGGGGGTCAAATCCCTGGGAATGACCCTGGCCAAAGGTGTTGTGTTCTTTGTTCATATCCAGCACTCAGAGCAAGCATGCCTCAGTTAGGGGGTGAAATCCCTAGGGAATGATCCTGACCAAAGGTGTTGGGTTCTTTGTTCATACCCAGACTCAGAGAGCATGTTTGCTGGGTGAAATCCTGAATGGCTGGCAGGGAGTTGAGTCTATCACATCAGCAAGCACGGGCGTGCTGAATGAATCCCGGGATGACCTGCCAAAGGTGTTGGGTTCTTTGTTCATACCCAGCACTCAGAGCAGGCACTGGTTGTGCTGAGGGGTGAAATCCCTGGGAATGATCCTGGCCAAAGAGTGTTGTGTTCTTAGTCCACACCCAGCACTCAGAGTGGCACTGCCTCAGTTAGGAGGTCAAATCCCTGGGAATGACCCTGACCAAAGGGAGCTGGGTTCTTTTCCACACTCAAGCAAGCATGGCTGTGCTAAGGATGAAATCCCTGGGAATGATCCTGACCAAAGGGAGCTGGGTTCTTTGTCCATACCCAGCACTCAGAGCAGGCAGTGCCTTTGCTGGGGCGTCAAATCCCTGAGCAGGGCCCTGCTGCACCCCAGGGTGCTGCTCACAGGGTCAGGAGAGGCCATTCCAGGTGTTCCCACCCCTGGGGACAGGGGAGATGCCAAGAATCAAATGACAGCCACCCCTGGGTTAGGGAACAACACAATCCCATCCATCCCCACCTCCCTCTGGGGCTTCCCATCCCCTCTGGAACTCAGACAGGGAAATTTGTCCCAACACCCAATATGGGGCATGAAGGGTGTGAGGTTGTGACAGCTTTGGTTGGCTTAAGCTGTGCTGCTGTCACCTCACTGCTGTGCCCTGGTGCCATCCTGGTGACAGCCACAGGGAGTGGTTGGGACACTGGTGCTGTGCTGGGCACACTGGAGCTCCCCTGGCACCTCTGAAACAGAGCATCCCCTGCACCTGGGATGAGATCCATGGGGAGACAGCCTGTGTCCCTGCAGCACTGTGACAGCGTGGCCCTGAGCAGCAGCTCCTCCGAGAGGTGGCAGCCCTGGTAATTAATCATTAGCTCAGCCCTTGTGCCCTTCAGGGCAATGGAGAGGGCACGGGGGTGTCAGAGAGGACACAGGGGTCTCACAGGGGACATAGGAGTGTCACAGGGGTGTCAGAGGGGGCACAGGGGTGTTAGAGGGGGCACAGGGGTGTCACAGGGGACACAGGGGTGTTACAGGGGGCACAAGAGTGTCACAGGGGGAACAAGAATGGCACAGTGGTGTCAGAGAGGGCATAGAGGTGTCACAGGGGGCACACGAGTGTCAGAGGGGGCACAGGGGTCTCACAGAGGGCACAGGGCAGGCGGGTCCTGCTCCCATGCCAGTCCTGCCCGTGCTGACTGACTGCTTCACTCATTAGCAGGAGTTGGGGCCGTTTGGCTTTTCCCTTCTCCTCCTGGAAAGGGGCCACTTACTGTTTTACAACTAAAATAACAAATTATTTCATAGAGGCTGGAGCTGTTGGGCTGTGGTGCTGCACTGGGGCAGGCACAGACCCCCGGGCCCCCTCCCTGGTGCTGTCACAAGCCACATCCCAGGGTCCCCAAAATGGGCCCATGTGGAGCTCCCAGCTCACCCCAGCATGGGCAAAGGGGGCACAAGGGATGGAGAATGAGAAAAGGGAGCAGCAGGGCAGCGTGTGGCACGTCCCCATGGCTGTCTGTCCCTAGTGATGCCCATCCCTCCATGGGGACACCAACCCAGGGACCCTCAGCCCTGCATTCAGCTCTCCAGGGGCACAAATTCCATGCAGCTCTGTGCTGCAGCAGCCCCAGCCCCCCAGGATGGCACCTGCATCCTGTGGCAGTGCCACCTCCCAGCCCTTGGCTTCCTCTGGGAAAGGGATGCTGAGCTGTGCCCCAGCTTCCTCTGCTGGGCAAGGCCATGGGAACCAGCCCTGGTGCCCGCTCCCTGCCCTGCCCTGGCACTGCTCACACCCTCCTGGCCCTGCACAGGGATCCCAGGCTGCCTCAGGATGCAGCACCACCAAACAGAGCCCCAGACCCCCTCCCCAGGGCGACCTGCTGACAGCCCCAACAACAGAGCAGCTGATAAAGCCACATGTGCCCTTCCCTGTACCCACTGCCCTTCCCAGTGCCCTTCCCTGTACCCAGTGCCCGTCCCAGTGCCCCAGTGCCCTTCCCAGTGCCCTTCCCTGTACCCAGTGCCCTTCCCAGTGCCCTTCCCTGCCCCAGTGCCCTTCCCAGTGCCCTTCCCTGTACCCAGTGCCCACTGTGGCCCCAGTGCCCTTCCCTGTCTCTGCCCTTCCCTGCCCGTGCCCTTCCCTGCCCATGCCCACAGTGTCCCCAGTGCCAGGCTGGTGCCAGGGGTGGATGGGGACTGAAGGAACACAGCTGGAAGTGCCAGGAGCCTGGAGCCCACCAAAACCTGGTCATTCTCTGATCTCCTCACAGAATGACCCCCATAAAATGAAGCAGCAGCTGTTTGCTGGATAATAAAATGGTTTTGGATTTTTTTTTCTCTGTTTTACAACTGGTTTACTGCCTGGACTTTTCAGCAGCTCAGCTGAACTTCCTCTATGTGCTGTGGGCAGCTCCCAGACAGGCTGCAGGACCCTGATCCCATGGGATGGGTCCCCAGCACCCATGGGAGCACCCAGCCCAGCCACCAGTGCAGGAATGGCACAGGGAGGGGGACACTTCCAGTGTCTTCCAGCAACTTCTTCCAGCGAACCTTAATTTACTTCTTATACTCTTCAGCTGGGACTAGCATAGCAACACTATATCTCTTCTTTTTGTGTTTTTTTTTTTTTTTTTTTTTTTTTTTTTTTGTTTTTTGTTTGTTTTTTTTTTTTTTTTTGTTTGTTTTTTTTTTTTTTTTTTGGTTTTTCGTTTTTGGGAGGGTGACAGCAGCTGGGTGAGGCTGCTCCTGACAGCTCCTTTCTGGGTGCTGTGGGGTCAGCCCAGCTCTGCACTGGACCCAGGGGCTCCATCCATGCCCCAGCTCTGCAGGCAGATTTACTAGCTCCTAGCCAGGGGTGTTTATGGTGGGCTGGAATGCGCGTCCCCAGCACGTGATGAATTTACAACGTGCCAACGAGTGGATTTATTCCAAGCCCACTGTCAGTGAATTAATCACAGCAGCCAGGGGAAGGCTGGAGGTGCAGGTGGGGAGGGATGCCCATGGAGGGGGGTGATGGGGGCACATGGGGGCATCACAGGGACAATCCTGCCTCTGGTTGTGTTGAGCTGTGATGAGCTCCGGGGCTGCTGCGTCCCCTCCAGCGCTCCTGGCAAGTGCCAGCAGCCTCCAGGGCTGCCATGGGCAGAGATTTAAACTTCAGCTCCCAATTCCACGTGCCATTTCCAAACAGAGGGCCAGGGGCCGCCAGCTACCACCTGGGCTGGTGCTCTGCAGACAAGGCAGCCCTGGAAACCGTAGGTGAGTGCAGTTTTTCCATGCATATGTATATAGAAGCAGAGTCAGCTGCCAAAGTAAATACAACCCTTCCCTTTCCAAAAATGTCCTCCAGGAATTGTAAAGGATCCTGGAGCAAGAATTCCGTCTCAGATCCTTTTTTTTTTTTTTTTTTTTTTTTGCTTTCTATTGGGGGAAGTGTGTAAACTCGCTCGGATTCAGCCCCAGCAAAGGCAACGTGAGAGTGTTTTTTTACGGCGTGCACCAAAGGTGCTGGGAGCCGGAGCCACCATGTGTACCCCGGGCAGGGCTCACGCAGGAAAACAATCCCAGTAAAGAGCTTTACAGCCACCGAGGAATGTGGAACCTCCACCAGCCCCTGCAAGGCTAATTGCTTTGGGATTTGCTCTTTGGGGGGGTTGAGTCTCCATGGTTGCTGCCTCAAAGGGCCCCAGCTGCCCTTGCGGTTCATTAGGATGCTGAGCGGGGAACTGGAGATGCTTTTAGGAGGCTGCAGCGGTTGTGGGGTAAGGGAAGGAGCCCTGCGGTTCCCAGCTGCAGCTCTGCCTTCTCCCGTTACACCCGGGGACCCTTCCTGCCCCGCCAGGGTCGGGGTGGCAGCCGGAGGTGGCACTGATGTCCCCAGAGCTGCTGAGCTGGGCGCTGTCCCTGTTCCCAGCGGGACAATTCCCTTCAATCTGACCCATCCCGGGCTGATTCCTTGCAAAGACACACAGGGATGTTTTCTGAGGCTGATGCATCCTCGTGTGTCCCCAGTGAGGGCTGCAGTGGCTGATGGTGGCGTGGTGCTGCCACCGCAGCCCGTCCCTCCAGGCCCCGTCTGCTCGCGTGTTTTCTTAACTGATCTTTTCTTGCTCGTTTAAGTGACTTTGGAAAATGGGATTTTGGCTCTTAAATCGTTCAGGGGCTTTTGAAAATTTGACTCTAAATACTTTCCGAAGTGCATTTGTATGAAGTAATTCTCTCCAACCTCCCACAGTGGTAGTCAGATTGCATTTAATCCATCACTGAATGTTCCCGAAGGCTGGGATCTGGCACCATGCTCCACACGGAGCCGTGGCTCACCCTGCACTGTGCTGACACTGCCACTCCCTGCCTGGTGTCCTCCTGGCCGGGCCACCTCTCACCTGCACGTCACAGCTGGCACAGCAGGGTGATGTCCCCAACCCTTTGTGTGCCCTTGTCACTCCATGCCAGCACCATGAGCGGGCACAGCAGCACTGCCAGCCCAGCTCCTGACCCCCTCCCGCCTCCCCATGGCACATTTTCCCACTGGAGCACCAAGGGCTGGCTTTCTGAGCACAATTATCCATCCTTGTGGAAACATGGAAACGATATTCCGGCGCACGGGGCTGATTCGATTATGGCCGTGACCCACCGAAATTAAGTTAAGGCATTTTGCAGCCCCAGATTGAATTATGTCTCCTGCCTCTCGCTTGTTCCTCCTGTGCAGAGCAGCTGCAAGGCTGGGACGGGGATTTTGGGAGGCACCCTGAGGTGCAGCAGCGCCCAGGGGAGCTCTCAGTGGCTCAGTGTGGCCCTGGGGACACCGAGGAGCCCTGGGGACACAGAGGAGCCCTGGCACAGCAGAGCTGCCAGGACATACAGGCAGCAGAGCCCCTAAATCCCACTCTAAGCCTGGATTCCCTCTCCTGCTGGGGAGGAGAGCCATCAGCAGTGGCTCGGCACAGTGCTGAGAGGCATCAGTTGTTTAGCTCAAATAAATAAATAAATTTGAAGTTGGATGAATTACTCAGAGTTATGGCACTGGGTGAGTTGTTCTCTTTCCTTGCTCAGCTTGGGATTGCTGCATCCTCTGTGAGCTCACACCTAGATATCTTTTGGGCTGGAATAGAGTTAATTTCATGGATTTTTTCCCAACAGCTGGTACAGAGCTGGGTTTTACCTTTAGTGTAAGAATATTGAGGGTCAGGTGTTACTTGGTAATGTTTATTCATGTCCTACATCTTTTTCAGTCCCTTATTCTCTGCCATGAGCAGGTGCACCAACACCCAAACCAGAGCATCAGGGGGCTGCAGTCAGAAGCAGCTGTAACTCCACAAGCTATAAAAGAAAAGAAAGAACCCAGTGAGGGGTTAGAAGACCCTACAGCAAAAATGACCATTGCTGGGCAGCAGGGAGAAGGCTGTGCATGGCCAGGAGCAGCCAGAGTGGCACAGCACTGCCAAGGTGGCATGGCCAGGAGCCACCAGAGTGGCACAGCACTGCCAAGGTGGCATGGCCAGGGTGCCAGGGGTACAGCCCAGGCTCCATCCTGGGGAGGAAGGAGCCAGCACAGGAGCGATGACAGGCAGCAGGGGCTGGCACCGAGCGAGGCTGCAGCCCATGGTTTGCTCTGTGGGACAGAGGAATGTCTGTGCTGGCAAATGAGCCTCTGAGCAGAGGAAATGCTTTGCCAGTGAGAGCTCTGGTTAAACAAGGCTGGTTGGTTTCTGCGGGAGCTGCCGTGCCAACGGAGGCCCCTGAATGCTCTGCCCTGTGCCCGGTGCTGCAGGTGGCACAAGGGCATGGGCAGGAGAGCCAGAGCACTGTGCTCGAGGTGCCGAGGTGGTGGCAGAGCAGCTGCTGCCAGCAGCCATCCCCCGAGCAGTCACCGTGTGCTCAGCCGGGCTCAGCCTGCTCTTGGGGCTCCCTGAGCTGCTCACCCTGCCCTGGGGGCTCTGGTAAAGGATGGACCCCCAGCCCTGCCCGCTCAGGGCACGGCGGGGACCCCAGCCCCACGCAGGGCACAGCACATCAGCATTCCTGGGAGCAGGGTCCGGCCCCACGGCGGCTGCTCTCCGGGGGAAGCCATTGAGGGGGGATTAGCTGTCTGATGCCCCCCTTGCTCAGGCGCTTAATACAGAAAACAAACACCCTTGTGCACCCAGCGGCCTCCATCCCGACGGGCTTTCTCCGTGCCCGTTGCCTCAGCAACCCTAATCTGCCTCCCGGGGCACACCGGGGCCCTGCGCCCCGCACCCGGAGCTGCGGCAGCGCCGGCCGTGTCCCCGTTGTGTCCCCGCTGTGTCCCGGCCATGTCCCGGCTGTGCCTGGCACGCGGCTGCCAGCGGGATGCCCACGGCTCCTCCACCCCGGGCATGGGCAGCACACGGTGCCCGGGACAGGCAGGTGCCAGCATCCCGTTCTCCTGGGGCTGGGGCACCTCCGTGCTGGTGTGTGTGATTTAAAGCTGTGCCAAGACACGAGGCAGCAGCAACCGGCTGCACTGGCACAACATTTCCAAACTGGGCAACGGGATTTTCAGGGTAGCAGAGTTGTCCCACCACAGAAGTGGGGATCATGTCCTGCTGAGGCCCTGTGTCCACAAAGGACACGGGCAATGGTTTTGGGTGAGCATGGGGGTAACGCTGCTCCAGCCCTGGGCTGCCAAGAAGGGGAAATAAGGTTGGAGGCCATTCACCCCATCCCAGGGTGGGCTCTGCACATGGAGGGGGCTTTTTTCCCACCCCGTGGCTGCTCCTGCTGGCATCAGCATCCCGGGGCACGGGGCATCCCTGCTCGGGGGAAGGCGGGCGGGTCTGGGGGCCGTGCCCGGGCCCCCTGTCCCGGGTGGGGTGGCGAGGAGGGGCCGGGGGGGCGTGGGCAGAGGGGCCGCGCTCTCGGGGTGCGGTGCGCGCAGTCTCCCTCCCTCCTGCCAGAGGAACGAGCAGCGCGGCCGGGCTGGGACCGCCGAGGGGAGAGAGGAAAAAAAGAGGGAAAAGAGAGAAATCGCAGCACCCCGCACCTTTGGTCCAGCTCCGCATCCCCCGCACCCCTGATCCCGCTCCGCATCCCTCTCTCGGCATCCCCCCGTCCCGCTCGGCATCCCCCGCGCCCCCGGCCCCGCTCCGCATCCCCCGCACCTCCCGCGCCCCCGGCCCCGCTCCGCCCTCCCGCCCGCCCCGCTCCGCCCCGCGGGGTGCCCGGCCCGGCCCGGCCCGGCCCGCCGCTCCCGCCAGCGGCCGCCCGTGCCCGCCGCTCCGCTGCGCTCCGCTCCGCCGCGCCGACGGGAGCTGAGGTAAGGTCCGCGCTGCTCCGCCGGGACGGGTCAGGGCTCCCGGTGCCGCTCCCGGTGCCGCTCGCCTGCGCATCCCGCGGGTTGCGCCGGGCTCGGGCAGGAGCTGATCTCGTGGATTTCCCAGTCACGAGTCCCGCTGTTCTGGTGCCTTTTCCCCGAGGAACACTCCAGCTATTCCTTTTCGGGCAGGTCTGAGCCCGCTTTCCTCTACTTTACCTTTTCTCATCCTTTCTCCCTCCTCTGACCCATCCCGTTCCCAGCGAATCCTCCCCAGAGCCTTTGCCGTCTCCCAGTGCCCAGCCCCTTCTTTCTGCTGTTAGGAAATGTTTGTGAGAACAAAAGTGTGTCGGGGAAAGTGCCGTGGCCTTTGGGACAGCCGCTGCTGGCACTCACTGCTCCAGCCCTGCCTGGAGTCTCTTCCCCTCCCGCAGCTCCAACATCTGCACCCGGGTACCAGCACCATTCCCGGGTACTGCCTTCCACAAAAACCTTGGGAAACACCAGGTGCTTATTTTTTTTAAGAGTGTTGCTGTTAATTGGCTCCTGAGCTACCAGGTTCTCCGGCTTTGAACATTCCCAATAAGCCAGGAAAGATCCCCCCTGTACGGTAGCCCCAGGCCAGGCAATAACCTACCGGAGATATTTCTCATCTATGGGCAGCTTTGCTATAAGGAACATGTTTAATAAATCATAAGGCCGGTGAATTCCTGGGATTTTTATTGCTTCTGTAAAAATGCAGTTTTGATCCGTCTGCGAGGGATATTGGGAAACAAAGCGGCTCCTTTCAGAGCTGGATCCTACGAATTTAGGACACAGACCTGGCAGCAGGGCTGGTGGCTGGGAGCCCCCTGGGCAGGGGCAGTGCTGTGGTGGGGCTGTCCCGTCGCTGCTCTTTTAGGGACCAATGTAACCCAGGTGCCTGAACCCCATCTTGGCTTTCCTCACTCCTCTGGGGCTCTGGACACAACCGCGTGTGTGGAGCCGAGGCAGCGATGCCAGGGGAAACATCACAGCTGGAAACGCTGCAGGGCTGCACCAGGCTTCCAGTTACATTTTTCCTCCTTGCCCTGTTGCCCGAAGGGAAAAGGAGCTGCAAAACCCAAAAGTGCTAAAAAATGGGAGAGGTTCTTGCAGGAAGACTCGCCTGGTTTCCGTCAGCCCAGCTGACCCCATCTCCCAGCAGCGGGGCGGTGGATTGTCCCAGCTCCCACATTGGGCAGAGGAATGGCAATAAAGCAATTTTCTTTGCCTGTTCCAATCTGAAAACTGGGGTTTAGAAGCAGGAGCAGAGCCAAAACGCAAACAGCACACAGAGATGTGAATCCAGCAGCTGTCAGGGGCTCACTGGGAATTCGGAAACCACGAGTGCTGTGGCCAGGGCAGTTGGTTGTGGGTTGGAATAGGTGGTGGAGGCTCTGCCCCGCTGCACTGGGCCAAACGGAGAGGCCAGGCTGCCCTTGTCCAAGGAGGCAGCAGTTTGGTGATCGGGATTTGTCCCGTCTCCTGCCATGCCTTTGTTTTAGGCTGTGCAGAGCCCGGCCACAGAGGCGGGGAGGGAGCATTTCTTTGTACAGGGAAGCATTTAAATTCTTTGCAGTGATTCATATATTCCATTCATATGAAACACAGTCCTGCCGAGTGTGAATGGGGACTGAGGGGGGATTTTTTTAAGGCAATAAGCCCTAGAAGTGTCAAAAGTTATTCACACCTTGGTGAAATCAAGGATATTTCTGTCCGTGGCTCTTGGCAGGGGCTCAGCACAGCTCGCCTTGCGTTGGGTTTTTGGTTTCCCACTTGGATACGGAGCAGGGGGAGCACAGGGGCAGTGTTCCCATTCCCTGTGCCCAGTGCTGGAAGATTCCTGGTGCCAGAGGGGCCTGGCATGGGCTGTGCCCGGGGTTTGTGGCTTGGATTCTCTGGGGTCACAAATGCCCAGAAAGCCCCAGGGCTGGTGAGCAGCCACCTCTTGGTGAGCCCATGGCTGGGTGAGGTTCTGCCCCTCCAGTGATGGTCACCAAGGCTGTGCCATAGCTACAGACCTGCTGTCCCCATCGGGGCAGATCCTGCCCTGCTTGCCCTCAGCACAAGGCACAGGAGCAGCCCAGAAAAGGGCCTTTTTGAGGGGTGCTGGGACTTTGATGAGGGGCTCCTGGGGTCAGGCATGACCCTGGAGTCACTGAGCTGCTCTGAGGGGCTGCCAAGTCCCTGTTGAGGAGCGTTAGTTTGGGGGGAATCAAGTGGAGTGGCTGGGGGCCAAGATATGGGGACATCACCCTGATGCCCCAGGTATGGGGGCAGCACCAGCGGGGAGCTCCTGCCTCTGCTGGCCGCTCCAGGATGCTTTGAACCACTGTAAATCCTCCCCGAAGGAACTGCAAGACAGTTTTATGGCTGCTGGGGAGGCAGATTAGCAGGGTGTTGTTTTCAGAGCTGATCCATCACGGGACGCTGTGTGGTGCATCCAAGGCTGTGGTGCAGCCTCTGCTGGGAAGGTGGAGGTGAAACCGCCCGGTTTTAATGCTCTGTCTGCTCCTGGGTCTGTGATGTGAGGGGCAAAACCTCCTCCACCGGCCCTGCATGCCATGGCCAGGCTCCTCACACTGCTACAACATCAAGGGGATTTGGGCAGTGGCACCTGCAAAAGGCATTAACCCGGTGGGGAGGGTGTGGGGATGGTCCTGTCTGTCCCCACACACCCCTCTGTCATTGTCTCCTATTTCATCTTGTCCACAGCCCAGGAAGGAGCAGAGTTTCCATTCCTCTGCGCTGAAGAAAATATCTGTGACAATAAAATCTCATAGTTCAGAAAAGGGAGGGATTAAAAGACACCAAATTGAATTTGTTTTCCCTCAGTTTCTCAATCCCACGTTTTTCCCTCTGGGAGAGGGTGCAGGCCCACTGTTGGACATGTGCTACACTCTGAGCATCCCCAGCCCCCCATGCACTTTGTCACAGCTAATTAGAGAGGGTAATTATCTGATTTAACAAAGATGGGGTGGCATTGACACATGCCCATTCCTTCTTTTGCACTCAAGGATTCCCTGTGCAAAATACACACTGGGGACATCTGGGGAGCAGGGCAGGGTGCTGCTGGAACTGGGACCCTCAGGGGGGCTGTGAGGCAGGGGTGGCACCCACACCACGTCCCCCCAGCTCTCCCCTCCTGCTCCGGGCTCAGCTGCTTCCCTGCGTTGGCGACTTGGACGCCGGCACAGACATAATAAACCGCTTTTCCTTTTCCCCCTGTCACCGGAGCCGCTCCTGAGTCACATCCCTGGCTGCCTGGCTCTTCCCCAGGGCTGTCTGCTCTGGCTGCATAACCCTGCACATCAAAGCAATGGGATCCATCCCGGCCGGGAAGGGCTGCGGGGATGGCAGCGCTCAGGGAAACATCTGCAGGGGCCGGGGGGGCAGCGCCGGCCTGGCTGCTGCGATGGGATTGGGATGCTCTGCTCCCCAACAGCCTGCCTCACCCCTGGGCATTGCTGGGCTGCCCCAGAGAGCTGCAGGAGCTGGGCTCTTCACCAAAGCCACTTCCTGCCCTGTTCTTGCAGGAGCACCCCAGGAGCAGGGACCCACAGCTCCTGATGGCTGCTGCCCCTCTGTAGGGCTCCTGAGCTTGGCTGGGGGCTGCAGGTGGGAGATGGGTCCTAAAAAGCACCAAAGGTGGCAGTGTGAGGGTGTCTGCTGTCCCCTCAGCCCGTGGGGTCCCATGGTCTCTGGCTCAGTGTCAGCCGAGTTCACGGAGTGAAGCTCCAGCTCACAGGCAGCAGCAGCAGCCAAAATCTGCAGAGCAGCCAGGCCTGGTCTCTGTGACCTTCCCTGGGGCCGAGCCCGTCCTGCTGGCCCATCTGGAGATGTTTGTCCTCAGAGGCTCTTCCAGGCTCCTCCATGCAGGACAGGGCTTGGCAGGGAGCAGTCAGGGAGGAGGACAAGGACTTCAGTGTCCACCTGCTGTGGATGCAGTGGCCGATGCAATGCCTTGCCCAGCTTGGCTGTTTTGCACCACAAACCTGAGTCCTTATCTCTTTCAGCACCCCCAGCCCAAGTTCTGCCCTCTCCAGGCAGGATGTGGCCCCAGGAACTGCCCCAAAGCAGCAGATTTCTGCAAACCTGCTGCACGCTGGAGCAGCCTGGCAATGCTGGACCCCTGGGACCCTGCAGTGCTCCTGTGCCTGCCCCACAGAGCTCTGGCTGTCGCTGAGAGCCTCTTTATTGTTCTGGTGGAGGGTTTTGTTTCACTGCTGCCTTCCAAGTTCCCAGGGATCTAAATTCTAAAGCAGGGTCTTGTAAAGAGCCCTGTCCAGATGGGCGAGATGATATTGCCATATCAGATGAGAACTATCCCTGGCTTTATCCACAGACAATGCAGCAGTGGGAGCAAACAAGGATAGAGCCTTTCTTCTGAGGCACATTAGCCAAATAAGAGCCTTCACTTTGTTTTGTGCCGAAACCTAAGGCCCTGAGGCCAGACCACCTCAGGGAGCTGCCCCATCCCTGCAGCCACGGGAGGATTTGCACTTTTCCTCATTTTCCTGGCAGGGCAGGGCAGCAGGTCCTGCCCATCTCATTGCTGTCCTGGCAGGGTGGTGTCCATGCCCCCAGGGCTGGGAAGGTCTCAGGGATTGGGCAGCACTCAGGCTTCTCCTGTCCTTGGATGCCACAGGAGGTGGAAGATGCTTTGGTTGTGCCCCATCATTTGTGGGAACCCTCTCAGAACAGTCAGGGCATCTGAGGCTGCTCCATGCACTCACTTGTGGTGATGCACAAACCCTGTGGCCAATTCACCTGCTTTCAGATTTCATTACAAGGCCCAGAATTCAGCCCAGGTTTGTTTTAAGAAGTTACCGGAGGCTGAGAGAGCCTGGGACTGATTTATGGCTTCCCATCAAAATCATGTGGTTTCACCACGAAACTTGGAAGCTCTGGCTGCATTTTTCCTTTGGAGATTTTGGCTCTGCTCCAGGGCTGGGAGTGTGAATCCAGGGTGTGCATCAGGGCTGGAGCATTCGGGGTGCTGTGACTGAAATGGAGGAGATATGGATCACCAAGGAGAATATTTAATGTCAGGACAACACAGCCATGTTCTCAGGGAAGCACTGATAAGGCGGTGGGAGGCTTGGCACGGCACAGAGCTGCAGCAGGTCCTCTGCTCTCACTGTAGCTTTCATTTCAACACGCAGCACTTATCACCCTCACATCCTGCTCCGTGTCAGCAGCCAGAGCAGCATCTCCTGAGCTGCTGTGCCCAGCCAGGCTGGGAAGTTCCACTGCCCTCCCTGAAGCCCTGCTCTGGGCTCGCAGGGTGAGCTGCCAGTGCCCACCGGGGTTAAATATGTGGGCTTTTGCCAGAGGAGCATTTTTCCACCCTGAAACATGCATTGTCAATGACTGCAGAAAGGTATTTCTCACTGCTGCCTGTACTGTGAGCCAGCGGACAAGAACAAGACGACTTTTATTGCTATTTCTTCATATTTCCTGATATTGCCAGTCTGGCACTCACAACCCACAGGCAGATCCTGACCTGGGCCTGGGTTTGGATTACAGTGGTGATACCTTTGTCTTTGCTTTGCCTTTAATTTCAGATGCTTTGGGGCCTGTAGGGGCTGAGCTGATAACCCTGGAGGGCAGAGCCCACAGCCCCAGGGTGGGCAGCTTGGGTCAAGGGCAGACCCCAAACAACCAGGCATATAGAATCATTAATGTTGGAAAAGCCCTTCAAGATCATCAAGCCAACCTTCAACCAAACACCCCATGCCCACTAAGCCGTGCTGTGAAGTGCCACGTCTGTTTTCTGAACACTTCCAGGGATTCTGACTCCATCACATCCCTGGGGAGCCTCTTCCACAGCTGGACCCAGGCCAAGCCCCTGCCCCTCACAGCAGCTCAAGCACCCCAAAGCCCGGTGATTGCCAAGGGCCCACAGACCCCTGAGGGTCCCATTGTGGGGGTCTTAGCCTCTGGCTCACGGCAGTGCAGGAACAGAGGAAAAGAGCTTTGTGTTACATAAATAACAAGGTCAGAGCCTGCGAGCTGCTCGTGCTGCGTGCGTCCTGCCGAGCATCCCCGGCGCGGGGGCCAGCGGGACGGCAGAGCCGCTCCAGGGCTTGGGTGCCTTTATGGTTTCAATTTAATGGCTTTTTAAAGTCGAGATGAAAGGGAGAGGCGGGCAGGGCCGCAGCAGTTCCCCTGTCTGCATCCGAAGGAAGCTGGTGGGGCCGTGCCGAGCACCGGTGGCTCCGTGCCCGCTTCCCGATCCTCCCTTGCTCCTTCCCACCGCCGGCACAGACACGTCCTCACCACGAACACACTCTGTCCCTGCCAGCTCTGTGCTGTGCTGGCAAGTGCCAGCTCATGTGGCAGCATGACGTGACCCCTCAAGGCCTGGTTTGGGACACTCAGGTGTCCGGCACTGCCCTGACAGCCTGGTGCAGTTGGTGCTGATGGTTTGTTCCATCACACCTCCCATAGCCACTCATTAAAGACCACACGTGATGTGGTCATTGCCAAGCATCAGCCATGGGCCAGGACAAGACCCCAGCGCTCCTCCAGCAGCCATAAATTGAGCTGTACGAGGAGTCTGTAATTATTTTATGCCAAGCCTGGTATTTTCCTCCCCCCAGGGAAGCACTAGAGCGAACAAGAGCAGGCCTGTGCCAAACCATGCCCGGGCAGTGCTTTTATGAAATCTTGGGTTCGTCAGAATTAATTTCATTTAAAACATTCTTCTCGTTTTTCATAAAGCACAGCAAATCCGCGGTACTTAGGGCAGGAATGCAGCCAGAGCGCTGCCGGGCAGGCGGGAATTACCCGCGGCAGATGGGCCGTGACGGCGGCGGGGTCGCCCACGGCATCCTGGGGGCATCCAGCTGGGAAGGGATGCTGGAGTGACCGTCTGGGAACAGCCAGGCACGGAGCTGCAGCAGTGCCATCCGTCCTGAGCTCCCAGGGGTGTGGGAGTCCAGGTGGTTTGTCCCCAATGCTCTGTCAAGGCTGCGGCCGTGACCATTCCCATCCCAGTGCTGTCCCTGCATCACTGACCATCTGCTTGAGTCCCCTGCCTGGTAGCAGTTGGCTGGAACCTGGTCCTAAATCTGACCCAACTGCTCAGATTGTCAATAATTCAGGTGATTTTTGGGGCTGGGGGAGAAGCAGTGTGTGGACAAGGGTTGGGAGCTGGTGCTCCTGCCTTGCATGAGAAGGTGTGAAGATCAGAGCTGTGGGAGAAACAAACCTCTGTGCATTACTGCTGGGACATGGCAGGGGCACCTTCCCAAAGGCAGGACTATCCTGTCCTGAGCTCCCAGGGGTGTGGGAGTCCAGGTGTTTTGTCCCCAAAGCTCTGTGGAGGCTGTGGTTGTGTCCGTTCCCATCCCATTGCTGTCCCTGCATCACTGACCATCTGCTTGAGTCCCCTGGCTGGTAGCAGTTGGCTGGAACCTGGTCCAAAACCTGAGCAAAACTGATCATTGTCAATAATTCAGGTGATTTTGGGGGTTGGGGGCAGAACCAGTGTGGGGACAAGGGTTGGGAGCTGGTGCTCCTGCCTTGCAGGAGAAGGTGTGATCAGAGCCATGGGAGGAACAAACCTCTGTGCACTGCTGCTGGGACATGGCAGGGGCACTTCCCAAAGGCAGGACCTCTCAGGGCTGCTGCTGGAGAGCTTTTAGCTTGAGAGGGAATTTAGTCCCTGGGGTCCAATCCCAGCAGGAGAAATAGCACAAAAATCCCATAATTCTGGAGACCTGACCCACTGGAAAGGGATGTAACTCCCCTCCCTCCAACCTTCCCCCTCCTGCAGCCTCCCAGTTCAGGACCCAGGCAAGCACCTCAGCTGCTGTGTCCTCTGAGGATGCAAACAGCAGCTCGTGACCTTGGGTGACCCTGGGGCCATGAGAGGAGACACAGGACATCCCTGTGGGAGCTGGAGACCAGAAGGAGCCAGTGGGGCCCTGCAGCTGGTCCTGCTGCAGGCTGGGATGGTCCCTGCCATGCTGGGAACCTTGTGTGCTCCAGGTCCGTGGGCTCCAGCCTGCCAGGAAGCTGGCAAGGGTGAGAAGGTGGATTAGGAGGTTTAGCAGGTGTTGAACCTCATCTTTCATCCTGCTGCAGGAAATCCATGGCTTCATCTTCCCTGTTCCTGCAGGAGCCCTGCCCTCTCCCTCCATGAGAGAGAGGGTAACTGGGATGGACTGGGAATGGAGCAGCACTGGGGTCTGCACCATGGCCAGAGCCCTGCAAGCTCAGTTTTGGCTGGATGGCACTCCAGAGCAGTGGGCAGCAGCTCCAGCACTGCCTGGCACAGCCAGGTGCCCAGCTGGCATTTGCCAGCTGCAGGGTGGGGTTGGTCCCCAGTTTGTGTGGAGCGTGAGAGCCCAGGGCTGGGTGTGCTGTTTATTTTGGTTAAATTGAGTTTTCTCTGGGAGATTGGGGGGCGCTGGGGGCCTCCAGACAAGGGGCTTTTGTGAGCTGAGCTGCAAGCCGATCCCCTTTTGTGGTTTTGCTTTTTTGGATGATACAATTTGTTATTCCAAGAACTACCCAGCAAATGGACCCCATTAGCCGAGTCCCCAGAGCAGCTGGAGCTGGAGCTGGCGCTCGCAGTGCCTTTGTCTGCATCCACCTTGGGCCCACTGGGAGCACTGGGGCACTGCTTTGGCCCTGGATGGTGCTTGGGGGACAGGAGGGGGCAGGAGCTGCTGTCTGTCCTTGCTGGCTGTGCTGACAGAGCATCTTATGGGATTAGCCTGGGCTGGGACCAGCAGGAAGCACTGGGTTTGCTGAATTCCCTGGCACACAGCGACAAAAACCCAGTTGTTGCCACGCTGCTGGGGGCTGGAGCCAGTGCTGGGGCAATCCACCCTGGGGCAGCCCTTTTGGGCTGGACCTCACCCTCACGCTTGTGTGAATTCACATCCCTCTCTGCCTTTGGGCACCAGCAGCATCCCCTGCACCGGGGGCAGCATTTGGGCATCCCCAGAGTGTCCCTGCACACCAAGGGCAGCTGCGTGGATGCCGTGGCAGCCCGTGCTGCTGGAGCCCGGCCCCGGGGCCGTTTTGCCGGGGCTCGGCCACCTCCGGCCACCAGCAGCATCCGAAGCATCCTTGGCCCGCCCGGCGCTGCCTCCCGCGGGGATGCTGCTGGCTCTGTTTGTCTTGGCTCCGACGCGCTTTTTCCTGCATGTGAGAGGCTGGGGCTGCGCAGGAGCCAGCGGGTTCATAAATAAAAGCGTCGGACACCTCTGTGGGTGGTGCTGAAAGCTCCTGAATTAGCCCCACCGCCCTGACACAGGGACACACCCGGGGCTCTCCCGGCTTCCCGACCCCGTCCTGGCTGCTCCTGCACAACCATCCCTGCGTCCCATCCCCATCCCCACTGCACCCACCCCTCCTGCAGCGCTGGGACACCCTGTCCTGGCCAGCTGGGATGTGTCCCTGCTCCCACCAGCATCCTAAAGGAACCAGACCTGGCTGGGCTCTGTTCCCTCGCTGGCCCCATAGCAAGGAGGAGCAGACACAGCCATGCCTGGAGATGAGTTTGGCACAGAACTGGGTGTGGGAGCATCCCCAGGGCACGCACAGAGGGGACACTGGCCGCCTCCAAAGCCCCTTGGCCATCTCTGGTTGCTGTAGAACCGGGAGGAGAGCGAACCTCACCCCTTCACCTCCCGCTCCGTGCCGGGCCGGTGCGGGCAGCAGTGCCCGCAGGCTGTGGGACACTGGCCTTGCACGGAATTTCCTTTCCATTGGCTCATCGGGGCCACGCTCCGGCCCTGGCAGAGCCCGGCGGGGGCCGTGGGAAGGGGCAGCCCTGACTTCCCAACAAAAGGAGCCCGGCAGTGGGCAGGAGACAGCGCCGGGAGCCAAGAGAGCAGGGGCAGGACCCGGGCAGGGCTCCCCGAGCTGCTCTCGGCTCTCCGTTCACCGGGGATGGAGGCGGCCGCAGCCGCCGGTGCCTCCCTGGGCAAAGGCCAGCACAGATCGGGGTTCCCGGAGCCCAGACCCGACCACAGCCCCCGGTGCCCCCCTTGGGGCAAAGGCCGGCACAAATGGGGGTTCCTGGAGCTCAGTCCCAACCACAGTCCCTGGTGTCTCCTTTGGGGCAAAGGCCGGCAGAGATCGGGGTTCCTGGTGCCCAGCTCTGAGCACAGCCCCCAGTGTCCCCCTTGGGGCAAAAGCCAGCACAGATCGGGGTTCCTGGTGCCAATCCCCGACTGCAGCCCCTGGTGCCCCCTTTGGGGCGAAGACCAGCACAGATCGGGGTTTCTGCAGCTCAGCCCCGATCACAGCCCCCAGTGCCCCCTTTGGGGCAAAGGCCAGCACAGATCGGGGTTCCTGGCACCCAGCCCCGACCGCAGCCCTCCTCCAGCCGCGCCCCCGCCATTCCACCCAGGGCCTGACATTTCAGCGTGCCGAGCCTTCGGAAAGCAGCATTTTAATGCTCTCGCTGTAAAAGCGGTGGAAAATGTCCGTGGGCTTGTGCAGGGAGGCTCCCGGGAGCGGCCACGCCGCCGTGGGTGTGCTGGGTGTGGGCTGAGCCCTGGCTGGGCTGGGGGATCCTGGGGGATCCTGGGGGATCCTGTGGAGCCCCAGGTCTCTCTGAGACACCCCTGCAGCCACAGCCAGCTCTGCTCATCCCTGGTTTCTGTAGCAGGGCTGATGCTGGTGCTGTCCCAGGTGGGTTCTGCAGCCACTCGAGGCACAAAGGGAGCTGTCACCTCACTGTCCCCTGGCATTGCCTCCTGCCATCCCTGCCTCCAGAGCTTCTTCTGTGCTCTTCCCACACCAGCCCCAGGCTGTAGGGTTCCTTGGACATCTTTTCTCTTCTGTTTTTTAGGGTTTTTTTATGACTGACCTCTAGAAAAATGGGCTGAATATCTCAATTTAATTTTCTCCCCATATTTCATTGCTCAGAAATGCCAGGTCAGTGTGGCAGTGTGGCACCTGCAGCAGATGCTCAGTGCCATGTGCCTGCCACTTCCTAGAAGGCAGTAACATGCCCCAGGTAGGGTCTGATCCCTGGATCAGGGCTGACCCCCAGGTTTGGATCTTTTCCCAGCTCTGGGTCTGCAACTAACATGGAGAAATTATTGGCAGAACACTTGGTGTCCCTGGGGTCAGTAACTGTGCCAGCCCCTCCTGGGCACCTTGGCAGCCTCCTGGCACCTGTGGGTGCCCCTTGCCAAGGCAGGGAGCCCTGGCAGTGCCACCCCTGTGGGCAGTGGGTCCCGAGTGGGGACCGAGGGAGGTTCCCACATGACACAGCCTGGGGCAGGACTCAGAGTGAGCTGAGTGTTTTTCCAGCTCCAAGCCCAAACAAAAGGTTTTGTAATAAATGTCTCCCTGTCCCCGGGTTCAGGGTCCAGCTTTGTGCCCCGGTACTTCCGAATGAGAACGTTTGAATGGAGCAGATGGGAGCACAGGTGTGCAAAATCAGGGACCAGACTCCATCCCATTATCAGTCCCCTGGGACACTGCAGGGACACAGAGACAGCCACTGGCTGTGTGTCCGTCCAGGGCCAGCATCCCTAACAGAAACAAATGAGTCCTGCTAAGAAAATATTCCAGATATTCTGCACTGCTTTCCACCAGTGCTGGAGCTCCAAGGCCCCAGTTTTGCTTGGCAAAGGGTCAATGGTAACAGCGACGCCCCGGGCAGATGCTCTGGAGCTGTGAAGGTCACTGGCTCCCCTGGGCCTTTCTTAGCCAGCTCCCAGCACTGTCCCAGCTTCTCCTTTCTCCATCCTCCATCCAGAAGTGGTTTTTCCTCTGGGATTATCTGGGACACATGAAATCCACACCATTTCCCTCTGGGCTGGTTGCTCTGCAGGTGCTGGGTGCCCTGGGCAGGGCAGAGGTGCCCGATGGTGCCACATTGGGAGGAGAAGAGCAGTGAGAAATGAGCACAATTTTGGGTGTGGGTGCAGGTTAGGGGGTGATCTGGAACCCTTTGGAGCAAATTCAATGGGATGTTTGATTGAACTGGAAATTTGGAGCCTGGAAAGGAAAGTGAGGCTTTAGTGATAAATGATATTGAAAGAGGGTTCATGACAAAGATGGTGAACTTGGGGACACTGAGTGGCACCTCATGGTCCCCAGGACATGTCACCCAGCTGTCCAGGAGCAGTGCTGTCCTGTGGGACTCTGCTGCCTCTGCACAGGCTCCTGTGGCATGAGGGTTTGGTGTAATCCTCAGGAAAGCAGGGCCACTGGAATTCCCTGTGAGGCTGTCGACTCCAAGACAAAGGAAATGTGGAAACTTAAAAAAAAAATTAAAAAAAAAAAAGAAGTAGAAATTTCAAATTGAAAAATCAAAGCAGCTGATTCAGCAATGGTGAAACATCTTGTGACGGCGTCAGGAAAATTATTTCCAAACAAAATTCTGGGAAAAAATCAGCTTGATTTTGCACAACCCACAGCTGTCCCAATGGAAAGGCACGTGGGGGTTGTCCATTGGGATGGGGGCATGGAAGCCTGATGGTGCTGCAGGGCCTCAGGAGCACAGCCTGGCAGAGAGGATGGCCCCTAAAATGGGGATTACAGGGCACTGGGGAAATCTGAAATCCAGCCAGGAGCACGGGGCTGTGCCAGACAGGAGCGTGGGATTCGGGAGTGTCTTGTCAGAGTTTCCACTGAGCACCTCGGGCTGGCTGGGGTCTCACATCAGCTCAGAGAAATTAAATTAAATTAAATAACATAAATACTGCCTGAAATGTGCACTCCATCCCTTTCCCTGGGTGTGGAAATGGGGAAGCAGCTGCACATGGCTGCTGTGCCAGGAGTGCTCCTTTATGGTGCATGGGGCAGCAGGGGATGGGGATGGGGATAGGGAAGGGATGGGGATGGCGATGGGGATTAAATTAAATTAAATAACATAAATATGGGGAAGCAGCTGCACATGGTGTCCTTTATGGTTCATGGCCTTGGGGACAGCAGGGGATGGGGAAGGGATGGGATGGGATGGGATGGGATGGGATGGGATGGGATGGGGATGGGATAGGAGTGAGGATGGGGATGGGGATGGGATGGGGATGGGGATGGGGATGGGGATGGGGATGGGATGGGTATAGAAATGGTGAAGAGAAGGGGATGGCGAGGGGATGGGGATGGAGATGGGCATAGAAATGGTGAAGAGAGGAGTGTGGTGAGGGGATGGCGAGGGGATGGGGAAGCCGATGCTGGCGCGGGGCCGTGATTTGCCAATTTGCCGATTCACCAAGGGGAGGCAGGAGCGAGGCACCGCCCCGGCAGGTAACCCCATCCCCCAGCGCCGCCCGCCAGGGAGGGACGCAGCCGAGGCTCCCGCTCCTGAAATTTATTTTAATGTAAACCTAGCTGTAAGGCAGCTTTTTCTCATTTTTAAACTATTTCATATCAATCCTTGGCCTGACATTTGTTTTCTTTGAGTGCGGTGGGGAGCGCGGTCGGCATTGCTGAGGATATCTCCTCTGGAATCTTGGCAGAGGCGGCTCCCTATCTTTGAAGAAACGGCAAATGCAAAACAGAAGGCCGATATTAGAGAAGCATAAACAATTTTTTTTTTCCCCCCGTTAACCCCAGGAGAGGCGCAGGGGCCGAATTGGTGACATGGTGATGGGGGGACAGGGGGGACATTGACCATCCTCGGGCACAGGGCACCTGTCTGGGCTGACCCCAGCATCACTCTGAGCTGGTCCTGTCACCTGTGTTGTCCCCAAGGGCTGTGACCGACCTGGCGGGACAGGGAGCGGTGGCAGCCAGGAAGGTTTGCAGTGGTTGGGGATGGGATGGTGGAGCCAGGGGTGCCCCAACCAAGGTCTTGCATTGTTGGGAGTTAGTAGCCGAGCTCTGGAGTCTGCCCTGAGGAGATGCAGCTCCAAAGTGAAGTGGGAGTGAGGTCACCGGGTGATTTGTCAGAGGGGTTTTGTGGAGGATAACCGTGGGGAGGATGTGCGGGAGCAATGATGGGCGAGCAGGCACAGGCGGCAGTGCTGGCACCTTGCAGATTGCTAAAAAGCTGGAAAAGGAGAGGAAATGGAGATCAAAGGACCCAGCAAAACCAAGGAGACAGCATTTCAAACTCTGACGTTAAAATAGAATCACTGTCAGGATAAACACTGCGAGGCAGGTTCCTGTCTGAGCAGGGATGGGGGATGTTCCTGGTGTTTCAGACAGGAGGAGATGTTCTCACAGCAATTCACACATTTGCTGTCGCACCTGGGCAGGTGCTGAGGGAGGAGTGGAGAGCTCAGGTGGGAAAACCACAGGATGGGGACACCGTGGTGGGGATGCTGTGCCAGGGACTGAGCTGCTGACCAGCAGCACCAGCTGTCCTGGGGCACTGGGAGCTGCTGGCTCCATGCTGTATTTACCGTGGTGCAAGGCCAGCACCTCTTTTCCCTGGGAGAACAGGTGCTGCTGCTGAGGCTCCTTGTTGCACCCAGAGCCACTGAGGGTTCCCCAAGTGCTGTTTTGGGCTCCCACTGCATCCCCTTAGCAGGGTCCCCTTCCATGGGATGGGTGGGCAGGGCTGGAACATCCACAGAGCTGCTGCCCCACATGTCCCATCCCGCAGCCCCCCAAGGGAGCTGCCCCGAGCACCCCACCCCAGAAGGCTCATTACAATGAATCCTGTGACCCCAGCACAAGGCTGGAAGTTTAAATGTCTGTGGTTGATGGCCACTTGCCTGTAAATTCCCTGGGATGGGAATCACTCCCTGCGGGTCCCTCCAGGCTTAGCAGATTTCTTTGCAAAACACCCCTTTGCCTTAGGAAATGTTATTTCTGCACAGGAGCAAGGTGGGTCTGACCTGCAGAGCTCGGGAAAACTCCAACTGCTCCCCACTGCTCCCAGCAGGACCCACCTGTCCCTGGAGCAGGGCTGGCCCAGCAGCACAGGGCCCTTGGAGAGCGATGCCCAAAGCTCCAGCAGCTCCCTGGGGCTCTCAGCCCCTGTCCTTCCTCTGGTGTCTGGGCAAATGCTCCACATCCCACACCAGGAGCCAGGCACAAGCGTCTGTGCTCGGTCATGGTGTGAGCCTGGGTTCACAGAGCAGTATGGACCCTGCACAGCCCCCTGGAAAGGGGTTCCAGCCGAGGGGATGGAGCCCTCCAACACCCTCAGCATCCTCATCCCCACGGCAGCCCAGCTCTGGCTCCTGCTCTGCTCCTCCAGCCCTCAGGGACAGCGTCACCGCTGCCCCCGGGCAGGCCACCATCCCACTGGGAAGAGGAGGAGGAGGAGGAGGAGAGGGGAAGAAGAAAGGAGGAAAAAAAATGAATCCCCACAAAAATGTCTTCATAACAGGAAACGTCTCATAAAATACCTGTGGTTTGGCATGTGTGATCCGACTGGTCAAACTATGCACCTGGCAGGGAACCCTGCTATTAATGCTGCAGCTCTGGTATTTCAGTGCAGGGGAGGCTGGCGGGGGGCTGGGACAGGGGACTTGGGGTGCAGAAACTCCTCTGGGGCCACAGCAAGGGGGGAAATGTCCCTTGGGTCTCTCTCACCTCTGTGGGTGACTTCCCATCTATGCATGGGTGGGGGAACTGCAGCACCACAGTGTGACCGTGTTCACAGGGGTCTGAGGATGAGGGAAGAGATGAGGATCTGACTCCATGTTTCAGAAGACTGGATTTATTATTTTATGATATATATTACATTCAAACTATACTAAAAGAACAGAAGAAAGGATATCATCAGAAGGCTAGCTAAGAATAGAAAAAGAAAGAATGATAACAAAGGTTTGTGGCTCAGCTCTCTGTCTGAGCCAGCTCACTGTGATTAGCCATTAATTAGAAACAACCAACATGGGCTAATCAAAGATCCACCTGTTGCATTCCACAGCAGCAGATAATCATTGTTTACATTTTGGTCCTGAGGCCTTTCAGCTTCTCAGGAGGAAAAATCCTAAAGAAAAGATTTTTCATAAAAGATGTCTGTGACACCCCAGGGATGCTGTGAGCCAGGCTGAGCCTTGCCCCAGGCAGGACCTGGTGTTGCTGCAGCCCCGAGCCAGGGTTTTCCACCCAGACCCAGACCCAGACCCACCCAGCACCGACCCGGCGGTGCCCGCCTGGCTCTCGGGTGCCCACCCATCCTCAGGGATGCCCTCGGCCCCACGCACGCCCGCCGGGGCTGTGCAGAGCAGTTTTGACAGCTGGAGGTGAGGGATTAAGCCCTGAGCCGTGACCTGCGGCTGCGCTCCCGGCACACACGCCCGGGGTCGCTAATCCGCTCGAGCCGAGCCCTGACCCGGGGCCGCGGGATCAAGCGGTGCCCCCGCCCCTGGGGCTGCCATCGCTGTGGGACCTGGACAGCGTGAGCCGTGGGCAGCTGGCACCACGGCCATGCCATGCCATGATCGGCTAAGCCGTGCCATGCCATGCCATGCCATGCCATGCCATGCCATGCCATGCTAAGCTGTGCTGTGCCATGATCTCCTAGGCTGTGCCATGACCTACCATGCCATACCATCCCATACCGTACTGTGCTATGCCATACCATGCCATACCATGCCATACCGCACTGTACCATGCCATACCATGCTGTACCATGCCATACCATCCCATACCATGCCGTACCATGCCGTGCCATGCCATACCGTGCCGTACCATGCCGTACCATGCCGTACCATGCTGTACCATGCCGTACCATGCCGTACCATGCCATACCATGCTGTACCACACCATGCCATGCCTATCCCGCTCCGTCCAGGGCCAGGCTTGGGCACTGTGTGCAGGAACAGGTCCCTGCAGATGGGGTGGGGTGTTTTTTCTTCGTCAAGGAAAATGTTTTCTTGTTCCCTGGGCTGCTGGCGGGCGAGGCTCCGGCTCGGGCTCCGGGTCCGGCAGCGCGTACAGCAGCCTTGGATGGGATCAGGTGTCATGCAGTTAAGGACAGGCTGGTGCCAAGTCTCCCCCGCGCTCCGGCGCTGCTCAGCCGAGCTGCTCCCTGATGCCTTTGGCTTTCGCAGCCCGGCCTGCGGAAACAACGTGCTGTTCTCCCTCTTCATAGCTCACTTTTCGTTTTTGCCTCGGTTTATTATTATTTTTAAAGCATGTGTAGCGCAAAGCAAATCATCGACCTCCCGCTGGAGCCGGGCCAGCCCCGTGTTGGGCTTGGAAATCCTCCCTGCTTTATTTTTTATTGTAAATGACCGGAGGATGGAGCGGCTCGATGGGACACGGCGGCGGCCAAGCCGAGCTCCAGCCCACCCACACGCGCCGGCTGCTCCTGGTGCTTCCCTTCCCTGCATCCCCCCAGCCCCAGACCAGTGTGAGGAGCTTCCCACGGCTCCCCCCAGCCTGGGGACAGCTTCTGCCATGGCCTCCAAAGGTGGTGGCTATGCCTTGTGACCCCAGGGCACAAAATGGGGACAGCTTGGGCATGGGGACATGGACCAGGATGGGATGATGCATCGCCGGTGAGACTGGGCATGCATTTGAAATGCATCAAATTCCCCATCCTGCCTCATCCCTGAGACCCTCTGTGGGGCTGGCATGGATGTGGGGCCGGAGCTGGGGGGAGTGCCAGAGAGCACATGCTGTGCCCCAAACTGACCACGCTTTGACTGCCGGGTTTAAACAAGTTCCCCGTTGTGCCGACCTTCAGTCACAATGGCAGATCCCCCGCGGATCACATATATTGACTTAAAAAATAATTAGCCTCAAAGGGAGCAGGCGCGGGGCCGGCCAGGCCCTTCATTAATATTTAAGTAACAGGGGCCATAAATCAGCTGCAGCTCAGCCAACAGCCCTGGCCGTGTCCATGGGGAAGTGGGGCCATGGTGTTCACAGGAACATTGCCCAGTGCACAGGCATGGGAGTGCTGACATGGGCTCTGTGGGGAGAGTGGGACAGTGTGGGGGGCAGCAGCCCCCTTCCACTGGGAACGGCCAGGAGCACTCCAGGAACACGCTGGGAGCTCACCAGGCCGCCCAGCACAAGCCACGAGCAGTTGCGGAGCGACGGAGGCAGCACGGGCTGGTTGTTTTCCTGCAAGAACAAGGTGACATTTCTTGTCTCTTTTCTCATGGTTTAAGTGTGAGATTTTTTCCCTGTTCCCAGCGCTTTCATGGCGTGCCAAGGGTTTTTAACACGTCTGCTCGCCGCCTGCCAGGGGAGCCGACACTCGCACCGTCAGCGTGGCGGCCGCGGCTCTGAAGCCGTGCCAGGGGTCTCGGTGCTGGGTCGGGGCCCTGCTCCCCCCAGGGCTGAGCAGTGGAGGATTGCTGAGCCCCATCCTGCTCCAGCATCCCCAGAGAACAGCAGGGACCCCTCAAGTGCTGCCCCCGTATGAACCCTCCTGGCTCAGCAGCTCCTGCTGGGCTTGGCTTTGTGTCAAGGGATGGTTTTGGTCGTACTGGAGTGTGCTGGGGGGCTGGAGCTGCCTCTGAAGGACAGCAGCCTGGCTGGACAGTGCCCAGCCTGGTGGCTGCAGTGCCCAGCAGAGTGGAGTGAGCCAGGAAGGGATACAACTGGGACCCCCAAAGCATCTCCCCTGCTCTATGTGGGGAAAAAAATGAATCTCATGGGATTTCTGTTGGCCATACAAGAGCAGGTTCTTGACCCCAGAGCCCAGGAGGACAGGCAGGTGACCCCCAGGAGGATGGGCAGGTGAACCCTGTCTGTCTATCTGTCTGTCTGTCACCCCACACACATGATGGATCTGCCACCACTCACGACCTGCCAGGCGAGATGGGAGCATCGTGTGGCTGCTCCGTGTGATTAATTATCAGTTCATAACACAGGAGATTTCAAGCATGAAAGAGCCTCTCCACAAGCACGTTGTGCACACTTTATCCATCATATGAGACTCCAGATGTTTCCATTTTATTGTTATTAAATCACTGCCTGGAGAGCGCGGGTAGCAGGAGGCCTCCTGCCCCAGTGCCGGGCACGGCTTGGGGGGACAGCTCAGCACCAGAGACCCCTTTTGTGAGGGACACGTACCTGGGGGCTCAGGCCAGGCTCCCCCTGCTGCTCTGCACAGACTGGGGCAGTTGGAATGACCTGGCTGGATCAAGGGGGTGACAAAGGACACAGAGCAGGGAACTCAGTTTTATATCCGATATACAATGAAACCGTGGTCAGATTCCCTTGTCCTCCCTCTCCCTTCCCTCTGGCTCCGTTTTCCCTGCATCCCGCATCTCTCCAAAGGCTGAGGTCTCACAGCAGGAGGATGCAATGCCCAGCAGCAAGGGGCTGAACCACCCCAGGGTGCTGCTCCCACGGCAGGAGGAGCAGGGGTGAATCCAGCCCAGGTGGGAGAGCAGAGAGCGAGGAAGGGAGGGAGGTGAGATGGCGGCACAGGGGTCATACCAGGTAAGGAAAACAAGTAAATAGCTGATTCAGGGGTTTGTTCTCCTCTTTTATTTAACAGAAACTGTATTTTTACAGCTGCAATCCCTTAGAATGGGATTCTTTTCCCCTTAAACAAATCCTTGTAAAATAATGCTTCATAAAAAGAAGCGTTCCTCTCCTCGACCCTGAAGACAGAAAAACAATAATGCCGGCGAGGCCGTGGCCGTGCTGCCAAGGAGGCTGGGGGTGGCTGTCACCCCTGTCCCTGGCAGTGCCACCCAACCCACAGCCACAGCTTTGGTGTCTCAGTGGGAATGGCACCGCTCTGGCCCGTGGCTCTGGTGGGATGGGCAGAGCAGAGCTCCCCTTCCAGCATCTGCCACAGCCACCTGCATCCTCACAGGCTCCATCGTGCTGCTGACGGCAGGGCCATCCCTGTCCCCTCCAGCCCTCAGCTGACTCCCAGACCATTTTCCAGGCACAAGAGCAGCTGTCAAGGCTGCCTCGTCCCTGGAGACTCCAAAAACCTGCCAAGCCCTTGTGGCATCAGGAACAATCCCATGCCAGGGCTCCCTGCTCCCTTGACTTAATTTGCTTTAATTTTGTTTTAATTTGGGTTGTTATTTCTCTAGGCTGCAGCTTGTTCTTTTTTCCACTGCTGCTTCAGCAAAAGCGATTCAGGAAATTCCGATGAAATCCCAGCATGCAGCAGCCCTGCCCCTGCTCCCTGGCAGGACAGGCCAGGAGCTTAATTCTCATTAATAACCACCACAGGTCAATTATTGCGAGAAGGAGGAAAAGCAGCAAAAAGTGCTTTGGTGTCACGTGTTGTTTAGGCTTCTGAAAATAAATGTTCTTTGCAAATCAATCTGTTTGCAGCTCCGCACGTGGAGCTGACAGGGAGAGTTGCTGGAGGAAGAGAATATTTATAAAGGGGGTTTATTTTAAATAAACAGGCACTTAAAGCTGAGGCTGCTGCTCCCATCCCTCGTCCTCTGCGCGAGTTCCTGGCGCTGCCCGCGAAGCGCCGCAGTTGAGCCACAAACGCGGCAAATCTCTGGTTCCCATGTCGTGGGTTTGGCCCAGCACCCATTTGAGAGGCTCAGCACCCATTTGGGAGGCCCAGCACCATTTGGGATGCTCAGCATCCATTTGGAAGGCTCAGCACCCATTTGAGAGGCTCAGCACCCATTTGGGAGGCTCAGCACCCACTCAGGAGACTCAGCACCCCTTCGGGAGGCCCAGCACCATTTGGGATGCTCAGCATCCATTTGGAAGGCTCAGCACCCATTTGGGAGGCTCAGCACCCACTCAGGAGACTCAGCACCCACTCGGGAGGATCAGCACCTATTTGAGATGCTCAGCACCCACTCAGGAGACTCAGCACCCTTCTCTGCCCCCAGGAAAGGCCTGGCTGTGGCAGCCTGTGCTTCCCACAGGGTCCCAAGTGAGAGGAGCCCCTGCTCACTTGAAGGATGTGAAAGCAATGCTGGGCTCAGTGGGCTGCAGGTCTCATCTGCCTTTTTCCTGCCTCTTATATTGGTTAAAAATCTATAAGGCTTGTGAGAGTTACCTCAGACACTCAGGGCAGCTTCTGTAAGACTCCACTGGGCACCTCTATGGCTGGTTACAGTGCAAGATGAGGGAAGAGCCTTGAGCTGTGCCAGGAGACGTTCAGGTTGGACATCAGAAAGAATTTCTCTTTGGAAAGGGCCTTCAGAAACTGGAAGGGGCTGCCTTCTGGAAGGGAAATGGTGGAGCCCTGGAGGTGCCTGAGGAACAACTGGATGTGGCACTCAGTGCTCTGGGCTAGTGGTAAGGTGGGGATCAGTCACAGGTTGAGCTCCATGGACTTCCAAGACCATTTCCTACCTCAATGATTCTAGGATTCTATTCTACAAACTGTATTTACCATGCATCTCTCTGCTGTGGTGTGTCAGGAAGGGCAACACCTTCAGGATATCTGCTCCACCAAAAGATAAATTGAAGGGAGCCCTGCTCACATGGGGATCATTCCCGGGCTCCCAGCTGGTCCTGGTGAGGGGGATGTGTTCCCAATGTCACTGTTGCTTTGTCTGCAGGAGCCGTGGGAGCAGGATGCTGCCGGACGTCGCGGCGCTGCCGGTGCTGCTGGGCGCGCTGGTGATGGCGATGGGCCCCGGCTCGGCGGCGGGAGGCGGCGTGGGGGGCTACGCTCAAGTCAAGTACATGCAGCCCATGGTGAAGGGACCCCTGGGACCCCCGTTCCGTGAAGGCAAAGGGCAGTACCTGGGTAAGGGATGCACTCTGTGCGAGGACATGGGGCAGTGGGAAGGGGACGTGGCAGCTCACAGCCATTGGGCACTTGTCATCTCCACTCTCCAGGCTCCTGGAAGCTGCCTGGCACAGCTGAGGGTGCTGCTGTCCAAAACACTTGGCCAAGCATGGCCAGATCATTTGGGTCTTTAACCCAGTGCAAAAGAACAGGGTGGATACGGCTCAGCCGGGAAATGAAGCCCTTTGCTGGGACTGGGAGGGCACCTTGGTCTGGGAGCCAGGGCACACAGGGGACCCTCCAGCCTCTGGCTCCTGCCCTGCTGCCCATCCCCAGCAGCAGGAGGCACAGAAGCCCCAGCACTCTCTGTCTCTGCCTTTCCCTGCTGTTAAACCTGAGCTGTCCTGGCAAGGCTTTTTCCACTCCTCCACCTATTCCGTTTCCCTGTCTGCATTTTGCACCAGCTGGGAAAGGAAAGAGTGCCAAGGCTGGAGCTGGGACCCAGCCTGGCAAGGGAAGAGCAGGAGAGAGACATTTCCTCTCTCGGAGAGCAGCGACCAGAAACTCCAGACGTGTTGAATCGCTCCCCACTGAGTGATGTGCACCCAGAGGGGCAGAGGCACCCGGGTCAGTGCTCCACACAGCCAGGGCTCCAGCACCCCCAGCCTTCTGTAATCCCCTGTCCCCAGCTGCCCTTCCTGTACCCACCCCAGTGCTGGCACCACCACGGGATGGGGCACTGCTGGGCTCAGGTTTCCAGACCGGCCAGGTCAGTGCTTGGCCCTTGGGAAGAGCCACTGGAGCCTCCCCACGGGCTGTCATAGACCTGGAGCCTCCCAGGAGCTGAAGTCTTGGCTCTGGGAGGAGAAACCAGAGAAGGCTGAGCCACCGGAGGCTGATTTACTGGAGGGCTGAATGGCTTATCAGGAGTTCAGCCCAGCACATGTGTCAGAAAACACACAGCAAAACCTGGAGCCGAAGTGTGCTACAAGCCCCCCCTCCCTGCCCCCTTCCCAGCTGTTGTAAAGCTGCTCCCTGAATCCCAGCCAGAGCCAAAACCTTCCAGCGTAGCACAGGAACACTTCAGCTGCTGGTGGGACTGGATTCAAATCTCTCCCTGCTGTTCTCCCTTCTTTTTTCCCTCCTTCCTATGCATGGGAGTGACTTGCATTGCCTCTGAGCAATGGTGCCTATGGTGGGGAGAGCAGAGTGTGCCAGGCTGGGGCAAGGAGGGGTTTGGACAGGCAGAGGGGACACTGAGGCAGGGCAGAGCACAAAGGTCCCTTGGACATTACTCCTCTAAACCCCTTGGGAAGGAGAGGACAGGTGGGGGACAGGAGAGAGGGACGCAGGGACAGCTGCAGCCCGAGCCACCGGCTGTGGGGCCGCACAGAGGCAGCTGGGGAAGCCGGTGCCTCCTGGATCCCACCGAGCTCCCATCTCTGCTTAACCTCTAATTTGGCAAGGAAAATCCCTGCTGGCCTTCTGCCCTGCTCGGGGAGCTCAGCTGACTGGCCGCGACGGCGCAGGGCTGTGCCGTGCCCCTGAGGGTTACCCCGACCTGGGGGAGCTTTGTGGGGCCTCCGGCTGCCCCAGCCTGGCCCCGGGGCTGGGGGTTCCCTCCTGCTCCAGGTGCCATCTGTGAGTGACAGGTTTCCTCAGGGTGCCAGACACCTTTTCTCACCCAAAGATAGCTGCACCAGAGCACAGAGGGAGCTCAGGGGAGGAGATGCCGCTAAATGCTGAACTGCTCAGAACATTGAAGCAGAGATTTGCACATTGGGAGTTTATTTTGGCTTGATTTCAACCATGTCGATGGCCCTGCAGCCAGGTAAACCCACGAATGGGTGTTGTGCTGGGGCACCCACTGCTGGGAGACAGCATGAGAGGTGCTGAAACACTGATCCCACACAACATCCCTGTGAGCCTGTGAAACTCTCTCACGAGACAGAGCTTGGCAGCAGCTCTGGAACAAGCTCGGCCGGGCTCCGCCACAGAGCAGCCAACCTCTCCTTCCTGCAGTGTCATCTGGCCCTGCTGGCCAGACCCGCTGCTGGCTGCTCATGGCTGGGAACCACTTCCCATTCTGCTGGATTGTTCCTCTGCTGTGCTGCTGGGTCCCTTCTCCAGGCAGGAAGGGTCCTTACTGGGATTAATACAGCTCCAGATTAATACAGCACCCAGCTGGCCGTGTCCATGCCCCTCAGGAGCTGGGATGCTCCGTGGTGGCAGCTCCCAGGGGTCATTCCTGCCCTGTGCCCCTCCTGCTGCCCCAGCTGGCTCTGTCAGCATTCACAGCAGCCCAGTTCAGGCGTCGAGGGGAGCACAGAACCCCACGCTGGTGCTGTGAAGTGCAGAGCTCCGAGACGTGTCTGTGGTAAGACATGGGCTTTTGAAATCGGACACCAGTGGGGCTGCAGTGTCCCAGTTTCTCCGCGCTGCCGGCCCCGGTTTGGTTTTCCCGTCTGCTTTTTTGGCCGCCTGCAAGCTGGCAGCTCCCGCCTGGCGTTTCTCTCCGCTGCCTTGTGTGAGAGAGTGTGTGTGTGCTTTTTCCTTCCTTCGTGGGCTCAGCTGTAGATCCTTGTTCAGATTCCATGCAAAATGACCTAGAAAACTAATTCGTTTCAAACCGTTGCAAGAAAATAAAAAATTAAAAAGAAAAAGTGGGGGGAGAAAACACATTGAAATCATTTACTGGAGAATTTTTTTCCAGAATCCAAACCCCAGAAATAGTGCAGCGCTGCACACCTCCCTTGCCCTTTTTTCCACACCGTTTTCCTGGGTGAGGAGCAGAAGTTTGCAGAAATCCAGTGGCAGTGTCATGACAGACAAGTATTTCCTTCATCAAGAGAGCCAAGTGACCACAGCTACAGCTGGGGACGTGGGCCAGGCTTTGATTTATAGATAAGCTCTAAAAATGTTTCCATTACCCAAGGAAAACACAGCAGCACCAGGCTGGGAAGGGCCAGAGCTAATTGCTGTGTTCAGGGCAGGCAAAGCCACCTCTGATGCTCCGGGAGCTGTGCCTGCTGCTGCCACAGTTATTCTTTTCACGTGTCTCAAATCTCCCATAAGCTTTTCCCGTTGACTGAGGAAATCTCCGTGCTGGCGGATCCCAGCACCACGTGTGTCCGTGCTCCCAAAGCCCAGCTTGGCTCACTGAGGGGGCCAGACTGGCAGACCTTGTATCCTGCTCCCACCCCAGGCAGGATCCATCCCTATCCCAGGAACTTGTACATATAAATCTCTTCCCAATTGCAGATTTGATTTAAATTCACCCAAAATGTCATAGCCCTTTCCTCTGCCTTTTGCATTTCTCACCATCATCATGTGTTCATGTGACTGTCGAGTATTTCCTTCATTTCAAACTGCCCAAAAAAAGAGTTTGTCAGATTTATTCTTTCTCACCCTTTCCTGGTGTCACGTGGGAGGTGACACCCTGCCTGGGCCAGCCTCGAGGAGTTATTTATGCTCACGTCTGTGCTTTCCATGCTGAGCTGTGGTGGGCATGTCATCTGCCTCTCCTTGCCTTTGGAGTCTCTCAGCCCATTAGTTTCTTTCTTATATCCGTTTGCAAAAGACCTCAATAAATTCTTGAAATGTCAAGTGGTTGCGGCCTATTCCCAGCTGGGCTGACTCATTTGGACGGAGCTGAGGCTGCATTTCCCTCCCAGCTCTTGGCTTCTGCTCCATCCCCAGAGCTTTTTTGCTTTTTGGTTTTTCTCTGCCTTGCTGGACTCGGGAGCTGTGCCAGCAAGCACTGTAGGCATGGCCTAAGCCATACATCCATTGCCTCCTCAGGCTCTGGAGTACATGTCCAAGAGTTTTCTTTTTAATCCAAAAGGATTAAAGGTCTCCCAAGGCCCTGGACTCGCGGGACGGGGTGAGGGATTATCCCCAGTCTTGGCTCGCTCTGTCGCCATCCTCTCAGCTGAGCCCAGGCAGGAACAACTGAATCCCACGGTGCTTTCGAGGCCGCTGGGAAGTGAGGCAGCAGGAGGTTTGAATCCAGCTCCAAAACCACCCTGCAGTAACTCATCACAAAATAGCCCTGCCAGAGCTGACAGCAAGCACTGGCACCTTCCATGGTGGCACCTGACATCATGGAGGGATGTGAAACTGGAATGAGAGAACTCTGGGCTTTGGCTTCATCTCAGGACAGCCCTACTGATGATGTGGGGGCCCAGGAGGCTGCTGTGGCCATGTTTCAGTGGAAGGGTCCCTGTTCAAGCCCAGCCCAGGCCATTCAGAGACCCCAGCTCCAACATCCCAAGGACACCTTGCCCACGGCCAGCTCTAGTGACACTCTGTGTCTCCTCTCTCCACAGACATGCCACCAATGCTGCCCATGGACCTCAAAGGCGAGCCAGGACCGCCAGGGAAGCCCGGCCCTCGGGGACCTCCCGGGCCCCCCGGCTACCCGGGAAAACCGGGCACGGGGAAGCCGGGAATGCACGGCCAGCCTGGGCCTGCTGGGCCCCCGGGCTTCTCGGGCATTGGGAAACCCGGCATCCCAGGCCTCCCCGGGAAGGCGGGTATGAAAGGGATGCCCGGAGCCAAGGGCGAGCCCGGCATGCGTGGGGAGCAAGGGCCGAGGGGCCTGCCCGGCCCGCCGGGGCTGCCCGGCCCAGCCGGCCTCTCTGTCAATGGGAAGCCGGGTCCCCAGGGCGGCCCCGGCCTGCCCGGCTTTCGGGGAGAGCCTGGCCCGAAAGGAGAGCCGGGTCCCCGCGGAGAACGAGGGATGAAGGGTGAAAACGGCGTGGGGAAGCCAGGCTTACCGGGGCCCCGGGGGAACGGGGGCCCTCCCGGCCCCGCGGGGCCCCCCGGGCCGGCCGGCATTGGGAAGCCTGGCCTCGATGGGCTGCCCGGAGCGCCCGGGGACAAGGGCGACATGGGTCCCCCGGGCGGGCCGGGTGTCACCGGGGAGCCCGGCCCTGTGGGGCCGCGGGGACCCCCCGGGATCGATGGGATCGGGGTCCCGGGCGTCGCGGGGGTGCCGGGGATACAGGGCCCCATGGGACCGAAGGGAGAGCCCGGGATCCGCGGCCTTCCTGGGTTGCCGGGCCCCACGGGCTATGGGAAGCCGGGCATGCCCGGCCTGAAAGGAGACCGCGGGCAGCCCGGGGCACAGGGAGCCATCGGCGATAAGGGGGAGCCCGGCGTTGATGGCGAGCCGGGCGAGCCAGGCCCTGCCGGCATCATCGGCCCGCCGGGCCCGCCGGGGTCCATGGGGCTGCCGGGCAAGCACGGGCTGCCCGGCCCCAAGGGGGACGTGGGGCCGAGCGGGCCCCCGGGAATGCCGGGGATACGCGGCGACCAGGGCCCGAACGGCTTCGCGGGGAAGCCGGGGGTGCCGGGAGAAAGGGGCCTGCCCGGGTCACTGGGACCTCCCGGTCCGACGGGCCCCAAAGGTGAACCGGGGTTCATCGGCCTTCCGGGGGTGCCGGGATTAACGGGCGGCCCCGGGCCCAAAGGGGACGGTGGGATCCCGGGGCAGCCGGGGCTGAGGGGCCCCTCCGGCATCCCGGGATTGCAAGGACCTGCTGGGCCCATGGGGCCTCAGGGGTTACCAGGCCTGAAAGGGGAGCCCGGGCTCCCTGGCATTCCCGGCGAGGGGAAGACCGGCGAGCCTGGCCTGGCCGGACCCATCGGCCCACCCGGAATGCCAGGAACGCCGGGGCTGAACGGGCCACCAGGGCCACCGGGGCCACCCGGGCCACCAGGAGCGCCAGGAGTGCTGGACGAGACGGGCATCGCGGGGCTGCACCTGCCGGACGGTGGCGTGGAGGGGGCTGTGCTGGGCAACGGGAAGCCGGGCAAGCCACAGTACGGCAGAGGAGAGCTCGCTGCCCGCATCGCGCCGGCCTTCACTGCCATCCTCACCTCCCCCTTCCCCGCGTCCGGCATGCCCGTCAAGTTTGACCGGACCTTGTATAACGGGCACAACGGCTACAACCCGGTCACCGGGATCTTCACCTGCCCCGTATCCGGAATCTACTACTTTGCCTACCACGTGCACGTCAAAGGGACCAACGTTTGGGTGGCTCTGTATAAGAACAACGTGCCGGCCACCTACACCTACGATGAGTACAAAAAGGGGTACCTGGACCAGGCCTCGGGCAGTGCCGTGCTTGAACTCAAGGAGAACGACCAGGTCTGGGTACAGATGCCCTCAGACCAGGCCAATGGGCTGTACTCCACGGAATACATCCACTCCTCCTTCTCCGGGTTCCTGCTCTGCCCCACATAACAGCTGTTGGGCACGTTTCCTTTTCACCCACTTTAGCCATAAACTTTTTTTTTTTTTGATAAAAAAGTGTTTTAAAATTAATACAAAAAAGAAAAATCACTGGGAAGAACATGCAAGACATTGTCATGGGACCTTGCTTCACGCTGTTTGATCCATGAGTCAAGAGGGTAATCGGGAAGGAGACATCTATCCATCTATCTTTCTTTTTTTGGGGGAGGGAGAAGGGAGGGAGGGGAGCGACTTCCTCAACAAAGCATATTTGGAATAAGTACCCCAGTGACTGGACATCAAACACAGGAACATGCCTGGGATGGCAAGGATCTGGCTCTGTGATCCAGAGAGGAAGACCAGACCCCCATGGTCTGTATCAAGTGCCCTCATTTCCCATTTGGAATGCTCGATAAATAAATCCAGCTGTGTCATGGCTGATGTGCTGGTAACCAACGCAGGGTCCCAGGCACTTACACAAACCCATACAGCAGCAGGGATCCACGCTGGATTGAGAAATTTCCTTCCAAACCATCAGATGCCCAAGTTCCAGGCTCGCTGACGCCTGTTTTTCCAGACTGTGCTTTGGGGCAGTCTCTCCGATTCACTCCAGATTCAGTGTGGTTGGATTTATAATCCTAAAGAGTGGAACACTTTGCATAAGCACCTTCTTCTAAGAAGTAAATATTATTTTTAACCCTCCCCCACAGCACCTTTAGGAATAAAATCATCCAGGCACTGGTACCTGGGAGGATGCCATGACCGGTTCCAAAGGCGGTGAGGGAAGCTGGGACCCCGTGATGAACAACGATCTGCTCTCTCCTTTCACCTGCTGGGAAGTCCAAGGGCTGGTCCTGTCCCGTCTGTCTCTGCAGCCCAAAGACTTGCTTGGCCTCAGGAGCATCTCTGCCCACACAAGGATGGCAGTGCAAGCCCAGCTCACGGTGCTGCCAGCTGGTGTGACATAAGGAAGTGCCACTGATGGACAACTTGCTTTTCCTGTCTCACTATTTTGGGATGTGTGAACTCTTGCATTGGCGTCCCCCCTTCCTCTGGGGATCTTGGAATTAAGACAAAACAGTGCTGGTTCTAACTTTCCACACAGTGATTTCACCACGGTGCTATGACCCATTGAAGAACATCACTTACAAGTGTAGTGCAATACCTGTGACAGGGCAGCAGCCCAGGGGCCACTCTGTGACTTAGGTTAAAGAAATCAACATTTGCCTGTTGTTACCACTTTGTCTCTCTAATGCTTGGAGCATTACTGACCTGAGCATGAGCTGCAGGGCTCTGGGCCAGGCATGATGGCACTGCCCCACACAGATCCTGTGGCTTTGCAGGTTTTCTCACAGTAGAACAGTCACTGCCACTTCCAGGACAGGGATGCTGCTCATCCCAGGCCAGGAGCACGCTGCTGAATCAATCCATGTGCATTTCCCACTGCATGTCCTTCTGCAAAGGCACATCCCTGAGAAACAGCAACAATTCGGTCACCAGCTCTGACCTTTGCATTTTCCCAAAGCCTGTTTGATGGCCAAAGAAACGTAGCAAGACTGGGACTGGGCTTGTTTTCCAGATGGACTCTATGAGATATTTAAACAACTTTTCTTTTCCTATTTCTGTTTTGCTTGTTTGTTTTCTCCTCAAGCCTGTCCTGTGATTCTGCCTCTTGCCATTCAGGCCTTCCTTTTAAAAACTCACCTACCCTGAAATTTAGAAACACAAGAAGGAAATTTGCAGTTGGAAGGCCAGTGCTTTGGGCACTGCCTGTTGGGGCTGTGTGTCCCCTCCCTGGGATTTTTCCCTGTGAATTTCTCTCCTTAAAGCTGCAAGTTTCATGCAGAGATGAACCTCCAAGCTGGAAGGTGTCTGATCCCACTGGACATTTTTAACTCCTGAGGGCATGGCCAGGACCATTTGGGTTGTGATCCCAACAGGTTATTTCCCAGCAGGAACAGTCCCTTAAATTAAAAGTGGAAGCTCAGATGATTTTTCCAGGCCCAGGTTTGGTAGGAGAGGATGCTGGGAGGGGACTTGGCTCCTTTTCTCTGGAGAATAGAGGGATTTGAGCTGGCCCAGCCTCGTGCAGGGCCAGGAGCTGCCACGCCTGGTGGGAGCTTCATCCTGCTCCTCAAAGCAACTTATTTATACTGTGCCTAACCTACAGCCCATCTCTTCTTGTTCTGTTCTGCTTCATTCCAAACTTCTTGTTCGAGCTGGCAAAAAGCAACGACCAAACTCCTCACTGTAGCCACCCCCAGATGAAGTTTGTGCTGTAGATAACAGTTTTGTAATTCCACTTTCCTATCACGTGCAGAGCAAACCCATAATCACCCCTAGCAGCTATTTAACCTCTTACATTTACACACTAATGGAAAGCAAAGATATTACACGCACATAGTTAGGCTAAAAAAAAAATAAACGATGCACAGGATGAGGGAGGCTGTTCACTCTCCAGAAGGATTTTTTTTTTTCTGGAATATTGAGTACACATTAGCCAGCAGAAAGGATTATTTTCTGTCGTGTGTGTGAGCGCGTGGGATTTTGGTTTCAATCACAAGAATAAAAAAGGTTGGGTTGGATGAGGTATGTCTATTTTTAATGCTGAAAACTGCATTACAATGTGCATTTTTATATACAAATTCTTACTATTTTTTTTAAATTTGCCTCTAGTATCTTCATTTCTAACCTAGTATATAGAGGTTTTTAGTTTTGTAAATACTTATTACATGCACTGTCCTAGTAAAAGTTGGTTTAAAATGCACTCTTTGTGACCCAAAACTGACCTGCTCTTCACAACTAAAACTGCAGTACTTGATTGTATTGACAAACATCAATAAAACTTATTGTATAGAGGTGGGCTCAGCTGTGCTTTGTCCTGGGTCTTGCTCTGTCTCATACACACTCTATTTCCACCTCAAATGATCTTGCTCATTCCCAGCAGATTCCCTAACTGATATCCTTATGCAAAATCACTGCATGTTTCTTGTGATTTAGGAAAATACTCCTGTCTCCAGAAATCCAGTTTTAGAAATGGTTGAAACCCAGATCCTTGCAGCCTGGTGATTATTAATTTCAGGGACTGAAGTTAAAGTCTTAGGGATTCTCTTTCCCTTCTGTGTGGTTTTTTCCATTATTTTTTTATCCTACATCCCACACCTTGTGCACAGCCACCATCCTGAGCGAGTCAGGAACACTCAGGACTGGTGAATCCCTTGCACCTTCACAGACTCACAGTCCAAAGAGAAGAAAATGTGTTTTCCCACCTGATCTCACCTTAAGGGGTGAAACATTTCCAGGGAGACTTGGAACACACAGCTCACTCCAAGGAGGAAGCCATCCTCCTGCTGCCTTTCACGAGGCTCCCAGTGCATTCCCATCATCACATGCTGGATTCCAGCACCTGAACTCCTTCCACAGGCTGAGAAGGAAAAGGGATCTTTCCAAAGGCCCTCCCTGCAATGTCAGCTCACCCTTGTAGCAAGAACCACTCCTGGTCCTCTTGGCACTGAGGATGCACAACTTCATGACTTGAGTGAAAACACAGCAGTGGCTACTTAACAAAGGTAACTGAGGGATTTTACTTCTTTCCAAGGAAACTGAAGGGTTTAGGACACATCTAAATTCAGGCTCAAAGAGCTCCAGTCTTTAAACAGGAGCTCTTTGCTTGTCAGGAGTTCCAAACATTTAAAATTACAAAGCTGCTTTAAAAGAAAAATATCTTCTTTTAAATAATTACATGAATCTGGTTGTCCCTCTGGCAGAATAATGTGGAAAACCCGATATTTTACAGCTCAGATCTGCAGCACAATACAAAAATATACAACAGACCAAAATTCCACATGTTCCCAGGACAAGAATCCATTTATACAAGGAAAACCCATTATAGCATCACACAAAAGACTGGCACTTGAAGGAAGCAGACAAGAGGGAAAGCTGGAAGGACCTGTGGCAGCCAGATTCCCACATGTGCATGCAGCCTGACACAGCCACCACGTGCTGACACCACTGGGGAGCACCACAGCCACTTCCCAGTGTCACAAGACATGCTGGAGAAATAACAAGAGTTACACTGTCACATTTAAGTTTATAAACATTTCCATGTGATGACTTTTTGTTTTCAATTATTAAAAGGCTTCCAACCCTTTCTAGATGTGCCATTCCCAAGCTGGTTTTCCCTTTTTGAGCAGCTCCACTAGGAAAAGGTTTTCAATGTGAGGTTCTGGAACACAGCTGTGCTAGAATGTTCTGGGCCACCAGCACCAGCTTCTTTTCAATATTGATGTCCCCAATTAACCCACCTTTCCCTTTAATTCTGGGGCAATTTTTACCAAGTACAGAGGCTGAGGCTGTGATAAATTAACTCCTGCATCCTGCTCAAGTCACTTTTGTGACTGACTGCAGCAGAACCAGGAATTCTATCCCTGCACTCCATAGGAGCTGGACTCTTATGATCCTTGTGGGTCCCTTTCACTTTGGGGTATTCTGTGATTTAAACAGGAATCTCACTTGGTGCTCTGGGCATATACAAGACTGTAAAAATACAGAATACGTAGATTAGGAACACAGGAGCAGCCAGAGTGGCTGCAGCAGTGTGACAGCAGCAGGTGCCTGTTGGATCACAGGGCCAAGGACACAGGAGGAGCAGCAATTGGTGACACCCTCTCCCAGCAAGGACAATGAGCCAGCTGGGATTGTCTGCAGGCATCAAAGGTCTCTCACAGAGCCATCAGCAATGCAAAGAAATCCCTTTTCTGGCCTTTCTTATTCTGCCTTTAAGGCAACAAATGTCCCCAGAAATCTGTGCTCCATTATCCTAACTCAGCACAGGTGACTCCTATGACATCCCTTATCTGGCCAGCTGACAATGACCTGCTGCTGTACCAGGGGTGTGGAGACTGGACAAGCCACTGACCACCAAAACACAGCCCACGGACACATGAGCAGAGGAAAACAAGGAAAAAGTCCATGGATTCAGACACCTGCCACAACTGCAATGACAAATGGCACAATGGTGGACAAAGCAAGCAGCAGAAATCCATGGAAAATGAGACACTTGTGTACACTCAGGGAGCTGCAGCAACTGTCCAAGTGCAGCCATTTCTCAGCTGACCCTTGACTGAAGGGGATGTCCCCTCTTTCCCAGGCTGGCTCCTGCTCCCAGCTCCCAGCTGACAGCAGCAGGCATCTTCCCCTTCCCAGCTGAGGCTCACTGGCGTGGGCCGACGGCGCGGATCCACCGCTGGGTCTGACCAGGGAAGCAGAGCTGACCATCCCTCTGCCTTCAGCAAAGCCCTGGGGCTGCCCTGGAGCTCAGAGCCGCTGGCAGTAGAGTTCATAGAGGCTCTTGGCCATCCTCTGGGTCTCCTGGAAAGCCTCACAGCTCTGCTCCCAGCTCGGGGGCACCTGCTCCTCGCCGTAGTAGGCGCCGGCGATGGCGCCCGCCATGGTGGCGATGGTGTCCGTGTCCCCCCCCAGGGAGATGCAGTAGATGATGGTTCTCTGCAGGGCGTTGTAGTGCTCAGGAATGTCAGGGTCAGCGTCCATGCAGCGCAGGAAGGAGTAAATGGCAGTGGGGACGGAGCGCAGCGCAGCGATGCCATTGCCTGCAACACACCCTGTCAGCACCCTCTGCCTTCCTTCCTTTCCCTTCCTACTGGTGACTTTCCATTATATCACAGATTTTACCAGGAAAAAGTGCAAAAGTTTGTCCCTCAGAAACCCCCCAGCTCCCCAGTGCTACCCACTGCAGAGCAATTCCCAGTTACCCCAGTATAGCCTGGCCACACACATCTACTTATTCCCATTCAATATGCTGACCCAATAGCCCTTAAGAGTCTTGGAATGTTAAGAAACATTATGCAAGGTGAGTTTCCCTTAGCAAGACATTTTTTTCCTATCAATACACAGAGGAAATCACTGGATTGAGACTCAGAATTCCTGACTGGTGAGCACAGGCTGCTTTTCCAGCATACCCTGTGCCTGACAGGCAGCACAAGCTGAACAGGAATCTCGGGCAACACGCATCTACCAGGCTTGCTGAGTTAGCCCTGCTTCCAGCTCTCCTGAAAAAGGTACTCACCCAACTCAAACAATACATCTGCTTTGGGAACACTGCTGAGCTCCAAAAATTCCTTGATTTTCTTGAGACGCCTGGAAAATGGTAAATCCTCAAATCCCAGCCTGCAAACAGAGAGGGCAGTGAAGAGGAGAGAACGTGAAGAGCCAGAACAAACCACCAGAGCAGGGTTGGGGCTTTCCCCAAGCTACTCACGCTCGAGCATCACTGAGAGATTTGTCATCGGCCTCCACGTGCTCCATGTGGCTGATGAGCTGCTCCAGGAAGGTTTCCCTGCTGAGCCCCTCCTGCAGTGCCAGGTGCACAGCCAGGGCCTGCAGGATGGCCCCGTTGTAGCCCAGGGAGTTGGCGTGGGTCAGCTCCGCGCTGAGCTTCGCAAACTGCAGAGAAACCCCGGTGTCAGCAGAGCTTCTGGGACACCCCCCTGGCAGCAGGGACGCCCAGAGAAGCCCAGAATGTTCCATTAATACCTTCTTGACATCCTGGATGTCGGAGTAGACGAGGGGGATGCCGGCCACCCTCATGGCGCCGCCGTTCCCGTAGGAGCCCTTCCCGTTGAACTGGGCTCTCGCGGGCTCAAACACGTCACTGCACTTGGGGCTCAGGAGCTTCTTGAAGACATTGACCACAGCCATCCCATAGCCCCTGTTGGGCTCCTTCTTGTACTCCTCAGCAAACCTGGTGTGGGCAGGGGGAAACACCCCAAGGGTTTGGTCTGTTAATGGGATTTGTGATTGGAGGAAGCCTCGTGCTAAAGGGAATTAATAACACACACCTAAATCAGGGACAGTCAGGGCTCAGATTCAGTTCTGCAGGAAACAATTCCCAAAGAACAGTGTGAAAGAAGGATGTATAAACATCACCTTCCATAACCCACTTGTTTCCCTCTCAGCTCTGCCTCAAAATAGAAGCAAACTAGAAACATTTCCGTGGGTCACAACCACAAGGAAAGTCTTTTGTTCAAGTTCAATGGAAGAGTTTTCTAAACAAAGAAATGCTTTCCCTTAAGTGGAACCAAATGCTCTCAGGGCTAGGGATTCAACAGGGAAACGGATCATAAACAGAGTCAAGCTGAGCTCACTCCTATTCCCTCACTAAATTAAGGGCAGTGCAAACATAAATAGCAACAAATAAACATGAAACAAAATGTTTCTGGAATCTCCAAGCATTTCCTCCCCAAAGGTGAACACACACAAGGCTGACACACACAAGGCTGACACACAGCTGTGCTGCCCTGTCAAGGCAGCTTCAGACTCCACACTGCAGCTGATGCTGCTGCATGGTCCGAGGCATGGCAAAGCAAAAGGATTAACAAACTAAAGGATTAACCACCTATTAGTAATTAGCATTAGTCTGCCTCAGCCTCTGTCCCCTTCCACAGACAGTCACAGTGATGGTCACACCTTCAGGAAGCCTCATGCTCACCTCTTGGCCATGTCAACCTCATCAAACTCCTGCTTGGCCAGCAGTGACTGCACCACCGACCTGCTCATGGCCGTGTCGTCCGTGTAGGGCAGCGACTCTGCAACGGGAGGGCCAAGAGTCACACCAGGACAAACTGCTCCTGCCCCCTGCCAGCACCACCCTCATCTCCAGGGCCTGATTGCCACAAGTTGTCTGGGACAGCTGTGGCTGCCCATGGATCCCTGGAAGTGTTCCAGGCCAGGTTGGACGGGGCTTGAAGCAACCTGAGACAGTGGAAGGTGTCCCTGTCAGGGCAGGGGCTGGCACTGGATGATTTTTAAGACACCTTCCAACCCAAACCTGTCTGGAATTTAAGTTCCTTGGCACTTTGAGGTTGACAGTGGTTATCAGAGTAATGACACAGCTAGGGAGCTGCATCCACAGCTATAATGACACAGAATATACTTCAAGGTTAGTAAGAGCCAGGTGAAGATGTCTGACATCCAGAGGTATATATGGACAAGAGTCAGGCCAACACAGAATCACAGATTTCCAGTATGCTTTAGGTTGGAAGGGACCTTAAAGCCTATCCTGTTCCACTCCCTGACATGGGCAGGGGCACCTTCCACTGTCCCAGGGTGCTCCAAGCCCTGTCCAGCCTGGCCTTGGACACTTCCAGAGATGGAGCAGCTGCAGTTTCTCTGAGCAATCTGTGCCAGAGCATCATCACTCTCATGGGGAACAATTCCTTCCCAATATTCCCTAAGGAATCCCTCGGGAATCAGGAATGGGTGTTGAACCCCCACAGCACAGGGGCACAGGACAGAGCAGGGCAGGGGACAGCCAGGGCAGTCACAGCAGATACCCCACACCAGGTGAGGGGTAAGCACTGCGGGCACCCACGTTTCGGGGGAGCTGAGGGGTTGGGGACTCTGCAGGTTGGGCACCCTCAAAGCCCAGTCCTGCGTGTGCTGAGGGAGTGGGACACAAACACCCCAAAGCCCAGTGCTGGGGGTGCTGAGGGAGTGGGACACAAACACCCCAAAGCCCAGTCCTGGGGGTGCTGAGGGAGTGGGACACAAACTGGACCCCAAAGCCCAGTCCTGGGGGTGCTGAGGGATTGGGACACAAACTGGACCCCAAAGCCCAGTCCTGGGGGTGCTGAGGGAGTGGGACACAAACACCCCAAAGCCCAGTGCTGAGGGTGCTGAGGGAGTGAGACACAAACACCCCAAAGCCCAGTCCTGGGGGTGCTGAGGGAGTGGGACACAAACACCCCAAAGCCCAGTGCTGGGGGTGCTGAGGGAGTGAGACACAAACACCCCAAAGCCCAGTCCTGGGGGTGCTGAGGGATTGGGACACAAACCCCCCAAAGCCCATCCCTGGGGGTGCTGAGGGATTGGGACACAAACACCCCAAAGCCCAGTCCTGGGGGTGCTGAGGGAGTGGGACACAAACACCCCAAAGCCCAGTGCTGGGGGTGCTGAGGGATTGGGACACAAACACCCCAAAGCCCATCCCTGGGGGCGCTGGGGTCTAACCCGAATCTCTGGGGTGCCGAGTGCCGTGCACAGCGGGGTGTGTGAGGGGGCACCGGGGCACATCCCCCGCTCCCCGCCGCGCTCCCCCCCTCGCACCTCCACGTGCGCTCCCAGCCGCCTCCCCTCCCTCCTCAGGCGGCGCCGGTTCCAGCCCTTTGAGGAAACTCAGCAGCTCCGGCAGCTTCACGACGCTTCTGCCTTCGAAAACAGCTCCCAGGCAATCCCCCAACAACGCCCCGGCCAAGCAGCCCCGGAACCGAGCGAGGCCGGGCCGGGGACGAGCCGGGAGCCGCCCGGCGCCTGAGGCCGGACCCGCGGCCGCCATCTTGCCGCGCGCGGCGCCTTCTTCCCCCCGGGCCGCCAGGGGGCAGCGTGGGCCGAAGGGGCTCCGCGCACAGTGCTGCCCCCTGGCGGCCCGGAGGACCGAGGCGCCGGCAGCACAGCCCTGCTCCCTTAAATCCCTCCTGGAATCCAGCTGGATTTAATCGCCGCGGAAGACAACTGGGGACAGGCCCTTTATTGTTTATAAATCTCCTCGGAGCGCGGGAGGCTGTAAACATCATCCAAGGGCCAGACAGTTATAAAACAAACTAGGAGAAGAATTCCATTCTCCCCAAACACGACGCAGATGTCGCTTTTCCTTGCTGCGGAACTGAATCACCGGGAGTTTTCCATTCCCCCCGCGCTTGCACAATTCCCGGCGCGCTAAGCCAGCTCCAGCTGACTTTCCTTCGGCAGGTTCCTGGTGCGGCTGACAGCGTCGACCTCTGGGTCAAACTTCTCCACGGGAACCACGAGTTTTCTCCGAGTATCCATGCACTTGTTGTCAAGCTGCAGAGAATTGGTTTTGTAGCCAATATCGGTCTGAATGCGGTGGAGTTGTCTGTAAAGAGCATCCAAGGCATCCCTAGGAATGAGCAGAAGGGACAGGAGTTGAGATCAAATGGGAATAGACTCCCCAGGGAATGGTCACAGCCTCAATCCTGCCACAGCTCAAGGAAGATTTAGAAAATGCTCTCAAGCACAGGGTGGGATTGTTGGGGTGTCCCATGCAGTGTCAGGAGTTGATCTCAGTGATTCTTGTGTGTTTCTCCCAACTCAGGATATTCCACGATTTTAAACTGGACAGCAAGCACCCAACTTCCCACATTCTGGCAGCATGTGGCCCTGTACAAGGAGTGAACTCATCAGATACTCATTGTTTGGGGCAGTGAATAGCCAGCCCACACACTGCTCTGGGAGGGCAGCAAGAGATGTGCACCAGGGAGCTGCCAGCCCACAGCAACACTTGTGTTCCTTCCTTGTCACTCTTCTTTTTGTCCCTTTTCAGTCAGGATCTGGATGAATTCAGAGTCAAGCAGGGGCTGTGGGAGCCCCATTCCCCTCCCAGCACAGCCCTCCCTGTACCCTGCACCCACCAAGCCCAAAGAGTGCTGCCCCTCATGAGCCCCAGTCCCAAAAGGCAGGTGTGACACCCTGAGCCACATCCCCTCAGGGCAGCGCTGGGCACTGCTGTTCCTGGACAGCAGGACACTCACTGTGACTCTGTCCTCTTCTGCTGGAGTGCACGGATCATCCCCTCCAGCTGCTGGACCTCGTCTGTCAGTCCAAACTGAGCCTGCAGGGAGGAGGGGACAGCACTTAACAGGGCTTTACAAAGGCCACAGTTCCCTCCTTCCCCTGTCCCCCAGCTCTGACATTATTCCCTTGCTTTGCTGTGTCACTGCAGGACGCATTGCTCAGCTGCTCCAACACTCATGCATGTTTTCCAGAGCCCCTTCCCCTCAGCTCCCTGCAGGACCATGGCAGGGGAGGTACCTGGTCCCGGCAGAGCTCGATGTGGGGCCGGTACGTGCGCGTCTCCAGGCGCGTGTGAGCCACTTTCAGATCCAGGGTTCTCTTCTTGATATCTTCCTCCAGCTGCCGGATCTCCTCCTCCATCTCAGCAATCTCCTCCAGGGTCTGAGGACAGACATGTGTCATGAGGGACAGCCTGGGATGCAGACTGGGAAGCTGCCCCTGTGTCTCTGGGAATTTTGCTGTGCTGGGCATAGATTTTACTCAAGGGCTTCTGAGGATTGAATCCTCTGCTTTCGCATGGACCAGGATGGTGCTGCTGAGACAAGGGGTGAAATGAAGAGGCTGAAACCTGGCAGTGCTGCCAAGCAGTGCCAGAGAAGCACTTGTGAGAGGTGGGATACTGCTGGGATCATGTGTGCCAGTGAACAGTAAACACGTGAAAATTACACTCAGGCCGAGTCACTTTCCATGTAACAAAGAGCGTTTGGGACTCTGTTCCCAGCCAGGGCTGCAGTCAATGACCAAAGAAACAACACTTACATTCTTCTCCTGCCATCTCAGCTCACTAAGGGCTGCTTCCATGTCTCTCATCCTCTTCCTCAGCGCAAACTCTGTAGCTATACGCTGAGCATCCAGCTCATTGTTTGTCTGAGGAGAGAACAGCCCCAGTCACACATGGCTGCAAGGTGTCTGTGTCTCCCCCAAGCTGTGCCTGGAAGGTTGGGACAAGCCCAGGAACAAAACCAGCCAGGTTTGGCTGTGCCTGTCACACTTCCCCAGCAGCCAGAAGGCGGGGATCGATGGACAGGGACATGTCCAGTCTCAGCAAGCTCTGCAGCATAACCAAGCTCCTGCTTAAACCAGGAGGGCAGCTGCTCCCAGACAGATCCAGAGACATGGCTGCCACTCTCCCACACCAGATGCAGAATGGCACCACAGATTCCGGGCCAAGGGAGCAGTTTACCTGGGCAATGGCAAGTGTGATTGCTCCTCGGAGATCGACTGAGGCTCTCATTTCTGCCTCAGCACGCTCCTTGTTGCACCGGCTGTTCATCTCCCACTCACTAAGTGCAGTTGTTCTGGGAACAAATCAGTTACGAAAATAAATTGAGTGTTTGCAAGACATTTTAAAGGAACCACCTGCTAGAGGCCAGGGTGGCAGCACAAAATGATTCTGGAAAGCTGGAGGTCATATCTGCCCTGATCTCCTCAGAGATTGAACCCCACCAGGCCCAACATCTGCTCCACCAGGGACATATCCAAACCATGGAAGGAATGCCAGGTAAGTGAAAATGTGCAGCAGGTCCCCCTGAGCTGTGCCAGAGGAGGAGGATGTGAGGTGGAGGCAGGAGAGAGGCAGGACACCTGGTCCCCACTGGGTTTGTGGTGACAATTTAGCTATCTCCCAAAAATCTGTGGCTTCCCCATGCCACAGCCAATTTCTCTTCTGAGCTCTCTCCAAAACTGTGCCCATCAAGCCTAGACACAGCATGGAAGGAAAAAGCAACCCAGGGCTCTGGGCAGATTTAACCACAGAAGGACAGGAGGACAGATTCTTTCCTTACCCATCTGGGATCCGTGTTGGGTTGACCTTGAAGGAGATGTTGCCAGAGGTGGGATTGAAGGACATGCACTGCCGATCGAGCTCCAGCGCCTCCACCTTGTGCCGGTGGTCACAGCTCAGCTGCTGACGAGCTTCCTTCAAGAGGCTGTGGAGAGCCAGCCTGGAGTCAGCAGGGAGCAGGCCCAGGGCAGGGGCAGCTCACCATTCCCAAAGCCTTCATCACCATGTCAGTCATCTTAGTGAAATGAAAGATGAGCTCCCACCCTCCCTGGGAACGGGGCCTGACCTGCCCAGCACTGCCTGCCTGGGCTGTGGGCTGGTATCACCCTGGAGAATGGAGCTGTGAAGGATTCCCACAGAGTATCAGGGCCTGGGAGCTTTGACACCTCGTGGCCACTGATTCCTAAACCAAGGCAGATGGCACAAGAGATCTGGGACAAAATTTCCAAATGGTGCTTCTGAAGTTGCACTTGACACACCCTTCCCTGCCAAATCCCCAGTCTTGAAAATCATCCAGGGTTCCTGTGGTTCCCTGCCCATCTCAGTGTGGCATTAGAGGCACATTAAGTATCTGTGGCCAAGCAAGGAGAGCAGAGTCATCAGCCAACAGCTGTAACTGCTCACCAGAGCTGTCTGAAGGCATCATCCACTCGCTGCTGCAGCTCTTTCTTGGTTTTCTCAATCACCTTCACCTCTTTGTGTAATTCCTCTTCCACAGGATCCCTCACCACATCGATGTCACGACGGCTCTCACGGAATGTCAGGCACTCAATGGCAACATCCAAGCACAAGTTCTTTGCCTGGATGGCATTTTCTGCTGCTTCCTTCACCTGGAAAAAGCAATCAATCAGGTGTGTGGGGGATCTTTTAGAGATGGGAGAGAGAAAGGAAGGGAACCCACCCATACCATCATTAAGAGGGACTCACACTGTCTTTGCAGTTCTGAAAACTTTTATCAAGTCTGGAATAAAAATTGCCAGAGCCAAACACCTTAATCCTCTACACCTGGCATTTGCATTGGGAATCTTGCTGGGGGTAAACAATTCCAGAAGCAGCAGCAGCTTCTGGGTTTAAAACTCACGGTATCAGAGATCTCTCACCACTACTCCCTATGTAAACCCAAACATTTTTGAAGGATGGTGTTAACATATTTCTTACTATCCTTCAGATCTTTAGAAAAAGTCCAAACAACAAAATCCACCCAGAAATCCAAACAGGAGCATGTAACACACAGCTGCATGACATGGCTTGACTCAGCCAAGAACAGTGGTTTGTTTTCCAGGAAGTCATTCCATCAGGTATGGATCTCAGTATAAAATATAAGTATATATATATAAATTTATCTAGTGAGAAGGCCCCTTGAACTCCAGATGGGCTTGCCCATTGCACAAGACAAGCCTCAATTATTTCACATCCCATGTTGAGAGTGAAAGTTCATTTCCAGCCATCTGCCTTCCCAACCTACTTTGCCTAAGGCTTCAATTTCCAAATCTAAGTCTGTGAGGCATTTGGCCAGGGCTTCTCTCCACTTGTCCACGGTGGTGATACGATCTTTGAGCTGGGTTCGGCTGTTGTGCTCATCCCATTTTGCCTGGAATTAGAGAAAAATGCCGTCACTCTTTTTAAAATTGTAGTTGTGAATCTTGCCGAAGCCGTTTCCCATTTTCAGGACTGACTGAGCCTCTCACAGGAATACAACACGTTGCCATTTGGAATCACAGTCATTTACACAAACGGAGAGCACAGAGAAGAACATGAGTGGCAGTAAATGTGAGAAACAGACGTTTAATGACAGTATAGATACATCATTGCAGGTGGGTTTACAGGGAATAAATGTCCATTCTTAGCGTGTTCTGTACAGGTAAAGCCTTTATTCCCTCATCTATACACCCAAATCCAGACACTCTCCCCAGCTCCTCAGCCCACTATCCTGACAAAGAGAGCTCACCTGGTTGCCGGTGTCATTGCGGAGAACTCGTCCTTCCTGCCGGATGTGGTGGGAATTATAACGCTGCTGTTCGGCGTCGGCCGAGATGAGGAGGGAGTTGTTCTTCCAGTCCGGCAAGGTGAAGCGCTGGCCCGGCTTTACACTCAGCGAGGCCATCTTGCTCAACAGGTGACTGAAAGGGAGTGGAAGATTTAGGTGTTAATTCATGGAAATACACCTGAAATGGAGCTGCAGCCAAAAACTACAGAGCTCTTCAGAAGAAAGGCAGCAGCAAGCTGCAACCTGGTACCTGGCCTAATGCGGATACATGTCCTTAAAATGGGGGAGCACAAGGGCAGGTGATGGGAGCCATCATCTGTCCCTCACTAGGAACGTAACTGCAAGGACAAGGAGCTGCTCACAGCACCAGCTTCCATATGGTATTCAGCTTGGATAAAAACGGCTGAGGATGTGACTGGTTCTGTTGTGCTACTGCTGAAGGCTTAGCCTAGGGCTGTGACCCCCAGGACTCCAAGGCTTTCAAGGAATAGCAGAGTTTTTAGTCTCCTTTTTTATCCAGCACACCAGTGGGCAGAAACTGCAAACCCAATTCCAGAAGGTCCAAGGGGCTCCTGAGGGGGCTGCAGGTGCCCAAACCCACAGTCGGGGGCAGTTCTAGGGCAGAATCCCTTGGCAGTGGGATATCTACCCCATGTCTGCCCCAGCTCCCTGGGCACAGGACGCTGCGCCCGGAGCCCCTCGAGCACCGAGCCCAGGGCTGACCCAGGAGTTCCTGAAGGGAAGGAGGCCCGGAGAGAGGGCACAAAGGGCCGCGGGACACAGGGGCCCGACCGTAGGTGGAGGGGAAAGAGGAGAAAGGGAGAAAGAGGGAAAAGGCTCAGCCGCCGGCTCGGAAGGGGCCTCACCCCGGCTGCTATGGGGGCACTCAGCTGCTCCGGCCCGACCCTGCTCCCGTTCCGCCGCAGGGCCGGGCCAGGGCGGGCCGCTCTCTCACCGTTACCGGCCGATTTCCCCTCTCCCCTCACCGTTGCCGGCCGACCTCCACTCTCCCCTCACTGTTCCCGGCCGATTCCCCCTCTCACCTCAGCGTTCCCGGCCGATTCCCCCCCTCACCTCAGCGTTCCCGGCCGATCCCTGCTGTGCTTTCACCGTTCCCTTCCGACCCCCCCTTCTCCCACCCTTCCCGGCCGATCCCCGCTCTCCCCTCACCGTTCCCGGCCGATCCCCCCCGCTCTCCCCTCACCATTCCCGGCCGATCCCCCCCGCTCTCCCCTCACCGTTCCTGGTCGAACCCTGCAGTCTCTTCACGGTTTGCAGCCGATTCCCCTCTCTCCCCTCACCGTTCCTGGCCGATTCCCCTCTCTCCTCTCACCGTTCCCGGCCGATTTCCCCCTTCTCCCCTCACCGTTCCCCGCTCTCGCTCCGGGCTCGCGCGGGGCCGTTGCGGGGCGGCTCCGGCGGCGGCTCTTGGGCGGGTATCGGTGACAGGGACACCGCAAACCGCAGCAAAGCAGCGCCCAAATCAGCGACAAATAATACTGTTTAAAAAAAATGCCCCATAAAGCAGGAGGGAGCCGGGGGTGTTCACTTCCAGAGCCGTTTCCCATTTCCACAGCAGCCATCCTGCACCAGGATGGCCATGGGCACTTCCACAAGCTCTTGCATTTTTAAAATTATTTTTTTAAATTTTGGTTAAATTTTTTAACTAATGCATTAAAATACAAAAAAAAAAGACCAAAAGTAAATAGTTTTCTCTCCTTGGATATGCCTGGTGCCTCTCTCCACAACCCCCACCCAAACCAATATCAGCTCCGTTCTCTGGGATTAAATCAAAATGATGCAAGTATAAATAAAGCCTGACACATGTGCATTTCAAAAAAAATTTATTTTTCAAATGAATACAGTTCGTTTACAATACACTCAAGTTGATGGTATCTATAGCCAGCAGAGATCGATGACTGCTGTGTCCTATACACAGTCGTACAGAGGTTACAGATGCCTACGAGAGGGAAGGAACAGTGAAAGAAGTCGACATTTTACTGTGCTGGAAGGAAAGCAACTCTTGCAACAGGTAGAAAATTTTGGCAAGAACAATTTGTCCAGAAAGGGAGAAGGGGCAGAGGACACGGCTTCTGCTTAGCAAGTACATCTCAAACACCGACACGTTCCCTCCCACCCCGCACGGCTGCAGCCCACGGTACAAAGAGGCACACATGGTCAAGATGGTTAAGTAAAAATAAAGGCTTTTACCAGTTTGTTTGCCATCCATCTACAATCTATTTTGTGCAACGTCTCAAGTCACAGCTCTACTTTATTCTTGAAACATTTCCCTTTTGCTTCGAAAGCCCCCGGGACCTTTATGGTGGGAACACATTCAAGCTCCTGCCGAAGCAATGGGACACCAAAACAGGGGAGCAGTTACCAGCATATGAGAAAGAGCAGACACATGGGACAGGATCAATCCACCAGACTGGTTTATTAGAATTTTATTCAGAAAAGGAATCCCAAACAGCATGACTTTTTCTTTTTTTGAACAATATAAACCCATGGTATTAACTAGGCAAAATTTCTATGTGTGACATTGCTTCCAGCAGTGTCCAAAACTAACAGAGCTCACTGCCCAGTGAGCACACACAATGCCAGCTGAGCCACCTTCTTCCCAAAATCCTTTAATATTAGCTTGTAACCAAATGCTACCAATTAAAAAAGCTCTGGAGTAGCACCTGCTGACAGACAATGTCCTTGTCCATGGTCACACACCTCCAGCCAGGTGAACAGCCCACCTTTCCCCCACCATGAGGCTACCTGGGGAGCTGAACTGCTTATACCAAGGGAAGAGACAAGAACAGGAAGGAGGGTTTGTACCCTGTGAGTCCAAAGTGTCACTGCTCCCCTGGATCTGTACACCAGTGCCTGTAAAACCAACATTTCTGACCCAAAACTCGCTCTGCCCGCCCCACTGCTGTGCTGCAGCTCACTTTTCACACCTGCCTGCAAACAGACACCAAACACAGTGAGCTAGAAGCAGGTTTTTTCTACAGGAAAACAACATGTAGTTGTCTCAAGGAGAGATTCAACACTGAAAAACTGCAAAAATGAGAAGATTTCACTGAAAAACAGAAATCAAGTTCAAAAAAAAAGTAAACACTACAGCCACAGGAGAGAAGTGATGCACAAAAGCAAGTACCCAGAAGAAGCCATTCTGCACTGCAAAGTTGCCAGAAGCCAAACTCCATCTCTGGCATTCTTCCTCTCACCAAGTTTTGTTGGTGTTCAATTATCCTCACTACTTCAGGAGCAATACTCAAGTTTTCACTTTGCTGGCACACCATCAGGTTCCAAAACTTCCAAAAGTTCTTTAAATTCAGCATTGCTCCAGTGGGCATCACTTTGCTATTACATCTGAGTGGACACTACCTACCAAGACACGTATTTTCTACCAAAGAAACTGGTTTTGAAGATATTTAAAAGATTTGCAAGTGTAAGCAAAATGAAAGTTTATTAGTAACTATTTTAAAAGCTAACTTTTGCACACCTGTACTGAAATGGGTTGTGGAATCTATAATTTATAGGCAAGCATGGCCCTAAACTCAACATACAGCCATATTTTTGTGTTTCTAGTGTTATAGCATTAATTTTCCAACTGCCAAATGCATTTGAAAGACCTGTGTAATTCTCAGCAATGAAAAAAAAAACCCCTTTCATTTAAATCAACTTGCCCTCTGAGCATCTGTTTTACAACAAATGGGTTAAAGAAAGGAAGATGGCAAACACAGGACTGACCCCAAGGGGCTTCAGAGCTGCAATGGGATGGGAGGGCAGAGCTCCAGCTCCCAGCAGGGATGGGCTCCAAACTGGAATCACTGGAAGATGCAAATGTGCAAGAAGTGCACGGGTTTGTATCACGAGGTTACCACTGTCACGACATGGTTCACCCTCAGACCACCCAGTAACTCACTCTCCTAAGGTGATGTGAATCATCACAAATGTTTTCTAGATGAAAAATGAGGCAGAATAATTTCCCCCAGGTCAGAAAGGGAACCTGCTTCAGAGCCAGCTGGTTCCAGAGCTCCTGGCTGGACAACTTGCCAATGTCTCAAAACAGCTTCAAACAGAACCTGTTGGAAAAGCTCTTCCATTTTGGTCTGAAAATCCACTTTTTTTAGCGGCTTAAAGCCCAAACTGGCATCTAAGCACACATGTGCCTACTTCTGCCCAGTGCAGTGTCCACAATGGTGCCAGAGGATGGGGGATTGTTCCTCTTTCCACACCCAGGTGATTCTGTCCCCAGACATCGCCACCCCTGCTGCTGGCAAACTGCTTTTGGAACTTATCTGTGACATTTAATCCTCACCTCCACGTCCCCACTGAGCAAAGCTTTGCACTGCTCCCCAACATTCACTGGACAACATTCCCCATGGCCCTGCAGCCTCCAAATGGGTGGAGAGGGGAGAGAAAATGGAGTGTATGGAAAGCTGCAGGAGCACAGTAAAGAGCGAGGACATCACTGGACAGGCAACATTCAAATAAAGGCAGAATTAATGATTCTCATTAGATAAACATATCAAGGTTAAATTTTATTTTAAAAAAATTGCAAGTCTACCAGGAAGTAGATTTATTTGATGACATTACTCTCCTGAAACCACTTATTTTGAAAGCTTCTCTTCTCTGGGTAGTTCTAATTCACAAATAATTCAGGGCTCGCTTTGATTAAGTAATTCAACACAAAACCAACTCTGACCAAGGATTTTGAGCTTTAAAAACAGTTCAAGAAAAATACTAACCATCCTACCAATGCAAATACTATTTTTCCAGCTGTTCCTGGTCAGAAAAAGGCACATACTTGCTCTCAGTGAGTTCAAGTCCAACACAAAAAGTTCAGGATACCCAAATTCATGTCTGATGTCCCTGAAAGGTGTGAGCTGATCACAGCTCACCTGACACCCACCCACCTCCTACCCAGTCCTTTGTTCCTACAGGCTTTTGTCACCATCCCAGCCCCACCCTCACATCCAGAGCTGATCTGTGCTCCAAGGCACCCTCAGCATGGCTAATTCCATCCAGGCAGTGGAGGGAGAGACACCCTGGCCAGGGAATGGGGAGGTAGGTAAGAGCTGAGTAAGGGCAGAGCAGCTGCAGTGCTACAGCAAAAGGAACTCCACACCTCCAGGCAACCAGGAATCTCTCAGGGCATCCGTGTTGTACAGCAGGGCCACATATTGCTCACAATCCCCCTTGGGTGGGTGCTGTCTGAACCAGTGGATCCACTGGAAGCTGCATCTGTTTCACCCAAGTGAAGGTTTGGATAAAACCACAGTTTGGTTTCAGGGACAGCTGTCACAGGCACTGCCACCTGCTCACAGCACAGTCCTGGAGAAGAACAGCCACCCCTAAAAATATACAGGAACATGCTTTCCCCCTCATATGTTAGTTTGTGAATTAGCAGTCACAGAATAGCAGAGTGGTCTGGGTTGGAAGGGATCTTTTAAAGCTCATCCAGACAAACCCTCCTGCTGTGACATGGGACATCTAGACCAGGTTGCTCCAAGCCCCATCCAATCTGACTCCTTGGATGTTTGCAGGGATGGGGCAGCCACAGCTTTGCTGGGCAACCTGTGCCAGTGTTTCATCACACACATTGTAAAAAACTTCTTAAATCTCATTTGAACCGACCTCCCTCAGTTTAAAACCATCACTCCATATCCTGTGGCAACAAGCCCTCCTAAAAGTTCACCCCTATCATTCTTACAGGCCTTTTCAAGTACTGAAAGGTACTGAAGGGAAGCACCAGCTGTCCAGATTTGCTTTTTTATTTACTACAGGAGGCAAAGGAGGCTCTGCTGCTTCTTCATTAGCATCAATATTCTGTTTTAATGTTCCCACTTGATAATTTTTAAAAGAGTTGGAATAACTCCTATAGAGCTCTGTTACTTTGAGTCTGCCCTTTCTGCTTCTTCCACTTTTTTCTTTCCCTTGTAGAGCTGTCCCCACAGCCACAGGATCTCAATGTCCCACAGGTTCTCCATCTCCTGAAGGAAGTCCTCCCTGCTCACCTGCAGCTGCTCCTTTTTGTGTTTTGGTTTGCTGGTTTGGTTTTCTAAAAAAGTATTTTAATAATGTCTATTTTCAGTAGCTTGTTAGCTCTTATTTAATTTGGATACTTTAATCCATCATGCACCCTCCAATGACTGCAACAGAAACATTTCTATTGGGATTGCACCTCACATGTGGCAGCTCATGGACACCAAGGCAAGAGATTTGTGTCCAACAGAAAACTGCTTCATCAGGTGCAAGTTCATTCCTTTTGATTGAAAGAAGAGGCAGCAACTTCCTTCTAAATCTTAACAGGTTCAGGATGAGCTAAATACAGAGAGAAACAAAGCAGTTGGTTGACAGGCAGGGGAGGAGATGGAGGGTATTGCTGCAAACAAGCTGATGGTGCAAGATTTTTGGCCCTTTTTAGTCTAAAAGATAGAAAGAGCTACTACTAAAAGGGTCAGGAGACACAGTTTTGGCTCAGAATTTAGACTGAAAAATGCTTTCTAAACCCCAGCCTAGTAACATTGAGAAACTGGAAATATAAAATAATTGAACATCATGGCAAGCTTAATACCAACACAGTGGCATTGGGCACTGCAATAAGACAAGAAAGTTGGTACAAGCTACAAGAGACATTGGATCATGTCTCAAACTTGAATCAGAAGAAATTACAGAGCAAAGAGAGTCAACTTGTGCCTGGGGAGCTGCAGCATCCCCTCAACAACGAGGTGTGGGCAACTCAGCAAGGGCACTGCCCAGTGCTGGGACTCTGAACCCCACATATTTCATTGGTGACGTCCAGAAGCTCTGCTCACTCCTAGAAAAAATCTGGACACAAACATATTCCTGCAAAGAGACCACTTGGAATTACTCAGCGAGTTCTGTGGTTAAGCTCCTGATATTCAAAAATATCCTGACATCAAGTTATTCCACATCCTGAATGCCCAACACTATAAACAGTAATAAAATGCACAAAATCATTTTAGTTGTAGAGAAACAAGGTACCAATGAAGCACTTGTCTATGGTGAGCAGGTTAATTGTCTCCTCTCAAACACGACTGCTTAAGCCAACTTTCTTTGGAGAAGAAAACCAAAACATTCAGAAACTTCTCCTGCCTAAAAATAAATGTTAAAAGCAACACACAGAGCAGACACACAGACCTATGAGCTGCACACAGACCTCCAATAAATATACAGAAACACCACAACAAAGGCTCATCATAAAAGAAAAGTCCCATAACTGCTACTCAGACTGATACCAAAGGAAAGGGAAGTGTTTTTTGCAGGCATGTGCAAGCACATTACAGTGTCAAAGCACAACTTTGCTATTATTATTACTTTATGCAGCATTACAAGGTTACTGAGGTGCAGTGTTTAATAGTCTAGTCTACAGCTTTTCCTGACTGCAGGAACGCTCACCAAACCCACCATGGAGCCACCCCCCTCATGGCATCACCCAGCCACCAAGCTGCTCCCATCCAGAGCATCCAGCACCCAGCTGGCATCACAAACACCCACTGATCCACCCCAAACACACAAGAGCCATGTGAGGACCAACCATCTCCCAGCCATCCTCCTAAGACACCCTTCAGTCTGTGCTTCCCCTAAGAGAAGCCATCCTGTGGGAGCTATGGATTCCTCTCAGCACCAATCAGGTCCCCATGGCTTCTCCCACACCCCAAGCCCCCTAGTCCCCTCAAAATGAAGAGGAAAATCACATTGACCAAACCCAACCTAACCCCCAGCCTACCAGCTGAATTTGGTGATCGCTCCTCAATGCCTCTCCCTCCAAAGGAAAACACCTTCCTGGTTTTTCTTGGTCCTGACTCAGAGAAGCTGATGCTTGAAAGTACCTAAAAGATACCATCAAACACTTGGCATTTTCAATAATTTTATCTTAAATTTGCAGCCACGTACAACTGGAAAATAAAAATCTACAGCACCATCTTCTAAAAAGGCACTTTCTGAGGACTGTCTTGCTTAAAAAAAAATAAAAGTCACTCCAAGTTTTAAACAGTGGAACTGCTTTGTTTGAAAAGGACCCTATGGTAACAACCCGTGTCAGGTGAGGGGTACCTCAGACAGGATGTGAAAGGCCAGGGCACGTGGGATGGAAAGTGGATGGAGTCTCCCCAACACCCTCATTCCTGCCAAACCAATGCTCTGATATTTTCCCTCACACAGCTCTCCCTTACAACTCCTTCCCCACCATATGCACCTTTGTCTACTCAGGGGACAACAATTTGGGTTTTAGTGTCACGGAGATCAGGATTTTTGAGATTCTGCTCGGGAGGTAAGATGTAGGATCCTGTATCCATCTTGCCCATACCTCAACTACAGAAAGTACAAAATCTTCTACCAGCAGAAAGCATCAATGAGCTCAAGCTCTAACCACGATACTTTACAAAAACAAGGAGTGAATTGGCTAAGTGAAGTTTGATTTCAACACGTGCCAAACCAAAAATGATATTCCAAACACACAGCATCAACCTAAAGTACCATCTTTGGGTAGAAAAGACAGACAGAAATCTTTCCCTTTGACACCCCTATGGAATTTTTCACTAGATCCAAACAACCTGCCAGTAGCAGCCATGAAACTCCACAGCACTGAAAGGGACAGAGCACCTGCCTGGCATCATGACCAGAGACCACAATGGCCATCTAGAAACAACCACCTTTGAAAACTGAATTTACAGGTCCAACACACATAATCTGAGCTTTTGATTCCTTGGTTATAAAAGTGCTTTGAGTAAGGTTCTAAACCCTCAGTTCACAAAACAGGGAAAATAGCAAAAGTGGACAAGATATGAAGAAACTGTAAGAAAAGGGAAGGAAAAAAAAAAGGCCTTAAGCTTGAGCTTGGAATTTCACCAGAATGAATTTTAAGACTAGTAGAAAACCAGTATTTGTAGCTGGAATTTTTACAGCAGACTACATGGTATCTCATGTTGAGCATTTTATAGGACAAGTAGTTGTACATGAAGAAGTGAAAATCATTTAGGACCAAGAGCATCTTGAAATAATTTGACTGACAACTTCCAGAAACCCATTTTACTCCTGAAAACCATTTCTGTGGCCAAACTCCCAAAAGAAGACCGGAATGAATACTATAAAAATAACTTTTGGACACGTGTAACCAGATGACACATGGAACAGTGACACAGCGATCCTGAGTCAAATGGCCACGGCTCAAGTCCCTAGAAAGGGAAAAAAGGCGACTTAGAGCGGAGCCACTCCTCCTGTTGGCAAATGTCGCGAGTTTAACGCCTCGACCACAAACATCCTGGGATTCCCTCCAGCTCTGGATCTAGCAGTGGCCAGGTGGGAGCTTTGGGCAGGGCTGGCTGGGTGAGGAGGGGCTCGGTGCTACCCTGGGCCTGCCCCCACCACGGGAGCACTTAGTGGCACTTGTTCAGCACAAGTGAGGTCTCGGGGGCTGAGGAGATGGGAACTGAGTTTCTCCACAGGCACAAACCCGAGGCCGGTGTCTGCAAAGCAAGAAGAGCCATCAGCCTGTGCCCACATCCCTCTTTGGACTATCCACAGCCAGCTCTCGGCCAGAGAGGGGGATCTGCTGTGCCACTCAAGGTTTCCTCAAACAGCACATAAAATTTGAGATTTTTTTTTTTCTTTTTCAAGGAGAGCAGGTACAAAAATAAAAGAAATCCATATACTCTGAAAATATACTGGAAACTGCCACCACAGATGAGGTACCATTTATCCCGACCCCCCACCCCCAAACTGCAAACATCAAAATATATATGTTTTTAAACAAAAGAAGAATATCTGGCTATTTAATCTCAGTTAAAATGACAGCACCCTTTGTTACACTTGATATTTCACACCATTAATTCTCTTTTGAAAAAAACCCAAGATATCTACCTAACCTTGATTCCTTGCTTTTCTCCTCATTCCTTAGTGCAGTAATTGTCCATCTCCATTTAAATAAATATAGCAGCTACAGCATCATAAATGTGTGGCCCTCACAACGTCAGTAACTTGATATCGTAATACAAAGAAGTATCGGCACTTGACGTAGATATTTGCAAAACCAAGAAGAGAGATTAAAACTTCCAAATACTCTTCACATGAAAACCAGGTACAATGTTACCTTGACAACTGAAGTCACTTTGCCAATGAAGTTTCTTTAGTTTTTGGTGAAAGTAGTGAGCAAAAAAGCTTCTCAGATCCGAGTCACCGAGCGTGGGCAGGGTGAGAAGCAGCTTTGAAAGGAGAGCTAGAAGGCTTTGTAAAAAGGAATTTTCAGCTAAATGCCAGAAGTCCACAAGAACTCTTTGTAAAATAGTTTTTTTTTTTAAAAAAAAAAAAGTTCTGTTTTCAAAAGAAATTTCTGTATAAAGCTTAAGCTGAACCGTTTACAAAGAGCATTGCTACTGAGAGAGCTTTAGGAGAAAAGTGTCAGGTCACAGACTGGGAAAAACATCTGAGAGACTCACTGAGAAACCACCTTGCTCAAAGCACTCTGTCACACCCTCCTCCCTGCACCAGGTGTGTCCAAAGGCACCCACAGGGACAGGGCACTGCCAAGCTGGGACCCCCTGGCTCTGGGGGTCCCCAAATCCTCAGGGCCTCCTGAGCCCCCCAGCCACCCCCACCGAGCACCCCCAGCCAATGCCCACCCCCACCACTGTTTCCAGTGCAATTTGAGCTTTGCCAAGTTAGTTTTTGACATTATTTTCCTTGTCTTTGAGAGATAAAATAGGTATCTACACCAGCTGTTAGTAAAGCTCTTGCAGACAGTGTTGTGAACAGCGCTACGGACATTTCCATACAATATACAAACGCACAAAATACAGTACTTGGTTTTTCTGGCAGAAAAAAGGGGGTTCATGCCTGGTGAAGCAAAATGGGCTCAGATTTTAGGCTCAAAATACAGTATATTGGCAAACAGCAGATTTGGTGAGAATGAGGAGAGAAGCTACTTAGACCAACCAGGTTTTCATGTGAGAGCAGGTGGAGGTCGGGAGGGCTGGGATCACAGCAATGCCCATACAAACAGCTGCAGTAAATATACTATGAACCAGTGCAAATAAAAACAGTCAAAAATGCAGTTCACGAGTTTACAAAGTGCAAAACTCCCCAGTCCCCTCGTTGAATAAATGCTCGTCTCTGACATCTTAAACATTGGTTTTAAAGTGGAATGAAAGAGTCCCATTGGTTTGTTTCACATTTCGGTGATTTAACATGTTAGAACTATCCCAGCCCTCTTTATTTGCAAAGTGAAATGAAGTTACCAATAACTTAATTTTAAAAGGAAAGTCACTATCAAAGAGGAAAAAAGCCTAAAAACTTTTATTAATTCCAGACATTTTACTGATGTCAAATAGGTTTAACTAAGCATGTAAAAACTGAGATCTTAATACAAAACCCTTTCCATTTAATTCAAATATGCTCCACATTTCAAAGCCAAAAATAAGGCCAATTCCTTTGTTAAATCAAAAGACTGCAGCGACAAGTAAAGCTTGCAGAAGTCTAGAAGCATTTTTTGTATTTTTTTTTGATTTAAAAAAGGAAAATTCAAGATTCCTTCTGACTATAAAACTTTCCTTTCAAAATTAAGGCTTTTACTTTGTCCTTTTAAAATCCTGGAGGTGTCCATTCTCCCACGGTCCGTGGTACGGACACTGCTTCAGTACAGCTCAATGGACACAGTTTTTCTTTAGAATGCTTATTGCACTAAAAGATAGCAAAACAAGTTGTCAGTTTCTTTTTTTAAAAATAAACATGATTACATTTCTAAAAAATAAAAGTTGATGTTGACCATATGTTCTGTAATAATTAAATTAAAGCATTATTATTACTCTAATAAATATAAAAGAAACAAAAGGAAGCTAAACTTCAAACACACATACATATGAATCACATTAAGGTGTGAGAGGCAGCAAGTAAAGTAGCAGGTTTCTTTTTTTTCCAAAAAGACCTTAGCTCTAAAGTTTCAGTTCTGGTGGTTATTGTATGTCATCCCAGAAAACCTGGGACATCAGATCTCACGTGAGGCTTCAACAGATTTGACTTGCCAGATAGGAAAAAATTGAAACTTTTGGACTAGGTAAAACAGCAGCTTTAGTAAATTCCCCCAGGGAGCAAGAAGAGTTGGGTCACTACTGCCTGCACATGAACCACGAGCTTCTTGGATTGCTTTTGAAAGGGAACTCTTGGAGCTGAGAACTCCAAAGCTGTGAGAAAAGACACAAAGGCAGCCGTTGGCTAAATTAGGTTCAAATTATTGGATTAGTGTGCAAAATATCTTCCCCCCCTCACTGTTACCTAGCTAGTACTGCACATTCCAATGCACTTGGATATGTTCACATTCGAACGCTCGATGGCAATACTGAGAGGAAGATTCCTCAATGCACTGGGGTTAAAAACTTATTTTCTTTTTTGCACACTTCCCTTCTCCAAACAATCACTGTGATTGTTTCTAAAAGGTGGTTTTTTTTTTGTTTTAAATTACACAATAGATTTTAGTTTATTATTACTATCCTTTTTTTTTTTTTGCAACAATAGTTGTGCTGCCGAGCAACTTGAGGTAAAGGCAGAAGAGGGTTAAACTACGAGAAAATAATAATTAAAAAAAAATGATGGCGGTGGCTTCCCACAGGAGCCCGCCCCAAAAAAGCAGTTGGCTGGTTTCATATTGCATAATAGTGCTGTGTTCCTGGATGAAGTAAACAATCTTCCTCGTGTCAATTTAAGGGTGAGCCTCTCGCCCCTGCACAGCGTCAGCTCCAGCACGATGGGAGGCACAGCCCCTAAACCAACCCCCTGGAAACATACATTGTATGTGGCTTAAGTTCTCAGTTCTCCTCTCCGTGAGTGTCTCCCGGGTCATTGACTTAAGCGAAGTACATCGTGCGTAAGGTGTCTTGGTGAATCTGTACAGCCTTCGCCAGGGCCTGCGGGTCTCGCCCGTTGCTCTGTCCTGACACGTGGCTCCCTTCAGCACTGCAGGGAACGAGGGAGAGACAGGCAGGGCTGTAAATTGTATTAATTTACAATCAAAAAGCTGCTTTTGCGTCTCTTGGACAGAATCGCTGAGGTTGGAAATGACCTCGAAGGTCGAGTCCAACCTGTGAGCGATCCCAACCTCACCATCCCGCCCGGAGCACAGAGTGCCATGTTCAGTTGTTCTTGAGCGCCTGCAAGGATGGGGACTCCACCACCACCCCAGGCAGCCCCTTCCAATGCCTGACCCCCCCTTTCCATGGAGAAATTCCTCCTGATGTTGCTGTTCTAGAGCACCTGCAAGGATGGGCACTCCACCCTTTCAAATGCCTGACCACCCTTTCCATGGAGAAATTCCTCCTGATGTTCAACCTGACCCTCCCCAGGCACAGCATGAGGCTGTTTCCCCTTGACTTGTCCCTTGTTCCCTGGAAGCCAAACAAGCCCTGGTTGGACCCTCCTGTCAGGGAGTTGTAGACACTGAGACCCCACTTTTCTCCAGGCTGAGCCCCCAAAGGACTGACTCTCCAGACCCTTCACCAACACAGCACCAGTGACAGAACTGGACACTGAGAAATATCAACTCTCATATTCACCCAGCAACCCTGAGGCTTTTGACAAATCTCTTCACCATGGCTGCTCAGCTTGTTCATCTAAAAATAAGCCTTTTATAAATAAATTGATGGCTTGAAGGTTGTAAAATACTTCTGACGTACAGAGTTAGATAAGTGGAAGCACTTAAAATTTGGTTCATTCATGACTACTCTGATCCTAAAGCAAAAAAATTAAATCAGCGGCTTGATTGCCTCAGACCACGTCAAATTCATAACAAAATACTTCAGCAACTGGATTCTTTTAATTTGAGTGTTATTCAGTAGAATCCACCAACCCACTCTGGTCTGATGTTGAACAGCAGCTGCCAGGAGTGATGATCTTAACAAAAACTGAGCGTGAGACCAGCGGGACTCACCCACACACAGTCAGGTGCATTTAGGCCTGACAGTGGATGAGAGCAGTGAGGACCAAACCCTGAGCAGAGCCTGTGATGTACCTGTCGTGTTCCTTGTCCACGAGGTGGTAGCGTGCTCTGAATGCCACCAGGTGAGCGTAGTAGGCGGGCGCGGGGATGGAGACGGAGCGGGTGCAGCGCACGTACGTGTGGCACAGCTGGTACGTCAGCAGCTGCAGCTCGTCTGCTGTGAAACAATTGTCATCCCACAGCACGTGGTAGTGGGAGGGACGGCTGGTTCCCTGCAGAGATGGGCATGGAGGGTCACTTGTCTGGATTTCCATAATCAAGTCAGGTTTTGATGTTCAGAAAGGCTCAAGCTATCTAGTGCGATTGCCTACGTAACAGCAGCTGAACAAGTTCATTATTAAGTCAGCCCTAAATGTACTTAAAGATGAGTAAGTCTCACATACACATGATTCTATTGCTCTGTATGTTCTTGCTTGGATAAAACCCCTCAGAGATCAACATCTGCTCCCAACATGACTAAACCACAATTACAGCTCCTTTTACCTACCTTCAATTAAACTCCATCTCACAAAACATCCCAGAGAAACAAGCAGTGCTTTTAAATCCTTCCACCTCAGTTTAAATCCTTCCACCTCACTTTAAATCCTTCCACCTCAATTCCCGAGCACCCTAACTGCAAGTATGAACACTAGAAACTCAACTTAAATCTTACAGTGCACCTGAATTGGGTGAATAGTTGTGCTTTAGCCAAGCTACAAATCTCTTCTTTTAAAACAAATATACCTGGAGTGTCAATTTAGTTGAGGTTCTTTATGCCTTGCTATAATAAACACAATGAGCTGCAACTACACCCAGCATTTCTGCTTCAAATGACATAAATCTTTTCTGCTTCTCCTTGATATAAATCTTTTTCCACAGGGCCAGAAAGCAGCTTGCTCAGACATAGTGTAAAGGTTGACAAAAAACCCATTGAAATGATTCAAAAATGGAAAACAAGTCATGCCCAGCCAACCTAAACAAAACTGATGACAATGTGGTCAGATGCACATGATAAAAATTTAAAGAGTAAATTTTTTTTTAACCTTTTAAGCAACAGCCTGATGCAAGGCTATAATATTTTTTCAGAAATAATAATGTTAGAAAATAAAGTGACCTCTTAAAAACAAAACTTTAAAAATCACCACTTACCAATGCAATCACCACTACCAGTGCAAATTTAAATGTGCATATCATTTGTTAGGCAAATCATCCTCTAAGTCCCACAATAATGTTTTATCTCAGATAAAACCCAGCTAAAAGAACATTTCCCTGCTTAGTAACTGTTTGTAAACAGGTGTCACAAAAAGAAAAACAATTTGTTCTGAATTCACATTTACAAATCATCCATACCTGTATTCCAGCATGGCTACAGAGGTAAAAATCAAACTCGTAGGGGTGTGTGATGTCTGTATCCACAGTTGTCCCAGCTGGAATATTGCCACTTCGTCCAACCTAGAGAAGAGGTTTGGTAAGTGCAGCCTCAGCTGTTTCTACAGCTCAACTGTAATGAAAAATACAAGTTTCTATTCACCACTGGCAAGGTTTCTGCACATCAAGTGCCACAGAACTCTTTGGAATGTGCCGCTACATCAGCCTTGGAGGTTTGACAAGGACACTGGATGGGTCTCCAGCACCTTACACAACACTGCACCTCCAGCACATCAGAACTTCCCAGCTCAGACTGAGGAGCTGCAGACAGTTGTATTTAGAATTGTCAGCTTCAGTTTGGATTGATTAACTGAGAAAAAAGGTTCCACCATTCTGTACTTTCTTCTATTACTGCTGGAGATTGGTCCTGAGTAGTCACACGATTTTAGCTCCAATGTGATGTTGTGGGGGTTTTTAACAGACTTAAGGTCAATGATTTTTCAATTTGGAGCCCCATTTTATCAAATCAACACATCCCTGCATGCACATTTAACCAGATGGACAGGAGCCCACGCTAATATTTTCTCCAGCAGCCTAAAAGCTCCTCGTGAAGCTTTCCCAAAAGGCTCCTCAGAGGGCAGTGATTACCCTTTCTGTTCTGTCAGCACAGAACAGCCGTGTATGATGTCTTTTCTGCACCACAATGTAGGTTATGCCAGGCTGGTAATCCTTCTCCAAACTGATGCAGGCTTCTCTAATGGCCAGCAGTTCATAATACAAAACCTACAAACACAAGAACAGAGGGGTTTAGGCTTTCCTTCCACTGTATTCTACACACAAGTCGGTGTAGTTAACAAGTACAACTTTGGCACACAGCTGGTAATCTCAGTATTTAGAGATATGTGATTTCCCAAATTTGAAGACTTCTCCTTCCCAGACAGAAAAAAACCTGCAACTCTTTTTACCCAACAAGATTAAGAAATCCTCTCCTCAATTATTCTGTGTAAATGTAAGCAACTCAAACAGTACAAAACAACACCTACAGCTACTACAGAGTAGGAGAATCTTTCAAGAACCCACAAGTGAACCAACCTGTCGGAACTGTCCCTCAGAGACCCCATCCCTGTAGAAGATGATCCGGGTGGGTTTGAACCGTGTTGATTTGTAGAACTGGATGAGCAGCTCCCTGACCATGGAGGCCAGGTCCTGGATGATCTCCTGCCGGGGCCTCTGGACCCTCACCGTGGCACAGTACCGGCTGGGATGAGCATCCATGCTGCCTACAACCTGTGGGGAGATGCACCAGGGGAGCCTTCAAGCTCAAAGCTACGCCAAAACAATCAAAAACAAAAAAGCCAAGAGAGGCAAGTACAAGTTGTTTGTGCTAAACAACAACCACAGTAACACTTTCAACAGGAACTTGTACTTGGTACAGGTTTAACACCTTTTGCCCCCAAGCATCCTGAAATGCCGCCTGCAGAATTTGGCTTCTCTCTAAGGCGTATTTTATAATCCAGACAGACATTTTTCTGTGACGTTTTCTCACCTTTAACACTGAGAAAAACCTCAGCTTCCCTTAGTTACTTTAAACACAGATGCAGTTTCCTGCAATCAATGGCAACTAAAATACCAAGGGGACGAAGTAGGAGAGGACTGGCCAAGCCTCTAATCACCACCTTGAGTTCCTGGACTGTACCAACACAAAAGGTAAGAAATGTCAAAAACATTTTTGCCAAACCAGGTCTTTAATGACACTTTTCTCCTTTAAAAAAAACCAAAAAGGTTACTAGCTAACTGTTGCAGTAAGGAAGAAAAATCATAAAGAAAGGCCTCATAAAATCAGGCCTGCTCTGCCTGGCCTGTAATTTCTTCTAAGGCAGGCTAGCTATTTATGTGAGTACAGAATGGCCTTTTTCCACCATGAAGAAAATTGAGTCCTGTGTGATTTATTCCCATAGCTAATGTCACCAAGCTGTGTTATTTCCTTGAGAATACTTCTGCAGAAATATATTATTTAACAATGCCATTTTACCTTGATTTAAAAATTAAAGAGCTAAGGAACCACTCTGAAGTATAAAGCAGTTTTTTTCTTCTAAACACACGATTTTTAATATCATTGGGAATGTGTACAAAGAACTGGCATAAGCCCTGAAAGATATTTGATATGGACATAGCCCATGAGTTGCACTTAGAATTCTAACATTTACCCACAATGAAAAAACACCATGTAAATTTAATAAAACTTACAGCAGCAATGGAAGGCTTCTTTCCATCTCCAGCTGGAGGGTGAGTGACATCAGCTCCCAAAAAGATCACTGGCTGCTGGAACACAGAAGGTCTTCAAAAAGAAAAAAGTGCTAAGTCACACTCGTAGCTGAAGAGCTGCCACAAGGTCATCGCTCACCGTGGGGGTTGTTTCTGTCTCAGCCTTATCAGGTACCCGGGCCAAGGCTCAACAATGGGATCTTTGTGCACAAGAGGTGAACTTGGAACCCTCCCCAGCAGAGCCCAGAACACACTGCAAACACACTGCCAGAACTGGGGCATGACTGTGGTGGGGAGCAGCCCCAGGGCTCCAGTGGAACGGCACAGCTGGGGGATTCAGAGGCCCCACGTGAGCCTGGGGGTCCCCTGAGCCCCACTGAGCTACAGCACCAGCATACACATTATACTGTTCTGCAGGACTTGAGCAGCAGCATGCTCTTATACTGCCTTTAAAATATTTTTCCTCACACAACTGTTTCTCATTTCACCTTTGATACTGATCAAACATTTGACAAGAACCTTGGCTGAAGATCTACTGCACAGGTCAACCACCACTCTGAGCCTGTGCTGGAAGGAATTTAATTCTGCTTCAAATACCACATACTATTATCAAAAGACTATTTTAATTTAAAACTTGGCCACATTTAAATTTTGGGTGCTAAGTAGCAAATGTAACCACATCTGTTAAAAGAAAAAAGAAAACCCAACGCAATCTTCAGAGTCTTACCGTTGATGAGGTACAAGGATGTTGTTGATTCCTCCTAGTTTAACATTAATCTTCAGGCACAGATTTGAGAGGGTCTGTGGAGATGTTTTAATGACGTTCTTGACCTGAACACACTGTGTGGCCATTCCCAACAGCGTGTCTCCCACGCGCTTCACCTCCGCTGGGAAGCAAACACAAGGAGACAACTTGGGTCCATTTGAGGTCATTGCTGCATTTTGATCTTAGATAAGTCACAATAATTCTAGTGCACATAATGTGCAGTAACTTCTAATTTATCTGAATACTCAGACCTGCTTCCAATTTATCTTCAGACACAAAACAGTGGTGTCTAATACCTTAAGGACGGTTCTGAGTAATTTTTAACATATGCTAGGCAGCAGATTTCTCTGAATGATACCTGACTGAACAGGTAAAGACAGAGGTGTTCCCTTACCATACACAGGTGTCTTCCCTGGCAGGATGACAATGATGAGCTGCAGCCCTGAATAGGTGTTCTTGAGGTGTCGGAACATGGGCTCCACGCTGTCTGCACCCTGGGCATACTTGCAGAAGCAGGGCTGGCCCTGGATGGGCATCCCGGCGTCCTTGGAGATCTTGCGCAGCTGGTCTGTGAAACCCCTGCAGAGGAGGAGATTTTTGGATTTTTGCAGTAGCAAAAGTACACAATAAACAAAGCACAAAGGGACAGAATCATCAAAGGAGGATGATTCCAAATAGCTTTTAAAGTAACATTTTAAAAATGTTTGTTATGTGAAGGCTGTACAGCTGTGAAACACCACAGGCCAGAATGGGCTAAAAAATAGTCCAGACTTTGTTCAAGGTGTCAGAAAGGGCTATATACAGTGATATTACAAGACAAACACCCCACAGCGTACCCAGTACAGTGTTTTGATTGTAAGCAAACCAGCCCAGATTCCCACCCTAACATCTCACATTAAACCCAGCTAAAATGCTCATTGTAATCCTACATTCACGTTACACTTCTTTAAGAGAACAGTCCAAAGCCTGAACCACAACATGCCTTACTTCAGAATTTCTTCTCTGCACTGTCTCTGTGTTGCAAAGCAAGCTATGGCCCACATCTTGATCTCCACCCCAGTGTGGAACTGTTTCCCTCTCATGTCCCACACGCCGTGGCTTGGTGTTGCCACGGTTCGATTCTGGGGAAACAAAAGCAACAGACACTCAAGTGACTAAAAAAAGAAGCAGCCAGTGCTATTTGCAGTTTCAGAACAACAAAGAAGAGTTTATCTTTCAAAGTCTGATCCCTGTGGAGTCAAAGTGTACAGGAATCACTCCTCAAAATGGAAAGCAGAGGAAAAGCCAAAGCCTCACCCGTCCTCCATACTGCAGCATCGGGGCTGGGAGCACACGTCCTGTCACATGGGCCATCTCATCCCTCACTTTGAACTGGAACTCTTGGACAAATGGATCTGCATCATAATTTGCACTTCTCACCTAGGAGAGATTGACATGTTACAGAAGTATCTGATTATAAACCATATAAGAAACCATAGGCTAACAGGAACACTGCAGAAGTGTTCTTAAAACAATTTCATTGAAAAAGGCTCAGACTGGACTGCTCAATACTATCAACCCATCCCCAGTGAAAACAATTACCACCATGAGATCTAATGGATGAGATGGTTTCTGCTCCCTTCATTACTCAAGTGCTCATTTTCAGTTTGTTCATTCAAAGGCATTTTTGAGCATTTCCTCACAGTAAATTAAGTGTAGAGATGATAATGCAAGAGCTTGTACTATGGGCTCATGTTATCATTGCATGCAATTTAAAATAAATCCTATGAAAAAAAGTAGTTAAAATCTGCTTAGTTAAAGGATGAAGAGAATGAAAAGAGTAGGAAGTTTTGCATGGATGTAATCCAGCCCAGTGTCCCATGGAGCTGGGACTGGGGCACTCACCAGTCTGCTGATCTCCTCCTGCCTGTCTGGGGCAGACCTGGCTGTAGCTTTTATCATGGTTGATGTCTGATTGTCTGTCAGCTTCTTGATGCACCTCTGGCCAGCCACGATGTTACACACCTGCAGGGGAAACCAGAAGCATTAATTCACAGCAGAAGCACTCAGATCACACCACACTGTACACACGTGACACTGTGCTGCCACTATAAACCCCAATGTGTTTGAACTGCCTGTTCTTGCTCATATTTCTACATTTCAAAGCACTGTAGGATGCAGACAGTATTTAGTGAAATTAAAGAGTAAACCATGTACTCTGTACATGTAAACCCATAAACACACTTATATTGCAAAGAGCATAGATTCTTAATGTTTTGTAAACTGACAGAACCCACCCAAACCCAACTGATCTATCAGAGTAAGGTTCTTACTTCTAAAGGCAGGTAGGTGTGTTTTTGTTCCTGTCCCACTTGCAGACAAGGAAGGTGAGGGTATTTCAGCTGGAGGTTGTATTTCTCTCTGAAATACTGTGCTACTGTCCTCTCCACAGTCTGGCCATTTTCTAGCTGTAAAGGAAAGCTGAGAAGACAGACATTTCAGTAAAATATTATCTGTCAAATAGCATCACCCCAAAATGAATGAAATGTCAGGTCCTGTTACTCAGTGTGAAACCATCACACATTTCATGCTCTGACAGAAAGGCTCTTACGTTTGATGACTTGCAGGCCGCCTCGTTACGTTACAGACACGGTACTTCCTCCTCATTGTCCCACAGTGAGTCACTTCTACCTTTAGACCTGCATAAAAGCATCAAAAAACCCTGATGCCATAGCTACACAAACATGTACACAGGAAACACAAGGTTTTAAATGATAGAACATAACAGCTTTGGGGTCAGCATCAAATAGCACAAAGAAATTATTATTCGCCGAACATTTTTACTTTCATTATAATTTGAGTTCTGACTAATCCTGGTGATTATCCTCACAAATCATGACGTAAAATATTTAATGTTCAGTGGCTTCTGAATTTCATTTAAAAAGCACTGACTGAACTCGGACAGCAGTTTTCACCATATCCTTGTGTATCTAGTACATCTCTCCAACCTGTCAGTTCCAATGTAATTGAAATTAAAAGGACAAAACCAGGTTTCTACTTTATCATCTTCCCCCCAGCTTTGTGTCCACATTCATCCTGTAATTTTCTTTCATTTCACTGACCAAGTTTAATTTTGCATGTTGAGAATCTCGTCTCAAAGCACCCAGCCTACACAGCAGAACCTCTCCAGACTTATCTCTGCCCACGATAATCATGCCAGTGGCAGCTCCAGGAGGCTCTGGGGGCTGTTGCTGTGACTGTGCACACACTGTGCTGCTCACACAGAGCAGCCTCAACATCTGCTGGGAGCACTGAGCTTATCACAGCATCCACACGCTGCTGTCCCTCCCCAGCTCCACAGGACAGAAAGCAGCTAAAAACAAAGCCTGGGTACTCAAAGGATTCACCTCCAGTAGTAAAGTCTAATTTTAGTGAAGTCTAGTACCACAGGGCTTTGAGAGAGCAACTGGATGGCTCATCCTGTTGAGGTTTGTGTGGATTGTGGACCACTGACTGAACACCACCCAGAATCAGGTCCCCAGGTACCAGCCACCAGATTGTGTTCAGTTTACAGGGGACACAGATACCACAAAGAAGCACTGACTGTGCCTCCTTGCTCCCTGACAACACTAATTGCATCAAGAACATCAGTATTACTCAGAGGACAGCACAGTAAAAATAAACCACCACTGCCCTGACATGGCATTAAGAGCAAACAGAGAAAAGAAACCATGGGGCACTGTGACCACAGACAAGGGCTGATGAACACAGAGATCTCTGGAACCCATTCCCTGCTCTGTCATTACTCTGCTGTGACATTAGCAAGGCAGTGCCCTCCCCCAGTGCTGCTCACACACAGCCAGCTCTAATGCAGGCCTTGTTTTGCTGTACATGGTCACGTCCTGGCTGGAGCTCTCAGACCCTACAGCAGCAAAGATGAGTCTGAGAGCAAAGGGAGAACTTTCAGTATTTTCTGACTATGGCAACAGAGCCTCTGAGGCATCTGAGATCAAGCAGAGGCAGCTTCTCAACCTCCAGTTACCTGCCCTACAGAATTAAGGCAGACAGGCAGATGTAAAAGGGGGCATGTTAGGACTAGAACAAAATAATTCCTGTCTTTTTTCAGTCATGGCTCTTCTGTGAGCACATCCCTTTAGCATTACAGTTCAAATTTACTTTTTAGCTGCCCAGTATTTCAGCACAGTCTAATCTTGCATCAAGTGTTTAAGAGCTGAGCTCCTCCAAGGCTTTTCTCTCTGCAAATTACACTGGAATGAAGGATATGGGAAAATAAAACCCCAAGTAGCATATATGGAGAGAAACCACTCAAACCAGCAGCTTATGCAATTCCTTTGGAATGGAATTTGGCCTTCAGCTGCAAGTGGTACTTATTTTTCCACAAGGCAATCAGTTATTAGAATTCACTCTAACAACACTCTTTCAAAGAATCAATGTTAGCCTTAAAATCAATGTTCACTTTGCCACAGCACTGAAACAACAGGAGCCCACACACAATGCCAGGTGGCCTCAGGGTCCCTGGGTTAGGAGAGGTTGGCACCAGCCACTTACCTCTGCCCAGGCAATGAACAACGTGCTCTCTCTTTCCCTCTAAGCCACTGGGAATGTTTTTCAGCTCCCATTTCTGCAGAGCTGCATTGTTTGTCTCAGGATTAGAGCTACACACATGGATACTGCAATTCTCTTGGCAGTTCCAGGCCATTCTGAGCCATGTTAAACAGGCTTCCAGTTAAAACAATTCCCTTAGAATTAACTTTAGTGTGTTACCTAGAAGAAAACCAACCAATTTCTACTCACCCTTTATCTCTTTGGTGAATTTTACCCGATGAGAATCAGTCAGAGGTCTTGGTTGTTCATCAATATTATGAATGTCAAGGACTTCACACATGAACTGAATTACGGGTTGTGCTTTGTAGAAGGCAGTGGCAGAAACTGCAAAGAGCAAAACATGAAGTGTAAAAAAACCCCAGTCAAGGTACTGTGAAGCAGTTCATACATCAATATTTCTTAGAATTCCACATAAACCTCAGGTACATTTAGAAACAGAACAGTGAGTTCTGCAAGCGTAAAATATCAAAAAGCCAGCAGAAAGTCTACAGTGACACATCTCTCTCCAGTACACTCATCCTGCTACTACCTGGAATTTCAGGGGTTTGAAAGGGTTTTTCCCCCAGAGAACATTTATTTCTAGAAAGCTGCAACACCCCAGAGAGACATTCTCTTTTACCTCTGTATGAAGCTGCAGAGACAGGATTAATATCCCTCTACCACAGACTTTTGAATATTAAAAGCTAACATAATTCAACATGCAATGTAATTTTGTCAGTTACACAATCTGCTCAATTACTGAAACAATATCTGGTGCAGACATGAGCACTATTTTGACTATGCACAAATTGTGTTGGTGTAGGGGGAGTGGAACCCTTGATCTACTCAAATCTCCTCCCCTCCCCACATGTTAATGACACCATCACTTTAAGGGACAATACACTGGTTTTAAGCAGGACAGCTGACTTATTATAAATCATAAATTACCTTCTTGACAAAATACAAGCAAATGAAACAACACCTTTGGCAGGAAGGGCGAGGTGGGACTAGACAGAGCTCAGACACAAACTGTTCCACACATTTAAAACTTTAAATGTCAACAACAGAAAAGAAATACTCAACAAGCATTTATCAGTTTTCCAGATCTCATGTACCAAACCTGCCACACATCTGTGCTCACACAACCCAACATTCTTCAGACATGTGTCACTGGAGCAGCCTACCAGCCTCACATGAGGCATCAACCAACACCTCCAGATGCCTGAGACTGCTCCAGATTTCTGAGTGACCCCAAATCCTCACTCTCCCCACCCTGGCAGTGTGTGGGTTGTCTCCCACAGCAAAACTTCCATGGAGAACCTCATCCAACTAAACAACTGAAAAACCTCCAGTGATGGGATTTGAAGACAATTTCACAGCCTCAAATGAGGAAACAGAACAACAGCTCTGTGAATCAGCACTTACAAAGGGCTTCAAATTTCTCATTCACAGGAAGGACTGAAAAACTTCTACTCCAAGAGTTACTACTACACTTGCTAATGCTGGTAAGAAAAACTTGTGTCACAAAGTAACAGCACAGTGCATTATCAACTGGTGTAAATTCATCCTTTTCTACCTGAACTGCAATTCTCTCAGTACCTTGCATATAGATAACAGCACTGGTTCTTTTTGGGACAGGTTGAGATTTTACATTCATTTTTTTAAAGCACAGCTGCTGTTAGAAAGGCAATTTTACAAGAACAAACTGTGTGACTTCAGTCACACGAGAATCACCCACAATTTACGTAAACCAGAACACATGGACTTGCAAATTTTCAGCAAGACAGCTCAACATCTGCAATATTTTATTATGCTCCAAGCACAACCTGACTTGGAGTGCTCAATGTAAAGCAAGACAATTTACCTTGGGTTTATAAAGCATTTCAAAGACAGTGAGAACTGAATGCAAATCAGAGAAAACCTCAGGCAGCACCTGCATCTCCACCACTGACACTTTTCAATGAGGGTTTAACAACTAAATAGAGTTGAGTGCTCACAGGACGAGGGAGTCTGACACAGGCACCAGTTGATCTCAGATCCATTCATCTGGGACTCAATACAGTGCTGCAGAGCTTATCCTTTTGCATAAGAAAGCCTATTCCAATCAGCCCTATTCAGAGAAGTGTTTGGGGTATGTTTTACAGAGTTTTCTTGGAAGCACTGAGCACCACTCACTGTGTACAGCTGCACAGAGACACAGTGCAGGCAACCTGCTTCTGTCACTGGGGATGCACCAAAACTGAAATTAAGCAGGAAAACAAGCTCTGTGCAATTCTTTCTTATATAGAGATATTGGTTTTTATATGGCAGCTAAATTTCTGCTCAAACATTGACATCATGCAAGGAAAACAGACTAGAATTTCTAGGTAGCCTTTGCCTTACATGTCTGGTCTGAATCTCAGCCCTGAATCCCCACTCACCATCGATGTTGAGCATCATTTTCCACATGGCAGGTCGGACAGACTGATGGAAGCCAAACCAGACCTCCCTGCCCCCTCCCAGGGGGTGGTCATAGCCTTCTGGAGCTGAGAAGAAGGAGCGGCCCACAGGGGTGTACCTGGTGAAACAGGTGGCCACACATTTATGTTCTTGTTTTCCAAACACCAAATTCATGTAACAAAGATTATAACACACAGCATTATTATTGTTTGGCATTTTGTGCACCAGCAATCTGTGCCAAGAAGCAAGTATAAACAAAATACCCTGAATGCTTCTGTTCCTGTTGCAGTGCTTTTAAATTTAGACAAAAACATTTACTACTTTTAGCAATGCACAAACCACTTTCAGTTTTTACAACAAATCAAGAATTAAGTTAACTTACCCCTCCTGATCTTCTGCTTCAAGAAAGTGGAATCTCCACCACAGCAGATTCTGTACAACAGCCTTGTCTATACTGGCCTGACCCTTAAATACCATTTTTTCTAATTCATAGGGAACTTTTGAATACATGATACATTGAGAGAAGCAAAAACTATGGGGGAAACACAGAGCTAGATGAAATGATGTTTCTCTCATAGGTAGAAAGCAGCTGCTCCTGAGCCTGCACACCTCCTGGTTTGTAATGCACAGGCATTGGTACAGAGGGTAACATCTTCAGATCTGGGGAAGCTGAGGAGCACTGGATTCCACAAAACCACAGGGCACTTTTTTGGTTGTCAGCTACACACAGTGAAACCTATCAGAGCTATCAGTGAAACCTATCAGAAATCTGCTCAGAGCAAAGCCACTGTGCTGCCTAAAGCCAACCAACTTCAAAAGTAACTTTCATTAACCAAATCAAGCAAAATTAGCCTTCTCTAAATTTCAGGGTTCTGAGATAAAATAACAAATATGAGACTTTGTTAGGACAGGTCCTGGTCCCAGCCATGTATTTCAGACATGAGAAGCATGCACTGGTGACAGTGTACCAATGGATTAAAGAGACTGCTTTCCACAGGCACTGCTGAGCAGAACCAGGACAGCAGTGCTGCAGCTCACTGGAACCTCTCAGCATTTCTGTGAAGGCCTGTTATAAATGCCTGATGTTTCTTGATCTTTTCCAACACACACATCACCTGCTCTGCCTACAGCAACACTTGTACAGGACTGACTGTAAGCTCCCTGTTCAGCTCACCAGCTGTGCTGCAGAGGGGAATGAACAGTTTCTCTTTTCACCTGTGAAGAAATGGGGATGAAGGTCTCCCAGTGGGGATACTTCAGGTAAAGACAGACTGCAGGAAGACAGTGAACCTACTTCATGGAGGGGAGGTGTCGTAGCACCACATCGACAGCATGAACAGGGTTAGTGCTGATAGGTTTGTCTAGTTCCAGAGGCTCAGGCAAGGTTCTTCCTGTCAAAACTTCATGCAGCAAGTGCCAGCTCACCCGAGAAACAAACTTTATTGACACTTTGAAGGGACGATCTTTTCCACCTTCTCCGGGTAGTGTCACATCCAAATCCACCTGGGCAGGGGAGAAAAGAAAGAAATAAAAAAGCAGCTTTTTAATCTGGAGTCTGGTAGCCTTGAGATTCCACTCCTTCCATAACTGGGCCAGAGACTCAAAAACTCAGATATTGAAGACACAGCACGTTTGATGAAAGTACATTATCAAATGTACTTTTTGTGAAGAGAACTGGGCTCTGACCAAGCAGAAGATGACAGAATAACTTTTTGTTAGCCCAAATCATAAAGTAATACATTCTAGAAAAACTCTGGCTTGTTTTTTCAATTCATCATAAGATCATGTGTTACAGTCTGTAAAATGAAATGTTTTAATAGATTTTGCTGTAGAAAGCAGCTACTAAAGTACACAGGAAGTTCTGGATGCAACTATTACATGAACATTTACACACACTGGAATTTTCAGGAAATATATCAGAAGGACTCAGTTTCAGTACAGATACTGTAAGACACTTCCAGCTTTTCTGACATCAGCAATATTTAGAGTTGGGTTTTGTCCTTTCCTATGAAGCTGCTACTAATATAACATGTTCCCAGTTATCTTACCCCAGTAGTGGCCACAGGAAGTGGATTGGCTGTATAGAGGCTTCTTTTCCCATCATAAACTGGTCTACGGTCCCCAAATATTGTCACTTTAAAATGCTGCACCATAGAGTCCACCACGTCCCTGGAAAAGGGGATATTTGCATTAAAGATGTTTCTGAAGAAGGATCAGACCCAAGCTGGCTCCCACTCCCAGGTGTTTTGCTGAAGTAGTTGCAATAAACAATACTTGAGTGAATTATAAACACCCACTGCTGTTCCAAAAGGTGCTTCAGATACTTTAACTAAATAAACACTACAGAATAAAATCAGAATCAATGTAAATGCTCAAATACTGAGGAATATTGGTACTGAAATAATTTCAGAAACTCCTAGAAATTACCAAGGCCTTGGTATCATCTTTATGATGGAAAACAAGAACACTGTTACCTTGGAAAAAACAGCACAAACCCCATGTGGAAGCTCAGCCAGTTCACTGTGTGTCTGCAGCAATGTTTATCTGCTCCTCCATGAGATTTTGAATTCTGCCTACACTGGTTATAAACATGAGATGCCCTAACAAAACAGGCTTGGCTTTAAGTCCTCAGTAACCTGAGTTTCTACAAAATCATGCAAAAGTCTGATCCAATTTGCACACAATTATAGATTTGCCTCCCTCGCTTTATTATAAATTGATGGCAATAAAGATTAACCTGACACAAGCACTGAAATTACACTTGAAAAACCATGATGAAATTTTCAGCTTCTACAAAAATGCTTCTTGATGCAAGTAGTAGATAAAACTTGTGGAACACAGTGGACTTTTGGAACACCTCCAAGTGTAACAGGCCTTTGGGATGTGAATTCTTTGGGAGGTCTTGGTGTTTCAGTGGCACAGAATGGAAACATTTTCCTTTCAGCACATGCAAAGCAGCCTTCCTGCACAGCAGCAGCTTCCAGGCACCACTTCCTGTCCTGGCCAGGCAATATTAACTCAAAATACTTCAGGAAGATGATAAATATTGACTTCCTCTTCAAGCTGAATGAGCAGCAACACTTTCACCTCCCAGCTGAGATGTGGGAAAAGGAAAGAAAATCTCCCTTTCACAGCTCTTGACGTTATTCAACATTCCCATTGGTATAATATACAATTTACATTTTACAAATGTATCTTCTCACCTGTTCACCCTCCGAGGACACTTATCTGGTTTGATGTCCACCTCATAGAGGTAGACATCAATCTTTGGGATTTCAACTTGGAAGCAGTTGGCCAGCAGTTTAATGGGCTTGCCCATGGTGCCATAGCCGGGACGTCTGGGCACCATGAGCAGGGGCTGTGCCCCCACGGGTCCTGCAAAGGAAAAATCCCACAGATTAGAGAAAAGCACAACAAAAAATCCCTTAAACTAACTCCCAGGAGAACCAGGTGGGCACCAGAGGCAGCACACTCGAGGAAAGGAAATCAGCTGTCTCCAACAGCATGGAATTCCAAATAAATACTTTCCCATTATTAATCCTTAATCCTCCTCCTACACCTAGACTGTTCTCTTACTCATGAGCTTCAGTGATCAGCATGAATAAAATCAGGAGGTATTGTTTAGATTTCCTAAAAAAACCCAACCAAAAATCCAAAACAAAAAGGAAAAAAAAATCAAACTCAAAAACTCTTAAACAAAAACAGCCCCAAAAATAACACAGAAAGTTTTACAAGTCTTTTCTGAACACCCTGGTAATAACCAAGTGGCTGCAGAGTACAAAAATACAGAAGTAGCTCTGGACTGATGCACAGGATTTGAGATAAACTCTTCATTTCAGTGCCAGTATCAGCTTAGTCTTGGAAGACAGATTATTCTTGAACTTTGCTGGCTGAAAATGGATGAAGAGTAAGACCATTACCTCCCATCTAACTGCCCCCATAAAGCCAATTTGCCAAAAGAGTAAAGACTCAGATTAAGACACGATTGTAAAACTCTTGATTACTTGTAGGCTAGAGAAGAATACCCAGAACTGCTCAGAGAAACATCTAAATCTGCAATGAGATGGGTATTTTGAAAATAGCTGAAATAAAAAGTAGCTAAAATACCAGATTTGTTCCATTCTCATCTATTTAATTTGCTTTGCATCATTTAGGTGAGAACCCTCCACTCAAGATTTGCATTACTCATGCCTTACAAACCAAACAGGGTAGTAAACATAGCCCATTTCCCAGAATTTCTGCTGCTATTTCCACTTCAAAGCACCTCTTTCCAGTTAAGAAACAACAACAAACCCAAAGTGCTTGGTTGCCTGAGTTTTAAGAAGTTACTCGTGGTACAAATGTCCTGATTTCCAGAGCATTTGAGCGAGGTAGTGCAAAGTTCTCCCCTCTCCTCCCACTCGGTGACGCAGGCAGCGATTCCAGCCCACTCATTTTCATAGCAGAGTTAAAATGTCAAGTGCTGGGAAAAATGTTTTTTATTTGCCTTTTGATTAATCTCCATAATTTCTGTAAAAACCCCCTGTATTATCTTGAAGGAAATAGTCACGTCTTGAGAACAGGTGAACATCAAAGCCAAGTTCCTCTGTAACATTTGTCTGGCTCTACCCAGAAAACTACTGAAAAATTCTGAGTGGGGCTGGCTTGGAGCCACAAGATAAAACAAAACAGAAAGCAAGAAGCATCATTTAAAACCCGCTCACAGACTCTGCTTATGCAAAACTTGTTCCAAGCATCTGCTCTCTTCAACTTTTCCTTCATTTTAATACTCTCACGTGAGTAAAAGCAGCCCTAGAATTTACTCCAGCTACATTTGCAGAATAAAAGCATAAGCAAAAAAGTTACTACTAAACATTTGAGTGGCATAAACAAGTCAACAGTTTGTTTTAATATTCTGAAGACATACACACCACAGTTTATATTTAGTTCCTATCTGGAGGAGAGAGTAACAAAACTGCTGAAATAAAGACAACATTAAAAAGGTTCTTTCAGTCTGGTCAGCCTTGTGTGTCTCAGTCAGCTTGGAAGAAGTTAGAAACTTAGATTTTGGCAAATAGGAGTTAAATGACCAATAAATGAATCAGAAGTGCAGGTCTACACATTGTTCAGGTGCAATTTAAAAAAATTCAGCCATTTTGCTATTATTGTGTGAATCATGTTCGCTTGGACAAATGAACTTAAAAACATGAGTATGCCAGCACTGCCCAAATACAGGGGCACCTGCTGAGAAGACCCTGCTTTGAAGAGACCCTGCCTTGCCAGATTCTGTTGTGAAAGCCTTGTGTCAGTGGCCTCAGAGCTGTGACTCAAAGCCCAATAAAACACAAATAAGCAGAGCGACGCTCTGGGGATGGCTCTGCCGCCGATCTATCGGTGACTCACCCAACCTCATGCCTAAGTCCTGTGTCAAACCCATGGAAATAAACACACAAACCAAAAATATTCAAAGTGCTATTATTCTACTGAGTACAGGATGCCCGAGTGGCAGAGCCTTTCCTTCAAGTCCTTTAACCTTTGCAAAAACAAAGTGGGTCAAGGCTGAAAAACCTTTCTCAAAGCAGCAGCACTGTGAGGCCTCCTCCACAGGGGAGGGAGCAGCTCCTCAGTGATTCCAGAGAGTTCTGCATTGCTCAGATGCCCACAAATTTGAGAGGAGAAATTTCTTTGTGTTAAAGAAACCAATATTCAGCCATTGCAGCACGAGGTACATACATACCATAGAATCATGGAATGGTTTGGGTTGGAGGCACCTTAAAGATCATCTCATTCCCATGCCCTGCCATGGGCAGGGACACCTTCCACTATCCCAGATTGCTCCACACCCTGTCCAGCCTGACCTTGGACACTTCCAGGGATGGGGCAGCCACAGCTGCTCTGGGCACCCTGTGCCAGGGCCTCTCCACCCTCACAGGGAAGAATTTTTCCCCAATATCCCATCTAAGCCTGCCCTCTGGCAGTGGGAAGCCACCCCCACATCACTCCAGGCCTTGTAAATTGTCTCCCTTCTCCATTTTTCTTGTAGACTCCCTTCACATATATGCCCAGGATGTTCCTAAAATTCCAAGTAAAACCCCCACACCAAGTCTGTTCAGTGTGCTGGAGCAGAGCTCAATTCATAAAACCAGCTCAGCAAAGCTCCCAGCACTAAAACTCAACTGATTTCTAACAGAAAACAATGAACACACAAACAGGAACTAAAAGTGGTGTCTCAGACAGATTCTTGGAAGGCTTTTGTGCAGCAAGGCAGCACGTCTCAGGATCATGGAATGGGTTGGAAGGGATCACAAAGCCCCCCAGCTGCACTGTGCAAGTCCCTCTAACACCTCCAACAAGCTCTGAGTGAGAATCTTTTCTTCCATGCAAGTACTGATGTTCCAATGGAGCTGTAAGCCTGCCCTCTGGAGTGGGAAGCCATCCCCCCCGGCACTTCAGGCCTTGTAAATTGTCTCCCTTCTCCATTTTTCTTGTAGGCTCCCTTCACATATATGCCCAGGATGTTCTTAAAATTCCAAGTAAACCCCCACACCAAGTCTGTTCAGTGTGCTGGAGCAGAGCTCAATTCATAAAACCAGCTCAGCAAAGCTCCCAGCACTAAAACTCAACTGATTTCTAACAGAAAACAATGAACACACAAACAGGAACTAAAAGTGGTGTCTCAGACAGATTCTTGGAAAGCTTTTGTGCAGCAAGGCAGCACGTCTCAGGATCATGGAATGGGTTGGAAGGGATCACGGAATGGTTTGGAAAGGATCACAAAGCCCCCCAGCTGCACTGTGCAAGTCCCTCTAACGGCTCCAAGGAGCTCTGAGTGAGAATCTTTTCTTGCATGCAAGTACTGATGTTCCAATGGAGCTGTAAGCCTGCCCTTTGGAGTGGGAAGCCATCACTCCAGGCCTTGTAAATTGTCTCCCTTCTCCATTTTTCTTGTAGGCTCCCTTCACATATATGCCCAGGATGTTCCTAAAATTCCAAGTAAAACCCCCACACCAAGTCTGTTCAGCAGAGCTCAATTCATAAAACCAGCTCAGCAAAGCTCCCAGCACTAAAACTCAACTGATTTCTAACAGAAAACAACGAACACACAAACAGGAACTAAAAGTGGTGTCTCAGACAGATTCTTGGAAGGCTTCTGTGCAGCAAGGCAGCACGTCTCAGGATCATGGAATGGTTTGGAAAGGATCACAAAGCCCCCCAGCTGCACTGTGCAAGTCCCTCTAACGGCTCCAAGGAGCTCTGAGTGAGAATCTTTTTTTCCATGCAAGTACTGATGTTCCAATGGAGCTCAGACACAGGCAGAAGGGACGGCGATTCCTCGCAGCCCAGGCAGCACACGGACAGGCCTGGCCTGCATCCAAAGCCTGCCTGCACCTACCTAGCAACCAGAGAAGCCCTGTCGGAATAAAGCCTGAGCACAACGAGCAGGAGCTCAGAAACCTGCAAATGCTTCCAACACACCATTGTACAAAAAGCTGCAGCTTCTGGCACAAGCAGCGTTTTTACAGAATGAAGAAAAAACCCTGATCTCCAGCAGGATGCTAATAGGAAATGCAGATTTCCTTACAGAAAGGGCCATCCCCACCAAGCTTCTAGAAAAAAATGATCCTCTTTCACACTGTGGCTTCAGCATATAAAGCCAAACTCTAATAAAAGAGATAATTTAGTAGTTTTATTTTTGTTTATACAGATCTAAATCTAACCGGATGGGTGCTGGAACAGCCCAAAACACAACAGCAAGGCCTGAGCAGGTAAATACAACTCAGTTTGGCTCAGGAACATGAGGCAGATTTGTGGAACCGATCCCAACCTCAGGCTGGAGCTGCACTGGAGAGAGCTACAGCTCTCACAAGGAGGGGGAAAAATAAAAGACTCCCTCTCACAGGGCCCCTGGCCTCTACTCAGAGGCACAGCCTGTGGAGTTCTAAGAAAAATTTATCACTAACAAAAAATAACCTAATTCTGGATTAAAAAAAATACATAGAGAAGATTTGATTCAAACGTTGGTTTCAATGATCGAGCGCCGTCTGCCAGAAATCATGAATTGCCTCATTTCTGTCACTCGGCCTTGCTGGGTGGCATTACATTATTTATGAGTAATGCAATCCATGTTTTCTAAACATTCCTCCTTGCAATTTAGGGTTTGGTTTTTTTCAAGGTTTCGGATCCTAAGTCATGTTCAAACTCATCAAAAGCCAACGTTTTGATGCTGTGCTCTGTGACTGCCAACTGCACAAGCAAATACTGGTGTGGTAACTCATTCTGCCCTAATGGACTCACAGAAAACACACTGGAGTGTTTGGGGAGAATTTAAAAGACAATCAATGCTTCTGAACCATTAAAAAAATGTAAATACAAAAGGCTGTAAGCCCAAAAATGCACATAGTGAAGTTAATACCCAATTGCTCTGGGAGAAGAGAATATGCCAGCCCACAAAACTCTGCAAGAGTTTTCCCTGGAAGGTATTTCCACAGACCAAAATCTGGAGGTAAAAATTAGCTCAAGAAATACTCTTTGACACCTTCACCCCTGAGGAAGCAAAGCTCTGAGGATGAAACAATTTGTAACGTTCATACTGTGAGTCAAACAACTTCCAGAGCAACTCCAGAGGAAATCTGCCACTGTATCTTACAGTAGAATAACTTTTGAAGGCAACTATGAATCACCCCCTTCCCTGCTCTACCACACCCACAAAAACGGGACTTTTAATGGGCCTCCCAAAGCTCTGCTCTGAATCAGAGAGAAAAGCCACTTCTCAGGATTTTCTGTGCCCAAAGTTTGTATGGAAAATAAGCAGAACATTAAGGATGCCTGCAGTGCCTCATTAAAAATTGAAATTAAAAAACCCAATCGAACACAAGTTAACACTTTTAACACAAAAAGCTGTGAGCTTTGAAAGGACAACGTAGGACATGGAAATGAAGACAATGGCACTGACACAACTTGGTTACACCACGAACATCCCCTGTTGGTTGAACCTCCCTGCCTTTTGGAATTTTCCTGAGCATTCTCCTGGTGGAAGTGCAATGCCTGACCTGTGCTGAGAGCAGCTTTTCCTTCACTTCACCTTCTCATAAAATGAGGAACATTTTATTGCTGTTCCTCAGTTTGGTTTCACCACAACCCATACCATCTTCACATGCTGCTCCTGCTTTCAGTGATGTTCAAACTCCATGGACCAGGAGAGCCACAACACTCCCCAGATTCCTCAGCCTAAGCCTCTCACACAACCAGGACATCACCCACAGCACTGCTTCACCCCAGATATCCTGGCACACATTTACTCCAGGTATACTCACACCCCAATCTTTGTTCCCCTCCCCGCTTGTTTTATCCCATGTTTTCCCTTCAGGCACAGAAAACAAAGCACATCTCAGTGTCTTTCTCTCTTTCACGACAGAGCTTTAATCCTCATTTGCTCCACCAAGGATGGTTTGTGTCCTCCTGCTCCAACACCCCAAAACTTGGAACATAAACACTGCACAGAACACTTCCCTAGGCACAGGAAGAACCATCCCTTGTTCTGGACACTGCCTGAGCCCACAAGGAACACTCTGCAGCAGCTTTGCTAAAATCCAACACATTGCAGCCTAACAACAGGAAAATTCACCCCAAAGGAAAACTAAACCATTTACAGATTCCTCTTGCAAATCTGTTTATCAGGAGACAACTCCAATTGCACCACGCTATAATTCAAATTTATTTAACACCATGTAAGAGAGCATCATATGAATTCCACCAGGTTGTTAAAATCCTGCACCTTAAAACGTTCTTAAAACCCATCACAACCCCAAGCCAGGCAACAGCTGAGGCAGGGAGTTTTTCCAGCCAAATGCATCACTGTCCTTAAATCTCCAAGTATGTTAGAAAAGGATCTCCATATGGAGATGGGAAGGCACGTTTTCTGTTGACACCTTCAGTCTCACTCACGTATTTTCACCACCTGTGGTACCTATTCAAGTGACAGACATGGAACTCCAGGTGGCTTTGGACATTCCCTTTTCCATCGAGGTACAGCCAGGGAATTGTTGTTTAAACACTGCCCAAACCCTGAATCCTCCTCCATTCTTCTGCCAGATTTGGAATAAGTTATCCTGAAAAACTGAATCAGAACTTCCTTCTCTAACCCCCAAAATCCATTTAAACCACAAAGTTGATAAATACTGAGCACGTGCTTTCCTAGCAAAAGGATCAAACGGCCAAAATGTGAAGATTTTCATAGAATCATAGAATTATTTGGGTTGAAAACACCTTAAAGCCCATCCCATGGGCAGGGACACTTTCCCTATCCCAGGTTGCTCCAAGCTCTGTCCACCCTTGTCCTGCGCACTGCCAGGGATGGGGCACCACAGTTTCTCCAGGCAATAACCCCTTGTGATGATTATTGTGAAGCAGCACACCCAAAGGCACAGGAATTAGCCCCAAAACTCAGGTGCTGACACACAGGAGCCAAACACCCGGTGTGAGCCCGGCAGGAGCTGCTCGAGGGAGCGCTGCCCGGTCCCGCCGCGCTCTGCGGCTCCGTCCCTCGGGCACCGGCACGGCGCGGGTTACGCAAGCCGGGCACCCCGGTTATGAAATACCGACAATTCCTCCTCCACCTCCGGCACGGCGAGCAGGGCACGGAGCGGCTCGGCCCCGGCTCTGCCCGGTACCGGGGCCCTGCCCGCGGGGCTCGGCTCCTCCCGTCCGATCCCGCTCGGGATGGGCTCGGCCCGGCCGCTGCCCCGCGGCACCGGGGCGGGCACCGGGACTAGAGAGGGAAGGCGCGGCGGGCCCGCTCCCCGAGCCCGCCAGGCCCCGCCGGGCCCGCGCTCACCTGCGCTGCCGATTTCCATTCATGGAGCTGGGGCGCAGCCGCTCGGGGCTGCGGCGGCCGGCGCGGGGCTGCGCTAGGCGGCGGTTCCTCCGCCGCGCTCCCGGCTGGGCCGCTCCCGGTGCCGCTCCCGGTGCCGCTCCCCGCGGCGCTCCCGGCCCCTCACGCGGCGGCGGAGGCGGAAGTGGCGTGGCCGCCCCGCAGCCCCGGCTCGCGCGGCCGCTCCCGCCCCGCCGCGCGCGCGCCCCGCACGCCGGAAATCCCGCCCGCGCTTCCCCTACCCCCGCGCGCGCCCCGGCCTTTCCGGGGTAAGGGGAAGCGGCGCCGGAAGCGGGCGGGGCGCGAGCCGGCGCGGTTGCCACGGCAACAGCGCGGGGTTGGGGGGAGAGGCGGGAAAGGCGGCGGGAGCCTGAGGGGCCCTCAGGGCCCGGGCAGCGCGGGGGGAGCCCCGCAGGCACCGACCGCTGCCCCGGAGCGGGAGTGGCGTGCCGGGACACCGCTAAAGCACACATGAGCCCAGCGGGAGCACCGCGGGGTTGTTCCCCGCCCCGCGGTGTTGTGGTGTTTCAGTAAAACGCGTTATGTCTGCGGCGTTTTTTCCCCCCCGCAGCAGCTGCCTGTGCGGCGGCTTCGAGGGCTTCCAGCCCGCTCCCCAGGGAACTCCGCTGATGTCTCCTTGATCCTCACTAAAGCCGCCCGAAGGAGCCCCGCGCCCTGGCCCCGGGGATGTCCGGGTGTTCCCTGTGCGGGACAAGGACACGGGTGGGAGCGGCCGGCACGGCCCGCACGCTGTGCCCGCTCCGGGCTGCGGGACCCGGGACACGCGGAACGAGCCCGGCTGCGGGAGCCAGAGGGTGCTCGGGCCCTGAACGGCTCCCCGGGAACGGGCACGGCCCCGACCCTGCCACAGCTCCAGGACAGAGCTCTCCGCACAGGGTGGGGTTGTTGGGGTGTCTGTGCAGCGCCAGGCATTGCGCTGGATGATCCTTGTGGATCCTATCCAATTTAAGGATATTCCATGATTCATGATTTGATGATTCACTGTATCAACATAAATTCAGAGCTGATGCTTGCCCTGTCCTAATTTTTTGAGACGTTTTAGCAATGTTCAGTACCGCTGTGTTAGGGATATTATACACAAACTGGCACCAAACAAGCAGAGGGGTGAAAGGGGCAAGTGGCATGTGGGGAAGAGATTAGAATGTGACAGATGCAACAGGCTCAGTGCTGGGTCAGGCACATTTATTTCCTCTGCCCTCAAAAGATCTTTTTTTTTTTTTTTTTTTGTAAAAACGGTATATTGGGACTTTTCCAAGAGGGTTTGAACCTGCTACTCACTGTGAAGAAACAATGTCATTTTTTGTGGTACTGAGAGGGCCTTTCCCCTGGGAAACAACTGGAAAGGTACCAAAGAACTGGAATTGTTAAAGATCCATAATCCAAATGTCAGGGTCATTATTAAGAATTACCATCCTGAAGATTCCCAGCTGAATTAGTCTTTAAAGCATAAATTTAGTTTTCAGCGAAGTGACACAGTAAGGATTTTAAACCCATGCAAATTAAAGGTAACCTACTAGAATATTTCCTAACTGAAATGGGGAGTGGGAAATGTGATCTCCAGCATGAAGCAGATACGTGGGAGAGGCATCTCTGCCAACACACATCCCTCAGGGGCAGCACATCTGGTCCCACAGCTCGGGCACTGTAATCAGCACCAGGGCTGGGGCTCAAATGCTAATCTAACACTTGAAACCAGTTTTCTGACCTGTTTTCCAGGACTCCAGACCCAGCTGCACAAGGCACAATTTGCTGTTGTACCTCACATAGAAAAAGCTTTAAAACTGCTAAAAATTCTTTTTAAAACAGGAGATAGAACCCACAAAGCAGCTGGATGTGTGCAGGACCTGCACAGGTGCCCAGCTCAGGACAGAACTTTCTGGTGCTGCAGTTAGGTAAATTAACTGACAAGTGCCTGCATGCCATTAGCATTTCCTTAAAATTCCTTGGCATTATTCAAAAACCCAGTTACAGCTCAACTGCTAAATCATTCATTGGCTTAAGGTCTGCCCCTGCATTTTTGTAAGGTAAAACAAAGAACTCCTCCAACAAGGAACTCAGAGGATGGTAAACAACTTTCAGTTCTGGACCCTAAAACTCAACCATAGGCTGCTGGCATTGGAGAACACCAGGATGTTTGCAAGATTTGCAAAGCTGGGAAATGTAAAACATGATGGGAAATGCAAAAGATGAGGCAGTGCAGAAACCCAGAGGATCAAGTTTAACCTCAATCCAGAAGGAGTCTGAAATCTGTCCTTAAAGCACCTCAGAGCCAGGAGCCCCTGAAGCATTCAGAGAGGCTGCAGGCACAGCAGATTTTGATGAACATTTCTGTTATCTAATAACCCAGGAGCCCAAAATCAGTCAGTTCTCAGGTGACATTTTAATAAAAGTGGAATTGTACTGTATTCCCAGAAGATTTAAGCACACATTTGTTTCTCTCATTGAACTGAGACCTGGACAGAGAGGGGTGCTGGATCCTCTGCAGTGTCTGATGCAATTCAGCTCCAGTCAGCATTTCCCTGTTTGTCCCCCAGCCTGTCCCGAGGGAATGCCTGGGATGCACATGTCCCTTCCCCACCAATGTGACTCAGGAGTGTCACCCCGACATATTCACATTGCTTTTATTTAGGTCTTCTGCCAACAGTTACAGGGTAACAGACATTTGGGACTGCAAGTCGAAGTTGCAAGCAAAAATCAGGACCAAGGCAAAAAAAAAAAAAATCCACAAAGGCAATTAAATCAAATCCAATATAAATACAATGTTCTGGAGCTCTTTAATCATACTGCTTTCTTTAATAAAGAGGTGGTTAGGATCTTACAGTATTTTCTTTTGGCCTAATCCAAGGATTTTGTTACTCTTCACCAGTCTTAATTCCACACATACAAAAAAAAAATTGGTATTCAACCTTTAAAATATAAGCCATATTTTCTTAATAAAATAAGTTTTGTGCTGCTGCTTGTTTAGTAAGTACTGTACATCAAGTGTTCACGGCTATTTAACAAATGGACCATACAGAGTTCAAGCTAGAGCAAAAAAAACCCACAAGAAAAATAACAACCCAAATGGAGCATCCTGTAAACACCCTATGTACAGTCCCACACTTGCTCATAGAAAGGAGGTACGAAAGGGGCTGGAAATCAAACACAAAAGCACTGGAGTCCTGGAAATTTTCTTTCACAACTATTGAAGTGCAAATCACTCAGGCAAGATATGAATTTCACTTGTTTATTGCTCTCCTGCTGTCTGGCTTCCCTTCCTGAAACAATCACATTCTTTTATTTCACACTGATTTTCCAAGAAGAAAACCTTCCGCGAGGCAACGCTGGATGCTTTGAGACATCGTGTGCGATCCCAGAACACCCCGACTGCCCTGGAAGCTGCGGGGAGAGGGCAGAGCAGCCCTCCCACCCCGTCCTGCTCAGATATGAGCTAAGGGGAACAATAGCATTCTACAGGTAAATGAAAGCTACTCCTCTTCCCACAGAGCTGCATGCACTCGGCAACGCTTCCAGGCGCAGGTGGAACTCGGGAAGGCAGAGCTGATCGGGATGCCCGTGTGGGGTTTGGGGCTAACTACAGATCCTGATATGTACCTGGGGTAACACCTATCCGCTACAGGCAGCAAAACGCACCTCAACATGCAGCTACTCGTTTGCATCTCAGACAAGAGAGGGGGAGAAATGCCGATGCCGGAGCGCGGAGAGGGTACGGTGCATAGTCCGGTATAGAAAACATGCGGGTCACTCCAACCTCTCTAAACTTCTTCAAAGTGGAAACAGGGTTTAAAGGGCACAGCAGCTACTGAGTTTGGCTTTTTTGTTTATCCAAAACCATGAAAACCCAACGCAGAGGGTGAAATAAGGGCAGAACACGATCTGCAAGTCAACAGCTGAGAGTTTCAGAAGCTGTGAAGCTTTTGTGTAGTTAAAATTGCTGTTAAAAGTAGGTGCTACATCAGCAAGTCTTCATTCATAGTTTTCTATGAACAGCCACCTTACAAATGAGTGCAAATCTTAAAGGTCCATTTTACATTTCAAGTCTCAAGGTTAAAAAAAATTGTTACAGAGCAACAAGCTGTTTCTGTAAATGCCCACACTATCTCTTTTCAAATGGTTAAAAATGGCACGTGCTATGCCACAGCTACTAAAAGACATTTCAGAATTCTAGACCCAACTAAAACACTAAAATTAAAACGAGGAACCAAAATACCTTTGCCCCTCACTGCAGAGCAGCAGCCAGGCGCGTTCCGGTGTAATGCTGGTGAACAAACTGATTTGCAGAGAGAACCTTGACCTTGACCCCGATTTTATTCTTAATGAGGAGCTTTCTAACACCAGGTGAGCGGGAACAGCCCCTCTGAGATTGTTTTGCTTTCAATGAACGTAAGTCAGAGTTCGGAGGATGAGATGGAGGTGCTGATTGGTGTCACTATGCAGGCACTTGTGTAGAGGAATGTAGGCTTCTCATGTTGACACTTAGTGTTGATGTGTTCCCTACGCTCTAAAAGCCTTCCTAAGAGTTCCCTACCTACTGACCACGGATAGGTCCTGGTCTCCTCCCCGTCACCTTGAGGATATACAGCAGTGGAGGTTGACACAAGGTGCAAAGGAGGATATGAACCAAACAGTGTGGTCTTGAGGAAAACAGGACTGTGCTAAACGTAGGATCTTCACCAAACGTGACATCAGTGGGCTCAGCACTTAGTTTGCATAGCATAGTGATGTTGTCACTGTTCACAAACACGTTGCCCCAAAAGAAAACGGGAAGAGTGAATTCCCGGGGTTAGGACAGCTCAATGGGCCAACATGACCGGTGTGGTTTTCATGAAGGCAAGGCAAGTTTCAACGTCAGAAAGTACAAACCAAAGAGGTGGAGATGTGCTTCTGTCCGCGCGCGGGCCAGGGGCAGCGCTCGCGTGGGGCCCTCTGGGAAACGCGTTGGGCAGGAAAATGATACCAGAGCTCTTCCCCTCAGAACGTGGCAGGAGCGTGCGCCTCGTTTGTCTCTTGAAGGAAGCGCTGTGAACACTTTCATAGAAAAAAACCCAGATAATGTGCCCGGATGATATTGGTACTGAGCTGCCACCACGGCCCCGTCACCGTGCGTACGGTCACTGTGCAGCAAAACGGGTCTGAAAAGCAGTGACCAGGTTCCTGTGGGGAAAAAGGCTGTTTTCCTGGTACAAGCACAAATCAGGAGTTTCCCACCTGACAACAACAGGGATTTCATCATTCTAAGGAACAATCTGGTGTGCTTTCAGAATAAAAACCCTGGGCATGAGAGCAGTGATACCATGACACAAAGAGCAGCAAAACCTAGCAGCAGAGAGGGTGAGAGCCTGGAGGTGCTGGAGGTGGGGATGTGGTAGATGGGAAAGCAGCTGGCCCGGGCAGACACGTGCCAAATGCACACAGGCATGGGCACTGTGGAGCACCCAGCACTGCACAGGCTGCAGCACTCATCAAACAGAAATGTTGGAGAGCTGTGGTGTGAGTACACAGCCTCAGGAAGTATGGGGATGTAAACTCTGAGAATGTTAATGACTTGTGGATTTTGGCAACAGACTCAATATCGTATAAAAATAATGTTTAGTAAAAAAATCCCGGTGTCCATCATAAAAATTAGGGGGGGTGGGGGAATAAAAGAAAGAAAAACATGGATAGCGCTTTCTGTCCTAATGGGATGGAGATGCCCCCATTTGTCAGAAACAGTTTTAAATAACAAGTAGTACATTGGAAACAAAAATGGGTCAGCAGCCATTAAACGTGTCCTGTATGAAAGTGCACATCTTTCAATGGGGTTTAACCACCGTGAGGTCGTGATCTGACACAAACTGCAACTGAGGACCATAGAAATTAACTCCTTCCGATGGAAATATGGACCACCATCAAGACAAGATTACTAGTTTCCTTACAAGATTAAAAACATTGAAATTTTGCAGCATCATAGTAAGGCACTCACCCATGGAAAAGTCTGTGACTGTTGCTTTGAGCGGCAGCAGCTGACTAGCTTGTAACACGAGGAAGACAGTTTTCAGTTCTGAGCTAAGTGCTAGGGTGCCTTACATTATCCGGGGGGAATTACTTGGGGGTGGGGAACTGTTAGTGTTACAATTCTCCTATAAACTAGTTGGTTTGTTTTTGTTTTTTTTTTTTTCCCTCAACCCATTAAAGCATCTCATAATCTAAAATATTAGTTTTATAAATCTAGTCTTCTGTTTTAAGGCTCTAAAAATCCCCTCCCCCAACCCCCACAAAAAATACCTACCAGCGCCTGGTGGGCAACGGAGGACCAAAGCCGCCAGTTCACAGTCAGGAGTCTCTAGTATTGCATCTTAAAAATGAAAACCTGCTTCCGCCTCCCGGGAGTTTTATCCCTTCCCTTGAATGCCTTCATGTGTTTGGTCAGGTCAAAATTTTGCAAAGCCAGAAAAAATTAAAAAAATAATCATCATCGTCATCAGTCTCTTCCAATCCTACAAAGGTGTTGGATCGTTCTGTCCCATGGTGCTGGTCTCCTGCCTCAAGTCGACACTGCCTGCCCTGCAGTGATTTCTCATTGGAAAAAAAAACAAGGTGTCCCAATGCTTCCTTTTTTGTATGGCTCCTACAAATCTGAAAGCTTTCTTGAGTGAGGTAACAAAAGTTAGGCTTTCAAGCAAAGTACATGGTACGTAAAGTGTCCTGATGAACCTGCACAGCCTTCGCCAAGGCCTGGGGGTCTCTGCCGTTGCTCTGTCCAGATATATGGCTGCCCTCGCCACTGAAAATCAAGGAAATCACTGCGTAATTATTTCAAATTTTCCCCCCAGGAACACTGAGAAACTCCCCTGGAGATAGGGATTAGCTGAGTGCTGGCAGCACAGAAAGCCACCTCACTGCAGTGCACAGGGATGCTGTGCATGCTGGTGATCCTGCCTGTACTGCACATTCCAGCACCTTGAGGCAGCTGGAAATGCTCAGACACCCAGGAATGCTCCCACAAGCCTGGGATGAGCTTAGGGTAGAATTTAACCCTCCTTTATCTCCGTTCCCCCTGTGCTGAGCCTTAGCAGGATGCAGCTACATGCAGGTCTTCCCCTAGAAAGGCTCTGCTGCAGCACTCTCAGACACAGGCACTTTCAAACATCAAGATCCCCTTCCCATGCCTGGCTGTGCCCTCCCAGAGCCACAGCTGTGCCCCTCACCTGTCGTGCTCCTTATCCACGAGGTGGTACCGTGCCCGGAACGCCACCAGCCGGGCGTAATAGGCTGGGGCAGGGATGGAGACGGAGCGGGTGCAGCGCACGTAGGTGTGGCACAGCTGGTACGTGAGGATCTGCAGCTCGTCCGCCGTGAACCGGTTGTCATCCCACAGCACGTAGTAGTGGGACGGCCGGCTGGTGCCCTGGGAAGGAGAGGCCCGGTGTGAGAGATGCTGCTGGCACCTGGGTGCAGCTGCCTCACATCCCCATCAGCTCCTCCCTGAGCTAAATGATCTGTGAGCCAGCCTAGGCAGGAGGGATGCCTGTGCTTCCCTGCTGTGAGAACCCTACACGGCATTGAGGCAGGAAAGCCCTTAGCACCGAGGTGCAAAGCAGCACTAATGCTGCTGCCTGGTGCCTGTTCCCTCTGTGCCACACATCCCCCAGTGCATCCCCCAGTGCATCCCCACCGACCCAGGCCAGCTCCTGCTGTCTGTGCAGGAGAGAAGCTCCCTTCTGGAAGCAGCTGCAGTTTTTCCAGTCCGGTTTCTGACTAATCTTGGCTGCCTGCAGCCAGGCAGCTGCAGAGCAGGCAGGGACGGCTGGCCTGGCTCTCCCGCCCACGGGCAGACAGCAGGTCCCTGCTGATGAGCGGGCGCCCCGGCACGCTCAGACACCAGCTGACAAGCTGCTGAATTGGCTGCTCTGATGGAGGAAAATCTCTTAGGAGAGACCCTTGGCTCCAGGAGAGAAACTGAGTACGTGCCACACAATGCAGTAACAGCACAGACCCTGCACCTGCTTGCCAAACCACCGCAGTGGCAGCTCAGATCCAACTATCCTCAAATCCTGGCTGTTGACAGGGCCAGGACAAATGCATGAGGACAATCTGCAACAGCAGCCAAAAACCCAGCAGCATCCCAAGAGCCAGTGCTGGAGCACAGTACCTGAATGCCTGCATGACTGCACAGGTAGAAGTCAAACTCAAAGGGGTGGGTGATGTTGGTATCCACTGTTGTTCCTGCTGGGATGTTCCCACTCTTTCCAATCTGCAGGGAATAGAAAGAGATCCAAGCACTGCAGAGTGTTGTTATTTCCAGTTGCCAAGAGCACTGTCTTTAACACAGCTGCCCTGTCCCAGGACCATGGTAGAGGGTGCCCATCTCCCTTTGAGATGTAGAGATGGTCTCCAAGTGCCTATTCAAAGGGGACAGAAGCAGCTCATCCTACTCTGCTCCCTGCACAAATAGGCCTGCTGGCATTTTTTGCAGGCATCAACACCAGGCATGACACAGCCAACAGCATGGGAAAGAGAGCAGCAGAGTAAGGGCTGGGCAGGGGCCCATCCTACTACAGAGATGAGGAAAATGCCAGGGATCTCTGTAGAGCATGTGCTGGAGTCTCTGCCACAAGATACTGAGGGTTTTACATCCTGATGAAAAACTGTTCTTAGTTCCCAAGATTAAATCTTCCTGCTCGTGTGGAGCAGTCTGGTTAGACTCAATCTGATCATTAAATTCAGATGAAATCTAGGAACAGTGACAGCAATCAATGTTACTACACAGCACACATGAACAAGCTGTGAGCAAGCAAGGGGTTATTTAGACTGTCACGTCAGCAACTCCAGCTATCACCAAAACAACAGATGTTTTCAAGCTGACAGAGGCTATTTCAAGAGTCACCAGGATCATCAGCACCCAGTAACTCATAATAACAGCAAACAGCTGGCTGGGCTTCTAGAAGCAGATTAATCCATGTGGCTGTAGGAGTCCACTGAGCAGCACGTTTCATTCAGAACAAGCTCTCCCTGCCAGCGGTGAGATTTCCCCTCGGAAAGCCAGGGCTGGCTCTTCCATCAGACAAGGATGAATCAGCCGCCTCCAGCCCTGGCAGCCTGCAGCACTCACCCTCTCGTTCTTGTCTGCACAGAAGAGACGGGTGTGATGCCTCTTCTGGACGACGATGTAGGTGATGCCAGGCTGGTAATCCTTTTCCAGTTTGATGCAGGCGTCTCGGATTGCCAGCAGCTCATAGTGAAGGATCTGGAGAGACAAGGGCACACAGAATGAGGGGACACAGCAGCACAAGGGCACACAGAATGAGGGGACACATCAGCACCCAGCTGTCCCTGAGCACCCTAAGGAGCCTCATGGGAGCTGGTGCAGCCCCGCTGGCCAACGGGGATCTGAGGGTTCCTCACCTGTGGGAGCTGCCCCTCAGGAACACCATCGCGGTAGAAGATGATCCTGGTGGGTTTGAAGCGTGTGGATTTGTAGAACTGGATGAGGAGCTCCCTCACCATGTAGGACAAGTCCTCGATGATCTCCTGGCGAGGACGCTGCACGCGCACCGTGGCACAGTACCGGCTCGGGTGGGCGTCCATGCTGCCCACAACCTGCAGCGACAGACAGACAGACAGACAGGCCATGTCTTACACCAGGAAGGACAGAGGGGATGTGGGACATTGCCAGCCTCCACCTGCTTCCCACACAAACAAAACAGAGCACCTGAACTCACAGATCAGATGGGACAGCAAATACTGTACAGGCAATCGGTGCCCAAAAGGGACATCCCTGGTCATGGCCACATCCTGAAGCCACACTCTGCCATGCCCTTTTAAACATTTGTGGGAATTTCCAGTGAGACAACTTTGGTGGGTGCCACTGAATGCTGTGGCTGTGGGGGACTGCTGCTGCTCTGCCCTTGCTTCACTTCTCCTGCCTGGCAGTGACAGGGAGTGGGGCTGCCCCAGACAGCCACGGGCTGCCCAAGGACGTGGAAGGTCGAGTCACTGTATGGCAGCCATTGAGCAGGGAGTTCCCACTGCAGGGCAGGCAGACCTCAGACACGTCAGAGCAACAGCTCAGGGGCAGCTGGGCTTGGCTGTGACACAGAGCTGGGGGCACAGTGTGAATCAAGGGCTGGCCTGTGTTGGGGAACAGACACCCAGCTGCCTCATTCCTCACACTCAGCAGTGACTGTGCAGTGTGCCCCACGTTCCCTGAGCAGAGGGGAAGCACCACAGACTCCACATCCTGAGCAGTGAGAATCTGCTGCCCCTGCCCTCCCCAACACTTTCATTTTCACTTTGCAAACAGCTCTGGGGTTGGGGCTCCCCCACTAGAACCAATATGTACAATAGAAACTGTTTCTTTAGTTTCAGCCACAGACCCACTGATATTGTCCAACCAGCAACACACCAAGGACACGGTCAAGTTACTTCAAAGGCTCTTCCCTTCTCCTCCCCTGCAGCTTCAAAAAAGCTTTCACAAAAATTAAGAAAAAAGCCCCAGTGGTCCTGCACAAACCACAAAAGATATTTTCAGAGGGGAAGCTCTGCCGCCAGGAAACAGACTGTTCTGTCCCACCCACACCTACAGCAAACAGCCCAAAGCCTTTCCCAACCCCTTCTAATTAAGAAAAAAAACACTCCTCCAAAGATGCATTTGCATGCCAAGGAAAACCTGAGCTGTGAGTCCTGGAAAGTTAAGAACTTAATAGGAAAATGCTGACGTGCTTATCCTGCATGGCAACGAGCACAGGGCAGTGTCTCCCAGCCCAACACAGGGCACAAGCTGTCCCTGGCCCTGCTGGCACCAAGCAGCACTTTGCTCCATGGATGCTCATTTTTAATTTGAGAAAAAGGCAAATCCTCCTGCACAAAGGGCTCAGCAGCCCAGTCACCCCAGTTTCCTCCATGTCCCAAACCCCAGCTCTCCAGCAGGGGGAAGGTCTGTGAAGGGCTGCAGCTGGACAGGGATGCCCCAGAATGACTGCATGCAGCACCAAGCTCCTGGCACTGTCAGGGCCATGCTCGGGGCCAGCACACCACGAGCCCCATCTGCTGGCAGCTGCCAGTCTCCCTGCAGCTCCCAGAAACTCCTCGGAGCTTCCCTGCACAGAGAGGCAGGAAGGGATTGGGAGGAAACTTCCCAGGACTCAGATAAAATCACCACACTACAGGCCCACCCTGAGAAGTGTCATCATAGGGACAGCAGTAACACATGGACACGTGAATCCCATTCCAGGTCCTGCATCCTGCAGGGTTTTGGACACCAAGCTGTGAACTTACAGCTGTTATGGAGGGTTTCTTCCCATCTCCTGCTGGCGGGTGAGTGACATCAGCTCCGAGGAAGATCACTGGCTGCTGAAAGACGGCAGAGCTGGTGGGAGAGGAGAGAAAACAAGTAGTGAGTTTTTGGGGCCATCTCTGGGTACAACCCAATGGAGATAAGCAGATGGTATCAAGGGTATCTCCTGACCTCCAACTCTGGCCTGGACACATCAACACCTCATTATCAACAAGGTGAAACAAGTTACAAAATTTCTAAGAGCTGCTTTATGAAGGCCCCCTCTTCACCATGTAAACCAGGCAGGCAGCACCATGAGGGACCTGGGGTACCACCCCAAAACTATGAGAGGCAGTGGCCATACGAACCGCTGGTGAGGCACGAGGATGTTGTTGATCCCGCCAAGCTTGACGTTGATCTTGAGGCAGAGGTTGGAAAGGGTCTGTGGGGAGGTTTTCACCACATTCTTGACCTGGACGCACTGTGTGGCCATTCCCAGGAGAGTGTCCCCAACACGCTTCACTTCGGCTGTGGGCAGAGGAAGCAGGTGAGCACAAAGCAATTAATCAGCCCCGCACCACTTCCAGCAGCACCTTTGGGAATGGGCAGACAGCCCTGCTGAGCCAGCCCAAAGCCCTTCTCTGTGTGCCAGCCCCACACGTACCATACACAGGTGTCTTCCCTGGCAGGATGACAATGATGAGCTGCAGCCCTGAATAGGTGTTCTTGAGGTGTCGGAACATGGGCTCCACGCTGTCTGCACCCTGGGCATACTTGCAGAAGCAGGGCTGGCCCTGGATGGGCATCCCGGCGTCCTTGGAGATCTTGCGCAGCTGGTCTGTGAAGTTCCTGTGTTGGGAGGGGAAGCTGTGAGCCCTGAGCCCTCCTGCACATCAGCTGTGCCACTGAGCCCCACAGCTGAGTGCTGCAGCACAGCACAGAGACAGGGACACCAGCTCTATGGCACCCAGCACATGCATGGCACAGGAAACACAAGATCAGCACCATATCCCCTTCCAGTGCCCTCTTATCCATGTACTGACTCTTCCTAATGCAATGGAGCTGAGCCCTTCTCCCTGAGGAAGCAGGAGCAGCATGGAACAAACCTGCTGCCTGCAACAGCTGGTTTCCAGGTGACTGCAAAGCTGATGCCAGCCTGCACTTACCACAACTCAGCCACACTCTGGATTTTTGGAATGCCAAGGATTTGATGCCATGAGAGCCAGAGGGAACTCAGAGCTCACAGCTCTGCTGCAAAGGGATCATGGGATGAGTTGCTCCCACCTGCACCCAGGTACTGCAGACTTGGACACTCTGAGCTCTTCCAAACCCCAAACACTGACCATGCCAAATACACAAAGTGCTCACCTCGATGCATCCACTCTCAGTCAGGAGAAACCTAAGGCCTCAGAAGAATCCAAAAACAAAGTGACCATTTCCCTAAATCAAATAAACTGTTCCTGCTCTGTGTCACTTTGCTAGAGAAACATATTCTCTAAACCACCGAAGCTTTTCAGAAAGCCCAAAATTTCTCTGTAATAACCCATGGGAAGTCAGGATGCTTCCTACATTAATTACATAATTTCAGATTATTGGGAAAACTTTTAATCCTCAGAACCCCTTCTCTCTGCAGAGATTCAGACTAAAAGAGTTCAATACAGCTTTAAAGCTGGCAGTTTCATCTCCCAATACTGCAGCCGCCTGATGCAAAGAGCAGATTGAGGAGAGGCTCACTGACAGCTCACAGGTACTCACTCCAACCTGGCAGCTTTGTGATGGCTTTGGGACCATCTGCAGCTGGGACAAACAGGCTCTCTGAATAAAGCAAAAGCAACAGGAACTGGACACCCCACATCAGACTGGTACCACAAGCAGTGGAGATGCCAGATCCCCAGTCCCCAGCTGTGAGCAGCAGTGTGGCTCTGCAGCCACGGCCCCTCTGGCTTGCCCCTCCCACATGGGCTGCCCCTTTCCTTACTTCAGCACCTCCTCTCGACACTGCTTCTGCGGGGCAAAGCAGGCAATGGCCCAGACTTTGATCTCAATGCCGTTGTAGAACTGCTTCCCTCGCATGTCCCACACGCCCTGGTTGGGAGTTGCAATGGCCCGGTTCTGCAAGGCAAACAGAGGGTCAGAGCACAGCCACAGCCTGCCTGGCCCCTCAGCCCCAGAGCCCTGCATGGCCTGGGGCTGTGCTCCCTGTCCCAGTGCTGGAGCTGGAGCTGACTCCCTGCCAATGGGCACAGCCTCAGCTCCTCAGCAGTGAGAGAAAGTTCACCCGAGCTGCCCTATGCTGACCACACTTCTCCTCTTCATCTCATCACCAATGACTCTTGGCTACAACTTTCAGAACCAGTTATATTGCAAAAAACTCAAAGCCAAGGCACTTTGATAAAACATTCCAGCTCAGAAGCAGTGTTTCCAGGTGTGGACAGCATCTCCCTGCACAGTGCAGCCCAGCCCAGGCAGCCCCACTTACCCGGCCTCCATACTGTAGGATGGGAGCTGGCAGGACCCGCCCTGTCACCTCTGTCATATCATCCTTCACCTTGATCCCAAACTCCTGAATGTATGGATCCAGGTTGTAGCTGGCATTCTTCATCTGCAGAGGGAAGGAAGGGCCATGGGAGGGAGTAGGACCAACTGCTGCATCCCAGGCAGCTGCAGCTGGCCAGGAAACATGGACACCTGAACCATGTTCTCCACAGAGCTGTGGGTGGAGCTCCTCTGACAGGGGAGGCCGAGCAGATCAAAACTGAGGCCCAAATCCTCTCCTGCAAACTAACCCATGGAGACCTGATTTTGAAACACACTAACCAATACAACTAACAGCACAGCCTGCTCCTGAGATTTAAGACTTCAACAGGATGGTTCAGACTGGCAAGAAACTTATCAAGAGCCCCAGAAGGAATACCAAATGTCCCTGGCTTCAAAAGCCCAGATGTACGTGTTTGGGGAACAACAGCCCCGTTAACCAGGGGCCAGGCACAGAGTTCCTGTAGTGCAGCCCCACCACACACAGCCCCATGTACACCACAGCCAGGGATCTGTCTTTAATCTGTTTCCCATTTTTAGTTCCAGCTCCCTTTGGATCAGGCTCCATCAGTGCAAGGGCCTGAATGTGCTGCATGTGCATTTGTGAGGTCTCTCTGAGCCAGGCTCACCTGTGCCACTGTCCATTACATACACACAGGCACCACTGCACAGGGATTCAGTGGGAAAAATGGGATAAAACCCCACCATTACCCTCACCAACACCTTCTCAGCAGGTCACACCTCTCCACCACAGAGCAGCTGAGGAGCAGGACCATGGCAAAGTCCACCAGGGACACGATGCCATAACCTGCCATTGGTGCCAAGCTCCAACCCTGCCTCCCCAGGACTTGTGTCACATACCAGTCTGCTGATCTCCTCCTGCCTGTCTGGGGCAGACCTGGCTGTTGCTTTTATCATGGTTGAGGTTTGATTGTCCGTGAGCTTCTTGATACATCGCTGGCCTGCCACGATGTTACACACCTGCACAGGGAGGGGACAGACAGCAGCCATGTGTTATGGACAGGTAAGACACGAGGGGACCACAGCTGAGCACAGCTCCAAACCACAGGTGCCAACACTCACCTCCAAGGGAAGGTACGTGTGTTTCTGTTCCTGGCCAACCTGGAGACAGGGCAGGTGAGGGTATTTCAGCTGCAGGTTGTATTTCTGCTTGAAGTACTGAGCCACTGTGCACTCCACTGTCTGACCACTCTCCAGCTGCAGGGGGAACCTGGCAGAGGCAGGACACAAGGGATGCACCTACTCTGAACAGACACTTCAGACCTCAGGCACTATGTACTGTGGCTGGGAAAAGGGAGCTGCCAGGCTCCCACCCTGAGCTGCCACACAACAAAATAAAGCATCAGGGCAGATGTTTATTGCAGGACCTGCCACACATGCCATGGTTGGGCACAAAAGTACAACACTGGCACTCAGGAGGGCTTCTGTGCCTGGTGTCCTCTCTGAGAGATGAACTGAACTCCAGGGAAAGGCTAACTGGCATCTCCAGGTACTGGACAGCACTTGCAGGGTGGGCAGATGGAGGTAGAAGGGGAACATTTCCCTTCAGAAACAGGGGAAAAAAATCAAACTTCCTGGCTGCAGGGCTGAGAGGTGCCATGACACAGCTGGAGTGCAATACCCATCCTCAGCCAGCAAGAGCCACTCCCAGCCCCATAAAGAGCTCCATGAAAATGTAGAATTGACCTGATACTCTGTACAGAACCAAAATTACAGGAGAGCCAGGCTGACTACATCAGTGAGGTGCCACATTCCTCCTGCACTTGCCAAGCCCCAAGGCTGTGACCCATGGATGCTGGTGCACAGGAGACACTGAGGGGTGCCCAGGCCCAGCCTGCTCCCAGGCACACACAAAAAATTCCAAGGCAGACACTCATGTTAGCCCCTGAAAAGTCTCTGCTTAGGCAGTGAGTATTTTAAGAATGAAGAAAACCAAACCCGGAGGTAAAAAGTAGGACAATTCCTGGCATGTCAGCTCCCGCCCGCCGCCACGCTCTGCCTGCCAGACACAGCATCCTCTGAGCTCCCATCTCCCTGCATCCCACTCCACACATGGCACAGGGCTGCAGAGCCCCACACACGTCTCCTTTTGCCATCAAAGACTGGAGCTTCCTGTTCAGCTCTCCCTAACGACACCAGCAGCTGTTAGCAAGGAGAGCAGCGAGGATTTTTCCAAGGGCATCTGCCCACCCGCCTTACGTCTGGTGGCTGGCTGGCCGTCGGGTAACGTTACACACACGGTATTTCCTCTTCATCTGCCCACAGTGGGTCACCTCCACCTTCAGACCTGATGTGAGACAGGGAGACAGCACAGTCATGGTGAAGATGGGAGCAACTTCCCTTTGTCCCTTCTCCAGGACACTGCCAACAGCTTCCTTAACTAATTTTCTGCTTGCAGATACCCCAACAATAGTATGAGGGAGGCAGTGGTGCCCCAGAAGACATTTAAAATGTAGCCCCACCTTGCTGCAGGGGCTGGGTGGGACACAAGCCACAGCCAGTGTCAGGGGACAGGTTCCAGAGCTCTCTGGGGGCTCTACCTTTGATCTCCTTGGTGAAACGCACTCTCTGTGAGTCCGTCAGGGGCTTGGGCTGCTCGTCGATGTTCCGGATGTCCAGCACCTCACACATGAACTCGATCACAGGCTGGGCTTTGTAGAAGGCAGTGGCCGACACTGTGGGACAGACATCACAATGTCTCAGCTCCCAACCAGCCTTCCCAAATACACCCAGCCCTCCCACTGCAGCCCCCCAGCATGAGAAATAACGTCACCATCGATGTTGAGCATCATCTTCCACATGGCAGGCCGCACTGACTGGTGGAAGCCGAACCAGACCTCCCTGCCCCCTCCCAGGGGGTGGTAGTAGCCTTCAGGGGGGGAGAAGAAGGAGCGGCCGACGGGAGTGTACCTGTGAACCAGGGAACCTGTGAGCACCTGTGAACCTGTGAACATGTCAATGGCACACACTGGGCCCACAGCAGCACCCCCAGGCCCCCGAGCTGGCACTCACCCTGCCAGCTGCATCACTCCCTCTATTTGTTTTACAGGAGCACCCAAGGACACGGCTGGCACAGCTGCCTCCTCCAATGACTGTCAAGGCCAATCTCAGCCACAGCAGCCTGCCAAGGGCAGCAGTCCCCTCCCCCCCCGGCACAGCCCCACTGTCCCTCAGTGCAGGTACCTCATGGAAGCCAGGTGCCTCATGGCAACATCCAGAGCCTGGACAGACTCCAGTGGGACGGGGATCTGCCCGCTGACCAGGGCCTCGTGCAGCATGCGCCAGCTCACGATGGCCATCCATTTGATAGAGACTTTAAATATCCTGTCCTTGCCTTCCCCCGGGATCGTCACCTCAAAGTCAACCTGGGTGCAGGAGGGAAGGGACAGTGACCATGGCATCCCTGCAGGGATGAGGTGGGGTTGTTTTCTGCTGGTCTTTCCCAGGCAGGAGGGAGGTCACAGTGCCCATGTGGGGCTTGCTGCCCCTCTTACCCGCTCGTTGCCAATGGGTAAGGCTGTGACAGTGTAGATGTTCTTCTTCCCATCATAGACTGGTTTTCGGTCACCAAAGATCTGTGGTTTGAAGTGCTGCACCATGTACTCCACGACTTCCCTACACAGGCAAGATAGAGGAGCAGGAGGAGAGAAGGGAGAGGTTTATTTTGTCACTTTCTTTACAGCCTGATACCTTCTGCAATCTGTCCAGTCCACCCCAGCCTCTCTCCCTAGGCCAACTGAGACCTGTGGGGCAGGAAAGCCCCTGGACAAGCAGCCACATGCCTTGTCCCACAGCTCTGCCATTGGCTTTGGCAGGAGGAGTGTTCATGGCACTGGGGGGAAGGAGTGTTCATGGCACAGGGGAACACACCGTGGCTGGAGCTGCCTCAGTGTGACTCGCTGCTGAAAGCACATGCAGCATCTGCTCACTGGCCTTTGGGGTACAGAGCTCCCCAGGCTGCAAGGGCAGGAGGGGACAGGCAGGGAAGAGCACATCAAAAAGAAAAACAAAGAAAAGTACATGATGGCCCGAGGTCTGGGCTTGCTATTTTTAAATCAGGGATTGTTGCCAAAATAGCACAGCTGCTTTGGAGCAGCAGGGACTGTGCTGAGGCTCCAGACCCCTGATGCTCCCAGGCCAGGAAGCAGCACTGGCTGCACAAACATGGCTGGGGGGTCCAGCCACCTGTGGGCATCATGCAGTGCCACGACCCCTGCCACTGCTGTGACCCCTGCCATAATGGTCACCCTAATGGCTTCTACTGCAAAGACAGAGACAGGCACTTACAGAGTCTCCACTAGGAAACCAGAAGCAGGGAACAAGTGCCAAACCTCCAATACTTGCCTTACCTGTTGACTCTGCGTGGACATTTATCGGGTTTGATGTCCACTTCATAATGATACACATCGATCTTGGGAATGTCCACTTCAAAGTAGTTGGCCAGGAGCTTGATGGGCTTGCCAACAGTTCCTATCCCAGGCCGACGTGGCGCTTGGAACACCTGCTGCAAGGGGGGCAGGTATGCGCCTGCAGCTGTGGGAGGGAGCACAGGTCAGCAGGGCCGCCAGGGACCCCGTACTCGGACAGACAGACAGACAGACAGATCTCAGAGTCACAGCGCTCTCCATCACCACATCCTGAACTGGAAGGTGTCCCACTACCCCTCCTCCTGGCAGGAGGTGGCAGTGGCAGAATTCAGAGCAGCACACCAGGAAGCAGCTTCCCTGGGCACCATCTGGGGAGCACTGGTGCCAGCCAAGCTGCTGAAGGGCAGTGCCAGGCACAGGGGCCCCACCAACTCCCTTGGCACAGGCTCCAGCACTGCCACCTGCTATGGGAGAGCAGCACCAGCTCCATCATCATGGTGCCCTTTCCAAGGGGATGCAATTCCCTGGATACTCTGTCAGCAGGGACATACAGACACATGCATTTCCCCTCCATTCCCCAGCAAATTCCAACTCACGAGAAACAGGAAATGCATTATTCCATCTGCACTACACAACTGTTGAACTGCCGGGTTTAACACAAAAAAACCCCAAAACAAATCCAAACCAATCCCAAATCCCCACTTGAAGCAGTGTGGGGACCTATAAAGAGGGAAATACCAGTTTTTCCACAATTCCCATTACACAGACTCACTTATCAAGTTTGGGAGATGCAGGATGGCACCAGCACATGGCTACATGACTGAGCTGCATTTGTAAATCAACAGCACCCTTGGACTCAAATGTATCTGAAAATATTGCCAAGGAATTATTCCACCCTGCTGCTCCCTGAGGTGAGCTCTGCCCTTCCTGCCCCATTCCCACTTTGCCCATCTCCACCCCTCCCAGTCTGCACCTTCTATTTGTTCCTCAAACCCCGTGATGTCCGAGCCAGCTGGGCTGGTGTGGGGATCAGTGTGGGGTATTGGGAGAGCTCCATCTGCACAGCCAACTGTCCACACCGGCCCACAGACAGCACCCAGCTCCAATTCCAGCTCCTGAACACATGGTGCTTTTAGCACCCCTTTCTCCCATCCACTTTCTTTTTAAATCCAAATTTTCATTCCAGGCTAAAAATACCAGAAGCAGAAAAACAGCAGAGCAGCAAACTAAGCTTCAAATTGGCCTTTTACTTTTGCACTCAAACTTTGCAAGACTTTTCCTGCCCATGGAAGGCCACCTGTGCTGCAGGACACTGAGGGGATGGGAAAACTCTTGTGAGCATCCATGGGCTGAACTGCTGGATTCAGAAGTTAATTCTCCAAAGCCAACCTCTGCTCCTGCTTCTGTGCTGCAACAGGAGCTCAAGACCCAAAATCTGCTGGGAGCCCCAAGTCAGGGCTCACCTGGGCCCAGCACCTCCTCAGACAAGGCAGCACAGGACTTGGAGCAAGGTGGGGATCCCTGAGCCCACCATGGGGCTCAGACCCTGCAGGCACCCAGAGCTGCCCCAGGACAGGGTGAGTGCCAGCCGCCCCCAGAAAACATCTGCGCTGCACTTCGGAAGAAGCTCGTCTGAAGGAACTGATTTTCAGATGAGCTGCTCCCGGTATAAGTCATGTCTCCACATGATTAACATTTCTTGGCAGTGGCCACCTCCCTGGCTGCGAGCTGATGCATTTTTATATCATGGCTCACAAGCAAAGAGGTATTTGCCAGTGCTGCTGGAGCCTCCCAGTCCCTGAGTTTGAGTGAGGAACCAGACCGCCCACCTGCAAGATCTGTCAGGGGACAGCAGCTCTCCACTGCCTTTCCTGCAGCCACATCAAGGCCAGAACCCACAGCTCCTCCTCCTCCTCTGGATCATCTCACCCCTCACACAATCCTGGCAGCCATGTGTGAGCAGGACCACACGCAATTCCCTGTGCCCCACAGATGCACTGGCACAGGGCACTGGCCACAGTTTGACAGCAGCTTGGTGGCACTTGGGTGCCCAAGAAGAGCTGAAGGCAGTTTGGGGCTGGCAGGAGTTGCAGAGGTGTGACCGATTCACCCCACAGCAATCCCACACTTGGCACTGCCTCGGTCACTCCCAGACTAAGGCTTATCCATGCAAACCCTTTTGCCAGAGCATCCCCAGATGCCTCATGAACACAACACCCCACAATTAGGCTCATGAATCATAGCTGAAGGAAGGAGCCAGCCTCCAGCAATACAAAAGTTGGCTCAGAATTTTGATTGGACAGAGAAGATAAAGCAAACACAGGGTAAGATAAACGGGCAGTGGCCAGAGGGAGCAGCACCTGATGGCACAGGAGATGCTCTGCAAAGACCAGGGCAGGACCATGACCAGCATCGAGGATGGGCAAGTTCAACCCTGGGCTGACTCACAGAGTTTTATTTTGGTGACCACAACACCCAGTCCCTGAATGTTGACAAGCCAAAGCAGCTGCCCAGGCAGCACCTCCAGCATGTGAGGCAGGCTCTCACCCAGCCTCGGCTGCTTCAGCCCAGGTGGGAGAGACCCCCAAAACCTTTTGCTGAACATGCAGGCTTGGCTCATCCTTTCACATGCTACATTCCTGCCCTGGAGCACTCAGGGTCCCTCCATGATCTGCCTCAGTGAAAACCACCCTTCTCCTGGCTCGTAGGATGCTGCCAGGGAATCCCGGATGGACATCTCGGACAGACATCTCGGACAGACATCTCAACTGTCATCCCCAGGCACCTCATGCCTGAAGCCGGCTCAGGCAGCAGCAAAGGAGCCAGCAAGAAGAAGCCTCGTTAAAAAGCTACCCAAAGTGCATGGAAACAGGGGGGCTGCAGCACATAGTGGGGCTCCTGCATGGGGGGGCTGGCTCCTGCATACCTCGACTCTCCATGGCGAAGCCGCACAGGCTCCCACTTTGTCATGTAAATGCGGGCGCCGGGGCCGGGGGCTGCAGGGCGAGTGTTGTTCCTGCAGCACAATGCGGCCAGTGAGCGGGATGAAATCCGCTGCCATTAGAAATTCCGCGGCCCGGGAGGAATCACAGACTTTCGCACACAAAGCCGTGCCCTGGGGACGCGCCGGCGGCGGAGCATCGACGCCCTTGCACCGGGTACCGCGGGCAGAGACGGCGGCGAGGGCAGAGCCGCCGAAGTGAGAGCAACTTTGAGGTAATTAGCGCTGGAATACGCTTTGTTTCTGTTATTTATTGTAACAGCTGGGGAACACGACCCGCGGCCCAACAGCTGCCTGCGCCGGGCGAAGCCGCCGGTGGGACGGCATGAAATTACCATGTCATTGAAATCCTCTCCAGCGCCGCATTCAGCCGAGGGGCCGCGGGAACGGGGCCCAGACAAAAGGGAGTTTTATTGCGGCGGCGGCGGCGGGTCCGTGCCGGCCCCTGTCCGCACACCCACCCGCCAAAATACAGCCGGGAATCACGGAGGTGCAGACACAACAAATGCCACCGGACACGCAGCGTGGTGCATCCTCACCCTGAGACATCTCCATCCTAAACCACCCCAGAATCCCCCCGGGAAATGAAATCCCTGTCGGGGAGCAAAGCAAGGAGCTGCACCAGTGGGAAAGGCAGCTGCTGGGGAGGATGAGCAATTGGCATTCCCGATCTCCAGGCTCGACAGCTTCAAAACCACTGGCTCTAAGCAGCGACCAACACCATTCCACGCAGCCCAGACTTCAAAAAGGCCCATCTCAGCTCTGCCAAGCCAAACATCGCCGCCTGTTCCTCCCGAGTGACCTCAGCACTGCCAGGGTCACGCAGCTGTGAGTGCTCTTTGGTTTGACACCAAACTGAGTTTCAGCAGGTGATGCACACACAGGACAGAGGCACCATCTGCAGCCATCAGAGCCCAGCATTAAACCTGTCTGTGCACCAGAGCCTGGCTGCTGAGGGCACAGCTGAGCTGCCCAAGCTCTGGTTCAGCCCTGCTCTGGGGTGGCTTCATGCAAAAAATGAGCCAAAACGTGCTCTAAAAGCTTTTACTATAGGACTGACATCTGAAAGCTGCTGAGCTCTTCATATCCTCACACTAAACACTGCAAAGGACACTGCTGTGCTTCCCACCTGGAAATCACAGGTGACACCCTAAAGTGCAAGCTATAAACCTGCCTGGCCGAATGGGTGTCCCTGCACTCTGGGACGTGCAGTCCCACAGCTGAGCTGAGCAAGAGGGTGAAGCTGTAGGGGCTGCAACAGAGCCCAAGGAACAGCAGCAAGAAGGGTGCCAACCCCATCACACCCGCACACAGGGGCTGTACTCCAGCTGCTCTGGCTCTGGAGAGCAGCGTGGTGATGCCAGCGGTGTGGTGATGCCAGCGGTGTGGTGATGCCAGCGGTGTGATGCTGGCGGTGTGGACACAGCTCAATCATGAGCTGACCCGTGAGGGCTCTGCCCAGCTGGCCTCAGCTGTCCAGCAGCTCTTTTCCATCCCTCTCACGGGTTTGAGAAACACTGGCACAGCAAGTGCCAGCACCCCTGCTGAGCACACCGGGTGACTCTGCTCAGTGACCCTGGGGTCCCCGCTAATGGTGCCTGGGCCGGGCGGAGGCTGAGATGCCCGATGCCCTGCCCAGCCCTGCGGGGTCTCCTGCTGCTCCTGCACTGCCCAGGCAGCAGCCAGGGACGCGCAGAGCCGAGAGCCGCAGACAAAGGCGGCCCCCAGTGCCGGAGGGACAGGACAAAAGCGACGCCGGCTCCTCTCCGTGTCCCATCACAGCCCTGCAGTGCCACCGGCTCCCGGAGCGGAGGCTGAACCCGCCCGTGGCTCTGCACACATCACCCTGCCCCAGAAGCAGCTTCTCTGCCTGATTTGGCTTCCTCCTCGCGTCTGCCATCTTAATAACTTGTCTGTGTTTTGTTCTTCCCAGGGTTTAGGGAGAGGCTGCAAAGAGTGTTTAGAGATAAACCATCCGTGCTGTGTCTCCAGGCAAGGTGCTTCTCCTGGCTTTGTTTCTCGGCCTAATCCCGTCCCAGAACCAGGCAAACGCAATTTCGTGTTTCCTGAAGATAAAGAGCCCCAACAGACGGAGCAGCTTTGGGGTTTTTGCAAGGTTCAGCACAGGAAGACAACGGTTGAGATTAACAGCCTTTAGGAAGTTCGCAAGGGATAAACTAAAAGTTGTGGGAAAAAATAAGTTTAGTTTTTAAAACCACTGCTTGTGTGTGCTTCCCCGAGTGCTGTCCTGGGTTTTCCCACTGCCTTTCCAAGCATCTCCCTGCTGGGCACATCCAGGCACACGCCAGTTTCTGCTTTATTGCCCTGATAAGCCACAGCATCATCAGAGCTCGCATGCAAGGCTCAGCCCATACTCGGGGTCTGGCACAAGCAAAGGGGTTCCACAGCAGGGCAGGATTCTCAGCAGCTCTGACAACATGGGGTTCATGAGTCCCCTCCCAAGGGGTGGGTGCAGATATCCCCCAGTCAGACAGAAGGGGAAACTCCCAAAGGTGCAACAGCAGAGCCCTGCTCCCAGTCCAGCCCTCACAACCCAAACCTGTCCACCAAGTGCATCCCCATCACAACACAAGAGATTATTTTAAAGCACCTTAAGAGCATAATTTCAGGCTAGAGTAGGAGGGTGCCTGGCAGCGTTATCTGCGTGGCCCTGAGGCAGCAGTGCTGCTATCGCCCCAAGGCGCTGGCAAAGCCTGTGGTGCCGCCAAATCACGGCTTCCAGAGGCCATAAATCAGCCCAAACACAAAGCACCCAGCAGCCAGAAGCTAAGGCAGACAGAGGGAGATTTCTGTGTCACACTTTAAGTAAACATTGTAAAAAAGGGCTGAAGTTTACAAACACTCAGCAGATTTATGTCATAATCTCACCAGGCTGATGGGTTATGGAGGGTGGCAAATGCACCAGCACAAGAGAGAGGTGGTAGGGCAGTGACTGCCGATCCCCGTGCCTTGCCCCTTGGAAGGGCAGCAGCTCCCCATCCCCATCGCCCCGTGCCTCAGCAGGGCAATGACCTGCGTCTCCATCACCCCATCCTTCCCTCTGCCTTATTTCAGACAACAAAATCCTTCTGCAACTCAGCAGCACAAGTTGTCGATGCTCAGGCCAGGCACAGGAGCGATCGGCAGCTGATGCTACGGCCTGGGGAACAGCTCCCCAAACCCCCTGGAGCTGCCGGGCACCAAGGGCACTGCCAGCTGCTCCCGTGCCCAGCCGGGGGGCGGAGGTTGGGGCAGGGGACACGGGGGTTCAGGGTGGCTCTGGAGCTCGGCCCCCGGGGCCAGGCTCAGCCCCGGCTCCGCGCATGCCCTGGCACGGGCAGGGGAGACGCTTCGTGCTGTCACGGCACACGGCGTCGCCGGCCTCCCGCCAGCTGCAGCCGGCGCCCCGCTCCCTGAGCTCGGGAACGGGGAGCTGGGGCATGAAATGGGAGCTGGGGAGGGGGGGAATGGCAGCCGGGGGGATGGATGGGGGTGGGAGATAGGGGGAATGGAATGGGAGCTGGGGGAAAGGTTGGAAAGCTGGGGGGATGCTGCTGCTGCTTTGTGCAGAACAGGCCCCTTGAGCAGGGCTCGCTCCGCGCTCTGGGGACCTGCGGCTGGACGTGACCCCGGCCCTGTGCCCCCTCCTGCGAGGATTCCGCGGGTCCCTCCATCGCCCCTTGCCCAGCGCCCACAGCGCTGCTGCTCTCGGGGCACCCGGGGGACGCGCCGGCCCCGCAGCCCCCCCGCAGCCCCGCTGCTCAGAGCCGCGCGCTCCGACACCCGCCGATCCCCGGCATCGCCCCCGCACATCCCGCGCCGCCGCCACATCCATCGCCGCCCGCCGCGGTCCTCTCCGCACACTCCTCCACCGCGCTCCCCGCCCCGGTCTCCACCCGGTACAGGCCCCCTGGCCCCCGCCGCACACCCGCCCCCCGTTCCACCGGCCTCATCCCTTTCGCCCCCCGCCGCCCTCCGGGCGCTCCCCGGCGCGCAGCGCTCCGACCTCCCCATCCCCGCCGGCGGTACCTGCTCCCGAGGGTCCCGCTTCCATCCCATCCACGCGGGCGCCGCTCCGAGCCGGGGGCCGGGGCAGGGCCGTGCCGGGGGCCGGGGCCGGGCAGGGCCGGGGCCGGTGCCGCAGCCGCCTCACGCCCCTCACGCCGCGCGCACGCGCCGCCGCCGCCCGGCCCCGCGCGCAACAAAGGCGGCGCCCGCCGGCCCCGCCGCCATCTTGGGGCCCGCGGGGACCGGGGGGACCCGGGGGGGACCGGGGGGCTCCGCTGGGGACAGCGGGGGATGCCCAGCCGCGGCCTCGCTGCAGCCGGGGAGCGGCGGAGCGCTGTCCGCCCGCCGGCGCTCGGGCACCCTGCTGCGCCGTTGCCACAAATATTTATTTCGTGGGTTTATTTCATGGTTTTCTTTTTTTTTTTTTTTTTTTTGACGTTTTTTGTTTGGCCGGGCCGAGGAGGAAGGGCCAGTTCTTGTATTGACCGCTGTACGGTCATTCCTGAAGTGCCCTGAGTGTCGCCTGGCAGGAATTCCCCGTGGCCCTGCTCCATCTAAATAAACAGAACCCGGCAGAGCATCCCTTTCCCATCCTGTCTCCCACCACGTCCCAGACCTGGCCTTCCCAGGAAGCGCAAATCCCGACCCTGTGCCTTGACTTTGTCAATAACATCATAAACCCCAGGAGCATCATTCCCACAACGAGCCCAGGTGTGTGTTCCTGGCTGGGCCATCCCAGGAATTGAGGCTGTCAAAGCATTCCCATCTCCTGCTGTTCTCCCAAAGCATGAGCAGCTCCTGGTTTCCGGAGGGAGTGGCTGGAGCAGGATCCAGCTGGGATTTTGGAATTGGAGCCACACAAACAGCAAAGCTGTTGCACAGAATCCCACACATCACTCAGCCCTGGGCTCCTGAGGTTTGGTCTTTGCATCGTGTTTGGAAGACACCAGGATGAGCAAACCTTGGGGCTTGATCTCCTCAGGTTTCCCTGAGCTGAGCAGCCTCAGGATCTGCCCTGCAAACGGAACTGACACCTAACGCGGGGCTGCAGAAGGTGCCGGGCATTTCAGACAATCCTGTCCCGCTTTCAGTCACAGCTCCCACGCTCTGGCCTCCTCCAAAAGCTTTTCCTGTCCTTCCTGCAGTATTTATAGTGCAGTGCAGCTGGCTGAGGACACAAACCCTCACCTCATAGAGAGAAGATGAAGCAGCCAACAGCTCTTGTATTTATTCATTGCATTTCTCTGATATAGAATCCCCTCCAGTCCATGAACACCAAATTTCCTCTGTAATTTCCCAAACATTATAAAACCAGGCCCAAACTCAACCCTGCCCCTGAGGTTTGCAATTTCAGCTTCCTTTAGGATCCTAGGAGATGTCACCCATACGTATTTCTTAAACTTGCTAATCTTAGTGCATCAGATATAGATATATTGTGGTAATGAGCTCCACAGGTGACACGTTGTGTACAAGTTTTAATTAAAAGTTAAATAGTTTAAGACATTTGTTTACAGGCAACAGTATTGGTTGCTCACTCTGTACATTGCATTTATTGGACAGCAATAAGGAAAAACAGAACATTTGGCACGAGAATGCCAATTTTTTTTTTATTATTATTATTATTTTTGGACACATGAACACAAAATATCCCTGCAGGCTAAAAAAAAAAAAATACAATGCAATTGTACACGACCAGCATCTTATCTTGACACAGGGCTGTGAGCCCCAGGACAGTTTAGAAAGTACCTCGTATTGCTAGAGACATACATCCAGTCCAAAGTTAATAAAATACCATTTGAAACATTACAAGTCTAACAATATAGAAACCAAAAAATTACATCAGAAGTCAAACTGAACAAATGCAAACATTTTACATTGAAATTGCAGCCTCTAGACATAGAAATATGAAAATGTCAATAGCAAGGTCTAAGAAAATCTGTGATATTTAGTGCAAGATCTTTCCTCCAGTGCACAGGGAAAGAGCCTTGCAGTGGATCGGGATCAGGATGGATCCAATGCCCTCTGGCCCTGCCTTCTGAAAATGAAAGCAGAGTCACTCCCTCGCTATTGAGCAAGAAAACTCCTACAGCACATCCACAAAGGGGTCGGGGCTGTCAGTGCCAGCTCTGAGCCAGGGCCCTGCCCCATCCCCAGGGCCCAGCCAGGGTGGGCACAGGGCAGCCCCTGCACCGCCCTTCGATGGAGCTGCCAGCAACACAAGAGCCAGACTGCTGGAGACAGGCTAACTAGGGATTGCCAGAGCTTGTTCAGAGCTCAGCAGGGACAAAGCAAGCAGAAATGGGTGAAAACAGGATTTCTGCCCCCTCCCCCCAGTTTTTTTTTTATATTTTTCAATATATATATATATATCAACCACCCCCTTCCCCAACTCCTTGAACTTTGCTACATTTAAAATCTTTCACACCACAGAGCTAAACAGTGGCCAACAGGCTTTATTTATAAAAAAAAAAAAAAACCAAAAAACAAAAATCAAAACACCCTAAAACTACAGCTACAGAATGCACATCTTCCCATTGATTGACACATGCAGAACGAGTCACTCAGGCCCACAGGGCTCACTCAGGTCCTCAAGTCCTCCAGACTTGGGCTCAGACCTGCCTAGGGCAGCACTGCTGCAACTTGGATCCTGAACTTCAGTGCTTTCCCCCCAAAACTCCAGCCCTGGGCCCGGGGTGGGCTCACACCAGCCCCGCTCGGGTGCTGGCCCAGGGCTCACCAGGGGCTGATGCTCCACCTGGTCTGAGGTTAAATATCCAGTCACAGGCAAACCAAGGAGAGGCTCTCCCTTCCCTCAGTCTCAGCCAGGAGTGCTTGGCACTGGACAAACTAATTGGTGATAAAAGTTCATTTTTTTTTATGCACCCTTGTTAAACCAGCCCCATTCCTAGTGCACAAACTCAAATCAGGGATCTTGGATCCTACCACCTCCAACAGGTGCTCAGGTGCTTTTCAAGGTGCCAAAGTTCTCCGTGTGTGTTGGGTCAGTCAGAGTTCACTCTAAAAAGGGTTTTTGTGTCTTCTCCCTGAACGAGTACTGAGAAAAGCAGCGGTCAGTCTCCCACCCACATGTCCTGATTTTGTTACACAAGTGAGGTATTCTTTAAAAAAAAAGTTAAAAAACGTAAAAGAATCTTTTTTGTTTTTTTCAATCTAAACCTGTCCTGGCACGTGCCAGGAGCAGGGTTCACTTCAGTCCCATTTTCAACAGAAATGAAAAGAGGTTAAACTTAATTTATGAGACGTACTACTGGCAAGGAGGTTATAAAACTGTTTGAAGATGTTCAGTGTACTCTGGTACAACTGAAAACAACAGCATTTAGAAATGTAAACTTTCATTTATTTACAAGCTTAAAGACTGAAGGAAACAGCATTTCCTATTGCTGAAATTTGGAGGGGGCTGGTTCCTAAGCTTTGGGACAGCAGACAACTTAGCAGCAAACCCCACACAAGTATCAGAGACCACAGTGCAATCCTTGGGCTCCTCAAACTCCTCCTCAGTTTAGGAATAAGCTTTAATCTGCACTAAGTCAGGTATACAGTAAGGAATCTAGTCTTAAATTACTACGTTCATGGATTACAGGAACCAGGGAAACCAGGTCCCTGTTCTGGATTACAGGTTGCAGCTGAAAAAAAGCCAAGCAGATTAAAAATCCTAATTTCTAGGCTGGGACAGAATCAGCATTTGAGACTCACACGGGTTCAACATGCTGTAAATGCAATTGTGTGGGCAACCCAGATTCCCAGGAAAAAAAAAAACAGTTCAAAATGCTGGTACAAGTCCTCAGGTTGCCTGTCACACAATACATTTCAACTGCACACGTTGGCCTTTCCTACACGGAACACCCAGTTTCCAAGCTTATAAAAAATGTTGTAGACAGGACACCAACAGTGAATATAAAACAGTTAAAAATAATTCTTAAAAAAAGCATGGAAATGTGTCTTTTCTAATTTGTTTCAGAAACTGCCAAATTGTGTGTTCAGAAAACGACACGAGAATGTTGGTTAAACTCATGCACAATCCTCAGCTAGAAAATTACACTGTTTGGGGGGGCTTAAAAAACAAAGATTTATTGCCAAAGTTAAACCTTCTATGAGAAAAAAGTTTTAAAATCACTTAGATTTATCAAACCACACAGCAGCATAAAGTGGGCACTTTTGTAAAAGTTTGCAAAATACCTAAAAGCTAAATTTTTTTTTTTTGTTTTATCATTTTTAGAGGGGGGAAATGATGGTTCAGTACTTGTTACGATACCATGGCAGTATTATTTATAACCATTATCATTAAAATCTACTGACAGGCATCACTATTGGTTATATTACACATTCACAGAACAAGAACCACCTATTAACTCGCAGTATAGTGCAATTGCTTTGCAGCCCAAGTCTGCAGAGATTAAAAAGATAATTAGTAAAACTGACAAAAAACTGCAATACCTGTGAAAGTTATGTTTGTTAAAAGGCATTTACAGTAGTGAAGTCTAAAATCTCCATAAAAAAATCTATGGCCCCACACGACAGAAGGATTACAGCGAGCTGGATAAAACATTTTGCCATCACATCATACTCACGAAGCAGGGCACGGAGACAGAGCAGCAGTCACCGTCAGCTCATGGGATGAGGAGAACTGAAAAAACCACAGCTAGCAAAAGATTTGATAGAAACCTTTCGTGCCAAGTCCTTGAAAAATTTCAGGATGATCGGCCTTTGCGCTTTTTGAGGTAAAAATTCAGTCCAATGCATCAGAAAAGACAAGTCTATGGATTTCTAGTACAGAAAACAATGAAACAAATGGCTCAATTGTGTTGGTGCATCAGACGTTGCAGTGAAGAACAAATTCAGTGCGACTGTCCGGAGCTGCTGGTAGTGGGCAGTCCGAAATCCCCCGGCCCTGGATAGAGCAGGAGGCTTCCAAACACTTCAGGACTGCATGGGTAGTTGTTTTGCCTCATCTTCCCAGGTGCTCTCAAGCGAAATACATGGTGTGCTGGGTGTCGTGGTGGATCTGCACGGCCTTGGCCAGCGCCTGCGGATCGCGGCCGTTGCTCTGCCCCGACACGTGGCTGCCCTCAGCGCTGTGAGCAGACACACACCATCAGCAACTGGGACAAACAGCACAGCTCACTATCTGCTCACCAGGATGATGAGGCCATTCCTTACCTGTCGTGATCCTTGTCCACAAGATGGTACCTGGCCCGAAACGCCACCAGCCGGGCGTAGTAGGCGGGCGCGGGGATGGAGACGGAGCGGGTGCAGCGCACGTACGTGTGGCACAGCTGGTACGTCAGCAGCTGCAGCTCGTCTGCTGTGAAACAATTGTCATCCCACAACACCTGGTAGTGGGAGGGCCGGCTGGTTCCCTGCAGAGAACAGGTGAGCAGTCAGCTGGAGAGCAACAGCAAGGACAGAGGTGGCACCTGCAGGCTGCACCTTCCAGCAGGCACTGAGGAGTCAGTGCCAAGCAGGCACCGACACACTCTGAGTCTGCCAAGCAACAAACAGAAGTGATTTTTCCCATGGGGACAACTACAAGGATTTAGTCACACAGCCTGAGCGCAGCAGAGCTGACATTACCTGAATTCCTGCATGGCTACAGAGGTAAAAGTCAAATTCAGAGGGATGTGTGATGGTGCTGTCCACAGTAGTGCCTGCTGGTACGTTGCCACTTTTACCCACCTAGTGAGAAAGGTTTATTATTAGTCCGTGGGCTTTTTTGGAAGTGACCCCAAAATGCTTTCAAAGATAGGCTCTATTGAAAGCTGCTGGAGAATTTACTGCTCAGAAAGGTGAAAATATATTAAGGTCGTTTACACAGGAGGAATGAAAATGTTCTCTGTGAATTCATTTTTAGAAACTTCGCCAAATTCAGCTGGTGTGTCATCAGAGGAAAATAAAACCCTTGCCAGCACCATTAAAACTGCAGAGTGGGATAAAGCCTACACAAGTAATTCAGGATCTGAAAATGCAGGTTCCTGAGATAAATTTATTTCGTACCCTTGTTTGCTCTCACACCCTGGAGATCTGGGTTTTTAAGCAAACCTCAGATCAAGTTCTTCCCTAAAGAAGGTTCCTCAGCTGGCCTGTGGATTTGTACCACAGGCACATCTTAGATGCACCTGGAGACAGAACAGGGAACAGAGTGAACAGCCAGGTCAGCTCATCATCAGGAATCCTGGACTATAAAAACCCAGGATACATCTCCAGGTACACAAATACTGGGATACTGAGCACACCTATTCCAAAAGTGGGAACAAGCTGTTCCATCTGCTGCAGAGCAATAAAAAAAGGAGGAACTGGTGATTTTGGTAGAGAAAGCCTGTTACCACTCAGTACTGCTGCTGCTTTACAGCTTCAGTGGGCGAGACAGATCCCACCCCAGTGAATCCAACAATCCCCCTTTCCTGTGCATCAGTACTTGCCCTTTCAGTTTTGTCAGCACAGAACAGCCTGGTGTGATGCCTCTTCTGCACAACAATGTAGGTTATTCCAGGTCTATAATCTTCCTCCAAACTAATGCAGGCCTTCCTGATGGCGATCAGCTCTGGCCAAGCTACCTACAAGCAGAAGATTTAACTATTGTGTGATGAATTCAGTAGGTATTTGATTAATTTTTTATCTGTGTACAAATGCTGCATGGTAAGGGACATGAGCAGACTGGTAAATTGTGCTTGCCCAGGACAATTCACTTAATTTTTAATAATTAAGTGATTTTTTTCTTAATTTTTAACTTAATTTTTCTAATAAAAAATATAATCTACATAAATACAAATGCCACATTCTACATAAATATAAATGATGCATGTAAGGGACAGGATCAGACTAGTAAATTGTGCTTGCCCAGGACAATTCACTTAATTTTTAATAATTAAGTGAACTGTTTTTAACATAATGTTTCCAATAACAAATATAATCTACATAAATACAAATGCTACATGGTAAGGGACAGGATCAGACTGGTAAATTGTGCTTGCCCAGGACAATTCACTTAATTTTTAATAATTAAGAGATTTTTTTTTAATTTTTCCAATAACAAATATAATCTACATAAATACAAATGCTGCATGATAAGGGACATGAGCAGATTGGTAAATTGTGCTTGCCCAGGACAATTCACTTAATTTTTAAGTGATTTTTTTCTTAATTTTTAACTTAATTTTTCCAATAAAAAATATAATCTACATAAATACAAATGCCACATTCTACATAAATACAAATGCTGCATGGTAAGGGACACCAAATATAATCTACATAAATACAAATGCCACATTCTACATAAATACAAATGCTGCATGATAAGGGACATGAGCAGACTGGTAAATTGTGCTTGCCCAGGACAATTCACTTAATTTTTCATAATTAAGTGAACTGGTTTTAATTTTTAACATAATGTTTCAAATAACAAATATAATCTACATAAATACAAATGCTGCATGATAAGGGACATGAGCAGATTGGTAAATTGTGCTTGCCCAGGACAATTCACTTAATTTTTAATAATTAAGTGAACTGTTTTTAACATAGTATTTTCAATAACAGATATAATTCACATCAATATATTTTTTCAACAGTCAATCCCTTATAATCCACATAACCATATATCAATCCCTTTTTATAAGCAAGAAAAAGTTATCACCAGGCAATACCTGTTTCATCTGCCCTTCCGACACTCCCCCTCTGTAGTAAATGATCCTGGTGGGCTTGAAGCGAGTGGATTTGTAGAACTGGATGAGCAGCTCCCTGACCATGTTGGTGAGGTCCTGGATCACCTCCTGGCTGTAGAGCAGCTCCTGGGAGGTCTCCTGGCGCGAGGTCTGCACGCGCACGGTGGCGCAGTAGCGGCTGGGGTGCCCGTCCATGCTGCCCACCACGGCCGCGATCGACGGCTTCTTGCCGTCCCCGGCCGGAGGGTGAGTCACGTCTGCTCCCAGGAAGATCACTGGCTGCTGGAACACCGAGGGCCTGTTTGGTAGGATTGGGTTTATTAGTTGGAATCAATGAATTCCAGAAGCACAGCCAGTTCCACCCACTCCTAACCTTGGTGGCTCCAAGCCCTGTCCAACCTGGCTTTGAACACCTCCAGGGATGGATGGGGCAGCCACAGCTTCTCTGAGCAACCTGTGCCAGGGCCTCACCACCCTCACAGGGAACAATTCAATCCTAATGTCTAATCTAGACATACTCTCTTTCAGTTTGAAGCCATTACTACAGTCCCTCTCTGGCCTCCTTGTTGGTCCCTTCAGATACTGGAAGGTTTTCACACAACCTTCTCTTCTCCAGCCTCCAACTTCCTCACCCTGACTGGAGAGGAGAGGTGGCCTCTTATCAACTCATAATAATAAATAAGAACAGTAAAAAGAAAACAGGCCAGGAACAAAAAACATTAAAGCTGAGGTGCATCCAAAGCACTGAACAAAACTAAAACCTGTGAGAGTCTTTAAGGGCAAAATTCTCTGCCTTCGGCACTTACAGTCCAGAAAGAACAGCAAGTGACAAGGACAGGATCAAAGGCAGACCAAGTTACAAGCATTGATTCCAAGTCACTCCTCCTCACTCCTTCTCTTTCAATTTGGATGTAAACACAGGATGCTATTGGAGGTGGCAAGAGGAAAAGGAACACTGAGTGAATCCAAAGGCAGGAAAGAGACAGGAAAAAAACCTGGGTGAGTTTGGTGGCTCTGACTGCTGGATGGCTCTGACTCCCCTTGGCTCAGGGCTTACTGGGAACACTCCAAATGCACACATATCCTCCACTGTCCACTCCAGACTGTGGGAATTTCTAAGTTATTTTTAATTTTGAAAAGAATCATTTTAGCAAACACAACAAAACAACAGCATTTTCCTTGACAATGCAGACATTAGAAAGAGCTTTTGACTGTATCTCACCTTTGATGAGGTACCAGCACATTGTTGATTCCTCCAAGCTTGGCATTGATCTTCAGACAGAGGTTGGACAGTGTTTGTGGAGAGGTTTTGACCACGTTCTTTACCTGAACACACTGTGTGGCCATGCCTAGAAGAGTATCTCCAACCCGCTTGACTTCAGCTGTGACAGAAAATAAGGCAGTGGTTCCTGCTTGCTCTTATTTTTTTCATATGTTACTGTAATTCAGATCCTTGAAAATTCACTGACAAATGTTCAGTTTGCTCTTTGGTAATACACAACTTCTCCAACCAGGCCTGACAAACCAGCTCCAATCTTTTTAAAGAGAACCCATCTCCTCCTCTGCCTCCTCCCTGCCACCCACTTGCAGTACAACCCCTGATCACTCTACAGCCCCTTCTCCATACCGTACACAGGCGTCTTCCCAGGCAGAATCACCACGATGAGCTGCAGGCCCACATAAGTCAGCTTTAAGTGTTTGAACATGGGCTCCACGCTGTCTGCACCCTGGGCATATTTGCAGAAGCAGGGCTGGCCCTGGATGGGCATCCCGGCGTCCTTGGAGATCTTGCGCAGCTGGTCTGTGAAACTCCTGAAATAGAAGTGGATTTGTTCTGGCCTTCTCACCATGGCTCACTCATCAGTTTTATCAGCCAGATCTACACTGGTTCTGCTGTTTCACAGCACTACACTAACTGGTTTTTAGCAATTCTATTCCCAGCAGGAGCTCACTAATATGACTCTAATCCTCTCTGAGGAAGGTCATCAGCCACTGTAGTTTTACAAGCCTTACAGAAACAGACATTTGAGATAAACATCCTGAGGCAGACTCCCAAACTAATACTGATGCTCTGGTAAATTTCACTAATACACCTATAAAATTTCACTTATCCACCCAATTTATCTGAGCATTATTGCAACCATGACTTTTACCAATTAGTGGTTCACAGAACCTCTTTCTTTAGGATTCTGTAGAGTAATTTGAAGGGCAGGGGAAAACAAATTTTTACAACACATCACCTTTCAGAAACATGAGAAAAATACACCTTGAAATAGAATCCTAAATAAATAGGAAAATACTTACTTCAGCAAGTCTTCCCTGCATTGTTTTTGAGGAGCAAAACAGGCAACAGCCCAAACTTTAATCTCAATGCCAGCATAGAACTGTTTCCCTCTCATGTCCCACACGCCCTGGTTTGGTGTGGCCACAGTCTTGTTCTAGATAAAAACCAAAGGCAAATTACAAATCAAATGCTGCTCCATTTTGACTGTAGCCCACCAGAGGAAGATACACAAAACACCTCATGAATTTCAATAACCTGAGGATAAGGAGTTTTACAAGACATGGAAACTCACCCTGCCTCCATACTGCAGCATTGGGGCTGGCAGAACTCTGCCTGTCAGCTCTGTCATTTCGTTATGGACAACAATTCCAAACTCCTTCAGATAGGGATCAGGCCCACCAACCATACTGTTACTCTTCACCTGGGGACAAGACAAGTACTGATGTCACTACACTAAAGCTTCAGGTGACTCTGCCCTCTTTGTCATCAACAGCCTTTCAGTTTAGAAGGGTTTGTTTTAACCAAAACAGATTTTTAACTTCTCTCTTGGTCATGCTGCTCAACATCACCTGCTCCAATGCTCTGGAAAAGCCACAGTAAGTGACAAACACAGAGTGTGCAGGTGGAAAAACACTCACCAGTCTGCTGATCTCCTCCTGCCTGTCTGGGGCAGACCTGGCTGTTGCTTTTATCATGGTCGAGGTCTGATTGTCTGTCAGCTTCTTGATGCACCTCTGGCCTGCCACGATGTTACACACCTGCACGGGGAGGGGACAGGTGCTGTGACACCGTTTAACAGAGGCCACCCCACAGTGCAGGACTCAGATCCTTACCTCCAGTGGCAGGTACGTGTGTTTCTGCTCCTGTCCCACTTGGAGACAGGGCAGGTGAGGGTATTTCAGCTGCAGACTGTACTTCTGCTTAAAATACTGAGCTACTGTGCACTCCATGGCCTGCCCATTCTCCAGCTGCAGAGGGAACCTAGAAATGATATTTGTTCTGGTTAAACTTTATCAGATTTTTTTAAAGGTATGAAAAACCTATTCCAGACTACCTTTAGCAAATCTCTATTTTGCTTACTTACTGGATCTCTTCTTTATGAAAAGATTTTAGACTATATACTGAATTTCTTGTATTTTAGCTATTTTAAGAAGAGGAGCTTTTGATAACTGTATTTAAGAGCCAGGATATAGCTCAGTTTTCCTGGGCTGAAAGAAATAGTAGTCAAAAAAAAGTAAAGAAAAAAGTAGTCAAAACCCACACTATTCCTCAACTCCACTAAGACTAAACATTCCTGTAAAGCCACACAGCTGCTTCACCTCCAGAATCAACTATTCCTGCATAAAAAATACACCAAATATATTCCAGACATATTGAATAATTTGAAGATTTTAAGAACTGGCAGGCAGTGCTCGATACATACGTCTGGTGGCTGGCTGGTCGCCGGGTAACGTTGCAAACTCGGTATTTTCTCTTCATCTGGCCACAGTGGGTCACCTCTACTTTTAGACCTGAAAACCCAACAGAAAATAAATTCAGGGACAGGAATCATCTTTGAAAAGCATGAAGGGAAAAAGGGAACAGCCCAGTTCTCCATGTGCAGTGCAAATTTTCATTACAACATATTATGAGCAGGTTTCAGTGTTTTCTTGCAGCAGCTTTAGGACAAGTTTTTACCTCTGATTTCTTTGGTAAACTTGACACGCTGGGAGTCTGTCAGAGGTTTGCTTTGTTCACTGATGTTCTGGATGTCCAAGACCTCACACATGAACTCAATGATAGGCTGGGCACGATAGAAAGCAGTCGCTGACACTAAAATAAAAAGACAGGACAATGAACTGGGAAGCACAAAGAACTCTGTTGCATGAGTGAGACAGAATGTCCTACACACCATCGATGTTGAGCATCATGTTCCACATGGCAGGACGGACAGACTGGTGGAAGCCAAACCAGACCTCCCTGCCCCCTCCCAGGGGGTGGTAATAACCTTCAGGAGGGGAGAAAAAGGAGCGACCCACAGGGGTGTACCTGGAAAAAATAAGAAAATTAATACTCTGATCATTTCTTTCTGATATACTTTTTAAATTCACACCTATAGTGTTTAAAACATGTTATTATTACAGCATGTTATAACTGTCAGAGCTGACTTATGGCAAGAACACAAAGCCTTTTCTGACAGGGCAGCTGGAAAGGGTACAGCAAATTCCTGTAAGAAACATGACCAGCAGACACAAGTCTAGTTCAGATCACATTTCCCTATTCTAGTGCAAATTTGTAAGGCAGGTGTTGAATTACATGGCTGTATCCCTCATCCCTTCTACCACAGGAGTGTAATGGGCAGCAGAGCAGCAGCAAGGAATGACAAACACAAAGGTTAGGATGGATAGAAGACATCCATCTAATGGAATGCCCCACAAGTACCCACCTCATGGAGGGAAGGTGCCGTGTGATTACATCCAGTGCCTGCACAGAATCTTCAGGAACTTCATTCAAGTGCCCTGCCAGAGCTTCCAGCAGCATCTGAAGGCTGACGACTGACACCCACTGAATGGAAACCTTAAATGTCTGGTCCTTCCCCTCTCCTGGAAGTGTAACCTCCATATCCACCTGCCACAGGCACAAGAAAATTAAGCACAACCTTTTGTTATGGATTGCAGACAGACACAACCCTCAGCAATGGTACAGTTTTCTCCTAGGCATCCTTTGATTCTGTATTTTTGATTATCAGTTTGTGTAATGACCTTAAAATATTACAATTGCCTCCCTCAGGACTTTGAAAGTTTGTCATTTATTCATCTGAGAAACTGCACTGAAGTATCTTTAAATGTAAATTTTCAGCAGTGATTAGTATGGTGACATCAAAGCTCTGGAGAACAGTGAGTCATTTTTTTAAGTCAGCCAATTAATAGCAAGATGTTTTGTGAACCAAATGGGAAGGCAAGAAAACCTTTTGGTCATAAAGGAGACTCACTGAGAGACACAAATCTCAGAGTTCTGGTGCAGCACTTGGGATGACTGTCACACCCCACAGCCCAGAGGGTAACTGTGAACTCATCCTGGACATCCTCCAAGGCACAGCAATGACCAGATCCCTTGGGAGATCAGTGGATGGGGGGAAGTTTTGTTTAGAGCTGGGGTGCACAGGCAAGGCAGGAACAGCTGATCTGGTGTTCCAGGAAGACAAGGACGTATCTCCACAGCACAACCAAACCCAACCAGAGTCATCATCAGCTACAATGACTTTATCATTCAGCAACAGAACAAGGGTCAGAACAGGGAAAAGGGAAGTTCCCACCAGGGTGAAAGAAAAATTATCTCCTTGCAGCTCTAAGAGCAAAATGTAGTTCTCATGTCTCGTAATATTCTGTAGCTGAAGAAGCAGGAATTGGAAACCCAAAGACACAAACTTCAGTAAAACACCAGTGAGCTCCTCGAGTCCCTGACTGGCCCTGTCTGTCATTTCCAAGACTACACCAACAGGTGTGACAGTATTTTGGGTTTATCTCAATAAAAGAACACTTTTCAAATGACACTGTAACAGTTTTCCTGTGGAAAAGTTAAAGCAACACTTACTCTGTCCCTGCCGATGGGTAAGGGGTGTGCTGTGTACATGTTCCTCTTCCCATCGTAGCCAGGCTGCCGATCCCCAAATATCTGCATCTTGAAGTGCCTCACCATCGTGTCCACCACCTCCCTAGGCAGTGATTCATTAAGTGGAAGAACAGAAAATTCAGTAATGGTCTTACACAATTTAAAATTAATTTTTTTCATTTTTTCTTAAAGGAGAAAGATACGAGAAACAGTAATGCACAAAACACCCCTAGGTCACACCAGAAGCTGTGAATGTCACCTGGGTTAAGACACCCAATGGCACACACAGTGTCTGTACAGGTATCTGTGCTGTCAGCAGAGCTGCAGCCAAAACAAGCAGAGGAAGATGTTCTCCAAAACGTCCTGGAGATGTTCTCACACAGGAGCCTTGGGGTGGGTGGAAGCACTCTGTGGATTGATCCATGTGCGGAATCCAAAATCTACAAGCTGAAATGCCTCCCCTCAGCTGCCACACATGTTTGTGTAACAGACTGTGGAACAATTACCAGGGACATTGACTTGTAGACTGTAAAATAAAACCAGCTGGAGGTCAATGCTCAGTACATTTCCCAGAGCCTTCCAGATTACAGGCCAATTGCAAGAATATTACAGTTCACTGAAAAGCAACTGCTGACCACAGTACAAACACAACCAGGCCTTTAGCAGATGGAGAATTCCTAGGATGCACAGCTTCCTTACATCAGGCCTTTACACTTAATTTAAACCAATAAACCTTTATCAACTCCTACCTGTTGACTCTTCGGGGGCGTTTCTCTGGTTTGATATCTACATCATAGTGATAAACATCAATCTTGGGGATCTGAACCTGGAAGTGGTTGGCCAGGAGCCGGATGGGTTTGCCAACAGTGCCCAGGCCTGGGCGACGGGGCGGCTGGAAAAGGCTGGTTGGGGGCCCTGGAAAGTCAAATAAATGTGTGTGAGATGTGATGGGCACTCCATGCACCATTTGACTGGCCAGGAAGAAATCTTAAAGCTTTTTGAGGCTGCAAACAGAGCCATTCAAAGAGGCTCAGCCTTCCAGCTGCTCAGAACTTCAAGGTAAAAAATGTGTTCCCTAAAGCATGTATAGGTAGGTGCCATAAATAATTCTTAAAATTTTAGTGGCATTTATTCATGACAGTGGTTAAGAACTTTACAGAGAGAGAATTGCATTCCCTTCCTGAGAGGGAATGCAACCATACAGATATTATGTATTTTCATGTAATGCAAAGAGAAATACATCCCTACCTCCATCTCTAAAACAAACCAACAGCCACAAAAGCCACACTTTGTCATTGTTTTCACTACAGCCTTAAAGTTCAGACATCAATGATCCAATTTAAAATTCCAACGTAAAGACAGGAGTGAGAAAAGGTTCAGGCTTTCCTCTAAGCAGAAGCATAAGGGAGAAAGCATTAGACAGGTATGGACTCCTAGAGACATGGAAGAGATATTTTATTGGGACAAAAGAAGAGCTTCAGGAACAGATCTAAGGAGGAAATTATGAGAGGCCTGGAAGCATTGCTCACATGCAAGCCGGTCACTAGGGAAGCCTTTAGTTACCCTCCTCAAAGTGCTAAGATCTGAGATACCACGTTAACGAGATTAAACTGACTATTTTTTAAATCGATCAGAGCCTCAGCTGACACTGCACATAAAGCAAATGACATTGGTATATTTTCATGGGTTTGTCTATATCTGAGCGAGGCTCAGTGTGATCAAAGTGTCTTCCCTCTGTTGTAGAGTAGCAAAGGAGAGGGCAAGCACTCTCACTAGAATGCAATAATAACCTATCATAAAACTTGGGGCAAATTTAGCATTATAACCTGACAGCATCCATGTAAGACAAAATCTCAGAGTTTGTACCAGGAGAAAGGAGAGGTAGGTGACTCCTATTTGGGTACACTTCAGGTTGAAGCAATAAACTTTAACACAACCATAACCTAAAGCCAGGACCAAATCCCAGGAGATTCCACACTGGATTTAAAAGCCATCCATTGGCTACCGCATTACCAAATAAAATCACCAACCTAAGGACACCAGCCCTGGAATGTTTTTAAGCAGAGGGAACACAGAGCATGTAAGCTCTGAAGCCCACAGCTCTGCAGAGCTGCTGGGGGCTGTTGGGGACAGACACCCCACAGGACACCATGTTCCTGGCCCCACAGCTGCCTCAAGGATCACGCTCCCTCCCTCATGGTCAGACCTGTTGTGGGGTACAGTTAGTGTTTAAAAAAAAGTTACAGTTTGTTGTTTAAAAAAACTACAGCCGTCTTGACAAGCGTGAATCATTGAGGGCAATCAAAGTTTGCTGTGCTTATTTGGATACGAGAGATGATCCATTAATCCCATGCTAATTAGTCTGAAGGAAGTGCAGGCACTGACCTCCTGCAAGAGATTAAATGACAACTATATTTACCCATTTTCCTCCCTTGGTACTGACAAGTTCTGCAAACACGCACACCAACGCTGCCCTCTGCTTTGACCACAGGAAATAAAACTTACATCTCCTTCTTCCTAAAGTTATTTCTCAAAGGATTCTAGAGAAGCAGCTACAAACTGTTTTCCCATCTGAAGCCAGGCTGCTCTGGCATCACAGGATTTTCCTCTGATCAGCCTGACTAGGGTTGTATGTGCTGTTATATTTTAATTTCTCTTACCCCACAACCATTATGTATTAAGCACCTCAACCGAATTGCTTCAGACAGGAAGCAGTTTTCAAAACTGAAAGAGAATCTGTTTCTCCAGCTGGAACTCAGGGAGGCCAGGATACATCACACACTTACAGCAGGCTCTGAGTCAGCCCTCACTACCTCAAACTCTGGATTCTTCTGGAATTGCACCTTTGTGTCAATAAACGTTTCCTATCGCACCAAAATTAACATCACTTCGCTTATTCCAATCCTTTGAATGGGAACTTGATGGGTCAGGTGTAGAGGCCACTGAGGGCTAGAAATACATCCCGCAGGCTTTTGATGGGAGAATAATCATGGAATAGGACACAAGCAGGAAAGCAGCACATGCAAAAACCCACCAGCATTTAAGCGAAGTTTGTTAAAGAAATAAACAGCCGTATTTTCAGACAGCATCACCTTAAACTCTCAGAAATAGCTCAATGTCAAATATAAAACTTATCACTGCACAGGTTGCAGGGCGCGCATCGCTGTGACACCACAGCCCCGCCTGTCCCCGTCCCCTCGCTGTCGCTGTCCCGCTCCAGCCCCGTCCCGTTCACCCGGGGAGGTCGAGCCGCGTCCCCCGGTAGCCCCGGCAGCAGCGGGGCCGCGCGGGCATCCGCAACCCCCACGCAAAGTTTGCGACCCGCGGCGGCTCCTGGGCACCGGGCACTGCCGGCGGCTCCGAGCGGGCCCCGCCGTGCCGGGGAGCCCCGCCGGGCCCGCGGCCTCCTTCCCCCGCTGTCACGGCCCGACAGGCCGCGGCCCCCGCGCCCCCCCCGCGCTCTCACCGGGTCCCAGCGCCTCCATGGCGGCGGTGGCGGCCTCGCTGCTCTCGCCGCCGGCCCCGCCGCCCGCCCCGGGCCCCGCCGCCGGCCCCGCCGCCGCCGCGTAGCGCTTGATCTCGGGAATATTGGCGGCGGGGTGGGGGTCCGGCGCGGACACGGGGGCGGCGGGGCGGGAGGCGGCGGCGGCCGAGGAGGAGGATGAGGAGGAGGCAGCGGGGGCGCGGCGGGGAGCGCTCCCCGCGTTCCGCTTCCCCGAGCGGCGGCGCGAACAATCCCCGCGCTGCGCCCCCGCCGAGCCCGCGCGCGCCCCCGCCGCCGCCAGCACGCGCCCGAGCGCGCTCCCGGGACGGGGATGAGGAGGAGGAGGAGGAGGAAGAGGAGGAAAAGAAGGAGGAGAAGGGAGGGAGGAAGAGGCCGCTCCGCGCTGCCCGGCGCCGCCGGCTCGCGCACGCGCGCCGCCCCCCCCACCGCCCGCGGGAGCGCGCACGCCGCCCGCGCGACCCCGCAGCCGCAACAGGTGCCGGGTGTGAATCACGGAATCCCGGAATATTCCGGGTTCGAAGGGACCCTGGAGATCGCCCAGTCCCAACCCTCTGCCAAGGCAGGGGCACCCGAGCAGGTGACAGGGACGCGGCCAGGTGCGGTTGGAATGTCCCCGGATAGGGACACCACGCCCTCCCTGGACACCTGTCCCAGTGCTCGGCGCCCTCAACATAACCAAGTTCTTCCTCATGTTAGGGTGAAACACTGTGGATTTGGTTATGGCCATTGCTCCTCATCCTGTTGCTGGGCACCAGTGAAATGATCCTTTTCAATGGTGCCCAGCAACAGGGTGAGGAGCAATGGCCATACACTAAAACACTTCCTCAGCATAAGGATGAACTCTCCATGAGGGTGGCCGAGCACTGGAACAGGATGCCCGGGGAGATTATGGAGTTTCCCTGCCTGGATATTCCAAACTCACCTGGATGCATTCCTGTGTCACCTGCTCTGGGTGATCCTTCCTTGACAGGGGCATTGGCCTGGATGATCTGCAGAATCCCCCTCCAACCCCAACATTTTTGTGATTTGGTGAAAAGAGTCTGGCACCATTCTCTTGGTACCTGCCTTTCAGATATTGGTGTGGATTGATGGGGTCCTTTCTCCAGAATAATCAAGCCCAGCTCCCACAGTCTCTCCTGACGCCCCATCATCTTTGTGGGCTCTGCTGGACCCCCTCCAGAATCTCTTGTCTTTCTTGTCCTGAAGAGGCCAGAACTGGACCCAGCACTCCAGATGTCCCTCACTAGGGCTGGGTGTCAGGATTTCCTCTGCTGGCTCTTCCCAGGGTGCATCTCATGCATGTGGCCCTTCCAGAGCTGCCTCAGAAGAGCTGAGAGCTGCTGCCCCTCGGGCACCAGGAAGGAGGGAATTGTCTGTCTGTACCTCCCTGTTCTGTCCCAAAACCCAACACCTGTTTGCAGGTTTAATAATTAACCCAGAACTCCACACGCTCTGTGCCAGCCACCCTGAAGGTGCCTGCCTGCCCACAGTGGTGCTGCTCCAGCTTCACCCGTCCTCCACTGCTCCCCAAAACCAGAGAATTCTCCCTGCTCAGTTGATAACTCCCAGCACCAGCTAAACAGCCTCAGTGGGGTTTAAAACACATGACTGTCAGAATTCAGGACATCCCTCTGTCTGTCCTGGATTACCAGGGGGCTCAGAGACCCTGGCACAGAGCCCAAGACCCCCGTGACTTCGATGATGACCCATGGAAAAAATTACCAACCTTATATGAGGATCTGCAAGCCACAAAAGTATAAGTAGAATAATAATCAGTTTGTCACAGGGTGAAAAATAGATTTTTTGTGGTTTTTAGAAAGGAGGTTCAGGGAGCAAGGTGGAGGAATCTGGGCATGTCCAGCCTTTCTCCTTCTTCTTCTTGGCCTCCATCTTCTGCTGTGATGGTGGCACTTTTGGGTTGGTTTAGAGTAGAAGCTCACTGTCTAACATAGGTGATGGGTATTGGGAAGGAACTGTAAATATTGTACTTATAGTTTTTAGTATAAAAAGATAACAACACTGCCCTGAGGGTGGCCAGAGTGCCTTTGACTGTCCTGCTGAGCAGACCTTGGCAGGCCAGAGAAAGAATTTCATAGATAAGAAAAAATAAACAACTTTGAGAACGAGAAGTGAAGAGTTCTGACTCCTTCTTCAACTGCCAGGCTGGGAAAAGAGACTTTCTAACACATCTTGGGGTCACTGTGAGCAGCTAAAGCCCCGAGAGCTGACAAAGCAGGATTTGTACAAGACAGGTGACCACAGCAGGGACCAGGGCTGTGACCAGCAGCCTTGAGGTGCTCTGTGGACATGGAGTGGCTGAGGATCCACGAGAGCTGGAGATCCACAAGTGTCTGGAGATCCACGAGGGCTGGAGATCCATGAGTGGCTGGAGATCCACGAGGGCTGGAGATCCACCAGTGGCTGGAGATCCACGAGGGCTGGAGATCCATGAGGACTGGAGATTCACAAGGGCTGGAGATCCATGAGGGCTGGAGATCCACGAGTGGCTGGAGATCCATGAGTGGCTGGAGATCCACAATGGCTGGAGATCCATGAGGGCTGGAGATCCACGAGGGCTGGAGATCCATGAGGGGCTGGAGATCCACGAGGGCTGGAGATCCATGAGTGGCTGGAGATCCATGAGTGGCTGGAGATCCATGAGTGGCTGGGGATCCATGAGTGGCTGGGGATCCATGAGTGGTTGGAGATCCATGAGGGCTGGAGATCCACAATGGCTGGAGATCCATGAGTGGCTGGAGATTCATGAGGGCTGGAGATCCACAAGGGCTGGAGATCCACCAGTGGCTGGAGATCCACGAGGGCTGGAGATCCATGAGGGCTGGAAATCCATGAGTGGCTGGAGATCCACGAGTGGCTGGAGATCCACAAGGGCTGGAGATCCATGAGGGCTGGAGATCCATGAGTGGCTGGAGATCCACGAGGGCTGGAGATCCATGAGGGCTGGAGATCCATGAGTGGCTGGAGATCCACGAGGGCTGGAGATCCACCAGTGGCTGGAGATCCACGAGGGCTGGAGATCCACCAGTGGCTGGAGATCCATGAGGGCTGGAGATCCATGAGTGGCTGGAGATCCACAAGGGCTGGAGATCCATGAGGGCTGGAGATCCATGAGTGGCTGGAGATCCATGAGGGCTGGAGATCCATGAGTGGCTGGAGATCCACGAGGGCTGGAGATCCACCAGTGGCTGGAGATCCATCAGTGGCTGGAGATCCACGAGGGCTGGAGATCCATGAGGGCTGGAGATCCACGAGGGCTGGAGATCCACCAGTGGCTGGAGATCCATCAGTGGCTGGAGATCCACGAGGGCTGGAGATCCATGAGTGGCTGGAGATCCACGAGGGCTGGAGATCCACGAGTGGCTGGAGATCCATGAATGGCTGGAGATCCACCAGTGGCTGGAGATCCACGAGTGGCTGGAGAGCCACGAGGGCTGGAGATCCATGAATGGCTGGAGATCCACCAGTGGCTGGAGATCCACGAGTGGCTGGAGATCCACGAGGGCTGGAGATCCATGAGTGGCTGGAGATTCATGAGGGCTGGAGATCCACAAGGGCTGGAAATCCATGAGTGGCTGGAGATCCACGAGTGGCTGGAGATCCACAAGGGCTGGAGATCCACAAGGGCTGGAGATCCATGAGGGCTGGAGATCCATGAGTGGCTGGAGATCCATGAATGGCTGGAGATCCACGAGGGCTGGAGATCCATGAGTGGCTGGAGATCCATGAGTGGCTGGAGATCCACGAGGGCTGGAGATCCACCAGTGGCTGGAGATCCATGAGGGCTGGAGATCCATGAGTGGCTGGAGATCCACCAGTGGCTGGAGATCCACAAGTGTCTGGAGATCCATGAGGGTTGGAGATCCACCAGTGGCTGGAGATCCACGAGGGCTGGAGATCCATGAGTGGCTGGAGATCCATGAGGGCTGGAGATCCATCAGTGGCTGGAGATCCACGAGTGGCTGGAGATCCATCAGTGGCTGGAGATCCATGAGTGGCTGGAAATCCACAAGTGACTGGAGATCCATGAGGGCTGGAGATCCATGAGGGCTGGAGATCCATGAGGGCTGGAGATCCATGAATGGCTGGAGATCCACGAGGGCTGGCACAACCTTGGACACCACCCAGGAGCTGCTGGGAATCATCAGGGTGGGAACCCGCGTTGTTCCACTGACCAGGACGTTCAGCTCCTGGGGACAACTTTACCATGGCCATGTCCCCTTATCCTCACAGATAACAAATTTGTCCTCTGTTAAAGAGACAACACTTCCAGCCATGTGTCATTAATAAAGGGCCTAGGGAGTTTTTGCCTTTTTAAGCAGTTTATGCTGTTTTAGTGAGCTGCTCCCCTGTGCACCTCCTGGGTTCTGTTTAACCAACAGCTCCCTGCTGACTCACCAGAAAATCACAAGTCAAAACATTTTATAAATAATAAATGCTGAGTCCATTTTATTTGCCTTTTTTTAACCTGTGGGGCTATTTTCCAAGTTGAAACATCAAAATCTATTTTAAAATGAAATGAAATCGGAGATTCTCATATAGATCTGAGATTTTCTCATAATTCCCTGACAGCAGGGGATGAACACCTGAGGAAAAAACCAGTTTTACCAGACCAGTAACAAACTCCACTGCATCTGGCAACATTTCCATGCTATTATTCATCATATCTATGTATAAAAAACATGTAAAAAACACAGATAGTACTTTAAAAAAACCACCAAAGATACAATCTCTGTCTCCAGAAATCTGCAATACAAAGGCTCAGTCCTGTAAGATGTTGAGTGTGATAACAAAAGCCTTTACTCACTGCATTATAAATTCAATTAACTTGATAAATATTACACACATAGTGAGACATCCCCACTGCCACAGCAGTCAGAACCCCATTTCTCTGTGTTAACCCAGCCTTATCTTGAAAACAGCCACATTTCCAGGGTCAAGACTGGATTTGGGAATGACATACCAGAGTTATGACAGGATTATCTCTGAGGATTTCCTTCTAAACACCTCATCTGCCACAAGCTGGGGAAGGAGAACGTTGTTTAGTAAAAAACAGATTCCTAAACTAGCTTTTATAATATAAATGTCTTAATATGAGGCTTGAGCCAGTGCTAAAAGTCTGTGTGACATTTAGAACCTCCTAAATGGCAAACATTTTACCTGTTCCATAGCTGCCTCTGTGTGCCAGGTATGAGTAAGAACCCAGGATCAGAAATTACCTAATAAGGCCAATCTTTTTGTCACCTTTTTCTTGTCAGCTGACTCTGACTCTCATCCTGACGCAGCCCTGAGGAGGTGTGTTTGTGCACAGCCAGCATCTGTCCCTCTGTTGCTAAACACTCATTATTAAATTAATTACTGCAGCTCCTGCAGCAGCTAGAGGAAAGCAGAACTGTGCTGTTTGTGGTGGGTTTCACGGATGTTTGCTTTTCTCACTTCCTTTGTTCTCAGGCTTGTTGGCTCCATGTGAACTGTCGTGGTGGATCAGTCCATCTGACAAAACCATAGCAATAAAATACCCCAAAAACTGACCAAACACCCCAAAACACTTCTTATTTTTTCCTTGCCTTCAGTGACAGCAGATTCCCACTTGGTGACTTGGAAGGAAGTGTATTACTGTAGCAGGATGTTCTACAAAGTAATTGTAATTATGAAAAAAGTGCCAAATGCTCCCAATTGTGGATCAGAACAGGGTCCCTGACACTCACCCCAGCTCAGGGCTCTCCCTCCAGCTACTGGCAAAAGAACTACAAAACTAAACAAAGCAAAAATGGATAAAGTAGAATATTTTCATACTTGGATTGACTCTGTACTAGAATATCCCTGTACGGGCCATTCACCTTGCACTCGGACTCGATGATCCTTGTGGATCCCTTCCAACTTCAAATATTCTGTGAAATCTGTGAAGTGATTTGCATCTGTTGAGTAGTTCTTCATTGACTTTTGTGTTTTCAGTAAATTTTTCTGTCTCCAGAAGCCTTTCTTGTCTTCCCTTAAGGAGCATTAAGCAGCAAGGTTAAGTAAAGAAGTTGTTAAATAACTACATAATGAGACTTGATGACTTACGAGAGGTAAAACTTACATCTTTTGTATGTAGAGGGAATACGCAGAAATTCAAGAGGAAATTGAAAGAAATGGAAAGAATTTACCCAAAAGGTTTCAGCCAGCCTTTATTCACCTAACACGAGTGGGGTTGGTTCAGAGTATGTCTGTACAGCAGCCAATGGAAAGTGCATGTATTTTATTCTGTAAATAGGACACTGACAGTAATAGCTGTGTGTATCTAATATCCATGAGCTCGAGTCGTGTGCTCTCACCCAGAGACACAACATGTAGCATATCCCGAAGATCAGAATGAAATATAGGCTCTATTTAACGCATGAAACAATGTGAAATGTTTCGGCAGCAGAGCCCTGTCCCCACAATATCGATAATTGACAGGCATGTGAATTCCCGGGGCCTTCACGGCCCCTCTCATCCACTCTCGGTCCCTCACGAACCCTTTCCGGTCCCTCACGAACCCTTCTTGGTCTCTCACGTCCCCTCTCGTGTTCTCATGACTCCACTCAGTCCCCCACGTCCCGCTCGGCCTCCCACGTCCCCTCGCATCTCTTCTCGTCCCTTTCGGCCCCTCACAGCCCCTCACGTCCCTCTCGCTCCTCCCCGGTCCCTCACATCCCCTCATGTCCCCTCATGTCCCCCCGTGTCCCCTCACGGTCCCGCCTCAGCCCGGGCGCGGGGAGCGCCCCCACCGCCAGGCGGCGCACTAGCGCGGGCGGGCGGCCTGAGGGCGGGAGCCGCGATTGGTCCATGCAGAGGGGGCGTGGCTTTGACGAACCCCGCCCAGCAAGGCGGTCAGGGGCGGGGCTCACGGCGCTGTTCTGGGCAGCCATTGGGTGATGCCGGGCCGGGGCGGGGCCAGGGCAGCGCGCGAAGGCTCGAAGAGGTCCCCGGGCGGCGGGAGCGCGGGCGGGTTATGGCGGCGGTACCGGTAACAACGGAGGACTCTGTTGAGGTGAGTCCTGCCGTTCCCCTCCGTTCGGCATGGCCGGCCGCCTGCTGACGGCGGAGGCAGCTCGCGGCTGCCCGAGGCCTTGGGGCTCCCCGGGCTGTGGTGAGATGGAAGGCCCTGGAGGGACAGCGAGGGAGATGGCGGTTCCAGTAGCCATTCCGGTACGGCTCCCGTTCGGGTAGCAGTGCCGATGGCGGAGCCAGTAGCCACCAGCCACCGGCCACCGCTGCCCGCCTCCCTTGATCACGGGCGGTCCCGCGCCTTCACTGGGCTCGCCCTTCCTGTCAGACTACAGCTCCCGGCATGCCCCGTGCCCGCCCTGCCGCCCGCGGGGCACGCTGGGAAGGCCGCGCTCAGCCGGTCTCTAGGGGCGCGGTGCATGCTGGGAGGGCGGCTGGGCACGCCTTGCCGGCTCTAAATAAAATTAATAAAATTTATAAATAATAAAATAACGAGTAAAAGTTTTCCGGTCTGAGTACGATCACACCATCCAATATCAATGCTGTGCTTTTGTTGTGCAAACTGCGTATATACTACCCTATATGTGAATAGCCATTTGTATTGATAAATATGGTAAATATAAATAATAACTATTATTAAATATATAAATATCATAATTAAAATATAAGGAGAGTGCATATGGATTTCATTGTGTGTGAGGGCTTAGCCAAGGTTTTGGAATGAATTTAGATGCCAGCAGTCAGGACTGCATAAACAATGTGTTACCCCATTTAGAAATATTTACCCCATTAAGAAAAATCAAATTTTGCTTTGTAGCTTCCACTGGAGGATTTGAACCCAGACTTGCAGAAACCCCTGGACAGCGACTCTGACAGTGGCCAGGGCAGCTGTGAGACAGCATCCCCAGGGCCCCTTGGCAAGAGCACAGCATCCTTCGAGGACAGAGGTCTGTAACATTCCCATTGATTGTTTTTCTCCAAAATTACATTTTTTGTTTCATAAATACCTTTTAGGACATTGTCACTGCTTGACCTGTAGGAATCCAAATTCTTGTTGTTGCCCAGAATGTGAGCAGGCATCTTTAAACATCTGAAGAGTATTTTATGAGCTACAGAAAGAAAAATACTGAATGGGATGTGTTTAATTACTTATTCACTTTTTACTTATTACTAATTACTTATTCACTTTTTTCCCTGTTTTGTTTAATCTATGTAGTGTGATTTTTATTACTATTTCAAGGCAAGGCACTACCAATGAAGAGTTTTCAGCTTTGCCTTTTTTTTAAAGGTTAAAAACCTTTAACATCAATTTGGGTTAATTAAATGCCGTTCTCTGGGGAGAAGTGGATTTTTGAAAGTCGAGTTTGAAGCATGAAAGGTTTTTCATGCTTTCATGAGAAGCTCATTTGCTGTAGATGGTGATACATGACAGATTTAATGGCTGTAAATTTGCTTGTTTGTTAATTAATTTGTTGCACTTTTTTATTTTCACGTGTTTTGCCAGATTCAGAAGAAGAAATCTTTGTGCGGAAAAAAGCAAAAAACCAGAAGGTGCTTGAGGACAGTGAGAGTGAAGAGGAGAAGGATGAAGGCTCAGCTGTGCAGGAAGATGCTTTGAGTGAGGACAAGGAAAATGGGGAGGAAAAGGAGAACATTGCTGCTGAAAAGAAGAAAAAACCCCATCGAATCCTCCCAGCTCTGCTGGACAGTGATGACAGTGACACTGGGGACCCACTGCAGATTGAAAACCTTGAGACAGGCAAGAGCTCTTCCTTGCCTGAGGGTGAGCTGGGACAGGAGAGACCCCTAAAATCTGGGAAAAAGTACAGAAAACATAAACATAAACATGATGTTGAAGAGGAGCCAGCAAAAGAAGCTGTGGCAAAATCCAGAAGGAGAAAAGAGAAGGAGAAAATAATGGAGTCAATTAAACAGCTGAGGAAAGAGAAGAAACCTGTGGCAGAGGTGGGTGTTTTGGCACAAAACCTCACATAATTTCTAATCTGAATTAAATTTATTGTTTTTTTGTGGTTATTCTGTTGCAAAACTTCAGTATTGTGTCCACATTCCTGCAGCAGGTTTGAGATCCACAACATACAAAGTCTGCACGTTCATTTCAATTAAATTGCATTAAATTTGCAGTTTAAGGAAGTACAAAACCTAACACTTGACGATTTAATGCCATTTTAAATGAGTGTCAAAGAACTAAAGGGGCCTTCTGAAAGGAATCACACAAATAATTTATTTTTCTGGAAGCAGGTGGATGGTGGTGAGAGGTTTCCCTTCAATGACAGTGGATGTCTTCTGGATGACAAGGACCTCTTTGATAATGGCTTGGAAGAGGAGGATGATCAAGCCCCTGAGGATGAAGAGTCCCTAGAATCCATACGAGCAGCTGTGAAAAACAAAATGAAACACTACAAGGTAACAGTGATAAAAAAATTATTGTAAAAATACTCTATTTCAAAGTGATAGAAAATAGGTTTAGATGGGATATTGGGAAGGAATTATTCCCTGTGAGGGTGGGGAGGCCTCTGGATGCCTGAAAGTGTCCAAGGCCAGGCTGGACATGGCTTGGAGCACCCTGGGATAATGGAAGAGGCTGGAATGGGATGAACTTTAAGGTCTTTTGCAACCCAAATCATTCCATGGTTCCTGAATTTAGCAGAAATTTCTCCCTGAACAGATTCTAAAACTCTCTGTGACCATGGTGGAGTTGTGCTGCTGTGGCAGAAGAGAGGAGAACCTTCTGGATTTGTTGTTAAAGATGGAGGGATGTTGTTCTGGCAATTTAAAAAGATAATTCTGGAGTAGGAGCTTTGGAATCAGCCCTTGTGTGGGGTCTGTGCTGGTTCATGAGCCACTTGCTGGCTTTGCTGACCAGTGGTAGTTCTGTACAGTTATTTATGATGTGTTTGCCCTTGATAGAAATCATTGAATTTCTTCTTATGCCCCATAGAACAAAGAACATTTTCCTGAGAGTGAAGGCTACAAGCATGTATTTGATGAGGAGAATGAGGAGCCTGTATTAAAGGAGCCAAAAAGGAAGGTGAAGTCTTCATCTTTTTAAAGCTCTGGATTGTTGTTTGTCGTGACTAAAATGATTTTGTGTGCACAGTGTGGTTTGGTTTATTTTTTAAACTGGATGCTTTATTCTGACTCCTTGCTGTTTGAAAGGGAAAATAAGCTATTTAAGAAGCAGAGAGAGAGCCCCATGTTTTGTTCCCTGACTTCAGAAACCTTTCTTTTCTCCCCTAAGGAGCGGAAAGCAGCACGGCTGAGTAAAGAAGCCATTAAACAACTGCACAGTGAGACCCAACGACTTCTCAGAGGTAAAACTTAAATTCTTTATATGTAAAGGGGTATAAACTGTTCAGAAGTTCAGAGGAGACTTTGAAAGAACTTACCCAGAAAGTTAGAGCCTTCTTTGGCCTAATGTGACTTATTTAGGGTTGAAGGGTGCAAGACCATTTTTATCGAAGGACTTGTTAAAGGTGTTTTTGTAACTCATGAAAATAAAGATATTTGTTGTCAAATAAAGGGCTTAGATGATGTTTTAAATCTTCTCCCACTGTCTTTGGCAGAATCATCTGTGTCTCTCCCATATCATGTGCCTGAGGCCAAAAGTGTTCATGACTTCTACAAGAGCAGACCTCGACCAGCATGTCAAGGAAATGCCATGGCCCTGCTAAAGTAAGGACTTCAACCTTCCTCATCCAATTTTTTCATAAACTTTAGGTATCTCTAGCTTTTCTTTGGAGGATAACCAAACTTTAAATCCATAAAAATAGGAAATTAGGAGAATGTCATTGCTAACACCAGGCAATGCTGCTCTCCTGACAGAGTCTTGCTGCTGAAGTGATCAGGGCCAGGAGTAACTCATACAAAGGAACTTGCTGATGCAGAATTACTTTAATGAACCCCAATATTTTACTTGGACTGTTTCTTCTCTGAATAATGTGTGTTAAAATACTGAAGCTACAGTAGTCACAAAATCCCTCCGGAATTTCATACTCTGCTACTGTAACCAGTACAAAACTTTTACACTTCCTTAAGTTCTCATGAAGTTTTCCAGATTTCTGTCCTTCATCTCATCCTACACATTAATGACAGTAATTAGGAAATGCTTTATTCCTCTCATTTTGTCCTCAGCCTTCTCTCCCTTTCACACTAACCATGGCTGGTGTGTTTCTTTCTGCCTCTTTTAGGTCCTCTAAATACCAGCTGCCCCTAAATGAAGAATCTGCAGCTGTTGGGAGCTTGAGCAAGGATGGCAAAGATGGGCCAATGCAAGGTGATCAATCAGCAGCTGCTGAAGCAGAAATGAACCTGGGCAGAGATGTTGATGCTTCTGTGACTGAGCCTCTTGCTGCTGAAGGGAGGAACTTGCCAGAGGACTGTGCTGAGCAGCCCAGGCAGGACAGGGAGGATTCTGATGCAGTTACAGAGTCTGTAACTGATGATAACACAAAGGAACAGCAGCTCTCCAGCTGCCTGAGCACTGACTGTGATGAGCAAAAGGAGAGAGAAACTCCTCCAGCACCTGCAGATGCCCTCATGGAAAGAGAGGAAACAGCACCAGATGTACAAGGGGAAACAAACACTCCACAAGTGGGGCCTGGGCTGGTGGCACAGCCTGAGAAAGTGAGGAAATCCAAGCTGGATAAACTTCGTGAACTGGGAATTGACCTGTCCATCCAGCCCAGAATCTGCTCTGACAATGAATCCTTCATAAACCTCGAGGAAGCTGATTCAAATAAAGGTATCACTTGTGTTGTACTCCTAAGCACTGTTGATCTGAGCTTGGCTGGAAAACTCAGAAATATTGAGGTGATAGAACAGTCAGGGACATTCACTTACTAGTGTGGATTCTTTGAGATATGTTAACAGAAATTTAGAATTGGTTGGTGGATGGGAGGCTGGGCTGGAAGGGAATTGAGGTCTTGTGGACAAATGGTAGTCAATGGTAAGATAGTTTAATACTAGCTAATATTAATTAAATACAAGCTGCAGCATAAATATTCTGTGGTGGTTTATATTAGTTGAACAGAATAGTTTTGCAAATATTTTAGTATTCAAAACTTAGCTTTAAGCTATCCTTTATTAAACTTAGCTTTAAACTAAACTTTGGGGGCAAAAAATGCTCAAGGACCTACTCTTTAACAATCAATGCTTTTCCATGCTATCACATTGATTTAATTAATATGTATTTCAAGAACTAGAAGCCCTGAAAGCACGTTTCTTGAAGCACACTCTGCAGACATCCAAATCCAAAGGGGAACGGGCCATAAATATGAACATTATCCGTAAGGAAACAACATCTGATGGCAAGGAGGAGCTGAGAGCAGATGTGGTGCCAGCAGTTTTGGCTGCAGAGAGCCTGGAGGAAGCAGTCCACAAAAAGCCAGGTTGGTAGGGGAGAAGAAGAGACAGGGATTGAACTGGAAAACACAGCATGAGAGGAAAATGTTTCTCAATGCTGCCCTACAGAATACAAGTGAAGGGATCTTCTGTAAGATTACTGGGTATGTTCCCCCTAATGGATAACCCTGTTTTTATAAAAGAATTCTTGGTAGACCACTGAAATAGCAGTGGGACAGCCTCAGTCAGATCTTTGTGATTCATTCCTTAAGATTTTTCCTGCTTCTATGAGAAGCTGGGGCTGCCCCATCCCTGGAAGTGTCCGAGCCCAGCTTGGACAGGGCTTGGAGCAACCTGTTCTGGTAGAGGGTGTCCCTGCCCATGGCAGTGGTGGAACTGGGTGAACTTTAGGGTCTCTTCCAACCCAAACCCTTCCCTGAATCTCTTCCTGTGCAGGGGAAAAGCTGCAGGCCCTGAAGGCCAAGCTGCAGGAGGCCATGAAGCTGCGCAGGACCGAGGAGCGGCAGAAGCGGCACGCGCTGTTCAAGCTGGACAATGAGGAGATGCTGGAGGAAGAGGAGGAAGAGGAGGAGGAAGAAGAGATGACAGATGAGTCTGAGGAGGAAGAAGAAGAAGAAGGTGATCATGAGGTCTGTATGCAGCATTTCTCCATAACCTCATCAGCATCTCTGTTCTGCTTCTTCTCCCCTGTGGAATGGAACTTTTGTGCACTAGTGATTGGGGAATTGCTGAGAATTCTTCCTAGAAGATAAAAAATTTCTGTACTTTTCATATTCATATGGATTGTCTAACCTTGAATCCATGAGTATTTTCTTTATTTATCTAAACACTATAAAGTCAAATAGAAATGTTTAAAAGGTTTTGATGCCCCTTTTTATAAACCCTTGGCTTATTGCTGGCAGGGCCAAACAGCTCATGTGCCTCACCTGGGGTAGGGTTTGCCATGACAATAATCATTGTCTGTGCTGTGGTTTGGGGATGTTTTTTAGAATTCAGAATTTCTCCTTGGGGATGTTTTTTAGAATTCGGAATTTCTCCTTGATGAAGCAGAGGAAGATAATGAAGATCCAGAAGAGAAGCACACTGAAGATGGTGATAAAGAAACTGACAAAGAATCCATCGATGGAGAAAAGCTGGAGAAATCTGAGCATGGTGATTCTGCTCTAAAACATCCTTCAACAGAGTCTACATTGATGCTTTTTAAGGACAGCTCCTCAAAAATGGGGTAAATAATCCAAGCCTTAAAAATGGTGACTGAGAAATTTTAAATTTGATCAGCATGTGTAGATTTTTTAATATAAAAAGCCTTTTTAATAGTATTTTTGTGTTACCTTGGGTTTTTTTTGCAATTCATCCTAAATTTATTAGCACATACCTTTTATGAATTGCAGATATTCTCTTCCTGATGAAAAACTGGAAATGGAAGAAACTGTAGACAAAGGACCTAACAAGTTAGGTAAAGTAGAATTATTGCCCTAGATAATTGCCTTTTTTTCCTTTTTTTTTACTTAGCATATGTAAAAGTTTCTATTTAAGACTGGTATTCAGTATTTCTGTTATTTCATCACCTGTATATACATACAGTATGATTTTAAAAGTTTAGATGAAAAATGGGTGGTCTTGAAAAAACTAGAGGGAAAAATACTGTTCAAAATAATACTGGAAGAAATAAGAAATGTCAGAATTCAATAAGATAAGTAAAAATGTGTAATATGCTTCCTGTGAGAAGAAGGAAATCCAACACGACCACAAAATGAATTTTTAGCAAGGTGTCAGTGTTGCAAAATATTATATTGAGGTTTTGCTGGATTACACACACACAGAAAAAATGAAGCACTATATTTTTTTTTTTTATTTCCAGAGGATGATGATTCGTTTTCTCTACCAGCACTGCCAAAGGAGAGCAGCCACAACAGCAGCTTTGAGTTCATTGGCTCCATGATCCCATCCTACCAGCCCTGTAACAAACAGGCCTCCAGGGCAGGGAGCTTCTTCCCTGCAGCAGGGGGGTTCAGGTCACCCTCCCCAGGATTCTTCAAAACAAGTTTTATCAGCTCTGCTTCCAAGGTGAGATTCTCCTGGTCATGTCTTACACTAGCACAATGGGATGTAAATAAATGTATTTTATCCTGATGGTCAGAGCTATCAAAAGAATCAACCCAGACAAATGCTGTGGTGTCAGTGAAATTTCAGAAAAGCAAACTGCCCCTTGGGTTTGTGTCCACATTGGAATGGATAAAAATGGCTTTATAAAAACTTATATTCTAAAGCATCAAAGAAATGATGCTATAATCTGGCTTTTATATCTAGAATATGTGCATCATAAATATGGTTTTAAGGATTAAATGAGCTACACAACATCTGATAGCAGTGAGCTCCTGTGGTGTGGTGGAGCAGCATGGACATCATTTGACTCCTGCATGGTTTGGGTTGGAAGGAACCTCAGAGCTCATCTCATCCCACACTTCCACTGTCCCTGGGTGCTCCAAGCCCCATCCAGCCTGGCCAGGAACACTCTCTGGGAAGTCTGTTCCAGTGCCCCTTGCATTTAAATTTAAACTAAACAATTTGCTTAACAACTTCTTGCTAAATTTAACAAATCCTTGCTAAACAACTTCTATATTTTTGTATTCCCTTGACTAGAGCTCAGGAAAGACCTCTGAGCCTTCTCTTCCCATAGAAGATTCCCAGGACCTGTATAATGCCTCTCCTGAGCCCAAGAGTTTATTTCCAGGAGCTGGGGAGTCAAGGTTTCAGTTTTCCCTGGAAGATGACACTCAAAGCCAGCTGCTGGATGCAGATGGGTGAGTGATGGGTGTACAGGATGGTGTTTAACAGAAATAGGATGTGCAAACCAGCAAGATTTTTCTAACTACAGCTTTTCTTTCAGGTTCTTGAATGTTGGACAACACAGGAACAAATACCAATCCTCAAAGCACCAGCTGCCACTGGCTAGCATGGATGAGAATGCCATGGATGCCAACATGGATGAGTTGCTGGATCTGTGTTCTGGGCAGTTCAGCAGCCAAGCTGAGCATGTGCCAAACACCAGCAGCACCAAAAAGCAGAACATGGAGGAGCTGCTCAACCTTTGTTCAGGGAAATTTGTGTCTCAGAGTATGTCCTGAGTTCTCTTCTCAGCTTTGCTGGTTACTTGATTTAGAAATTTTTAGCTGAGGTGACTTCAAGCCTGGGTGCTGATGCCACTTGTGGAGTTTTGTCTTTGTTGGGAGCATGTGCAGTTTTATTTCTGGGGTGTTCTGACACTTTAAGAGCACAAATAAGTTGCATCTTATTTCTTTCTGTAGCAGGTTCTCCAACATGGGCTTCTTCAGTGTCTTCCAAGTTAGAAAAAGACAGTGACATAGAAGATCCAATGGCAGAGGCTCTGGAGCTCTGCTCAGGCTCCTTTCCCACAGACAGGTTAGCATTGCTCTCCTAAAATTTACAGAAGTTAATTCTGGTAACTGTCTTGTTTCACTCTTAGAAGTGTTTTCTTGTTTAACAGCAATTTGCTGTCAGTGCAAGTGTGCTTTGTTTTGGAGGTGAAGGGGAGGAATATTGCAAATTGCTCAGCAATTACTCTCTAATTGGCAGCATAAACTGTTTCCCACAGCTACTGTGAAGGGAAATCCTTTGTCTTACACTGATAGTGAAAGAAACAGTGAAGAACTTTGATTAAACTGAGAAAAGATGATTAAAAGTGGGACTTTTTGGAGTCTGTTCTGGGCTGCTGCCAAACTGCCATAACCAAATGTAAAAGTTGGATACTTGGAGTTTTTTATTGACTAAATTGGAGAGTGTATGGCTGCCTGACAAAAGGATAGTGAGGCTTAATAAGTGGGAATGTTAAGGGGATCCAAGAGGAATTTGAGAGGAGGAAAAAAATTGGAAAAATTAGTGCTTGTCCCATGGTTTCTGCAAGTGAAGACCTGAAGTCTGAAAACATCAACTCAAATGGGGATTTGAGGCATTTATTGCTAAGTGCTGCAGGCAGATTGGAGCTCTGAGCACTCCCAGGGAATTGCTTGATAGCAGCTGAGGTGGGTGTTGAAATTTTGCCTTGATTTACTGGAGGTAAAATGAAAATGCTTTTCTCCCATTTATGTTTTCCCTAGGGAAGAGGAAGAAGAGGAGGAACAAGAAGAACTTGGTGGTTTTCAGCTTTTAACAGATGATGAAGCCTGTTCAAGTGAAGAGGTGTGAATTGATGGAGCCAGGCAGCTGCTGGATAAAATGGATAAAATTCCATTTATCTTTCTAGGTTTTTAATATATCCATCAATGCAAAGTACCACAACTTCCATAAGCTACTGAAACATTTATCAGGGCAAACTTTGGATTATGTTAAAGATCTCTTTAATATAATGGTACAGTGAAAAAGGCAAATCCTCTGAAATATGCCTGAAGTTTTAGTGTCTTGTTGATTGAAGAACAGACAAATCCATTGTTACAAAGCAATCCACTCAGAAATTACTTATTACTGGAAACTTTCTCTTTGACAGGATGAAAAAGGTGAAGATAGTGCTGCTGAAGAAGAAGAACTCAGTGATGAAGAAGAAGTGCTGAGACATAGACCAGGCTTAAAGAAAAAACTGTAATTATTTTTAAAAATCTTTAATTACCAAAGAAAATAGAATATTAATAGCACTAGAAGTTTAGTTTAGAATTATTCCCTCTCTAGCAGATGTTTATATGGTCTGGTTTTTTACTTTGGAGCTATCATTTACATGAATTTAACCGTGTCACCTGTGGGTTATAGATGATTTCCATTATATATGGAAATCAAAAAGCCACAATAAAAGCAGTGCAACATTTTTTTGACCAAAAAAAGGGGTGCAAGTATATTGTTGTCATTCCTCATGTCTTAAGGTCTTATTTGTTCTAGCAAGAAAAACCCAGATGCCATCATCTTTGGAATCTGGTGGATGGCAATGGTTTGGGGTGGTACATGATGCCAGGCTATGTGTGTAAATGTGCAAGAACTCAAGGCTTGGTCTTTCCAAAAATTACATGAGAAATTAGGATACATCCTTCGGAAATGTGTTCATTTCATGTCAAAAGGTAAATCTTGCTTTCAGAAGATTTGTGTGATGGCTGTTTTGCTCCCAAACTGAACTCTTTTGACTTTTTTTTCCTAGAAAACTGCAAGATTTCATGGAAGAGGAAGCAGAGCTGTCGGGGAGCGATGTGGGAAGTGAGGATGAGTACGATGGTGAAGACCTGAACGAATACGAAGAGGAGATTATCGACGAGGAGCTCCCGAACGATGCGGAATTAGGGAACCAAATACAGAAATTCCACATGTCAGTGCCATTCTCAGGAGGTTTTTGGGGGTGTGAGGCCCTGGCTGAGCTGTGCTAACCTGTCCCTGTCCCCTGTGCTGGCAGGAAGGCCATGCTGGACGATGACAAGCGGCAGCTCCGCCTGTACCAGGAGCGGTACCTGCTGGATGGGGACCTGCACAGCGACGGCCCAGGCAGGACCAGGAGGTTCAGATGGAAAAATATAGGTGAGCTGTCACACACACATTTCATGAAAAAGCCTTTCCTTAGGATTTTTCCTCCTGAGAAGCTGAGAGGCCTCAGGAACAAAATGTAAATAATAGTTATCTACCTCTGTGGAATGCAACAGGTGCATCTGTGATTGGGCTCATGTGGTTGTTTCTAATTAATGGCCAATCACAGCCCAGCTGTTTTGGACTCTGAGAGTCACAAGCTTTTGTTATCATTCCATTCTTTTTCCTATTCCTTTAGTATAGTTTTAATATAATATATATCATAAAATAATAAATCAGCCTTCTAAAACATGGAGTCAGATCCTCGTCTCTTCCCTCTTCCTGGGACCTCTGTGACACCACCACAGTTACCTATGATCCAGAGCTCATAGATTGAGAACAGAGCTTGTGTGTGTGCATGTGAAGTAGCATTTTAATCCTCAATAAAATATTTTGGGCATAAACTGGTGGGGCGATGATTCTGGGGTTTTTTGTTCGGTTGGGGATTTTTTGCCTTGTTTGTTTGATTGGTTTTGGTTTGTTTTTTTTTTTTTTGTTGTTTTTTACGAGCCTCCATTTTCAAAATTGATAGCTGACTGTCTTGTTTTGTTGCCTAGATTTTGCTTCACAGATGGACTTGTTTCAGAGAGATTCAGATAACGAGGAGGAGAATGAGGAGTTTGATGAGACAGAAATGAAGTGGAGGAAGGAGCGATTTGAGAGAGAGCAGTGGCTCCGTGAGCAGGTGGGGTGAGCTGCTAGAAGGGCTTGCTCAGTCTCTGTATCATTGCTGGATATGAAATTGTTTATTCCTCAAGTTAAACTTCAGTACTAAATCAGATTTCTCAGCTGAATGTGATGCTATTCATTAACAGAACCAGGTTGATGAAATATCTAAGAAATTACAATAACTTCTTACAGTAGAAAGTAAATAAAAATTAATTTACATAAAGAAAATTACTTAAAATACTGAGTGAAATGTCCATTTGTAATATGAATTTTTCAATTGTCTTCTCTCTGCTACAGAAGGAAAAAAATAAAGAGCAGGAGGAAGAGGAAGAAATTGGTGGGGAGAGCTCATTCATGAAGCTGGCAAAAAAAGTGACTGCCAAGTCCCTGCAGAAGAAAGGTGAGTTTGATTTTTATTGAAGTGACAAGAAAAGAAGAGAGGGAAAAAGTTCAAAACCTGATCTTTCCCCCTTGTCTCTGCCAGCCAGCCCAGCAGTGGTGGCACAAGGCTCAGCTCTGTTACCCAGGAACCCATTTGAAGCCTTCAGACCTGCCAGTGACATCCAGGTGGGTGCCAATCCTCAAAAATGGCATTTCCCACACAGCCAAGTCAGTGCCCCTGAATTCTGGGCACTCCTGATTGGTCTTGTTGTGATGTGTGAGCAGAGAGTAAATTTTCTCTGCAGAGTAACTTACTAAGCAACCTGCCTTGTTTCCTGAGAATGGTTGAATGCAGCTTTTCTTTGCCTTTCAGATAAAGAATGGGTCACTCTTGAACAGACCTAAAGCTGTCCTTCAGAAGCTGGCAGCAATGTCAGATCTTAATCCAAATGCCCCTCGAAATTCAAGGAATTTTGTCTTCCATACACTTTCACCAGAGAAGAGTGAAGAGACAAAGGAGAAATCAAAACCTCAGGTAAAGATTTGGGTAGCAGGTGCTGCCTGTTATTATTTGAATATAAAGGCATTGAAATCTGCCAAGCAGTTAAGAGCACTGCTGTCTTAAATATTTGGCATGAGAGCACACAGGGAATATTTCTCTCATAACTCAGAATTTTAACTTTTTTTTGGGATATGTTGTAAATTTTGATGTATTTGACTGTCCTTAGGTGAAGAAGAGAGGCCCTTCTGCAGTGATAACATCAGCAGCAAAGCGGCCCAGGGTGGAAAGCTCAGAGGACTCCAGTCAAAGCAGAAGCATTTTCCAGTTCTTGGAGAGCTGAATATTCCTGTTTGGAGCCAGAGATTGTCTCCTCTTTGCCAGCTGCAGTTTATTTTGCCAATCTGCCAGAAATCACCAGCCAAGGAAACAAATGGGTGCCACCTCATTCACAAGTTCCAGTAATTTCCAGGCTGTGGTTTTGTGCTTTGTTTTTTTTTTCCTCAGTCCTCTGTAGCAAATGGGAGCACAAAATCCATTCCTGGTTTGGAATGAAATGCTGACTTGATCTTTCCCAAGCATTAAGGAAACTTCCCCTGCTGTGGGCTGTGCTCACAGGTGCTGCACAGGTATCAGTTCCACCTGGAAATGCCATTGGTGTGACAAGGAAATACCTCAGGTAGCTGAAAGCACAATAAAGGAGGAATTTCTACAGCTCTGGGAGAGAATGAAGCCGTGTTGGCCATGGCAGGACACTTGTTTACAATTGCAGCACAAAGTTTTAGCTGTGGCTCCCTCCAGTGTCTTATTTTCTTTAATGTTAAGCATTTATTAAGCTTCTCCTTTTTAGAAGCACTAATTTATCCTTGAAATGTTTACTTTGTGGGAAAGGTCCCAGTCTCTTCTGAGGCAATATGAGAAGGGTTTCTTTCCAAGTTTTTATTACTGTTGATGTCCTTAAACTTGCAGATGGATGTGTGTGTGTGGAGAGGGAGGAATGTGAGAGACGTGTGGGAGAGGAAAAGGTCTGGGGGGGTTTATTTGCATTGCTGGGGGAATTTGGGGTTGCTTTGGTTTGCCCAACTCCAGGCTATCTTTAACCATCCATTCTGTTGTTTTCATGGAAGCTGCACTCATCCAAGAGAAACCATCCATTGCTGAGCAGCCAGTGAGGAAAGAGCTGCTCTAGAATGAGGGAATTTATAAAGAATTGTCACTCACAACTATTCTAAACATAAACCAGAGTGTCCAGCATTCCTGATGTTTCTGATCACAAGTTGGAGAGCAGATAATGGTGCCACAGGGTCCTGCTCTAAAACTAAACCTCTCTGGGACTGGATGTCACATACCTGAGGTGCTGGTACCATTGGAAATGTCTGAGCTGTAAATTTTGTAACATCTTGAGCACATGCCTGATGTGCTGTGTGTAAATTTTATTGTACAGTATGTTATAAAGAATTATGGTACTAATTGAAGTGCAACTTTACAATAAAACATGGTTTTAATTTTGGAGGCAGTTAGAATTAATTTATAGGATTTCAATCATGTCTTGAGATTTTTTTCCCCCCAATGTTTTTTATTTCTATGTCTGTTTTTTCATCGCTGCCTTTTTTTGTAGCCACAACTCAGCCCTTCACTAGGAACAGCTGCAATAATATTGGAATACAACAAAAACAACCCCTTGTGTTTATTGGAGTGTGGATTTTCAACTCCTCAAGTCTTCCACTTGGGTTTGCATAAAATTCTTGGCCTGAAGAATATGGGTTTTTTCCTGCTTCAATAGTTTTGGATTTTTTAGTTCCTAGACAAAACTTTCTTTATCCTGGCCTTAAGAAGTGTCTATTTCACTTCAGTGCAGCAATTCTAATGATTGGTGTACCTGGATTTGGGGATTGGAGGTTTAGGGAAGAGGAATCACCTTTCCTTCTTCGTTATCAGACTTTTCTTGAAGCACCAAATTACAAAAAGATTTCTGAACACTCACTTCATTCTTAATCAGTGTTTCACTGATATGAAAGTTGAACTAATTCAACCCAGCTTTGTTGGGTAACAACATTCAAGCTCCAAATTTGGGCATTTTCCCAGAATTTTGCTCCTGCTCTGCCACTAGAGTGCAGCAAGAGAATGTGCTTGCTCTGGCACAGGGGCAAAGCAAAATCATTAAAGCTTAAACTGTGCCTTGACTCCAGGGGAAATTCTTGCAGTTTTCCATGCTCTGGCATTGCAAGGGATTAAATTTATAGAGACCTATAATTGCCACATTTTTGCATTAGAAAGTGGTAGTTTGAAGAGCACCTTTAGAGGATTGGCTGGGTCCTGGTGATTTCCTGGCTTCTCCTCAGCACATGCTACTAGCCATAATTATGGCTTTTATTTTGCTTTCCCTGTAGAAGTTTCCCTTTAAAATACATTTCCCTTGTTCCAGAGCCAAGGGTAGAAAAATACCATTGAGCCTGAAAAGCTTGTAAATTGAAATAAATGCAAGGGGAAGGTTTCTGGCTGCATTTCCCCCACAACAACTTTGCAGTAGTTCAGGGTTTGTGAGTTGCTGCATGGAACCCTAAAAATTCCTTTCCTGGGAGCACATTCCATGCCAGGGACAGGTTCTGTGGGAGCTGGAATATCAAGGAATATCCCATCCATCTCCTGCCTCCAGCTTTTCCAGGGCTGCCCCTCTGCTCCTGTCTGGCACATTAACTCAGCTTTGCCTTCTCATTTTCAGGTATTGATTCAGCTCCCCCCTCCTGGCACGGATGTGAGGCTGCTGTGCTAAAAGGGACAAAAATCCTCCCCTTTGCTGCTGGAAGTGCCAGGAGTGGGCTGGGAAGGAGGGAATGGCTCAGGGTGGGGATGAGGATCCTGCATCCAGGCACTGCTGCAGCTCAGCCTCAGCAAAAGCTGCTCAAAGGTTGGATTTGATGATCCTGGAGGTCTTTTCCAACCTCAGTGATTCTGTGAATGGTGTCTGCAGGGCTCTCCTGGGCTGAAGGAAGAGCTAATTCCATTTCTTCCACTTTTTTCTGCCCTGAGTTGCCTTGGGATAACTCAGAGCAGTTAAACCTGAGTGTTGTCATTGATGATGTTTGGGTTTGACTTTGGTGCAGAAGTGGCTGCAGCCTGAGATTTTCATCTGAGTTGGGTAGCTCTAATAATAATAATAACAATAATAATAATTACACCTCTCTGTGCCTCAGTTTCCCTTTCCCACACAAGGGACAGGAGGAATTAAACCCATGGGCTCTGAGTTCCTGATCCTTGACTGCACCACAGGAACCTTGATAAGAGCAGTGCTGCTCATACTCAACCTTACCTGCTGAGTTTGCAGAGAGAATGAGCTTTTGGGAGCACAAATGATAATGGAGGATTTTTAAAAAAGGATTTAAAAGCAGAGGGAGGAGCAGCCCTAGGTGTGAGGTGAAGGTTGGCATTGCAGACACGTTCATAATCCCAGCTCCCACCGCTGCACGGCTCCTCAGGGCTCAAGGCACTCACTGAATTATGTTTTCTTTCCCTTTTTTGCCAAGAGACTGAAAAGGGGAGAGAAAAAAAACTATTTGTTTGTCTTGTCTAATTTAATTTATGTTATTTATCAAATAGACAGGTTATTTGGGAAACCAGATGGACCCAGGCTAAAATCATCTGTATTTCCAACATGTGAAAAATTACGTTGGAGTGGACACATAAAAGGCAGCGTGGAGCAGGTTTGGTGAGCCCTCACCACGTGAGCTCTGCACCTCATCTGTCCTGGGCCTCTAATCAGTTGTCCCAGAGCCATTATGAGGGTTAAAGGACAAAAAGACCCCCAGGCACCCACGGGGGTGTCTTCCAGAGCAGCCATGTCACAATTATTTACCCTCCCTGGCTTTCACTCTGCTCATTGACTGGTGCATCCCTTCCTCAGGAATGGCTGGGGTGGGTTTTTGGGCCTAAATAAATATTTTAGTTGGGTTTGGGAGCAGAGCAGGTGATTTTTTCTCCTTTGGATTTTCTTGTTGGAAAAGGAAAAACAGGAGATGGGGAGCAGCATGGATGGCTGAAAGGGAGTAGATAATGCAATACAGAAATAAAAAAATATATATAATAATATAATAAGAAATATTATTATTAATAAATAGTATAATATAATATAATATAGTATAATATAGTATAAATATAATATAATGCGTATAATATATAATATAATATATATAATAAATATAATAAATATAATATAATACATATAATATAGTACATATAATAAATATAATAAAAGAAATACAGAAATAAAATAAAAAATAAAAAGCAATACAGAAATATAGAAATAAAATAAAAAAAACATAATAAAAGCAAGAGTCCTCTGTTACTAATGGCTTGGGCACCCTGGCAGCCAGGGGTGCTCCTGGTTTTGCAGAGTCCAGACCAGCTCATGGCACAGAAATCAGCTCTGTGACACCTGCAGGGTTTAGTGGGTGACCTGTAAAGCAAAAGTTCCATTCTCTATTAACTATCAGTCATTAATATTAATTCCAGTGCAGACAGATGTTCAGTCCTTGGGGGTTGTTATTTTCTCTTGTATCATCCAGAAGCCCAATTTAGGGCTGACTCCAGCTCTGCTTCTCCAGGCAGCAGAGATCTAAACCAGCTGTAATTAAAGAAAACGACATAAAAGATTGCAGGGTGTGTGTGGGGGGAGGAGGGAGATCAGCAAATCTTACAGCTTTGCAAGAGATTAATTTTATTTTTAGCTAATATTTCTCCCTGCTCCTCAGGGCTGTTTTCATGCAACACACTCTGTGCTGCTTCCCTTGCAGTGGCCCATTGATTTTCAATATTTGATGGTGTTGGTGCACGTGGCCATGGGCTGAGGGCACATTCACGTGTGTCCTCACACCCCAGAGCCACCTGTGGTGTCCCAGCCCTCACCTTTGCCATGGGGATGCTGCACAGAGCCCAGAGGTGCCACTCCATGCTGGCATGGCTTGCTGTGCCAGGCCAGGTTCAGCCCTGAGGTGCCAGCTGGAGGGGACACAGGCCAGCCCTGCAGCATCTTCCTGCCCTGCCCCATTTCCAGCTGCCACTCCTTTCTGTGCAGGAAGAATAATTCATGGCTCTAATGTCACCTCAGCATCCAGAGGTGGCATTTCCACATTCCTGCTTTACATGAAGCCTGAGGGAAACCCTCAACCCTTCCCAAATAACAACTAATTATAGAAAAAAGTGGCTTTTCCTTCCTTCCTCCTGCTCCTCAGTGAGCCTGGATGGGGCAGAGGGGCCCAATTGTGCCTGGGAATGTGACATTCAGGAGCTGCCTCTTGGGTTGGCTTTTCCCAGCCCCAGCTCCAGGCTGGCTCTGTGCTGGGAAGGGACATTGCAGTGGCTCAGTGGGACACCCTGAGCCCCCTGGTTGGCAGTTTTGGGTGCCTCAAGGTGCCTCAATGGGCCTCGCTCAGTGAAGGATCCACAGAGAGGTTTTGGCATTCAATACTCCCATTCCATCCCCAATCCCATCCCTTATCCCAACTCCATCCCATTCCACCCCATCCATGGTGACCACAGCTGCATTCCCTGCAGGATTCACATCTCAGCTCCACCAGTGCCAGCTCAGATACTCCAACCAAAGGCAATGCCAGCCCATCCAGCCACTGCTGTGAGAAGATAATTAAATCAACAGGCAATTACCCTTCCTTGTGGTCCCCATTTTGTGTGAGGGTGATCTGGTGGTGCAAATCCAGGATGAGCTCACAGGCAGCACTGGGCTGGTTCTGGTGTCCTTGGCTCCACCTGCAGCTTTGTGAAGGTCTGTGATCTTCAGAGCTGGGATGAGTGAGCCCCCAGGTATGGGAACATCTCCTGAGGTTTGAGTGTTGAGCCCCAGCCCAGCCCATGGTGCTCCGTCCATTCCCTGCCCTGCAGAGGGAAAAGGAAGGGAGGATTAGATGGCATCAGTGTGGCTGGCAAAGACCCCTGGACACCTTGCTGGGCAGAAAGAAAATTTTACAGATAAGAATTAATAAACAACCTCAAGACCGAAAAGTGAAGAGTCCAGACTCGTTTTCCAGCCACGCCCGAAGCAGAGACATCCTGCACATCTCGGGGCAGCAATTAACAACCAAAACCTGAGAAATCCTCACACAAATTTTGCCAGGACCACTATGGAGGGCATGGTTGATGGTGTCCCACTGCCCTGGGGGAGCAGTGTGATCCCCAGTGCTGGGGACAGCCAGGAGGGGACAGCCAGGAGGGGACATTGCCCTCTGCTGTGGCTCAGGGCTGGCTGAGCCGGTGCTGCCGGAGCCACGTGCACATCCTGCGAGGGGAAGAGCCCTGCTCCCAACATCTGCTTGGCGTTTGTTTGTCTTTCATTCCCATTCCTGCCCTGCCCCCCTGCTCTGCTTTCATCCCTCCATCTGCACAGGCCTAAAAATAGGGCCAGACTCGGCCTGGGCCTCATCAGCCTGTGGGGGTTTTTGGTATGATCCCGTTTGTGGCCCGACAAGGTGGGCACAGAACCCACACAGAAGTGGCTGTTCAGGGGTATCTGCACCCTTGACTTTTGCTCTGGGCACTGTTTCCTTCTCCCAGCCCAAAATGCTCAATCCTGGGCATGGGGGATGCCAGGCTGAGCCTCATGTCAGCTCCTGCATGGCCCCACTGCTGCACCTGGGCATGGCACCAACTGCAAAGGTGCCTATGTGGAACTGGAAGAGCAAAGAGATGTCCCCAACCTCCCTCATATACTCCCCAAAAGTGCCTGGGGTGGGGAAATGGAGACTCAGGGATGCCCTTGTCACCTGGTTAGGGCTGCAGGGGGACCTGGCGCTGCCACCTGGGCTGCTCTGGGGTCCCCAAGGGCAGCTCTGGGTCCCCAAGGGCTGCTCCCGGATTTTCCAACCCTCCTGCTCCCTAGGCAGGCTCATCCCCTCGGCCTCTGGGGAGCGTGGAGCAGGATGAGCATCAATTTGGCACGTCCTTGTGTCCCCCTGCCCGTCCCCCAAGTTGCTATGAATAAATCATTGTTTTATTAAAGAGAAGCAGCTGCTTTTTTTCTTTTTTTTTTCTTCCCTTTTTTTTTTTTTTTTTCCTCCTCCTTTTTTTTCCCCTTTTTTTTTATTTTTTGACACCCTATCCGTACCCACGGAGCCCTTTGGCACATGCTCGAACGCCGAAGCCCCATTGAGGGCCCCCGGAGCATAGCAATTGATACACAGACATCCCCAAATCCTATTCAGACCCCGCTTTTCTGCACGAGCAGCCTCTAAACAGCTCATTCACTGCTCTTTTTGTCGCCGGGGTTAAGTGGTTAAGTGTGTGTGGATCCCATAAAAGGCCTTTACTCCATGAAAAGCTATATTTACATTGTAATCACCAAAGAACTGTTTAGGCAGTCAATAGCGGGGCAGCGGCGGCGGGGGCTCGGCGGCGTGTCCCGAACCTCTCCCGCTGAGCCCCCCGGAGCAGGACTTTTGTGGGATTACGTCCCCCCTCGCCAGCTGCCGGGGCCGCCGCTCTTTGTCTCTTGGCGGACCGGGGACAGCCCGGGCTCCCGCAGCAGCATCCGGCATCTCGCATCCCGCAGCACCATCCCGCATCCCGGTGCCTCCGGGCAGGGACAGTGCCCCGCGTTCCGCATCCCGCATCCCGCATCCCTCTGGCCCCTGCGCCTTAGCAAGGACAGTGCCCCCGGTCCCGCAGCACCATCCCGCATCCCGCATCCCGGTGCCTTGGCAGGGACAACCCCGGCTCCCGCAGAAGCATCCCGGTTCCAGCAGCATCATCCCGCATCCTGATGGCCCCGGTGCCTCCGGGCAGGGACAGTGCCCCGTGTCCCGCATCCCGCATCCCTCTGGCCCCGGTGCCTTAGCAAGGACAGTGCCCCCCGGTCCCGCAGCACCATCCCGCAATCCCGCATCCCGGTGCCTTGGCAGGGTTAGCCCCGGCTCCCGCAGCATCATCCCGGGTCCAGCAGCACCATCCCGCATCCCGCAGCATCATCCCGCATCCTGGTGCCTTGGCAGGGACAACCCCGGGTGCCACAGCAGCATCCCGGTTCCTGCAGGGGCATCCTGCATCCCGGTGACGCCGGTGCCCCGGGCGGGAGCAGCCCCGGCTCCCGCAGCAGCATCGGGGACCGGGGCCGTCGGGCAGGGACGGTGCCCCGGGTCCTGCAGCAACATCCCGGCTCCCGCAGCAGCATCCTGCATCCCGGTGCCTTGGCAGGGACAACCCCGGGTCCCGCAGCAGCATCCCGCATCCCGGTGCCTTGGCAGGGACAGTGTCCCCGGTCCCGCAGCAGCATCCCGCAATCCCGCAATCCCGCATCCCGGTGTTTCCAGTGCTTCAGCAGGGACAGTGCCCCCGGTCCCACCCAGCACCGCAGGGCTGGCACGAACCCGGGGGATGGTGGCTCCTGGGGAAGCTGTGAGCTGGCTGGGCTGGTGGCCTGAAAGCACCTGGGTGGGCTCATCCCATCATCAGTGGGAGAATGGGATCAGGGAAAGGTTCTTCCCCCCGAGGGTGCTGGCACTGCCCAGGCTCCCCAGGGAATGCCAGAGCTCCAGGAGCTTTGGACAGCACCCCCAGGCACAGGGTGGGATTGTTGGGGTGTCCTGTTCATGACAAGGAGTTGGACTCCATGATCCTTGTGGATCCTTTCCAATTCAGGACATTCCATGATTCTACACGATTAACCAACCTCCCTGGAGCCAGGACCTTCCCTGGCACCCCATGGGTGAAGTGTGAGCTAAAATTTTATCACTTTAACAAGATTAATTGAGCACAGCCAAGAATGGCAAAAGCAAAATTAACTCACCCAGAGCAAGGCAAGGGCTTCCCTTTCCACCAGCAGCAATTTCCATGTAATCAATTAGATGATGTTCCAACTGATATCCCTGTCAGGGAGTGTGCCTGCTCTCCCCACACGGGAGCAAATATTCATAACAGCAGCACCTGAGGAGTAAACATGGGAGAATCCTCCCTTATTCCCCTGGAAACCCCTGTGAGGTGTGCCCAGGAGGGATTGGCAGTGGGACAGCCAGTGGGAATGGGAGGATGCATCCCAGCAGGAACTTGGATAGGGATGGAAGTGGGGATGAGGTCAGGAAGGAGGCTGGAGATGGAGATGGAGATGATGGAGATGAGAATAGGATGGGAGTGGGTATGAGGATGAGACTGAGGATGGAGATGCTTCTGCCAGACACATTCCAGCAGAGCTCCCCGTTAAGGAGCAATTCCAAACCATGCTGGTTCCATCACAAATCACAGTGAGTAAGGTGGGCACAGCCCATGGGACATGGGCACCAGCTCCTGGGTGCTGGAGTGGTGGTGGAACAGCTCCTCTTGGTGGGGGCTCCCTTCCCCTGCTGTGTTTGCTCCTGAAAAACAGAAATCAGGATGTTTCCACAGTTCTCAGTTACTTCAGCTTTTCCTGGTGCCCTCTGGGAGGCTTTGTGATACAAGAAGTTTAAAATTCTTTTACTGCCAATGGGGATTGGAATTGTGAGGCTGAACACACTGGTTAAGTAAAGAAGGTGACTTTGCCAGTGGGCAAACCCCCGTGGATGTTCCTGGCTCCAGCACAGACTGGAGAATGACATTCCCTGCACAGGAGCTGGCACAAAGCTGCCCTGAGTGCCCCTGTGCCATGCCCTGCCCTGGCAGCACCACATTTCCAGCACTGCTCTGGTCCTGGCCCTGCCTTGCCGAGCCATTCACATCATCCCAGGGTTTTGTTTTCCCTCTGCTTTGGCTCCTGCCTGGATTTTTCAAAGGCTCTGGAGCAGCGAGCGCCCTTCCTCCCCCGGCCGGCGCACATTGTTCGAATTAGTGCCTAAATGAAAGGATATTGTTGGTTCCTGTGGGGAGATAATAACCTCGGTAGCGGAGGGAATTTCACCCATGCAGAGAGAATTTGCTGGGCTGCTCCCCTGGCCGGGGTCTGTCTCGCAGGGATGATGGCTGATGGGAAAGGATCCGCCAGGAAGCGAGGGTTTATCTTGGCATGCTGCTCTAATTGCTGAAAACTCTGCTTTCTGACCTCAAAAATGTGCCACTGCTGCCCATCTGGCACAGGGGCACCTGTGGCACAGCCACTGATAGCAGTGGTTGCCAGCCATGAGCCCCGTGGAAAAGAGCTCCTGTTCCCAAATTCTTACGGGATTTTGGTTTTCCCTCTTCCTTCCCATCCATCTACCTTCTCCCACACCTTAAGGAGATGTGAGCCCCTTGCCATGCCATGGAAGTGAAAGGAAAATGTACCCAGACAGTGGAAATCCCAGTATTTCCAGTTTATTTCAAGCATATGGGAAACATCCTCGTCAGCCCAAAAGGCACCTTCTGCTCCATTTTTCTGTTGTGGGGATGCCAAGAGGCTCCTGCTGCCTCAGTCACCACCATGCCCACGATGCTGTGGCAGGTGCTGGTGGCATGGAGGTCACAGGGACACAGGGACAAGCACAGTGGCACCTGGATGATGCCAGGGCGGGAGGGGATGTGCTGTGGGATCTCTCCATGGTCCCTGCTCCTTGCAGCCAGGTTGAGTGAGCCCACATCCAGCCACCCCACCTGGCTTCAACCTGGACAGCCATTTCATTTTACACCCCGAATTTTAATTTTTTTTATAGCCAGTTGTGCTCTGATTGAATTTTTAACAGATGTTTGGACTTGTTATAGGTGAAGGAAAAATAACTCAAAGTGTTTCTTGAGCAGAGCTTGTTCAAAGTTCTCCAGTGGAGCTGTTTCCACACCAGAAAATCCTGACTATGTGCAATCAAACATTTAATTTCCATGGACACAATATCAGAGGATTCCTTCAGGTTAGAATCTGTTACAGTTATTAATCAAAGCGGCGCAGCTGAAATGAAACCTTTTATTGAATGTTGTGACAAAGGGATAAATTAAAGCATTTCTGGAATGCATCAGATTTGGGTCCAAGGCTGAAATTTCAAAATCCTGACGTTTTTTCTGCGTTATGAAGTCCAAATGTGGATCCTTTCTGTGTCAGAGCGAGTGTGCAGCACTTGGGGGGTGCTGGGGCCGGCAGGGAGGGAGGGGACAGTGCTGGGGCTGCAGCACATGTCACACATCCCCTTCCCAATCAGTGACACCAGCCCTTGAGGGACACTCTGGTGAGGATGCCTGGAGTGTTTGGAACAGCCAAGAGATGGTGGTCAAATAAAAAAATAAATAAATCAATGTACACTGAGATTTTCACCCCCAAATCCTTGCATATAAATAAATCCATCCACTGGGGAGCTCTGCCTGCAGCCCCACGTAGGCTGGAGCAGATTTGGGGACCCCAAAGTGGGGACCTGCCCGTGGCTCTGGGAGGTGACACCAAGGGGCAAAACCACCCAGAGGCACCGGCTGCACGTCCCTCCCCCTTCCTTTCCATTTCCCAAACAATTTCCTAATCAGCCCTTTCTGTCTGGAGTTTATTAGTGATTCACAGGCCAAGAGGAAATGGTGATTTTTGGGTCCTGGTCAGATGGATGGAAGGGGTGGAGTCGGCAGCAAAATTCCCTTTTTGTGGCTCAGCAGAGGAAACGTCAGCTCCGCTTCCCTGGCATAGCCTGGCTCCCCCGGCCAAGAGAAATCCATTTTTTGGGGGGTTTTAGGAAAGTAAAGAATAAGGAGGCTTCCTCCTCAGAATGAGTGCTTTGGCAAGGGGGTCTCTGCCCCTAATGGGTGACAGAGCTGCCTGTACCAATATTTCTATCACTTTTGGGAGGGTCACACCTCTGGCTGGGCTCCCAAACCCTGCAGCCCTTTCCTCTTCCTCCTCTTCCTCCCGGTGCCACCCAAAGGCTGATTTTGGGGCTGGGAGCTGCTGCAGTGAGCAGGCTCTGACCTCCGTGGGATTCCCAGCTCCTCTGAAATCCAACCTGGCTGCAGATCCCTGGAATTTTCCCCAAATACAGCACATTTGGATTCTGATTGAAAAGGAATTTGAGTTACAGGTAGACATCAGGCAGCAGGACTGGGCAGGGGCTGGGCCTGTGCACAAGGGAATGAGGGTCACCTGCATCCAGCCCTCTCTCCCCTTCCCCAGCTGGTGTTTATCCCAGAAAATCCTGAGGGAAATGCAGACCATGGGATGCTGCACGTGAAAGCAGGAGAGGGCTGGGGATGAGGATGAGGATGGAGCCAGGCCAGGGATGGGGCTGAGCTGACACTGATGCTTCCTCCCACCAGACCAACAGCTTTTCTGGCCCCTCTCATACAGCCTGGGGTTGCTTTTCTTTTCCTCAGCCTAAAAAAATGACCAGGGTCTATGAAAATAACAGTGTTGTTTTTAAATTTTGTGAGGCCAAGAGGACAAACCTGTTCATAGCATCCTCCTCCTTTTCCTCTCTCCACCTGCAGGACCTGCTCCCAACATGAAGTTTTCGAGCCCCAGCTCTGCAGTGTGGTGGTCCCAGTGGCTCCAGTTCCCACTGGAAGTGTTGGACCTCAATCCTCACAGCCCCCATTCCTTGTGAAGCCCCTCACATCCACGGCCACACTGCCCAGAGACGTCACCCATGGCTCTGGCCCAAAGCTCAGCCCCAGTTTCAGCTGTTTGTGGGGAGAGCTGCTTCCCCAGGACCCCTCAGTCCCTCCCCTGTATTTACTGAATGTGTTTACAATTACAGGGGATGCCAGGGAGGGCTGTGGCCAGCGAGTCAGCGCCGGGGCACTGCGGGCTGGAGGTCAGCACTCTGTTTACTTTAATTTCTCTGAGAGCTTTTTGGGAGATTTCCCTCCTCCATTATTAAACTCAGATGAGCCGCTGGGGAGGTTAGGTCGCATGTGGTTCAGGGCACTTTTTTCTTTCGTAATTTTTTTTTTTTGGCTTTTTTTTTCATATTTGCAATGTTTCACCCTTAACTCTTTCAGGACAAGCTGCCCATCTCAGCACTGGGACACCAAGATGAGCCCACGAGTGGGATGTGGCTCCTGGGTGAGCTGTGACCTGGGCTGAAGATGCCATTGTGACCCCATCTGAGCATCACTGGGAGGTTTAGGTGGGTATCAGGAAGGAGTTCTATCTGCAGAAGGTGCTGGAGCACTGAACAGGCTTCCCAGGGAATGGTTACAACCCCAATGGGAATGGTCACAGCCCCAGGGCTGCCAGAACTCCAGGAGCATTTGGAAAATGCTCTCAGGGACAGGGTGGGAGAACTTGAGGAGCAGCAGCACCAGCACTCACCTCAAGCAGGAGCAAGGCTGTGCATCCTCATTTTGCACCAGGTGGCTCCAAACTCTGCTGCCTCCTTCCCAGCAGAGGGGTCAGGACCTCTCTGATGCCATGTGGGCACAGGGCCAAGTGCCAGGGCTGCTTCTGGGACCAGTTTGGTTCAAAGCCCGTGGCACCCTGCAGGACACACAGCAGATGAGAAGCAGACAGCAGGATGAGCACAGGCAGTGGGAGCTGGGCCCTGGCATTGCAGGATGAATTCCAGCATGGCCAGAGCCAGGCTGCCATCTCTGGCACATCCCAGGTCTCTGCTGATCACAGAGGCTACCCCATTCCAAACCCCAGGGAGTAGTTGGTGCCAGTGTCCTCTGGAGAAGTTCCCATGGGTCACCCCAGCAACCTTCTCCCTTCCAAGCCCAGGATCCCCAGCTCCAAAACCCCAGTGAATCAAGTCCTGTGCTCAGCCTTCTTAAATTATTTTTAATTTCCTGGAGGGAGAGCTTCTAATTTATTTCTGGAACAAAGTGAGGGAAGGGGAGGGGAAGATGACTCTGAAGTCCATCACTAAGCCCTCTCCACTTCCAAACATTCCCTTTCCCACTGTCCCTGAAAGGACCAGCCCAGCCCTCCCTAAGTCACCATGTCCCCTCTGTGCTGTCCCCAAGCTGGGGTTCCCTGCTCTGGGGGTCCCCACAGGCAGGTCCTTGCAGAGAGGGACAGCTGGGCCTGGGGGACACTGGCTTGCAGAGGAATTGAGCTGTTGTCACAGGAAGCAGCAAATCCTGCTGGTCTCCACCAGACACAGGCAACCCCAGGAGCTGGGCTGAACCAGTACAAAATCCCAGAGAGACAGACCCCTGAAATCACTGTTTCTGGATCCCTCTTTGAACCCAGAATCTCCCTGGCTCCCACCATGGTTGGGGAGGAACCCCAAACCCCCCAAAGCAGTGGAGACAGGGCCGGGTTTGGGGGTTTGCAGCAGGCTCCAGCACACTGGAATGTCCTGGCCTGTGGGGATTCCTGGGGTGGGGACAAGCAGAGCTGAGAGAGGAGAAACCCTGCTCTGCCCTGGAGCCAAACCCCAGTGGCACTCATGGTTTTCTGTGCTGCTGAAATCTAAACCAGAAATGGAAAAGGCCTGTTTGGGATGTGCCTCTTGGTAAACTGGGGGAGAAGGTCCCTGAATGGATCAAAATGGATCCCTCAATGGATCAAAATTCACTCTGTGCTCTCAGTGGTGAAAATTTCACTCAGTTTGAGCTCAGACCATGATGAGAGTGAAGCCCAGAGCAGCACAAAGCAAAGGCTTGGCTGATGGCAAAGGCTGAGCTGAACCCAAACTCCTCTTTCTGTCCTGCCCATTCCCAGGTGCCTGAGTCAGCTCCTGCCTTTCCTGTGTGACAGGAAGGGTTTGTTCCTTTAATCCCAGCCTTCCCCTGGAGCTGCAGCCCAAGGATTCTTGCAGTGTCCCAGTTACAGCTCTTGGTCCTCCCCTCTGACTGCTCCTCCATGCAGTTGTCAAAGCCCTTGGAGCAGCCAGGAGCAGGAGAGGCTGTCAAGGGGCCTGCCACGCAGATGAGAAATTAAACCAATTTATTTATCACTCATATTCCACTGCTCCAAACCCTCACCATGTCATGGGGGAACATCTACTCCCTACATCCCACCTACAGCAATTCAGAGCTTTCAAAAGGATTTTTGTCCATCCTGAAAGCATCTCCATCCCTCTTCCTCCCCCTTGGTGAGAGGTGCCAAGCCCAGCCTGGGGTTGGGCTGTGGAGGGGGTTTGGGCTGGGGAGGGTGCTCTGCTCATGCCACGTTGTTGCAGACATATTTTCATTAAAATGCTTCTTTAGGATTTTTTCTTCTGAGAAGCTGAGAGGCCTCAAAAACAAATGTAAAGAATGGTTATCTGCTGCTGTGGAATGCAACAGGTGCATCTGTGATTGGCCCCTCTTAGATGTTTATAATTAATGGCCAATCCCAGCCCAGTTAGCTTGAACTCTCTGTCCCAGACACAAACCTTTATTATTCATTCCTTTCTATTCTTAGCTTAGCCAGCCTTCTGAGATGAAACTTTTCCTTCTATTCTTTTTAGTATAGTTTTAATGTAATGCATATCATAAAATAAATCAAGCCTTCTGAACATAGAGTCAACATTCTCATCTCTTCCCTCACCTGAAAACCTCTGTGAACACCGACCGTCACACCGTGTCCATGCCAGAGCTCGCACAGGATGCCAGGCAAGGCCACATCGGATGAGATGGGGCCACCCCCGCCCGGGGCAGCTCTGGGGTCACTGGGCAGTGTGGGGCTGTCCCCACCGCGGCTCCCAGCCCCACAAAGCCCCTTTATCTCCCGAGACTTTCCCGGTGCTTCATGTGACCCCCGCGCCAGCCCGTGGGAACCGTTTGATGTTCCTGAGCCTTTTCCTTTCCCAGCGCCGACACCCCGGCTCCGGGCGAGACAGGGAATAAAGAGCCCACTGAGCGCTCAGCTCCGTGCCCATCGCCGCGGGGACCTGCTGAGCCTCACGGGACCCACGGGCCGCTGGGAAGGAGCCAGAGTGTCCCAATCCATCCATCCTGCCCGTGTCAGGGAGCTCCCGACAGCATCCACCCAGCATCCCTGTCCCCACCAACATCCCTGTCCCCCCTCAGCATCCCTGTCTCCCCAGCATCCCTGTCCCCCCTCAGCATCCCTCTCCCCCCTCAGCATCCCTGTTTCCCCCAACATCCCTGTTCCCCCTCAGCATCCCTGTCCCTCCCAGAATCCCTGTCCTCCCAGCATCCCTGTTTCCCCCAACATCCCTTTTGCCCCCCAGCATCCCTGTCTCCCCCAGCATCCCTGTCTCCCCCAGCATCTCTGTCCCCCCTCAGCATCCCTTTTCCTCCCCCATTATTTCCTCCCCCTGTTTCCCCCAAGATCCCTGTCCCCCCCCATCACCCCCCATCATCCCCATCCCCTCCAGCATCCCTATTTCCCCTAAGCATCCCTATCACCTCCCAGCATCCCTGTCTCCCCCCCAGCATCCCTATCTCCCTCCATCATCCCTTTTCCCCCCATCATCCCTATCCCCTCCACTATCCCCGTTTCCCCCAGCATCCCTGTCCCCCCCACCATCCCTGTTTCCCCCCCACCATCCCGATCCCCCCCATCCCCGCGGGCGCTGTCGGAAGTGCGGCCGTGTCACCTCCCCACGCGGGGCCGCTTCCGCTCCCGCTCCCACCCGCGGCGGCGGCGGCGGCGCACGGAGCCGGGGCCGGGACCGGGGCCGGGACCGGGGCTGGAGCAGGGCCGGACCGGGCCGGTGAGTGCTGGGGGCCGGGCGGGGGAGGGTTCGGGGGGCTCTGCGGGGACAGCGGGACCCTGCAGCGGGGCCGGGGTCCCGGAGGCTCCGGGGGTGCTCCGGGGGCTCTGCAGGGCAGGGATGCTCCCGGGCTCGGCCCCTCCGCCCGCGCATCCCCCGGCAGCGCAGCCCGGCCCTGCTGCTGTGGGGTGCGGCGCTATGGGGTGCGGCTCTATGGAGTGCAGCTCTATGGGGTGCAGCTCTATGGGGTGCGGTTCTATGGGGTACGGCTCTATGGAGTGCAGCGCTATGGGGTGCAGCTCTATGGGGTGCAGCTCTATGGAGTGCAGCGCTATGGGGTGCAGCTCTATGGGGTGCAGCTCTATGGGGTGCGGCTTCTGTGGGGTGCAGCTCTATGGGGTGCAGCTCCTATGGGGTGCAGCTGTATGGGGTGCAGTGGTTTTATGGGGGTGCAGCTCTATGGGGTGCAGTTCTATGGGGTGCAGCGGTTTTATGGGGGTGCAGCGGTTTTATGGGGGTGTCACCCAGCCCTGCCCGAGCAGATGTCACTGCGGGGTGGGGGTCCCGGGGTTCCAGGCCTCTGGGCTGGGCACAGGCTCCTGCCCCCCTCCTGGTGCCCCACTGCTGGCCGGGGTCAGACCGGGACATCTGATGGGTTCCTTGCTGCGGTTCCTGTGAGGATTCCCTGTAGGGGAAGGAACCCGGCAAGAAACACTCCAACCTTCCCTTTTCTGGGCCAGTCTGTTCCCAGTCCTGCAGAGAGGGAAGGTCAGGGCTGTCACCGGTTTGGGCACAGGCCTGATGCAGGGCTGGTGGTAGAGGTTGTGCAGAGGAGCCCAGGCAGTCTCAGCTGCTGAAGGACATTTATTGCTGTTGGGAAAGCATCTCCTTCCAAGCACACCTTTACCAGCATGGGATTAATTGCATCAGGCACGGCCCAAATGCTGTTCAGCTGCGTGCCTGAGCCCCGTGATGCCCTTTGGCATCGCCCAAGGGATGCTGCAGGAACAGGGGCTGAGACTGGAGCTCTCAGGGAAGGGACATGGGATGGGAGGTGGCTCCTTGAGCTTCTGCTTCAGGTGGGGAGATGCCCTTGGATGGGTGGCACACCTGCCTATGGCAAGGGGTGAGAACTAAATGAGCTTTAACATCTCTTCCAACCCAATCCATTCCACGATTCCATGATACATGGGGCCATGCTGACAGCAGCAGTGCAACACCCAGGAACACTGATCCCATGGTAGGTGCAGTGACATAAAGAGGTAAATCGAGCAATGAGTGTGTTTTCCCCCACTGCAGCTGCCCTGAGCTCACGGCCCAGGTGCCCACAGGCGTGTCACGGCTCCGTGTCTCTCTTGCAGGCAGGACACCGCTGAGATGTTTGCTGTGTGCCCAGCAAACTCCCCATTCCGGCAGGGCCGGGGGCGCCCAGCGCTGGGCACGGCCCTCCCAGGGGCGGGACATGGGCCGGACTCCAACTCCAACTTCGTGGGAGAGGTGTGTGACAGCAACGAGAACTGGAGCCGGCCAGCGCCGGGGTCCCCGCCGGAGGAGCGCTCCAGCCGGAGCGAAAACACCACAAATCCGTCGGATAATCTGCTGTTATTAATGCAGAGACAGATGGTGCAGGGCCGGCTCAGGGACAGCGCCCCGGGCCCGGGTGACACGCAGCCCGAGCAGGGGGAGCGCAGCCCCCCCGAGGGAGCCGAGGTCAGCGGGGCAGGGGGACAGAGCGCTGCCCAGGAGGGCTGTGAGAAAGCCCCGAGCTCCCCCACAGAGGATAACGGCTATGCCAGCAGCTCGCTCAGCATCGACAGCCCCGACAGCACCTGCAGCGCCGCCTGGGACCCTCCTGCCTGTGCCCCCCCAGCTGAGAGCCCCCCTGAGGCTGAGCCCGAGCTGGGCACGCTGTTCCCGGCGCTGGCGGAGGCCGTGCAGCACCTGCAGGACAAGGAGCGCTTCAAGGAGCAGGAGAAGGAGAAGCACCACATCCAGCTGGTGATGTACCGGCGCCTGGCCCTGCTGCGCTGGATCCACGGCCTGCAGCAGAGGCTTGTGGACCAGCAGAACCGGCTGCAGGAGAGTTTCGACACCATCCTGGATAACCGCAAGGAGCTCATCCGCTGCATGCAGCAGGGCCCAGCCTGCGTCGCTGCTGCGGCTGCCCCTGGGCCCTGAGGTACCACCAGAGCAGCCCAGCCCAGCCCTCACCCTCTGGGTGCTGTGGTGTTGGTTGGTGGCATCTCCATCCCGTGCCTGGGTGCCCACCCTGCCCTTCCCATCTCTCTCCAACGCAGCCAAGAGTCCCCGAGATGAAGAGTTCATCTCCATCATCCTCTGCACTGGAATTTGTTCTGTCCTGCATCCAGGTCTGGGGTGGCACTGGGCTGTGGGGTTTGCTGAGCTGGAGGTGACCAGGCTCATCTTTAAACTGAGTCTAGTCCATTGTTGAGCCTGACTAAGCCACAGCAGTGCTGGGATGGCCATGCTGTGGCACTGGGCTGGGTCGACCTCAGGACCTTGGGGTTTGCTGAGCTGGAGGTGACCAGGCTCATCTTTAAACTGAATCTAGTTCATTGCTGAGCCTGGCTTAGCCACAGCAGTGCTGGGATGGCTGTGCTGGGGCCCCAGGGCAGTGAGGCTTCTAAACCTCCCCAGGAATTGAGGCTTCCAAACCTCCCTGGGAAAGCACTTCCAGTGCTGCATCCCCACATCCCACCTGCATCCCTGCAGCCACAGCCCAGCCCCTGGTAAGCATTGCTTGTTGGTGAGAGTGAGGTGTCCTGGGCTGTAAAAGAGAAAAAAAATAATAATTCTGAAAAGTGACCTCGGAATGCTGGAAAGTAAATTTAAGTCAAATGATCCAACACAATGTTTGTTTTTAATGTCAGTATTAGTGAAAAGTTAATTTAGGTCTATGTGTGCGTGCGTGTCTGTCTGCTGTGGGCAGTGCTCTCACTCAGTGCATGATCCCAAAGCTGCTCATGAACTTGTGGTGTTGGTGTTTATATCAATTTATCATTTGGGAGCAAAAAGAATTTTGTTTTTTTTTTTTTGAATCTGCATTTTATCCAGTGAGAGCTGTACACAGAACCCAAAGAACAATTGTCTTACCTAGAGATGGAAAAGGAGCTGCTGTGTGTGTTTGTTGTGCTTTGCTGTGCATCCATAGGACACACATTCCACTTGGGTGCTGCTGAGGAGGAGCAGCAGAGAGGGCTCAGCCAGAGGGGTCTGCACTCCCCCTCCTGCCCTGGCTGCCATCAAAGCTGGGCACTGGTACCATTTCTCATCTGCAAAGGAGGGTGATGAGGATTCCAGAGATTCCTCCCAGCCAAACTGCTGCCTGCCATCGGAGCCCAGGAGCCCAGGGAGCAGCAGAGCCTGGCAGCCTGGTCAGATCCTGGCACCCACCACCCACCAGCTGCTCCTGGACTGTGACAAACCACCGTGGGCAAGCCCAGCAGTGCCCTATGGGCAGCACCAGCCTCCTCCTGCCCCACATGGGGCACGGGCTCTGCTCCCCTTTGGGCTGCTGCCAGTGGGTGAAGTCAGGAGATCCACAAAAATCCTCTCCCAAAAAGGACATTTTGGTGGCAAGGGGTGCACTCAGCTCAAAGCAAACCTGTGCCAGCACTGGAGGATTCTGGCAGCTTCCTGCAAGGCGCCTGCTGCCCTCACCTCCCTTCTGCTCGCTCGTGTCCAGCTCCTGCTGCCTCTGTTGTATCCCAGACCTGTGATTGTGGGCATGTTATATATAAATAAAAAAATAAAAGCCTTGGAGCTGAAGGAGCCGAGCCCCAGCTGGATTTGTTCCTTCCTTTCCCTGCCCAAGGCTGCAGGGCTGGGAGCAGCCACCCTGTGCTCACTGTAGGTGTGCAGGTGGAGCTTGGGTGAATGGCAGGTGGAGGGCACAGGTGTTGGCACCTTCCTCCCATCCCTGCACCCCTGGACATGCTGCACCCCTGGGCCAGCACTGGCAGTTCATCCAGGCTCATTTTTAGAGGTTTTTTAAACCCCGGTGTATGCTGCTTCTCCCCTTTATGCCGTGGGGCAGCCGGGGTGCGGTTTGAGTGCAGGATTCACCCCTTGATCAATTTTCCCAGGTTTTTTTAACCCCGGTGTGTGCTGCTCCTCCTCTCTTGTGGGGCAGCCGGGGTGCGGTCTGAGTGCAGGATTCCCCACCTGCTCAATTTTTAGAGGTTTTTTATAAACCCCGGTGTGTGCTGCTCCTCCCCTGTGTTCCATGGGGCAGCCGGGGTGCGGTCTGAGTGCAGGATTCACCTTCTGGAACCGGGGGGACCGGATTCCCGGGTTCCCGGGTTCCTGGCCCCCTGCCCTGCGGCCCTGCTGGTGGGGAGGGCTGGGGCAGCTCCGGGTGATGGGGGTGGCAGATAACGACACCTGAGTGTTGACCCAAAGGTGACTTTGCCTCGGGCTTCACAGAGATTAACCAGAGATGAAAAACCGAGGCTGTGGCAGCCCTTTGAACCCTCTGTCACCTTTCCCCCCACCCCTTCCTGCTTCTTTCCAGCCTCTGTGGGAATCCAGGGATGCAGCTCAGGGATCCATGTGCAGACACAGCAAGGCATGGAGGGCAGAGTGGCCACATTTTTCTGTCCTCGTCCGTTTGTCCAAGGCCTCGGGGGTTCCACAGGATGGGGGGTGCTCCTCTCAGAGCCCTTTTCTCACCTCATCCACTTTCCATGGAGCCCATGCTCCCTCAGGTTTGGGGGAACGTGAGCCCTCCCAGCCCCGCAGCAAGACAGAGAGATTTCTCTGTTTGTCTTGGTCAAATGCTTTACACAAATAATTATTTCCAAGGTAAATATTGTGAAAATCCAGATTATTTGCTCAAGAAATGAAAGAATAACTGCGGGAGCACATCAAAGAGGTGGATCTGCTCTGGCAACAAGAGGCTTCCTCCCTGGTTATTGGGAGCCTGATGCTCCTGCCCCAGGACCTGGCTGGAGATGGCCAGAACTGATTTGCAAAATCAACTTCAGACAGAGCTTTTCCACCCCCAGCTCCCGTGTGCCCCAAATGAGATTTGGGAATTAATTAAAAACCCGACCAATTGCAGGGAGGGGGGAAAAAACAAGAAAGACACAAAACGCTGCAGGGTTGAGCCCAGGCCAGCTTGGAGGGGGCAGTGTCCCATTCCCCAGGACAATCTGATCCCGTAGGGGCAGGATCCCATTCCCCAGGACAATCTGAGTGTCCCATTCCCCAGGACAATCTGATCCCGTAGGGGCAGGATCCCATTCCCCAGGACAATCTGAGTGTCCCATTCCCCAGGACAATCTGATCCCGTAGGGGCAGGATCCCACCCTCCAGGACAATCTGACCCTGCAGGGGCAGGATCCCATTCCCCAGGACATTCTGACCCTGCAGGGGCAGGATCCCATTCCCAGGACATTCTGACCCTGTAGGGGCAGGATCCCATCCTCCAGGACAATCTGACCCTGCAGGGGCAGGATCCCATTCCCCAGGACATTCTGACCCTATAGGGGCAGGATTCCATCCTCCAGGACATTCTGACCCTGTAAGGGGCAGGATTCCATCCTCCAGGACATTCTGACCCTGCAGGGGCAGGATCCCATTCCCCAGGACATTCTGACCCTGCATCCCATGCTCAGCCCGCTGTGGGTGCAGTTCAGGTGGGATCTGACCCAGCACTCCATGCCAGGGATTTCCCCATCCTCAGGGATTGCCAAACCTTCATAAATGGGCTGAATTCTCACCTCACAGAGGGATTAACTTGGCTCTCAGGGCAGAGCCCCAAACACCCCCAGGTCAGTGGGAATGCAGCAGCAGGATCTGAGCAGAAACCTGGAGACACTTTGGGGGATCTGAGCTATGGACCCCACAGCATCCAAGTCTGAATTCCCATGCCTGACCCCTCTGGTTTTAAAGCCTCCTCTGAAAGTTTATTATTGCTGTTATATCAAATCCCTGTGACGCTGGGCCAGTTTTACTGCACAAAGCAGGGTTTGGCAAATGCTGCCTTGCTTTGAAAGTTAAAATAATGGCATTAAACCAAAATCAAGTATTTATAAAGCTTTAGGGGGAAATATTTTACCTTGTAATTGGAATCCACTCTAACCCTTTCCAGTATTTTGTGGGTTTAAAAAAAGTCTCTAAAAATAAAATTGAATGATGTGATAACTGATGCAATGAAAGTACAAAAGAAAATTAATAATCTCAGGCCATTATCCAGAGATCCTGACTGGGACACACTTAAAGCACCCCAAGATCCCTTGTTTATTGTGTCTCAAGGACTTCCAGATCTCACAGGTTTGGTTTGCAGTGGGAAAAGGGCTTTTCTTGCTCTCAGCTGGGAAGGTGAGCACAGCCAGAGGGATGTCCATCCTCCTTGTCCATCCAGGATGGATGTCCATCCTCCTTGTCCATCCAGGAGGGGATGTCCATCCTCCTTGTCCATCCAGGGGCAATGTCCATCCTCCTTGTCCATCCAGGATGGGATCTCCATCCTCCTTGTCCATCCAGGGGGGAATGTCCATCCTCCTTGTCCATCCAGGGGGGATGTCCATCCTCCTTGTCCATCCAGGAGGGGATGTCCATCCTCCTTGTCCATCCAGGAGGGGATGTCCATCCTCCTTGTCCATCCAGGAGGGATGTCCATCCTCCTTGTCCATCCAGAAGGGGATGTCCATTCTCCTTGTCCATCCAGGGGGGATGTCCATCCTCCTTGTCCATCCGTCCATTCTCCTTGTCCATCCAGGATGGATGTCCATCCTCCTTGTCCATCCAAGATGGGATGTCCATCCAAGAGGGGAATGTCCATCCTCCTTGTCCATCCAGGATGGATGTCCATCCTCCTTGTCCATCCAGGAGGGGATGTCCATCCTCCTTGTCCATCCAGGGGGGATGTCCATCCTCCTTGTCCATCCAGGGGGGATGTCCATCCTCCTTGTCCATCTAGGAGGGGATGTCCATCCTCCTTGTCCATCCAAGGGCAATGTCCATCCTCCTTGTCCATCCAGGGGCAATGTTCATCCTCCTTGTCCATCCAGGCTCCTTTTCCCTGCAGCCCTGGGTAAGTGGCACTGACCACTGGGAACAGGAGGGTTGGAGGCAAACCTAGGATTTCATGTGTGGCCTTGAGCTTTGGTGCATCCCTCCTGTTCCAGCAGCACCCACTGGGACAAAACCACCATTCACTGGATTTTTCAGGCTGTTTTCACTCCTTGATGTTTTAGATTTCATTTTAATTGCCTCACACTGGCAGAATTAATACAGAAGAAATACAGGCACCTCCTGCTTGAAACAGAGCAGAGCAGCACCAATGCCAAGAGCTCGGGGTGGGAGGCAGGACTTGGAATACCAGGGTCTTGCACTGCTGAGGTGTCAGGGCACATTGCAAACCCTGATGCCCTTCCAGGGTATTTCTAAAACCTTGGAATGTGTTAAAATCTGGGCATCATCCCAGCCTGATCACTGCAGCTGGAAACACGAACCTGGAGCACCACAGGCAGAGCTGGGATGTGAGCAGCACATTGTGAGCATCCTCCTCACCCTGGGACGGCGTGAGCAGCACAGCCCCGCTCAGGGTGAGCATCCTCCTCACCTTGGATGGTTCCTTTTTCCAGGACCCGGTTCCTGCCCGTCCTTTCCAGCGGGGTTGGGATGGGCGGGACCCCGGGCCGGGCTCAGCCGCGGTATCTGATGGAAACGCGGTTTGAGCCTCCCTTCTTTAATGATTCCCTTTGAAATGTTGTTGCTTCCGCACATCCCCCTTCGGGGTAGAATATTAAGCAAGAGCAACTCGGCTGGAAATTCAGATTGTTTTTGTGTCTGTTTTCATTTACATTTTAATGACAGAGGGATTGTAGCAATCGAAGCAATCAGGCTGCTTGCAGCAGGGCTGGGGAAAGGGGCAGAAAAATCACCTGCCACCACCTCACCTTTGGCCTCTGTAAACAGCACCAGGAGCCAGGAATCACCAACTTTGGGCATGAAGGGGCTCTTTTTCCCTTTCTGGTGGGAATTCAGTCAGAAATGGGCTCTTGGACACCTTAAAGGGTTTTGCCTGGTGCAGCATTGAGACACAGGTGCCCTGGGTGTTTGGTGCTGGGGAAGGGGATGTGGTGTGAAGGAGTGAGCACATGGGTGCTGTCCATTTGGGATGGTTGGGTGCTGAGGCTGAGGAGCTCATTGCACCTGCAGGAGGAGGGGAAAAGGGATCCCAGACATCAGACTTGCTTTGGGCAGAGGTGGGGCAGGATTTCCCCTGTGAGAGTAGAGCCCTATCCCAAGGAACCAACTCAGTGCCTCACCAGCAGCCTGTGGCTCACATCACCCTCTGCTTTGGGCAGAGGTGGGGCAGGATTTCCCCTGTGAGAGCAGAACCCTATCCCAGGAACCAACTCAGCGCCTCACCATCAGCCCGTGTCTCTTCAGATGAGGTATGGGGATCCAGCCCTCCCTGAGAAAACAGCTGGGAGTAAAGATCACTGGAAGAGAGGCAATAAACTCTCGGTTATTCTTCTGCCAGGGAGGCCAATCGAGCTGCAAAGAGTGCCCCAAGGCCAGCTGTACATCATTATTTCCTCGCACGGGTCCTGGGTGATGTAGTGGCTGTCTGGCTGCAGGGAATGCCTTCCTGCTTTTCAGCAGCAGCACTGGGATATCTGGAGCCCTGGAAGCACCGGGTTGAATCCCAAAAGCCCCAGTGCTACGTTTTATTCCTTCAAGATGATAACAATCTGAGTGCCACACACACAGGACCTGTCCATGAGTGTTTGATTGGGGGCTAAAAACAAAGGTTCTTCCTGCACAGCCCACAAACCCTGTGCAGCCCCAGGGGCTCTCATGCTGGCTCCTCCTGGCCACGATTTGGGGACACCATTCCCCAGGGGCTGCTGCACTTTGGGATGGGGCTGGGGCTGCCAAAGCCAGGCTCCAGCTCAGTGACACAGGTGGGACTGCAGCGTCACCTCTGCAGGCAGGAACCCCTGGGGTGCAGGCTGGCCCCAGGTTTCAACCTCTGGGATGGCCAGGCTGGTCCCCAAGCTCTCTGTGGACCACTGGAAGTGGATAAAATATCAGGTTGGTGTGGCAGAGTGAGGCTTCCAGCTTGTCTGTGCTTAGACTTAAACTGAAGTGCCTGGCTTGGCTGCATTCACAGACTCTATCTATGTTTTCCATCTTGGAATCTCCATTTCCCTCTGTCCTGGCTTAATTTCTCTGCTCTGGACAGGCCCAGAGGCAGAAGGCAGCTTCCAGCTCCCAGTCACGGATGGAGGCTGCATTTCACACCGACAACAAAGTGAAACAACAAAGAAATGCATCTGGGTTTTTAAAGTCCATTTAGGTCTTGGCTCACTTTGTTTTCTGTTCCCAAAGCCTCCTTCCCCAAGTCTCTAGCTCTGCCCTGCAAGTGGCACCATCTGTATTTTCATTTTTGAGTGCTGCCAGAGTGAGGATTGGCACCGTGGCTGTGCCAGGACCTGAGCACTGGATCCGATCACCATCCCAACCCTTCCATCTCCTGAATTGTGGCACCCTTGGTTTCTCAAGCCGCCCAAAAACTTCCCAGGCTGAGGAGCTCCAAGCTGACTTTCTGTCTCCTTTGTTTGCTCCAGGAGGGCAAGGAGGAGCACGCAGAGCCAGCACCGGGGCGCACACACACCCCATCAAACCCGCCGAAAACCCGGGAGAAATGGAAACTTTTTAAAAATTCATGAAAACCGAGGAACACAAAGCCGAATTAGGAGAGCCGGTAGTGCTGGGCTGAATCTGTTTGGTGTTGATACTGTGCAGAATTAAGTCAGACTGGTCTTTCTTGTGGCCAGAGGGTAGGAAAAGGGCTCCCAGTGGAGAGGACCCAGGCCGGCGCGGGCGGCGCTGAGCGGGGATTGATAACCCGGCGCGGGGGATGCTGCTCCGGGCCCAAAAGCTGCATTTATCCCAGCGATAGCAGCCGAGCCAGAGCTGCAGGCCTTGGGGGCAGAAAAGGCTTAAAAACCCATCCTTCATTCATCAGGCAGCTGAGGCAGAGAGGGGGAGGAGGGGGAGGCAAAAATGATGGAGAACGAATTGAGGATTGGGGGAGACGCGGAGGGGGAGCTGGTGCGCCCCGGACAAGGGGCTCAGCCCTGCCCTGACCCCTGCCCACAAAGCCAGGAATGGGCAGGAATCTGGGTGGGGGTGCCCAGGAGGGCATCAGGGCATGAATCCCACCTGAGGTGTCACTTGCTAATCCCCAAATAACACCCTCTGCAATCCTGAACCACCCTCTGCTGATGCTGGTGGGTGGGAGGCAGCAATGGGTGCTGAAGTCCCTTTCCAGCATCCCCTCCTGGTGCCCTGGCAGTTCTGGGTGGCCACTGGGAATTTTACAGGCAGGAGAAGGTTCATCAGTCACTTCTGAAGAACAAATAACACAATGTGACAGCAAAGGGGCTGTGAGGGGCTGCAGAGACCCCTGCATTGAGGGGAACCCACCATGCACACAGAATGTGCCCAGGGACCTGCCAGAGCAGGGATCAGTGTGGGCAGGCAGCACAGAGGGAACAGGGGGCTGGAGATGCCCATGGCTGCAATATGCACCCCAAAAACATCCACCTGCTGTGGGAGATTTCTGCTCTGCCCCCAGCTCCTTGGGACAGGCAGGCAGCTCACCATGGAAAAACTTTCCAAAGGACTTGGTTTGGTTGCACGCTGGAAGAAAACCAAGTTTTAAAACCTTGAACAGTTGATGAACCAGTTCATGTTTCCCAGCCAGCCCCAGTTCTGCACTCATCATCGACTGCAGGGCCAGAAGGAACCATGACACGAATCAAGTTTGACATTTCACCCAGCCTGGGCCAAGGAAACTCACCCAGAACCTTCTCCACCAGCCCCACAGCTCCTGACAGCAGCGTGGCGGCTGGGACAGCATCTGTCAGCTCTGTGGCAACAAATGAGGCCATGGGCACAGCAACTCACTCCCCACACCCTCAGTGTGGGGACACCCATGGCAGGTCAGAGCAGATGCCAAATCCCCCTCTCTACTCACCTTTATGGACACCTAAAGCACATTTGGGAATGTGCACATTTGGGACCTGCCCTCTCTGGGTGCTGGGAATGCGCTGTTGGCACCCTGTGGGTCACCTGATGGCCACAGTGGTCACCCAGGCCAGAAGCAGAAATGTCACCACCCAACATCTCCTTGTTGAGGAAGGAGTCTCCTGCCACGTTACTCAGTGGGGTTCAAAGCACCAGGATTGCACTGTGGAAATAATTCAAATTAGGCATGCGTGTAATTACCGATATTTTATCCAAACAGGAGGAGCTGGAACATCCCTGGGTATCTGGGGAATCATCTCACGAGATGCAAAGCAGGGAACGATGTGGTGGATGGGGGACAGGCTGATGTGAGCCCTGCCCAGGGCTGCCTGCTGGGACAGGGGGACAATGGCACCAGTGTGGGCATCCCAGCCAAGCTCCTCCTGTGCCACCCCTTCCATGATTTATCATGGTGGGACAACCATCCAGACAGCAGATCTCCATCTCCAAGCATGCTGAATGCTTGGAATGGCAAGCTCTTGTCCCGTCCTGCTCATTTGCCAGCTCTTTCCAAGCCCTGTCAGAGGAGGCTGCATCCCTGCTGGTGATGCCAGAGCCTTCCTCAATGGTGGAGGATGAGGCTGTGGCAGCTCCCAAATGTGGGACCTGGCAGAGGGAGAAGCTGTGTCCAGTGATCCCCAGGGACAGAAAAACACCAGGAGAGGTGTGGATTGAAACCACCCAAACTCCTCCAGGCCAGCCCTGCTCTGCCTCAGCTCTGAGCAAGTTTTCCATGCCCTGGGTTTAGGTTTGTGTTTTTTTTTTTTTTTTTTTTGGCTTGGAACAAGCTCAATGGGCCAAGTTTTGCACGATTTCCTGCCTCCAGCTCCAGACTTTCCAGAAACTCAACCTCTAGGCTTGTGCCAGACGCTGGTGCTGCCAAAACTGCCCTGGAGGCTGCTCAGGAGTCGCCAGCTCCAAGGCCAGGCACGGGCCGGGCTCAGGGGACGAGGTGGGGATGGAGCCCGGGGCAAGGGCTCATCCCAGTGCTGCGTGTCAGAGCAGGTGAAATCTGCAGAGAGCTCCTGAGAAATGAAAGCAGCCTCTGGAGCAACCTTTCCTCAGGAATTACCCTGATTAATCTCTCCCAAAGTCACTGGTGATAAATGAAGCCATGAAGGGACTGACCTGCCTGTGGGGCTGGGGTTTTGTGGGGGTGGGCAGGGAGGGATGTCCCCTCTCTGTCACCACCATTTGGGCTCTTTACAGACTTGGTATCTCCTAAATCCCTGTCAGCACAGCAGCCCTGGGTGGCTCTTGAAGCAGGGACTGTGCTGGGAGAAGGCCACCAGTGACCACTCAGGTTCCTGTTCCCTGTTCATCCCTGTTCCCTGTCCAGTCCTGTTCCCTGTTCAGTCCTGTTCCCTGTTCATTCCTGTTTCCTGCTCCAGTCCCCTGCTCAGAGGGGACTATGGAAATTGGGGAGAGGATGTGGAGGCCAGAATGACCTCGTGCAGCCGGGGGCTGGGGCAGAGGGCCGGGGGCGCTGCCGCTCTCAGCTGCGTTTGGTGGTCCCCGCGTGTAGCAGGGGCTAATACGTGTGAAAAGCAGATTTATTTTTGCCTACGTTTCATATTCTTCACGCTCCACGGCGGGAGACAAAGGATCAGCTCTTCAATGGAGTCCTAAGAATAAACCCTAAACCTCATCAAATCCAATCCGGCAATAAAAATTGCCCGAACAAAAGGCCAGCGACGGAGGGTGGCGGCGGGGCCGCTTTCCCCACGATAACAAGTTTTCACAAGACTGTTTATCCGCACAATTTGGAACGACACTTAAAATCTCTAATCCCAACAGGCATGAAAGTGCTTGTCCCGAGCAAGCAGGTGGATTGTCCCGGAGCGGCCGCGTTGCCAGCGCTGCTCGGTGGCCGCGGCGGTGCCCGTGGGGGTCACGGGGAATGTGCTGAGACGGGGCAGCTGCAGCCTCAATGCCTCCCTTCAACCTCAAAGCCTCGGCCCCCTCTCCCCCGCACCCCTCTGCAGCCCACCCCCTATTCAAGGCGGTTTTAAAAGGCAGCAAAATGGTTACAAGGTTTAAGGCAGAGGCGAGCAAAATGCTGCACAAAGGGAGGACAAAGGCGTGCGGCGGCCGGTCCCTAATCCAGCATCGCCCATGGCAATGCAGCCCCGAGCGGGGCTGCGCGGATTAAAGGCACTGCCAGCAAGGGGGTTTAGCGGCAGGGCTGGGGGGTGCCGAGGGCTGTCCCCCCTCCGGGGCATCCGTCCCTGCAGGGCTGCGGTGGAGGCAGAGCCGTTCACGCCGTCCCTCATCGCAGGGATGCTGTGGGTCCTGTGGAGGAGGTGGGAGGCTGGGAGCTGATGGATGCTGGGCTCAGCAGAGATGCTGAGGGTGGAGCAAGAGCCTCCGTGTCCCCACTGGCACCTCCAGCCCAAAGATTCCTCCTGTCCTTAGACAAAATTCTTTATTCCTTTATTTCTCCTGTCCTTAGACAAAATTCTTTATTCCTTTATTCCTCCTGTCCTTAGACAAAATTCCAGAAAGTGTTCATAGCAAATGACAGCTCCTAAGTCGCCCAGCCTGAGGCCTTCCAAGGCTGTGCCATGAGTCACTGGACCAGCTGCTTTTCCCTGATGGCTGCTGTCTCCAAGCTCCCAGCTCAGCTCCGTGCCAGGAGCAGGTGCCCACATTCCCAAAATAAAGCTCTGTACAGAGGGAATCTCCCCTCTGGGGCAGGGATGGGGTGAGCCACAAGCCCCCATATAAAATCAGCAGTCTGGACTGACCTGGTGGTTTAGGTTTAGGTGGTTTAGGTGACCTCAGGACTGGTAACTGAGGATGCCCACACCTCTTTGTCCCACACACCCCAAATTCCTGGTGGCATCCAGCACAGTCTTGGCTCCTGGCCCATACTGCCCCATCCTCAATTTGTGGAAAACCCAGAAAAGGAGCCATCTCCCCCATGGCATAAGTTTTCTCCTCTGTCTAAAGTTGATCTTGAAATTAAGACAATTATTTTCACAGTCTCTGCGTTATGAGCCTGGCTCAGCAGAGGGCTGCTAATCCCTTTAGCACTCCAGAGCTATCACCCAGACAGCAACAAGGCTCGGGATCAACCCAAACTGACATTCCTTTCACACGTGGAAGAGAGGAGAGAAGCAGGGCAGGGTCCTCTCTGGGGAGCAGGGGTGTCAGGGATGTGTCACAGTGGCAGTGACAAGTCCCGGTGGCTCAGGGTGAATAAATGTCAGCGCAGTGCCACCGAGCCACGTCTGTGGGTGACAACGGTGACACTCCTGACTGGCACCCCTGCCCTGCTTCCCACACCCACCATGCCCAGGCTGGAGGGAGAATTGCTGGGCTGGAAGCCCCTGGGGGCTCCTGAGGTGGCTGGGACATCCCAGGGAAGGACAATAAAGGACAGGTGAGGGGTTTGCTGCATCCCACTCCCCAGGGCTCAGGTGTGCTGCAGTCCCTGCTGGATGCTCCGAGGCTCCTGCTCGCTGCAAAGAGGCTTTTAATTACTGTCAGTGCCCGAGTCCTGCAGCAAACTGCTCTTTCCTCTCCCCAAAGATGGGCCAGGGGCAGGTCAGGGCTTTGGGCCATTTTCAAATTTGTGATCCAAAGTGAAGGGCAGAAATCCCAGGAGTACAACGTGCACAGTGCAGCTGGTTTTTAACCAACAGGGAACAGGGACAGCAACTCAATCCCTGCCCAGAGCTGCCCAAGGCATTTCTGGTAAGGAAATCCTCAGAGAGAAAATCTCTTCTCTCCACAATTATGGCCACTGGAGCAGTGTTTGGACACACTCAGTTGATGCAAGTCCACCCTTTCCTTCCTTAATCTGCCTTTAGAACATCTATGAAACCACAGCAAAAGCAACTCCCTATTTGGCCAGGTCAAGTATTTTTTCCTCCCCAAGTTCCTGGCAAAAAGGAGGCACTTGAATAAAGTTGAAAAAAAATAAACACAAGACACTGAGGTTGTGCTTTAAATTAGCATTAATTTACAAAGCCCAGACAGACCCGCTAAGCAAATTGTGCCCATTAATATATTAACAACAGATTTTCCCTACTGCTCCTTTGGGTCCAGAGCCTGAGCAGGGGCTGGTGATTAAGGCTTTTTTAATTCTAAGAGCCTCAATGACCGAGCTGGACCCGCGTGTGCCCACGGCTGGGAGGGTGTCAGGGTGACCTCAATAAAGTAGGTGACCACGGGCACCTCTAATCCCCTCTTTTAATTGATTACTCTCACCCAGCCCCCGAGGCCATGAGAATGGGGGACCCACCCTCTATAGATTAGCACCCTTTAGTTTACAGATCAGCCACTTTTTCAGTCCTTTGCCCCGCAGCAATGCATGAAAATAACACTAATCTCATTAAGGACAGAAGGGAGCCCTTCAAAGTTTATTAATAATGGGAGCAGACAGGGAGAGAGTCAGGCTCTGGGTCAGATTTCAAAGCCGGGGAAGTGGCAGGAGCTTTCCAAGGGCCTGGTTTTGCCGGGCAGGAGGGATTTTGCCCCATTTCCAGCTGGGTGTGGAGGTGCTGGTGGTGGCTCTGAGGAGCACTGCGGGTGCTGAGCACCTGGGACCCCCCAGATTTGCCTGGGAAGGAATGGGCAGTGCCCACCACTGGTTTGGCTGCTTGGGAGAAGCTCCAAGCTCTGCTCCACTGCACAGGACTGTCTTCCCTACAGCCCCCAGCTGAAGAATCTCTTGAATGATGGCAAGATCTCATCACCTTGAAAGAGACCTGGCAAACAAGATTTTAAGCTTTAAGCACCAGAACTCAGAGGCTGACATTAAAAAGGAGAATATTTTCAAGGCAAAGCAGCATCCTAGCCCTGGTGTTGGTGGGAGCTGATGGCTGTGGGGTTGTGACCCACAAGTTTCATCCCAACTGCCCATTTCTGCTGTCTGAGAGAAGTGTGTCTTGAAAGGCTTATTTCATCTTCCTCTTCCTCACTATGGGATGACAGAAAAAGCACCTTTCAGCTCAGAGGTCTGGGGCTCTATCAATGCCATGAGCAGGCTGTCAGAGGTTATGAGAGATCACCCAATTTCTCCCAAGCTGCCTGAATCCCTCAGGAAAGTCCATGAATTTTTAAAGCACACTCCACCTGCAGTGTCCCCAGCACTTTTGGGGATGAGCCCTGATTTACTCCCTGCCTTCAAACAGGAGATGATGGCACAAAAGCTTTGGCAGAAGCGGGACATTGGTGCTGCCACACCTGAACACTCCCTGGTGATTTCCCAAGCATCCTGAGGGATGCTGTAAATCCCAGAGGATCTGCAGAGCTCCAGGGAGACACCTCACCTGTGAGAGGGCTGAACCCTGAGCAGGGTTCCACACATGGGGGGATCCCAGGGCTCAGGAGCTTGGGATGAAACTAAACTGGGATCCTTTCATCACCTAGAATTGAGGAGAGAAGCAGCTCATGGACCACAGGAGCTGCCCCAATTCCACGGGGTTAAACCACCAACACCCCAACAGGGCTGGATTTTGGGATGGGTGTCTGGGCTGTAACACCAAGGGTTTGAGGGGGCTCAGCAAAAGGATGAGCAGGATCAAGAGGAGGGAGGGTCCCAGGCTGCAATCCCTCCAGGCCTAACCTAATCACCATCGCTCTGCATTATTACCCTGCCTAACGTGGCATGCTTTTAAATAAAATATGCAAAGATTTCTCAAATTATTTCCCCGGGGCAAGTGCGTTTTCTATCTTTGCTCGTGCATGTTAATCTGAAAAATGCAAATTCCACACACACCCCCATCTGTTGGGGCTCGGCCATTTATTAACTTCTTTTTTTTTAATGCAAACTGTTTCTTTCTTTTATATATATATATATATATATGAAAAAGCAATGAGTTTTGTTATCTCAGCCCCTATTTTATTTCATTTAGAGAAAACAGGTTTTAATGGGTAAAAAAAAAAAAGATGATAATAAAGTGGCCCTGAGGTGCTAAGAATTACAACTCACTCAGCACTGGAGTTTTAATTGGAGATTGGTGTTGGGTAGGATTCGGGCAGCTAGAAGGCTGGGCCTGTTTGAGGAAGAAATGCTGATGTTCAGGGGACAAGATTTGCTTATTTATTTATCCAGGATGACTTTGATATTCAGGTCTGAGCCAACAGCACATCTTGGGAGACTGACAGCTTCCCTGTGGCTGCCTGGACTTTGGTGGCACTTCCCCAGGCTGCAGGGCTGTCCCTGTTGGGGACAGCCTGTCCCTGTCCTGCCAGGGGGCGACAGTCCCAGACTCCCCAGAGCAGCACGTGGACGAATGCCCTCATCTCTGTAGTTAAGAAAAACAGAGATGGGAAAATCGTTTTGGAAAATCATTAAAAAGATCAAGAAAAAAATCAACCACGGACAAAAAAAAAAACAGGGGAAAGGAGGATCCCAGCGCTGTGTTTTCGCTGACAAGAAGCCGATGTGACAGAGCTCGGCGTGCTGAGCATAATTGGCAGCCTGTGCCCAGGAGAGGCCCATGGACAAAGTTGCTCCAGGACGTGAGGATGCCCCGGCCCCGAGCCCGCGGGTCCCCACGGCAGGCGGGGAATGGGGGGAACGGGGACCGCGCTCCGGCACGGCCGCCGTGGGGAACATCAGCCTTCACCTGCGTAATGAGACAAAACCCAGGGAAAACACACATGAAAAGGAAGGGAAAGAGAAACTCTTAGGAAATAAGATCAAAGTCCTGCCTTCAAAAACGTTGTCCTGCAGCTACGAAGAAACCCAGATCGCCCTAATTGCGGCAGCCGCGCGCAGCGCTTGGCACGGTGCTGGAGTGGGGGACGGGCTGGGGGGACCCAGAGGTCCCAGCACCCAGCTGGGAGTGGCAGGAACACAGTGGGGAAATGATGGCCTTGCTGGCTTTATTTTGGAACACAGTGGGGATATGCTGGCCTTGCTGGCTTTATTTTGGAGTACTCCTGTCCCTGATCCTGCAGGCCCATGGAGATCAGCAGTGATGTCTGAATGAGAAGCGTGGTGTGGGTCCTCATGTGAAGGAGCAGAGGGAAGCGGCTGGCTTGGGACATATCATACATTGCACTTAATACAATTGTATTAAATAAAATGGTATTAATATTTATTATATAAATACAGTATTTTATTAATATTGTTCCCACTAGACATTTATTTGAAGGAGAAACTTTGGATAAACTGATGGCCAAGTGCTTGGGCGCAGGCTGTTGGTTTATGCAGGGCAAATGGCTACAGAAAAGGAGCTGCACTGGAGAAGAAATGTCTCTGTTTTAGAAAACTGTAAAGAAACTCTGGAACTGAGGCTCTCCCAGAGCAACTTCTGGAAGATGCAATGGAGCAGAGTCATGGAGTGTTGGGATGCTCAGGTGTGCTGGATGCTCTGGGCACAGGACAGTCACTGTCCTGGGCTGGCCCTTGCCAACCCCCCATTTATTGCCATTTTCTGGGCACAGAGTGGCTCTGCAGGCAGACACTGCTGCCTTTCCACGGCGCTGGTGCAGGGATGGATGAGCCAGCAGCTTTGCCTCCTCTCACCCCTTTTCAGCAGTTGCTCTCCATCCTTCTCTCCACCATGGTCCCACAGCACCCAGATCCTACAGCTGAGGGGACACTGGGGCTGGGAGTCACAGCCTCAACCCAGCCTGACCCCTGTAATGGGTGCAGAGCACCCGGGTCCCCACCACCACGCTTAGGGAAGCAGCTGGCTGGCCCTTTAAAGCCTTTTTTTCCCCCTCTCTTGTTAAAAGATGTCTGGGAGGGGAGCTGCCAATCTGAAAAATGATCCTTCCTTTTTTCCATTTTCTTCCTTCTCTCCTTCTAGCTCATGCTCATCTGTTCAGGTGAACCGCAGGCACATTCATTAAATCTCTGTCTTTGACACCTCAGCTGCTTTGGAGCCCTGGGCTGCTCTTTCTCTTTTCTTTCCATGTTTTTTTCCTGTTCCCCATCTCGGAGCCCGCCTGATCAGCACACTAAGGCAGCGAGAGCGAGCTGCAGAATTCTTAACGAAGCACAACTCTGCTGGTGAGGGGCTGAGTGGCCGGGTTGGGGAGGGTGCTGGCAGCACCCACTGCCCCTGCTCGTGGACAGGGCACTGTGAGGTGCCGCTGCTGGCACTGGGGTGGCACAGAGGGACACGAGCATGGTGACAGCACAGCCTGCACCCAGCCAGCGCCCCAGGGCTGAGGCCAGCAGCCAAGGGCTTGGCTCGCTTCACTGTCCTCAGTCCCACTAAATCCCCTGTTACTCCATGCAGGAATGCCTTCCCTGCTCCCCAGCCCCCTGGATTCCCCAAATCTTCCCAGGGCTCAGCCTCATGCACCCATCCCTTCCCTGTCCCATAAATTCCATCCTAACAGGGAGACACCAATGCTCATCTTGCCACAGATTTGCTGCTTGGCTAAGAGGGACAGAGCTGCCTCTGGATCAGCTTCTGATGCTGAGTGGGGCTGGAGGAAAGAGATAACTCACCCAGCAGCCGCCAGGAAGGATTTGGCCTTGGCAGTGCTGGCCCCTGGCCGGGTACCTGCTGGCTGCTCCCAGCCCTGAGCAGTGAAGGGATGAGATGCTCTCCATGGCCTCTGTGGGTTCAGGACAAAGGGGCAGGAGCAGGAAGGATCCCTTTGGTAGAGGCAAAACCCTGGAAATGAGGAGGAGGAGGGCAGAAGGACTGGGGCTGGACCCTCAGGAAATGAGGAGGAGGAGGGCAGAAGGACTGGGGCTGGACCCTCAGGAAAGCACATGTCTGAATCCCAGCTCTGTCTGGGATGCCGTGTGTGCACCCAGGGCAGGGCAGTGTGTCCTGCAGGAGGGGACAGCCTGGTGTGGAAAACGGGACCAAGAATTTAGTGGCTCCAGGAGGCTCAGCAGGACTGGGACTGCAAAGCTGCGAATTCCTGCAGAGTTTTGTTAGCGGGATCGGCGCACAGCCTGGTGCCCTGCTCCGAATTAATTATCCGCTGACACGATTTCGCTTCTTTCCCTTTGTGTTATTTTAATTAACAGAGATCTCCTCCAAGCAAGCCAGCTGTCATGTAAATTGTAAAACTGTCAGCATGTACAGGAACTTAACAGGGACTGGAAGAAAGCCTTGCACAAAGGGATGTGCTACTTTCCCTTTTTGGTTTTCCTTCTCTTTTTTTTAAATCTGGCACATTTGTAAAGTTAAAAAAAAAGTGTGAAGACTAGGGTGGGGCAACAGATGGAGAAAGCCCAGCTTTTACTTTAGATCCATTTCTTGAGGCAGAGGTGCAAGATAGAGGTGTTCTTAAGTATTTTGGATCAGGATTGTTTCCTTGCACATCCCTGTAGCCTGGGCATTCCTCCCAGTTCCCCTCCCCTCCATCCACACAGGCTGCAGGTGGAATGAAACCTACCATAGGAAGGAGCCAGCACTAAGCTGGGCAAAAGGAGACATCTTTTTGGCTTTGATAGAATTAATCTGGTCTCTGTCCATTGCAGATTTCACCTGCATTCATCCTGAGCTTGATGAACCCCTGTGTGCTGACAGCCAGCTGCAGGGCTGGCTCCAGCTCTACTCCTGCATCACCTAGGCTTGAGACTTTTAACTATGAGCTGAAATCAGCCAGTTCTTCCCAAGATCAGACTCTGCAAACAAGCAAAACCGTGTTAATGGGCCCCATATGTCTTTGGTTAAAAGCTGCTCCAGCAGCAAGAGCAGCAGATGCAGAAGGGAGCCCGCGGAGCCGGAGGAGCGGGGGGAGTTCATGCGAGGATACTCTGTGGACATCCCATCCCATCTCTCCCAGAAGCCTGTGGTAACCTTGCAGCAATCAATTAATAAATGTTGAGGCAAGTCAATGAAGGTTAGCAGGGCCCCAGCTCCACGGGAAGCTCAGGGAGGACAGTGGGGAGTGGAAATGCTCTGGAGCAGTGGATGGCAGCAGGACACCGAGGGTGGGATGTGCCAGGGCAGCCAGGGGTCTCTGCACTTGGTGGGACCTCACAACTGTGGGGCAGGAGGGATGCTCACCACGCTGCAGAGGAACTCCCATTTTTGTAAGAAATTATATGCTTTTCTCACTGCCTGATTTTGGGAGAAGATCAACAGCCTGGGAAGGGCCTGGATTTTCTCCAGTGCGATTTTCAGTCTGATCCTTACAATCTACAGATCTGGGCTATGTCTGGATGAGGACTGAGCTACTTAATTCCATTTCTTCCCTTCCTCACCACAAATGGTTTTAGTTGCCCTTTAAGAACAAAGCAAATAGATTCCAAACCACATTCTGCTAAAGAGGGATGGATTTTCTTTCCCAGCAGCAGCCAGGGATGAAAGCCTGGAGACAGCTGAGTGAGCTACAGCATCACAGCCCAAATGCTGAGCTTATCCGAGGAGCACAGCCGGGCTGTGAGGGCTCCAGCCTGAGCTGAGGGTTCCACAATGAGGCCAGGGGCTGGGATACGCCACTCACATATGGAGGTTCCCTCTCAGCCCCGTTTGCATGCCAGGCATGCTGCTTGTCCACTGAAACAAATGACCTTGAGCAGCGCTGCGGGTCAATAAAATAATTTGCTAACTGATCCATCTTCTGTGGCAAACAGATGAATCAACTCCAGCTCCCTGGGCTGTTTTATGTACGGATGGCAGAGCCGTGAAGTTAAAATAACGTGTGTGGCCACATCCATCTCCGTGCAATGAAAGGATGGCTCCGAGTGAATAAAGTTGTGCGTTTCTAGATGGGGAAAAGCCATCTCTGCATGTCCTGACACTTGACTTGGCGAGGTGGGTGCTGTTCCCCAGGGCAATGTGGCCCAGGCCACACTCTCCCTTAGTGGAGCATTGTGTTCCTGCTTTCCACACATCTCCTCGAGCAGCTCTGTGCCCCGGTGTGTTCTTGATGGCCCCTCCTGGGCTTCAGCTCCCAGACAACCCTTGGCCATCCTGTCCTTGCTGCCACCTCATTTCTCCACAAGGAATGGACCAAAGACTCCAGTTCCAACAAAGAGGACTCACAGCTGGGAGCTGGAGCACAGTGGGAGGCACACTCAGTTTTTACCGGTTTCCAGTGCAGTTAAGCACTAAAAGCAATTAAGAAATGCCCATTTCCATCCTGGCCACACAACCTGCAGAGGGTGGGCAGGAGCTGGAGCCACCGGGGCTGGTGCACGCGGCCGGGCTGCATCTGTCGGAGAGCGCAGCAAACTGGGGCATCAGAGGGAGCAGAAAGGCCCCGAGGCAGGCTGTGCTCACTGAGCCCCTAATCACAGCGAGGTGATTAATGCCCTTCTGCTCCCGTGCGCCGTGCTCTGCTCCGTGCTCCCCTCGCTCGGCCCGGCAGGTCCCACACCGGCGGGCACCAGGGCTGGGCAGGGATGGGGCTCAGCTCTCCTGGTGCTGAAAGCAGGGGTGGAAAAGGGCAGGGCAGAGCAAAACCAAGGGTTCATCTTTGGCCATGATAGTCTGTGAGTTAATATCTAGTTTTGAAGAGGGTTTTTATCACCTTTTCTTCTAGAGCTTCACTGTGTCTGTCAAGGGCTGGCATATTTCAGGAATCCAAGGGCTGAGACTCAGACCTGGTTCCTGCATCATGCAGCCTCGGACAGGCTGGAACTGGCCCATATCCATTTCTTTGTGCATCAATCTGCTGAGTGCTTTGCTGTTGGTTTTAGGCTGGTGCAATGAAAGCAGAATCTGGCAGCAGGAGACAGCCCAAATTTAAGCTCAGGGCCTCCCCAGGCAGTGGCATCCCAGGTTTTAGTACTGAGGCAGAGGTTGCTGGGGTTAAAAATTCCCTGTGCCCTGCTGCTCCAAATGCTTATTTTCCAAATTCTTTATTAAAATTGCTGGTACAAACACAATTTTGTAGGAGGTTCCTGCAGTCCTTGCAAGCAGGAGGAGGGTATTGGTGAGTTCCTCATGCCAGACACAAGCCTGGTGCCCAAACTCCTCCTCTGACAGCTGGAGCACGGAGCTGGAAGCAGAAAGGGGGAGTCCTGGAGCCCAGCACTTGCTGATCTCAACGCTGCATTCTGCTGCAGGATGGGGCATGCAGGTGGCATGTGTCCCCATCTACTGTCCCATAGCGGGGTGGGTTACCTGGCCATGCTCCTCTGGCTTCTCCCCACAGATTAATGGGGTTAGGCACAGCTCAGCCAGGTTAGGCACAGCTCAGCCAGGTTAGGAACAGCTCAGCAGCAGCAAATGTCAGTGAGCAGGAACAAGCAGCCGTGCTCATTCCCAGGAGGAGAGAGGTCACGCTTTGCCTGTCCCAGAGGTTAACAAACCCTGCACAGCCACCCTAAGGGCACGGGAGCTGCTTTAGCTGAGCACCAGAGATAAAAGAGCTGTTCAGAGGAGTCAGAAAAATGGGGTCCCTTCCACAGGGCCACAGGAAACACCTCATGCCCCAGCAGCGTCACACTGTGCTCCTCTTCCTTGGCCGTGCACCGGGCAAAGCTCGCTGCGCGCCGGGATCGCTGCAGGGCACTTCCTGCGAGCCATTAAAGCACGTTGGGTAATTAATACCTTCCATGCATGAGGAAAAATGAAAGGCAGGTGGGAGGAGGAGGGGAGCAGGGAGGAGGCAGCTCCATTTTGAGGGCTGTCGGGGTGGTTTTCCCTTGGTGAGTTGTTATAATTTGGAGGCTCCTGCACGCTGCAGCGTTCACACCTCTCAGACATTATTCACAGCCTGGTTCCAGCCAGCATCACGGGGCTGTCAGAGTATGTAGGATCCATGCTGGAGCAGCTCTCCTCTTCCTCATCCCTTGGGACCACTGTAGGATGAGCTGAGGCTGCCCCACACTCCAGGTTCAGCACCCAGCCAGCTTCTCCAAATCCCCTCCAAGCTGATAGTTACAGGAAAGGCCCCTCAGTGCTAAAGAAAGCTCCATTCCAGCACCTTAAATACAGTTTCTTAACAAACAAAATGTTTATTTTCTGAATAATACTAATACTAATAATAGCAATAATAATAATAATAATAATAATAGAATTCCAGCCTTGGGGCATGTGGTGGGATGGCTGCAAGCTCAGTGGAGCGTGTGTCCATTACCGTCCGCGCTCCAGACCCCGGCGCTTTATTCCGGGACAGTGACTGACAGACCCTGATCGATGCTGATTTGGGTCTTAAATAAACACACTGGCCCTGGTTTGCTGGAAAGAGCGAGGTGTCGGCATCTGGCTGACAGGCAGAGAGAGGCAAACTTTGCCAAATGGGCATTTCTTAGCAATATTTCCCTTTTTTGAAATTTATTTCTCTTCTCTCTGCACTATGCCATAAGCTGGGATAGGGCAGTCAGGAAGGTTTCAGAACAGAGTTATTTTGCATTTTACTCCTTTAATTATGTCTTCTGTAAACATAGAATGAAAGAAAAATAGAGTTCAAACATTCAAACAGAATTGTGCTGCTAAGAGCCACCGGATCTTGGTGCCTGATCAGACCATCAAGCAGGGAAAGGTGCTTCACTGCCGACAGCTGCTGTCAAGAGAAAAGCCCTTTGATAATTTGCTGAGCTGTGGCAATTCACATCTGCAAGAGCTGTAGAGCTCCAAGGAACCCCGAGCTTCTTGGAAATGTTTTTCACCAGCATCATGCAGGTCTTAAAATTACTGGAAATGGCACTTGAGACTTGAGTGACTCAGGCTGATACAGTTTGGAAAATATCACTCAGGTCATTTTTCTCGCCCTTTGAGCATGATTTTGTCAAATCAAACACTTCCCCCATGCCCATTTCTCCTTTAGTGCCATGTCAGGCATCAATATTGAAACAGCAGGAGATAAAGTTTGCTGCTGCAACGCCCCAAACGCTTGTGTGCACCCATGTTCTGGTGGTGACCCTGTGGGGTGACTCTGTTATCTCCTCATCTCTGACCCTGTGTGCCAGCAGATTCCAGCCTGGGCAGAAATGAAGGTCACAAGTTACTGAGCCAATCTGGGAAAGAAATTCCAGGAGAGCAGATCAGGATTGTTTTAATTAAAGGAAAGAGGCAGGGGAAGGGGGGCAGAGCTACAATCGAGCAATCAAACAACATTTTTCCCTCGTGAAGAGAAATAGTTTGAGGTAGGATTAAGATGGCTGAAATTGTCTTTTTAAAGGAATGTAAAAATGTGGATGTTGGATGATTGACAAATAAAGGGCACTTTCCTTTAATTTAAATATGTTCCTAGTTTGTGCAGAATATGTTAATTTATACATTGCCTAAATAGCCAGTAGCTATTGTCTGTAAAACCACATCAGATCAGGGCAGCAGGGCAGTTAATGTACTGGCTGGATGTTATGGCTGGTCAGTGAAGCGATCCGAGCTTCCTTCCACTGGCTCCCAACCCCTAAATGGAATAGCTGAGCTGTAAAAAACTGCCAGGGGCATAAACTGAAGTTCATTCTGTCAGCCTTCAATAGGACAAGGCTCTCCTTCCCACAAGGACCCTCAGCCCAGCTCCTGCTCCTCTGTGACCCCAGAGCTCTTCCCCTCCCACTGGGATCCCTCCAAGCCTCTCTGCTCCCCACAGGGATGATTTTTTGGGGAACATACAGCCCACCCCAGGAGCTGTTCAGCTTTACAGCACCCTCCCCTGACCCTGTGCTGCCCCCATGCCTCAGTTTCCCTTGCTGCAGGCTCTCCCAGACCCTCCAGCCCAGCTCTCCGGGGGCTTTGGTCACATCTCCTGTCTCCCAAGGTCCCACAGCAGCTCTTAGCCTCTCCAAAAGTCCTGCTCTGCTCCTGCCATGCCATGACCTGCCCTGGGAATCTCATCTGGGCCTCCTGAGCAGCCTTGGGACCCCAGCTGGATTTTTAACCCTGACATTTGGCAGCCTCTGCTCCAAACAGGCCCTGACTGTGATCCATCCATGCCTGACCTGCCTCTTCCTCTGCCTTCATGTGTAGCCACGACTTGGTCTGGTCTCTGGAGCAATTTTCAATGCAGAGAGGCTTCTAATTAACAGGGTTCTGAAGTTAATTAAAACAATCTCGTTCAGATCTCTCCATGAGTGCTCACAAGGGCAATGCTGCTTCCCTGGGCTCCTTGGGAGCCTCTGCTCACCTCGCAAATCACACCCTAGGGGCTGTTGTGTCTTTGGGAAGGGTCTGGGTGTCACCTTAAAGGCTGCCAGGTCCTGGAACACGTTTGTCCAAAGCACCAAAGGACTAGCATGGAAGTGCAGACCCCACAGACTGCAGGGCCATGCTCCAGCCTTGCTGGGTCCTCCATTCCCTCTGGGACAAAGCTGCTTCTCCATAGGTAACTCCTAAAGAGAAACCCTTGTCTCCCATGTCAACCCAAAACCAACAACATTATGGACCCATCATGTTCAAGAAAGGTCCATCCTCTGCATTCCCACTGCATTCCCAAAGATCAGTCCGGATTAAGTTTAGAATGATATGATAAGTAGTAATAATACTGCTGCCTTGCCCCTAATTATTTTCAATATAATTACGTACCCTCAAGAAACCTTTTAAATAGCACACTCTCCTCAGTGCTCCGGTCCAAGGGATTCATTTGTCTCAGGAAAAAAAATATTCTTGGGGCTGAATCCTTCATTAGTCTTTCCTGGAGAGACTCCTGCTGAAGTCAGGGGTGTGTGTGTCCCACTGGAGGATGTGCCTGCCTGGGCAGTGCCCACCACAGGAAGATTTTAAAGCCCCTCAGAATTTGGTTTCTTGGCAGCATAAAGCATTTGGCAGGGAAAAAAAAGCCTGGAAGTGTTCTGGAAAGTATTAGTGAAAGACTCAGTTTCACTGTCTTTTATCAGCTTCTTATGCTTCCTTCTCTTGTGTTTTAATCCCACACAAGTGCTGCAGCTTCAGTGTGTGAAGGAAATAGAGTGAAGGCACTCAAAGTGTTGGATCATACTGTGTGAGCAGGTGCAAATCAAAATTGAATAACCTTCACATCACCGTGGTGCCCTGCCCCACCTGGAGATCAAAATAGGGAAGGAACAGCAAGGCCAGTGTGTTTGGAAGGAAGGAATTAAATGCATACATGGAATTATTTATACAATATATTTTCAGGTGGTCCATTGTTTTTCTGAGCAAACTGACTTTTCATTCAGAGTGTGCTTGGGTGGGATCTTGTCTGTGGTACCCACATGGATGTAAAAAAATATGTCCTTGACTGGATTCTCCACTGTCCCAGTTACCTGCTGCCCTCCTGCCCCACAGCTGGCAGCATGTCCAGGGTCTGGGATTCCTGTGCATGCTCACAGATGTGGGATGGGATTTCCACACGCCTCCAGCCCCAGGACAGGATCCCAGCCCAAATCTCATGTGCCCCTGCTTTCCATGTTCAAACCCATTGGGTGATCAAAGCAGGGTTCAGTTAGTGGCTTTTCAGCCATTCACAATCTTTTAAAGATGAAAAACCCATATCAATGGATGCATTCATATGATCCTGTTTTATTTACTTGTCGGCACAGTGGCTGAGTCCACTTCAATTTTCATCCAGCAGAGACTCTTTTGTGCCTTATAGGGTGTCCTGAGCACTCCCCTGGATTTAGGGGTTACTCCTGGTGGATGAAGCATCTGTGTAAATCAACACCTGCTTGACCCCTAGACCAAGGAACAGGACCTGTGGCATCCCCAGTCTGCATCCCTGAAATCCTTTGGGGAAAGGGAGGACTCTTACTGGGACGTGAGAGCCCAGCCCATCCCTGTCTGTGCATTCCCACACACCTGTCCCTTCCGTGCACCAGTGTCTGAAAATCATGGCTGGCTTTCCAAGGAAATTTCCTCACTGAAATAGTTAATGAGGACTGATCCCATCCCCCAGCTCTCTCCCCCCAGCTCGCCACCCCTCTGAAAAAAAAATCAGAATAATAATTAAAAGATGCCTAGAAACGCTCTTGGAAGAGCATAAATTCTGAAGATGAAAGTAAATGATTAAAATAATTAAATACTTCAAGTTGACAAGCAGAAGCAGAATCTTGCCAACGGACATTTGTCGGTAATTAGTTAATTAATCCTAACACAAATTATAAGCCATAACAAACCAGTCAGGCTGAACACAGCCGGCTGTTCGGAATTAAACTTAGAAAAAGAGGGAGTGAGAGAAAGAAGAAAGAAAAGTTTGGAGATTCTTGCAGATCTGAAGGAAGATGCTGTGCAGGAGCTGTGTCCCTCTGGGAAGGGCAGCCAGGACAGGGGCAGGAGTTGGGCAGAACAGGGCTGTGTTCCCACCTGGCAGGAGCACTGTGGGGTGGGATGCATGGGATAGGCAGTACAGAACGGGATTTGGGATTTCCACCCTTTTTCTGAGAGGAAATTCAGCACAAAAGCTTCCCAGCTCTGTTCCCCCCTCTGCCACTGGTACCAGTGTGCACTTAAGAACATCCTTGCCATGGGAATGAGCTGGTCTGGGCAGGTCCTTCAGGTCCACAGGCAAGTGGTGGCATTAATCCAGGGGTTTCTGGAAGATGTGCGGGCCAGCTCTGTGAAAGGCTCAATCCTGGGGTGCTGGGAGGGCAGCTGGTTTGCAGCTGCCCATTAACACCCTGAAAGTGTTTCTAGGATGGGCTGGAAAAGCAGGGTCAGTGCTTGGGAGCTGGGTCCTGCCAGGGAAACTCGGTGCAAATGACACCAGGACACGTGTGTGGTCAGCAGGGACCCTGATGCCATCCAGATTGCTGGGACTGGGGAAGACAGAGCCTTTGTGCAATGGGAAGAGGTTAATGAGCTGTGGGCTGGTTTCTCACCTCTGCTCACCTTGGCTCAGGTCCAATTTTCAGCCCTAGATTAAGTGAGGTTGGTGATCTACAGGCACAACACAGTGACTGACAGCTCATCTGTGGCTGCACTGCTGAGTTCACACGTCCAGCTGGGGCTGGGGAGGCACTGAAGGGCCAGGCTTTGCATGAAAAAGCTCTGGAGCAGCCAGAGTTGGTGAGGACCTGCACATCCCCAGCACAGGGACACCGCTGGGTGACAGACTGGGCCAAATGACAGCTGGCAATGCAGCTTAAGTGAGAAATGGGACATACAGGTTGCAAATGGGCTTTTAACAGCACGGAGAAGAAGGCACGAAATGTTTTGAAAGAATAAAGAGATAGCAGGGAAGTGTGACTATCCCACAGATCCCACACTGTCGGAGGAGCTGCCAGTGACTGATGTGCCACGTCTGGGCACTATCATGTGAGGGGAAGTACGAACATGTGAGCACACATGACCATCTCCTGATGTGATTTACAAGCAGAGGAGAAAGAAATCACTTACAAGACAATGAGAATTAACACTGAAGGATTCAAGGCCTGTCTCTTTTGGCCCAAACTCCCTGAGCTGCCTGCACAGTGGGTTCCTATTTTCCATCAAACCCATGCAGAGCTCTGCAGAAGAGAAAGTTTCATCCGCATGTGCGTGAGCATGTGTACGCGCGTGTTCTAAGTGTTTTGCATTATGTGAGCTCTGACCTTCAGAGGGGAACAGAAGGAATATTTTCCCCCCCGAGGCTAGAGTTGTCAGTGAAATGTCTGTCTTCCTTAATAATTTCAATCCGGGTGACAGGGGACAGGGCATTTTGCTCTGAACGAACGTACTGTAAAAACTGTCAGATAGAATTTGTCTCAAGAAGCAACATTTCTATCCATTCGGGGTCATAATTACAGGCATCTTATGACCTGTGGAGCAGCACATTTTTCTCAACCGAAAAAAAAAGGACTCCTAAAATAGGTGGTTTGGTCTTCTGCAGAGCTTTGGATTGAACCTAAATGGAATCTAACAAACAGCAGTGATCTGCAGCAGAATGCTTTCTTCGTGTTTGCTGGCTGCTTTCTTAAATCCAGAACAAACTGTGCACTGAAGTGACGTAGCAGAAAAGAGGGATAGAAATTGCCATTCACTGGGCTGGAGTAATGGCCTGTTTCTTCTATATCCTGTCTCCTAACTGCCTGCCTCTCAGAATTTCCTCCACACTGACACTAGCCAGCGTCTTGTTAATGAACTGAATAAGTAACTAAATGGGTGATTAACCAAATGAGCATGACGATAATTTGATTGTGCTTTCCACACTTTTAAAGCACAGGAAATAGTAAGAAAAGAAATAATTCAGTGACCAGCAGGAATTCAAAGAGTACAGAGCTAGAGGAACTGGGGGAAGCTTTGACTAGATGTGGCTGTCAATAAATCCCCCACAGCACTGCAGAAATCTCTGGCTAAATATTTAGATTTCTTGATTTGTGCCTCCACACAGGAGAAAAAAACCTATTCATTGGTTTGAGGCAGCTTTTACTTTTATGGTTTGATTTTATAATTAGCAACAATCATGAAATTGATTGTCCTGCTGTTACGTGCAGTTGTGAGTTATGTCCAACTCAATGCTGGACATAATTTTGGGGTTACCAGCCTGGGTTTGTGTAGCAGAGCCTGCAGTGCCTGCTGCTTTCCCACCTCACTGAGGTCTGAGTGACAAATCAGACTGGGAGAGGGAACTCAAAGTTACCACAGTGGGGAGATGGTCTGCACTGCTGGGGAGAGACAAAAGCAAAAACTGAGAAATAACACCCTGTCCTCAGCCATCCCAGCTGCCCACAGTGGATAATCCTCTTCCCCACCCCAAGCAGACAATGGTGACCATGACAGAAGCACAGGGAAGGAGCATCCAGCCGAGGAGCAGGGCCCCAGCTGGATTCTGGAATGCTCTCACCCTCAAATCAATCCTGACAGAGACACAAACGTTAATCAGCTGTTGGCAGGGCAGGTTACAATCCATTTTCACCTGCACACTCCGATGGATGCCCTGTTCTTGCCATCACAGGTGGAGGGAAAACACTGCAGTGAGCCTGGCAGTGAGGGGCAGAGCAGCTCTGGGAGGCACAGGGATGTCTGTAGGATTCAGAGCCAGGCACTGACATTCCCCAACACTTTTGCCAAGAATGAGGACCCTTGAAAGGAGTTTTGCAAAGAGCATGGTGTCTGCACACTGATGTTAGCCTGGGAAATGTCTGAAGGGAAATGGGGCACCCCAAGGTCAGAACAATCCCTCTGCAATGCTGCTGTGCCCCTCAAAACAAGCACTGAAGGGAGATGCCAACAGCCTGCTCTGCATCCAGGAGAGCCAGGCTCAGGATTTAACAAACATCTCCATCCAGGGAGTGTCTAACACTGTCAAAATAAACATGTGAAAGAGATTCTGTAGCTTTGCTCACTAAAAATTCAGCAAAAGTTGCTCTCCAGGCATTTTGATGGGAAGGACAGAGCCAGACTTGGCACCAGGATTGCCACGGGCTGGGCATGGGATGAACAAGGCAAGGCTTGTCCCTGCCCATCCCTGAGGGGAATCTGTTAAAAGACACCACGTTTAGGCCTATGGAGAGTCAGTTCCAGGAGCTCTGTGGAGCCCAGACAGGAGATTAGGAGCAAAGCCCCGTGTAAGCCTTGCAGGGTTCACGTTGGGGTTGGTGATCCGAACCACACGCTCCAGCAGCTGCAGAGAAGCTCAGTGAATCAAGACATTTCTATTCCCATCCTCTCCGTTACCCTGCCCTGTGATCTCCTAAATCACTTCTCCTCTCTGCACCTTCATTTCCTGCACCTGAAACAGCAGGAACACATGGATTCTCTTCTTTGGCAAGCAGGAGCTCCTGCAGGAAACTTCATCCAGGCATTCCAGTAACTGTAACATCATCTTTACTAACATCACATTGAGAGACTGCTCAAGCACTGCTCAAACAATCCCCGGAATGACAAGTCCCTCCTATCCCACCATGCTGGGTCACACCACAGCCCCACATTGGTCATTGGAGATGGAGACAGAGCAGAAAGCTGAGCCCAGATCCCTCAGGACAGCGTTTCCCAGCCCGAGGCAGCAGCAGTGCACCCAGGAGGGCTCAGCATGGCCCTTCTGAAAGGAGAACAGGATATTGGGATCACCAGATTGGAAGGCAGAGGGAGGGCTGGGATTATCCCTTTGGCTGTGGGGAACCAATTTCAATGATTTTGGGGGTTTTTGGACACCATTCATCCCCCTGTGCTGGCACTGCTGGGCTGCACATTGGATCCTGGGGCAATTCTTCACTGCAAGAGAGACATTGAGGGGCTGGAGTGTGTCCAGAGAAGGGAACAGAGCTGGGGAAGGGTCTGGAGCACCAGGAATGGCTGAGGGAGCTGAGGGGAGCTTTCTCAGCCTGGAAAAATGGAGGCCCAGGTGGGACCTTCTGGCTCTCCATGACTCCCTGATGGACAGGTGGGTGAGGTGGGGCCATCTCTCCTACTGTGAGAAGAGTGAGCTCAAGTGAAGGACAAGAGGAATTGGCCTCAAGCTGAGACAGAGGAGATTCACATCAGATATTGAAAAAAATGTTCAGTGTTTGCATGGTGAGACATTGGAACAGGCTGCCTGGAGAGGTGGTGGAGTCACTGTCCCTGGAGGTGTCCAAAAGCTGGGTGATGTGGCTCCAGAAGCAGCGCTGGTTGAGGGGCTGAGTGATCTTAAATCCAACCTTGATGATTCTGGGAAAATTTTATACATGTATTCAGAACCTAGGGACATGGTTTAGTGGAGGGCATGGTGGTGGCACTGGGCTGACCTTGAAGGTCTTTCCAACCTCAGTGTCTCATTCAGTCACCCTGTGTCTCTGGGATCTTTTCCACCTTTAACCATCCTGTGATTCCAAAGGCATGGCACTCAACCCCCTCAGATTCGAGGCCACCCTGTCCTTTTATTCCAAAAGGATGGAATCCAACCCGCTCAGATTCGAGGCCACCCCATCCTTCTCCACATTTAACCACCCCATGATTCCAAAGGGATGGAACTCGACCCTCTCAGATTTGAGGCCACCCCCTCCTTTTCTACTTTTAACCACCCCATGATTCCAAAGGGATGGAACCCAATCCTCTCAGATTTGAGGCCACCCCGTCCTTTTATTCCAAAGGGATGGAACCCAATCCTCTCAGATTCAAGGCCACCCCGTCCTTTTCCACCTTTAACCACTCCATTATTCCAAATGGAGGGAACTCGATCCCCTCAAATTCGAGGCCACCCCATTCTTTTCCACTTTTAACCACCCGCTATTCCAAAGCAATGAAACTCTTTCCCCTCACACTCCCACCCCCCGCCCCGAGTCCGGCCCGAGTCCCCTCAGGGGTCCCCGGCCCCGCGCGCGCGGGCGGCTCTCGCGAGCGGTGACGCCATCGGCGCGCGCGGGCGCGCAGGCGCGGCGGGGCGGGCCGGGCCGCGCTGTGTCACCGCGGCCATGGAGTACCTGATCGGCATCCAGGGCCCCGACTACGTCCTGGTGGCCGCGGACACCGTGGCGGCCACCAGCATCATCCAGATGAAGCACGGTGAGACCCTGGGAGGCGCCGGGGCCCTGTGCTGAGCCCTGGGCGGGCAGGGTGTCGCAGGGCCCCGCGGTGTGCGCGGTGGGGAGCGGCGGGCCCGGCGCTCGGGCTGAGGGGAGGCTGCTCCCGGGGAGGTTTCTGGGTTTGAGCTCTGCCGGGCCCTTCAGGGAGGTATAGTGGCTGTAGGAGCCAAAGTTGGGCTTAAATCGGGGGACTTTACCCGCTTGCTCCGGGTAAAGTCCCCGGTCGTGACCGAGTGTGACCCCTCTGTGTTGGGTTGTCAGCTTAATTTACCTGTTCAGGTCAGCGTGGGCTTGTGATCCCCAACCTCGCTTTGCACAGCGGTGTAAAAGGGTTAATAACGATGTGTAACAGGAGGTGCTCACTTGTGCCTAATTCACTGCTAAAACGTAATTAATGGGAGAAAAGGGATTATGGGGACTAAAAGTATCAGTGAAATTCACAGCACAGGGAGCAGGAGCCAGACTGAAACATGGCTTTGGTTTCTTTGTATGGTAAAACATCTAGGGCGTCACCAAGTCTCTGGAATTGTCTAAAATATTTTTTTTTCTTGCTAGACTGAAGCTTGTTCTATTCTAAAGACTGCTTTAGTAGTTCTTTTAAAAAAATTATAGAATAGAAAATTGCTAGATCCATACAAATGAATATAAATAAATTTATATAAAAATGTCATAGCACTGCTTTTACCTCAGATGTTTCACTCCAAGTCTGTGATAGTCAGTTGGAGCAGTGTTAGAGGCCCTTCTGAAAGCTGGTGGTATATACAAAATAAAAATTTTATCATTTAAAATAATATTTTCTAAGTTAATATTGGTTCTACATAGGTTTGTTCACAAGCTACTATTTATTTGTAAATCACTTTCAGTTTTCTAGGTGACCTAATTGCCCCTTCCAGTACCTGAAGGGAACCTGCAGGAAAGATGAAGAGAGATAGTTTACAAAGGCCTGGAATGACAGGACAGAGGGAAAGGCTTCCCACTGCCAGAGGGCAGGGCTGGATGGGATATTGGGAAGGAATTATTCCCTGGCACAGGTGCCCAGAGCAGCTGTGGCTGCCATGGATCCCTGGAAATGCCCAAGGCCAGGCTGGACAGGGCTTGGAGCAGCCTGGGACAATGAAAAGTGTCCCTGCCCACATTAGGGGACGGGTTTTGAGCTCCTTTCCAGCCCAAACCAATCTGGGATTGCAGGGCTGGGCAGTGTCAGGGCTTTCCCTGAGCTCCAGACAGCAGCTCCAGTGCTGTGGTGAGTTTTGACATCATTTTAGAGGATTGTGACACTCAGTGCCTGCCTTGCAGCAGGGATTGTTCAGCACCATTTAGGGAGCTGGAAGCTCAGAGGTGGAGGCTTGGTGTTTGTGCAAGCCCTCAGTGGAAAAAAGGGATTTTCCCTTCAATCCAGCAGCTCCTCAGTGTCTGTCTGGGATATCCAAGTGCCAGATACCTGCTCTGGTGAGAGGAGACTCTGTGAGCACAGGATTGGCTTCAGCACTGTCATTGCAACAGCTTGGATCCCCTTAACACAAACTTCAAACTGTCCTAAACTGCAGACTGAAAATATGGCTAAACTATGACTAAAAATATGGATTACTGTTCCTTAATTTCCTGCTTCATTATGATTTCTAATCATTACTTTAATTCTCATTCTCTTTGGTTTGGTTTTTTTCTCAAAAATGACAAGCAAAATAAATGTTTCTGGAAAAGCTTCATTCATGTAAACTTCCGGTTTTTGGGACTGCTGGATATAAGTAAAAGGGCATCATTTGACATGGAATTTGTTTCTGGGTTTCCTAAGATTGTTTTGCTCAATGTGTTGGTATTTCAGCTTTATATTAAATTATTTGCTTCTGTTGCAGAATATTTGAATAAAGTTAAATAGTCACTGAGCAGAATTCTTACTCCTGATCCCACGAAGTAAAACCTTATGCTTTGAACACAATATTCTGTGTGAAGCTTTTTTCTTTCCTACCTTGCTTCTAAAATAGGAAATACTATAGATTTTTGGAATGCCTCCCTTCCTGAAGGGCTTTGTTTCTCTTCAACAACTCTTGTGTTCTGTGTCTGTGTGAGACACCAAATGTCAGTCTGTGCTCAGAAAAGCTTTTTACTGGTGCTCCAGGTCATGATGCATTTATCCAAATCTGTTTCTTGCTTCTGTAAAGTCTCAGGTTATTGGCAAAATAATTTATTCTTCCTTGTGACCATGGCACTCAACGTTATTTTTCTTTGCCTAGATCATGACAAAATGTTTAAGATGAGTGAAAAGATCTTGCTGCTGTGTGTGGGGGAGCCTGGAGACACGGTGCAGTTTGCAGAATACATCCAGAAAAATGTTCAGCTCTACAAAATGAGAAATGGTGAGTGAAGCAGGACAGGCCCTGGGGGTGGTAGCAGAGCTAAGGGTGGTTCCCAGGTGAATGTTGGTGGAAAGTGCTGTTCTCAGACCCTCTGTGAAGATTCCTACATTTTTAGTGTCCAGCAAAGGTGATAATTCAGGCAGGATGCAGAGATAGAGTCTGGATCCAAATCCTGGAGAACTTCTTTGCAATATAAATGACACAAATATTTTACTGACAGACTTATTCTCTTAATACATCCATTGCATGTTAACTGTCACCAGTTCTTCTGATATATTGGACAAAAAAGTCAAGCTACATGTCCTTAATATTTTAATTTTTTGAAGTCATTTATTTCTATGGTCCATAGAGATATGAAATACCCAGAGTCTGAGGGCTTGTAGCTTTCAGAATAAACCAGAATTAGACAAAAGGCTCTATTTTGTCACTACATTTTGTCATTTCAGAGAAGGCATGGGAAGGTGGGAGGTGAAACATGAATGATTTGGGCTGTTACCAAATAAATATTTGTCACATTTCTCCTCCAGGTTATGAATTGTCTCCCACTGCAGCTGCAAACTTCACCCGGCGAAACCTCGCGGACTATCTGCGGAGTCGGGTGAGTAAAGCTGAGAGGGTTTGGCACAGGGAGCATTTCCATCCTCAAATAATGGAGTCTGAAAAAGGTGGGAGCTGCTGTTTTTAGTGATGAATTTGGAACTGGCTGCTCAGGGATTTAGTGGAGTCAAGGAACATCCAGTGCTCTGGTCTGGGTAACAAGGGGTTGATGGGTCACAGGTTGGACTTGATCTTGAAGATCTTCTCCAACATCACTGATTCTGTGAGTTCACATTGCTGAAATAATGTCTTAGTAAAATAGAACTTGATTTGCTTATTTGAAAAACTTATCACATCACTTATCAATCACTGATACAGCCATAAACTTAAAATTCCAGCCTTGGGCCCAGTAAACACTTTGTCACACACTGCAGACGTGAAGTGAGTTAAACTTCCTGAACATCGAGATAAGATTGTGGGTTTCATGCAAATGCTCCAAATCCGTTTAATCTTCTTGGAAAATGATTTCATAGAGCAAAGCTGTTTGATGTACTTAGGAAAACAAGTGCCTTTTGTAAACAGCAGCATGAGGCTTTTTGGTAAATACCACATCCAAGTTGGGGTTGTGTTTTCAAGTTACTGAACTGCAATTAGTGATGTTTCCCAGGGTGCCTTTTTTCAAAGTATGAAAAGCTGCTGTGAGGGGGCAAATAAACCTTTAATGATCTAAGGTTAGGAAACATTTCATTGAGAAGAATGTAATGTGCTACATGAAAGAAAACAGGAAGAAAGAGGATGTTGAGAATGAAGTTGTTCAGCTCTGTCAAGGATAGAGTGTGGGTTAAACTGTGTTGCTGTTTTAAGAGTGCACTGCTCAGGCCTGAAATCAGGTTTTACAGTAGGAAATAAAGGCCAGTATTAACCTCAGAGCTGTATTGTTAAGAATTACATGTCTTGAGTGAGAGTTCTTCCAGAACTCATGCACAGGAACAGCCAGAGATTATTGTTCTGATTTCTGACACGGATCACAGCTGCAGGTAGGAATTTTTCCTTGTGAGTCCCTTCCAACTCAAGATATTCTGTGATTCCACACTGCTCTTCTGGTTTAAATGGCTTAATCCAGCTGCAGGCTGGCAGGTGATGGTTGGCAGTGAAGGTGTTTGTGTTGAGGTGTGGTTTGGGAGGTCTGGGTGTGTTCTGTGCATTCCTGTGCAGTTCTCGAGGCTGATGTGAAGCAGTGAGCCTGGCTGATGGCTCATCTCAGGGCCATGACCTGCACAGATAAGTCTGACCCCTCTTTCAGCAGAGGCAGCCATTTCTTACATATGATTTAAAGTATTTTTAACAGGCTTTTTGATAAACCTGCCCATCAGGAGGCAGCACTGATGAGGCACCTTTGTCTTCCTCTGCACCACATCCCTTGGGGGCTGATCCTCCCTGTGGCTCCACTCCCTGCTGAGCCCACTCCTGCCTTCCAGCTCACCTTCTGCAGGAGGCAGCAGCGTGGGGAGGACACTGGCAGAGGCAGATGTGTTTATTTACCAGAGACAAAAACGCTGCTCTGGTGCAGATGGCAACGCCCCAGGGCACACAGCGCTCTCTGACACTGCTGTCACACTACACTGATCTCCACATTGCAGGCAGAAGCTTTTTCCTCTAACTTAGCACTTCATGGTTTGTTTGTGGCATTTAGAATTTTACAATACAAGCCTTGCCATCAGAGTTGTTTTTTTTTTTTCCTGTGATTTTTGTTACATTTTCATCATAATATACCAGAAGGATTAACGCTGGTGCTTGAAACTGCATAAGGGATTCCTGGAGGCTACTAAGGTAATCATGTGGATCATGAAAATGAAAATTAAAAGGTAAAACATGCCAGTGCCTCCTGTTAGGAGTGAGAAGTAAAAAGTTTGGTGGGGAAAAGTTTGGTACAAAAATGTTTGGCACATTGATCTCACTGCTGAGGGGGGGAGTAGGAAGAAAAGCCCCCCTGCCCTCCAAAGGTGATGAAGTTCAGTCTCTGACTGTGATGCTGTTTAATTATAGGTGACAGGGCCTGGCTGGATTCCAAAGGCAGCTCTCAGCTCCTCTCCCCATGTCCACACTTGGCAGGAGGTTTCCTTGCTCCCACCTTTCCCCCTCGCTGTGACTTTGGCTTCCGCCAGATGTCACAGGGCTGTGTCACCACCGAGCTGGGCCTGGGCTGCTTGGCACAACTGTGCTCTGCAGCTGTAAACCCTGAACAATTTCACACATCTCCTAATTGCTGTCGTTATTTTAAATCAAACAGCACCAAGTGCAAAACTACTTGGGATGAGAAATGGTGCTTCTGTAGGAAGGGAAGTTTGGGGTCAAAATAATGTCCTGGAGTGTTAGTCAGCACTCATTTGATGGCCCTTTAACCACACCAGTCTTGTAAAGAGTTGAGAATTGTTGGCATGGACCAAATTACAAAAGTCAAGGAAGGAATGGACAAAAAGATTGGGATGTACAAGAAATTCTGGTCCCAGCATGGAGGTGTTACACTGCAAATTTCATTTATAATCATGGAAGTAGTAAATAGATTATATATATTTGCTAATGTTGAAATCCTTTCTAGACTAATAAAGCATGAGAGATAATTATTTACATTTGAGTTTTAAGAAGTCTCAGAGACCATTAGCAGGAGAACTTAAAACTGAAAATCAGTTTACAGATGGGTTTAAGTCTGTATAACACCATTTATTTATGGTTGAGTATCTCGCATATGCCAATGTTGGTAATTCCAAGTCACACAATAATTTGAGTGATCTTGTGTCATGGCTCTTAAATATCAACTTGTGTGATGTTTCAGAATAAATAAATGATGAAATACAGCCTAATTAAACCAATACAGCTGCATGGTAACTTCTTTCCAAATATTCTTGGATGCTTTGAAGATTAAATCACACAATTTAAAGTGATGTTTTATATATAACTGTAGCCTGCTTTATTCTTTCATACTGTCTGAAAGTAAAAATATAGTGGCATGTGATTTTTTTTTTGTTTGTGTGGAAATTTACTGTATTGAGTATCAAAATGAACTTTTCCTATGATGCAGTTAATGTTTTGGCTTTAGGGTGAAATTTTGTTTGCTTTTTTAATCTGGTAGTTGCATCATCATTTTTTTTTCTTATTTTGTTGCTTTGTTGATCCAGGTTTTCCAGCAGTTTGGAGATATCCTGTTAGTACAATTAATTTAATAAGAAACATTGTGTAGATATGGAAATACTGGAAGTATATAAAAGCTGCTTTTAAAAATACATACAATGCCCAAATTTTTTTCTGATCCTGTGTTTAAAAATAATCCAGTGCACGTGTGTTTCATGGTTTTACAAAGTACAGATCTTGGAAGGAGATGTAGGAGAAGAAGAGATGTCTGATTTATTCATGATGGTGGAACACTAAACCCAGAACATGGAGTAAACAGCCAAATATTAAAGATTAAACTTGGTACATGCAATAAAAAGCAAATTGCCAGTGAACAGGACACTGTGTGTAACTCACTGTGTGAGAGCTTTCATACGTGCTCACTGGGAGGGGGAGTGGGAGAGAGCACAGAGCAGGTTAAATGAACAAAGAGTTCTCAGAAACTGCAAAATGTTCACGTTGTGCTCACGTGTCAGCAGTAAAAATCCACAATTTTTATGTTAAGTGAAAGAATCTGGCGTGAAAACTGCATTCAAGTTTTTTAAAGTTTGAGTATGTTGTGAAAGCTGTAAAAAACCCCCATACACACTGGTTTGTAAGAGAATAAGAGTTCTATGTTTTTATTTGCTTGTGCACTCCATGTTACCAGAAAACCTGATCACTTTTAGCTCGAGACTGTGCTGCAGACAGGATTGATGGAGCATTTTATGATAAGGAATTGGCTGATCAGCTCTGCTGCTGTTCCCTGGTGCACGGGAAATCAGGATTCAGAGATTTGCTGTGAGTGCCCTAACAAAACCATCATTTCTCTTTCAGACCCCTTACCACGTGAACCTTCTCCTGGCTGGCTATGATGACCACGAGGGCCCTGCCCTGTACTACATGGATTACCTGGCAGCTCTGGCCAAGGCTCCTTTTGCAGCACATGGATATGGAGCATTCCTCACCCTCAGCATCCTTGACCGCTATTACAAGCCAGGTGAGTGGAGCCACTGGACAGGAAAATTCTCCTGCTTCAGTTTAGCACTTGAGTTTATTAACCAGTGAGAGTGACATTTGTTGAATCAGATGGCATTGCTGTGGTGCAACAGATTGGAACTTGACTTTTTCTTAAATAAATGGAGCTCGAAAGGTTGCCTTTGGTTTTGCTAGCATGGGAACAGAAAACTAGTCAACTCCTTAATTTTTTTTTCCTGTTTGCAGCATATCAGACTGGGAGTAAAGGACATTTCAGTTATTCTGAAATATGATTAGACTTTCCTGGACCATTGGCAGCTGGTAGTCTGCTTTTAATAAATAACAGTTTGACAGCTCTATCTTCTTGCTTGTCTGTTGGCTCTGACATGTACATTTTCCCAGAGTATCAATATTCAGAGGTCAGTCCCAGATGCTATTGCTCCATATCTTGGATTGGCTCTGTGTGTGATAAATTAAAAACATTCAAATGAAAAGATGTTCCTAGCAAGATCATCTCTAGCTCTCTGAAGTGGTGGTGATGAATCACAGAATATGGAAAGGTTTGGGTTGGAAGGAACCTGAAAGCTCATCTCATTTCACCTCCTGCCATGGGCAGGGACACCTTCCACCATCCCAGGGTGCTCCAAGCCCTGGCCAGCCTGGCCATGGACACTTCCAGGGCTGGGGCAGCCACAGCTTCTGTGGACAACAGAGAGGTTTTGGTATTCACAGTTCTGTGCACTTGGCAGCTGCTCATCATAACTCTTGCACATGTTTGTACCTGTCTAAACTTTCAGTTCTAGCATCATAATCCAGTGCCAAGAAAGATACGTGGCCCCATCCCCACTGTGCAGATAAGGAAATGTGCAAAGCACAGAATATTGTTAATCTGACATCTTTGGCTTTAGCTACAAACTATTTGACTCCTGTGTGCAAAGCTGAGTTTAAGTTATTATCTCTGCTCTGAGATTAGAAATCCTTTCATCTACCTCCTTCAAGAAATGTAGCTATAAACTGATCATTTTCATTTAACTTGCCTGAGCAGTGGATGCAGGTCTGGAACAAAGCCTAGAAAGAAGTTTTAGACCCACCAACCCTGTTTGTTTTCTAGCCATGTCCCTCAACATTCTATTGTTCCATTTTCACCATTCCTTGTGGAACAGAGGAAAATAATGAACTTCATTGTCATGGCTTGTCACCCCTATAGAGTGCTGGATTTTATCCTGAATTGTGAGAATTGCAGGAGCATCCCACACGTGCCTTGTCCTTTATTGAGCTCATACCCAGCAGGAACATCCACTAAACCCATCTCCACCTCCTGCCCTGGACTGGGGCAGCTGGAGCTGATTTAGAGCTGCAATAAACTGCAGGAGAGGGAGGTGGCTGTGCTGCTGTGAGCCAGGCCCTGGCCATGGGAGGCAGAATTCCGTCATGCTTCCCATTCCCTGTAACAAATCGATTCTCAATGGCTTGTTGGGGCGTGAGCACCGCGGTGCAGAGCGTCCTCAGGACATCTGGAAAGTGTTTGCTGTGAGCTGGGAAGGAGAGGTTTTGGTGCTCAGCTGAAAAGTTGTTTAAATTTAATAAAAGTTTCTGTGGAGAGAGATGGCCTCTAATGAAATCAATCTGTGGATGTTTTCCCTTTCAGGTATCACACGTGAGGAAGCTGTGGAGCTCTTAAAAAAATGTCTACAGGAGGTGAGTGGCTGAACTCAGGCCCTGATGCTCCTGAGAAAGGAATGTTTGTTTGCATTCATTCCTGATACTTTCCTGTTCCTCTTGCTGCATTTCTTGCTGCCTTTGCCAGAAGTGTAATAAAGGCACTGGCCAGATGTGGAATAGCTACTGAGGAAAAGGATTTACAGGCAGTTGCATTGCCTTTGCATGGTTCATGTCCTCCAGAACCTAAACTTGAGCTTTTTGCGTGCTTAGCATAATATTGATCCAGACTTTTCCCTCTTATGTTTCTTCTGAATGTATTGCAGCATGCTTGTCACTTGTGTTACACTTAAGAACTCTTAGAAGCACATACTAATTCTTTTCCAGCTTGTGAAGTGATACCTGAGGTAAAGCCTTGACCTTAAAGTTCATGACCAGTTTTAGTGTCAACATTAGACTCCAGACATTTCAGACACCAAGGCTTTTATAGTAGGAAAATAGTCTTTATCCTTGTCTTTAAGAGATTGATTTGAATATAACATCAAGAAGTGCTCCAAAGAGGTCCTGTTTGAAGTATCTTTGTGTCCAAAATTTTAGGCCACTTTAGTTTTCCTGCTTAAATGTCTTCCTTGTTAACAGGCCTGGCTATTTGACATCTCTACCCAAGGTTTGTCTAATAGGAACCATCTTACAACAAACTCCCACTAATTCACTCCTGAGCAGTGAAAAAACCCACTCTAGTTCCTAATATTTCAGGTCACTAAAACCAGGATAGAAATTTAAAGTATACTTTTCTCTTTGGTATAAGCTTTGAGTGAATCTCATTTCTTCTTTTTGTCTTTGCTGAGCAGCTCCAGAAACGCTTCATCCTCAACCTGACCTCCTTCAACGCCCGGTTCATTGACAAGGAGGGCATCCACGAAGTGGACAATATACCCCTTGCCAAAGTGGAGTCCTAACCCCCAAGATCTTTCTTCAACAATCTTGTTTTGTTCTCTCTTGGTTTGTTTTTTTTTTCTATTCATTTGAAGTACACGAGTAATGTACTGCAGTGGGAGCTCAAATAAAGCCTGACATTTATATAGCCAGTTTTATCTTTTTATTCCACTGATCCTTCCTGAGAGGATTTGAGTGAATTGTTCCACAGTGAAAGTGAAACTTGATTTACAGTTCATGGGGGCACATTCAGGTTATTTATCTTTCCTCTTCTGAGATTTTACTGCTCTCCAAATTTCTTATTTGTGGGGAAATTGTGTTTTCTAGATGGCATTGTGCTGTCATCAGTAAAGCTCATCAAACCCCAGGCAAGTGGTCCATGCCAAACATGCAGCATCTGCATTATTTTTTCAAAGATGTTACCACTCTTTGCTGTATAAATTATTAATCAGGTTTTCAGAGACCTAATTTGCTTTTGATAGAGTTTTTTTTTCACTTGAATTAGATTGATACAAAGGTTTCCAAGTAGAATGGATTTTGAAATGCACTTTTAACTCACCTGGCAGTGGTTCTGTTACTGGGAAAGAACATTCTGCTGGCACAGTGGGTTCATAACTACATTAAATAGAATTTAAGTAGTATTTTAAATAGAAACTAATATATCAGTTGTGTGATGTTTCTTAATTGATGTCTGTACATTTAGAAGTACATGAAAGCAGTTCAGTGAGAAATTAGACTGCAGCACTCCTCATAAATCTTTGAATTACTCTCAGCTAGCTAGAGCTTTGTTTCCTTGAGAATAATCCCTGATGATCCATCTAGGCTAAAGATGCTGCTTCCCTACAAAACCCCCATTCATGGGACAGCCTCAGATAATCATCATGTGGCTGATACTTGTGGTCTGCCCAGAAGTGATTTTTGTGAGAGCAGTTTTTTTGGTGTGACTCCTTCCCTACTGGAATTGGCATTAAAATTGCTCTGGGTGCTTATTTTATGTTGGAATAAGCTCAGAAAAAGAATCTTGGAAGTAGGGTAGATGTGTACAGGATAGTGTGCAGAGTGATAGTTGTGTGTTGTGGCACAAGTTCTCAGCTGGAGAAGGTGAGTGACAGACTTTAATGTTAATTTGTTTAAGCTTTTTGGTCTTACCTCAGTGGTCTGTTTGAGAAGCTTCGTTTCTTCCCAAAAAATGTTGTCAGTCTTAAAGTATTCCTGTCTTCTGGAATGGATGAGACTGAGACTTGCTTAATGTCACAGAAGAAATTTGCAGCTCCAGTGCCTTAACTCACCCTTCCTCTTACTTAAATCTAATTCTTCCCTGGAGTCCCATCAGGCTTTGTAGTTTAATTCTTCCCAGAATGAGTTTAATTACAGCTGGGTTTGCTGTAATGCCTGCAATGGCTTTTATTTAAGGCCAATGGCACAGAACTCTAAAACATTTTGCTACAACTCACTTTATCTCTTGAAAACCTTTTAAACTTTCACACTCAGCAATCTCCAAACTGATGATTTCCTCTTGGCAGGTCACATTTAACACGAGCGGAGTCGGAGCGCTGTCGTTCCGCCACTGAAATCTCACCCCTTCGTGTTGCATTAATCTACTTGTTTAGCTTAATGCAGCATCTCTAATTTATTTTCCCACTGATGTTGAATGTTTTTGCAGGTTTCTTGTCTCATTTCAAGCTCATCACTGCAGAGGGGCTGAGCTGATGTGATATTTTTGTCACTGCATATCAAAGCAGCGATGCCTCTTCATTGGAGGGATTCATTGTTCAGACACCAAACTGTGGTGTGGAGCTTTTGGGTGATGTGAGCCTGGCAGAGAATCTGCCTGCAGTTTTTATTGGCACCTATTTGCATGCAGGTGATTAATAAACATAAAACAATTATTCTCTGGTTGGATCCAGGTTGCAGTGGAACATATGTTTTGCCCAAGGGCAGGGCCCAGGATCTGAATTCCCCCATGGAAAGGAAGATCCAAGGGGTTGCATCTGAAGCCAATGGAGCAGCAACCTTGAGGAATGAATAAATACAGCCCTTGATTCCAAACCAGGAACAAAAGAACTGGCCCATGATGAGATTGGACTGTAGCCTCTAACAAAGGAGATTTTTTTGAGGACTTTCCAAGAATTCATACTTTTTAAGGAAAAGTGTGATACTTTGCTGTATAATTTACTTTTTAAAATGTGCTGATACTCAAATTCAGAAGCCAGTTTGCATTTTTGACAGTATTACATGGAATCTGTTTGAAAAACCAATATTTAAGTTAATGAAAGAGTAGAAAACTTCTTACCTGCTTCACATTTAGCCCTAAAGCTTCTGAAAACCATATTTAGCCTGGAATCCAGGAATCCCTTTTCAAAAGAATTCACCTCTCCATTTGTATTTGTCATGACAGACCTCTTTCATAAGAAATCTCTGCAATAATTGAGCACTGCAAGGAAATACTGCTTTGTACTAATTTTTGTGGTTCATATTATGAGAAATGAATGTAGCAGTCAAGGTACCTTGTTCCTGGGGCACTGTGGCCACGGTGAGCGGCTCTGCCTGGCCTTGCCTGCTAATTCTGACCATATGTTTCACTCTCAAAGCCTCAGGGCCCAAAGAGTTAACAAGGCCCTTTTTCTCGTGTTAGGTTTCCTGTTTAAGGATGGGCTTTTCCTGGGGAGCAGATCATCACCAGCTCATCTCTCCAGAGCTCGGAGTGAGCTCCAAGATCAGTTTACAGACTCTCTGTGCCTTAGGCCACGTTGGGTTGGGAGTGCTTTGCTGGAAGAGGAATGTGAGCGTAGGTGCAGCGCTCACGGGGCTTTTGCTTGGTGTTCATTACACCTTGCCATGGAAGAAAATCTGTGTTTTGGGCTAGACCTGTGACCAGAAGCATTGGCCCAGAGGAGCCATCAGAGCTCAGCTGCCTTGTGGATTTGGTCTCACAGAAATCTGTAATGGTGCCAAGACAGTTCTGCTGCCTAAAAGTGACTCCAAAAGTGACTCGAAATCCTCCCTGAGTGAAGTGACAGCCAAGCAAGGGACATCAATCAAAAACTGAAAAGCCTGGAAGGTGAAACTGCCTCCCATGCTGCTGTATTCACTTTTGTGGGGACATGCTGAGCCCCCCAGGCTGATTCACCTTCCTTTCCCCAGGATTTCTTCAAGAAATCCATTACCTGTTCTGTTAAACCAGGAGATGCTCCAGCCCTGGGCAGGTGAATGGGCTCAGGCAGGGACTGGGTATCAGTGCAAACCTGAGTGTCCTCAGAAATTAATGAGACTGAATAATAATAATAATAATAATAATAATAATAATAATAATAATAATAATAATAATAATAATAATAATAATAATAATAATATATGCATATATAGAGAGATATATATAGATATATATATATAGAGAGAGACAGAGCGAGATATATATATATAGATATAGAGATATAGATATAGATATAGATATAGATATAGATATAGATATAGATATAAAAATAATTCAACCAAGAGATGCTCCAGCCTTGGGCAGGTGAATGGGCTCAGGCAGGGACTGGGTATCAGTGCAAACCTGAGTGTCAGAAATTCATGAGACTGAATAATAGTAGTAGTAGTAGTAGTAATAATAATAATAATAATAATAATAATAATAATAATAATAATAATAATAATAATAATAATAATAATAATAATAATAATAATAATATAGATATAGATATAGATATAGATATAGATATAGATATATAAATAATTCAACCAAGAGATGCTCCAGCCCTGGGCAGGTGAACGGCCTCAAGCAGGGACTGGGTATCAGTGCAAACCTGAGTGTCCTCAGAAATTCATGAGACTGAATAGTAATAGTAATAATAACTATAATAATAATGATAATGATAATAACAATAATAATAAATAAATAAATAAATAAATAAATTCAACCAATACATGCTCCAGCCCTGGGCAGGTGAATGGGCTCAGGCAGGGACTGGGTATCAGTGCAAACCTGAGTGTCCTCAGAAATTCATGAGACTGCAGCATAATAATAATAATAAAAAATATATGTATATATATAGAGAGATATATATAGATATATATATAGAGAGAGACAGAGATATATATAGAGATATATAGATATAGATATAGATATAGATATAGATATAGATATAGATATAGATATAGATATAAAAATAATTCTACCAAGAGATGCTCCAGCCCTGGGCAGGTGAACGGCCTCAAGCAGGGACTGGGTATCAGTGCAAACCTGAGTGTCACAAATTCATGAGACTGCCTAATAATAATAAAAAATAAATATATTACTTAATAATAATAACAATAACAGCAACAACTAGAAATAAAGAGTGTGTGATCAATCCTACAGCACATTCTCAGCAGTCCCTGAGTTCATCTTCTGCTCATGGTGATCAGGCACTGGCAGAAGCTTTGTCACCAAATGGAGCTGTCACTCCCCAGAGCCACGATGTGGGAGCAGAGGGGAGAGATGAGGCTGAGCTCTCCCAAGGATGTGTTTTCCTCTGCTCCTGTCTCTAGTTTTGACAGTAGGCTCCTCCAAGAGGCATTAGCCCATGCCAGGGCTGACATTCGGGATTATGCTCATAGGATTTGGTTGAGTCCATTTTCCCATCTGAAGCAGGGACAAATATTCTTTTTGTATTAAATAATTTAACATTTAAGGAATAAAAAACCTCTGTTTGCTACCTGTGAATCACTATATTTATATATTTAAGGAAAAATTAATTTATCCTACTTGTAAAAAGTTTATCCTTCAAGCCATTTTTAATTCTTTCAGGGTTTAACCTTACATAGAGTTTCCATGTGTTGTTATCAGCCATCAACAGTAATTTAATGCAGGAAATTTTCACTGATCAAGCTAAACAGACATCAGTTGTTTTAACAGATTAAAAAAAAAAGCAGCAAAATGTAAATGGTGGAATTAAAATATACAACTTGTCTATTTTCCATGCCCTTGACTATGTTGGTTTACATCTGAGTGGCTGAGGACTATGTTAAAAAATAAGTTAGTTGTCTTGAAAATGTAAAGTGACAGTTTAAGTGTTTTGTTTCTGTGCTAATGTGCAATTAGGTCGTTATCCAATAAGCTGATTCATGTAGTTTAACTGGAGACAGCTGTGGGAGGCAGAGAAAAGCCTTGGCTGTTGGGGCATGGGGAGAGGGTGTCTGGAAGGATCTGTTTCACAACTGCCAGGATGGTATTTTCCCCTGTGTAATACAGTAGAGTTAGCAAGATTTATGAAAAATTCAATTCTGTTGATCAGATCTATAGAGAGAAAATCAAAATGAATGCCAGCAAGTGTGGAATAATTTTTGATCTATAAATCAACTCTAAGAGAGCCCTACAAGGTGGGGCCAACTTAATCACTGAATCCTCTGAAGTGATTTCTTGGTTGGGTGTGTTTTGATTTGGTTAAATTACCTTTTGCTTAGGAGAGGTTTCCTTGATGTTGTTAAATATTTCTCGTGTTTATGCACAAACATGAAAATTGTGGATCCCCTCGAGTTAATTTCCATCAGACAAAGGAAACTCTGGGGGGTTTTTTGTGTCAGTATTTTGGGGATTATTGACAATATCCTGCTGCTGTGCCACCAAAACACCCGTGGTGCTTGATCTCCTTTTACCAAATATTGCACTGGGAATGTGGTGATGCCATTGCTGCTCCCAGATTTTGGTTTGTGGGGAGCACCTGAGTGAATCCCCAGCTCTGGATTCAGCAGAGGGCAGTGATCCTGCACGCTGCTGCCTTCTCCCAAACTGGTTTGTCCTCTCCCTGCCTTGCACATCAGCTGGTGGTCACAGAACTCATAGAGAGACAACCACAGCCTTGCCCAGCACTGGCAGGTGGACATACAGGGTTGTTTCTTCCTTTAAGACACTTATTTTATTTTTCAACAATTTTATTTTTCACAAGTGTTGGGCAATTGTGCCATGAAACAGATAATTATCCATATTTTCACAAAGGAAGATAGCCAGTGATTCACCAAAAACCCAAAAGAGCAGCTGGAATCCATCCTGTCCTGGTTAATCCAAGCACTGACAAGCAGGGATGTGAAGTTAAAGTAAATGAAGTAAATCTTTAGGGTTTTTAGGATATTACAATTGTCCCTTGCTGAGCTGCTCTGGACATTCACTGCTGTGTGCACACACTGAGGATGCTCACAGGATTTTATCAGCAGCTGTGCCAGGGAGGGAAAAGCTCCTCCACCACATGGTGCTGTTTCCAAAAGACTTTCTGTGATCCCACAGCAAAATTTGCTGAAGAAAAAAAATCGGGAAAAGTCTGCAAAGGCTGTTTTGGATTGTGGGTTATCACAAACCATTCATTTGCTCCCTCCCAACAAGCCTGCAGTGTGCTGAGGCTGTGGCTCACGGGTGGCATTATGGGCCTGGCTGGAGCAGAAAATGCACTTGTCTGTGTAATTAAAATGTCCCCAGTTGGATTATATGGGAATCAGAAACTTTCAACTACATAGCCAGACTCTGACATGGGAATTAGGAAAACATTTCCAAAGCTGTCGGCTCATTTGGTGGTTTTCCTTTTTTTTTTTTGGACAGCAGTTCCTTGTATCTTTGAAACTTTTGTTACTGGGCAAGGCTGAGTTTGGGATATGAAAGGATTTCCAGGGTTTACTTATTCCTTATTTTCTCTGATTTAAAATTATACAGTTCAAACCTGGTTTTCTTCTTTTTAAACTTACATAGTTCTTAGTGAGCACCTTAAAGAAGAAAATAATTAAAACAAGGTTTTAATTTAATTTGTCTTGCAATGTTCACTCAAAACACATGAGAAACCTGCCCAGAGCATCACTCTGGGGGCACATCTGATATTCCAAGGTTTTTGTGTGGTTTTTGCCTCAGGATTGATGCCTGTGCTGAGATAACCAGGGGAAGGCTGCTTGTGTGAGCTCCATGTTCACATAAACCAGAAAGAATTTGAGGTTGACCCCTCCTGATGTGTTTAGGAGCTGTGAAGCCACAGAGTCACAGTCTTGGTTTTGGTTTCCATGTTGGCTCCAACATTTACAGGCTACTAAAGCAAAAGGTTCTTTATGTTCAAAAGCTGTGAAAAAGCTTATTAACACATGGAATTAATAGAAAACATTTTTTGCCCCAAGCTGAGCTGAACGGAGCTGTTTTTCCTCACAGGATTTGCTGGATTACTCCTTGGCTCAGCAGGTTCAAAGGCATGGACAACTTTTTCTAGGAATACTTTAAAACAAGAATGTTCCTTAATTTTTTTAGCATTCCATCTAAATTTTCTGCTTTGCCAGGTAGAGACTTTAGTATTCTCTAAGTGCTCTATATACTAAATATTGTCAAACATGATCCAAAGGATTTCCCATCTCTTGGACATTCCTCACTTTGCTGAGGAGAGCTGAATGCTTTAGTCTGTTTGAAACCTTCTCTTTTTCCCATCCTGGGATGGGCTGTGGGTGTCCTGTGCCTGTTTTGGCTCTGGAGAAGTTTTTTTGGAGAAGTTTTGTACCAAACCCCATCTTCCTCACAAAGAGAACCTGCACAGGGCTGTGTGTGCTACAGGACTGGTCTCATCTCTCTTGGTGATTACTGTGTGCTCCTGGAGAATCCCTGTGATGACCAAATTAGCAGGAAACTCCAAAAGCCATAATCTGTAATATATAATATATAATATACAATGTGCTGCTGCCATATGACAGGGCTGGGAGAGGAAATGAAATGAAAATGGGTCAGGAGTGGGAGGCCTGGGCTGAAATAATTCCCTGTGGTGCCAGGGTCCATTTAAGAGGCAAAACAGCAGCACATTACCAAGAGGGTGTAAGAAAGGTTGTTTTCATGGTCCAAACTGAGCAAACTGGCCTTTCCACCAGCCTCCTCCTCCTCCTCCTCAGCAGTGCCTTCATCCTGTGTCCTGCCTGTGCTGGAAAGCTTTTGCAGGGAGTGAAGCAGAACAGAGATGCTTAAAGGAGAGAGATTTTTGTCATTGGAAATAAAATTATAAACGTACAGATTATATCTTTGAAACAGAGTGTTGAAATGAATATTGGAGTTTTTTTGTAATGATGGTTGATTTATCTGTGTTTGAATTTCAACAATTTCCTAAACTCCTCAGGTCCCTTCAGCTCTTTATGTCACATCTGTCCTCAGAGAGGTGCAGGTAACTGTTTCCTTTGTAAATTTACCTGCTGAAATAGAAATTTGCAGGGAAGGTGTTTCAGCACAAGGTCTAATACAATGAGGATTTGATGTTTGATGGCACAACAAGGTACTGTGGGAACATAAATTTCTCTGTTCTGTGAGATAATAAATAGAAGCACAGAGAACACGTGGAATTTTGGGCCAGAGGAGGACGATGGACCAGTTGTTTTTTGTTGGGTACAAGTTGTTAGGTAACACCAAGAAAATGCTGCCTTTTAGTGAATTTAAGGCTCTAAACAGTGGAAAAACTCAAGAAGGATTTAAGGCAACTTCTGCACAGCAAAACCATTGTCAGGTGAGAAGCTGCAGCATCCAGACACATCTTGAGGTGCTGCAGAACTTCTTGGCTTGGAGCAATAAATTGATCTTTCTCTGAACTCATTTCAAACCCCAAAAAAACCTGAGTTTTCTCCATTTAATTTTTTTTTTTTTTTTTGCTATAACTTTTGCTACTAGAACAAAGCTATCCTGATGAGAAATCCTTCTGTATCTCAGGGATTTTAGCCTTTTCTATGCTGAAAATAATCATAATTTGATTCTCATCTGAAGGTGTCAGGATAAAAACATACAAAGGAACCATCCAGAACTTTACTGCCATAATTCTTCCTGCCTTGGAAAAGTTCTGGGATGCTTCAGCACCACAATCATGGGGACAAAACCTGGGTGGATGTTCAATGTCTGGAATTATTATTGCTATTTATGGTATCCTATGGAAATGCTCAGGTGGACACAATGGGAATTATTTTTCATATAAAGGAGATGAGGTGGATGACCAAAGTGATAACTTGTGGCTCAGCATGGCCACGTTCTGGGTGATGGCTGGGTCAGATTCTGAGCCAGCTCTGCTTGGGTAATGAAGGCTCCACATCCTAGAGCAAGGACTACACCAATAATCTCAGGAGCATTGTGTCACCCTCACAAATCACATTTATTTCACTGTCTGACTTAAAAACATTTCCAGTGTTGGTGTTTGATTCCAGTGTTAGTGTTTTGGTCTACGCCAATAATCTCAGGAGCATCGTGTCACCCTCACAAATCACATTTATTTCACTGCCTGGCTTGCAAACATTTCCAGTGTTGGTGTTTTGATTCAGCTGCACCACCAGGAAAAGCTTCCCTTGCTCACAGGCTGTGTGGCTCCTGGATTCTGAATTTAATGGGCTCTCCTATAGGAAGGAATGCATTAACTACAGGTCAGCAAACTCTGGTTATTGGGTTGTTTCACACCAAGAGCTGTTATTACCCTGTTGCTTTTAAGGTGCCTGTTTAAAGGTAATTATTTAGTCTGTCCAAAGCTGTGTGGAATTCCAGCACAGCCTCTGCTCCCTGCTGTTAATGATGCAGCACAGTCACAGCTCCATGTTCCCCTTGGTTTGCCCTTGGGACAGCTGACTCTGAGGGATTGGAGAGTTTCTCTCTTTTTCTTTTTCACTTGTCAAGGATTGCTATGTGGTTTCCCTGGATTTGTCATTCATTCAAAATTAATTCAAAAAAGATTTTTTTGTTGTTGTTTCATTCCCCTTTAGAATTGAAATTCCAGTGTATGCTGTAACAAGCACAGAAACCCCGAGCCTGGGTCTATTTTTACTCTTTGACACAATCCTATGTATTTTCCCACGATGAGATTTGTAATCAGTGTGGGAATTTATGCTGGGCTTGAGCCTGGAATTGTGTAAAATGCTTTTTTTTCTCTTAGGATGGAAAAGGAGAGGACACGTCAGGGGATGGGACAGTGAGCTGGGAGGGGGCTTCAGTACAAGAATTGGCCTTGCACGACCCCTGACTCTTCTGAAGTGTCTCTGTGGGCCTGCAGGAATGAGGGTGTCCAAATTTTGGGGAGTCTTGGTGCTTTTAGAAAGTTGCTCCTATGTGACCTGTCCATTACTCATCTCGAGCATCTGTGGTGGAATCAACAAGTGAATCCCAACCATGCAACTTCCTCCCACTCACAGGTCACTGGAGGTGCCCTGGCCTTTCAGGCACCAGACTGCTCTTCATCAAACATTCCAAAGACTTGCAGGTACCCAAAAAGGAAAATGAGGAGGGAGGGATGTGTTTTCCACCCCATGGATGTGGTGTGTAATTACTGGAGGCAGATCCTGATTCTCCGTCTGCGTTGCTCATCCGTGCTGTGTCTAAGAATTCCTTGATATTCAAAGTGCCCCAGCCAAGCCAGGTTTGCATAATGTGATTAAATTAGGAAATGATATTTCATGCCTGGATATTACAGTGTGCACACACACACACACTTTCATCCTGTGTTGGAGCGTCGCTTGCTCTGCTCTGATACCGTGCACCAGAGGATGTCTGCAAATGGAATTATTTCAGCATAGTTATCCTAAATAACCCCATGTAGGGAAACCTGTATTGTGGCACAAAAGCACCTTACTCTCCTTTATCATAATCCATTTAAATGTGGATTATGCTGATGCAGAACAGGGCACTCCTACTTTGGAATAATTTTAAATAGGAATAGTTTTTGTGCTTTTGGCTCACGCCCTGCATTATCCAAACTGGCTTTGAAGTGTAAACAAGCCTCTGATGTGTCTGTAATATTTCCATTCTGCTCCCTGACTCCTCCTTGTTTCTTGGCTCTTCCTTTGGGAAGGTCCAGAGCAAAACCAGACCTGCAGAGCCCGTCATTTAGGTCTTTGCTTTCACAAACCTCATACCAAGGGACGTTTCCAATCCAATTCCCAATTTAAATGCCCTCCCTAAGCTTTGAAGGGAATATTTAGATGCAAGTTTCTGACGCTGAGCCATCCCCACAGATTATATTAGCACATTAAATGTTTCCTTTCACACTTTCCTGAGATGGAGGTTTGTGTTTCAAATCTCCTGTGGTCTCTTTTGGGACTGTTTGGGGTTTTCTCTCTATTACTGTCTCTCTGTTCTGCATCTCCAGAGAAACCTGTGGGGTGCAGCTCTGAGAAGGGTCCAAAGCAGGGATTGCTGCCATATGATGTGTAAGAAAGGGTCCCTAAAATCTCCCTCTTGCATTGTGTCCAAAGCCATTTTTACACCTGTTCCCATGAAAAGTCGCAGCTTCTTACCTGAGGTATGTAAAATATACTTAAATCTGCTTCCTGACCACTTGATGGGTGTCCTGCCTCTTCGTCTAGTGTCGTTTTTCCCTGTTTGTGTTCTTTTATCCCATAATTTTCCACACCTCTGTCACATCCTGCTCATGTTCTTCCTCCTGCAGCTCCAGCCCTTGGTCCTGCCCCGTGTGGGAGTTGCTCCCACCTGAGTTCCCCATGGATTTACCTGCTGGAATTTACCAGATCTGTAAGTGCCAGTGCAGGACAGAGCAATACAGGGCTAGCACACACAATCTGTTTTTTGCTTTTTAATCCTTTTCCTGACCATTCCCATTGTGTTCATTTCTAAGCTCTGGGAGCTGCTGCTGTGTCCCACTCGTGGCGACGCCACGAACAAAACTAATTTGGATCTTCATTGCCTGGAGATCAGCGGGGCTGTTTTATCTCCTCTTTTATCACTGATACCATGAGGTCCTTCTGCAGCTCCTCACAGACAGGTTTGGATTTGACTACCCTGAAACATCAGCAAGCTCATTCATCTCCACTGGCGCCGGCTGGCTCAGCACGAGGGCTGGGGACACAGGGCAGGAACATCAGCTCCTGTCACCCCCAAGCTCTCCTTGTGGCAGCACTCAACCCCCAGCCATGAAACTGGAGAATTCTTCCTTCAATCTGTGCAATTTTATATAATTTCCATGTAATAAACTATATAATCCTTTTTATATACAGAGGCAAAGGATCTTCTCACAAAGACGATGGAGGTGCTTTCTTCAAATAAAAAGAGGTTTATTAAGAGAATGAGAATGACATTGTAGTGTGGGTGTTGTACATCTATTGCAGCATTAAGAGAAACGACAGCAAGTACAAAATCCTGCAGAACTTCTAGAGTCATCATCATCATCACAGCCTAGCTTGTCCATGCTACAGTTTGGTGGATCCAAAACTTCATTCCCATTTCTAATGGCAGAAAATCCAAAGATTTTCATCTTTCAAAAGGAAAAAAAACCCAACCCAAAACAAACAAACAACCAAACAAAAAAAAAAGGCAAAACAAAAAAACCCAACTCAATTTGATATAAATAACTTGCACTGGACATTTTAAAACTTTCAGATTTTAATTACACATAAATAAATATATACAGATTTAGAAGAGTTCCGTTTGGCCTGGTTCAAGTTCTGCTCCTTGTGCTTTATTTATTATTATTATTATTATTACTAAATTTAGAAACTTGTGTGCTGTTATCTGTGGGTTGTGGAGTTTTATTTAGTCCTGGGTTTAACTTCACCTGCCTTATCCCCAGCCAGGAGGGCACCAGTCAGGGGCACTCCCCTTGATCTGCCCTGGGACCCGTTGGCTGTGCGGTTGTTCCTCCCTCGTGCCGTGGCTTTGGGGCTCCTCAGCCCACAGGAAAATCCACAGTGAGTCTCAGTTTGAAGCTGTAAACAAAGCCTGGACCTGCTTTAAATCCACAGCAGTTCTGCCAGCAGTGTTCCTTGGCCTGGCATCGGGGCTGGGCTGTGGGGAAATGGGAAGGTTCCAGCCTCAAAACCAGTGGATAAATCCAGGTAGAGCCAGGGCTGCTCCTGCTCTGGGTCTTGCACTGATGAGGCTTTTTGTTCTTTCCTCTCAGTTTTTCACTTGGAACAAATTCCAGGATTTCACTATGTTTTGTTTTTTTTTTATAAAAAGCAAAATAAAATCAAATTGCACATGACTTGTCTTCCTGCATCCACGTTACAAAACAAAAAAAAAGGCAAAACCCCAAAGCCATCAGCCTGGCTTCTCTCAACCTCACTACGTTCATTAGCACTGTTTTCTTCTCAAATCCTTTAAATCTTCCTTTTTTTCCTGTCTGTTCTTTGTTTGCTTTATATCATCCAAACTCAGCAGTTCAGAAAACAGTGCTGTGGGTCACCTTTTTCCCCATGGAGCCAGGGGGAAGCTCCAACGGGGGGGAGGCAGCGCTGTAATTTCGTTATTTCCGATGCTTCACCTCTTTGTCTGACGCTTTGGAGTCCCCGGCCGTGTGCCCGTTGCCCGTGCTGTTGAGGAATATTTTATCCAGCCCCTTGAGGGACTCCACCAGGTAGTTCTGGAAGGCGGTGAGGGCGGCACAGATGGCCGGGCCCCCGAAGCCGTGGGTGATGAGGCTGAAATGGGTCAGGCAGCTCTGCACGCCCGGCTCCAGGATCAGCGAGGGGCGGCTGTTCCCCAGCGGAGAGCGATCCTGGGCGATCAGGTCTGCAAACTCCTTGCAAATTTGCCTGAAAAAGAGAGGTTTGGTCACTGAGATGCACGTGGAGAGCTGCAGGACACGGCCATGGGATCACAGAACAGTTTGGGTTGGAAGGGACCTGAAAGATCATCCATCCTGGTGTGGGCACCAGGCTGCTCAGAACTTCATCCAGCCGAGTGTGAAAAATGCATGTACTTTATGACTGCCTTTTCACAAATATTAAAATGCATATTATATGTGTTGTGTTAGGAAGTGATGCTGTATTAATTCTCTGAAGTGCTGTGTTAAATATAGTTTTAGGTTATAAAAATTGTTAAAATAGAAACGATGCTGTGTAGGGTACTTTTTTAAAGAAAGGACTGGCAGTGAGATGTCAGCCACAGGACACCTGAATCTTTCAGAAAAAAAGAATTTATTGCTCCATTATCAGAAGAAACAAACTTTTTCCTTCCTCAAAGGTGCTGTCAGGATTCAGAGGAAGAAGCTGGCACTGACCAGACAGAATCCTGTGTTTGAATGGAATTTATGCATCATGTATGAAGTGTAGGAATATGCAACAGGCCGTTGCTTTTAAGGGTTAATCCTTTGTTAACATGGGTCCTTTTTCGGGTTTATGCTGCCCAGAAAAGGTACCTGGACGTCCGTAACTCTTTGTATTTGTTGTCTTATATTGTCCTAATTCAATTTGTCCAAATTATTATTACTCTAATTGTATTACTATTTTTATAGTCATTTTACTATTATTAAACTTGGAAAGTTTTAAAAACAAGTGATTGGCGTTTTTAACACTAGCATTAAATGCTTTCAGAGACATTCACAATTTCTCTGGGTGCATTTTGGGTTTCTTTTCCTGTTCTCTGCCTCAACATCCACCTTCCCACTGGGAGTTTTTGGTTCCAACCTGGGGAAAGCCACTGAATGCAGAACTGGAGCCACAGCTTGGAAAGGGCACATGAGGCAGTATCAAAATGCTCTCCAGGGCTGGGTTACCCTCTCCTGTGCAAGAACAAACCCTCAAATCCATGTAGGCTGTCCCCCTTGCTGGACACCTTCCTTCCCCACAGAAGAGCAAAGTTTGGGTTCTAATGCTGAGCCCATCTCTTCCCTGTGGGAATCCACAAAATCAGAGGGTTTTGGGAAAGCTGCAAGAGGCAAGTCTCAGATACAGTAGAACTGTGATTAGAGCTAAGCAGCAGCCATGAGATAGGTCGGCAGAAAAATTATTTAAACTGTAGAAAAGCAAGGACAAATAGAACGATGGCCTGTGTATTGACGCTTGTCTAGGATAACTCTCAAAGCTACAGAAAAGTTTATCTAGTGAGATATTAGGAAGGTTGAAGCTTCATAATGGAGCTCTGTGCGTTCTGTTTTATGGCTTATGAATAGGTATTTTATTTGAAAAAGCAAGCATTGTTTTAACCAAAGGTAGGTGTGCTTAAAGTGGTTGGATAGAACTACTGTCAATGCGCTTGCGCTTTGTGTGATAGGTCAAGAAACCTATAAAGTGAGTTGTAACATTAAGTTCTTTATCTGCTGCCTGGGATGTGAGCTGGTGGCATCTTCCCATTGTCATAACCATGGAATGAGACTGATGCTGGAAAATCAAACAGCTCAAGGCATGTTCCCATCAGTCCCGTCCCGTTCACGATTTGTACACAGCCCCCTTGCCGACGATATTCCCCACAGAAAAGCAAAGTTTGGGGGCTCATTCTGCCCTGCCAGGCTGCAGATCCCCAGTGCCCCAGTGGCTCCCTGCCCTCTGTACTCACTTGGTGGCCAGCAGCATGTTTTTCCTGGTGTGGAGCTCCGTGGGGTCGGAGTGCTGCCGGCACAGGTACTCTGCTGCTGCCTTGGCCGGGAACTCGGTTTCGCAGACGTAGCCAAAATCCCGGGCCAGGTGAATGGCCTCACCTGAGAGCAGGACAGAGGGACATCAGCACTGTGCCAGCACCAGTGGGACTGGGAACTGGGAACTGGGAATTGGAAACTGGGAGATGGGAACTGGGAACTCCTGTATAGCTTCAGAACCGTTGGGGCTCAGTTCTGGTGGGACTGGCGCCCTTCCCTGTCTCAGTGGCCACCCAAGAGCTCTCCCCAACTTCATCTCTTGCTGCAGAAACACCACTGAGTTTCTTATTCTCATCTGTAAATTAGTCTGCTTGGGCCAGATAAGCCAGTGCCAGCTCTAAACAGCAGCTGGGTCCTTCCTTTACTATGTTTTATAAGAGCATCAGGACAGTGCTGGCCTTGGAGCAGGGTGAGGAGTGACTCTGGGCACCTGCTGCAAAAGGAAGAACAGCAGAGGTATTTCTTACTTGGGAACATCCCCTGCTGCATCTTTCCCTGCTTCCACCCAAATTCCCTACTTCTTCCCAAATTTCCTGCTTGGCTTCCCCAAATTGAGAAGAGATTGAAAGGGAAAGTGGAGGGTCACAGAGTGACCTCAGCAGGGCAGGAGGAAGGGAAAGGAGAAAGGGGCAGGAGGAAGGGAAAGGAGGAAGGAGCAGGAGGAAGGGAAAGGAGGAAGGGGCAGGAGGAAGGGAAAGGAGGAAGGGGCAGGAGGAAGGAGGAGGAGGAAGGGAAAGAAGGAAGGGAAAGGAGGAAGGGAAAGGAGGAAGGAGCAGGAGGAAAGGGCAGGAAGAAGGGCAGGAGGAAGGGAAAGGAGGAAGGAGGAGGAGGAAGAAGAGGAAGAAGAAGAGGAAGGGGCAGGGGGAAGGGGGTTGCATCCCCCACAGGGCCCTCGGGCAGGACGTGCAGGCAGCGTATCCATCACCCCGTGGAAATGCCCACCCATTGATGGCATTGATCCATCTCCAGGCGTCCCCGTGGAAATAATCAGAGCTGATGGCCATTGATCATGCCCAACACCCGAAATCCCGCTCGGGCAGGCAGAGCTAATTTGCCTTGCCCCCCTGCTGCTCACATGTATTAGGCCATCCATCCTAAAGCATTAACCCAGATCCCAGCCTGTGGAGCCCTGATACAGGGAAGTGTCTCTGCTTCCCACATAACAACAGCACTTTCCACTTCATCTCCTCCTCCAGAGAAAGAGCAAATAAGGTAAACCCAAAGAATCATAATTGCAGTGTGTAAAAGAAACAGTCAGAAAGGAATAACTGCTGAAAAACTGATACTGGGATAATAAAATAGAGCTGAGTGACCTCATGGCAGAGCCAGGATTTATTTCTTCCATGAGTGTGTGAGTGGCTGCACATTTTAATGTTCTTTAAAGGCAGTTTGGATGCTGGATTAGAGAGGTGCCAGGGGGAACCGGACACTCTGGCTTTAGTGTTAAAGACACATTGAGCCAGATCTTGAGGAGGAGAGGCTGCAGGAGAGTGCACAGAGGGCCATGGTGGGCAGCAAGAGCCTGGCTGAGGGCAAACCTCCTCCCAAGAGCTTAGGGACATTTCTGGAATGGAAATAGAGCCCTGCTGCTCCTCTGGGTCCAGGCTGGAGGTGCTCTCATGGAGCACTTGCCCAAGAGAGGTCGAGTGCTTGGTGTACCTGGTGAGGACTCCCAAGGGAGCTGTTTCTACCTGGTGCTCCCTGGGTTCTCCAGGAATATCCTCCCCACCTCTATGAGTGGGTCAGTGTAAGAAAAAAAAATTCATTAGCACTCAAGACCCCATCCATATTGACTCTTTTAAATAATTAGACCTCAGGAAGGCAGAGGGGAGAAAACAAATTAAGCCAAGACAGCAAATATTCAGGAAAAAGTGTGTTTGGGGCAGAGGGGAGCAAACCAGTTTGTGTGTGCTGGGTGATGGCAGTGCAGCAGCACCTTCCTCTGGGTGAAACATCCCCTGGTTCCATCGTGCTTACAAGCAGGAGGAAATTATATCCATCAAACACACACAGCACCACTCCTATTTACTACGAGCTGGGAAGCAGGAACCAAAACATCAGCAGCCACTTGAAATCAAACTGTATATTTCTTCCTTCCTTTCTTTCCTTCATTCTTTTCTTTCTTTTCTTTTCATGGAAATCAGCCTTTCACTCAGCACAACCAACTGCCCTGGGTAACAACCTCGGCCTAATGAAGCGGGTCATTTAATTTGCTGGCGACAATGGGGATGATTTTCTATTCAGGATCCCAAGGCAGCTGGGCAGGGACACAATGGATTCCTGAGCTCAGAAGGAGGCAGAGCTGTCATTCCATTTGTTTGCATCCCCGTGTGCTTTTCTCAGAGGCAGCATCATCATTTCCATGGTGGAGAGGAGTAGGAGGGGAGGAAATGACCGAGTCAGGCAGGGGCACCTCACACGTCTGGGCACCTTTTCCATGGCTCTGAGGGTGGCTGCTCCACACCTGAGCTCCACCTGCAAAACCTCAGAGCAGTTGGACATCTCCTTGGTGTCTCACTCATTTCCTGGAGCAGGGAAGGACTTGGATGTGGGGCATTTTCTTCTTTACAGGTGACATGACCCGGACCTGAGCTTGGGCATGGTTGGAAGCACCTGAACTGTGCCTTAGGTGGGCACATGGGGCTGCAGGGCAGCTGGGAAATTCTGGGCAGCTTTATTCAGCTTTTTTTGTGTTTAGACTCTGTGATCCAACTGTTAAAAAGAGCTCAAAGACATGAGGGATGCTCTGAGTTCAAGCCAGAAGGATGCTCTCAGTCCTGCTTGGCACCCATGAGGAGCCCTTTTCCATGGGCCACACCTGATCCAACAGAAATAGCTGAGTTTTGGAAAAAAGACATGGAAACATAAACCTCTAGAATGGTTTGGGTTGGAAGAGACCTTAAAGATCATGCAGTTCCAACCTCCTACCACAGGCAGGGCAAATGTGCTTGGACATCTTCTGGGAAATTTGCTGTCTTGGTTTCATTCGTGTTCTGCCCGCTGCCTTCCCAAGAGTCTGCTCATTTAAAAGGCCACAGTCTTGAATCAGTGTGGAGATTTGCACAGGGACATTGCAATGCTCATTCAGTGGTGATCATAATTTATGAGTTCTGGTTTGTGGAAGGCTGGAAATTAGGAGGATGGAAGTTTTGGCACTCTACCCTCCATGGAGGGACTCTTACCTTCCACGAGGGATGTGAGCAGGGTGACGTTGGCAGCCTTGCGCCTTCCAGCAGGTAGATTTAATCCAATTTTCTCTAACCTTTCCCTTAAACACCGACCTCCATTTTTTGATTTGGCTCTGGAAAGAGAAAACCAAGAGGGAAAATAAATTTCCACATAATTCATATTAAAACAACCATAATCCTAATTTAAGCTTTGAGGTTTGAAAAGAAAGAAAAAAAAGCGATAAAAATACTATTCCTTGATGTGCCACACACCAGAACTTCTCGTCTCTTTATCTGAGGCAAGAGCTGGTGCTGAACACAGACCTTACCTGCGGAGGACCCCGCCGAGGAGAGAGGCGTTGAGACACTCGGGGGGCGAGAGCCTCCTCTGCACCTCCCCGACCGTCACCTTGTACTTGGAGGTGGAGCTCAGCAGGGACAGGCGGCCGGGCACGGAGCAGAAAACCTCGTTGGGGTTGGTGACGCCTCCGATGAGGCCGTCCTTGCCCATGGACAGCGCGGGGATGGTGGCGCCGTTGGCCTTGGAGGGGATGGGCACTGGAGACAAGGGACAGGGAGAGAAGAGGAGACCATGGCTGAGAAACCTGAACACTCCAGGCAGCTCTGCAGCCCCTCCCAGACAGCAGCACTGCTGCTGGGATGTCTCATTAGCTCCTTGTTTTCCTCAATGAGAGAAGCGAGGTGGGGTGATGAAACTAAACTAAATAAAGGTTGAAGGAAAGGAAGAAGCCTGGATGCTGCCCTGCATTCCCACACCTCCCAGCCCAGCTGTAATTAAAGCCGAGGTTTGGGCTGGTCTCCTGAGCATTGTCCATAGTGTTTCTGGCTGGACCTGTGGCCAGCTGCCCTCCCTGTCCCCTCTGGGTGCTCCATGGAGGTGGGTGGCCAGGCAAAATGCGGCTGGTCCCATAGCCAGGATGCCAAACCTCTGCAGCTGCAGCCCAGCTCTGTGCCAGCACCCACCAGGCAGGATCAGCCACCTCCATCCCCTGCCCCAAGCCCAGGAGCTGCTGGGCTGGCCAAGAGCTCTGCTTCCATTATGTGCCCACAGGAACCAGGGGAAAGAGTTTCTCTGCCTTCAGCTCTGGGATTAACCCCACAAATAGACACAGCCCTAAACTTTCATCATCCCAGGCTTAAAGGAAGCTTGAGAAGATCAAACCCAATTAATCCAGCGCAAACTTCCCTTTGCTTAATGGGCAAAAGTCAATTAGCACAAGGTTAGGCAGGCACTGGTAACTGCAGCATCTTGTTGGGCCCATGGCATCACACCAGGGCAAAGGGGCTCGGTTTTCCCATTTGTCTTCCCATAAGAAACATTCCTAGATACAATAAAGGTTTGTAAGTTAAAACTGTGGGTGAAACTTGTGCCAAATCTCTTTGGATTTATGCTCTGAAATTAATAACCAATTTAACTCGGGGGAAAAAAAGCAGGTTTTGAAAGAATCAAAGATCATTTCAGCCCTGGCATTCTTTGTGCTTCCTCAGGAATGACTGTTCCACAGTCAGATGGTTCCTGCAAGCAATGCAGCAGTGACTGCCATGGTTTATAAAGGAAATACATATGGCCAAAATGAAACAGCAGCCCCAGGATTAACCAGGGAGGGTTCATGGACCTATGAGGGGGCGCTTACAATTGGCATATTGTAAATCCAGCTCAACCACTCGCTAGCATGGCAATAAAAATCAGCACATGCTCCATAAAAATGACTCATGTTTTAAGGCTAAGGGATGAATGGAAAGGAGCTGAAGGACATGGAGTTTCCTCCCAGCACAAAACTTGCACAAAGTCAGGGAGCAAACAGCGAGATGCACCAGTGCCCTGCTGGAGCTGGCAGCTGCGTCAGTGTTTGCCTGGACTGAGGCTGGTCTGGGGCAGAACAAACACAGGAACATCCCCCTGAGATGTAGGAAACCAGAACTATTTCCAGGAAGGAGCAACTTCAAAGCTTTCCTCCGCAGTCCCAGAACAGGTTAGGTTAGTCTCTAGGGAATCCCTTAAAATCAAAAGTCAGAGCGTGGTTTGCAAATATCCGTGCAGTGCTGCTGAGCTGTGAGGCCCTGCAGGGTCTCAGTGATGGGGTTCTGCTGCAGAAAGGGCCACCCCCAAACCAGACTCCCCTGGGGAGCAGGTGTTGCTTGTAGAGTGCTGTGAAGAGCTGTGTGTGACTGATCCACTCTGTAACCTGGATTATATTTGGGTACATCCGTGCATGCCTGTGTTCATGCCATGGCTGCACTCAAGCTGCATGCGTGGCCAGGGATCTGCACACACCCAGGGGTCAGCAGAGCCATGCAGGGACAGGGAGAGGGCTCGTGCCTCACCACACATCCATGGGGAGGAGGCAAACCCAGCTGGAACCAGTGTGATTTAACATCAGAGCCTACGGAGAAGGGTGGGACACAGCTCTGGGTTTGCAAGGCAGCGACAGGGAGGCACAGGTGATGTTGATGCGCAGCATGGAGACACACAACACTCGGGAAACACGTACTGGAGGCTTTAGGAATGATGCCACTGTCAGAAACAAAGCCCTGGAAAGCTGTGCCCTGGAGCTGACTGCTGTGGAGGGCGAAGCCCAGCACAGCTGGCTCAGCCCAGCTCCGTGCCACGAGCAAACCAGGCAGGCACCAGCACTGAGCGTGGGTTTTGGCACTGCTCTTCTGCCTCAAAGCCTCAGCCAAGGCCACATCCCCGTCACTTTGGGCTGTGCAGGTGTGGGACAGGGTGGCTGTGTCATGTAGAGCTTGTGCCCTCACGGGGGACGTGAGGGAGGCATGGAGCAGGCAGCAGTGCTGGGAGCCGGGCCCTGGAGTCCTGCAGCAGTGCTTCAGCCATTAGACAGCATTGCCTCAATACAACAAGAATAAACAAAGCCACATTCGCCATTAATCACGAGTTATTGTTATTGAGCCTCACCTGCTGCTGTTTGCCTGGTCTGATCTGCAGCTTGTTTGCCCATAAACATGCTGCAGGAGGGAGACAAGCTACCATTAAAGCCTGACAGCTTTGTTTCCTTGGCTTTTGGGGAACCAAAATTGTCTCTTGTCATCTGAGTAAACCAAAAGTCCCCCTCGATCTTCAGCTGCTGCTTTCCCGCTCCCGCAAGCAGCAGGTGATCGGAGCACCTGAGCCAGCCTGCAGACAAGAAGGAAGCATGAGAGAGGTGCGGGCCGGCAGCCCCGCGCCCCGGCATCGACCCCCTGAGCCCCGGGCTGCTCCCACGGCCGCCTGCCAGGGCTCAGCCCGGCTCCGGGGCAGAGCAGAGACCCTTGGGGCACAGGAGAGACCCCTCGGGGCAAAGCAGAGACCCCTGGCACAGAGCAGAGACCCCTGGGCAGAGCAGAGATCCTTGGGGCAAAGCAGAGACCATTGGGGACAGAGGAGAGAACCTTCATAGCACAGCAGAGACCCCTCAGGGCAGAGCAGAGACCTTCGGGGCACAGGAGAGACCCCTGGCGCAGAGCAGAGACCCTCAGGGCACAGGAGAGACCCCTGGGGTGGCACAGAGCAGAGACCCCCTAGGGACACAGGAGAGACCAAAATTGTCTCTTGTCATCTGAGTAAACCAAAAGTCCCCCTCGATCTTCAGCTGCTGCTTTCCTGCTCCCGCAAGCAGCAGGTGATCGGAGCAGAGCAGAGACCCTTGGGGCACAGCAGAGACCCCTCGGGACACAGCAGAGACACTTCAGGGCAGAGCAGAGACCCTTGGGGCACAGGGGAGACCCTTCAGGGCAGAGCAGAGACCCTTGGGGCGCAGGGGAGACCCTTTGGCACAGAGCAGAGACACTTCAGGGCAGAGGAGAGACCCCTCAGGGCAGAGCAGAAAACCTTGGGGCAAAGCAGAGACCCTTGGGGCAGATCAGAGACCCTTGGGGCACAGAGCAGAGACCCTTGGGGCAGAGACAGGGTCTGCACGGTGGGGTTGAGGCACTGAACAGCCCCGATGTGAGCGGGAATTGCGGTGCCTGAGCAAAGGAGCAGCCGGGCACAGCAAGGACCTGAGAGCCGCCCGTGTGGGACGGAAATGTCACATCTGTCACATCGTGTCACTGCACACACATCCCTCCTATGGATCAGCCACAGCAGACACCCGTTTTTGGCATCACCTTTCCCACAGTGACCCGGCTCTCCCTCCCTCGTTCCCCTGGCAGCAGCTTGGGCAGGGTCGGGCCCCACTCCTGCCCATGGAAACACAGAAATACATCCCAGAGATGCATTTGCACACCATGACACGCTAACACACTACAAAGGCTGATGAGGAAGGGTTGGATGCTGCTGCCCAAACAACCACAGCGCCAGCCCTGCCTGGTGAGCAGGATGGGGCATCCCTGGGGCACCCCTGGGTCACCCCAGCCCACCCCAGGAAGCTACAAATGGCTGGGCACAAGTGGGAGTTTGGGTTGATTCAGCCAAAGAAAGGGGAAGAAGGAGATCTCAGACTTTTAAAAACTGCTCAGAGCATTCCTGGGGAATACAAGGTCCTCTTTGTTATCTGTTCTTATTATTTATCAATTATTATTTCTTGATTGTTGATTGTTTCACTCTGTCCTCCTCCTTTTCTTAAACTGCCTGGCATTTCTGAGAGGGTTTTTCCCATGGAAGTGCTTTTTATTCAGATTAATCCTGCTACTTCTAAATCAGCAAATTCAGGTGAGCTTGGCTGCAGATTTCAAAAACTGAAGTCCCTGTGACACATTTGGACCTGCCCTGGGGATGCTGCAGGTGGGCTGGACACAGGTAAGCACTGACACAGGTCAGAGGGGTCAGATCTGAAAGGGAAAACAGATTTTGGAATAAGGTTATGCTGGCAGACCTCAAAGGGCTTCACACACTGCTGATCCTCAGTGCAGGGCTGGTACAGCACCAGCCACAAAGCCATTAAATCACTCCTGACTCAAGGCAGCTCCTGAAAATTGAGGCACAGAGCAAGTTAAATGATTTACCAGAGCTCAGGAACGTGGGCATGATGTGTGTGTGTGCCATTCCAGTCTGTGGCAATGCCTTTCTAAGCAATCCAGTTCAGCTGTTGCCCAAGTGTTGGGAAGTGCTGTGCTGCAGGCTGGTTACACACAGCCTCTGTTTTCAGAGCTCTGGATTTTCTGTAGGAAGATGTGAAATTGAGCTGTTTGTCACTCCATCATCTTGGCTCCTGGTGCTGTGGTGATTTGGAGAAGGGCAGCATGGCAGAAGCGGGCACACAGCAGAATCTTGCTGAGTTTCGGGAGGGAAATGATCCTCATTTCTTCTGTACACCTCACAGGGAGCTTTTCCATCACACTCAGCCTCTCACTGCAGCCCTGAACCTCACAGGGCAGGTGCTATTTGCAATCTGTTCTATTCCAGGTGTGTGTGAGCAGCACTGGAGAGACAGAAACTCCCAGAGAGTCGCTTGGAGCAGGTACCCACGACTCCATCCTCCCTGTGAACCTCAAGGTTTGTGATCTCCCATCAGAGGAGCCTTTTGTGTTCAGTCAAACTCTGGTTTGTCTTTAAAACATCCCCTGGTGTAACTGTCAGATAATGAACCCCCACAACTGCATTTGCTGTGGCCCAAAAAACCCTGATGCAGAGAGTGATTTCAAACAAGCCCTGGTGTCCAAAAACACCAAGGATTTCATCCCTTGGCTTCCCTGAGCTGCAGAACACCCTGCCTGCCTGGGGTTATCTCTTTGTATCTGGCACAGCCAGAATGAAATTGTGTTATGACACAGGACAAGTCACCATCCCAGTCTGGGCTTGACTGTCTCCAGCAACAAATTGCAGATAATAATATAATAATGTCTACCTGGGAGGGATGTTATGGTACCCAATTAAAACTTCCCAAGTAATCTCTGGTGGGAGATTTCTCCTGGTGAGAAGGCCTTGGGTGTTGAATGCACCAGGAGGAGCTGGTCCAGCCCCTGAGCACGGGATGTGATGATGCCCCTTGGAGCAGACAGGTGCTGGGATCCATAAAATTAGAGGGTTTTGAGAAAGTAGCAACAGGCAATGGAAAGGCAATTCCGTGAGGAACAGGAGTCCCGCACCTCCAGCGATGCTGCAGCCCATGGGATGGGATGTCACAGCTTTGAATCCCTGAGGGGTTTTCAGGAGACAGCCGGGAGAAAGATAAAACCACGGCTGAGTGGATTGCTCAGCTGTGAATCCAGAGAATGGAATAAGGAGCCTCATTCCTTTCAAGTGTCCCAACAGAAAGCACAAAGTTTCTGCCACTTCTGGCTTGCAGATCCTTTAGCTTTTAAGTTTAAGAGGTTAAAAAAAGGAGCAAAACAAACCCATTCTTCAAATGTTTTTACCTAGAAAACCTTGGGGAATTTCCTGCTTTTGCACAGTGAAATCCAGCACGAACCGATCCTCCTCCTCTTCCTCATCCTCCCTGTTCCGCACGCTCCGGGCTGAGGATGCTCCATCCCTCAGCTCCTGCATTCCTTCTCCTTCCTCATATTTGTTCACCAAAGTCTGTGGGTGAAATTACCATTGTGATTCCTGGAAATGGGCACTTTGAAATGTAAATATTCGGTGAAAAAGGTGCAGCTGCAGCCCGGCTCAGTCTTCGGTGCGGGGAGCTGCAGGAGCCGGTGTCCGTGCTCAGGGCTGGAAGCAAAACATCGATTTTTGGGTTTAAGGGAAAAGAAACTTTGCCTACAAAAAGAGAAAAATATGAAGTACAGACTCCTCTTCCATAGGAGAAATGTGCTGCTTGCTCGCAAAATTATCTGTAAGCAGGAAAAATTGTGGTACTTGGGAATTGAGTTGCTTATCGTGGTGTTGTTATTTGTTCTGTTCCATTTCCAGCTGGAGCTCGGGGTGCTGTAAGGGGAAAAGCAGGTCCGGAGGGAACATGCAAATCGCTGCCCGTCTTACGAGTCTGTTTTCTTCTCTCTCCAAATCCACGGCAGGTAAATTCTCTTCCTCGGTCAGGTGGAATCCCTGAATGTCGGAGCTTTTATTGCGACATCCCTTTAAAAGTGGGAGTGTGCTACGGTGGAGGCTGCATTTTAAAGAGGTAGCAGTGAATCGCCTTAGGAGACAACCTGGGACAAAGCAATCGCTCATCTTCAGGCACAGCAGCTCTGTCTGCAGCCCCCCACCAAAGCCCCTGAGCCCCCCGTCCCTCACCAGGGAGGGCTCTGATGTAAATTATAAGATGGAGATAGATATATAAAAAAATATCTGGGGAAAGCTGGTCCTGCCATCCCTCTAAAAGCCCTTTTTCAGGGAGGAGGTGCTGCAGAGTTCAGCTGCACCAATTTCCCGGTGTTTCAGCAGAGAGGTATTTATTGATGGTCCAGGGAAGGAGGTCAGAGCCATCAGCTGTATTTCAAACGCACACTCTGTAATTATCCTCTCTCCCCAGAGGGGATTATACAGGTATTCTCTTTATCTCGAACGCACAACCTGAACCAAGTCTCCCTGTCAAAGAGCCTCTCTAGGAACCGCCAGCATCGGCCTTTTCAAATGGAAGGATGGAAAGAATCTTGGTTTTATCTGTGGGTTTTTGAGATCGCTGAGCTCTGATAGGGAAATGAATCTCGGACCCTCAGAGGAGAGCAGGAATACAGCCTCAATCTATTCCCATGAGAAAGCTGATCAGGAGAGGTCCCATGCCTATGCAAAACTCCCATATTTAACATTTTGCTTCCCATGCAAATCCATTCATCAGGTTGGGAAAGAAATATGAAGTTGCCATGTGATATTAATTCCATTTTTCATTCTGCACCTCTGTTTGACCCAGTGAAGTCCCAACCACGTGTTAGTGCAGGTGTCTTCTGGGGAGCTTTGGGATGGATCTACAGAGCAGGAAGGTTCAGACCCCCCCAAATCCATGGGTACAATGGCTTTGTCAAGAATGGTCCCTGCTGAGTACATCATGCTTTGATAGGAATGGCCAGCTGATATAATATTAAAATTTACTCAGCCCCCTGTGCTCCTGCAGGACTTGGGAAGGGAACTAGAAAGTGCTTTGCAATTGATAATTCAGCAAATGCATTTTCTGCTTCACCATTTAGGAATGACTCAACCTCAAATATGCTGCTGTTCAGTTTGTCAGTTTTTTGGGAACTGCTCACAATTAATTTGTGGTGAGTTCCCACATGTTTCCTTTCCATGCTTCATTTCATGGAGTGGATTTTGCTGTCTGGGGAACCCTGATGTAACAGTCTGAGCAGTAACTGCAGAAACACTTCACCGGAAGGCACAAATATCAATGATTAAAATGTCCCCCTAAATAATAAAACTCAGGTGTCTGAACCTTTAAAGGGAATGAATGAAAATTATTTGGGTTCTGCTTTTGAGTGACAAACTGTTTGGAGATATTCCTGCAGTGTTGGTTGGAAGCCGCCCCGATGCAGCGACTTCATTGGAGAAGTCAGTTTAGTCTGGTAATTCACATTATTTCCCTCCCCCTTGATTCTAAATTACTTTTTCTGAATCTGCAGCTATGCCTTTCCATACCTACACTAGAAAATTAACCATTTCAATTTCAGTTCAATTACTGAATAATTATTTAAAATTCAGTTCAAATTCTGCCTGTATAGAATTCATGTTTTACAGCACAAACCAAGCAGGTTTAGAAACGGGAGGCTGGAGAGCCAGAGGATTTAATCCAGAGGAATTGGAAACCCACACTGCTCCATGCTGACACCAAGGGAAGTTCCCCATCCAATGTCACCCCTGGCTGTGCTGCAGTGAGTGATCCCAGCCCCACACACCCCATAACTCAGCCTGCAGCATCAACCACCCCAAATTCACTCCTTTAGCAGCACAAACACTTTGGTACCCAATCTATGAGATCTTCATGTGTTTAAACAGTTTAATCCATTTCACAATAACATGCAGGGGAGATTTTCCCTGTATTCCCTATAGATGCACCTGAATTTGTGTGGTTGGGATCTCCATAAACTAAAAGGGAAGAACAAAGCTGTGACATCGCTGCGAGCGGTGGCCGATCCCTTGGAAGCCACTGCCACGTTCCTGTCAATTTGTTAAATCTGTTCAGGTTGTTGAAGGGCAAAAGACCATCCAGCAAAGATCAGACATGAATAATAATAGAAAAAATTCTTCCTTTCATACTGAGCTCGCTGCCAGCCCGCCGAGCTGGCGGGGTTTCAGTCTGGGTCTGACCACAGCAACGTGAATCTCTCGGTTTAGCAGCTCCTCGGAGCTGCTGCCTTGTCCAGGGATTGCTCTGGGGACAGGCACTGCTCACCCTCTGTCACAGCAAAAAAAGGCTTTTCCTTTTCCTTGCTCAGGTGCCCTGGGTTGCTGACACCAGTGTATTGCTGAGACAAACCCTCTGATGATGGTTTTCAATGGCCACCCCATCTCTTGCTAACTGAGATGGAAACCTCCTGGAGCACCCTCGGTCAGATCCTCTGCTCGCACCTCTCCATCCCTGGGATGGTGGCTCTGCTTTCTCCCACACATGTGGCCACTCTGGGGCTCCCAGGGAGCCCTGGGGACACCACCTGGGACCTGTCTGACCAGTCCAGAGGGAGCAGGGCCTGACCCGGTCCCTCTCTCGCTGGCGCCTCGGCACTCTGGTGACTGATGCCAGATAAATGCCTGAGATAGAGGGTGGGGAGACTCAGCCCGGCTGGAATCCCAAGCACGCACCGCAGACACCGAGATGGATTTTTAAGCCACGAAGGTGAACCTGCTCCCAGCTCCCCTCGTCCTGCTCCAAGCCCCAAGCTCCTGCCATGCTGTGTTTTGGGGTTGATTAATTGTAATGGGCACCTTGGGCTCTTTTCTAGCAATTCCTTCTCAGTCCATTCTCTGCCCTTTCCCCCCAAACCACAACCAAAGGGAAGGCAGAGCTGGGTTGGGGACAGGCCAAGGAGATGAGAGCTGAGCACAGCAGAAGCTCCAAGCATCACATCCAGATCTGTTAATTAGTTCCTCCATTAAGAATTAAAATAAACAAACAAATGGAAGGACAGCAAGAGTGAGTAATTCCCTGGATCACACAGGAAAGGGTGGGATGGTTTAGTGGTTAGAGCTCTAGTCTAGGACTTCAGAGAACCTCATTTAGGCTCCAAATAATTAAGAGAGATTGCAAACATTTTTTTTCTGAGATCATCTATCTTGGAATATTATTAAACTGGGAGGAATAGTCTGTGTTTTTCTCTGCTCTGCTGCAGGTTTAGTGTGACCCTGGCCTGGAGTGACATTTCTGGGTCCCTATGGGTCTTGCCTGTGTCTGTGCTGCCCTGGGTGTGTGTCTGATGTACCCCAGTGAGGCAGGCACCTGTGCTGTCACACAAATTGAGATCTTGGCATCACTTCCTTTGCAGGGACAATCACCACAGGTGTCACCTGGCCAAGGCTGTCCTGCTGCCACTCCACCTGTGGATGAAGTAGCCCCTGTGGGAGCTGGGGTAGTGATGTGACAGCAGCCACCAAACTGCAAAAACACCTAACAGCCCCCAAAAAATGAAGGGAAAGGTGTTCCAGAGCAAGCCCAACACATCTGTGCTGCTCTCTCAGAGCTGTCCATGGAGAAGCCCCACCTGAGGTTCTCCCAGAGCAGAGGTGCTGCTGCTTTGGCTCAAGCCACACGCCAAAACACAACCCAAGCTGGCTTTCCTGAACCTACCCTTTAAGAGTTGCTCTTTATTTCAAACAAAGAAAAAAATTCATTTAGAAACATCTAATTAAACAGTAAGTCATGACAAGGTACATGAAACTTGGAGATAACACATGCCTGGGAGGCACTGGGGAGGTTGAGACAAAGCCCAGCGCCTTCACCAGTACCCGCGTGTGTTATCTCACATGAACACACACCTGGGCTTATCCTGGTGCAATTATAGGACATTAAAAATATAATTTTAATGGAGGAATGGTGATCTGGATGCAGTTCAGAGTGAAAACTTTCTTTCAAGTTTCCCTGTTTGATTAGTAGGTGTTCCTGCCGCGCACGGCGAGCGCGCGAGGGAGAAGCGGCAGGCTCGGGAGGTGTGACTGCGTTCTGAGGAGCGCTGCTCTATCTCCCGGTGTGTGCGAGGGCTTGTCGAAACTTTAAAGCATTCATGAGCAGCACTAAGGCAGCAAAACTTCCAGTCAAGACCCGGCTTGTCCTGGGTGAGCCCCTTTTCCTACTCAGGCAAACTGCTGCTGCAATGAGGCTGCACAGAGCTGGGAGGGCTCCACAGCGAGCCCAGCACCCTGCAGCTGACTGGAGGCCAAGTACCTCCACCCACGGCCCTGGACAGTCCTGTAAAAGCTGTGTCTTCACAGCCCCAGGTGTTTTACAGCATGACCTCATTTATTACCTTGCTCGTCACAGGAAATGATGTTTATCTAATCTACCATTCTTTCAGGTTTTTTTTTTTTCCCCCCTGCCACATCTGGCTTCTTACATTTCTTACAGCTCGATTCCTCCTCGCACCAAAACAAAGGAGAAATGGCACTGTTGCCATCATGCCAGTGCCTCAATCCCACCAGCCTGAGAAGAAGCTGAGAAGGTTCAAAACCTGGAGCTCGCGTGCGGTGGCGAGTGGATCTGAGGATCTCGGCCCTAATCTCCCTCCTCTGCTGCATTCCTTAGTAGTGACAGCTACTTCTTGCAATATTCCTGACTGTGGGCTCTGAGGCACAGCTTTCCATCTGCCTGTCCAGTATCCCGCCAAACAGGTCCACATTCCTGAGCAGAAACACTAGCACTGCCCCTCGGAGCGACTGGATGGAAACTGGAGCAAGTCACAAACATCAGGGAGGGCGGCAGGACCAGATCCATAAAAACGAGGGACAGGGGCAGCACCAGATCCACAAACACAAGGGACAGTGGCAGGAGCAGGTCCACAAACACAAGGGACAGTGGCAGGAGCAAGTCCCACTGCCCCAGCATGGAGCTGTGCGTGCCTGGGTGCCAGTGTGAGCCCACGCTGGTCACACCCTGCTCTGCCTCTACTCCAGGTTGTAAAATGCCACAGCCAAAACTCGTGCCCTCGAGCGGGTGCACCAGCCCCTGTGGCTCACCCTGCTCCTGCTGCCACAGGGCCCCAGATCTCCCCTGCCCACCTCCAGCAGGAGCCAGGGCTGCTCCTGCACCCCAGGTGCCAGGGAAAGAGATTTGTATTTTTCTTTGCAATAAAAAGGCTCTCCCAGAAGCTTTCTGCTGATCCCAAAAGGATGTGAAAGCAATAAAACCCCTCCTTATTTTACAACCAAGCTGCGGGATTTTTTGCTACTGAGCACGACGACCTAAATGCTTGATTTCATAACCAGAAGGTCGCACCCTGCACCAGGAGCTTGGGACTTGCTGAGTCCCCAATTTTATGTCTGGGGGGGTCTCACAGCCAGACCTTGGTAGTTGATCTGGGCAACTAAACATCAGGGCAGCAGGTGAGTGGAACAGAAAATTCCTGAGCAGCCAGAGCCCCAACTAAACTTTTTCAGAGCTAATTTTAATGTTTCCCAGTCTAATATTTCCTGGTCTTATATAAATGCATGGAAGGGAAAGTAATAATAATAATAATAATAATAATAATAATAATAATAATAATAGTAACTCGACCACAAACAAAACAACAACAAAAGAAAGGCAAAGGAAACAATTTCTGAAATACTGCTGGGAAAAAAGGGAGAATGAACAAATGGTGGTACAAGATATTCATAAATGCTCTGCTGCCCTATCCAAGATTTTATCCATTTAATTCCCAAACGAAATCTATCACCCCATTTGTCACGACAGCACAGGGGAAAAAACTCATCCTCCGTTTTTCAGAGCTATCACTTCTCTCCGTGCTCCAAGCGAAATCCCAGCTCACAAACCGCACCCCACAACCAAACCGGACCCTTCACCCGAGATTTCTCGGTGCCCTTCACCACCCTCAGCGCCTCCAGCCCTGGGGATCACCACGGCCATAACGAACCAGAGCCAGTCCCGAGGGCAGCGGGGGAAATGGGTGTTTGAACTCCTGTTTCCAGCCGGGATCTGCCTCCCTGGGCTGCCCCCGAAGGGATGCGGGGTGAGGATCCCGGGATGGGGATCCCGGGATGGTCCCCGAGCAATTTCTGGGGTGAATCCCCGCTTTTCCTCTCCACTTGTTTCATTCAGAGTTACCTGCAGCCAAGGGATCGGAGCGCTGCGGGCTGGGGAAAACACTCGGAGGGGAAAAAGTGGCAAAGCACCGCGTTTCCGAGATGCCCACAAAATCCCTGGAATTATATTAACGGCTGGAAGTTTATTTGAGAAGGAAAAGGAGGGAAAACAGACACGCGGTCAGGGATGCTCCCAGGCAGCATCTTCCCCGGCCGGGCGAGGGGACATCGGCAGAGACCTGCCTGTCACAGGGATGTCCCCAAAAACCGGGATACGGGAGGGGACAGGCTGCGGGGACAGCGCGGGGCTGCGGGCTCGTCCCTCCCGTTCCGGGCTCTGTCCGACCGGGCACTGAACGCGACTAAAAGGGTGGGAGTTAAAAGGGAGGTTTGGGGATTTAGGGCAGGTGATGAATATTTTGTTCAACCAGGACAATAGTATCTGGTAACTAATTAGGCGAGATAAATCTGTTTCCACACGCAAAGATTTCTATCAGGTTTCTGTCCGACGGCCATTCCGTCTGGAATCCCGGGATTAATCGGTGTTTGGGGTCTCGGTGTGATTTAGGACAAAACTGCGCTATTTAGGTTTAACCTCGCTCCCTTCAGAGAGGGGGTTCTCGAGCCCTGCTGCCCGGCCGCTCCCTCCGGCTCTTTCTGCCCGGGACCCGCCGGGAGCTGCTTCAGATGGATTTAATTTAATTTAGTTTTATTTTTCCTGGGGTGTCATTCACCCGCGGGGGCCCGGGCTCGGCTCTGGCCTCGCTGGGGCTCCAGAACACAGCTCAAAGCTGACACAGCCACGTTTTATACATTCTAAAAAAAATTTAAATAAAGCCGAATGTAAAGGAATTCATTCCCCGGGCCGTGTGGAGGGCAGAGGGGTTTGATCCGGGATTCCCGGCTGCAGCTTCCATAATTTTTCCGATTTCTTTAGAGCTGAACTAGCCCTTTTGGAAGCTTCCAGGAGCAGGGGAAGAGGAGCACTCCGGACCCGGTTCTCCCGATCCCTGATAGCGCGGAGGGTGATGGAGCAGTGCCGGGACAGAGCCCCGGTGGCTCCGTCCCGCCGCTTCCACCGGGGCTGCCCAGCTCCCCACTACAATCACGCTCTTGGCTTTGGATTTATCGATTTCTCCAGCAAAATCGGAGCTTCGCGCTCCAAACACGGGAATAAAAATAGGAAAAATTAAAATAATAATAAAGAGGGCAAAAATAGGGACGGAAAAGATGCATTAATATTAAAAGAAATTAAAATAGCCAAACAAGAACGGGCGTGGAAGAACAAGTGTCCGTGAGCACAGGGGCTGCGGTAGAGCTTTTTGCACTGTTCCTGCCTTCAGCCAGAGATATTTTAATTTTATTTTTCCTTTCTTTTTTTCTTTTTTTTTTTTTTTTTAATTTTTCTTTCCAAGACTAGAGAACTAGAGAATTTGCAAGGGCAAAAACCAGGCACTAAACAACGACCAATCCGCCTGATAGGAGACAAAAAATTCTAAGTAATGGCGCTTTTGGAAAAAGGAGGGGAAATACCTCATTGAACCATTATAACTCCAACCGAACTTCCAGACAAACATTCCCACTGTGGGATATTTCCCGAGCGTTCCGAGGCGCTCCTGCCCTGCCCAAGCCACAGAGGTAAGGTCGGTGCCTGCTCAGCTTCTTGCGACCATTCCTCACTCCCGAATATTTAATGAAACGCCTCTCCAGCGTTCTGATTAAAGCTCAATTAATGCGGGTCATTAATGTCCCGCTGGCAGCCGCGTGTTCCCAGGACAGCCTTTTCTGGGGAAAGGGGATTCCGCTCCCCCCGAAACCACCGGCGGCAGCTGGGGAAGAACCGCACAATCGGGAGGTTTTTATGTATTTACCGGGGATCGGCCACGGCCCGGACCAGCACCGGGGCTGCGGGGCTGCTGCACCCACCGGCCCTCGTTACCGAACCGTCCCGGTGGCTGCGGTTCCGTTCTGGTTAAACGCATCCTTCCCATGCACATATTGCTGTAAAAAATCGCGGGGAGAAGCCAAGAGCAGCGCTGGATATTCCATAGTAGGGATGGCCCCGAGCCCCGCACCGGACGCTCCTCTCATCGCTCTCGCAACGGCCCGGCGGAAAATTTAGCACAGAAATATTTTAGGGAGTTGGGCTATTTACCCATCGGTTCCTTGGGATGTGGGGGACAGATCAGAGTGCGGGGCAGAACCGGACGCGGGAAATCTCGGGGGTCGAGCGGGATCTCTGCCCGCAGCCCCGATCCCCCCGCTGGTCCCGGTGGGGAAAAGGCTGCTCCTCCCCTCCGGTCCCGGAGCGAAGCCCCGGTTCTGGAGCGGCTCACGGGGGTCTCTGCAGACCCGGGTTTTGCCGAGGTCGGGATGCGGGACAGGCAGCACCGGCCCCAAAGCCGAGCCACTTCTCGTCTCCGTTAAACGCGTCCTTCCCTCGGTACCAGTCCCACCGAATGGTGTGAAGGGTTCGCGGCCCGCGCTGCCTCCGCCGCCACCGGGCGCCGGGCTCCGACCGGGAAACGGCGGGACCGGGAACACCGGGAGCGCCGCCGGGGCATCCCCGCGCTTTACACGCAAACCGTACGCGGCCGTCGGCGGGGTGAGCCCCGGGGCTCCCCGACAGCAGCGTCCGCCCGTCCGGGCCCTTCGGTACCGGGAGGGAGCGGCGGCCGCGGCACCGCCCGAGGGAGAGCAGCGGGCCGGGGGCGGGTGGGCGCTCTGGCCCGCCGGGACCCGCCGCTTTCGTTTTAGCCTCGCCGGGGACAGCAGCGAACCCGTCCCGACGGGCGGGGAGCAGCCCCACGGGGGGACCCGACGCTGGGGAGCCCCGAGGGCAGGAGCGGGGCCCGGTCCGGTGCCGCTTTCCGCTGAGCAGCCGCGCTCTTCTTACCTTTCTTGATCACGGACTGATCGAGCAGGTTCATGCCGCCGTCGTCCACGGCCTGAAAGCACCGAGGGAAGGAAGAGCCGTCAGCCGGCTCCGGGCACCGGCTGCCCGCGGCGCGGGTACGGCCCGATCCCCCCGCTGCCCCCGGCCAGAGGGAATTCGAACACGAACGAGCCCCAGTAATGGGAATACCCGGCCCGGTGCTTCTGCTTGCCCGGGGGTACGGACGCCATGGGGCACGACTTGTCCCGGCCTAGAATCCCCGGTCGCATAGGCACAGGGAGATCTGGCCCCGTCCCCGGGCAACCCACCCACCCCGGGCACCCTCCCGGTGCTCCCGCCGTCCCCCCGTACCTGGATATCCTCGAGGCCGTGGTGGCCGAGGCCGTGGAGGCCCAGCGGGCCGTCGGCGAGGCCGTGGCCGCCGTCGGGCAGCCCGTGGAGCAGGCGGGGCACGGCGGGGTACTCGCGGCGAGGGTCGAGCCCCAGGGCGCGGTGCGTCTGCGAGAGCAGCCCCGGCTCGTCCTGCCGGCCGCGCTGCGGGGGCCAGGCCGGCTGCTGGTGCTGGTGCAGGGGGCTGAGCGCCGCGTACGGGTCCGCCAGGTGAGGGTAAGCGGGCTCCTGGCCCTGCGGGTACGGCAACGGCGGCTGCGGGTACGGCGGGGGGAAGTAGGGCGGCTGGAAGTCGGCGGCGGGCGTGTGGCAGAGCGGCGGCGCCGAGCCATAGGGCGCCTGGTTGAGCGAGGGCAGCTGCGGCAGGCGGGCCCCGGCCGGCGCCCCGGGCAGCCCCTCGGCTCGGTCCTGCGGCGGCGAAAACAGCGGCGGTGAGGCGGGCACGGACCCCCGGCCCCAGCCCCCGACCCCCCGTCCCGTCCCGTCTCGCCCCACGCGTGCCCGTCCCCCACTCACCATGCCCGGGTAGCTGTGCACAAGCATCGGTGCGGGCCCGCGGCAAGCCCCGGGCGGGCCGGGCCCCGGGGGTGCCCCCGTCTCCGCCCCTCTATCCCGCCGGAGCGGCGTCTCCCATCGCCCGCCCGCTCCTCTGCGCCGGCCCCGACTCCATGCACGCCAGTTATAGCGGCGGGGGCGCGCCCGCCGCCCCGGGAGCGCGCGTCAGAGCGCGGGGACGGGGACGCGCCGCCCGCTCCCGCGGGGCCCCGACGGCTCCCGACAGCGGGCGCGGAGGGACGGCGGCGAGAGGCGGCCGGGGCGGGGGGCGAGGGGCACCCGCCGCCCCCCGGGAGCGTGGCTGGTGCTACCCCCGCGCCGTCGGGCGGCCCCGGTCCCCTGTCCCCGGTACAGCACACCCTCCCCCCGGTGCCACCCCGGCTCCCCTGCCCCGGGCCTGAGAGTCCTGCCGCGGAGAGCCCCGAGCGAGCCCCGAGGGTCGGGAGAGTGCGGGCGGCCTGCGGGACTACGGCGATGCTGTACAGTTTGACTTTATTAGCCCGAGCCGGCTGCGGGGCCCTCCGGGAGCGCTGCGAGGGCCCCGGCGGCAGCCGCGACCTCCCGGGAGCGCGGCGGGAGCGGGGCCCGGGGCCGGAGCTGCCGGGAGAGCTCGGGGCTCCTCCCGGGGCGCTTCACCCCCTTCCCCGACGGGGAGCGGGGAGCTGCATCCCGGACTGGGGACAGCGAGAATTGTCTGGGGATGCTCCGGCTCTGGCTCCCTGCCCGGAGAGACGGACGGAAGGACGGGCGGCGAGTGCAACAGAGCCGGGGAAAACGGGGAGCACCGACGGGCAGCGCGCCTGCCTCTGCGCCCTCCTCCATCCCTCCCTCCGCCTCCCCGTCCCTCCCTCACTCTCTGTTTGAGCCCTCCCTCCGGGGCAGGACGAGGCGGGCCCGCAACACCGGGTTCATGAGCGCGGCACCGGGCACCGGACACAGCGGGGCGAGCCGGGCAGAGTGACCCCAATGCCATCCCCCGTCCCCCCGATATCACGGCGGGGCGGCGATGCCCATCCCCACGGGCACACGCACAGCCTCGGCCGCTCGCACCCCGGCACACACTCGCGGCACCGGACACGCGGTCACAGCTCCCCGGGGCCGGTGTCACCACGGGTCCCCGCGCCACCCGCAGGGCGGGACCTTCCATCGGCAGCGCGTGTTTTACGTGGGGCAGAGCACAAACCCTTCACCCCCAGCTGTAGCACGCCGCGCTGTGTGATCGACATCAACAAACACAGCCCCACACTGCAGTTAATTTAATTCCACTCTTCCCGCCCCGAGCTACAGCTCCCTTCATTTTCATTTTTCCTCTGAATTCCCACAACTCAGACCTCTTTGATTTCCAGGTTTAATTAACAATGCTCATTAAATGAATTTTTATTCATTTCTTTTAATATTACCCTGCCACCTGTCTTTAGGAGGCATGGGCTGATCGTTTATTCTAATTTATTTCTGTTAAAGATGGCATTTAAGGGTGGGAGGAGGGATATGAAGAGGTATAGAGGGTTGATCCATTCAAATCTCTTCATCCCCCTCAAATGCTCTTCAAGGACGCTGCTCCTGGAAGTTCTGTATTTATTTTCCACCAGATCCATTTCATTTGCTAGGAAAAATTGGATTGGACATGCTGTATTTTGCAGTTATGTTCCAGTTCATTCTTAATGTCCCTCGCTCGTCTAGTGCGTATAATGTCGAGTCTTTATTCATCTGAAAGAGGTGAAACTGTGCAAAATGCAGGCAGGAAGGGCTGGGAGTCAGCCTGCCCAGGACAGCAGGCAAGCAGGAGGATGGTTCCTTGCAGCAGCTTGGAGGGAAGCTGTGTTTCCACCCAAAAATGAGAGCAGAGGAAACCTGCAACACTGACAGACAAAGGGAAGGAAAAACAAAAGGCAGAGCTGTCCCACTGCCCCTCATGGAACATGCTGGGCAAACTGGGGTCGTGGGAACACATCAGGCTGGGGCAGGGCCAGGCCAGCCTGGAGCTGTGGGGCTGTGGGGCTGTGAGGGGGTGTCACCCTCCCCAGTACAACACAGCAGGGCTCAGGAAGGAGAAAAGGGACCTTGTAACATCCCCTGCCCTTGCATCTTCTCTCACCTTCTCTGGGAGCACAATCAGCACCTTTCCAGCCCTGGTGTCCCGCCCAGCAGCACCCTCAGAGCCCTACAAGAAGCAGAATTGTCCTTGCAAGATGTCCAAGACCCACCTGAGTCCTTCAGTGCCCCAGACCCTCTGTACAGCACCTGTCTGGTGATGAGGGCAAACCAAACCCTTGGCCTCTCATGGATAGGAGGCACTCATTAAGCCATGATGAACAATTATTCACTTTTTGCTGTCCTGAGGTCCCAGCAGGGCCCAGGACTGTCACACAGGGAGTTGCCAACACACTCTCCCAGCAGCTGCCTGGGTTTGTTACTGGTTCAACCTGGCCAGGACAATTGCTGGGGTCACCTGAGCACAGGAGGCTCAAACCCAGCTCCCTGCTCTTTAGCATCCCTGTTTAAGGATCACAAGTCCAGCTGTGCCACCCCTGCTACATCTTATGGTAGGAAGGACAGGGCTGCACTGGGTTCTGGCAGCACAGCAGCCAAATAACCTTATGAAATATTTAATTTTATTGCCAGAGTTTTTGGGGTGAGATGAATAAATGCTGTAAGATAAAGTATACCATGGTCAGGTTTGCAATGGCATTATGACATTTAAACTGTCAAAGAGAAACAGAATGTGGATCTGCTCCTCTGGGGCCTTGTCCATCTTGCAGGAGCACAGTGAACAATCATCTTGCTCCTGGAGAGCTTGTCCTGGTGTTGGAAATGCACTGGGAGATAAAGCACAGCTTGCTTTGGGTGCTGCTGGCTGCAATCCCACTCCATGCTGGGATCTCAAACACTGGCAGAGAGGGGATGTGAGATGATGCCACATCCACCTCTCTGGCACCAGACCATCAGTGCCCGTGGATGCCAGCTGCCAGAGGCAGAACCTGTGGCTGGGCTTGCAGAGCTCGGGGTGGCTGAGGACATCCTGCAGCCTTTGAAGCCTTGGCCAGGCTGCCAGGGCAGCATTTCCCTCACATGGGCTGGGCCAGCCGGGCGTGCTGGGGCCTGTGCACTGGCACACACGGAGCCAGAGGAGGTGCCCACGTGGCACGAGGCTTCCAACAGCTCCAGTGCCCTCCCCTCCTGAGCATGCAGTGCTCATGTTGTTAGCACTCAGTCCTGGGGGGACAAAACAGTCTTTTTGGGGGTGCTCTGTCCAGGAATGTTTGGAAAGTGCCCTGGGACAAAAGAGCAAAGAGGAGATCTGCCCCCTCCACTGGCATTCACCCTGGTAACATCCCAGAGCCACGTGGGTGTCTCACCCCTTCCACGGTCAGCTCAGAGCTGTGAGGGGCTCATGAGGAGCATGTTTTGTTTCATGCAAGGAAACAAGTGCATGACAAGATATCAGGGTCTCAGGGAGGGTCCAGCTCTGGCAGGGCACAGATGGTTCTGCTCATACCTGAGGGGACTTTACACAAAAAAATGTGAGAATGAGGTGCAGATTCTCCTCTCCAGGCACCTGCTGGTGGCCAAACCCCACTCCCTAAGATGGAGAAGGATAAAACTGGGCTCTCAGTTTGCTCCCAGGTAGCCTCTCAGGAAATTACAGACCAGCAGCCAAAGGGCTCTGGGTTAGGACTGTGCTAGTGCTGGAACTGCAGGCACAGGCTGGATCTCTGGTCAGGTGTTGGAGCTCCGACCACTGCCCACGGGAATGAACCATGGCCAAACCAGACCAGCTGCCCACAGCGAGCCCAGCACTGCACTGGGATAGCAGAACATCCTGCTGGTGATACAGGTCATATCTCTCATTAGCACTAATTAGTGGCTGTCATTAATGGGAAGCCCACACCCCTGACCAGAGGCAAGAGAGCTTACAGGACTGGGAGCACTTGAAGGTAAAGGCTTTGAGGGTTTGGGTGTTTTTCTGACAGCTTTTCCTGCTGCTGTGTCCCTGAGGTGCAGGGATGTGTTCCTGGCGGGCTGAGGAGCCTCTCCCAGCCCAGCTCCACAAAGTTCTGCTCTTTTCCAAGGCCAGGAGGCTCATTTGCTGGTTTGGCTCGCACTGCTCTGCTGGCAGCACCTGCCTTTGTTCCAACTTGCACTGGCTGCTCAGGGCTGAGCAGCAGCCTCCTCTCCAGTTGTGTAAGGCACTCGCAGTAATAAAGCAGCGAGCCAAAAACACAGCGTAAAGCAGGAATACACCCAGAGCCAGCCCTCCTTGTGAGGCAGCTTCGTGCTTGATTTTCCCTTGATCAGACGATTCGCAGCCCCCTCCAATGAGTTCTGATCAGCGCCTCGGGCTGGCAGCAGAGCGGTCCCGGCGAGGCAGCAGCTCCCAGAGAACTCCTCGGCTGACACCTGGTGGAAAAGCGGGAGCAGGGAGCGCCGCCCGGATCAGCCTCAGCCTCTGCAGCCACCCTGTGCGGCCGCTCCTCCTGGGAAACACCCTCGGGACAACGAGGGACCCAAGAGCTGCAAGGCCAAGCTGGAAAGCCGGTGCTACAAGAGGTTTACTCCACGGTGCATGTGGTCTCTTCTCGGAATCAGCAAGGGGAGCTCACCCATTTTGGCTTCCACACCCTAAATGGAGCAGAGCAGACCAAATCCTTCACCTTGCAAGAGTGGAAATCTCTCCCTGTACATCCCATCCTGGCAGTGAGAGGGAGCATAGAAAATCCCATGGATGTACTTTGTGCAAGTGTTTGATGGGGCAAAACCTTCCCAGCAGTACTTGCTTTGCCTGTTTTCTAGGTGTGAACTTAGGATGATGGTACCAGTGGAAGATATGAACTGGGGGATCATCTGGCAGCACAGCATCTTCAAGTCACAAGGAGTTATTCCCAATGCTATCAGTAAATAATAAAGCTTTTCCCATTCCTGCCTTTTTCAGGGTTCTATGTGTAGTTACTAATATGTGCAGGACTCAGAGAAAATAAGGTGAAAACCTACAGGGCTTACTGTGACCAAAACTGTGACTAACAGGAGAAGCAAGCATCCTGTCAGGGCCCTGGGCAGAAAGAAATCCCAGCACTGAGGAGTTTAAAAAACAAACTGACAAAATATCTTTAATAACAAAACAGGCTGTTTTTACAGAGAAATCCTCACAACAGGTGCAGCAAGGGCAAGGTGAAATGTTCTGAGGGGCAGCAGCTCTGCACACCAATGTGGACAGTGCTGATCATGCTGGGTGCTGCTGCATCACTCCAGTTTTGTAAAGTTTGGTCATTTAATTGGTTTTTTTTGTGTCCATCTGACAGAAGTGCTGAACAGACCTTGTGCAGGTTCATTTCTCACCTAGAGTGCTGCTGGCTCCTCCCTGCTCGGCCAGACACTGTTCCAGAGCTGCCATTCCATACAGATTGGCCCACTCCGTGCCCTGGTGGGACAGGATCACATCCCTGCACTGCTGGCTGGCTCTGGCCAGCTCCACCAGCACGGCCTGGAACGCAGTGACCAGCTCACAATCCACGGAGGCTGGAGCGACCTGGGACAGCAGCTGTGCCATTCCCTGCAGCCATTGTGCCCCCAGAGCGGTGTGTGGCAGCCAGGGGAGCAGTGGCACGCAGCCAGCCCAGGCCTGCATGCCCAGGAACCAGAGCTCAGCGATGTCGTCCCAGGCGCTGGCGTAGGTGGGGGACACGGCCAGGGCCAGCCCGTCACTGCCGGGGTCTGCCTGAGCCACGTGGGCCTGCGACAGGAAGCGAAGGGCAGCTCCAAAAAACTCCTTGGCACGCTGAGTTCCCTGGAGGGCTGGGAGAAAAGGAAATCAATGTTACAATGCAGTTTGCTCACTCAGAGAAGGCCCCGTGGAGCAGAATATCTCCTAGAAATCTCTTCATCCCAGCACACCATGCTGATTGTTTCACGCATTCCTTGCTCCTGAACAGTTTTGGTTTATCATTTTTCCAATGACAAGCTGGACCTGTTCCCCTTCTATTTGCTTTCTCCAGGCCAGGCCTGTGGCTCTGCAGCCCTGGCACTGCCTGCATGCCCAGCCCCAGCTCCTGGTCTCTGCCCATGCAGCTTTGCCAATGGGAACTTCCTTTACCTGCTGACCCTGCCAGGATCCTGGCCATCATCAGGCCCAGAGTGGCAACGTTTGCTGCCAGAACCAGGTGATGCTTCTGGGGCAGCAGAAGTGGAAGAGACTTCAGCAACACATCCATCAAGGAGGAAAAGGTTTTGTCACGCCTAGAGAGAAAATCAACTCTTTTTGACACATTTCCTGAGCAGAGCCAGAAGCACCTGAGAATGTCAAGGTTAAACACAGCAGCAAAAATATAATGGAAATGGGGTTGAAAAAGGAACATTCCTTTTCAGCATGGCAGGTTAACAGATCCTCAAGCTTGATGCACAAGGCACCCTTTCTTCCCACTGCCAACCTCAGAGTCAGCTCCCACAGCTCTGTTACCTGACCAGGTCTGGAGCAGTCACCACCAGGTTAAGGAAAATCCCACACATGGTCTGCAGACTCATTTCTGTGCTTGTCAGAGGTGCTGGGGCCGTGGGCTCAGAGGTCAGAACCTCCCACTGCTGCAGGAAGTACTCACACAGCAGTGCTGGGGCCCCTTCAGCAATGAGGATGTCCCGGGGTTTGTCCTCTGCTGTCAAATGGCAAAAGCCAGGGAGCAGAAATCTGGAAGGGAAAAGAAACTGGGAGCATGAGGTAGAATGGGTCTGAGCCCTGCATTTACATCCATCTCGGGGGAGAAAGCCCCATGGAAGTGGCACTGCAGGGAGAATGAAAATAGAAAAAATATTTGAGCAGGTTTGCACTAAAATGCAATAAATGTGTGCTTAAAATGCTCACCTCAGAGCATCCTGGGGTAAGGCAGAGCCCTCGGTGCTGACCAGCTCTGCCTGGGGAGGACTCTCAGCTGGGCTGCCCTCCTTGAAAAGCTTCCTGGCATAATCAACAAGGAAAGGCAAGAGCTCACAGATTTCCTGCTTCAGGGAGGATGTCTCTTCTGCCATCCAGGCTCCAAGGACTCGAACAGAGGCGAAGATGAAAGGATCTTGCAGCTCCTCCTGTTTAACCTGCAAGAAGAAAGCAAAGTGACACATTATTGTCACTGTCCATCAACTACCCCAAGTCTGGAAATCACAGTGGGACAAGAGGGAGAGTTTGCTCCACACAGAGCCACCCCCACAACCTGCTCTTTGTTAGAAGCCCTGCCTTACCTGTCTCAAGTAGAATATTACAGCTCCAAATGCCTCCTCCATGATCCTCATCAGCTGCATTTTCTGCACATTTTCTAGCAGAGGGTTCTCCTCCCTCAGGCACTCCTGGATCCCCATCTCCATAAGGACATAGCAGGCTGTCACCACTTCCTTCTTGCCCTCCACCTCCAGGGGATCTGGCTCCTCCAGGGTCAGGCGAACCTCCACACAAGCCAAGTTCACCAGCAGGGCCAGGAACTTGCTGCCAGCTCTCCCTGCTGGGATCCACTCAGCCCCACAGGCCTGCACGAGGCTGGCTGCGAGCTTCAGAGCGGGGTCCCGCTGGGACTGGCTGAGTTTGCTGCCCAAAACGTCAGCCAGCCCTTTGTAAAGCCTGCACAGACACTCAGAGCCCTGCGAGTTCTCTGTGAGAGGATGTGACAGGGGGATGAAGCGAGGCAGAACCTCACACAGCTCAAATTTGGTCATGTCTTCAGCCTTGAGGAAGTCACTGGAGAGCTTGGAGAGCACAGCCAGGAGCTGTGGAGCATCTCTCTGCCAGCATTTGGCCTCTGCTACAGCCAACAGCCCCACAAGCAGTGTGAGGGCACGCTCAGAGCCATGACCACCATTCAGGTAGGCCTGGCACAGGGCAGACACTGTCCCTTTGGTCACCAACGCCCTGGGGCCCCTGGCTGTCGCCAGGATAGCAGTGAGGCACTGGTACACATCATCAACCATGGATGTGCAGTCCGGGTCACAGGGGGACAGCAGGATGTCATTGAAGGTCGGGATTTTGTTCAGGATCTGGGAGTGCCCAGCTAGCTGTGGGTCGGTGCAGAAACAGGCCAGCAGGGTGAGGCCGAGGGCACGGAAGGTGTGCGGGGGGCAGTCGGCTGGGGGCTGCTGGGAGATCAGCAGGCGGGTCGGGAATGTGAACCCAATCGCATCGAAGATCTGGCGGCGGGTCTTGGCATCCACCTCTCCGGCTCTGACTGCTTTGGTCACCTACGAGGCAAAACAGGAGTGAGAGTGAGCACAGCAAAAGGAACTGGTACATGTACAGGATGGAACTGCTGCAAATCAGAAACCAAACCAACTTTATTTAGTGCAGGAAAGTACCCAGTGAGCTAGCACTTGATCCAAGTGCTAATCCAGACATTTACCGCGTTTCAAGAGTGTGGCAAGCACCGACTGACTCTCCACACACCCAGGTCAAGGCCAGGCTCTCTTGCTTTGCTGAAGGGAACCCCAAAGCTCTGAAGCAGCTTTGCTCTGAGCTCCCAATCCCCCTCCCCACATACCCCGGGCACTCCCGTGTCCAGCAGGTTGTTTGGCCTCCCCTTTAACCCCTCCTGAGGCGATCCCGCCGTTCCTTACCAGGAGCAGCGCTGCGAACTGCTCGCTGTCGTTCCTCGGGTCTCTGAGCACACTGAGGCACCGCTTCAGCGTGGCGAGCCCGTCCCCGGAGTCCGAGGCCATGGCTGGGAAGCGGGGCTGAAGGACTAGAGGGGAACACGGGCAGCCTTCCCTCGGCCCGGTCCCTCACGGCTCCGGCCCCTTCCCTCGGCCCCGTCCCTCAGGGATCCAGTCCTTTCCCGCACGGTTTCCGCTCCTTCCCTCACAGCTCCGGCCTCGTCCCTCGCGGCTCAGGCCCCGTCCCTCACGGCGCCGGCCCCTTCCCTCACGACTCCGCTCCTTTCCCTCTGCCCTTTTCCGCACGATGTCCGCTCCTTTTCCTCACGGCTCCGCTCCTTTCCCTCTGCCCTGTCCCTCACGGTTTCCGCTCCTTCCCTCACGGCTCCGGCCCTTTCCCTCACGGCGCCCCGCCCGCGGGCGCGCGCCGCCGGTCCCGCCTCCCCCCCGCAGCCAATCCGCGCGCCCCCTCCGCGCCGCCGGCCAACCGCGCGCGGCCTTGTTGGGCGGTGCCCGAAGCCGCCGCCTCCGCGCGGAACTGTGGGCAAATCACCTGTGGCTGCGCGGCCTCCGCGCCCGCCCCGCCCGGTGCGACCGGGAGCGGCGGCGGAGCGAGCGCCGGGGACTCCACAGCCCTGGCACTGCCCGCACGGCCGGACCCAGCCGTGGTGCCGGCGGGCGACGGTTCAGCTTCCGGGTGAACGTGCGCCGCCATGGCCGCGGGGCGGGAGGCCGCGGTGCCCCCGGGCCCGCCGCGCTGGAGCCCCGGCCGTGCCCGGCGCCCGGTGCCCGCCTGAGCTCGCCGAGGAGCCGCTGAGGAGCCGCCGAGCCTCGCCATGCGCCCTTGGTACGTACGCGCCGGCGGCACGGAGCGCTGCGCCTCCCGCGGGGCCCGGGCCCGGCCGCGGGGCTCCGTGCTGGGGCTCCGGCCGGGCAGGAGCGGGCACCGGGGCTGGGGCGGCGGGAAGTTCCCTCCAGGACCTGTTGGCTGAACGGGCGTGTGTTTACATCCTTATCCCCGTGAAGTTTTCCTGCCGTGTCTGTTCCTGCTCTGCTGCGGACGGTTGAGTGCAATTCCTCGAGGTGTAACCAGCTCTGGGTGTTTGCGGAGCGCTGCTGGATCCGGCTGTGACAGCATTCCCTGTGTGACAGCATTCCATGTCACAGAATTCTCTGTCACAGCATTCCCTGCCACAGAATTCCCTGTCACAGCATTCCCTGTGTGACAGCATTCCCTGCCACAGCATTCCCTGTCACAGAATTCTCTCTCACAGCATTCCCTGCCACAACATTCCCTTTGCATTCTTCAGAACTGGCCTATTTAGTGCCTAATGATGCTTTCATTGCTCCCTTAAAATAGATACTATTTGTTACCTGTGAAATAATTAATGTTCTCCTACCGCGTCACCTAGAGATAATTTGCATTCAATTAGCATATAAGGCTATTAAATAGCCTTTGGCATTAGAAAGGCAGAGAAGTTTGGTGATCTCTGCCCTGTGGGCACAACAAGAAGCAAACCAGGGTGTTAGCTCCCAGTTTCCCAGCGTTGCTGTGCTGTCATTTCCCTGTTTGTGGCTGGCACCAGCCAGCACGGACGTGTCTGGGGTGACATCTCTGGGCAGATGTGCAGGGGTTGTCCCTGCTTGTGTCATCCTCGTGCTGCTGCTGGGTGTCCAATCCTCAGGCATACATGAAATTGGAATTTCCTAAATGCCTGTTTGGAAACCACTGGACAGCTATTGTGATAGCAGGTGAAAAATGGGGTCTGGAGGAGAAAACCACAAGGGAAAGGCTCTCAGCACTGGGAGCTGTGCCACTACAAATTTCATTTTGGTATCAGGCATTGATAGTTCCTTAGCAACAGCTGGACTAATCCCAGCTGATAAGACATTCCTGTTCCTCCACAAAGGCTCTGTTCACTTTGCACTCTGGCTGGATCTGTGCAGGAACGTTTCAATTGCCACAGGATGTTTTGTGTTTCACACCCTGCGTGTTTCTAGAACCCTGCTGCTGCCCACAAAGGCCATGGAGAAGAGGTTGGAAGCCAAGCCCAGCATCAGCACCCGGTTCCTGTCCCGATACTGCCTGGGAAAAGCCGTGAGGGAGCTGGGAATTCTGCAGCTGCTCTACCTGTGCACTTGCCTGTGTGCCTCGTGCTCCTCTGCAGGTGACTCTTCTGTTCTCTCTGGGACTCTGTATAAGGATTTTTATGCTCTTTATCCCTCTTAGTTGTGTAAAATACTCTGAGAGAAAAGTGAAATGATTTACTGGTAGACATTATAGGGTTGGTTTTTTATTGGCTTCCTTTTTAATTGTTTTTTTAACTGAGAAACCAAAGCAGTTGTTGTTTTTTTTTCAAACCAAACAAAGCACCACCCTTAGCAGCTGCTAAATGAGCTGGCAAAAGTGTAGCTTGTACCTCAGAGAGAGCTTTTTTCTGACCTTAATTTTTGACAAAAGAGACAAGTGATAATCTGGAAAATAATTTAATTTAAGGAAAGCAACCTGGAAAGGCAGGAATGTTTTTTAGCCCTAAGATGTTTAATGCTCTTCCCAAGAGCAGTGTGTCAGAAGTCTTTATTTGCCTACAGGCAGTGGGTATGTTTGTTTTTCATTATTTCCTGTTCAAACTTGAGCAACCAACCTCCTGCTGAAGTAAATAACCAAGTTAGTGGCTTGGCTGGAAGTTTTCCTCTGATGGATTGTGTGATGTTTGGTTTGGGAAGGGGGTTGGTTTGTTTTGTTCCCCAGTTATGTGGGCATGTGCAGCGTCCCTGTTGTGTTACTGGACCTTCCTGGACAGTTCCCAGTGGCAGATTTGATTAAGCTAATGAGCTGTGTGATTTTAATCAGCTAGTTCAGACCCTGGAAAAACATGTTTGTATTCCTGGTGAGGGCTGTGTGTTTGAGTGGTGAGTGTTTCCTTTTCAACTGAGCTTCCTGCCTGCATTTCCTGGCTTTAGTAATTTCTTGGAAGTTCAGAGTTAGAGCTCCTAGAGGGTGTTCTAGACAGTGTTGATGTGTTTAAGGGCTGCTCTGCTTGGAAGAGTTAAAGCCAGGATTCAGAATTGTTAAGATTGGAACAGTGCAGCTCTGAGATCATCAAGTCCAACTGTTAAATGAGTGAAGAGTCCATTAAATTAAAGCTTTTGCGTGTGCAGAAATAAATATAATTATATGGGCATAGCTACCCTGGTGTGGACATTTTTTCCATTGCAGAGTTTTTGTTATTTTGGGCTTGTTTGTGAAGCTGAGGAGGAGTTCTGGCTGCCTAGAAATGAGCATGGTTATGTAGAGTTACACAAGGGGGCTGTGTTGACATAACTGACTGAGTGACTGTGTGGCAGGTTTAAAAAGTCCACAGAGTCAAGTCTTTAATCATTAATCTGCTATCAGGCAGGATTAACTGCCTGGGCAAGTCTGTAAACCTGAAGTTATTAATAGAAGCTGTGTGTTCCATTCCCCTGCTGCTCAGCAAGGCTGGGAGCTGCATCCCTGGGACAGGAACTCCTGAATTCCAGGGAAGAGCAGTTTTCTCCACTGATGTGACAAAAACAGGATGGAAAAGTGACTAAGCACACCCACTGTGCAGGTGTCTTGTGACTTGTGTGGTGCTGAGCTTAGGAGAGAATTCATCCTCAGGAATGTTTCTGCTTTCCACAAATGACTGCAAGTGTAGATTTTGTTTTCTCCCAGGGCATGTAGAGTTGTCTGAATGTTTGATGCCCAGCAAAGGCCATGGAATTTAAAAATGCAAAGTGAAAATCAGTTTGTCTCAGTGGAAAATTCACATCTGGTGTGCTGGGAGTTGCCTGTTCACTTCTGTCATTCCTCAGAGTTATCTGAGTTTTAAGCTGTCCATGTACAGCAATTCAGAAGAACATAGTGGCTAATTTCAAAGAAATATGTCCCAAGTGGCCATTAACAGAGTTCTGAAAATGAAATGTAGCCAAAATATTATTCAAATCTTGTTTTAGCAGTGTGTTAAAAGAGAAGCAGAATGTTCTCAGCATGGCAGTGTTGTGTCATCCAGGCTAAGTCATGGCTCTGACATGCTGAGATATTTTTGGGGATCCAGGCTTTACATTTGAGATAAATAAATATAATACCTGTGTTATGTAGTGATTTGTCACAAGGGATATCTTCCCTGGGAACATTTTTCTTTTAAATGTGCCCCATTCTGTGTGTGCCCCAGTTCCAAGCCTGGTACTAGAAACTGCTGCTGAATTTCACTGCTTCCATATCAAGCCTTAATTTGAGTGGTATGTGTGAGCCAGGCCTGACACATGAGGAGAGATGGATGAGCAGTGATGGAGGAGGAGGAGGAGGAAGGATTTTAGGGATGTGGGAAGCAGCACATTTCCCTCATGCTCAGGATATATTACCAACAGTGATTCACCTTTAACAGAGAGGCAATTTTACAGGCAGAACGTAAAGCTGAGTGGAAATTCACAGGGATGGTGTAATTCTTTAATTTGTTATTGTTTCTCCAGGTCTGGAGAGAGTGTGTGTGCATACACATGGGTTTGGTGTGTACACACATTCCATATTCTGCTCTAATTCCAGCCCCATCAGGTTGGTGCCAGGAATTTCTCCCTGCTGTGACTGTGCCAGTGCCAGTCCTGGCATTTCAGGTGTGCTGAGGTGGCAGCTGCCCTGGGCACACAGATTCCCTGTCTGCCCTCTCTCCAAGGAAGTGCTGTGTGTTGATGAGGTGTGACAAGGGTGCTGAGGTTTTTAAAAATCCTGGTATCAACTTCTCTTCTTCTCTTGCTGTTGAACATTTGCAGAGTTTCTTTTGCACGTTTCCAGTGCTCTCCCCCTTCTGCACAGTGGTGGGTTCAGACACCCACAGGGAGCTCTGTCCCCATGACTTGGTCACTAAACTCAACTTCATTCTCAATCAGGATATTGTCATTTAAATTCAGACTTTATTTTAATGGAGCAAAATGTTTCCCATTTGTGTTGTGTTCAAGAACTCCATTCTTGAGGAGAGAGCCAGATCTGGAGCATATTCTCCAGCTGCACAATTCCCATCTAGCAACACTGTTTGTAAAGTAATCTTCCAATGACCTATTATTGCTTGGATGCTGAACACAGCACAGTGGAACAGTCCCATAGGTCATTAGGCTATTTTTAGGGAGTCCTTAATCTGCAGAGCTCTGAATTTTGGAAGCCTTTAATCCATTGATCCCTGCAAGCACTCAAAATTTTCATGCTAAGAAAAAAAAGAATCCATATGCAAAGCAGTTGCTGCCTTACTGCAGAGCTGAGACCTGAAGTGACTTGATCTTAACTGAAATTATGTCAAATGTTTGAGGGTTTTTAATGAAAAACACTATGGCAGGGTGGGTGGCAAGGCTTTGCCTTGCAGAACTCTTTTCTAGAACCTGTTAACAACTTCCCAAGTGGAGCAAATTCAGTCAGAATAAGCAACTGATGTTAAATATCAGCATGGAAGAGTTAAAAATGCCTCTGTGCTGTGCACCAGGCCAGTGCCACTGTGTGCAGTGTTTTCCTTCTGGGCAGACTGTGGGCAGAGAGGCAAGGCCATACCTGGGTAAAGAGCTGTGCTTGGCATTTTGGGGTTCATTTTCTGGCTCTGAACTTGCTGTGTGACCTTGCTCAGTGTGGGAATTATGGGTTCTTCTGGAACAGGAACATTTCTGTCTTCACTTCTGCTCTTGGAAAGGATGGTGGTGGCTTAGGAAGGAGGAGCAAATTGTTCCTTAAAATCTTGTGTAAGTACTGGATAGTGAGGCCAGGTAAAGATTCTGAGAAGTCAGATTTACTTTCCTGTGTCCCAAATAATGATGAGATCTCTTATCCACTGCTTTAAAGGACTGAGAATTGTCTGTTTGACTTCCCTCCTCTTTCCCAGATGCAAACTGGAACGGATCTAAATGTGAGCTGGGGAAGATCCTGCTTGGTGGCCGTTTGACATCGTGGGCAGGTCAAAATTTGCAGCTTCTGGAAGGGTTCCACACTCTGAGCTCCTGTCAGGCCACTTGCTGCCAGCACCCCACCTGTGATGCCTTTTGGTTCTTGGAGAATATGTGCATCCAGGTGAACTGCACCATGCCTGGCACGTGTCAGGCCAACCAAACTGGCTTTTCAGATTCTGTTTTGGTGTTTTTAAAGAAATCAAAAAGCACAGAGCACTTGTTAAACTTCCACGTGGAAGGTGATGGGAAGACTTGGAGTCACAAGTGGTTGGACTGGGAAATCCCTGTCCAGAGGAAGAAAAGACTGAGGAGATCCTTGCAGAAGTGGAGGTTGGCAGGTGACAGGGTGCAGCTCCTGAGAAGGGATCTGGCAGAAAACTCCAGAAGCAGCCAAAGTGCAACAGAACACTTGAAGGATCAGGTCCTGAGGCACCTAGTGGCAGACAGAGCTGCTCCTGAGAAAGAAAAACAAAAGCAAGACTTGCTGAGAAATGGACAGAATGCAAGAGAACTGAACCCCAGAAGCCCAATCCTTGCTAAGAGCAATAATGTGAGCAGGTCACAGGATGCTGACGGGGACTTGCCCCAGGTAAGTGATGGGTGGGGCAGTCTGGGACAGCTGTCCCACCACTCATTCTGGCTTTAGGTTGATTTTGACTTGGAACTGATGGGATAACTTTTCAAGTTACCAATTTTCAGCCTCTTATCAACGAGGCACAGCCAGTGGTTTGGGTTTTTATTTGGGTTTTGGGGTAGGGTTTTTTCCCCTTTTTCTTAGCTAGGATAATCAGTGTTGAAGTGGGAAGGTGAGGCAGGATGGAGTCTCTAATAATGCTTATCCTCTGTATAATCACCCAGTGTGCTTGCCAGATGAGAAGGAAAGGTGACATGTCAGTGGGAATTATATGAGAGCTGAAAACTGTTACCTGTAAAAGTACCTGTTCAAATCCAAACAATTCAAAAAGCTGTTTTCATTTAAATACTGAATCAAGGCAGTTAAATACATTATTTTACAGAGTCATGCATAGAGCTCACAGTGTACTGCAATGTCAGTCTCCTTGCTTGAGTTGGCATCTTAATTCCAAATGTTCTCTTTTTTGAGGAGTGCTCCAGTTTCTCAAATCCTCCAGAGCTTACCTTGGCACTGGGTGAATGAAATCAGTTTAGTCTCTACTCCAAATACATGCAGTGTTAAGCCAGTACATCATGATGTTACAGAGAATTTGGCACATTTGAATTGTTAAGTGATGTTTGTATTTTTACATCTGCAAATGATTTTTGGAGCCTTATCTCAAAAATCCTTGTGCACTCCTGATGGTGCAATATAATTCTACTTTGTTAAACTGCTCCTGAAATAGCTTTTGCCACGTTTCAGGGATTTGCCTTTGGACAAAACTGGTGCTTCTGGTTGTGGAAATGACTTTTTCAAATGCTGGTTGCAGGTAGGGCTGTGAGTGCCTGAGCAGGATGTGGCGAGCAGCCAAGGGCCACTGCTGGGCAGCCAGGGTGACATGTGAAACCAGGCACTAAAACCTGACAAATGTGGGATTTTCCAGACCTCCCCCAGCATTTGAGGCTGACTTGAGCTCAGATTTCTCTCTCCCCTGCAATGCTGCAGCATTTCCACCCTCCCTGTTCTTTCCTCCTCCTCGGAGTAGAGCTGAGATGGTGACCCCATTCTCTCAGCTGTCACACATGTAAGGAGAAGTCTTTGCAGCCACTTTGAAATGTTTTCTCTTGCTCTTGGGGAACAGCTTTTACATCTCCCTGCTTGTTCTTTTTGCAGTTTTGCTTTCTGGGTTATCCTGCTATTACTGTCCAGTGTGTGTCTAGTAAACTGGTTGCAAATATTAAATTACACTGATTAATCAGCTTCTGAATGTTGCTGAGCATGCAGGATTTCTCTTCTTTAGGAATTGCTCCCTTTGTCATTAATGTGCACTGTTGGATGCACATTGACATTAACCTTTCCAATTTTGCTGGGGAAAGGTTTTTATTTTCCTTGATGAATTTTGCTAATAAGAAAGTCCATGGCTCTTAACAAAATGCAAATTCTTAAAAATAAAAATTAAAAACATTCTACAAAAATATAGTGACATGATGGAATTCCTGGCATTTGCATTTTTGAGGTTTAGGATGGAGTTTTTGAGGAGGTAGAAGAATTAAAATATCCACCTGGGCTAACTCCAGGATTATTGAACCATCCAACTTTACCTGCAAAATGCAAAGCCAGCTCTGCAGCTGTCCTTGCACTTCAAATCCAAGAGCAGTTTAATGTGAGCCAAGGATAAAACATTGGGGGCTGTGTTCCTGGGACATGGCCAGACCTTCCAGGAGGGAGATATTCCAAGCTGGGACCAAAATAAAGTTACACCCATGCTGAAATCAATAGAATTTCTGGGCTACATTTGGCCCAATCCATGGAGCACATGGCTGGGTGTTTCCTGCTGTTACTGAGGAGGGGTTGGAAGATGGGGACAGTTCTGGCTGTCACACCTGAGAGCATCAAACACCTGAGGTAGGAAAGGAGATTTGAATTCAAAGTGCTTTTTCTCTGCTGCTGAGCATTGAATGTATGGAAGGTAAATATTTTTGCTTTTGCAGCCTCTGAGAGAAGGAAAATGATAGTTTTGGGAAAACATTGCCTCTGTGGGTTTTAATTTTCCTCTTGCAGTTCTGATGGCTCCACAGCCATCTGCAATGGCATTTGCTAATGTGCACTGAGCATTAATTTCTGATTTTACTGTATCCATGCAATGGAACCAGGATAAACCACAGTGCATCCTGCTCATCAGCCCTTAACTGAGGGAGATTGGTACTTTTTCATTAAAGTGAGTGACAGGGTTTTTTCCGTCTCATTGTAAATTCCTTGTCAATTTTAAAATATAGCCACACATTTAACAGCCAGTCAGGAGAAGTATTGAACTGTAGCCCTGCTGAGGAGCAGGGATGCTGCAGCACTGCAGCAGCTCTGCAGACAGATGGGAAAGGCTGGAGCAGGAGTGTTGCAACAGAGCCTGAGAGCTCATTCCTGCCCTCACATCAAACCCACTGTTTGGCTCTTGCTGTCACACTTCCTGCAAGCTTTTCATCCACAAGGAACAAGGAAATGTCTCTCTTTACCACCAGCACTAACTCTGTAATGGTTTGTGACATTACCTACATTTTAGTGCCTTAAAAGACTTCACAGATGTGGCACTTACTGCAGACAGCAAGGAAACCATCTAAGCTGACAAGAGCCCATTTTGTGAGTTCAGACCAGGCCTATTTAAATTAAAAAATAGAAGTAATTCCCAGGACAGGGGTATTTTTCTCTCAAGTAACTTGGGCTCAGTGTGGATTCTGAGGCACAGGGCTGCTCTAGTCCCTCTCCCAGACATGGGACTCCCAGACTGGGTTATTTGTCTCAGGCCAAAGGCATTTAGGGGTGGAATCAAAATTGTCTGAGGCTCCTGTGTTGACTCAGGCCAATGTGTCACTCCTCTCTATTTTCTAAGCTAATAAGATAGGACAGCTGGCAAACTTCTAGTCTCCTTGTCATTTATCCCCAAGAATGAAATAATCTGTTCTTTGCTTTAAAGAATTCAGAGTTATGGAGCAAAGATAAGAAATGTCTCGGCTTGCAAGCATTAGAGGCATTTTTGACTGTTGTGTTGCCCCAGGCAAAGCTTATCTAATTCCAGCTCTCCACAGACATTTGGCTGTCAATTCATCCTGAAGATTTTTGGAAGGAAGAGGATCTCTCTTAACTCTAAAGTGGGGGTTTTTTTGGGAATTAAAAGTGAGTCAAGAAAGCATTCAGCTCCCTGAAAATATTGCCAGGCAAAGTGGGGACTCTGCTGTGGCCAGCAGGTGAATGTGGATCTCCTGTTTGTTTTTTTGTGGCTCTTGTTCTTGTGACCCTTCTGGGTTGATTCTTGAGAAGCAAAAAGTTGTTTCCCATAGTGGTAGGAAGTCATGGGAACATTCTGCTCCTGTGCCTTTCCTAAAGTCTGTCCCACTTGGGTGCCTGCCTGGCTGTTCCCTCTTTCTCCTGCCAGCATTTCAAACTTTATCTTGAGGGAAGGGAGTGAGTACCCTTTGCAGTTGTCAGAGGGTGGAAGATGATACAGCTTGGGGCATCCAGCTGTCCTGAGGCCACTGAGGAAGAGCAGCATGCCAGATTTGCCCTGCATGGATTCCAAAGAATCCATACTTCTGTTTAAGTGAGCCCATTAGTAAGTAACCAAATAAAGGAAGACAGCTCATGTCTGTAACACCAACAAATTGTGTCTGATTCCTTGGTACATACAGCTCAGATGTTAATCAAACAATTGATTTACATTCTGTGAGCAAAGGGAGCTGAGATATGGTGAGAGGAAATGATTTGCCCAAGGCTGAAACAAAAACCTTGCAGAGAAGCCCTGAGTGCCTTCCCTGCTGCTCCTGGCTTGGCTGGGTGTTCAGTGTGGGCAGCACAGCTTTATTTTCACAACCAACATTTAGTGTTTTCTAAAGCCCAGCCCATTTCCTGACAAGGATGTTGCCCACCATGATCTGGAGTGTTTTCCCAGTTCCTGTTTCCTGGACTGAATGCCAACAGCATGGTCTAAAAGTATATTGAGTATATTTCCTCCAATATGAGCTTTTAATCACTCCTCTAATGAGCAGTAGTGGTGGGAAATCCAGCTCCAAAGCAATTTCTGAGGCAAAGATGGTAAATTGCTCCATTTTAAATATTTAGCAGATGTTCTCAAAATAGAGTTAGCTAAAACAAAAAGTGCTACACACATGGACTTCACATGGTGGAGGGTAAATTGTCAGGAGTATGGCCTGGCAGGCTGGGAACTGGGATGGGGCTAGGTAAAAGGAATTTTCTGATGAAAGAAAGGAAATTGTTCCTGCCACTCTGATTATTTTCAATCAAGTGGCTCATCCTGTGTGGATGTGAGCAGAGTTTGTGCCCTCCAGCTCCTCTCCCTGCCCAGCAGCATCTCCTGGGGCAGGCATGCAGGGAGCTCTGTGTGTCAGCTCACCTTGCTTTGGGGAGTGATTCCAAAATAAATTTCCTCTTGCTGTAACAATTCAGTTATTACATAAAAATGCCACTGCAATCCTCCTGCTTCATGTTGGCCAACTGCATGGATTCAGGAAATCACAGCCAGAGTGAATGAACCCCAGTTTGTGGTCCCTGTCTTCAGGCTCTGTCTTATCCCACCTTTCTGTTCTTTTAGCTCCACTCATTGCAAGTTTGAACCTGGATCTTCTCTTATATTTGTCACATCAACAGCCTTGGTACTTAAATGCTGTAGCTAAATCTGGTGTTACCTGGTGTTCAGCTGGGGTAGAAATGTCTGCTCTGGAGGAAGAACATGGAGAAACTTCAGGAAAGGGAAGGGGAAGCTGTAAAAATTCCTGCTTCTAAAAACAAACCAGGGATTTTCCAGCCTCCCTCACTGTGGAGGAGCAACTTAAAAGTGCCATTCAGTGTTCAAACTCAGACAACTTCTTCCTTTCCAGGTGCACACAGGAACATCTGCACCAGAATCCTCAGTGCTGGCTACGTTCTCCAGCCCTGTGGCTCTGGACTTGACAGCTCCAGGGAAGACGGAGCAGCCTGGGCAGCCTGGTGATGCCCACGCTCAGCTGCCCACAGCCAGCCCCGTGCCAGTGAAAAGCACAGCAAAGGCACAGGCAGACACTTCTGTGCCCAGTGGAGTGCCCACAAATGGCAGTGTAAGCACAGCCCAGAGCAGCACTGCTGCTGCCCCCAGCACTGCTGCCACCACGCCAGGTGAGGACTTGGGGGGCTCCAGCAAATGGCACCTGCTCAGGCTTTTTCCAGCCACAGCAGTGTGGAAAAATATATATAGATATATTATAAATAAATATAATAATAATTATTGTTATTATTATTATTATTAATAGTAATAATAATAATAAAAAATATTATTATACATATATATGTAAATATATGGTGTCAAGGTACCATAATTATCTATATCTATATCTCTATATCTTTATCTTCATCTTCATATCTATCTTATTTATATATATATATATAATAAATATAGATAGATTAAAATATATGGATATATTATAAATATATCTGTAAATATATGGTATCAAGGTACCATAATTATCTATCTATCTATCTATCTATCTATCTATCTATCTATCTATCTATCTTTTATATATACAAATATAAAGATATAGATAATTATATATAATATTTATAAATACATGTATAAATATCTATATATATGTATATATATGTACAGGTATATATTATATATAGATATACAGAGATTATATTATATATAATATTTATAAATATATGTATAATTATATATAAATATCTATATATCTTGTATAATTATATATAAATATATTATATATATAGATATATATGTGTATATATATGTGTATATATATACACATATATATATACACACACATATATATATACACATATATAGGTATATAAAGTATAATATATATAATATATATAAAATATGTATAAAAATATAAAATTATCTATATATCTATATATGTATGTGTATCTATCTATATCTATCCATCTATAAATCTATATCTCTATGTCTCTATATATATTATATATAGATATAGATTATATTACATATGTATAATATATATTAAAATATGTATAAAAATATATAAAAATATATAGATAGTTATGGTAGCTTGGAGAAAGTACTGAGGCATCTGTGTCAGCACATGTGCTGTTGGATCCCAGTAATTCCTTAGGGTCTGGAATGGGACTTGAGCATCATAAATCTGCATGTGACCATTGCATGTGAGGACAGCTGGGAATTAATGAGGATATCTCAGTTCCCAAAGTGAAGGCTGAGATGTGATGCAGGGCAGAGTCCTGGGAAGTGTTTTTCCAGTAGCCTTGGCACAGTGCTATCCATCAAATCGAGCAGAAACCTTAATGTGTGCTCAAAAAAGGGTGGGAGTGATTCTTTCCTGTCCCTGAGGTGTCACTGCACAGTCCAGCCGTGGAGAGCAGTGTGCTTGGCTGTTAGCCCTGCTGGCTCTGCAGATGCTGATGTTTCTGTTCACACTGCTATTTCCTAAAAGAGACTGTTGGAAGTGCACGAGGGCCAAGATGCCCTTTGGCAGCTCTGTTCCCTCAGGCAGGCTGGCAGCTCTCCCTGGAGGGGTGGCCGTGCCCAGGGAATGGCGTGTACTGCTCGTGTGCTGTCTCAGAATTCACTTCAGCCACTGCCTGAAACATTCACTGCTGAATTTCTTTTGAATTTAGGGTGCCTTTCCCTTACAAGGGAACAAATGGAAAGTGTAAGGCAAGCACTGCATCCTTAGAAGGTTTTGGCAGGAAGCTCATTGGCTGCTTGTGCTGACAAGTTAATTTATTTTTATTATTTTTTAAGGGCTTACCCCACCTAAAACTGGAAAATATGCTTTAAACAACTTCATTGGTTTGTGTAGGAAGACTAACATAGCCAAGGCCTCCTGGCTTTACTAACCAATGATGATTTAAAGAGTAGTTTTTCCAAGGTTTTTAATCCGTTTGTCTGTTTTTCGTTTTTATTATTTCCTAATGAGATCTGATTGCTTTTTGCCTTGGAACTCTCTGAAGGTGAAAGATTGATGAGTATTTGAGAGGGGAAAGATTGATGGAGTATTTGAGAGGGAAAAAAAAAAGGTGGTTAATTCCACTAGCTATTAAAACTGGAAGATAGATAAATAATAGATAATGAAAGTGGGAAAATAGCAGAATGTCTAAGGTCCTTTTTTCCCCATTTTTTAAATTTGGATTTTTTTGTGCATACCTCTGAAACATTGTCTTTGACAGGGTCAAACTAAAGAATTAATATTTTCTATGCATAATTCCCAGGTCCAATAATAAAAAGACAAATATAAAGCAAATGGGAAGGGAAGAGAGAGATGAGGAGGCCAAGAGGTGTTTTTAAGAAATGTGTTGAACTTTCTGGTTATCTTAATTCTAATAAAAAGCAGAAAAAATATGTTCCTGGCTATAGTTTTCAAGGTTACCCTGTAGTTTTTAAAAGGAAGCTGTCAGTTTATTTGAAATGGAATGGCAAGAAAATTCTTGAGTGGGAGTGGAAAAGAAAATACAAATAAAAGGACCAAGTTTGTATCTTGAGCTTCCATACCCAGTGTGGCAGCTATGCAAGTTAAAAAAAAATCTCTTAGCCCTCAAGCAATTTTTCAAAAACGAAATTCTGTGGATTCTTTATATATTTGTGAAGCTCAGGAATTGCAGTTTGGAAGTAGCAGTGTTTGTCTTGCTGTGCCATGAGCCTGCAGCTGAGTTCTCTGCCAAAAAGCTGTCAAATAAAACCCTTCCCATCCTGCTGGACCTGGGTGAGGAGGTTTCAGCACAAAGAAGGAGGAGACTGAGTCATTTTGGGCTTGTCCAAAAATTGTAAACCCCCATTAGAGCTTTTACATTGACAAGGAGAGCAAAACCTGAAATGAGAGCAGGATATTTACAAAATACATCATTTGTAGCTGGGGTTTATTCCATAAAATGAAACCAAGGTGGTTTTTTTCCCCCTGTTCCTCTCCAATTCTGTGTTTGTCCCTTTCAGCTATGAAGGAGCTGGTGGTTTCTGCTGGAGACAGCGTTAAAGTGACCCTGCCAAAGAATGAAGTTCAGCTGAATGCATTTGTGCTTCCTGAACCACCACCTGGTAAAGCTGCCCTGGGAATTCTGCTAAGGGCTGGGGATGTGGAAAGGCAAACAGTCATTATGTGTGGCATGTAATAAGGGCAGTCTTGAAAATGTCTTTTGTCAGAGAGCACTTTCCTGTGGAAAATTTTCATACTCAGCTATTGCCTTGTGCTGCCTCTCAGAGAAAACAGTGAGGCACAAAAATATGGAAAGTGCTGCAAAACCAGTGGATTTGGGAGATTGTGGGGAGAGATGGCACATTCTCAGGATGGTGTGTGACAAAAAATTGGACTTTTAGCATCTATTCTTTATATTTGGTGATAGGAACTGAGCTGTATTAGCAAGTGATCAAAATCTGAATTGGGGTATTTGCCTGCTGAGGCAAATATACACTCCTCATTTCATCATGCAAATTGTTGGCAGGTATTTTTAAAATTCTTCTCCTAACTCTGTCCACTGTGGCAGTGGGAGCTGTAGAGGCAGGTGTATTCCATGTTGTGGGCAGCAGGGATTGATTCATTCCTGTTCAAAAATTGGCATTCCTCTGTCTGCAGGATCTGAGGATGTGATAAGGCTTTTCTCTCTTATTATCCTGGAGCTGTGATTGTTCTAAAGCTCTTTATTGCCTTGGAGGCTGAAAGATGGGTTTTGATTCCAGAGTAAATGAGTTTAGAAGCACAGATGTCTCTTTTCCTGGGTATATTCCCAAAAAGCCACAGCCCAAGCTGTCTCATTTCTCCACAGTGCAGCAGAATGTGCCTTGTAAATGTTTAATACCTTTGCAGTTCTTTAGCATGGCAGAAAGACAGGCTTTGAAAACAAACATCTGGACCTTTTCTTTTTGTTTTAGGAACCACATATTCCTATGAGTGGGAGCTGATTACTCATCCAAAAGACTACAGTGGAGTAATGGCAGAGAAACACTCCCAGACCCTGAAGCTGTCTAAGGTAAAGCTTTGGCTACTTCATATCCTGTGTTAAATGCCAAGTGGAGAGGATGGGGACCCCAGCAGCCAGGAAAGACCTGTGTGGGGTTTCAGGATGAAGAAGATGGGGATCCCAGCAGCCAGGAAAGACTTGTGTGGGATTTCAGGATGAAGAAGATGGGGATCCCAGCAGCCAGGAAAGACTTGTGTGGGGTTTCAGGATGAAGAAGATGGGGATCCCAGCAGCCAGGAAAGACCTGTGTGGGGTTTCAGGATGAAGAAGATGGGGACCCCAGCAGCCAGGAAAGACCTGTGTGGGGTTTCAGGATGAAGAAGATGGGGACCCCAGCAGCCAGGAAAGACCTGTGTGGCGTTTCAGGATGAATAGGAAATTGCATGATGGGCAGGCAGCCAACACTGGGCTGCAAGCCCTCTTCTGAGGCACTTAGAGAAAGGAGATTGATCTGGCACGAGGGAAGGAAGAAATTGATTTCAGGAGGTACAAGCTGCCTACAAGCAGTGTGACAAGGCACACAAATGGCACAATTTAACAGTAACAAGGGGAGGGAATATTCCTGGAGCAGTTTGATAGTCTGAGCCTTGTACTGCCCACTGGAAGAGGGTCTTGCTGCTCCCATTAACCAGAGCCCTGCAATATCTCATGGCATGTCCTGGCTGCTGCTCTTAGACAAGCTCTGACAGGGAAAGGGTTGCCAGGTCTTGTACATGGGGATTCTTAACAAGGAAATGGCTCTAAGTACTGTGAATATACAGTTCTGTGTTTGAGACATTCCTTTGAGCAGCCTGGATTCTACTGCACTCAGAAAAAAAATCTACAGGCTGTAGTAAGGATATCATGCAGAGCTAAACCTTTGGAAAGGAGTGTGCAGGTCGCTGTCAGGGTTTCAGCCTTTTGGGTGTCAAGATTGTTATCCAGCATCTGGTCCCTCATCCTCTCATTTTGGCTCAATAGTGGATGGTGAAGAGGTGACTGCCTGGCTCATGTCACCTGGAAGGAAAAGAAGAAATATTTGCATTTATAAAAACACACAATAAGAGATTTTCTTCTTGCATGCAGCTTTTTTCACCTCAAATGCAATCTGCTAGCTCAGATTCCTGTGGCCAGACAACCTGAACTAATCTCTGTTATCTCTCCTGTTAGCCTTTTGTTGCTTTAAAATAAAGCTTGACTGACAATCCTGTGGCAGAGAGAAATACAAGTCTTTGATTTCTGCATAACCATTGTAAACTAAAATACCTGTAATGCCATTTTGGCCTGGAAACCCTCCTTTGCTGTGTATGCAGAGGCTGAAGCACAATTGCCTGGGTGCTCCTGTGCCAAAGCACAGGAACTTGACCTTCCAATAGATCCTGACAAGGTGCCACCAACCTGTAGGTAAATAATCCTTTGTGTTTGTTTCCAGCTTACTGTTGGCCTGTACGAGTTCAAAGTCGTTGTGGATGGGGAGAACGCTCATGGAGAGGGATATGTGAATGTAACAGTGAATCCAAGTGAGTGCTGGGGTTGGATTTTCCTTGATTTCACCCATCTCTGACAAACCAAGGCAGCTGTACCATGGGTTAGATTGTTTGGTTTGGTGTGGGGATAGTTCATTGTGCTGTGAACTTGCAGCATGTAATATATACATCATTTAATATATACATATATATGTGTGTGTGTATATATATGTGTGTGTATATATATATACATATATATGTGTGTGTATATATATATATACATATATATATGTGTGTGTGTATATATATGTGTGTGTATATATATATATACATATATATATGTGTGTATATATATACACATATATATATATGTGCATATATTAAATAATTTCCTGAGATTGGAAGCTATTGCTAACACACTGCTATTTTTGCTCTACTGTATCAAGCCAACCACTTTGATAAAAGAGCTCTAATCCTGATAGGGAAGTGCTCAGCAAACACCTCACCCTGAAAGGCCACTGCTTCCATAAAAACTAGCTGCAGTCTGACAAAAAGCTTCTAGCAGCAGGAGTAAAAACTGAAGAGAAGCCAGAGCTTTGAAACTCCTTTGGAGGTTCCTTTCTTTTCTGTCCATAAGGAATATCATTCCCAACCACAGGCAGGTTAAGTCAAATCTCATTCCCTATTGTAAGGCTTGGTTTGCTGATGAGCTGGTGGAGATGCAGCATTTTGTGCTGCCTCACTTTTTATGTGGCCTGTGTAAAGAGACAACACAGGTGTCAATAAAACCCCTTCATTTTGCAGTCTTCAGCAAGACTTCTTGTACAAGCTTTGTGGGTAAAGAATCCTCTTGCACTCCCTAAATTAGCAGGAGTGTGTGGCTGCTCTTCTGGGTGCTGTGGCTGCTCATTTCCTTATAAGCAGTGACTTTGCAGCTGGCAGCCTGCACCAAAATCCTTCACTTTTCAGAGCAGCAGCCACACTGTGGCAAGAAGCTGTAGGTGCTTGACCTGATGCAGTGCAGCCTTCACCCCCACACTGTTTGCATCCCCTTTTTGGTAACATTGATTCCCCAAGCTGGTGTAGAACGTGCTGGAAGCACAAATCACTGTTGCTGATAGTTTTGCAGTTTTTTGGCCAGGATTTTCTGCCTGTGGTGAGATGGTAACAGCTGGGTTGTTGTTGCAGAGCCCCGGGTGAATCAGCCTCCTGTTGCCATCGTGTCCCCACCGTTCCAGGAAATCTCCCTGCCGACCATTTCCACTCTCATCGATGGCAGCAGTGAGTACCTGCAGGTTTTAGTGCAGCATCCAGCAGGGGGCTTTGTGTTTGCTCCTGGGCTGGCCTTTTGCATAAAGTTTCAGAGAAACAGTGACACTGAAAAGAATTAGCCTCTCTGGCCAGGAGAGCAGAACACACACAGCAGCACCTCTCCATGTTCCTTTTGAAGGGCACTGGCCTGAGCCAATCTCCTAAAAAAGGAAAAGATCTGGAGGTTGCTGCTCAGAATCAAAAAATAATTACTGTCAATCAAAATTACTGGGCTCTTGGCTAAACTTCAAATGTGTAAGTTAGTGACACGCCACCTTTAGTGATCCTGGCCTGCACTAGAGCTTTTCAGGAGTTCCTTTATACAAATTCAGGTTGTCTTAGCCCCATCTAGCATTGATTTGTTACAGTTTGGGTATCTGAGCATAACAGAGAGTCTGGGCTTCAACCAAAAATACCTTTGCCCACTAAACCCAGGGCAGAAGTGGGGACTGACCATTGGAATCTGTGAAGCAGCATTTTCCAACTCCTTGTGTGTGTGTGTGTTTTCCTCCATTACTGAAACAGAAAGCACTGATGATGATAAAATTATCAGCTACCACTGGGAAGAGCTGAAGGGTCCCCTGAGGGAGGAGAAGGTTTCCAGTGACACTCCCATACTGACACTGACCAACCTGGTACCTGGGAATTACACTTTCAGGTAGGTCACACCTGGCAGAGTGAAATATATGAGATTCCTGAAGTGTTAATTTGGTTTAGAAAAACCCAACACAAAACATGGATTTTTTCCATTCCAACATCCGTTTTGTGATGTTCCTTTTCTCCACTCCTACACTTTCAAGTAGTTTTGTAGCTTTGCACTTCAGGAGAGATAAGCTGTCCAGCTACTTCTTATTCTTGACTTGTAGCCCTGGTTAAGATGATGGCTGGTCTGTCAGTGCTACAAAATGTCCCTTGAAATGTCAAATCTAAATTCTTTGGGTAAAGGCTTAGGAAGAAATGCAGTCTTGAAATCCAGTTTTTAAATGCAATGTGTTTGTGTCAGATAAGTGAATGAGTTCTAATGGGTTGGTGCACAACCTTGGCAATAGGTGGGAGCTGATTTTAATTCTGTATTTGTCCTGTGTTTTGGTGTGATGTCCATCACTGCATTAGCAGATCTATTTAAAGTAAAACAACCTGGAATACCTCTTAATGAACACTGCTTTCTTGTTAGGCAGTTGGCATGAACTAATCAGATCCATGTTCAGATCTAGATTTAGCAGAAAGCAGTTGTGTTTGTGGTACCAGCCTACCTGAGGAGATGTGCTGTGTCATTCCACTTGTGGGTTAGTAATGCACTTCTGTGTTTCACCTTGGAAATGGTTGTTAGATTTCAAGTGAGAGATGGATGTGACTGTTGAATTCCTTGCATCACTTGGAGGCTGATAATTGGACATTTGGGGGAAGTTTCTATTCAGAAAAGGCTGTCACCATTCAGCTCTGGTCACCATCACTTCTTATTTCCCTCTTCAGTCTAACAGTTGTGGACTCAGATGGTGCCAGCAACTCCACCACTGCCAACCTGACTGTGAAGAAGGCAGTGGATTATCCTCCAGTGGCCAATGCTGGCCCAAACCAGGTGATCACCCTGCCCCAGAACTCCATCACTCTCTATGGCAACCAGAGCACGGACGACCACAGCATCGTCAGCTACGAGTGGCTGCTGAGCCCCAACAGCAAAGGGAAGGTGATGGAGATGCAGGTCAGTGTCTCCTGTGTTCCACCTGGATTGCTCACTAGCTGGGATTTTATCTATAATCAAACCAGTTTGAATGGACTGTTAGGAAATTCAGTCTTTTAGAATCCTACAGAGCAAATATGTGATATAAGTATGTGCTTAAAGTGAAGCTGGTGGTGGTTTAGTGGCTGAGCTGGTGCACCAGCATCACCACTGGCATCCTGTTCCTTTCTTGGGCAATGCAGTTTTAAATCCACCAGAGAGGTGGGAACTTTTGAGCTGAATCTTGGACTCTAACTTTGCTGATACTGACCAGACCCTCCTAAAAAATAAATGTTGGAACTTGTTTCTGTCTCATGATTTTTCTTTTGAAGATTATTACTGTCAAATTTGTAAAATAAGAAAGTCCATGAATCATGTTCACAATGTGTGGGATTTGCACATGGCTCCCCAGAGATTTTGCTGGAGTTGGGAACTACAGAATCCCTAAAGGTCTGCTTGTATGGCATTGCTCTTATTATGTCCCACAACAGTGTCCTTGTAGTGTGCATAAATTTAGCTGCAAGAGCTTTGCTGAAGTGGCACAGACTCCTGCTCCCACAGCAGGAGTTGGTGATAACCCCCTGGAATGTGCTGGTAATGGTTACTTTAGAATCAGAGTCTTCTGGTCCACCCTCATCTGCATGAGGATTGTTTTTAATCCATGAAAATCTTTTCTCTCAGGGTGTGAGGACACCAGTCTTGCAGCTCTCTGCAATGCAGGAAGGTGATTACACCTACCAGCTGATAGTGACTGATTCTGCTGGCCACCAGTCCACTGCAGAGGTCACTGTGATAGTCCAGCCAGGTAAGCTGCCTTTACCTGCTCTTGCTGCTCCTCTTCCAGGGGTTGGAGGTGAGCTGCAATCTGTCAGCAACCTCTTATGGTGACTTTCAGAAAAGCTGATCTGATTTAGGAACATTCTGGGCTGGTATATTGCTGATAAATGAGCAAAAGAAAGCTTGTAGGAATATTGCCTTTGTGGGCCATTCTCTTATTTTGCACAGTGTAACCTAATTGATATTTTCCTACATTAAAGGCAGGATTGTATTTGCAAAGAGCTGTGTCTGCCCACAGTGCTGGGTCCTGGGACAGGGCCAGGAAAAGTGGAGCAGTACTGAGAGAATGAGAGCAAAAATCAGAACTCCTAGTTTTCAGTCTCATTTTATTGCACATGTGTGAATGAAATGCTCACTGGAATTCCTCACTGCTTTCAACCTCACTTTATCTGAGTACAGGGTAGTGAACAAGGGATGTACTGGGGATCATGCAGAAAATCTTATTGGTGGTGTTTTAAGCTTCACCTTTATGGTGTGTGTTTGAGAAATCCTGCATTCTTTTCCAGAGAACAACAAGCCCCCAAAGGCAGATGCTGGTCCAGATAAAGAATTGACTCTTCCTGTGGACAGCACCACTCTAGATGGCAGCAAGAGCTCGGATGACCAGAAGATTGTCTTCTATCTTTGGGAAAAAACTCGGTGTGTATCACCTTCCATGTTCTTGTGTATCCAAATCTTTCATTTAAAACACTCTCACACTTCCCTTGTGTTCAGTCATGGTCACGTGGGGCCTGCCAAGTTTTACCTGAATAAGACAAGGATTTATGTTTGATTGAAAAGAAGTGGAGTTTTCTTTGAGCATGAGAAATAGCTTTGCCTTCATCTCTAGGCCTGAGCATGGTGTGGCTCAGCTGTGTTTCCATTCACAGCTTGGGTCTCATGGAGAGCCTGACTCTTGTAATCAACAACAGCAGGGCCTCCTAACTCGATGCTTTTGCAGTTGGTTTAAAGGAGGCAGAGTTCTCTTCAACTGTAAATTCCCTGAAATGCTTTAGGGAATTCAGGAAAAAGCCTATGAGCAACTTGCAGTAGCTTTTTCTGTTTGCTAATGCAATGTCTGTGCAAAGCCCTAGAAATGAAGGACTGTTCTTGCTTTGCACCTTTTTTTTTCAAAATTGGTTCATTGTGCAGTTCACAAGCCAAGTTGTTGAAAGTACAACTATTTGTAAACATCACTTAAGTGCTGTTATCAGTGTTCCTCTGGTTTAAAATTAACCAAAACATTTACCTGCCAGAAATTATGCTTTTTGTTCTGGATCCTGCACTTATTGTTTAGATTATCTTGCTGTAACTGGAGAACACAATTTTGATTTTTATAATGGATTATTATTCCCAGGCTCCTGCTTGGAGCGAAGCTGCCTCCAGTGCTCTGTGCAAAGTTTAAACTTCTCAAAACCCCTGAAAAAGGTCCAAAACTAACCAAACTCTTTGTGTCTTGGTTAGGGGTCCAGATGGTGTGAAGCTGGAGAATGCCAACAGCAGCATTGCCACTGTCACAGGCCTCCAGGTTGGGACATATGAGTTCACTCTGACAGTGAAAGATGAGAGGAACCTGCAGAGCCAAAGCTCCGTCAACGTCATCGTCAAGGAAGGTACATCCAGCCACAAGAGCTGCTCAGTCACTGGTTATCTCTGAGTCCAGCAAAACCTGTGTTCAGAGACACGACAAAAGTAAGGAATGGAGGGAGACAATGTGGAGTGGCCTTGAGATTTGCCCTATTCTGGAGGAATGGTATTTTCAATTTAATCCTGCAGTATTTCCCTTCTCTTCCCTAGGGTTAGACTGGGATTTCTGGAGTACACTGGATTAATTTTTGATTAGGCATTACAAGATCTTTCTCCAAGTGTTTTCTCTCTGTTTATTTAGAGATAAACAAGCCGCCCATTGCAAAGATTGCTGGTAATGTTGTCATCACCTTGCCCACAAACACGGCAGAGCTGGATGGATCCAAGTCCTCTGATGATAAAGGGATTGTCAGCTACTTGTGGACCCGGGATGAGGGGAGCCCTGCAGCTGGGGTGAGCTTTCTTTTGTAAAGGATCACAAAATTCAGTGCAAAGTAGTGTTGACAGCTCCTGAGGAAATACAGAGCTCCTTGTTGGGCTGTTACTCTGTCATATCCTGAAATATGACAATACATGGTGCTACTTTGATCCTTTGTTTTCTCATACTTACTTTGTTCTGCCTTCCAGGAAGTCTTAAATAATTCAGACCATCATCCTGTCCTCCTCCTGTCCAATCTGGTAGAAGGGACCTACACATTTCACCTCAGAGTAACAGATGCCAAAGGAGAGAGTGATGTGGAAAGGACCACGGTGGAGGTCAAACCTGGTGAGTCTGGGTTTTGTGCTGTACCACATTTGCCTGCAGCCCTCTAGATACAGCACACTGGGATTAAAATGTGTCACCTAGTCTAGTTAAGAACTGTAAACATCAAAAGTTTTGAGGGATGTGGTTGTGTTTTCCTGTGGTTTTTGAGGGCTGACTCTCACTGCTTCTGTTACCTTGGGTCCCTTCCCACAGTGCTGCTCTGTAGTTCTGTGTTCAAATCAGAAACATCCTGGAGAGATAGCTGAAAACCTGCCTTGTGCCCAGGCTGCTAAATAGAAACTCTTAAAGATCTCTGTACAATCTACATTCTGTCTAGATCCTAGGAAAAATAACCTGGTGGAGATAATCCTGGATGTGAACGTGAGCCAGCTGACGGAGCGGCAGAAGGGGATGTTCATCCGGCAGATTGGGGTCCTGCTGGGGGTCCTGGACTCAGACATCACCGTGCAAAAGATCCAGCCCTACACTGAGCAAAGGTGGGATTCATCTGGGAGGGTACACAGCAAGGAATTGCTGGAGGGTTTGGAAAATCAAAGCCTCTTGGAAAGCAGATTGGAACATGCAGAGTTGTTGCTTAACGTTGATATTCCTGCTCAGATCAGAGTTGTCAAGCAGGTCTTGGGTATCTTTCCCCTCTGGAGATGGTGCATTGCCCTTGAAAACTGCTGCTGCTGATGTATTTTCACCTCAAACCTGTAAAATAAGAACAAATCTGATTTGTTTTTTGAAAATTGTGGAGATTGTGTGAAGGGATGTTCTGCAGCTGGAGAAGTAACAGAGCTTGGTGCAGGAGTTTGCTGAAACACTTAAAACACACCAGAGTGTGTAACAATCCCCCTCACCTTCCTGCCAAATTGATAGCTCATACAATCACAGACTGGATTGGGTAGAAAGGACCTTAAGGATCATCCAGTTCCAACCACACAGCCCCAGGCAGGGACATTTTCCACTAATTCTGCAGTAGCTTTATTGCCCACACCACTGCTTCAACTTAATGTATAAAAAGTGTTGAAAGCCAATGTAATTTCTGTTTGAGGAGATAGAAAAGCCTAATTTTGATTGCTAATTGGCTTACAGAAAACTGCATTTATCCTAAACACATGGAAATTGGCTGCTGAGCAGGGCTGTAGGTCAGGGTGGTATTGCCTACCTGGAGAGTGGCAACAAGCCATGAGTGGAAATCTGTTGAAATAAGTGCAATATTGCACTTAGTTTTTATTAAAAGGGGAGTAATTTTAAAGTACCTAAAGCACTGAAGAAGATTTAAGGGACATGCTTAAAGTCCTGCAGCAAGTCAGCAATAAATCTGCTGTTACTTTACACCTAGCTGAGTGCTGTGATGTATCAATTCCTTTGTGTCCACCTGGCCTGCTGTAGCAGGAAAATCAGAATTCATTGTCCATGCAAACCTAGAGAGCTGAGAACAGAGGAGCCAGCACTTTCTGTTGTAACTGTAGCTCTCTGTCTCTGCCATGAGCAAGCCAGTCGCCCCTGAGGAAGGCAAGTAAGGGATTCTTGTCATTAATGCTTCATCTTTTGATGTGTTCAAGCAGACAAAAGAGTGGGAAGTGTTAAAAAGGAGCAGAGATGGTTTCCTGACAGATGGCTTTAAGATCCCATTTTTGCTTCCACTGTCAAAGTAACTTGTGCTGTTAAAAAAGAGCTTTTTCCTCTGGCTGTTGGTTTGTTCTTTTTCACATACTCTGAGGGTTTCACTGAAATGCCATTGACTCATGAGCTCACTAGTGATAATAAATCCCAAACATTCATGCATCCTTTTGTGAGTCTAAAGGATCCACAGGGCTCTGCAAGGTGAGCAAGCCATGAGGAACAAGTTCTTCTGTCATAAAGTTAATGCAGTAAAGCTGCAGAATACAGAATCCTTCACACCTGGGTTGGTTTTGGGCTACAGCACTTGGTGCATTCAAACTCAACTCTGCAAAAGACTGTAAATTTCTATTTTCTGGTGCTGGAGCTCTGTGCTGAGCATGTAAATGGACCCCAAAGTTTCAGAGTAGTAAAATCTCAGAATCCCACAGCGAGGAAGGAAGGAGAGTATGAAAACAGCAAGACCTTAAAGTTTGGGGATTTGATGCTTAGCATGAACATGCAAAGATCTCCTCGATGTGCAAATTCATGAACAATGGAGCCCTAGCTTGGAAAATATGAATGGATCAGGTATCCTGAAGGGTTTTCTACTGTAGAACCAGGTCTACCATTACTGCTTTCAAACAGAGCCAGCAGTCTGGTCTTCAAATAAATTTGGGATTCTGAGTAAGTCCCTCTAATGACAGACTGGAGAGTGTGGCTCTCCACCTGATGTTTGGAGAAGCAGCAGATAATTAGTAATTTTTTCCTCTCTTCCAGCACAAAGATGGTGTTCTTTGTGCAGAACCAGCCTCCCCACCAGATATTCAAAGGACGAGAGGTGGCCTGGACGCTGAAGAACGAGCTGAGGAAACAACAGTCAGACTTCCTCATCTTCCGGGCCCTGGAGATTAACACAGTCAGTAAGTGAGAGTCTCTTGGGACAGACTGAACATCTTTTACCTTCTTTTCAGCTGCCTGACAGAAATAAGGGTGCTGAAAACACCCCCATGCCCACACACACTCACTGCAGGAGCTTTCATGTTAATAAATGGGAAACAGAAAATTAAGTGTATTAGACTATTCACTAATCACTTATTTACCAATTAATTCCATCCATTCACTATTCAGCTTCTTATAAATAATTACTTGCAGTGTTGCTGTGAAGATAAGAGTTCACAAAACCAAAAGCAGATTGATACTTATGAAACTAAAATACAGTATTAATGGACTATAGCCACTGAAATCAGTGTCATCCTGAAAACAATAAACTGCACATCTTGGTAGCTGTGAACCCACTCGTTTCCTGTGCAGCACAAACATCAGTCTGCAAGAAATGTTCCCCTTCTATCATTATTTTACATCTTTACATTAGCACTGCTTTTCTTTTATGAGATCCATCCTGTGAGGATCATTTGCTGATCAGTTAGAGATTTGAAACTAGAATTGTGTAAAGTAATTATTTTCATTACTTCCTGATTTTACCATTTTGTGGCCTTCAGAAGCCATTTTTCAGTTCTGTTTGGTGCCTCCAAAGGATCTGTTTGTTTCTTGTCTGTCTCACAGTCGGGGTTTGAATTGGAAAATCAAAACTTTGTTTAAAAACATTTACTTGACTAATATACAAATTCCATAACTTGTATATCAAAATGAGGATTTATTAGGCAAAATATATGTTGCTGGTGAAGTGGGATGTTTCAGTTTGGCAGGAAGCCCAGGTGCTTACTCTGCACTTCTCACCTCTCGTGATTACTGAGCTATGAATGAGCTGCAGAGGGGCCACATTCAAATCAGAGCCTGCAGGAAGGGTTGGCTGGATTGAACTATTTTCTCCCATTTTTACCTCACCTGTGAGTCATTTAGTTCACCTTGCTGGTTTTGGCCCCCAGCCTGTCAGCTGAACTGCTCCGAGCACGGGCGCTGTGACTCCTTCACCAAGCGCTGCGTGTGTGACCCCTTCTGGATGGAGAATTTCCTCAGGGTGCAGATGGGGGACGGCGAGAGCAACTGCGGTGAGTGACCCCCCTGGGTGGCACCTTGGCACAGAAACCCCTGTGTGGAACCCCGGCTGGGCACGTGCCAGGCATCCCCATTGCTCTGATGAGATGCTGACACCAGCACACAGACCTTTGTCTCACCTCTGGGCAGATGTTTGACAGGGGAGTGAGTTCCCTTCACACCCTCCCAGGTGGACACTCACTAAAACTTGAGTCTATTCTGGGTGTGTAAATCACAACTCTCTTCTGTCATCTCCTGATGAGATGCTGACACCAGCACACAGACCTTTGTCTCACCTCTGGGCAGATGTTTGACAGGGGAATGAGTTTTCTTCACACCCTCACAGTGGACACTCACTAAGAGTTGAGTCCATTCTGGTGTGTAAATCACAACTCTCTTCTGTCATCTCCTGATGAGATGCTGACACCAGCACACAGACCTTTGTCTCACCTCTGGGCAGATGTTTGACAGGGGAATGAGTTTTCTTCACACCCTCACAGTGGACTCTCACTAAGAGTTGAGTCCATTCTGGGTGTATAAATCACAGCTCTCTTCTGTCACCTCTGTGCTGCCACAGGAGAGCAAATTTTATCAACCAGCACACAGTGAGCACTGCCCAGCCAATCCACACATTGGATCTTGAGCTTCCCAAGGGATCTGGTGGTGCTGCCAGTGGGGAATGCCAGCCTCTAATTCTGCAAAGAGGCAGGCCTTGCCTTTTCTTTCCCAAAACCAGTCCCCTAAAATGCGCACTGTCAGTTGTATGAGGTGCCAAAACGTGTTTATCTCTGGGGTTTTGCTTGCAGAGTGGAGTGTGCTGTATGTGATCATTGCATCTTTTGTCATCGTGGTTGCCTTTGGAATCTTGTCGTGGATGGTGATCTGCTGCTGCAAGAGGTGGGACTGAGACCAAACCCTGCTGTATCCAGGTTTCACAGCCAAGTGTCTGCAGTAGGAGGTTAAAGATTCAATCCCATTGTCCCAGCAGGTCATCTGCTGAGCCTTGGGATCCTGGGTTTTAAGTGTTTCAAGTTAAATGTTAAAGTTCCAGAACTCTGGGTTATGTTAAGAAGAAAATTTGGATTAGCCTATAAATGTGCAACTGAGCAACATTTTAACGTTTCACTTTGTAATATGAGCATAATCCTAAATAGCGAGTGCTTTAGCTTTGAAGATCAGAGTTGTTTTTCTTCTGGCTCTTTTAGAAATGGACTGTTCCTTAATTCCTTTTTCTCCCCTTTAGACGGAAAGGAAAATCCAAAAGAAAAAGCAAATACAAGATTTTGGATGCAACGGATCAGGAAAGCCTGGAGTTAAAACCAAATCCCAAAGCAGGTAAAACATGAGAGGGAAGAGCTCAGCACTTCCAGAGTGCTGACTGAGGATTGTTCCTTAGTGGACTTAACAGTGAAACAAATGTGATGTAGGGACTGACAGAGGGGTCTCAGAAGATCTGAGAGCTTGTCTCAGATCTGTATATGGGGTATTTAGTAAAGTCATCTAACTTTTAGGTTTGGAAATTGGGGCTGAAACTGGCCTGGTCCTGATGTCTCCATTTGGTACCTCAGAAGTAGGAAGGGGATGCATTGAACTATGCAGAACAGTCTGACTCAGGAAGCCCAAAATTGGGTCTTGACTGTAACTTGTTCTGCTCTGAAGCTTCCCCCTGGATTCTGGTAGTTCCCTTCTTGCCAATATGCAATTCTTTGGTCATTCTGTACTGTAAAGCAGGAATTCAGTGGCACTAAACATTACACTGAACTGATCAACACCTGAGAACAACCTCAAAATACTTGTGTACTGGAGAGATGGAGGTTTATTTCTGCTCTGCCACTCACCCACCACAAACAACTGGTTCATCAACTTATTTATTCTTGCTCCTGTGCTTATCAGGCTGTGAAAATTTCGCATTTTAGCTCATCCTCTAGTTTTCCAATAAGCAGGTGCATTTCAGAGGGAGCTCCACGAATTCCTCAGTGCTCCATGTGGCTGCAGGTCCACTGGCCCATTCCAGAAGGGCAGGATTTGTCCTCAGTGTTCTTAGCCAGCATTGCTGACCTGAGAGTGCTTGGCAGTGCTTTGCAAAGATCAGGGGGTTATTTCAGGCTGGAGTGTTTTTATCTGATACATGAACCATGGGCACCTGCTGACTGACCAGGAAAAGAGGGAAGTGTTGGGAAGGGTGTGCCAAGTACAGCCCTGCTGAAAGCCAGGGAGCTCTGCAGCTGCTGAGTGTGTGTTTCATGTCAGAGTGTGTCCTGGTTTTGTTTAGGGAAGGGGATGTGTTAACTGTGCATGGAAAAGAGTCCCTGATCCTTGTTTGTGAGCAGGAAATGACTGCTCATGCTGGTGTTATCCCATTTAATGGTGTTCCAGCAAAGTGAGCAGTGCCCAAGAGCAGCATGGAGGGCATTGCAGTGACAGACTGATCAGCTGTTCCTCTGAGCACCAGGCTGTCCCACTGCTCAAACACGGATACCCTTGCAGGAAACCAGGGTGTGTTTCCCTCCCTCAGCACCCAACTCTGCTTTAATCTGACCATCTGTCACCTCAGAGCCCACTGTGCAATCAGTGTGCTAAATGTGCCTCACCATTTGCTCTCTGGTAACTGAACTCGTCTTGCTGCTGACTGAAGTCTTTTTCCCTGCTAGATATGTCCAGGGAGCTTTCTGCTAACAGAGGAAATGTTGCATTTCTCCATTAAGGAAAAGCTAAATTTAAATATTTCCTCTGTTGACAATATCAGTAAATGTCTCTCTCCTGTCCTTGTGCATTAATCTAAATTCATCCTGCTAATTTATCTCTCTTCTCTTGCAGAGAGGAGAGTAGGGAGAGGGCAGTGAGATGGCAGAGATCTCCCTCACACACCTGCATATTCTCTTACTCCAGTTGTGAGCCCTCCAAGCGTTTTCTAGGCAATGCCCCGAGCAAGGTCAGGGAGACAGAGCTCCCCCATGTACTCACATTCCCTTCTGGTCACATCATTGCCTTCCTGGCTGCTTGTTGTGCTTTGTGCTGTCTTGGAGTGTTGTTGTGACCCCTGACATGCCAGAGTGTCTGAGACAGGATCACTTTGGCTTCAGCATCCCAGGGAATAAGAGGCACACAGAGGAAAGTCAGGTTCTGCTGCCTCTTAGACGTGATGAGAAAAGGAGACTTAGAGGGGATGGAGCAAAGTGAGGTCCTCACTGGTGTTAAAAGCTTTTCTAACCTGGGAATGTTTCCCCTTCAAGGTGGCAGACAGAAAGCCCAAGTCCTCAACACGAGCCTGATGCACTCAGAGTCGGAGCTGGACAGTGATGAAGCCATCTTCACATGGCCTGACCGGGAGAAAGGGAAACTGCTGCGCAGCCAGAACGGCTCCCTGCGCAACGGGCAGCTGAGCCTCAAAGCCAAGAGCCAGAGGGAGGAGATCCTATAGCCCCCCTTGGGCAGCCTTGGCTGGAGCTCAGCAGGGAAGGTCAAATCCCATCCCTGTCCTAGCAGGGCCTTTGGAGGCCACTTTGACCAGGACAACGCTGCTAACTTGTTTCACAGAAAAATAACTTTGGTTTTGTGGGTTTCTTTTCATTCGGTTAAAACTGGTTGTACTTGAATTTGAACTTCAAGGGAAATCAAAGGGAGGAGAAGGCAACTGTGAGCCCCAGGAGAAGAGTCAGGAAAGGATGGAGCTGGCATCTGGAGAGGGCAGGACAGAACCACTTGGAGCAACCGTGAATGTGCAGGACCTCCCTAAGCCACCTCAGACTGCACTGGAGGGAGCACCTGTGGACTTCCAGCTCACTTGCCTTGGAGCTCCTTGGAGAAGGAAAGTCAAGGACTTGAGCTGTGCTCTGAGCTCCCTTCAGGCTCCCATAGCCTACCACAGGCTAGTTATGCTGTCCAACGACTTTCTTCTCCTTTACTCCCACCTTCCCTAATGGTTTGAGCACTATTTTAATGTAGATTGTCCTTTCACATGCACTTGGCTGCTGTTGGAGTGTAGAGGAGGGGGAATGTAAACACTCTGGCAGTTTGCAGGTAGGAGAGGGGTTTGTGGCTGTTCCCAATCACTGTCAGGCTGCTCTCCTGGGGAGTGTTGGGACTTGGTGCCTGTTGATGTGTGAAAAGCTGACCTGTGGTTACTGCCCAGGCTGGGAGACCCCCTCCTGCAGCAAAGTCCTGCTTGGTACCAGAGCTGGGGACCCACACCCACCTTTGGTACCTCTGTCCAATGTCTGGCTTCATTCCAAAGCTGTGACATATTCTGTGGCCCCAGCACCTTCTGTTGGTCACCAGGCCGTCCATGAGGCTGGACATAACCATATCTCAGTTATGGAACACTATGTACTGTGGTTTTTTGGTTTGGGTTTTTTTTTTTTTTCCCTTAAAATTTGCACATCCCAGGTGATGGGGATTGGTCTGTGCAGTCCCCAGCTGGCTGCTCCCTCAGGCTGGCAGCTCACTGGCCCTGTGCTGGTGTGGCTGCAGAGCCCTGTGTGCTCCTATTGCCATGTTAAGAGCACACTGATGTCCTTTTGTGGTGGAAAAGGGAACTCTGGGTGCCCAGGGGTGGTGGGCAGTGCCAGCAGCACGTGGCACAGCGTGTCACTGTGTCCCTGAGCCCAGGGGCAGCAGGGGGTTCCTTTCCCATTGCCACTCCTTTATCTCACTGTGCTGCTGTCGTGAGTTGCACCCTGTCCTCGGGCAGAGCTCAGCCTCGTGCTGGCATGGAGGATGCCACTGCTTCTCTGGGGATGGGTGGGCAGTTCATTGCCTTTCTTTGTGTTTAATTTAAAAACTGGAAACTGGTTTCATTGGCATTTTTTTTTCCTTCTTATTGAGCTATGAAAGCCAAAAGGCTTAAAGTTCCTCAGTTGTATTTATATTGCTGCACTACTGATTTGTGTTGAGCTAGATGAAGATTAAACACTATTGAACGTGAGGGGGTGTTCCCTCACTGAATGTAGTCGTGGCTGCTGCTGAGTTTATTTTTTGGGCAATCAGCTGTTGCTCAGGCCAGCTCTGGAGCCTGCAGCTCTCCCAGTGCTGAGGCTGTGGCATTTGCTGGCGTCACAGGGGCCACCCTGTGCCTGGGCTGTCTGGCACACAGCTGGGGCTTGGCTCAGGCTTCCCCTCCCTGGAGGCTCCTGCACCCTCCAAACCCACCCAGGACCACACACAGGCAGGGCTGACCCTGGGAGGCTCCTCAGAGGGCACAGCCCAGCGCTGGCTGTCCCATGGCCCCACACTTAACTCTTGGGTGACACCGACCTCTGTGTGCGCCTTCATTTGGGTGTAAGTGAGCAAACTGTGGGAACAGGAGGCTTTGGAGCTGCAGGGATTGACCAGGTGTGGCCCTGAGGCTGCAGCTGGGAGCACTTTGTGCTGGGAGAGGGGAACTGTTGGGCTCTGCTGAGTTCTGGGCATTGGGGATTGTGCTTTTTGAGCCCCTCTCTCCTGCCCATCCCAGGGAGGGCTCAGGCACTGCAGGGGTCAGTGCCCTTCTCAACAGACCCAGGGTGGGCTTTCAGTGAGCCTGGCTGCTTGTTACAGGAGAGGGAATTGCAATCCCTGTTACCTCCAACACCTTTGTTCAGCTGTTCCCTTCACCCCTGTGTTTCACTGTGGGGTCACAGCCCTTCAGGTGGGGGGGCTGTACTGAGGGGCTGCTCCCCAACCCAACCCAAGTTTGGGCTTTGGGGGAGGTTTTGGCCTCCCCTCCATGCCCAGCAGCTCCAAGTCACTTGCCATCTCTGAGTGCAGCTTTGTGACAGCACAGCACAGCTCACATTAGATTCCTGGCTCCCATTGGTATTCCCTGGCTGTGCAGCCTCTTCCCCCTCCACGTGTTAACCCTCAGTGCCACCAAACCTTCAGGAATGGGGACAGGCTCTGCACCCCAGCTTTGGGGGGCACAAGGACGTGTGGGGCTGACAGAGGTGAGGAGACCCCACATGCTGAAGGTGGGAACAGGCCCGAGGTAGGAGCAGGGTGGGCTGTGTGCTGCAGTGCCCTCCCCAGGTGTGTGCCCAGAGCCTCCCTGGGCTTTTGGGATCCCTTTCCCTGCTCTCCTGCTCTCCCAGTGCCACTGATGTTGCTGCTGGTTTGTTACCCGAGCGCCGTGAGCGTGCCCTTGCTCAGGAAGGTTTCTGCATTGCTATGCTGTATGATTTCACAATTAGACACTGGCTACAAGTTGCCCACGTGTGGAAGTTAAAGGCTGAGACATCTGTCAGATGAACCAGCCCCTTCACTCAGTTTTATTTCCTTTAACACATTCAAGCACTAGTGAAGATATTTGAGGCACATTCTATAGATTTTAAATAGTTTGCTCTTAAATCTTTTCCACATCCTGCTGCATAGCTGGGGGTGCCCAGCCTGTGTGCACTTTGGTTAATGATGTTTGGTGATTCCAGTGTTACTTGGGTCAAGACTAAAAGTCTTTTTTTTTAAACAAAATGCTTCTTGCAGATGGGAAGATGTTTCTTGCAAATGGGAAGATGTTTTCCTCTTTGTCCAGTTTCAGCTGTGGGACAGTTCTCACCTAAGGCTTCATTTCACAGGAAAGCAAAGCAGCAGCTGCCCCACACCTGGATGGCAGCACCTCCTCATGCAGCAGAGGAACATTTATTAGTTAGTGGAGTCCTTGAAGGAGGTGACTGTGGCCACCCAGCTCTTGGTGGGGCTGCCTGTGTAGGGAACACAGTTTAGCACATGGCAGCCAGGAGGGACTGATGGCACTCGGACACAGATTTTTTGGAGATTCACCTTCAGGGTTGTCCTTCTGTCCATGGGGTGGGCTGGAGCCTCTGAGTTCACTTCCCTCAATGTCACCTAAGGACAGAGGAAGCCGGATCTGCTGAGCTCCCCGGCTTGGCTCTGCTTGGTGGGTGGGGAGAACTTACAGCAGCTCCAGAACAGGAGACTGGGGCTTCTCACTGCCCTGAGGGCAAAGAGCTGCTCCTGCCTCCAGCAGATTTTGGTCTCTGTCACATCCCCATGAGGGGATCAGCGCCTGGCTGGAGCCTCAGAGCATCCTCAGTCTGTGAAATTGGTTTTGTTGCTGGAATTTCACAGCTCAAGAAACTGAGGCAGCTGTGGCCAAGGCAGCAGTGAGGGCTCTCCCACCGTGGCTGTCCCGGTGTTTTGGTGGCTCAGCAGCCGGGGAAGCCCCGCAGTCCCTCGGGTGCCGGGATTTGGCCGAGGCCAGGCGCCTGTCGGGCTGTGACAGAGCCGCAGAGGTCGGGGCTGCAACCGCAGCTGCACCACTTGTGCCTCCCTAAGCAGCACCGTGGCTACAAAGAGTTAAAAAAAAACCCAAAAAGCTCTTTCCGGAGCCAGAGGAACCCGGTTTTTCCTCTCTTTGTGCTCATCCTGCTGCATGTGCTGTCCTTGCTCCGACCGTGTGGATTTGGCGCTGCTCCCCAGCGCCTTCCTGTCATTAGGATTCCCTGGATTGCTGCTGCTTTCCTTCTTCAGCCGGGCTCTCCCTGACAGCAGCTCCCGCACCTCGCCCGGGTCTCCCGTAGCCACGGGGGGGACACAGTAATGATTTCTCCGTAAATTATCCCTATGCCGAGGGTGCGGGCACACTGCAGGGTGCTGGTGGGACACATTGTGACACCTGCGGAGATGCCAGAGATGCCACAGTGTGGCACCTCCACCACCGGCTGGGGAAATACCCCCGGGGCTGTTCCAGAGCCGGGCAGGAGCGTCGGTCACGGCCCTGAGAGAGGCCGGGATTTGCGGGGGCTCAGCCGCAGGACCGACCCTGTGCCGGCCGTGTGGCCCCATCACAGCACACCTGGTCCCACCACCAGCACCCCTCACGTCCCTCCTGACCCAGCATCACTCCCCGGGGGTTGTCGCAGGCATTTTGGGGCGAGCGTGGCTGGCTCGGAGCAGGAGTTGCAGAGCATCCCCGCTCCTGCCTCTCCTCTCCCGCTGCTCCTCCTGCTGAGGCAGAGCCCCGAGGGGCATCGGCGGCTGCTGCGGTGGAGGCCCGTGGGCACCGTCACCCTCCGTCCATCCCTCCGTCCGCCCGTCGGTCCAGGCGGGGCCCCGTGCTCCGAGTGAGTCCGTCTTTCCATTGTTCAAACAATCTCTTTTCCACACGCGGTGCCAAGGGCTCCCCGCTCGCTCCCGCACGCGCCAGTATATTTAGCTGCCTCTAAGCCTCTACCTTTCCTTATATAGGAGAGGCCAAACGAATTTCTCACTCTCATTATTAATAGCCTGAGAGGAGCTCTTAGGAGGCTGCCAAAAATAGCAGGCAAACAGAGCGCACCCGGCGTGGGGAGGGTGTCGTGGCAGGCAGGGAGCCGCCGGGACCGCCGCGGGAGGGATGCCACGCTGCTGGCCCTGGCTTTTCCCTTTGGGAGCCACGCTAAGGTGTCTCCCAGCATCCTGCCCCTTGCCCTGCCGGCTCTCTGCAGGTAGGACAGATGGGGCTCCGGGTGGGCAGAGCAGCTCTGTACCCCCGGACTTGGCAGCTGGGGATGCTGGAACAACCGCCCCGTGGTTGGGGACACCCCAGGTGGGTGGCCTGGGGACACCCAGGGATGCCCATCCGCACGGGGAATCTCGTGTGGCTGAGGTGGTGACAGGTTTTACCCTTCTGTGCACTCCACCAGCTCCGTTTTGCCCTCGAGCTGCCCTGGGCTGCTGCTGGGCCCGGTGCTGTGTGCCGGCTCCCCCACGACAAGGCTTGGGACCCCCGAGGGCCCCCGGGGGACGTGGGGCAGGTGGCAGAGCTGGGTCGCTGTCTGCGTGCTGGTGGCAGCCCGGGCTGTCTCTGTCCGGGAGGGAGAGGGTTTCTCAGCAGAGATCACCCAGAATCGGGCACGTGTGCCGGGACACCAACGCCAGGATGGGGAGAGCGAGGAGGGAGCTTTGGGGTGCCCAGCAAGCGAGGGGTCTTCAGCTGCACCCGGAGATGTTGCATCCCCGGCAGGGTCTGCCTTAAATCCCTCCCTCCTCCCTCCCTCCTGGCGAGGAACTTCTCCCGCTGAACTGGAGGATGCTGCAAGCTCCTGCGGACGAGCCGGAGGAGTCCTGTGGCAAAGTCAAGGCGAGCAGGGAAGCAGCGTGCTCGTGCCGGGTGTCACCGCAGCTCGCTGCCGCCAGCCCAGCCTGCTGCGGCCGCTGTCACCTCCAGCACCGTGAGTGGCCTTGCGGGAGGGAGCTGCGGGGTCTGCGGGGGGCAGCGGGGCTTTCCCCGCCGCCAAGGTTTAACCTTCAGCGAGCCCGGCCGGTGCTGAGCCCGCCGGGGCCGGGGATGCTCCGGCTGCGGGCGCCGGCAGCGTGGGCGGGGAGGGGACGCCCCGGGGAGGGGGACACCGCAGCCCCCCCTGCTTGGGGCCAGCCCGGGTGCGGGCGGAGGAGCGGGGGTGGCTGGGGGGACAGTGGGGTTCCCCGGCACGTCCCGGCTGCAGAGGGGTCTTTGGGGTGAATGCTGGGGCTCTGCGGCCCTGCTGCCTGCGGGGGTCCCCCTGCAGCGGGGTGGGTCGCCCCCTCCCCAGGGAGCCGAGACGCAAAGTGGGGACATCCCACGCCTGCGGGATAGGATGGGAAACCCAACTTCTGGGCACCTCGGCATCGCGTTTTGGACCGGCACGGAGGGAAGCGCTGACCACCACGGCCGGTGCACCGGGGTCATGCGCCCACCGCCCCGACACGGGCAAAGGGACGGCAGGACGGAGCCGGGGTGATCCCTCGGGCACCCCGTGCCAGCGCTCCCCCTGCACCCTCCTGCTTGCTGGGCCTCTTGGTGTTTTATAAGTCACCCAGCAGCTGCTGCAGTGGGGATGGATGAGCCGGGGGAAGCCGGCTGGGGGGGCAGCGCTGGATGGGAAAACTTGGAAAGGGCCCTGCGGGGCAGCGGCTGCAGAGCTCGGCCAGGGACGCGGCGCTGGCGGAGCCGGGGGAGAAAAAAGACTCTTCCTTTTATAGCCAAGCCGGGGTTGTTGGGTGCCTGCGGACGCGTGGGTGCCACCACGGCCGGCCCCGGCAGCCCCTGCAAAGCCGCCTGGTGCCCGCAAACCACCCTGGCCGGGCACGGAGCTGCTCTCGGGGCACGCAGAGAGCACGGGGGCTGCCCTGGCCGGGGATCCACAGCCGGTGTGCGGGCATGGAGGATTCCTGGAAGAGGGGCTGCCCCAGGCCGCAGCTCCCTGGTGGGTTTCGGCTCGGGGTTTACAGCAGCGCTGGGGCTGGGGAGGGCTCGGGGATGCCTTCGAGGGCGGGGGGCACGCCCGGGGCTGCAGAGGGGTTGGTGGGGACGACAGGGAATGTCCGGGCACAGAGAGGGCAGTGGGGTAGAAGCGGTCTGTGGAACAGGGCAGGGGCAAGGAGGGATGGTGGGAGCAGGCAGGGGGGCCCGGGCTGGAGCAGGGGACACAGCAAGGTGCCCGGGATGCAGCGAGGATCCCCTGGAGCTGGTGCAGCCTCCAAGGTCACTGGGAGAGCCCGGCCGAGGGCTGTGGGAGCAGTGCCATGATCTGGGGCTGTGTGGGCCACTCGGGCTGGGGTGTCTCTGATTCCCAGCACTGGGAGCCTGCCCAAGGTCAGCCGAGGTGACTGGAGATGAACTCGGCTGCCATGTGAGAGCCCTGGCTCTGTGGTTTCAGGGTGGGTTCAGCCCTGAGCTTTTGACTCCCACTGCAGCCTGGCAGTGCTGGCAGTTCCTGGGACCCCAGCGCTGCTGCAGCAAATCCTCAGGGCAGCCTGGCACTGCACTGCAGGGCCGGCAGAGCCCCGGGGGTGGAGTGGATGCATCTCTGCAGCCTCGGGCTCAGGACACCCACTCTGTTTGATTTAGGGTAGTTCGGGGGTGCTGGTGCTGCCAGACACGCTGTGCCCACTGCTCCTGCTGGGCTGGGCCCTTGTCCTGGCTCCTGGGAGCCGTGCGTGGGATGCTCAGGGTGGGATCCCTGGGGAGCAGCCATGGGGAGCTCCTGGGCTGCTGGCACAGCATCCTGGCTGTGTCACGCTGTGCCCCACAGCAGTGATTGGTGTCTTGGGGGGCCCTGAGCAGTGACTGCTGCCTGTGGCTGCTGTGAGCTGGGCTGGTGACGTGAGGCTGCACTTGGCACCCGGGGGCTCCTTGCAGGGAGCTGTGGTGTGTGTGGCCAAGCTCCTGGTGCTGAGTCACGGCCACGCCGTGTCCAGCCAGCCCCTCCTGCCCACAGCCAGACCCCCACGCACCCCTCACCTCCTGTCCTGAGACGGGGCAGCCCAGGGAACCCCAGAACACTCCCTGTACCTGCCATTGTCCCATTCCAACCGCAGGTTTAGGGCTGGGAAGGAAACTAAAGTCAGCGTGCATCCTCTGTCACCCTGCCGTGTCTGTGCTGGGCATGGGAAGCCCCCACAGCCCCCTCAGACTGTCAAGACTCTGAGTTCTCAGCTGGATCCCTCCTCCCATGGGCAAAGGCACCTCCAGCACTCACAGTCCAGAGCTGCTGGGTGGGGAGGGGCCCAGAGTCCTGTGTCCTTCTCCTGGCTCTGCAAGCAAAATGGGCAGGGGCATGGGGGTGTGGGAGGTGGGAGGTGGGTGCCCACCTACACTGACTTTATGTGCACCAGCTGAAACACTGCTCTGGCACCTGGACAGATATGGGGGTGTGGAGTTTGGGGGTCGTGGGGGATGCAGGAGAATGAGTTGGTGCATCCTGACCCAGCACAGCAGCAGCGGGAAGCCCTGCCAAGCCAAGAGCCAGGGCCGAGGAGGATTCCCCTGTGGAAATGGCTGCAGGCACAGGCACCCACCTCTGCCACCCATCCCTGCTGGCCCCTGTGGGCTCACAGGACACGGCCTTTGGCTGTGCCCCCATCTCCTCGCAGGTGCAGCTGCACTGGTGCCCCCACAGCCCAAACCACTGAGCCTCAGCTGCATCCTGGAGTATCCATCAGCCTCAAAGTGCAGCCACCCCCAAAACACCAGCCTGAACACTCTGCAGCCACTGAGGGGTCTGGGTCCGAGGCACACATGTGTGGGCCATGGTTCCAAACACGAGGAGCAGTTTGGTGGCTGGGGGCACAGGGGCCATCTGGGCAGTGCCTCCACCTGGGCTGCAGCAGGGAGAGGATGAGGATGGAACTGGGGCAGGGCAGGAGGTGCCCCCAAAGCCCCTGCCCAGTCTCGGGGTTCACCATGGCCACGGGCTCCTTGCAGGACCTCACTGGGGCTGGGGGACACGGCCGGCAGAGGGGCAGCCCCGTGCCCTGCGCCCCCAGCCCCGCGGCGCCCGCCCCTCCCTCCCAACCCTACATACTTCTTCATATGCCCATATGGAGCCGGCCGGTGCTATGGAATGTTAAGAAGTATGTATTTTTGGGCTGGGACCCCCACGCCGGGAGCCCCCCACCACCAGCAGCGACCAGACGGAGCCTCCGGAGAGACGATGCGTCCCCTGGGGCTGGTAAAAAGGAACCAGATCAACTTGCAACTGGATTTGGTCCCCTTCAACCAGCTGCAGCGGCGCATGAGCTGCAGCACCCGCTGGCCCTGAGGGCTACATCAGTGCTGACCCGAGCGGGATCGGGCTGAGGAGCGGCTGCAGGGAGGGGAGGTCAAACGGGGGTGCAGAGAGGGGTTTCGGCCGGTTTTTAAGGATGCCCGCTGGGGAGGAGGAGGCAGAGCGGCTCCAGCTCTGCTCTCCAGACTGCTGTGGGTGCTCCTCGGAGCCGCAGAGTTTCATCGGTCCCAAACCTGCCGGGCAAACGCCCCGTGAAGCCACAGGAGCCCCGGCACAGCCTGAGCAGCCCCAGCCCGGTGGGTCCTTCACCCTCAGCCCCCGCCCGAGGCCATCGGGGCCAAAGGGCTCCTAAGGGGACACTCCAGGGTGCGACCCTGAGGACGGGACAGCCCCAGCCCTGCTCTAGCAGAGATAGCACCATCTAGAGTTAAGAAGAAAGTGAAACGGAGCGATGGCTTCCGAATTTCCCGGAAAGCAGCTGACCCACAGCTGCCTTTCCTGGCGGGAGCTTTTCCGAACCCCATTGGACTCTCAGAGCGTAAACGAGACTTTGGTGTCGTGGAGTGTCGCGGTGGGTGTTTGGGGACAGCAGCCTTTCTGTAATGGGGGGACAGTACCGGGGGCTGCTCCCCTCGCTGTGCCGGCGGAGCCGCCACCAAAACCCGGCCGGGCAGCAGCCGGGGAGGGTGGTGGTGGGGGGGGTCGTCTCTGCTTTTAAGGGGAGGGGGCGGGAGTTCCTGGGTGGGAGCGATCGTGCAGGGATGCAAAGCCCCGCAGATCACAGCTGCTGGCCACGGAAATACGTCTTTTTCTTGCTTCCCAAGGTACCGGGATTAGAGCAGACTCATCGCAGATCTCGCTCCTGTCCAGCCCACCATGCGTAAGTTGGGAGGCTCGTGGGGTCGGGAAAACGGGACCTGCAGTGGGACAGCGCCGGAGGGGGGAAAAGGGACCCTGGGGTTCGCCCCTTCTCCACTTTCCTTTCGGGTGTCTGTAGGGGTGAAGGAGGACGCTGCTGGCAGAGCTGCTGCTGCCTCTGGGACCCTGCCCTGCCCAGCACAGGGCGTTGGCCTCCAGCCCGGAGGAACTTTATGCCCACATATGTATCTGCCCGTTTGTCATTTTCCTTCTTAGAGCTAAGTACACTCACAATGGCAATCGTCTATGTGGTCATCACTGGAGCTGCACTTATACATGAGTGTCTGGTTCAGGATAAGCAGCATTTGGATACGCTTGTGGTGCTTCTGAGGGGGAAGGGGCAGCTCTGAGCAGTGGAATGGAGTTGTGTCTGCCCCCGGTGCCGCAGCCCTGCACGCTGCTCCTCTCCTGCCGCCCAGGGCTGTCCCCGTCCCTGCAGCCCCAGCCCTCGCTGCCTGCTCTGCTCCCTGGGTGCTTTTGGGAGGCCGGGTGTGGTGCAGGTGGCAGGGGGAGATGGGGGTCACAGAGAGCACCCTAACGCTTCATTGTCCTCCCTTGCAGGAGAATCAGCAAATGAAAGCAGCTCTAGCAGCCCTGACACTGAGAGTGAGTGGGGAGGGCAGGGGAACAGGGCTGTATTGGGTGGGAACACAGGGTTGTAGCCTGGGCTTACTCAGAAGCCAATGCAGCCAGTGAAGCCATCCCTGGTCTGAATGTGCCCAAAGAGTGGGAAAGGGATCCATCCCAATGTGGTGGGAAGAGGTGAGACCGGCTGGGTTAGGAGTTGGGGCTGAGGGCATCAGGGCAGTTCAGGGAGGTGAGTGCTCTGTGGCAAGAACTGCTGTGTCCACTGGCAGCACTGGCCAGGGACAGAAAGGCAGAACAGAAAGGGGCTGGCTGTGCTCAGGGAGCAGAGCTCACTGCAGGCCAATTCCCTGGCACAGACTGGGGACACTCTTAGTGGGGTGCAGCCCAAACCACTGAGCCTTGACTGCATCCTGGAGCATGCCATCGCCCACAAAGGGCAGCCACCCCCAAACACCATCCTGAGCATCCTCCAGCCGCTGAGGGGCTCTGGGTCTGAGGCACACATGGGCTGGCCATGGGTCAAAATACGAGGAGCTCTGTGCTCAGTGGTGGCTGTGGGCACAGGGGCCATCTGGGCAGTGCAGGACACAGACTGGGCTGGCACGTGCTGAGTGTCCCGTGCTGTTGTGGGTTGGTGGGGCAATGGGCGAGGCTGGGTGGGTGGGCACTCCGGGGTGTGCCCCTTCTCCTGTTCCTCCCAGCCTGGGGGGACACTGGGACCTGCAGCAGACCCCATAGCACTGTGGAATACCCCGTGGTGGGCTGAGACTCAACAGCAGGAATTGCTGTGTCGTGATGAGATAGCAAAATAAGCTCCTGTCTTCTGCCTCTCGAACCCTCGGTTATGTCTGTAACCCCAAAGGTCACTTCCCGTTACCCTTAGTGTTGTACAAGTTTGGATGGCTCTGTACCGTACAAAAAGGGGCTGTTTTAGCCCATTCAGCAGCAGAAGAGCCATTGCTGGATCCCTTCACAGACCCCTCAATAAACCATCGCTGTGGAAAGCCAGGACCCTTCTTCTCCTCTCTCTCATCTGCTTCTCCCCCATAGCTCTTCGGTGCCTTAGCAAGCAAGTAAAGGGCTGAAATCATAAGAGAGTTGATAATCACTAAAGAGCTGAAATCCACTCAGCATGCTTGAAGTAGCCAGTGGCTATGAGCTGACTGGGTATTCGGGAACTCTGTCTCCAAGAGGGACTGAGGTATCCGGATAGGACTGCCTTGCTCAGGGGCAAAGCCTGCTCTGCGGGCTGGGGCAGCGGGGACACCCCTTAGGGACCCACCAGTGGCTTCTTCCCAGGGGTCTGCAGTGGGTGGAGGCAGATGAAGGCAGGGGGAGGCTGCAGGAGCTGCTGGTGCTCAGGGGAGCTTTTCTGTCCGTGCTCATGTCCTTCCTCCTCTCCTGCCATTTTCTTTCTCAGGGAGAAGTGTAAATTCAAGCAACACTGGAGCTGCCCGTAGAGCCAGAGGAAGATCGAGTAAAGATCTGTCAGTGCATGAGCAGCGCTCGGGTTCACTGCCCGGTGCCAGCCCCGTGGGCTCCTGGGGATTGGGCTGGGCTGCGGGCTGCAAGTACCAGGGCTGGGGAGAATTGGGGTGCAGGTGGGAGAAGGGGCAGCTCTGGGCAGTGCCTGGAATGGAGTTGTGGCTGCCCCTGGTGCTGCAGCCCTGCACGCTGCTCCTCTCCTGCCGCCCAGGGCTGTCCCCGTCCCTGCAGCCCCAGCCCTCGCTGCCCGCTCTGCTCCCTGCGTGCTTTTGGGGAGGCCGGGTCTGGTGCAGGTGGCAGGGGGAGATGGGGGTCACAGAGTGCACCCTAACGCTTCATTGACCTCCCATGCAGGAGTAGCAAGGAATGAGCCCTTGAACATTGTAATCAATTTCCTGGATGAAGGTTTCCCTTTTGGTGAGTAGGGCGGGGAGGGGGCCTGGGCTGTGCTGGGTGGGAACACAGGGTTGTAGCCTGGGCTTACTCTGAAGCCAAAGCAGCTCTTGAAGCCATCCCTGGTCTAAATGTGCCCAAAGAGTGGGAAAGGGATCCATCCCAATGTGGTGGGAAGAGCCAGAATCGGTTGGGTTAGGAGTTGGGGCTGAGGGCATCAGGGCTGTGCAGGCAGGTGAGTGCTCTGTGGCAAGAACTGCTGTGTCCACTGGCAGCACTGGCCAGGGACAGAAAGGCAGAGCAGAAAGGGGCTGGCTGTGCTCAGGGAGCAGAGCTCACTGCAGGCCAATTCCCTGGCACAGACTGGGGACACTCTTAGTGGGGTGCAGCCCAAACCACTGAGCCTTGACTGCATCCTGGAGCATGCCATCGCCCACAAAGGGCAGCCACCCCCAAACACCATCCTGAGCATCCTCCAGCCGCTGAGGGGCTCTGGGTCTGAGGCACACATGGGCTGGCCATGGGTCAAAATACGAGGAGCTCTGTGCTCAGTGGTGGCTGTGGGCACAGGGGCCATCTGGGCAGTGCAGGGAACAGACTGGGCTGGCACGTGCTGAGTGTCCCGTGCTGTTGTGGGTTGGTGGGGCAATGGGCAAGGCTGGGTGGGTGGGCACTCCGGGGCCTGCCCCCTTCTCCCTGTTCCTCCCAGGCTGGGGGGACACTGGGACCTGCAGCAGACCCCATAGCACTGTGGAATACCCCGTGGTGGGCTGAGACTCAACAGCAGGAATTGCTGTGTCGTGATGAGATAGCAAAATAAGCTCCTGTCTTCTGCCTCTCGAACCCTCGGTTATTTCTGCAACCCCAAAGGTCACTTTCCCTAACCCTTACTATTGGACAAGTTTGGATGGCTCTGTACCGTACAAAAAGGGGCTGTTTTAGCCCATTCAGCAGCAGAAGAGCCATTGCTGGATCCCTTCACAGACCCCTCAATAAACCATCGCTGTGGAATGCCAGGACCCTTCTTCTCCTCTCTCTCATCTGCTTCTCCCCCTAGCCCTCCAGCAGCTTAGCAAGCAAGTAAAGGGCTGAAATCATAAGAGAGTTGATAATCACTAAACAGCTGAAATCCACTCAGCATGCTTGAAGTAGCCAGTGGCTATGAGCCGACTGGGTATTCAGGAACTCTGTCTCCAAGAGGGACTGAGGTATCCGGATAGGACTGCCTTGCTCAGGGGCTAAGCCTGCTCTGCGGGCTGGGGCAGCAGGGAGACCCCTTAGGGACCCACCAGTGGCTTCTTCCCAGGGGTCTGCAGTGGGTGGAGGCAGATGAAGGCAGGGGGAGGCTGGAGGAGCTGCTGGTGCTCAGGGGAGCTTTGCTGTCCATGCTCATGTCCTTCCTCCTCTCCTGTCATTTTCTTTCTCCGGGGAGAGTGCAACTTCAAGCAACACTGGAGCTGCCGGTAGAGGCACAGTGGGATCGAGTAAGGATCTGTCAGTGGATGAGCAGCGCTCGGGTTCACTGCCCGGTGCCAGCCCCGTGGGCTCCTGGGGACTGGGCTGGGCTGGGGCTACAAGTACCAGGGCTGGGGAGAATTGGGGTGCAGGCAAGAGTAGAAGGGGCAGCTCTGGGCAGTGCCTGGAATGGAGTTGTGTCTGCCCCCGGTGCCGCAGCCCTGCACGCTGCTCCTCTCCTGCCGCCCAGGGCTGTCCCCGTCCCTGCAGCCCCAGCCCTCGCTGCCCACTCTGCTCCCTGCGTGCTTTTGGGGAGGCCGGGTCTGGTGCAGGTGGCAGGGGGAGATGGGGGTCACAGAGTGCACCCTAACGCTTCATTGTCCTCCCTTGCAGGAGAAGCAAGGAATGAGCCCTTGAACATCGTAATCAATCTCCGGGATGAACGTTTCTATTTTGGCGAGTAGTGCGGGGAGGGGGCCTGGGCTGTGCTGGGTGGGAACACGGGGTTGTAGCCTGGGCTTACTCTGAAGCCAATGCCGCCAGTGAAGCCATCCCTGGTCTGAATGTGCCCAAAGAGTGGGAAAGGGATCCATCCCAATGTGGTGGGAAGAGGTGAGACCGGCTGGGTTAGGAGTTGGGGCTGAGGGCATTGGGGCTGTGCAGGGAGGTGAGTGCTCTGTGGCAAGAACTGCTGTGTCCACTGGGAGCAGTGGCCAGAGACAGAAACGGGGAGCAGAAAGGGGCTGGGTGTGCTCAGGGAGCAGAGCTCACTGCAGGCCAACTCTCTGGCACAGACTGGGGACACTCTTAGTGGGGTGCAGCCCAAACCACTGAGCCTTGACTGCATCCTGGAGCATGCCATCGCCCACAAAGGGCAGCCACCCCCAAACACCATCCTGAGCATCCTCCAGCCACTGAGGGGCTCTTGGTCTGAGGCACACATGGGCTGGCCATGGGTCAAAATACGAGGAGCTCTGTGCTCAGTGGTGGCTGTGGGCACAGGGGCCATCTGGGCAGTGCAGGGAACAGACTGGGCTGGCATGTGCTGAGTGTCCCGTGCTGTTGTGGGTTGGTGGGGCAATGGGCGAGGCTGGGTGGGTGGGCACTCCGGGGTGTACCCCTTCTCCCTGTTCCTCCCAGGCTGGGGGGACACTGGGACCTGCAGCAGACCCCATAGCACTGTGGAATACCCCGTGGTGGGCTGAGACTCAACAGCAGGAATTGCTGTGTCGTGATGAGATAGCAAAATAAGCTCCTGTCTTCTGCCTCTCGAACCCTCGGTTATTTCTGCAACCCCAAAGGTCACTTTCCCCTTACTCTTACTATTGGACAAGTTTGGATGGCTCTGTACCGTACAAAAAGGGGCTGGTTTAGCCCATTCAGCAGCAGAAGAGCCATTGCTGGATCCCTTCACAGACCCCTCAATAAACCATCGCTGTGGAAAGCCAGGACCCTTCTTCTCCTCTCTCTCATCTGTTTCTCCCCCTAGCCCTTTATAAGCATGCAAAGGGCTGAAATCAGAAGAGAGATGATAATCACTAAAGAGCTGAAATCCACTCAGCATGCTTGAAGTAGCCAGTGGCTATGAGCTGACTGGGTATTCGGGAACTCTGTCTCCAAGAGGGACTGAGGTATCCGGATAGGACTGCCTTGCTCAGGGGCTAAGCCTGCTCTGCGGGCTGGGGCAGCGGGGACACCCCTTAGGGACCCACCAGTGGCTTCTTCCCAGGGGTGTGCAGGGGGTGGAGGCAGATGAAGGCAGGGGGAGGCTGGAGGAGCTGCTGGTGCTCAGGGGAGCTTTGCTGTCCATGCTCATGTCCTTCCTCCTCTCCTGCCATTTCTTTCTCAGGGAGAAGTGTATCTTCAAGAAACACTGGAGCTGCCCGTAGAGCCAGAGGACGATCGAGTAAGGATCTGTCAGTGGATGAGCAGCGCTCGGGTTCACTGCCCGGTGCCAGCCCCGTGGGCTCCTGGGGATTGGGCTGGGCTGGGGGCTGCAAGTACCAGGGCTGGGGAGAATTGGGGTGCAGGCAAGAGGAGAAGGGGCAGCTCTGGGCAGTGCCTGGAATGGAGTTGTGTCTGCCCCCGCTGCCGCAGCCCTGCACGCTGCTCCTCTCCTGCCGCCCAGGGCTGTCCCCGTCCCTGCAGCCCCAGCCCTCGCTGCCCACTCTGCTCCCTGGGTGCTTTTGGGGAGGCCGGGTCTGGTGCAGGTGGCAGGGGGAGATGGGGGTCACAGAGAGTGCACTAACACTGCTCTGTCCCTCGGGCAGGACTGTTAAGGAGTAACCGCAGGAACTCCACTGCGAATACCAACGCTGCATATTCCCAAGAGGGTGAGTGGGGAGGGCAGGGGGCTGGGCTGTCCTGGGTGGAACACGGGGTTGTAGCCTGGGCTTACTCTGAAGCCAAAGCAGCCAGTGAAGCCATCCCTGGTCGGAATGTGCCCAAAGTGTGGGAAAGAGATCCATCCCAATGTGGTGGGAAGAGCCAGAACCGGTTGGGGTAGGAGTTGGGGCTGAGGGCATCAGGGCTGTGCAGGCAGGTGAGTGCTCTGTGGCAAGAACTGCAGTGTCCAATGGAAGGACTGGTCAGAGGTGGAAAGGTGTTGTAGTCATACTGTTGTTATCATCCTTCTAGAGTCCCAAAATTTCTGGGCAGTTTTCTCACAAGCATCTCTTCACAGCAGTGTTGATTCTGCTTCTCAGTAAGGACTCCTCTCTGGCGCTCCTGGCTGCTACACCCCCTTTTATCCCAGCTACTTCCACAGGCTACAGCTGCTGCCTAGTTAAGGACATCACATCTGCAGCCCATTTACAATAACTAGAATCGGGGCAGGGTCACTTATACAATACGGAGATCTTTTACTGCAATACACATATTTACTCAGGCCCCTATAGAAAGGCAGAGCAAAAAGGGGCTGGCTGTGCTCAGGGAGCAGAGCTCACTGCAGGCCAATTCCCTGGCACAGACTGGGGACACTCTTAGTGGGGTGCAGCCCAAACCACTGAGCCTTGACTGCATCCTGGAGCATGCCATCGCCCACAAAGGGCAGCCACCCCCAAACACCATCCTGAGCATCCTCCAGCCGCTGAGGGGCTCTGGGTCTGAGGCACACATGGGCTGGCCATGGGTCAAAATACGAGGAGCTCTGTGCTCAGTGGTGGCTGTGGGCACAGGGGCCATCTGGGCAGTGCAGGACACAGACTGGGCTGGCACGTGCTGAGTGTCCCGTGCTGTTGTGGGTTGGTGGGGCAATGGGCGAGGCTGGGTGGGTGGGCACTCCGGGGTGTGCCCCTTCTCCCTGTTCCTCCCAGGCTGGGGGGACACTGGGACCTGCAGCAGACCCCATAGCACTGTGGAATACCCCGTGGTGGGCTGAGACTCAACAGCAGGAATTGCTGTGTCGTGATGAGATAGCAAAATAAGCTCCTGTCTTCTGCCTCTCGAACCCTCGGTTATGTCTGTAACCCCAAAGGTCACTTTTCCCTAAACCTTACTATTGGACAAGTTTGGATGGCTCTGTACTCTATACAAAGGGGCTGTTTTAGCCCATTCAGCTGCAGAAGAGCCATTGCTGGATCCCTTCACAGACCCCTCAATAAACCATCGCTGTGGAATGCCAGGACCCTTCTTCTCCTCTCTCTCATCTGCTTCTCCCCCTAGTCCTCAGGCACCTTAGGAAGTAAATAATGAGCTGAAATCATAAGAGGGATGATGATCATTAAAGAGCTGAAATCCACTCAGCATGCTTGAAGTAGCCAGTGGCTATGAGCTGACTGGGTATTCAGGAACTCTGTCTCCAAGAGGGACTGAGGTATCCGGATAGGACTGCCTTGCTCAGGGGCTAAGCCTGCTCTGCGGGCTGGGGCAGCGGGGACACCCCTTAGGGACCCACCAGTGGCTTCTTCCCAGGGGTCTTCAGGGGATGGAGGCAGATGAAGGCAGGGGGAGGCTGGAGGAGCTGCTGGTGCTCAGGGGAGCTTTGCTGTCCATGCTCATGTCCTTCCTCCTCTCCTGTCATTTTCTTTCTCAGGGAAGAGTGCAACTTCAAGCAACACTGGAGCTGTTGGTAGACCCACATTGGAAGTTGGTGAGGATCTGTCACTGGATGAGCAGCGCTCAGGTTCACTGCCCGGTGCCAACCCCTGGTCTCCTGGGGATTGGGCTGGGGGCTGCAAGTACCAGGGCTGGGGAGAATTGGGGTGCAGGTGGGAGAAGGGGCAGCTCCGGCCACTGTCTGGAATGGAGTTGTGTCTGCCCCCGCTGCCGCAGCCCTGCACGCTGCTCCTCTCCTGCCGCCCAGGGCTGTCCCCGTCCCTGCAGCCCCAGCCCTCGCTGCCCACTCTGCTCCCTGGGTGCTTTTGGGGAGGCCGGGTCTGGTGCAGGTGGCAGGGGGAGATGGGGGTCACAGAGAGCACCCTAACGCTGCTCTGCCCTCCGTGCAGGAGAAAAAGAAAAGTATGGCGACTCTGACTGGGAGGGTAGTGGGGAGGTCAGGGGGCTGGGCTGTGCTGGGTGGGAACACGGGGTTTTAGCCTGGGCTTACTCTGAAGCCAATGCAGGCAGTGAAGCCATCACTGCTCTGAATGTGCCCAAACTGAGGGAAAGGGATCCATCCCAATGTGATGGGAAGAGCCAGGACCTGGTGTGGTAGGATTTGGGGCTGAGGGCATCAGGGCTGTGCAGGGAGGTGAGTGCTCTGTGGCAAGAACTGCTGTGTCCACTGGCAGCGCTGACCACAGATGGAAATGGAGAGCGGAAAGGGGCTGAGTGTGGTCAGGCAGCAGAGCTCACTACAGGCCAACTCTCTGGCAGTCTCCATGGAGACCCCTGCCTGTCCTACTCAGCAGAAGTCATGGGCTGTCCCTGCTTCATGCTTGTTTTTCAGCAGGCAGCGTCGATGCTCCTGGAACATCACCCTTCTGTCTTTGCAGGGGCTGCATAAATGGCCTGCAGACTGCATCTGAGAAGCCACCAATTGCATAATGATTCTTTATGATCCATGCAAGGGAACAAAAGCAAGTTTCCTTCCTTCCAAGCACTAGATTCGCCTTCAAACCGCCAATGCTGGAATGTCAAATCCCTCCCGCAGCTTCTGCTTTAAATGTTTTGGATCCATTTTACTTACAAAATTGTGGTAGTGTGTTGTTAAGTTTCTTGTGTTATTCCCCCAATCTATGTATTGTTCTCCCTATTATGTGTAAAATGGTTTCGTTCCCCCAGTTTTTCCCGCCACTGCTAGCCTGTCAGCTAAGTTGCTATAGCAACTGCTATTCATTGTTGCCGATATATAATTGCTCCTCCCCTGGTTTCCCTTATAAGTGAAAGTTGTTTTCTCCCTGTCCAGTCAATCACCCCCTTCCTCCTCCCAGGTTTCGAGAACCTTCTCCTCTCTGGAGATGGTGGCTGGCTGGGGTCCCAGGACACCTCCTTTACCTTTTGATTATTGGTCTCCATGGAGTGTCAGTTCTGTGAAGTTCATCCCCTCACCTTTCCTGATTGGCTCTGTCTGTACCCACCTCCCTCCTTTATAATCCTGTTTTCACCCCCTATGAAAAAAACTTTTTCCCGGCTGGTTTCCCCGGTGTTTTGGGATCTGGCATCACCTGCAATAAACCGATGTTTAACCCCCGGGAAATGGTCAGCTCCGTTCCTCTCATATACCAGCGGTGTGAGCCAGTCCGCAGCCAGCACAGCCCGAGGCCCTCAGACGCCGAAGGGTGCTGGCCAGGAATTGCAGAGGGGCGTCGGCCTTTCGCCCTCAGCGAGCCGGACTCTAAACTTCGGGCCACATATGCTCCCCTCTGCACAAAATCATGTTATACAATAAATGAGCAGTGTCCGCATGTCTGTCTGGTTGTGTTTCATGTGTGGTGGCTCAGGTTCCTGCCCCGCAGCTGGGGCTGTGCTGTGCTCCAGGCAGGGATTGCACAGGCCGTGTTTCCAGCCTTGCTCCCTGTCCCCCTGCACACCCACTCTGTTTGGTTTGGGGTGGTTCAGGGCTGCTGGTGCTCCAGACACGCTGTGCCCACTGCTCCTGCTGGGCTGGGCCCTTGTCCTGGCTCCTGGGAGCCGTGTGTGGGATGCTCAGGGTGGGATCCCTGGGGAGCAGCCATGGGGAGCTCCTGGGCTGCTGGCACAGCATCCTGGGGGGAGCACGGCTGTGGTGGCAGCCCCCGTGGTGGCTCACGGCAATGGTTGGTGTCTCAGGGGTGGCACTGAGCAGTGACTCTGCTGCCTGTGTGTGCTGTGGGCAGGGCTGGTGATGTGAGGCTGGACTTGGCACCTGGGGGCTCCTTGCAGGGAGCTGTGGCCGGTGTGGCCAAGCTGCTGGTGCTGAGTCACTGCAAACAAGATGGGCAGGGGCATGGGGGTGTTGGAGGTTGGTGCTGTCCTACACTGGCCCAGCTACTCCAACCTTCAACCACTGCTCTGACAAATGGACAGGGACATGTGGTGGGTGTCCTGTGAAGCACAGGGTGGCAGGGGAATGAGTTGGTGCATCCTGGCCAAGCAGCAGCAGCAGCAGTGACCCCTGCCAAGCCAAGAGCTTGGGCTGAAAGAGATTCCCCTCTGGAAGTTGTTCCAAGCACAGGCACCCACCTCTGCCACCCATCCCTGCTGGCCCCTGTGGGCTCACAGGACACGGCCCTTGGCTGTGCCCCCATCTCCTCGCAGGTGCAGCTGCACTGGTGCCCCCACAGCCCAAACCACTGAGCCTCAGCTGCATCCTGAAGTATCCCATCAGCCTCAAAGGGCAGCCAAAACCCTGGAACAGCAGCCTGAACACTCTGCAGCCACTGAGGGGCTCTGGGTCCGAGGCACACATGTGTTGGCCATGGTTCCAAACACGAGCAGCAGTTTGGTGGCTGCGGGCACCGAGGCCATCTGGGCAGTGCCTCCACCTGGGCTGCAGTGGGGAGAGGATGAGGATGGAACTGGGGCAGGGTAGGAGGTGCCCCCAGAGCCCCTGCCCGCTCTCGGGTTTCACCATGGCCACGGGCTCCTTGCAGGACCTCACTGGGGCTGGGGGACACGGCCGGCAGAGGGACAGCCCCGTGCCCTGCGCCCCCAGCCCCGCGGCGCCCGCCCCTCCCTCCCAACCCTACATACTTCTTCATATGCCCATATGGGCTACCCCGAGGACGGGAGAGCCTCACTCCTGCCCTAGCACAGGCAGCAACGCCAAGACTTAAACTGAGTGACTTTATTAAATTAAATTAAACTTTAATTTAAGAAATTAAATAAATTTAAGAAATTAAAACTGAGTGACTGGTTTAAGAATTTCTCGGAAATCAGTTGACCCACCCCCGCCTTTCCTGCCGGAAGGTGCAAGGGTGGGTCCACTTATTTTCGGCCGCCATTGTCCCCTCAGAGCACAAAAGGCACAGCAGAGGTTGAGGTGCCGCGGTCCCACGGTGGGTGCTCGGGGACAGCAGCCTTTCTCTGAGGAGGGGACAGTACCGGGGGCTGCTCCCCTCGCTGTGCCTGCGGAGCAGGCACTGATCCCTGGGACGGCCAGGATGGTGTGCATGGACTGGGGGGGTCTCTTCTTGTGAGGGGAGGGGCCGGGGTCTCTTGAGTGGGAGAGGGGCGGCTGGGGGCGATGGTGCCGGGCAGCTAATCCCCTCTGATCCCACCTGCTGCCTATGCAGAGAAATCTTGTTCTTGCTTCCCAAGGGACAGGGATTAGAGCAGATTCATCCCAGGTCTTGCTCCCGCCGGGCCCACCATGCGTAAGTTGGGTGTCTCGTGGGGTCTGGGACACGGGACTTGCAGTGGGACAGACGGGGAGGGGGGCACAGGGACCCTGGGGTTTGCCCTTCTCCCTTGTGGGGCCTCTGCAGGGCTGAAGGAGGGCGGCCCTGGCCCAGGGCTCGGGGCTCCAGCTGGGAGAGGGGCTTTACTCTCCACACTGCTGCCCTTTGGTCATTTTCCTTCTTAGTTCCCGTTCCGATCATCCTTGCAATTATAAAGGTCGTTGGATTAGCTGTAGTCACGGCAGGAATTACAATTGTAGGTGAGAGTCTGGCACGGGATAAGCAGCATTTGGGTTCTCTTGTGGTGCTGCTGAGAGGGAAGGGGCAGCTCTGGGCAGTGCCTGGAATGGGGTTGTGTCTGCCCCCGGTGCCGCAGCCCTGCACGCTGCTCCTCTCCTGCCGCCCAGGGCTGTCCCCGTCCCTGCAGCCCCAGCCCTCGCTGCCCGCTCTGCTCCCTGCGTGCTTTTGGGGAGGCCGGGTCTGGTGCAGGTGGCAGGGGGAGATGGGGGTCACAGAGAGCACCCTAACGCTGCTCTGCCCTCCCTGCAGCTGTCGCAATGAATCAGCCCCTGGAGACCTCTGTGAATGCCGGGGGTGCACACGGTGATCCTGGTGAGTGGGGAGGGCAGGGGGGCTGGGCTGTGCTGGGTGGAACACGGGGTTGCACCCTGGGCTTACTCTGAAGCCAAAGCAGCCCTTGAAGCCCTCACTGGTCTGAATGTGCCCAAAGTGTGGGAAAGGGATCCATCCCAATGTGGTGGGGAGAGCCAGGACCCGCTGGGGTTGGGGCTGAGGGCATTGGGGCTGTGCAGGGAGGTGAGTGCTCTGTGGCAAGAACTGCTGTGTCCACTGGCAGCACTGGCCACAGGTGGAAAGGGAGAGCAGAAAGGGGCTGGGTGTGCTCATGGAGCAGAGCTGACTGCAGGCCAACTCTCTGGCACAGACTGGGGAGACTCTTGCTGGAGAGACATTGTTGGCTGTCCCTGCCTCATGCTGGTCCATCAGCAGGCAGCCTCGATGCTTCTGGGACCTGACACTCCTGTCTTTATAGGGGTGAAACATGAGGACGGACTCTGCCCTGCAAGCAGCAGCAGACATCATGCTGTCCATGGAAAGAGCTCCAGGTTCCCACTGCCAGTGAACAGAAAGTGATTTCCTTCCTTCCAACTGGCTTGATTCATGTATTCCCACTGCTGGAACTGGAAATCCCCCAAAGACCCCCAGCTGCCCCTTTAACAGATTTGGATGGCCTTGAGCAATAAATGCTTTTGAATACTTTAATAGAAGTGCATTTCTGGTGTTGGGTGGATGTGGTGTTGCTTGGTGTGCGTGGTGAGCTCCTGGGCTGCTGGCAGAGCATCCAGGGGGGAGCATCGAGCCACTCCCTGATCTGCTGCTGCTCACTCCCACTTTTGTCTCTGGCTGCCTCTCTTTCTCTCTCCCCACACTCCTTTTCCATTTTCCTTCATCCTTCTTCGTCTTTTCTACACTTTTTAGTAGTGTAATTTCTTTTTGTTTGTTTTTTCGTTATCAATAAACACTTTTCAGATACAATGTTGTCTCAGTTGACTTAATTTTGTTCCAGATCTACTATTTTTAAAAGGATTCCTCGCAGTTCCCCACAATGGAAAGGCACAAGCTCTCTGCAGGGACAACCTCAAGGTCCAATGTCCTGGAGGTGGGGGAGCCCCAGCCCCACTCCCGCAGAGACAACATCAAGAGTTGATGAGAATGAAAGTGAAATTCCATGATTGAGCAATTTCTCTTGAATTGCTTGCCCTGACATTCCCTTTTGGGGTCTTTTCTGCAGGACTTTGACCCTCTGAGCCCAGCAGACACAGGACAGGCTGGTGGTGTGGGGTGCTGTGCTCCCACAGTGGGTGTTTGGGGACAGCACCCCCTTTCTCTGTGTAGGGGGGGGCAATAAGGGGCCCTGCTCACCTGGCTGTATTGGTGGGGAGAGATAAGATAACAGGCTGTGGGCTGTGCCTGCAGAATGCCATGGCAGCATGGAATAACTGGTCTCTCCTGACCTTGGGAAGAAACGCCACTTTGTGGGCGCCCTGAGGAGAGGAGCCTGTCGGAACCTGAACGGCATGAGATGACCCCATAGAAGGATGATAAGAAAGCGTTAAGAACTTTGCTGATATGGCAATGTGCGAAAGGTCACTTAGTGATAAAAAACCTACAAGGAAATCGTGGGTCTTGATGAAAGGTATAAAACCAGCTCCTTTCCCTCGATAAATATCTCAGTGTCCCTGTAGGTCTGAGTCCGTGCGCTGGCGGAGCAGCCCAGGTAGCCCTGGGCTGGGCTGGAGCCTGGCTGGGCACTGAGGGGTCTCTGCTCTTATGGGACAGCTGGGCTGTCCTGGGTGGGAGAGGGGTGGCTGGGGGCGATTGTGCCGGGCAGCAAAGTCCCGCTGACCCCACCTGCTGCCCATGGAAAGATTTCTTGTTCTTGCTTCCCAAGGGTATCAGGATTAGAGCAGACTCACGGCAGCTCTTGCTCCTGCCTAGCTGACCATGGGTAAGTCGGGTGTCTCATGGGGTCGGGGACACGGGACCTGGATGGGACAATATAGGGGGGGCACAGAGACCCTGGTGTTTGCCCCTTCGGGTGTCTGCAGGGCTGAAGGAGGGCGGTGCTGGCAGAGCTGCTGCTGCCTCTGGGACCCTGCCCTGCCTGGCACAGGGCACAGGGCTCCAGCCGGGAGGAGCTTTAATGCTCAACTTCTATTTTCCTTCTTAGGCTTAGAGACATTCATGATTCCATTTCTTCTGGGATTTGCCATGGCACTTCTGCTTACAGGTGAGAATTTGGCATGAGATGAGCAGCGCTTGGCTTCACTTCTGGTGGTGCTGCTGAGAGGGAAGGGGCAGCTCTGGGCAGTGCCTGGAATGGAGTTGTGTCTGCCCCCGCTGCCGCAGCCCTGCACGCTGCTCCTCTCCTGCCGCCCAGGGCTGTCCCCGTCCCTGCAGCCCCAGCCCTCGCTGCCCGCTCTGCTCACTGCGTGCTTTTGGGAGGCCGGGTCTGGTGCAGGTGGCAGGGGGAGATGGGGGTCACAGAGAGCACCCTAACACTGCTCTGTCCTTCCTGCAGGATTGGCAAAGGGTGAGATCATCGACTTCTTTAGGAATTTGAATTATTTTGGCTTCATTTTCAGAAACGGTGAGTAGGGAGGGCATTGGAGCTGGACTTTGCTGGGTCTGCCCCGTCTGCAGGAGTCCCACTCTCTCGGAGGAGCTGAACCCCTCCCTGCCCACGGGAAGCAGGGACTGAATTCCAGGGTTTGCTTTGCTTGCGTGCACTGCCATGACCCCACACTCTGGAACCCCCCTGGTGTAGTAGTCGCATATCCTCTGAACAGACAGAGACATAATTCTCTCTCCCAGGATTTTCCTGGGAAGCTGTGAGAAGCTCTTACATGTGAGAAGCATGTTAGAAAGCTCAGAAAAAGTATGACAAACAATTCTTATCTCCACTTGCTGCATCCGTTGTTGTGTGCTTGTGCACATGTGGAATGAGATTGTTTACTGAAGAGGGATTTCTTAATTGGACTCTGGTGATCGTGTTTTGATTGCTTGACCAATTAGGTCAAAGATGTGTTGTGACTGTCTGGCAAGGGTGATTGGCTTTTCTTAGTAATTGGCATGGCATGGCATGGTATAGTATAGTAGAGCTTCGCATTTGATCAGCCTTCTGCAATCTGGAGTCAATGGACATTATTCCCTGTTTAGGGATTCATTGCCTCAATACCCTGGTACCATGGCTGGGACCCCCAGTGTTGTCCCATGCCCCCCTTGCTGTATGTGACCCCCTGAATAAAGACTCATGCTCAGCCCTCTGCCTCCTGGCTGGGACAGGGCAGCCCCAGGGAGAGCACCGGGACCATTCCAGTGCACCGGGCACGGCGGGCAGGTGAGCAATGCTGTGGGCAGCGCTGCTTCCTTCCCTGTCCTCTTCCTCTTCATTTTCCTTTTCCTCTTCTCCCTCCTGCCCTCTTCCCTTTTCCCCTCTTTGCTGTGAGGCACAGAGGCAAAGGAGCTACCACAGGAGGTAAAGGTCTGGCACTGGGGTTCACTGCCAGGCTGGAGCTGAGAGTTTTGGGGCCCAAGAGACTCAGGGTGCTGCTGTGAGGGAGGGGCAGGACCAGCCTGGAGCTGCAGGTTTCTCTCTTGGTGCCAAAATTGGGCTAACATCTATCCTGCTGTCACTCGGTGCAGGAGACTTTGCCAAGATGTACAATATGAAGCCAAGTCCAGAGGAGGAACCCAAGGAGGAGACACTTTTGGATGAGAAATCTGGGGAGCACACAACTCCTGGTGATGAGCCCAAGGAGCAGACAATTTCAGATGAGGTATCTGGTGAGGAGATAACTTCTGGTGATGAGCCCAAGGAGGAGACAATGTCATATCAGGAACCTGGTGAGGAGATAACTCTTGGTGATGAGCCCAAGGAGGAGACAATTTCAGATGAGGTATCTGGTGAGGAGATAACTCCTGGTGATGAGCCCAAGGAGGAGACAATTTCAGATGAGGTATCTGGTGAGGAGATAACTCCTGGTGATGAACCTGAAGAGGAGACAATTTCAGATGAGGAATGTGGTGAGGAGACAATTGCTGGTGATGAACCTGAAGAGGAGACAATTTCAGATGAGGAATGTGGTGAGGAGACAGTTGCTGGTGATGAACCCGAAGACGAGACAATTTCAAATGAGGAATCCAAGGATGAGACAAATCCAGGTGACAAACCCAAGAATGAGGCTAGACGAAGTAAAAAGAAGGGTAAGTTTTTGTTAGACACCAGGAAAAAAGTTCTTCACTGAAAGACTGATTGGGCACTGACATTGTCTGCCCATGGAGGTGGTGGAGTCACCATCGCTGGACGTGTTTAAGAAGACACTGGAGGTGGCATCAGTGCTGTGGTTTATTTGATGAGGGGCTGGTCATAGGTCACAGGTGTGATTTGATCTCAAAGGTCTTTTCCAGCCTAGTTCATTCTGTGATTGTTTGTGGCTTCCCAAGGGAAGCCAGGCAGATGCCTGACCCCAAGGTCCCTGCCAGGCAGCCTGGTAGGCACTGGGCACCCCCAGCAGCCTGGGCACCTCTGAAGAGCTGTAGGAGCGAGAGGTGCCCCGAAAGCAGAAGTGCATTGCAGGAGGGGCTGCAGTGGTGGTGGGTGTGCAGGTACCTGCTGAGTGCCCTGGGAATTGTTGTGCTCCAGGAAGGGATTCCAGCCCTGCTCCCTCTCCCCCTGCACAGGGAAGGGCTGGCAAGGCAGTGGGTGAGTTTGTTATGAACTCTGTTTGATTGACCTTGTGCTGCTGGCAGGTGCCAGACTGGGCTGACACCTGCCCTGTGTCCCTTTGCTGTTCCGGGTTGGTGGCTGTGGTGGGCAGGGCAGGGCGGGTGGGCACTGCAGGATGTGCCCCTGTTCCTGTTCCTCCCAGCCTGGGGGGACACTGGGACCCGCCCGTCCAGAGTCCTCTTCCCAGGGGTCTTCAGGGGCTGGAGGCAGGGGGAGGCAGGAGGAGCTGCTGCTGGCTCTGGGACCCTGCCTGGCACAGAGTGCTCAGCACTGCTCAGGAGAGCTTTGCTGTCCATGCTCATGTCCTTCCTCCCCTCCTGCCATTTTCTTTCTCAGGGAAGAAAAAGAAAAGCATTGGAGCTGTCATTGGAACAGCAGTGGGAGCAGGTGAGGATCTGGCACGGGATGAGCAGCGCTCGGGTTCACTGCCCGGTCCCAGCCCCGTGGGGTCCTGGGGACTGGGCTGGGGGCTGCAAGGGCTGGGGAGAATTGGAGTGCAGGTGGGAGGAAGAGGGGAGGAGGGGCAGCACTGGGCAGTGTCTGGAATGGGGTTCTGTCTGCCCCCGCTGCCGCAGCCCTGCACGCTGCTCCTCTCCTGCCGCCCAGGGCTGTCCCCGTCCCTGCAGCCCCAGCCCTCGCTGCCCGCTCTGCTCCCTGGGTGCTTTTGGGGAGGCCGGGTGTGGTGCAGGTGGCAGGGGGAGATGGGGGTCACAGAGAGCACCCTAACACTGCTCTGCCCTCCCTGCAGGAGTAGCATTGGTCGGCCTCCCGGCGATCTTTGGCGCGCTGGGGCTCACCGGGGTTGGCATCGCTGCCGGCTCCGTCGCTGCCAAGATGATAATGGGAGCTGATGGTGATGTGGCTGAAGATGGTGAGGTGGCCGTGCTACAGACCATTGGTGAGTGGGGAGGGCAGGGGAGCTGGGCTTCATCTCCACGGCAGGCAACACATGGCATGGTCTGAATTGCTCCAAACTCTCAGGATATTCCATGCCCAGGAGGAGTCCATGGCTGGCTGTGCCCAGTGCTCACTCCCTCAGCAGGCAGCCTTGATGCTCCTGTGACATCACACAATGATCTGTCTTTGCAGGATCTACAGCTTATTCTCTTGCTGTCAGAACTGGGCTCAAAACTGCCCTGAGATCAGTCAGTGCAGCAAGTGGTGACTGGCTATCAAAGTGGAAGAAAACCCCAAGTGACAAACCTAAAGAAACAACAAATATCCAAGTGACAACCCCAAAAAAGGACAAAACCCAAGTGACCAACCCAAGAAAAAGTAACTTGGGTGACAAACATGAGGAGGTGACAACTCCAGACAAGCAAGCCAAGAGAAGCCAAGCAGGTTCCTGATCCCAAAGCCGTGCCTTGCACAATGCAGCTGAGAAAACCCCACGGACCCCTCAGATCTCTGCCTCCCCTTTTAAAGGCTTTGGATTTTGTGGGCAGTGATTTCCCTAAAGCCAATAAAAGTGCTTTGCTTGCAGCAGAGTTGGTGTCTGTGTGTGGCTGCTCTCTTGGCTGATGGTGGCATTAGAGGGGGACAGGGCACAGGGGATGCTCAGTCCCCAGCACTGACCTGCTCGCTGATGCTGCCCCCAGTTCCCCTGCTCTCAGTTTGGGGCAGGGGAGAAGTTACAGCCCAAGCCAGAGGAACAGAACCCAGTGTGAGTGGGAACCACCAGGTGCTGCTGTGCAGGTGATCAGCTGCAATTTTAACTGTGGCTTAAAAACTGCTGACCCCTCCCCATATGAAATCTGTGAGATTCTGCTGTTAAGGTGTGTACTTGTTTGTAAACTGCTTTTAGATTCCAGCATCATAGAGGAAAGGAGGATGGCTGCACTCTTTCATTAACGTTAAAGGTTTTAATCACTTTTCCAGAATACAGGTATGATTGAAACAAAAACCCTTTTGAGGGTCTCAATAATTCACTTATGAATACCATACATTGAACTCTATAAATTCTTTAGGAAATGTCTCCCCTGACCGTGGGAAGAAATGCCACTTGGTGGACGCCCTAAGGAGAGGAGCCTGTTGGAATCTGCCAGACACCTGGATGGCACGAGATCACCCCATAGAAGGATGATAAGAAAGCCTTAAGTATGTTTAATAGTTACTGATGTGGCAACGTGTGATAGGTTCCTTAGTGAAAAAAATGTACAAGGAAATAGTGTGTCTTGAGGAAGGGTATAAAACCAGCTCCTTTCTCCCAGTAAATATCTCAGTGTCCCTGCAGCTCTGAGTCTGTGCCGCCTTTGTTTACACACGGCAGAGCACACAAAGCTGTGGGCCAGGCAGGAGCCTGGGTGGGAACTGAGGGGTCTCTGCTTTTAGAGCACGGCCAGGGTCTCCTGGGTGGGAGAGAGGTGATTGTGATGATGCAAGGTGGAAAACCCTGCTGATGCCACCAGCAGCCTATGGAAAAACATCTTGTTCTTGCTTCCCAAGGGACCAGGCTTAGAGCAGACTCATGGCAGGTCTGGATCCCAAGGCCATGGGTAAGTTGGGTGTCTCATGGGGTCTGGGACACGGGATCTGCAGTGGGGGAGCAGACCCTGGGGTTCTGCTCCTCTCCCCTCTCCTCCCGGGCCTCTGCAGGGCTGAAGGAGGAGCTGCTGCTGCCTCTGGGACCCTGCCTGGCACAGGGCACGAGCCTCCAGCCAGGAGGAGTTTTAGTGCCCAACTCCTGCTCATCTGCCATTTTCCGTCTTAGGCTTTGAGTCATTCGTGATTACATTTCTTCTGGGATTTGTCGTGGCACTTGTTATTGCACTTTGGATTATAGGTGAGAATTTGGCACGGGATGAGCAGCGCTCGGCTTCACTTCTGGTGGTGCTGCTGAGAGGGAAGGAGCAGCTCTGGGCAGTGCCAGCAGTTCTGGCTGCCCCCGCTGCTGCAGCCCTGCTCACTGCTGTTGTTATCGTATTGTTATTATATTCTTAAAGAGTCCATATCTTCTCGCTGGTTCTCTGCTACGTAACTCTTCCCTGTTCTCCTGTAGTGCAGTTCCTCATGGTTTCACAGGAGCTCCTCCTGGGCTCTTGACCCACCCCTTTTATCCCAGCTATCTTTATGAGCCACAGCTGCTGCCCAGCTAAGGACTTCGCAGCTGTGACTCATTTAGAATAGCTAGGACCCACTTATACAATACATAGGACTCTCACTACATTTCAGTAGTTGTATTCTTATTGCTGTTATAACAATACATATATTCAGGCCCCCACATGCTGCTCCTCTCCTGCCGCCCAGGGCTGTCCCCGTCCCTGCAGCCCCAGCCCTCGCTGCCCACTCTGCTCCCTGGGTGCTTTTGGGGAGGCCGGGTCTGGTGCAGGTGGCAGGGGGAGATGGGGGTCACAGAGAGCACCCTAACACTGCTCTGCCCTCCCTGCAGCACTGGCAAGGAATGAGCCTTTGAACATCGATATCAATCTCCTGGGTGTACGTTTCCATTCTGGTGAGTGAGGAGGGCAGGGGGGCTGGGCTGTGCTGGGTGGAACACAGGGTTGCACCTTGGGCTTACTCTGAAGTCAAAGCAGCCCTTGAAGCCCTCACTGGTCTGAATGTGCCCAAAGTGTGGGAAAGGGATCCATCCCAATGTGGTGGGAACAGCCAGGACCCGATGGGATAGGAGTTGGGCTGAGGGCATTGAGCCTGTGCAGGGACGTGAGTGCTCTGTGGCAAGAACTGCTGTGTCCACTGGCAGCACTGGCCACAGGTGGAAATGGAGAGTAGAAAGGGGCTGGGTGTGCTCAGGGAGCAGACCTCACTGCAGGCCAACGCTCTGGCACAGACTGGAGAGACTCTGGCTCAGGAGATATTTTCAGCTGTCCCTGGCTCATGCTTGTCCATCAGCAGGCAGCCTCAATGCTTCTGGGACCTGATACTCTTATCTTTATAGGGAGGACATACAATGCCTTGCTGAACAGAAGAAGAGAGCCTGATCACCATGGCCAGTGAACAGAAGGTGATTTTCTTCCTTCCAAGCAGCCTGCTTCATGTCTTCCCACAGCATGGACTAGAATGCCCCCACCAAGCAGCAGCTGCCCCTTTAACAGATTTGGATGGCCTTGAGTAATAAATTATTTTGAAACCTTTATTAAAACTGCATTTCTAGTGTGGGTGTGTGTGGTGGTGCCTGGTGTGCATCGTGGCTCAGGGGTAGGGTGGTAGGGTAGGGTAACTTTTTTTGTTTGTTTGTTTTTTTGTTATCAAGAAACAGTTTTAAGATACAATGTTGTCTTGGTTGACTTAACTTCATTCCAGACCATCTATTTTTAAAAGAATTCCTCGCAGTTCCCCACAGTGGAAAGGCACAGGTGCCGTGCAGGGAAAACCCCAAGGTCCAAAGTCCTGGAGATGGGGGAGCCCCAGCCCTGCTGCAGCTGAGACAGCAGAATCAATTGTAGATTAGAATGAAACCGAAACTCAGTGGTTGAGCAATTTCTCGGAAATTACCTGTGGTGACATTACCTGTTGGTACCTTTCCTGCTGCCCTTTGACCCTCAGAGCCCAGCAGACACAGGACAGGTTGGTGGTGTGGGGTGCTGTGCTCCCACAGTGGATGTTTGGGGACAGCACCCCCTTTCTCTGTGCAGGGGGCGCAAAAACGGACCCTGCTCACATTGGGGGCAATAATGGGGAGCATCCACCAAGCCCTGGTCGAGGAAGGGGCCTGGGCAGAGTCTGAAGGTGCCGTGACCCTCCCGTACATAACAGGGACCCTCGCACTCGTCTGCCGTGACTCTGGAACCCCTCTGGTACCACGGCCGGGACCCCCAGCTCTGTCCCGTGCCGCCCTTGCTGTGTCTGACGGCCCGAATGGAGAATCCAGCTCAGCCCACTGCCTCCTGCCTGGGCGCGGCTGGGACGGGGCGGCCCCAGGGCGGGCACCGGGACCTTTCCAGGGCACCGGGCACCGCAGGACCATCCCAGTCCATCGGGCACCACGGGACCATTCCAGTGCACCGGGCACCGTGGGCAGGTGAGCAATGCCGGGGGCAGGTGGGCAGCGCTGCTTCCTTCCCTCTTCCACCTTCCCTGTCCTCTTCGCTTTCTTTTTCCTCTTCTCCCTCCTGCCCTCCTCCCTTTTCCCCTCTTTGGTGTGAGGCACAGAGGCAAAGGAGCTGCCACAGGAGGTAAAGGTCTGGCACTGGGGCTCACTGCCAGGCTGGGGCTGCGAGTTTTGGGAAGGAGAGACTCAGGGTGCGGCTGTGAGGGAGGGGCAGGACCAGCCTGGAGCTGCAGGTTTCTCTCTTGGTGCCAAAATTGGGCTGAAATCTATCCTGCTGTTATTGGTACAGGAGACTCTGCCAAGATGTCCAAGATGAAGCCAACTCCAGAGGAGGAACCCAAGGAGGAGACATTTTTGGATGAGAAATCTGGGGAGCACACAACTCCTGGTGATGAGCCCAAGAAGGAGAGAAATTCAGATGAGAAATCCTGGGATGAGACAGATCATGGTGACAAACCCAAGGATGGGGATGGTCCTGAGGATGGTGCTGGTGGTGGTCCTGAGGATGGTGCTGGTGGTGGTCCTGGAGATGGTCCTGACAGTGGTCCCAACAATGGTCCCGACGATGGTTCCAACAATGGGGATAATCCAGGTAAAGATCATGGGAAGTTTGGGTGAGACATCAGGGAAAAAATTCTTCACTGTGAGACTGATTGGGCACTGACATTGTCTGCCCATGGAGGTGGTGGAGTCACTCTGCCTGGACGTGTTTAAAAAGGCACTGGATGTGGCTCTCAGTGCCATGGTTAAGTTGCTGAAGGAGTGTGATGTGACAGGTTGGATTTGATCTCAAAGGTCTTTTCCAGCCTAGTTCATTCCGTGATTGTTTGTGGCTTCCCAAGGGAAGCCAGGCAGATGCCTGACCCCAAGGTCCCTGCCAGGCAGCCAGGCAGGCACTGGGCACCCCCAGCAGCCTGGGCACCTCTGAAGGGCTGAAGGAGCGAGAGGTGCCCTGAAAGCAGAAGTGCATTGCAGGAGGGGCTGCAGTGGTGGTGGGTGTGCAGGTACCTGCTGAGTGCCCTGGGAATTGCTGTGCTCCAGGAAGGGATTCCAGTGGGCACAGCTGCCAGCCCTGCTCCCTCTCCCCCTGCACAGGGAAGGCCTGGCAAGGCAGTGGTGAGTTTATTATGAAGTCTGTTTGATTGACCTTGTGCTGGTGGCAGGTGCCAGACTGGGCTGACACCTGCCCTGTGTCCCTTTGCTGTTCCGGGTTGGTGGCTGTGGTGGGCAGGGCAGGGCAGGGCAGGGCAGGGTGGGTGGGCACTGCGGGGTGTGCCCCTGTTCCTCCCAGCCTGGGGGGACACTGGGACCCGCCCGTCCAGTGGCCTCTTCCCAGGGGTCTTGAGAGGCAAAAGGCAGATGAAGGCAGGGGGAGGCTGGAGGAGCTGCTGCTGACTCCGGCACCCTGCTCTGCCTGGCACAGAGTGCTCAGCATTGCTCAGGGGAGATTTGCTGTCCATGCTCATGTCCTCCCTCCCCTCCTGCCATTTTCGTTCTCAGGGGACAATGGAAGTGGAAGTGGAAGTGGAAGAGCCATTAGAATGGTCATCGGAGCCACAGTGGGAGCAGGTGAGGGTCCGGCACGGGATGAGCAGCGCTCGGGTTCACTGCCCGGTCCCATTCCCGTGGGGTCCTGGGGACTGGGCTGGGGACTGGGGGCTGCAATACCAGGGCTGGGGAGAATTGGGGTGGAGGCAGGAGGAAAAGGGGCAGCTCTGGGCAGTGCCTGGAATGGGGTTCTGTCTGCCCCCGCTGCCGCAGCCCTGCACGCTGCTCCTCTCCTGCCGCCCAGGGCTGTCCCCGTCCCTGCAGCCCCAGCCCTCGCTGCCCGCTCTGCTCCCTGGGTGCTTTTGGGGAGGCCGGGTGTGGTGCAGGTGGCAGGGGGAGATGGGGGTCACAGAGAGCACCCTAAAACTGCTCTGCCCTCCCTGCAGGAGTGCTACTGTTTGGCGTCCCACTGGGTGTTGCTGCGCTGGGGTTCACCAAGGTCGGCATCGCCGCCGGCTCCGTCGCTGCCAAGATGATGTCGGCAGCTGCCATCGCCAACGGCGGAGGAGTGGCTGCAGGCAGCACCGTGGCTGTGCTGCAGTCCATCGGTGAGTGGGAGGGCACGGGAGCTGGGCTGCATCTCCATGGCAGAGAAAACACGCTGGCTCTAGAGCCAGAGCAGCCCTTTAACCCCTCCCTGCTCTGAATTGCTCCAAACTCTCAGGGTTCTCCCTGCTCAGGAGGAGTCCTTGGCTCCTGTGCCCAGTGCTCGGTCCCTCAGCAGGCAATCTTGATGCTCCTGAAACTTCACATCTCAATTTGTCTTTGCAGGAGCTGCAGGTCTTTCTGCTGGTGCCCAAGCTGCCCTGGGCTCAGCTGGCGCAGCAGCCGGTGCCTGGCTGTCCAAAGGGAAGAAACCTCCAAGTGACCAACCTGAAAAGGATAAAAAGCCAAGTGACCAACCCAAGAAAAAGTAACTCATGTGAAAAACCTGCACAGGAGACAACTCCATACGAGCAAACCAGGAGAAGTCAGGCAGGTTCCTGATACCAAAGCCTTGCCTTGCACAATGCACCTGAGAAACCCCCACAGACCCCTCACGGCTCTGCCTCTCCTTTTAAAGGCTTTGGATTGTTGTGAGCAGTGATTTTCCTAAAGCCAATAAAAGTACTTTGCTTGCAGCAGAGTTGGTGTCTGTGTGTGGCTGCTCTCTTGGCTGATGGTGGCATTAGAGGGGGACAGGGCACAGGGGATGCTCAGTCCCCAGCACTGACCTGCTCGCTGATGCTGCCCCCAGTTCCCCTGCTCTCAGTTTGGGGCAAGTTACAGCCCACTGCGCGTCCTTCCCCCTCATCTCCCGTCCGAGGCCATCGGGGCCAAAGGGCTCCTAAGGGGACACCCCAGAGTGCGGACGGGAGAGCCCCAGCCCTGCTCTAGCAGAGACAGCACCATCAGGAGTTAACCAGAAAGCGAAACTGAGCGAGCGGTTTCCTTGCTGATTTCTCGGAAATCAGCTGAGCGGCGGCTCCCTTTAGCTCCGCCTTTTCTGCAGCCCTCGGCTCCTCAGAGCACAACAAACACACGCGAGGTTGGCGGCGTGAGGTGCCGCAGTCCCTCCGTGGGTGTGGGGACAGCAGCCTGTCTGTAATGGGGGGGACAATAACGGGGGGTTCTCCTCGCTGTGCCGGGGGAGCGGCAGGGCAGGAGCCGGGGCTGGGGAGAGGGGGGGATCCCTTCTTGTGAGGGGAGGGGCCGGGGTCTCCTGGGTGGGAGAGGGGTGGCTGGGGGAGATCGTGCCGGGCAACAAAGCCCCGCTGATCTCATCTGCTGCCTACGCAAAATCTTGTTCTCCTTCCCCAAGGATCCGGGATTAGAGCAGAATCATCGCAGATCTCGCTCCCGCCCAGACGACCATGGGTAAGCTGGGAGGTTCCTGGGGTGGGGGCCTGGGTCGTGAGGAGGGCACAGGGACCCTGGGGTTCGCCCCTGCTCCCCTCTCCTCCCGGAGGTCTGAAGGAGGGCGGAGCCGGCAGAGCTGCTGCTGCCTCTGGGACCCTGCCCTGCCCGGCACAGGGCGCTGGGCTCCAGCTGAGAGGGGCTCTATTGCTCACACTGCTGCCCTTCTGCCCTTTTCATTCTTAGGTACACGGGTAGTCGCCGTTGCCATCATCACTCTGCTCATCACTGGATCTACAATTGGAGGTGAGAATTTGGCATGGGATGAGCAACGCTCGGCTTCGCTGCTTGTGCTGCTGGGAGGGAAGGGACAGCTCTGGGCAGTGCCTGGAATGGAGTTGTGTCTGCCCCCGCTGCCGCAGCCCTGCACGCTGCTCCTCTCCTGCCGCCCAGGGCTGTCCCCGTCCCTGCAGCCCCAGCCCTCGCTGCCCACTCTCCTCCCTGGGTGCTTTTGGGGAGGCCGGGTCTGGTGCAGGTGGCAGGGGGAGATGGGGGTCACAGAGAGCACCCTAACGCTTCATTGTCCTCCCTTGCAGGAGCAGCAGCAAAGGATCGCAGATCTGAGAGTGAGTGGAGAGGGCAGGGGGCCTGGGCTGTGCTGGGTGGAACATGGGGTTGTAGCCTGGGCTTACTCTGAAGACAAAGCAGCCCTTGAAGCCCTCACTGGTCTGAATGTGCCCAAACTGAGGGAACGGGATCCATCCCAATGTGGTGGTAAGAGCGACTCTTGGGGTCGGGGTTGGGGCTGAGGCGATCAGGGGCTGTGCAGGGAGGTGAGTGCTCTGTGGCAAGAACTGCTGTGTCCAATGGCAGCACTGGCCAGATGTGGAAATGGAGAGCAGAAAGGGGCTGGGTGTGCTCAGGGAGCAGAGCTGACTGCAGGCCAACTCTCTGGCACAGACTGAGGAGACCCTTAGTGGGGTGCAGCCTTCCAGGTGCTACCACAGCCCAAACCACTGAACCTGGACTCTGGACTACATCCTGGAGCATCCCATCACCCACAAGGGCAGCCACCCCCAAAACACCATCCTGAGCATCCTGCACCAATGAGGGGCTCTGGGTCTGACGCATGCATGGATTGGCCATGGGTCTGAACACGAGGAGCTCCGTGCTTAGGGGTGGCTGTGGGCACAGGGGCCGTCTGGGCAGTGCAGGACACAGACTGGGCTGACACGTGCCCTGTGTCCTGTGCTGTTCAAGGTAGGTGGGTGTGGTGGGCAGGACAGGGTGGGCACTCCGGGGTGTGCCCCTTCTCCCTTTTCCTCTCAATCTGAGGGGACATTGGGACCCACCCCACCAGAGGCCTCTTCCCAGGGGTCTTCAGGGGCTGAAGGCAGGGGGAGGCTGAAGGAACTGCTGGTGCTCAGGGAAGCTGTGCTGTCCATGCTCATGTCCTTCCTGCTCTCCTGCCATTTTCTTTCTCAGAGGACAATGGAAGTGCCATTGGAGCTGTCATCGGAGCCACAGTGGGAGCAGGTGAGGGTCCGGCACGGGATGAGCAGCGCTCAGGTTCACTGCCCGGTCCCAGCCCCGTGGGGTCCTGGGGACTGGGCTGGGCTGGGGGCTGCAAGGGCTGGGGAGAATTGGAGGGAGGAAGAGAGGTAGATCTGGGCAGTGTCTGGAATGGGGTTCTGTCTGCCCCCGGTGCCGCAGCCCTGCACGCTGCTCCTCTCCTGCCGCCCAGGGCTGTCCCCGTCCCTGCAGCCCCAGCCCTCGCTGCCCGCTCTGCTCCCTGCGTGCTTTTGGGGAGGCCGGGTCTGGTGCAGGTGGCAGGGGGAGATGGGGGTCACAGAGTGCACCCTAACGCTGCTCTGCCCTCCCTGCAGGATTGGCACTGGTTGGCGTCCCGGTGTTCCTCGGCGCGCTGGGTTTCACCGGGGCAGGCATCGCCGCCGGCTCCGTCGCTGCCAAGATGATGTCGGCAGCTGCCATCGCCAACGGCGGAGGAGTGGCTGCAGGCAGCACCGTGGCTGTGCTGCAGTCCGTCGGTGAGTGGGGAGGGCAGGGGAGCTGGGCTGCATCTCCATGGCAGAGAGCACGGGCTGGCTCTAGGGCCAGAGCAGCCCTTTAACCCCTCCCTGCTCTGAATTGCTCCAAACTCTCAGGGTTCTCTGTGCTCAGGAGGAGCCCTTGGCTGGCTGTGCCCCGTGCTCAGTCCCTCAGCAGGCAGCCTCGATGCTCCTGAAACTTCACATCTCAATTTGTCTTTGCAGGAGCTGCAGGTCTTTCTGCTGGTGCCCAAGCTGGGCTGACAGCTGCCCTGGGCTCAGCTGGTGCAGCAACTGGTGCCCAGCTAACTGAGTGAAAGAAACCTCTAAGTGACCAACCTAAAAAAGGATAAAAAGCCAAGTGACAAACCTAAGAAAAAATAACTTGAGTGAAAAACATGAGGAGAAGACAACTCCAGACAAGCAACCCAAGAGAAACGAAGCAGGTTGCTGATCCCAAAGCCGTGCCTTGCACAGTGCAGGTGCTGGGAAACCTCCACAGACCCCTCAGATCTTTGCCTCCCCTTTCAAAAGCTTTGGATTGTTGTGAGCAGTGATTTCTCTGAAGCCAATAAAAGTGCTTTGCTTGCAACAGAGTTGGTGTCTGTGTGTGGCTGCTCTCTTGGCTGATGGTGGCGTTAGAGGGGGACAGGGCACAGGGGATGCTCAGTCCCCAGCACTGACCTGCTCGCTGATGCTGCCCCCAGTTCCCCTGCTCTCAGTTTGGGGCAAGGGAGAAGTTACAGCCCAAGCCAGAGAATGGATGCACTCTTTCAGTAAGGTTAAAGGTTTTTAATCAATTTTCCAGAATACAGATACAGTTGACCCACCTCAGCAGCAGCAGCAGCAAACGGGGGGATGCAGAGCGGGGTTTCGGCCGGTTTTTGAGGCTGCCCTGTGGGGAGGAGGCAGAGCGGCTCCAGCTCTGCTCTCCAGACTGCTGTGGGTGCTCCTCGGAGCCGCGGGGTTTCATCGGCCCCAAACCTGCTGGGGAAAGGCCCCGTGAAGCCACAGGAGCCCCGGCACAGCCTGAGCAGCCCCGGCCCGGCGCGTCCTTCCCCCTCAGCCCCAGCCCGAGGCCATCGGGGCCAAAGGGATCCCTGAGGGGACACCCCAGGGTGAGGACGGGAGAGCCCCAGCCCTGCTCGAGCAGAGGCAGCACCATCAAGGGTTACCCAGAAAGCGAAACTGAGCGAGCGGTTTCCTTGCTGATTTCTCGGAAATCAGCTGAGCGGCCACTCCCCTTAGCTCCGCCTTTCCTCAGCCCTCGGCTCCTCAGAGCACAACAAACACACGCGAGGTTGGCGGCGTGAGGTGTCGCCGTGGGTGCTTGGGAACAGCGGCCTTTCTCTGAGGAGGGGACAATAACGGGGGGTTCTCCTCGCTGTGCCGGCGGAGCGGCCGGGCAGGAGCTGGGGCTGGGGAGAGGGGGGGATCCCTTCTTGTGAGGGGAAGGGCCGGGGTCTCCTGGGTGGGAGAGGGGTGGCTGGGGGCTATCGTGCAGGGCTACAAAGCTCCGCTGATCGCAGCTGCCGGCCACGCAAAAAAAATCTTGTTCTCGTTCCCCCAAGGTACCGAGATTAGAGCAGAATCATCGAGGATCTCGGACCATCCAGATGACCATGGGTAAGCTGGGAGGTTCCTGGGATGGGAGTCTGGGTCCTGAGGGGGGCAGATCGAGGGGGGCACAGGGACCCTGGGGTTCGCCCCTGCTCCCCTCTCCTCCCGAAGGGCTGAAGGAGGGCGGTGCTGGCAGAGCTGCTGCTGCCTCTGGGACCCTGCCCGGCACAGGGCGCTGGGCTCCAGCTGGGAGGGGCTTTATTGCAGATGGGCTGAGCTGTGCTGGGTGGGACGCGGGGTTGCACCCTGGGCTTACTCTGAAGCCAAAGCAGCCCTTGAAGCCATCCCTGGTGTGAATGTGCCCAAAGTGTGGGAAAGGGATCCATCCCAATGTGGCAGGAAGAGCCCAGACCTGCTGGGGTTGGCGCTGAGGGGATCAGGGGCTGTGCAGGGAGGTGAGTGCTCTGTGGCAAGAACTGCTGTGTCCAATGGCAGCACTGGTCAGAGATAGAAAGGCAGAGCAGGAAGGGGCTGGGTGTGCTCAGGGAGCAGAGCTGACTGCAGGCCAACGCCCTGGCACAAGCTGAGGATGCTGTTAGTGGGGTGCAGCCTTCCAGGTGCTACCACAGCCCAAACCACTGAACCTCGACTGCATCCTGGAGCATCCCATCACCCACAAAGGGCAGCCACCCCCAAAACACCATCCTGAGCATCCTCCAGCCACTGAGGGGCTCTGGGTCTGAGGCACACATGGGTTGGCCATGGATGTAAATACGAGGAGCTCCGTGCTTAGGGGTGGCTGTGGGCACAGGTGCCATCTGGGCAGTGCAGGACACAGACTGGGCTGACACGTGCCCTGTGTCCTGTGCTGTTCTGGGTTGGTGGGTGTGGCGGGCAGGACAGGGTGGGCACTCCGGGCTGTGCCCCTTCTCCCTGTTCCTCCCAATCTGAGGGGACATTGGGACCCACCCCACCAGAGGCCTCTTCCCAGGGGTCTTCAGGGGCTGAAGTCAGGGTGAGGCTGAAGGAACTGCTGGTGCTCAGGGGATCTGTGCTGTCCATGCTCATGTCCTTCCTGCTCTCCTGCCATTTTCTTTCTCAGGGGCGAATATAATTATCATTAAAGCTGTCATCGGAGCCACAGTGGGAGTAGGTGAGGATCTGGCACGGGATGAGCAGCGCTCGGGTTCACTGCCTGGTTCCAGCCACGCGTGGTCCTGGGGACTGGACTGGGGGCTGCAAGTACCAGGGCTGGGGAGGATTGGGGTGCAGGTGGGAGGAAGAGGGGAGGAGCGGCAGCTCTGGGCAGTGCCTGGAATGGGGTTGTGGCTGCCCCCGGTGCCGCAGCCCTGCACGCTGCTCCTCTCCTGCCGCCCAGGGCTGTCCCCGTCCCTGCAGCCCCAGCCCTCGCTGCCCACTCTGCTCCCTGCGTGCTTTTGGGGAGGCCGGGTCTGGTGCAGGTGGCAGGGGGAGATGGGGGTCACAGAGAGCACCCTAAAGGTGTGCTGTCCTCCCTGCAGGATTGGCACTGTTTGGTGTCCCGGGGGGCGTTGCTGCGCTGGGGTTCACCAAGGCCGGCATCCTCGCCGGCTCCATCGCTGCCAAGATGATGTCGGCAGCTGCCATCGCCAACGGCGGCGGAGTGGCTGCAGGCAGCACCGTGGCTGTGCTGCAGTCCGTTGGTGAGTGGGGAGGGCAGGGGAGCTGGGCTGCATCTCCATGGCAGAGAAAACACGCTGGCTCTAGAGCCAGAGCAGCCCTTTAACCCCTCCCTGCTCTCAATTGCTCCAAACTCTCAGGGCTCTCCCTGCTCAGGAGGAGCCCTTGGCTGGCTGTGCCCAGTGCTCGGTCCCTCAGCAGGCAATCTTGATGCTCCTGAAACTTCACATCTCCATTTGTCTTTGCAGGAGCTGCAGGTCTCTCTCTTGCTGCCAAAGCTGGGCTGACAACTGCCCTGGGCTCTGCTGGCGCAGCAGTCGGTGCCTTACTGCCCAAGTGATAGAAACCTCCAAGTGACCAACCCAAGGAAAAGTAACTTGGGTGACAAACATGAGGAGAAGACAACTCCAGACAAGCAACCCAAGAGAAGCCAAGCAGGTTGCTGATCCCAAAGCCGTGCCTTGCACAATGCAGCTGAGAAACCCCCACAGACCCCTCAGAATTTGCCTCCCTTTTTAAAAGCTTTGGATTTTGTGGGCAGTGATTTCCCTGAAGCCAATAAAAGTGCTTTGCTTGCAGCAGAGTTGGTGTTTGTGTGTGGCTGCTCTCTTGGCTGATGGTGGCATTAGAGGGGGACAGGGCACAGGGGATGCTCAGCCCCCAGCACTGACCTGCTCGCTGATGCTGCCCCCAGTTCCCCTGCTCTCAGTTTGGGGCAGGGGAGAAGTTACAGCCCAAGCCAGAGGAACAGAACCCAGTGTGAGTGGGAACCACCAGGTGCTGCTGTGTCCGGTTTTCGGCTGTTTGGATGGCCTGGAAAGGCCCGGGGTGACCTTGGGGCAGCCCGCATTTCAAAGGACGAGAAGAGGCTTCACATCTTTTCTCGGTCTCGGTGTTTATTAATTTTTTATCTAAAAGATTTTCTCTCGGCCCGACAGAGGTCTGCTCAGCAGCCAGCCATGAGCACACTCCCTGCCCTCCAGACAGTTACCTATCTTTATATCCATTGTTACGTGTACAATATTTATCATTTTTCCCCAATACCTTTCACCCTTATTGACCAGTGCACTTTCAGTAATAACCAATCCCAAAGAGCCACCATCACCACAGAAGATGGAGGAGAAGAAGAAGAAGAAGAAGGACAGGACACGCCCCAATTCCTCCATCTTACTTCTCTAAACCCCCCTGTACAGAAATCCTAAACCCTGTGTTCCACCCTCTAATTAACTGATCCCTTCACCATTCACTCCGGTGGAATCCTCCTATCCTCATACAGGTGTCGTCTCCTGTGTAGGATCAAAGTCCAGCCACCAGACACTTCTGGAACATTCCAGGACTCCCGAGCCCCCAAGGGTGGTCTCGGTGACTCGCACCTCAGTCCTGAGGTGCTGAGATCCCACACTGCTGTGCAGGTGATCAGCTGCAATTTTAACTGTGGCTTAAAAACTGCTGACCCCTCCCCATATGAAATCTGTGAGATTCTGCTGTAAAGGTGTGTACTGTTTTGTAAACTGCTTTTAGATTCCAGTGTCATAGAGGAAAGGAGGATGGCTGCACTCTTTCATTAAGGTTAAAGGTTTTTAATCACTTTTCCAGAATACAGGTATGATTGAAACAAAAACTCTTTTGAGGGTCTCAATAATTCACTTATGAATACCATACATTGAACTCTATAAATTCTCATATTAGAAAATCTCTGTTTAATATAGGTTATGATGCACTGCTGACCTGGTTACATCTGAATTAACACTTTACAATTTTATAGCACCTTTCATCACAGGGCTGCAAAGCATCCTGTGGAATTCTGCCTGATAATGCCCAAACGAGGTAGGAAAGTCTGGCCAATTTATAGAGGGTACAGGGACAGATTGGAAGGGAGAAAACATGAGGGGTCATCAATCCTCAGGAGTGATGGGAAGGGTGTGCTGGGGCTGGGGGTGAGTTTGGGGCTTAGCTGGGGAGAAAGTTCAGGTGCCACCACCCTCACCCTTCCCTCCAAAGCTGCAGCCTGGCTCCCAGCAGGTCCAAAAGACCTTTGCAAATTGCTCTGGCTGTTTATGCTATAAATATGCAAAGAGAGGATAAAAAGCCTCTTGACACACCCAAAGGCTGACTAAGAATCAAGGCTACCAAACTGGGGTGTGTGGCTTGTGCTGCCCACATCCACTTGGATCTTCCAGGATTAAAACCATGTTCTTGGGATTCATTTTGGGATGTGGGGTGTAAAGCTTTATCTAACTTCACTGTTTCATTGTCATAAATTCCCTTCTCCCATCTGAGAGGGGAAAGCCAGGTATCCCAGATCTTTAAGAAAAGTTGAATATCTGCTGAAAATCCATCAGCTTGGGCAATGTGATGTCCAATGGACATTTCAGTTCTGTGGCTAGAGGAATCCAAGCTGCCCAAGTTCTTTTGAGCCTTTATGACTTTAAAAACCATTCTGCATCTGTGCAACACTCCCTGGAGCAGAGCCAGCACTGGTGCCAGTGGCTGAGCACCAAGGACCTCCTCAATGAGATGTTTGGAAAATAAAACCATTAATCTTAGGGATTTAATATTTATATTGTGTTTTGCTATGTACCATCAATTACCTGCCTCCCCAAAGCACATTCCCAGCACCTTGCAACAGCTCTTCTGCCACTTGCTCCTCCTGGCATGTCCAAAATTGTTCCCTCTGAAAGCACAGCACAACAGAAAACTTCTGGAATGCTCCTTGGGATTTTGGTGGGGAAACTGAAGATAAAAAGGCAAATTCTTACAGCTTTGCTGCTGGAAGAAGTTGGTGCCAGTGGTCAGACTAAATGAATGGTTTTTTTCCCTTAGGTTAAAAAAATCCACTTAAAAAAGAGCTGAGGACAACTTCCTAACAAATACGGTAACACTGTGCAAAACCATTTGACCTCCTCATCGTTTCCAAACCAATTGTTTCCTCCTGGGGAAGATGCAAAAGCAGAGTCAGTCCCACCTGCCCAGCTCTGTGCTGCTGGAGCAAAGGGATTTCCCTGTAAGGCAAAGGGGGGGATCCCATGGGGACTCCTCTGGCACATCACCCATGGCAGGTGTGAAGCTCTGGCAATGTGAGACAAGACCTGCATCTCCCAGAGGCACAACACACCCATTTCAGTGCTCCCAAAACTCCTCTAGCCTTTCTCCTCACCAATGGTCTGTGATTTTTACAGACTTTTGGTGCTCATAAACAGGTAAAGGGAAAAACCCAACAGTTAATGCTTGAGAGATCAAAAGCTCAAACCTCAAACCTTATTTCTTACACAGCATCTTACAAGGCAGGGGAAGAACTGCCAGGGAGCTGCTCCTTAATGAAGGCAGCAAATCTTTGTTTTGCCTCTGGATGTTTAAAAAGGACAAGAGGCCAAGGAAGAATGGGGAGGAAGCTGTTGTGCTGAGGGGAGCAAAGTTCCAGGCATGCCAGGGTTATGAGCACAGTAAGCACTGGCTGCAGGAGAATTTGTTCTGGCTTCTTTGGTTGTTAAGGCAACAGTGAAATTGCTGCTCAGGAGACCTGGGAGTTACTGAGATTGTTACCAAAAACCAATGATTTTATTGCACATTGCTGTGAGTCAGCCCTGGCACTGAGGCAGCAGCACAGCTGGGGACATGTGACAAAGGACTTTGCTGCTGTTTGAAGTCTCCAAGGAGCTGGAAACTATTCCAGAGAAATCCTGGAGTGTTTTTTTAAGCAGTAGTTGGCAGAATAATTCTCAAGGTAATTTGACTTCCTTTTGCACCCAGTTCTGTGGCTTTCAGGGTGCCCCCAGTTCCCTTCTTTAGTGAACTGAAGCCAGGATGGAGCAGTGGGTTTGCACTGAGCACCTCCTGCACTGGGAGCTGCTGGAACCCTGTAGCAGGAAGTTTTCCATTTTTCTTTCTCACACTCATCTTTATTGCTTCTCTGTCCACACTGAAACTGCAGTTTAACACTGGATGTGGCACTCAGTGCCATGGTCTGGTTGGCAAGCTGGTGCTGGTCTCAGGGTGGACTTGATGATCTCAAAGGACTTTTCCAGCCCAGTTAACTCTGGGATTCAGCAGGACATAGCATGATTTTATTTTTTTTTTTGTTTAAAACAGTATCTCAATAAATGTTGTGCGCTCAGTAGTCAGAAATGTTGACTACAAACAAGATTGTGTTCAGAACTTTGAGCCTGTGTGTATAATTTGTATATACTTTAATCCTTCAAGGTAATCCTTCTTGTGTTGTCTGTGTGAACTTGAGTTGAGCTGACAAGAAATCCCTCAAGAGGCAAAAACAGCCCAGGCAGACCCTGGGAAAAACAGACCATTGCCAAAGGGCCTCCAAGCAGGAGTGAGACAGAAACTAAAACTACTTACTGTGTTAATTATCACCATGGAACTGCAATGAAATGTTTCTCATGTCCCAGCCACCACACCAAAGGAGTTTACACCAAGTTTAACAACTCTGCTCTCAGCCAGTGAAAGTTAAAGTGATTTCACTTGCCTATCTTTCATTCTCAGTCCCTGCAAAAAAATTGGCCACAATTAAGGTGCTCCCAGACAAGAAACAGTGAGGATGTTCAGAGGAAGCAAAGTGTTTCTCATAAGGTACAAACATCCTATGTTATTCAATGGGAATATTTCTGTTAAACTCTATTAAGGAACTCTCAGCTTTGGGATTATTTTGCACACCATCCCCATCCTGCCCTCCCCACAAAACATCTCCCCCTGCCAGGCCATGGAGAAAGCAGAACCTTTGCTCAGAAATGACAGACACAAATGGGCTTTGGTCAGACAGAATCAGGGGCAGGTTTTACTTTTCACATAATTTTCTGTATTAAAAAATACATCAGTGAAATCTGTTACAGGCAGGGACAGGACTACCGAGTACACAACGTCAATAGACTACTTTCTGATTTTATTTTTGTTAAATTACTTTTGTAACTGCTAAAAAAATAATAATAAAAAAAAAACAACCAACCAAAACAAAACAAAAAACCTGAAATATTTTTCAAGGCTGTTGATTTTCATCTCTTGAAATTTTAGTGACAAGCTCAAATATCAGACCCTTGTTACAGAAGATGGATAACTGACCAGAGCTAGATAAAAACCATATAATTCTCCTCTTCAAAAATAGCTTGGGTTGCCAGTGAATTTGTGACCACTGGTCATCAGAAACACACACCTAGAGCTTGAGAAAACAGAGATACAGACAGTATCTGATAATGTCCTGTCCTCCAAACACCACATGGGAGCTTTACTCTTCCAAAAGACTCAGTAACAGCCAAGCCTTAAAAAAAAAATCTCTTTCAATTTCCAACACTATGACTAAATCTCTTTGGGTGGGGCGGGATAAAAACACACATGGTCATTTTCTACCACAGTTCTGTAGTCAGAAGTAATACTGCATCCTTTGTACAACGCTGCCCGTGTTGCTAAGGTGGAAAGAGAAAGAGTGTGTGTGTATTCCTGCTCGAAATGACAAAGCCCTCTCTAGATTTGCCTTACAAAAGAATCAAAACCATAGGAGTAGGGAAAGAGGAGAAAGGAAAGCTGCCTTAAGGGAAATGAACTTTCCACGCACCACAGTATTCACTGGGTTATATGGACAGACTGCAGAGCTACTGGGCTGGGAAAGGAATTCTGCACAGAGCCCAGGGCATCCCTCCTGGACATTCCCCAAAGGTCACTCACAAGTTTGACCTGCAGCACCTCTTCCAACACAGCTGGAGTTGGTGTGAGCCCGGAGCTGGAGCTGGAGTCCAGCCTCGTGTGACCAGTTAAGAGCAGCCAGAGTTGTCCCTTGGGATGGCCAGTGGCTCCTGCCTTCCTAACATTTGATCCCAGTTTTCAAAAAAAAAAAATTATAAAAGTGTAGGTGTGGGTGTATTTATAACGGAAGGTGTCTGTTTGTCTAAACCTCACCCCTTTCTCTCGGATCCTCTGGAAGAGCTCAAGGATCTCCACGTGTTCCTTGGCAGCAAGGGCTGGGAAGTCACCTGAGCCACAATCTAGCTCTCCATGCCCACCAGAGTGAGGGTAGATTTTACACAACCTTTTTTTTTCCCTTAGAAAGATCTCACAACTTTTAAAAATCCTAAACAGATAAAGGATTTATGCACCAATCCAATGGGTGAGTTCCACTTGGATTTGTTCTGAGGATTGATCAGTGCTGCAGGACGTTGGGATTTGCAGCTTACACAGCTTGCTTCCTTTGCTTCCTTCCAGTTCCAGTTTGTACATCCACTGTGGTACAAAATCTGCCTGTAGGTGACGTTATCTTGGCTTATTTGATACACATTTTCCAAAGGCTGGACGTATTCACATTTTGGTGCTTCTGACGTGTATTCAAAGGAAAATACCCCACTGCAGTTAGTCTGATAACTCAATATCAGAGTCCTCTGATTTGACTTTGGCAAGTTCTTCGTGTACCTCCCTCACCATAAGAATCCTTGTTAACATGATGTCCAAGGTTCCTGGGTCTATTGGCAATGTGGAATACCAAATGGGGCTGTTGGGAACACAGGAGCGCTCGGGCTGCAGGTAGAACACATCACTCCTCTGCTTCACACTTTCAGAACTGCCAAGGCAAAGGAAACAAGGTTTAGGATGCATTTACAATCTTACCAACAGTTTAAGGGAGAATCAGCAAAGAAATCAAAGTTACATTGGCATGGCAACAGCGTTTCCACCTTCTTAAAGGGAACAGTTAAGTTATTTCCAGGTCACTCAGCATTAGTTGCTTATAAAGAAACAAAGAAAATCAAAGTAACTTCTTTACAGCAGTGGTTCTTCAGTGTCACCCAATTAATGGGAGAGTGATAAATGGATTTGACATGCAATCTCTGAGTTAAACTGGTTCTGGGATTCCAGAATTGTTGGAAATGGCCTCAAGGCTCAGACTGGATATCAGTGAAAATTTCTTCCCTGAAAGGGCTGTCCAGCCCTGGCACAGCTGCCCAGGGCAGTGTGGAGTCCCTGTCCCTGGAGGGATTTAACAGCCAGGTGGATGTGGCATTTGGGCACATGGGCTGTAGTGCCCTTGGCAGTGCTGGGGAACAGCTGAATTTGATGAGCTTAGAGGCCTTTTGGAACCTAAATCATTCTAAGGAGGTGTTTAAGAGTGAGTAAAACCAAACCCCAGCTTGCCTGGCCCTGCTGCAATGCTGAGCCCATCTGCCTGAAAGCCTGACTGACCCCAAGGCAGCTTCCAGGCTCTGGTGGGGTTCTAAGTCCCTCCTGCCTGGTTTTGGGATAAAAAACCAAAACAGCAAAGGGAATTTGTACTGCTGCCTGCACCACTGCAGAGGCTGAGCTATGGATTATGATGGGGAGCAGGAAAATGCTTCCCCAGCCCAAGAACAACTAAAAGCTTCTAATAATGTGCCAGTGAAGGCAAGGAAGGTAAGAAGAGGGAGAGAAAGAGTCTGGACAGCTGCCTCTGCCTCAGGAATGGGATGTTTGTAGTGAGCTCAGTAGATCCATTTCTGAGGGTGATTTATCTGAGTTTCAGCTGACACTAATGAGATGCTGCTTCATTTTACATGTGTATTTCCTTTGAAGAGAGAAGAACATCACCTTCCACCTGCTCAAGGATCTAACTGAAGTTTATATAGAAACAGGAGAGAAAAATGATTTATATCTCTGTCCTTGCTATAGTCTCCTTCCTAACTCCTAAACACAAGTTAATCTCATATCTCAGCAGGCAAAATTTATCAATTTTACCAAATTCACTCTTCTCCTGTACTCTTTCAGAAGGAACATGAAGTTCCTTGGGTATTAGTTATAATCTCCTCACAACAAGGATGGTGTATGGGAATTAGGGGAGATGAGAAAGCCACGGGCACTGTAGTAATGTCTCACATTTATATCAAAGAATTTATTTATTTAAAGAATACACTTCTCTCTGTAACTTGATTCAACATCAGTAACAAAAAAAAATAAAAAGCTGTTTGGGGGTCTCAGAGCAGTGCTGCTGTTGGAATTCCTGTTCTGCTCCCACTGAGGGATTGGGAAAGCTCAGGCACAGAAGGTCTGAGTGGGCTCCTTGCCCAAATGCCTGTTCCAATCTACACACAGACCAAAACTCAAGTTCTGTCACTCACCATTTTGATAAGTAGAATTCATAAAGTCGGACTGGGCACCGGAGGGGGTTATCTGAGTTTTCAGCCATTTCCACTGCTGTGGGAACCTCCTCATCTTCACTGCGTTTCCTCTTGCCTACTGATAATTTATCTGGATACACAAAAATGGCATCACAGAAGCTCAGTGAAAAGCAGCACCTTCAGAAACAAGGCCTGGTGTCTCAGCCCAGCACCCAGTGGTGACTCTGCATCACCCAAACCCACTCCTTGAATTGGTTCTGTCACATGTCACCACCCAACCATGGTCACCTGGGTCATCTGCTGGGTGGGCAGGGACTGCACATCCTACAGGCCAGGTCCACATCTAGAAAACCCACAAGAACTAGCAGGAAAATATGGAGGATAGAATTTTACTTATTAAAGACAAATGCACTGGAGCTATGAACTGAAGAAGCCCAAAGGATCAAAGGCTTCCCCTTTCCCAAGTGCCAAAATTAATTAAGAACAAAAATTGGTGTGTTTTTGCCTCTGAATGCAAACCCCATATTGTTGTTCTCCACTGGGGCTGCCTGGTCTGTTCCCCACACAGACCCAGGACAAATATGGGAATTAAAAAGGCACAATAAAAGTCTGGACCTGCAAAACCCAAGATTGTGAAGTGCTGAGAAAAGAATTTCAGTAAAGGCCTTTAACTCTTGCAGTATTAATAGAGCTTTATACAAGCTGAGGATGCTGTGAAAGACTATTAAACAAATTTGCAGCCAAATCTGTGACACTTTAAGTTTTTCCTGGGTGCCTTGGCTCTTTGAGAATTTCTCTTGAAAGCAGTGAAAAATACTGCAAATGTATATATGAGAATTTCTCTTGAAAGCAGTGAAAAATACTGCAAATGTATATATGAGAATTTCTCTTGAAAGCAGTGAAAAATACTGCAAATGTAATCAGGACAGCAGCATATGCAGAACATATTTCTCCCCAATCCTTTTTAAAAGAGAAGCAGACAATCCAAAATCACAGAATTCTCTGATTCTCTCATTCAGACCACACCAATGTGACTGCCCAAACACCAATGAGCAGAGAGCACTCACCTGATTCTACCTCTTGTTTTTGAAAGGGTGGGAAAAAACGTAAATATGTCATCTTAGTATTATACTTCAGAGTTCGGGTGCGCCTCATAACGTGGGCAAAGGACAGTTTCAGGTGCTCACTGACATTCTTTAGTTGGAAATATTTGGTGTTGAAGAACAGAAGAGTGTTCAACAAAACGATGGGGGAATATGCACCCAGCTGCTTACATTCCCACAAGTGTTCCTCTTCAATTCTTGAGAACATATAACCTGCAAGGAATGGGTAAAGAAAAAAAGAAAATAGTTATTTATGCATATAAATCCATTTTCAGATAACTTCTATTAATGAACCACATATCAAGTCAAATTCACACCTATCATCAGCAATCAGAATATTGCATGGGCAAGCATGAGAGGGAGCATGGAGAACCAAGCTGTGGAATTGGATCTTGGATTTTCCAATACATGAAGAAAAGGATAAAAAGGAGCTGCAGCCACCAGCAGATTCTCACTAAGTTCTAATTTCACTGTATTAAACCACAGCCAGCCAACTGCAACATGTAATTCCTACCATGTGAAGTATGAGTTTAAAATGTCCCATTTTGTGTATAAATAGCCCTTTGTGATTATCCTAAATCAGGAAAGGGAGATGTGGGGGCTCAGAAGAAATGTAAAAAAAATATTACAGTTTGCAGCAAACTATAGTTAATTGGATTATTTCAGTATGAAATAAAAAGTTCATTTTTCTAAATGAAAAGGCAGTTGTGGAGTTGCCAATATTATTCAAATTTCACTGATACTCTAAAGGTGTTGTGTGCTCATAGGGCTGGTGTTCAGTTTTATAAACCACATAATCAGGCTTGAAAACCAAATAAAAGTATCTGCAGAATTTGGGAAGTCTTAATTTGGAGTTGAGAAAAGATTCCAATGATTTGCTAATGTGATCCCCAAACTCACCAGGAGTATTTCCAGCACTAAAAGGGAAATATCACTGCAGCTGTACACAGATTTTGCAGTACCTCACCTCAAATACAGCATTAAATTCTGGCTATTTGTATTAAAAAAAGAACTAAAACTTGAGGGATAAAGAAAACTAATGTGTTGAGTGCCAGAATGGAAATCCTTTCTTTCCAAGGACTGACCAGAGGCAAAGATACATTTAAGTGTAATTATAATTGGTAAAAACAGACATAAAATCCATGGTGTAGAGAGGGGAGATTAATGTGAGAGCCTCAGATCAGATTCTCTTCCTTTCCCTGAGAAAACATTAATTTATGATACAGCTTTGTCATGCAGCTATATAAAACAAAAGAATTGTCCTACCATTTGGAAGAATTGTAGGTTCCCAGATTTTCAAAAGTTTTGTAAGTTCAATCATAAACCTGGAATAGGGCTCGGTGAAAATGTTATCTATTCTACCATTCTCAAACAGGTACTACAAGAGAAAAAAACAGGAAGAAAAACAGTTTATGATTATAGAACATTGTAGAGAAGATACAAAACATAAAATTCTTTTTCTTATATCCCAGTGGCTTATGGGGCCAAAGACTTTGGTGAAATCTCCATAAAACAGAAAATCAAATTTCCTGCAGGGACTGGGACCACTCCAATATGAAAGGAGAGATCTGGGCAAGAATTGTGGTTAATATTTCAGCTCTAGAGCTGTTTTCTGCAAAATCATCTTCCTCTAAATATTTTTGAAATTCCTTTAAATATTATTCTGCCTATAAAAACTAGAATAGTTATTGAAATTTTTTTCTGTTGAAATGAACTTTACATGTTAATACCTCCTGACAAGAGACACAGGCTGCTGAAATTGCTCCACTTGCAGCACCAAGGAAGAAAAGTTCCTTAAACTTTTCAAGGAGCTGTTTAAAAAAGTTTTCTGAAAGGAGTTTGTATCAATGAATAAGTCAAAACTGTGACACAAAAATCCCTGATACTCTGAGAACTTATCAATGGCCCTTTGAATTTTAACTCTTTCTACATTTTGTAGCATAGCAAGGAAAAAATATTAAGATAATTCCATGTCTAATTAAATAGGTTTTATGTCATTTTGACTCTTTATCTCAAAATGAATTTCAGAAGAGGACCAAGCAGGCTGTCCTAAAGGAAACAGAAATGTACTGAACATGCAGTTTTAAACATAAATTAGCTTTATTCTAAGTTTGTACTGCTGTTGTTGCAAGGCTGATAATAAGGACTTACTACATTATTTTTAATATTTACTAATTACAATACAGTTATTCCCAGTGTATTTTCTCTGTAAATATTGCCAACACAACAGGTATCTGAGAATCCCTCCTGGGCAACCTCTTCCACATCAAGTTATATATTGGAAGAGCTCTGTGCAATTATTTTAGCTCTAAACCATTCCATCTTAAAACAAGGATTTCTGAGGTGCAAATCTTTCCTCAACAGGAAAAATGATCCAAAAAGTTCCAAATCCAAGTATTTATATCTAGGTAGAAACACTCAGCCCCAACATCACACTCCTAAAAGGACAGAAGAATTTGGTCACTGTGACCATATGAAAATCCAGAAAATTGGGCCATATGTGGGATTAAAGCAAACAATGAAATTCTTGCCTCCTCTATGAAGCCCAAGCTGCTCTGTGGGGCTGTGGGTGTCCCATAAATGACCAGAGCAGCTCTGTGTTCCTCAGCAGTGCCCCAGCCCCAGAGTTACCTGCTGAATTCCAAGGCACAAGTATAAGATGCTGTCAGGGTCGTATTTTTCTCCGTTTGGTCTCCGCACCTCTTGAATAAACTGGCACAAACCAAAACTCAGCTCAGCAAATGTGCAGGAGAGAATGTCCTCCTTGAGCTTCACAGGATGAACTGGGGTCAAGGAAATGATCAGAAAAATTAATTCAGCACATTAAATCTTCCCACTTTCCTTATTATTTCATGTAGGCAAAACTCCTAAATTCCTGTCTCATACATTAATTACCCTGTATGATTAAATGGTGAATTCCTTCCTATCTGTTGGCTGAGAACTGAATGATTTGGCCAATAAAACTCAGACCAGCTGCATGTGCAATCAGTGTAAATGTTACAATGAGTACTGAGGCTGCAGGAATTTGGAGTCCAGATATGTAAATATTTGGGAATCTGCTGAACCCAAAATGTGGGACAGCAATGGCTGCAATGAGCTCGAGGCTGATAAATGGGTTTCACCCCTCCAGCAGCACTCAGGGGAGTGAGAGACTCAACAGAATAAAAATAAAAGACCCTGAGTATTTCTAACCATGAGCTGAGTGCAGCAGATCTCAATTCTTAAAGGAAGAGCTGAATGGGACATGCAGGTTTGGAAAGGGAAGCAGCACAACCAGGAATTGATTGATCAAATGATCTGCAATGAAATCACCAGGCTTGGCTGCTCCACACCTCAGAAATGCCTGCTTGGGAATCTTTCTGGGCACAGTTTCCTAGAAATGACTGTAATATTTATTTCCTTGGCCTCAAGAAGAAAATAGAGTAACTCATGTGAATACTCCTCTTCTGGGAAATAAAACCCAGCTGTTCTGATGGAGTGACAACAAAAATTCTAAGTAAGAGATGAAAAAGCAGATCTCATCCTAACCAGAATTTTTCCCTTTGCAGGTCTTTCTTATCAAAGTTCTGCCATGCTCAGTTCTTTAAACTGCAGAAGTATTTATTATGCTCAATTCTATTCCTAATTTAAATTCTCTGCTTGACTCTGAAAATTTGCCCACAAAACTCAGTGCAATGATGTAAGATCTGAGACCAGGGAAAAGGGGAGTTAGACACTGCCAAATCCCAGTTCTGCTGGGCTTTTGTAAAAAAAATAAATTAATCATTGGAAAAATAAACAAAATTGTATTTAACTGTCATTGTTATCTATCCCCTCTGTGAGACATGAGGAGTAATAACATTTCAGGCAGGTTGCAGCACAGAATGGGCAGACTTTTGAAATGTTTCTTTCCAGCTGTGAAGCCTAGAAATAAGGTGTTAAGATTTTGATGTTGGATCAAACAATTTTTTTACAGCAAACAGTTCTGCTGACCAACAAATACTTTGGGAATGTGCCAGCTACAGATAAAATGGATGGAGCCAAGTTGGTGCTGTCAACTTAGAATTATGGCCTGATAGATCTGTAATTTCATGGTTCTATAATAGCTCAGAAAAGCTCTGCAGCTGCATAAAGAATCTGTGCTGCAAATGAAGAACTACTGCATGCAAAGGGAGAAATGTGGAGATTTCCAGTGCTTTAAAGACTTTTTTTAAAGGAAACAGATCAATTGAAAGTGTAATAGTTATGATTTTTAAATGCATGGAATGATGCAAGACAGAATTCTATAAAATTTGTTTTCTACTAATGGGCACTGCAAAACTCAGTGGTATCTAATCCTAATTTTCACCTGAACAATGAATCAAACCAAATGCTCTTCAACTAAGTATTTCTGTTTCCACTCAGAGACAAATTTACCTGAAAACTTCAGGTCCCCTTGTTCCTCCTGTGCATTTTTCCATTGGACCCAGTTTTTCCAGGCATTGACCCCATACATGTATTTGAGGGTCATGCCAGAAACAGAGCAGCCAGGGTAGGAGCCCTGCATCAAACCCCGCGGCTCCACAGCAACCACCGACTTCTTCCGTCCCTACAGGCAAACAAAGACACCCAAACAAAGCAGCATTTCATCAGCTCCTCATCCATGGCTGGTTAGATTAGTGGTTATTTCAAAATGGAAGGGATTTGTGTTGTAGAAATACTTCCTTACCCTTCTTTTTGGCTGGGGGAAGCCATCCCTGTGTCTCCGTCTCGCTCGTGAACGTGAATGCAAACCCGGTCCTTTACTGAGAGGGTCAAATGAGTCTGGAGTCAAATCAACACCATGAAGAGTTTAATCACATGATTTAGCAGCCCAGGTAGAAGTGTCACTGTCACTGATACTATGGAACACCTTACAGCTGACAATCACACTTGTATATTCAAGTAATCCTGACATTTGACTAATTTAGCAATCCGTGCATTTGCTGTATAAAGGTGGTAAATTCTCAGTAGGACAAAAAAGTCCCCAAAATAGTGGGTGGATTTATTCAGGTAAATATCTTAGCAACCACTCCACATGGATTATACCCACAAGTGATGAATTCAAAAGAGGTAAGCAAGAACTTCCTGCTACTCCTGTCAGAGGTTGTCTTTAAAGACAGCAGTAATATTCTAACAACAGTAATATTTTATAGATGTGATCAACTATTTCAGCTTTAAACATCCACTGTCACTACATGAAAATGCACAAGCAGGCTGCTGGGACAATGTGCATGCAGAAAATTGTGTGTGCTTTTATCAAACAATGAGTTTTTCTTCACATGACACCGACCTGATGGGAAATCTGCCTCCAGATCCTGTTCCACATCACCTTTGGAGAACGGCTTGAGCTCTGGCTCAGGCTCTGGCAGGGCATTGGATCTCAAGGTGTAGTGATTCAATTCCTCCTCCCAGCTGTGAGGAGTGGACACTGCCTCTGATTCCAGATCTCCACTGTAGGTGCTGCCCTGGTCTGCAACGAGAGGGACCACAGGCACCATGTGCTACAGGAAAGGCAGAACCAGGAGGTTGCAAGAAAAGATGCAGCAGGATCAAAATCCATTTGGAAAATCAAGAAATCTGACTGACCTTTCTCAAATATCTTGGGGTCCAGGAAGAGCTCGTGCTCAGATGTTTGAGATCCTTTAGAAAAAGAAGGAAATCTGTATCTACACATGGCTGACAGTTTGCACAACTGATATAAAATACTTTGAACAGCAAAAATCTCTGTATTGGGTCATAACATGAACAGATATTCTGTGCCTTCTCCTCCACTGCAGCTCTCCTAGCAGCTTTCTACCTTGGTCATGTCATTGCAGGGGAAACAGAAATCACAACTAATGTAGGTTTGCTTTTCCAAAGGCTTCCATCCCTCCCTGTTTGTTATCCAGTAGGATATTTTGTTTATCTTTCCAGCTTGTTTCACTTTCATTACATGGATTGGTCGCTCTCCAACAAACTCTGATCTGCCTCACCCTCCATAAAAAGCCTGATAGGAAAATTTTCTTTCAAGGCAGCTGCTCTGTCTTCTTGATTTTGACTCTTCCTTCTAACACATGATGATCTGGAGGTTTCCACCTCTGGTAACCTGTCCCTGTCACCACAAGTCAAATCAGCATGTAGAATGAGGGAAAGGGAAATTCTGTGGTGAGATGACTTCACCTCACTGCATTTCACATCCTTTTCAAAACCACCACCTACCACCATGAGAGTGTGTTTTATCCCTCTCTGCATCTTCTGCAATCATTTCTGCCATCTGAAGGAGATCAGCTTCAAATGGATTAATGGGAATCTTTTCCTTGTTTTCCTGAATGTTTTCAATGATCTTATCAGCATTGTCCGGGCTGGTTGGGATGAGCATGGGAACTGGTACCTATGGAACAGGTGGAAAATGTCAGAACATACTTAGGGGTGAAGGAAACAGCAAATACACCTCAGGAGGTCCCTCCATTTAGCCTTATGTATATTTTAGGACTACTAAATGAAGTTAAAAATAACTCCAGACTGGACAGCTCTGTACTCTCCCTACAATTTGGTAGTTTTTTGAGATAATGTTTAACCAAATATGATGTAATAAGGAGGGAAATGGCTTCAAGGACTCCAAATATCACTTGCATGAGCAGACAGAGCACCCAGTGACACAGTGAAGCACTGCCTTCTGTAGTGAACAGCATCATAACTTGCACAGAACTGCAGCATAACTTACACAGAACTGCAGCATAACTACACAGAACTGCAGCATAACTTGCACAGAACTGCAGCATAACTTGCACAGAACTGCAGCATAACTTACACAGAACTGCAGCATAACTACACAGAACTGCAGCATAACTTGCACAGAACTGCAGCATAACTTCACAGAACTGCAGCATAACTTGCACAGAACTGCAGCATAACTTGCACAGAACTGCAGCATAACTTACACAGAACTGCAGCATAACTTACACAGAACTGCAGCATAACTCACACAGAACTGCAGCATAACTTACACAGAACTGCAGCATAACTTGCACAGAACTGCAGCATAACTTGCACAGAACTGCAGCATAACTTACACAGAACTGCAGCATAACTTACACAGAACTGCAGCATAACTTGCACAGAACTGCAGCATAACTTGTACAGAACTGCAGCATAACTACACAGAACTGCAGCATAACTTGCACAGAACTGCAGCATAACTTACACGTATCTGCATATCCACAGAATGCAGCATAACTGCAGAATGCAGCATAACTTGCAAGACGCGCTTTACACAGAACTGGCAGCATAACTACGTATGGCATCCAGGAACGTTTACTGGGTGTAAGGAGGCACTGGCAAAACAGAACAGGAACAGTCCAATGATCTGGGGCTGAGCAGGTGCTTCTTCTCCTTCTGTTATAACAAAAACACACCAAAAAACGTTGGAAAATACCATACAACAAACTGAAAACTAGTTAAGGTTTAATAATACATTCAAAAATACTCTCTGTTACATAAATCATGTATTCTCTCTCAACTGCAGTACAGACAATTCCAACAGGGGTAGGAGATCACACACCCACCTGTCTGGCATTCTTTGTTTTGTGTGTGAGGTTTGCAGGAGGTGGCCTTAGTCTGGGTGATTGGCTTACACAATAAAGCTTTGTTTTTCAGAAGCCTGGGTGGTTTTGATGATGGGAGCTTTAGGGCATCTGTCTGGGTACTTGCCTGTTTGGAAAACACAAACGAGGGTCGAGTCAGTATTGGTTTGAAAGATAACAGAGGACTAGAGTTTGTTCTATATTAGGGGAAGCTAAACAATTTAAAACTGTTTTTGCTGATAAAAATGATCATTTAAAAACTACTGCAAAATAAGCTTGCTTATTTGGTGCTTTCTGGTCTCCATCTTAATTTAATTTGATTCAACAATAATGCTGTTTAAAGCTAATTTTGCTAATAAAGCTTATTTTGTTAACAGTGCAGTGAACAAATCTGCAAGAATATTTGGTTTCTGTCGTCAAATAACTGCTATAAACTTTTGACCTTGGAATTTTACTGATGGCAGAGATATAAAGAGGAATTATGTTAAGATACTTTTGATGACTAGAGCAGAGATATAAAGAGGAATTATGTTAAGATACTTTTGATGACTAAAAGTCTGCCTGATACAGACACGGATAAAATTGAGTAAACTAATGTGAAAGCACTGAAAACAAATAAATGTAAAAAAGGAACAGCAATGCTGGCAGCAGCAGTATCATTTCCTGATACACACAGACTGACTATTCATGCTTGTACTAATGTCCTGCTAACTGTAATTTGCAGTCATGCATTCAAATAATAGGATCTGTTTCAAGAGGGAAAACTCATACTCTAATTCATAAATGACACTCCAGTTAAAAGCAAAGCTGTCAGTCTTCCAGAAACTAAAGCTACATAAAAGCATCTCTGATTTTAGGAGAGTTTGCAGGATGTTACAGCACACACCTCAAAGAGCTCAGGGATTGGGACTCTCTGAGTTATCCCCAGATAAGTGGTGACAGTGGCTCCCCACAGCTGTCACCACACTGCCAGGGGGTGGGGAAGGAAAATGAAGCTGCAGGAGCTTGGTCATGCCAGTCCCAGCAGCCCAGGCTGGTCCTTTTGCTATTCTATCCCATTACTGAGCACAAAAGGCAGCCTCAAGTGCAGAAACCACACATGAATTACTTGGGAACCACAGACACCTCAAGAGCTACAATCCTAAATTTTGCTTTAAAACATCCAATCTGTCAGTGGACACAAGACTTTTGTACCATCTCAGTTCCATCCATTTTTTTAAAGCATCCGCAAGCTGGATGAATTTTAGTTACAAAATGATACTGCCAAACTCTTGGATAATTTATTTGTTATTTATACAGTCTGAAAAGTGAAAAAAGTCTTGTAAAACTTACATCTCCTATTGTTTTTGCTGTCACAGTAGGGACTGCACCTGTGAAGGAAAAAAACCATACAATAACATGTCTACTTCTCATCAAGAACAATAATCCATATTCTGCCAAGGTCAAAAAAAAAAAAAAAAGAATTCCAATTAAAACTCATTCCCTGATGTATGTACATAAATTTAAGTCATTATTTATCCCTAGATAAAGGAAGGACAAAAGCAATCATCTGCAGTGATGTGAAGCACAATGAAGAGGTGGCCGCTGTTCTCAGTAAAATCCCTGAGCAAATATAAATGTTCAGGAGTAGAGATGTAAAAGTACAGGCATGGTATTCAGCTGCCTTACCCTGTAAAACATTGTTGGAGTTAACAGTAGGCTGGGCAGCTGGGGTGCTTGCAAGGGACACCACGTTTGCTATGACAGGGGTTGAGTCCTTTCTTAAAGAAGGAGGGCCTGAGGAGGAGGCTGGTGCCATGGAAAGGTTTGCTGGACACAGTAGACAGAAGAAAATGAGAAGAAGCAGTAAGATAATTGAGAAAAAAAAGCATTTCTGAAACAACACCCACCCTTGAGATCTGTCTCCAGATGCAAGAGGCTGCTGTGTGAGAAGGGGATGGAGGTGTGAGGTTGCAGCATTTCAGTTTAAACAGGAGCTACTTCCACAAGCAAATCAAGCAAGAAGGGAAAAGAGCTGCCACCAATGTAAGCAGCAGATTGCACTGAATTGAAACAATGTGCACCATGGCCTAAAAACTGACAGTTCATATTTTATTGGTTTTGGGTATCCTACTCTTGCAGCCACTCAGTGGGAAATTATGCCCTTCTTTAGGATCAGTGATATTCCTGCTTTTCCTTTCCCTTTTCCTTCCTGTCTTTGAGGGCCTTTCATCTTTTTGTGTCTCCACAGAAACTCATAATTCCTGTTCCTGTGGGTTTCATTCCTACCCTCATTCCCATTCCCCCTGCTCAAGGAAACAGCTACAGCACTTGTACACCTTGGGATTGATAATTCCCAAGAATAAACACTTAATTACACAGAAATGGGAAGCCTTCATATGCCTACAGACTGCACAGAAGTGGCTGGTTTAAGTGCATATATAGGAGTCTGTAAAAACCATTAAGTCTACTAATTTCATTGTTAAAAGAATATTAACATTCTACCATATCTTCTTGGTGTGATGAAGACAAGCTAGATATTTAACATGTCTGCACTAAATATCAGTAGATTTTACCCCAATGAAACAGTTTTTTGTTTCATGAAATGGGAAATCTTCATATGCCTACAGACTGCATGTGCATATATAGGACTCTGTATTTAAACCATGAAGTCTACTAATTTCACCACTTGATTGTTAAAAGAATATTAACATTCTACCATATCTTCTTGGTGTTATGATATCTATTGGTGTTATGATATCTATCTATAAATATCTAGACAAGCTAGATATTTAACATGTTTGCACTAAATATCAGTAGATTTTACCCCAATGAAACAGTTTTTTGTTTCATGAAATGGGAAGTCTTCATATGCCTACAGACTGCACAGAAGTGGCTGGTTTAAGTCTGTATTTAAACCATGAAGTCTACTAATTTCACCACTTGATTGTTAAAAGAATATTAACATTCTACCATATCTTCTTGGTGTTGTGAAGACAAGCTAGATATTTAACATGTCTGAGATGGGAATGAAAGGGCAGTAGATTTTACCCCAGTGAAGCAGGTTTTTGTTTCATGAAAGCAAGTGTTTTGCTTCATCTTCTTTAAAATTTGTTTGGTACCCAAAGCAATTGCATTTCACACCTACAGAAGTTCGAAATGGTCCAAAGTAAGAGTGATCTAAACCAGAGCCCACTCAACAGCAACAGAAAAGCTCCCCAGGAGAAGACAGATCTTAGAGAGTTCACTGAAGTGAATTTGCAGATAAACATCCATCTCACTGCCCCACACACCAAAAGGCAACACCATCCTCAGGCTGCCTTACCTGTGTTGTTTGGGAGTGGAGGGTCAGGAGCACTTTGCTGTTTACAGAACAACAGAATACAAAGCAGATTGCAAAAATGCTTCATCTCCCCTTGCCATTTTATGGACTCGTTGAGTTTACCTTGTCTCTTACAACCATCACACTTTGCCATCTAGGAAAACAGAGGGAGGGAGGAATTGAGCACATCTGGAAACACCAACAAGGGGTAGAGGTAGAAAAACCTAGAGGATGTGAGAATATAGCTTACCTGGTAAAACAAAGCAGTGAATTTAGACATGCACTCCTCTGAGCAAAACTCCTCTGTTTTCCCCCCAAAGTGATTCTGGAGCAGTTTGGGGGAGGTTTGTAAACAGTAACTGCACATTTTACAGTGGTTTCCCCAGCGCTTGGACAAGTCGTGTTTATAGAGCAGTTTACAGACTAAAAGAAAACAGCAAAAATATTCTTTAATACCAATATGAAAATCTCTCAGCACTCCTAATTCCTGTACTAAGTGATGTCTGTAGTAATTCATTGAAACATACCATAAAAATTGTAAAATATGAACAGGGTTCTGTGTTCCTAAACCTAAAAAACAGATTCCTAACTTAAAAATATTAATTTATTGTACTATTACTGATAATTTTTAGGCAAAAACACTTGTGACTTGATTTCTTTGAGGCAAGGTTTTGCCTTTTCTTACCTTCACTGCAGAATGTTTTATCTATGCCTGAGACTCTCACTGTCTCCTTGATAATTTTCTCAAACCTGCAGTATTCACACAAAGCCATCATATTGCCCTTCTTCTTATATTCATCACAGCAGATCTTCCCACAGAACTGGAACATTTTACCCTGCAACACAGCCAGAATGTTTTGGTTTCAGTGTTTGAATGAGTCACATCCCAGATAATACATTTAAATTGTTAATAGAAACGCAGAAGAATATTTATACCCTTAGAAATCAGCAACAGAGCACTGGCAGATGATTCTCCCTGTTTAGTTTTATAATAAAGCAAAATTTCTTGCAGAAAGCCTTCACCAATGGTCTTTGTCCTTGGATTAAAAGGTACAAGAGACAGGGATGTGTTTATTTTGACAGGCAATTGTTTGGTTTGGGGTTTTTTTTGGAGTTCTTTTTTTTGGTCTGGTTTTAAGACCATAGAGTTAGTATCAGTATTAATTTGAAATCAGTTTTAAAACTCTCCACAGCAGGTCCAAAGCAGTATTGACAGATCCCTGCAAATAAACAACAATTTTGTGAAGGAAGAGCTTTGAAAGCCCTGATCTTTATTACCTTGTAGTCAAGCAGCTCCGGTTTGGTGGCAAATGATCTGTTACAGTGGTGACACTTGATTTTCACAACAGAACGGGTGAAGGTGACCTGCTGGCACTGGGCAGCCAATCTCTGGAGCCCTGCTGCTGCTGGGCTGCTGGTGGAGCTGGGGGACACGGTTGAGGTGGTGCCAGTGGCTGCCACTGTCCCCGAGGAGATGCTGACAATGACCTGGCCCTGAGACAGGGGCACCACCGAGGAGTTCAGCCCTGTGGGCTTGTTGAATAGATTCTGTGAGAAAACAAAGAAATAGGCTTTATTTGACATTTTATCTTACACCTGGGGTATATTTCCACCATCAATTTAGCATTCTGTTAATTCCAGCTAAAAAGAAATCCTAGAATGTCACACCTGAAATGCTACGACACAATTGTAGCTGCAAAAATTTCGTATGCTCCCATCTGACATAGCCAAGTGATACTGAGGGTTTGCTGAGATTTTACAGCTGTTGCATTGAACTTGACAACCTGAGGGTGAAACAGAGAAGAAAAAGTGATTTATGCAACATCAAGTTGTATTGCAGCTAATTTTGCACAGTGCATACAAAAGCAGAGTCTGAGTGATGAGCCAAGGCACAGACAGAAGCCCACGACGATGTTTCCACAGATTCAGAAGCAGACACTGCAGCTGCTGTGCCTGCTGCTTGCCAGAAATTTAATTAATCTCCCACTATCCCTAGGATGTCAGTAAGCATTTTTCTATTTCCACATGAAAAATAGCTGAAAATGTTTGCCTAGCTCCATGCAATGTTGGGCAGAGGCAATAAAGCTGATCATCCCAGGGAACAAGGGCCAGGAGAGTCCCAGCACTGGGATGTCCACACAAGGTTTGTCTAGCAGGAAAACCCACCAGCTGTACTTGCAAGAGCAAAAATAAAATAGATTTAAGATTGGTTATCATGTGGAGTTCCCTAAAACCAAAATTGAAATAGCTCTACTGTCACTGCTACATTTACCTACAACTGAATGTGCTTTCATTTCCATCTCAGCACTTAAAAATCACTTCCCACCCTCCCAAAAAAAGAATATCAGCCTTAACTTTCAAGACAAATAAAGTTGGGATATGAGCCACAGGAAATGAAGCTTCTATAGAAGTAAAGGGATGAGCTTACCTGAAGAAGTGACCATTTTAACTCTGTATGCTGACAAACAGTTCACAGAACAAAACAGTTCCATCTTCCCCAAGTTATTTGTGCCCTCCACCATCTCAGCTGAAGATCTCAGAGATTTACACAGTGTGCAGGGTGTAATTTTAGCTGACTTCTGTGGAAACAGGGAAATTGTTTAATTATGGGAAACTTGGCATTTTTTATTAACCTGGAAATTGTCGTTAATATAGAAAATATTTATAAAACGTGCTTGAAACAGAGTTTGTTTTACAGCTGTGAATTTCTGGTGCAGATTCATTGATCTGAGCTGTGCTTTGAGCACCTTCCCAGGCTCTCTGGGTACTGCAAACACTCCTACAGGTACCAGCACAGATCTGCACCCTGTACCAGACAATTCCAACAATTGCTGAGGGGATTGACATTTTCCTTATGGTTTTTAATGTATCAGCTCTGTAAATAAACAATATTCCCACTGATGAGATGAGGAAACAAGGAAAAGGGAGAAGCAAATGATGATGTTTGATAGCAAAATGGGAAAGAGATTCTTATTCTAGTAATAATCACAGTTTTTAGTGTGTGGTCTACAAACACAGGAAAAAGCCTGATTTTCATAGACACATTTTCTGTGTTTAAGGTTTTTTTAAGGTCTTTAAGTTTGGAAGAAACTTTGAGAATTAATGCACCAGATTATTTTAATATGACAGCCTTAAAAATGCACTTTGTTCTATCAGCAGCTATTCCAGCTCTTCACAGGACAGAACAGAAAAAAATCTTTTAAGGATTTTAAAACACCCACAAACCTCCAGAAACTATCAGAATGTACCTGACAATTGAGTTGAATACTATTTAAAAATCAATTAAAAATAGATTTGACTTAATTTTATAAGCTTTGAACATACTGTATTTTCAAGAGAATTATCACATATGGGGTTTTGCTGTGTGATATAAAAGCAGTATGAAAATGTTTCCAGCTTATTTAATTTTATCTCCAGATTTGTTTCAGAGGACAACTAATTCTGAAGGCAATTTTCTGGATGAAATACATTTACCATAATTTTTTTTTTTTTCAATTCATTAGGCCTTTCTTGACCTAAGTGGCCTGGATAATGGGACAGCAGAGCCAAGTCATAAAATAAAGTTCCATTCTTTTATCAGAAAGCAATTTTTCCTAAAGTAATTGCATTAGAATAAATAATTCCAAACTAATTGAGCTATTATAATAAATTAAGGTTCTCTTAAATGCTCAGGTCTTCAATAATAAAAAAGAAATATGAAAAGTTTAAAAGTTAAAATCATAATTATTAACTAATTATTACTTTTCCTTTCCACTTAATTCAAAAGCTACAATTTAATAAAGAATATTCTTTAAGGAGAATATTGGCTAAAAAAAGCCACAAGAGGTTGCTGCTGGAGGGTCCCACTGTGTCCTCTCCCACACTGGAATTGTCTGGTAGTTGGTCCAGTGGTGAGGAAAAATCAGAGTAACACATTTGGGCAAAGATTAAGCAGAAATTATGATCCTGGAAGTGTTCAAAACCCACTTTGACCTGTGGCACTTTGTGATAGGGTTTAGTGGGCATTGGGTGTTTGGTTAAGGATGGATTTGATGATCTTGGAGGGCTTTTCCAACCTTAATGATTCTGTTATTCTTGAAATGACAAAAGCTGTTACCTTAAACCAATATAGTAACTGAAATAACCAACCAGTAAATTGGGTGTTTCTTAAAACACTTAAAATCTAATAAAAAATTCGATGGAATTTTTTTTTTTTGTATTTTGTCCAAATACAGAATCATGGAATCCCAGAATGTTTTGGGTTGGAAGGGACCTTAAAGCTCATCCTGTTCCACTCCCTGCCATGGACAGGGACACTTTTCAATATCCCAGCTTGCTCCAAGCCCTGTCCAACCTGGACATTTCCAGGGATGGAGCAACCACAGCTGCTCAGGGCAGCCTGTGAAATTCCTGGCCACCCTCACAGAGAAGAATTTCTTCCCAATACCCACCTAAGCCTGGAATTTCTTCCCAATATCCATCTAAGCCTGGAATTTCTTCCCAATATCATTTTAAGCCTGGAATTTCTTCCCAATGTCCATCTAAGACTGAAATTTCTTCCCAATATCCATCTAAGTTGGAATTTCTTCCCAATATCCACCTAAGCCTGGAATTTCTTCCCAATATCCATCTAAGCCTGGAATTTCTTCCCAATATCCATCTAAGCCTGGAATTTCTTCCCAATGTCCACCTAAGCCTGATATTTCTTCCCAATATCCATCTAAGTTGGAATTTCTTCCCAATGTCCACCTAAGCCTGGAATTTCTTCCCAATATCCATCTAAGCCTGGAATTTCTTCCCAATGTCCATCTAAGCTGAAATTTCTTCCCAATGTCCATCTAAGCCTGGAATTTCTTCCCAATATCCATCTAAGCCTGGAATTTCTTCCCAATATCCATCTAAGCCTGGAATTTCTTCCCAATGTCCACCTAAGTTGGAATTTCTTCCCAATATCCATCTAAGTCTGGAATTTCTTCCCAATATCCACCTAAGTCTGGAATTTCTTCCCAATATCCACCTAAGTCTGGAATTTCTTCCCAATATCCATCTAAGTTGGAATTTCTTCCCAATATCCACCTAAGCTTGAAATTTCTTCCCAATATCCATCTAAGCCTGGAATTTCTTCCCAATATCCATCTAAGCCTGGAATTTCTTCCCAATGTCCATCTAAGCCTGGAATTTCTTCCCAATATCCATCTAAGTTGGAATTTCTTCCCAATATCCATCTAAGCCTGAAATTTCTTCCCAATATCCATCTAAGCCTGGAATTTCTTCCCAATGTCCACCTAAGTTGGAATTTCTTCCAATATCCATCTAGCCTGAAATTTCTTCCAATATCCACCTAAGCCTGGAATTTCTTTCCATGTCCATTAAGCCTGGAATTTTTCCAATACCATCTAAGCCTGAAATCTCTTCCCAATGTCCATCTAAGTCTGGAATTTCCTCCCAATATCCATCTAAGTCTGGAATTTCTTCCCAATATCCATCTAAGCCTGGAATTTCTTCCCAATATCCATCTAAGTTGGAATTTCTTCCCAATATCCATCTAAGACTGGAATTTCTTCCCAATATCCATCTAAGCCTGGAATTTCTTCCCAATATCCATCTAAGCCTGAAAATTCCTCCCAATATCCATCTAAGCCTGAAATTTCTTCCCAATATCCATCTAAGCCTGGAATTTCTTCCCAATGTCCATCTAAGCCTGGAATTTCTTCCCAATGTCCATCTAAGCCTGGAATTTCTTCCCAATGTCCATCTAAGTTGGAATTTCTTCCCAATATCCATCTAAGCCTGAAAATTCCTCCCAATATCCATCTAAGTCTGGAATTTCTTCCCAATATCCACCTAAGCCTGAAATTTCTTCCCAATATCCATCTAAGCCTGGAATTTCTTCCCAATATCCACCTAAGCCTGAAATTTCTTCCCAATATCCATCTAAGCCTGGAATTTCTTCCCAATATCCACCTAAGCCTGAAATTTCTTCCCAATATCCATCTAAGCCTGAAATTTCTTCCCAATATCCACCTAAGCCTGGAATTTCTTCCCAATATCCACCTAAGCCTGGAATTTCTTCCCAATATCCATCTAAGACTGGAATTTCTTCCCAATATCCATCTAAGCCTGAAAATTCCTCCCAATATCCATCTAAGCCTGAAAATTCCTCCCAATATCCATCTAAGCCTGGAATTTCTTCCCAATATCCATCTAAGCCTGGAATTTCTTCCCAATATCCATCTAATCCTGGAATTCTTCCCAATGTCCATCTAAGCCTGGAATTTCTTCCCAATATCCATCTAAGCCTGGAATTTCTTCCCAATATCCACCTAAGCCTGAAATTTCTTCCCAATATCCATCTAAGCCTGAAATTTCTTCCCAATGTCCATCTAAGCCTGGAATTTCTTCCCAATATCCATCTAAGTTGGAATTTCTTCCCAATATCCATCTAAGCCTGGAATTTCTTCCCAATATCCACCTAAGCCTGGAATTTCTTCCCAATGTCCATCTAAGCCTGGAATTTCTTCCCAATGTCCACCTAAGCCTGCCCTCTGGCAGTGGGAATCCATTCCCCCTCGTCCCATCACATATACCTGCTTGTAACCTGTCACACATATGGAGCTGCAGAATTTTTTGGACTGTCCCTCTATCTGCAGGATGTGACACTGGCCAGAGCCACTGTAGCAGTATCCCCCACAATATTCACAGCAGTTCATGGTCAGGTTGTTGGCCGAGCGGAATTGGGAGAAGCAGGCGTCGCTGCAGAGCTTGTGCACCACGTTCTGGTAATTCACCTCATGCCTGATCTGCAAGGAAAAGAATAAACAGCAAGGATAGGAAGAATTTCTGTGGTCATCTCTGAGACAGCAAGTTGTGCTGAGGTAAAATTTAAATGAGGAAAATGGAAATTACCACTGCATTCTTCTGGCACATGCTGCACTTGCTGGAAATGCTGTTGGTGTGGATGGTGACAATGGGTTTCCTTTTCAGTTCATATGTGGACAGACAAGACTGGCTGCAGAAATCCTTACTGAAGTCTGTGTTGTCAAACTGGGCAGTGATTACATCCTTTGGATTTAGAATTTCTCTGTGGAAAAAGAAAAACAAACACAGAGATAAAGGATTAATGTGGGTTTCATGTCAACTTGCTGTTCTTGCTTATTCTGGAGACTAAACATTCTCCAGGAGAGGGTGCATCCATTTAACTGAAACCTTGAATGCATTAACTACCCATGTTTTACCTCATTTTAGGGATTCATAAATCTGGTTTTCTTTAGAAGAAATAATGCATAAAATACTTTTTGAAAAGGTACTCTTGTTATTTATTATAAATATATAATTTATATATATTATATATATATTTAATATTTATACATTATAAATATTTATCTATTTATAATATATTAAATATTTATATTATATATGTATTTTATATAATATTTATATATATTATAAATATTATATTATATAATATATTATATAATATACTATAATATATATTATAAATATAGATATAATATATTATATATTTTATATATCATATATATTTATATATATTATATATATTTTATATATATTATTTATATATTTATATATATTATAATATATATTTGTTATAAATATATAATTTTGAGAGTGCAATGACATTTTGAAATGGCAGGCGGATGCTGGACCTTTTGAAACACAGTTTTTCATATGTGGCTCATTTAAATATAAAAAAGAGAAGATACTTTCTGCACCACAGAAAGATTTAAAAGCTATGTGTGTGCAAAACCCAATTAAGGAAATGGAACTGCAAGCAGACAGACCAATTAACAAAGAACAGCATCAGCCACCAATTTTTGAAGGGAAGCATAAGAGGAGCAGCACTACCAACACAGCAAGGGGCACAAGAACAGAACTGAAGCCTTTCATTATCTGCTTGAATATCAATTATTAGTAGAAGAAATGAAAGCACTGTCCTACTTTGAGCAGCTTGAGCAGGTTTTCTTGGTAGAAGCTGGTGGGCGAGAAGCTGGAATGGTGTATCCAGTGAGGCACAGTGTGGAGCAGAAGAGCTGGGTTGAGCCTTTCCTCTGGTAGGCAGTTTGTCCCTTCTGCAGGATTTTTTTACAGCCAGAACAGGAAACCCGAACAGCTGTGCTTGGAACTGAGGGGAGCATTTTACTCATGCCAGAGGATGCCACAGCAGGCTGGAAACCTGATGACAGCTGTGGAACTAAAAAAAAAACCACACAGAGAAAACACAGAGTCAGTGTTCCAGATCCATTACAAAGAGCTCACTGGTGTGCAGGGGCAGGCACAAGCTCAGAGCTTTATTTGGGTTGTCAGGGTCTAGAGGAGAATCAAATAGCAGATGAACTCTCCACAAATAAATGCCCTGTGCTGGTTTTCTGCATAGCAGATTTTTGTAATACTCTGAAGATGGAGAATGAACTTTTAACATCCCTCTTGTGGAATCATAGAAGGGTTTAGGTGGGAAGGGGTTTTAAAGATCATCCCATTCCACCCCCTGGCAGGAGCAGGGACACCTTCCACTATGCCAAGTTGCTCCAAGCCCTCTCCAACCTGGCATTGGGCACTGCCAGGGATCCAGGGGCAGCCACAGCTTCTCTGGGCAACCTGTGCCAGGGTTTCCCCACCCTCACAGGAGAACAGTATTTTCTAAGATCTAATCTAAATCAGCCCTCCTTCAGCTTAAGACTATTTAACACATTCAGTTAGTTCTCCTATGCATTTCACATTCAATTTTTCTATGCTTCAAAACCACAATTATTTTATAATAATCTCAATTTCATTCTCTCTAAACCAAACTAGTTCTTCATTCCTACTGGGATCAGACACAGCAAATGAAATGCAGAGTGACCTGCAGTATTTGCAAAGGTGACACATTTTACAGATTTAAATGAAATTAGTCTTGCCTATTCCTTACCAAGAGGATTGCCACTGACTGAAAATACAGCACTGATTTTCAGCTCCCCTTCCTGAGATTTTGGCTGTTGGCCGTACTCCTAGAACAAAGGGAAAGGAGAACAAACACACACATGTAATAACAGCTTACATGATTCCATTCCTTCACAATGCTGCACTGAACCTCAGGGAAGAGTGGCTGTCCTAAGCCTGCTCCAAAGGCTGGCTGACAAGTGAGCAGCACAAACAGCTCCTGCTCAGAGCAAACCACACCTGAGGGGGCACAAATGGACAGGTGGGGCTGCTGCTGCATCCCCCTCTGTAGTAAACCCCTCAGGTTTAGCCAGGGCCCCTTGGAGAATAGAATGCTGACACAGCGGCAAAGAAGTTTCCTGTCTCCAGGGACATCCGCCTTGTACCTTATCCCTATAGCCATGGAAGGCAATATTGTGTTAACCCTACCATTGGTCACTTATGGTCACTCTAACACCTTTGCCATTGGTCAGGATTGGATCCAGGCCAAGGGTATAAAAGTAGCACACTGTACCCCTACTAACTCGGAACAAGAAGAGCTGAGACCCTTCAGGGACCCTACAATAAAGCCATACTGGTGGAACAGCCAGCGTCTTCTGCTTCTCCTCTCTCTACCGTCTGCTGGAGCCTTAGGCCAAGGGAAAGCTACCCAGCAAGCAAAGCTGAAATCACAAGAGCTGCCTGATCACTAAGAGCTGAATATTCCCTGCTTGCTAGAGCTAACCCGCGACCTTGGTCTGAGAGCGAGCTGGCTTCTGGCACCCAGTCCCCTTGGGGACTGAGCTCTGGAGCTGGAACAGCTTGCATAGGATAAGACCAAGCAAGGCTCATTTACCCCTCTGCAGCTGCACTCCAAGACACCTCTGAATTCAGTAAAACTTAAGGAAATCTCTGCTTTCCATTCCAACTTTCCAGCTGGAAGTGCCCCTGTTCTGGGAAAGAAGTTTTATCTTCACATAAAGGAGGATAGCAAGGAAATAGAGCTGGGATCTTGTAGGGGAGAGTTCTGTTTTAACCAGGAGTTAAAACCTTGGAGCAGCCTAAGGTGAAGCTTTACAGCAAACCAAGGCTGGACCATCACAGTCCCAGCTCCAGCATGAAGGGAATCACCTCACATTTGGTAGAGGATGAGAAAATCCCTGGCCAGCTGCTGCTGGAATGGCTGACATGCTCTAAATGACTGGCTGAGTTCACACTGCCAGCACTTCCTGCCCCTGCTCTCCCCAGAAATGTGAGCCAGAAAGCAGCTTGGAACACTCCACATGGAAATCTCAATAGGCTGAACAACATCATCTCTTGGAACTCCAGAGATGATAAGATTCAGCCTACTCCCAGTGGTTTGGGAGCAGTGTGGCATGATGTCATGTTATGACTGAGCTAAATTCACAGTTGCTGCCTGGCTGCCAGGGAAACCAACTCAGAATCACTAAGCAAAAGGAAGCTCTCCCTTCCCTGTGGCACTGAGATGCTCCCCCAGCTTCTGCCAGCTCCCAAAATCCCACAACAACCTCCACTGAGCACTCCTTCCTCTCACTCCTGTGGGAAAAACTGAAATTTCTATACTAGACAAGCAAATGATTTCTCAACATGTTTCCCAGGAGACAGGCAGTGGTATTCCTTGGCCATGTGAACCATCAGACTGAAACAATCAAATCTCAGGTTGAGAAGCTCAAAGCTGGGTATGGGCATGCTGTGATGAGATTCTTAAGCATCATTTTATTATTATTATTATTATTATTTAAAAATTAATCATTTGCAGACATACAGGTTTTTAAGCACTTTAACTGTAATTGTATCATTAGTCAAGAGTAGGAAAAGAAATGGAGGCAAATCCTGACATCAACTGTGCATGATCAAGCAGTTTCACAGCAGCTTAACAGTGCTGAAAGCCAAAAACCTTCAGCTCCAACTATTGGTTACAGCAAGAAATGCTCTTATCTTTCAGGAAATATTAAAAAAAATCCATTAAATCCCCCCCATAATAATTCCAATCTAAAGCAAAACAAAATGAACTCAGTTCTCCTACTTTTCCAGTATCAGGCAGAGTTGATAATCACAGGATTTTACTCCAGGAAGGAATTTTTTGAACCATACGATATTTGACATTTAAATTCTTCAAGTCTTCATTTTTATTTATTAATATGATCTTTGATAACCACAGACATCTCGCCTTGCATTCCACACAAATCCACACAGCAGATGCCATCTTGGGAGGACAAAAGAAGAGACAGATTTAACTAATCTACACGTGGTTTGACATTCTACAGGTGCAAGGAAAAATAAACCCAAACAATCCCACAGAGACTGAACAAATCAGAAGGACAGTAAAATCTGAAGGTGCAAATATTTTACTTATTCAATTGAGAGTATTTATGGGAAAAGAAGAAAAAGTGCTGGGAAGACAGGCCCAGAGAGCAGAGGAGCTTCAGCAGAAGGACAGAGACTGATGCTAAAAACTAACACCTGCACAGAACACCAACACTCACATGTTGGTACAAAGGGATGCATCATTTTGGGAAGTTTTGCACACTTTTAACAAATAAAATCTGATATAAACCCAGATATGAGCAGTGAGGAGCCAGGAATTGCAGCACAGCTCATTCCCCTGGTGTCACACAGCAAACCAGAGGCACAGATTTTGGCTGGAGCTCAGCAATCCTGGCCCCAGCACTGCTCAATCCACAGGTCAGACCTTCTCCAGGTTGCAATTACTGATTTTTACCTCTATCATCACAAAAAGTGTCAGTCTTGAATGAGAAAGTCACTTCAACACATACTTCAATTGACTTCACTGGTGTGTAAGTACTTAAATATTTTGCTAAGTCCTTTAAGTGCTAATTTAAAACAAGAATTACTATGCTTGCAAAGGCAGCTTTTAAGAAGGAAGTAGCAGCACTAGCTGCTTTAATTAATATCTCTAATTATGAGCACTCATAAATTATTTAACAAAATGTGATTTACAGTTTATTTCCTAGTTAGATAAAGTGTCTATGTAGCCACAGATTTAGTTACAGAAGTTTTAGAGCACTTGGCTTTGTTTCTTACTGAAAAGAAAAACATTTTCAGAGACAAGGTAACAAGACATCAAAAAGTTGAGGGGGAAGGTGGGTAATTTTTTTATAGTAGTGTAAGAGGGAAAAATCCTTCTACTAAACTATGTTCTTCAAGTTAAATTTCGGTCAATAAACCAAATAAATGGCTGAATTTTTGTTCAGCTTAAGCGGTCAGCTGTCAGACCAAAATGAGAAATGCAATGGGAAACTTACCTCAGAATTACCAGGTTCATCTTTAATTTTGTCTAATAGTCCCTGCTGTGGGGCCATAGCTTTAGCATATTCGTCATCCAAAGGCTCCTTCTTAATTCTAATATTTGGTGCAAAGGAATTCCCCAGCTCTTGTCCAATAGATTCCTTACTAGAAAATAGGTAGCTAGACTCCTGAAACAATAATATGAAAAAGAATTCACCCTCCTGCATCTGCCATGAGGAGTTGGGCTGCTGCCAAGGGGAGTTTGTGCTGCAGACCAAGAGATTTGGGTCCTGCCAAGGTGGGAGAAATGCTGGGCAGCAGCTGCTGCCTCAACCTCCCTGCAGCCCCCTCTCTCCTCCCACCCCCAAGGCTTTGCACTCCTCTGGGCAAAGCAGAAAACACCCAGCTCTGTAAGTTGGTTGTTTGGGAGTGTCTCTTGTGGATACAGCTCTTCCCTGGCTCATGTGGAAAAAAAGCAGCAGGTCAGGTGGATGCATCCAGCTGTAGGTTCGGCTCACCGGTCACTCCAACCATGCTGAACAAGAAAAGTGGCTACCAAAAGAATCCTCAATCCATAGAGAGGCTCAGGAAATTTTTACAAAATTATATGTACTGTTTAAGCAGCAAAGATGTCTAAGAGTCAGAAGATCAGTTTCCTTAACACTCAAATTTACACTCAAATACAAAATACGTATTTTGAATTATTCCAGCATATTGCTGCACTTGCAAAAGTGGTTGAAAGATCTATAGCTTACCCTGAAGTTAGTTTCTGGAGTTTGTGGCGCTAACTGCGTCCGTAATGTTTCTTCTACTTGATTATGAACTGAGGAAAACATATACATTAAATAGAAATGAATACAGGTTCCAATGCATTTCCTTTAAAACTATCAGAGTCTCATCCTGCTCCCCAACCCCATGGCTGACAGCACCTCACCACTATTCAACTACTCCCTTTCTCCTCCCTGTAGCAAATGTGGTAATCCCTAAAGAGAATTGGCTCTTTTTTAATTATTCTATTGGATCATCATTTTCCCATTCCAGCAAAATAGTTGCAAGCTTCCGATGCAAATTCTTCCTTCAGAATTTTCCACACCTCAGCAGGTTCTGAACTCCCCTGTTTTGACATTTAAATCACAAAATACTTTTCAGAGCAACATCTTCCAGCATTTTCTTTGCTGTTCTGTTCTTTTGCCTTTTCCCCTCTTCTCAGGAAATAGCATCTTCTGCTTTTTTAGAATATATCATTTAAAAACTTTGGATTTGCCTAGATATTGGATATTTCCACGAGCATTTATCATTCTGCTTTCAACTACTGACTACTTTACCTGATCTTTTAACTGTGTGTGTTTACAACTTTCTGAAACACATCTTATGTACAGAAACATTCTTCCCTTGACTTCAAACCGAAGTTACAAGTAGAGATACATCTGTAACTTTATTTTTAAAGATCTCTTTATTGCTTCTCTATCATTGGTGCCACCTGGAAGCACTGATTTGAAGATGCTGTTGCTGAACATTTAAAGTTTAAACCTCAGAGCCAGAAGCTGTGAATGTGCACAAGCAGTGCCTCACGTGCTGGCTCACCCTCCCTGTGCTGAATAAGATTAAACCATGTGTTCCTGCTTGGTTATTCTTAACTCCTTCATTCACTGCTCTGCTGTAACTTTCAGAGCTTGGGAAGACAAAAATAAATGTGTGGGCAGCAAGATTATGGAGACTGTCAAATGAGAAAGGGAATTTAGGCATCTTTGGTTCTTTCCATGTTGGCTGGATGAAGTCCAAGACACAAGTATTGGAGGAAGAAGGGGAGCAGCCTCCCAGGAAAAGCAGATTTCAATGTTCTGGCTTAGTTCCTGCAGACACTAACTCCTTTCTAGCAAGCCTTTCCCTGATACTATCAAACCCACACTGCTTTAAATGCCTAGGCACTAGTGAACAATTGGTGTTATGCTCAAAAAATCTTTACTGGCCACCAACTTAACCTAAACTTCATCACCTTTTCTTTTAAGAAGCTCCATGGTCTATAAAAACCAGTGAGAAAAACCAAAAGGAAGCTTGAATTGTCACCCAGCTTGGTTTAGGAAACCACAACAACAAAGGTTGTGTTGAGGCTCTGTAACAAGCTGTGGAGGATGAGACCTCCCTGACACTGCCAAGCCCTTTGCAAATCCTCCTCCTAACACAGAGTTCATTGGATTTCAGGATTCTTCATAAAATGCTCCCCTACACACAGCTCTGCCTGCTCTCTTCAACAAGGTGATGTTTTTAATAATTAGCCCTACTGCTGATTTCTCTCTAATTCTTTCTTCCTCTTTGCTGGGCAGCCAGCTCTATGATGGCAACAGTTACCTGCTTTGTCAAGAAAACTGCTTTTCAATCTAGAATCCATATCTTTAGGGATTTTTTCCAACCGTTTTTCACGTTCTTGAAAATGTCCTTCTCTATTCTTGTCCTTGGCTGAAAAAGTCTCTTTGCCATTATCTCGTGTTCTGCTAAAATCTTTTCGAAGTGATTTAAATACAGGGCCCTGCTCAAAGGGGGAAGTGAGATCCTTCTGGGTTGCATTCTGAACCTGAATTTCTTTTTCACTGTCCAGTTCATGATCTGGAACTCTCTTGCCCTCTTGCAGATGATCTTCATCATGAATTGCTGAAGAAAGAGTGTCTTTTGGAGTGAAATTCTGCTCATCTTCGTTGTCACTCCCAACAACAGGTATGCCTGCAAGATCCCCAGAGTTCAGAAAATAATCATGATCATCACCCTGCAGTGAATTCTCAGCTCCTGCTCGGTTGGGTGCTCCGTAGGACAAGCTGTCCAGGGCAGGTGCTAAGTTGTGCTCAGCGTCCTCAGACATCTCTGCATCCAGAATTTCACCACCTAGGGAGAAAAACATCCCAGTGAACTGTCAGAAAATTGACCAATTTCATGTGTAATGAAGGTGTGAGTGTCCTAATCTGGCTGATGTTGCAATTCCTTGAATATTCTCAGCCTTTTCATGTCAACATTAATGTGAAAACATTGCTGACATAGGAATGGTTCAGTTGCCCTCACCACTCTGAAGCAGAAGCTGAACTGAGTAAAACCAACCAAAGAAAGAAAAAATATTAATTTCCATTCACCTCACTTGGAGCACTTGTGGAGAAGGCAATGCAGGAGGGAATGAGCAGGAAGGGCTGGGATGAGGGCAAGACAGCCTTGTTCAGCAGCAATGACACTTCCAAGAAAGGCTTTGTGAAACTATGACATTAGAGAATAAATAGAAATACTTACATTTTTCTGTAATATCAAATACCGCATCAGATTTATCTTCAAACTGTAAAAAAGGAAAGCACTGTGTCATTATCTTGGTCAGCTGCCCATGTACTTTGCTAAAAAGTATCTGATCAAAACCAAGCTGAAGGATCACAATTCCTCCTCTTCCTTCCTTCCTTGCCTCAAGCAAATTTTTATGAATTAAGACTGAGAAGCCACACTCACCCTAATGAGCTCAGAATGCACAGAAAAGGCACACAAGGAAAATTTAGAAATAGTGTTGCTTCCCAGAGGAGAGAGGAAAGGGAATGTCAATTTTCTCTACTACCTGGGATAGCAGTACCAGGTCAAGGCCACAGATTCTGCCCTGATACTCCACAAACCTTCATTCCTTCTGAATAGAAATAAAACCCAGGAGCTTGGGCAGCTCCCACTGCAAAGGCCCAAGGGTTTCACCTCTCCTAGAGGGAATTTTCCCCTTTCCAGGAACAGGGAAATGCAATGTTTAACTTCCCAACAAGAAAGTGTCAGTGTGAGCATAAGCACAGAAGACCCAGATGCTGAGTGCTGCACAAACATCTGGCTGCATGAAACTTCCTCTGACAGATGTTGAAGTTGTTGGCATCTTGGATGGTGCCTGGAGAAGAATAATTAAAGTTTCCTTCAGAATGTCCAACTCATTAGCAGCCTTCTTTTCTGCCCAAGAGATAACAGTAATTCATTTAAGCCCTCTCTCCTTTCCCTACACTTCTTTCCTGCTAGATCCTGCTCACACTGCAATTCTTAAGCCATCTTAGGGAAAGTAATGGGATTTGAGAGCAAAGGGATGAGCCCTAATTTCATTGAACTCGAGTGATTTAGTTGATAAATCCAGTATTTCTCAGGAGCTATCAGTTTGGTAGCAGGCAGCTCTAGGAAAGGATGACAACAGACTGTCCCAGAGGTCATTTGATGGCAAAATGTCCCTTTCCAACACCTCTGCAAAGACAAAGCAGCTCCTTCAGCTTAACTGGACACACATGGAATAGTGAGGGCATGTCCATCAAGTCACTTGGATACCTCACCAGAACTTTCTGGTTTCTCTGAGCAGACACTTGAGGCTGGAAAAGTAAAAGAGAACCAAACCAAAGCAAAAAAAAGGATACAGTTCCACAAGGCTGATGCAAGTCTTCTCCATGGAATTATCTACAGGGAAAGGTTTGCAAGGCCTGAGCTCTGTTCCTGCTGTAATGATCTCAGGAGTGGCTGGAAGATGGAAGTTTAATGTTGATCTAGGAGCCCATTAACACTCAACTAAATTTACACAGCTGTAAAATTAATCCTCATAAATACTGGATATAGCAAGTGCTCATAGAAACTGCTGAGGACAGGGACAGCAGGGCTGGGAGAAGAAGAGAAGAACATGGAGAGGAACTTGTTGCCATTTGATAATAATATCAGAGCATGAAGTTTTTGGAGGCAAAACAACAGCCCAGGTCCTTGACTCTACACTGAACTTTTCTTGGTCCTTTTTTGCTTCCTGTCAGGAATTCTCTATCTTCTCCAACAGATTTTGATGGTGGGATGAAGGGAATTTTCAGCTGAGATAAGCTCATCCTTTTCTCATGGTAGATTTGTATCAAAGGAGTTCTTTAATCTTTTGAGACCCAAAGTACCTGGGGGAAAATATTCCAGGTCCTCCACAACCCTGGCTGCCTTACACACCCAAACCCGAAATATTCCTTCTCTTCTGGTGCTTACAAATCTTTTGCCAACAGCTGACAACCCCAGGAATGCTTGTATCACCAAGGGATAAATTTTTTCATTCAAAGAAACACTAACAGCACCTGCAAGAGAGTGAGGGACTCCCAGAAACTCTGGAGAAGCTGGAAAACATTTACAATCTACCTGGAAGGAACCCAAACACAAGGTCATCCTAGGGAAAAAACAACCCTGTTTTGTTTCTTCACTCATTATTTTGTGAGGATATGAAGAGATTCTTCATCTTCTTTCAAAATGTTTTTAGGTACAGAGGAAGATCTGTGTCCGTGGTCAAAAGCTTTCCCTGGAAATATTTATAAACCTATTTATAAACCTATAAATTTATAAAATTCAATGGTTTAGGCTATGGCTTTAGGAACTCCAGCATCTGACAATACCAGCAGCTTTATCTAAGCCACCATCTAGTTTGTGACTGTGAACAGCATCAGAACTCCCACATAGTGTAAATTTAAAGGGAGAAAACCAGGGAAAGTTGGGATGATTGTGTGTGTGTACACATATGTATCTACATACACATAAATATATATATATATATATATATATATCCCAAACAAAATACTCATTCTATAAGTCTATAACTGGATTGTCCCTGAATTTAGAGCTTATGTATTTTTTTTCATCATCAATGTGGGGTATTCTCTCAGTTACACACTTCTATGTCACTGAGATGTCATTAAATAAGACATTAAATATTCTTATTTAATGGCACCTCAGGAGGAAATTTTGTGTATCACCAGTTACAAAAATGTGACACTTTAATAAATCATGTACATTAGCTTTGAACTGGATTATGGTCTTGTATCACACAGAAATGTGAACAATAATGCCCAAATTACTATTTCTACATTATTCTATTACAGTTCTGCAAGGCAATTCCTTCTCTCCAGTCCTCATGCTACCTCCTTTCATCACTCTTAATTCCTTTTATTTCTTCTGCTCAGATTTTTTAAGATTTAGTGAGAAGTGGAGCAAAAGTACTTGAGGGGCAAACATGGAACTGATGGCATTTCCTCTGCCAGATCTAAGGAGAAAGGCACCTCAACACCTCACATTAAGTCTTTTATCAAAGACTCTCCTACAAAAGTCTCAGGAACAGAGTTTTCTGTTCAAATACTGAGGCTTCAACTCTTCAACTCAGTCCTCAAAACACACTGGTATTTGTAAAACAAAACTCAATAATCCAATATTCCAAACCACCTTCATTAAGTCATCTCGGCAAATATTTGCCAGAGAATAATAATTCTTAGTGGTTTTAATCATTTAACTCCATGAGGGTTTAATACAGAACAGTTGAAGTTTGGTATTAGTGAAATTCAATGTTTTAGGCTGTATTTTTTAGTGACTGCTTCATTAGCTAGGACTGCACACAAAGTGGTGCTCTGCCTACTCAGGCTGTAAAAAACAAATAAATGAATGAATGAAATGAAACAAGAATGCAGAAATGGTGACAAAACAATGAGGTATTTCTGAAAGCAATGTGACTTGCTTAAAAGTAACTGTAAAAAAAGACAGCTTTGCTTTTATAAACCAAATAAAATTCCACCAGATATGTCACTGGTTTTTAATAGATGTACATTGAGGGAGCAGTGTCACAGCCCCAGCACTAAACTGCCTTTGCTGGGAGTGGAGGACAGAAGGACACACATTTACACTTCAATACAACATGCTAATTTGAAATAACTAAAAAGCTGATCCATACCTTCATGATGTTCAACATAGCCATGTCATCCATAAATCAAACAATTCATAGATTATTTTTGTGCAGTATAAAGAGAGAAGCTGCCTATGGCTACAGTATTGCTTTGTATGCAAAACAGAGAATTCCATTAAGAAATAAACAAACAGTGTATCTACTTTACACACACAGAATGTCTTTCTAGCAAGCTTCTGAAGTTTGATCCTAGATTTTAACATACCCATAAGCAAACTGTGGAAAGGAAGCAGATGTTAAGAGAACTGCAATTAAAAGTAGTCAGAAATGATTCTCAGCTTGCCTGCAGTTTCCTTGTCCCTCTATGCACACAGCATAACCCCCACTCCAGGACTCATTCAATTGAGAAGACATGAAAAAAAAAAATAATAAAAAAGGAATTGAAATTTCCATCGCTGTTCTTGAGGGAGGTGGGGTGAGCTGAGGAAGCATCGCCTGAACTTTTCCACGTGGAAGGGATGGAGGCAGGGATGGAGGCAGGGATGGCAGGAAGGGATGGGAGGAAGGGATGGAGGCAGGGATGGGAGGAAGGGATGGCAGGCAGGGATGGGAGGAAGGGATGGAGGCAGGGATGGCAGGAAGGGATGGGAGGCAGGGATGGGAGGAAGGGATGGAGGCAGAGATAGCAGGAAGGGATGGCAGGAAGGGATGGAGGCAGGGATGGGAGGCAGGGATGGGAGGCAGGGATGGAGGCAGGGATGGGAGGAAGGGATGGCAGGAAGGGATGGCAGGAAGGGATGGCAGAGAGGGATGGAGGCAGAGATAGCAGGCAGAGATGGCAGGAAGGGATGGCAGAGAGGGATGGCAGGGAGGGATGGAGGCAGGGATGGAGGCAGAGATAGCAGGCAGAGATAGCAGGCAGGGATGGCAGGAAGGGATGGAGGCAGGGATGGGAGGCAGGGATGGCAGAAAGGGATGGCAGGAAGGGATGGAGGCAGAGATGGAGGCAGGGATGGCAGGGAGGGATGGAGGCAGAGAGGGATGGAGGCAGGGATACCAGGCAAGGATGCCAGGCAGGGATGGCAGAGAGGGATGGAGGCAGAGATAGCAGGCAGGGATGGCAGGCAGGGATGGAGGCAGGGATGCCAGGCAGGGAGCAGCCAACCACGCTGCACTCTGGCACCGCCAAACTCCGCGGAATTCCCCAGCAGGTCCTGCCGGAGCCGCCTCCCCCCAAAGCACGGCCAGCCCTAAGGGATCGGTACCTTCGGAGCACCTGGGGAGGGCAGAGCCGGGGTAACAAAGAGCCCGCCTGCTGCACACACCTGCCACAGGAAAGGAAAGGCTGCGGCAGGAAGAGAACCTGCCGGGGTCACAGCCATAGAGCCGAGCGCGGCCCGGCCGGCACAGCCCCCCCTGGCCGGCTCCGGGACCCCGGCACGGCGGGGACAGCGCGGGGACAGCGAGGGGACAGCGCGGGGACAGCGCGGGGACAGCGCGGGGACAGCGAGGGGACAGCGAGGGGACAGCGCCACCCCTGCCCGGGGACAGGCTCCGAACCCCTCTGGGGACAGCGACAGAGCGAGCTCGGCACGGTGCGTGCTCTGAGGCTTCCCTGAGCCACGCGAACACTTGGAGAGATTGTTCCTAATCCAGGCTGAGGGTGATGCACTGGAGATGGCGATGGGAGTTCTTAAAGGGAAACCCCAAATGTAAAACAGCAGGAATTTCCCAGCTGACTGTGGCTCCCTACATTCTGTTCAAGAAATACAGTTTTACCTTCCATCTCACACATTTTCAATTTTAAAGTATCAGGACAGAAGATTTAGGTAATACAGTGGAGATGGTGATGGGAGTTTTTAAAGGCAAATCCCAAATGTAAAAAAGCAGGAATTTCCCAGCTGCTTGTGGCTCCCTACATTCTGTTCAAGAAATAGTTTTACCTTCCATCTCACAAACCTCCATTTTTTAAGTGTCAGGACAGAAGATTCAGGTAATACAATGATTGGAGTTTTTAAAGGCAAATCCCAAAATTGTAAAACAGCAGGAATTTCCCAGCTGCTTGTGGCTCCCTACATTCTGTTCAAGAAATAGAGTTTTACCTTCCATCTCACACATCTTCAATTTTTAAGTGTCAGACAGAAGATTTAGGTATACTGATGGAGTTTTAAAGGCAAATCCCAAATATGTAAAAAAGCAGGAATTTCCCAGCTGCTTGTGGCTCCCTACATTCTGTTCAAGAAATACAGTTTTACCTTCCATCTCACTTATACATCTTCAATTTTAAAGTATCAGGACAGAAGATTTAGGCATGTGCTGCTCCCCTTTCATTTCTGCACTTTAAGAATTCTGGATTATTCACCAGAAACCACAGGGAGCAGTTCAGCACGGAATTTTATCATCCCTTTGTGCCACCAGGCTTTTCTGATATTCCTGAGCTTTTGGAATATTCACAGGCCAATTCCAAACAAATTTACAGTTTCCATCCCCACCCAGCACACACACAGAACCTGCATATTGTTACCAACATGCATAGGGCCAAAAAGAACTTGTCAAACACACAGAAGTTGCAGAGAGCCTTATTTTTTCTGGAATATTGCTGGGTTTCATCTATACCTACAAAAACCATAGGATGATCCAAGCCCTTCTCCCATTCACACACAAAATCATGGATTTGAGAAGGAAGCAGCTCCACATGTGATGGTTTCACTTGGCAATCACAAGGTCCCAGTTTGGTTTGGGTTGGAAAGGACCTTAAAGATCATTTTTGTTGCAAACAACACCTCCCACTATCCCAGGCCTTGGACATTTCCAGGAATGGGGACAGCCACAGTTTCCCTGGGCACCTGTGCCAGGGATTCACTACCCTCAAAGGGAAGAATTTCTCCCTAATATTTGTTATTAACAACAAATTTCCTTGCAATGGTCATTGCAAAGATATCAGATTTCGATGTGCTTTGGGTTTTTCAATTTAGAAACAGACACAAACCACACAGCAAACAATCAAACCAAGACATCCACAAGAATGACTTTGTTTCCAAACAAAGAATTTCTTCCCTCAAAACTTCACCCCTGGCTCTGAGCTGAACTTTGCTGCTGGTAAGACACAAACGACCACTAATGCTGAGATTTTGGTTACACTGAGGCTGTAAATGAGGGGAAATCAAAAGAATTCCAGTTTCTCATAGCATAAGGAAGGAGAGCTAAATGGGAATTCCAAAATATAAAAATCTCCAATATCAGAGCAGGGTCTGTGTCACAATATGTGTGTTTATGCTGTGATGCTCAGCAGTTACTGACTCCAAACCAAGTGTTTCAGTTCAGTCACATATTTCAGCTTATTCCACAAGCACAGCACTGTCCAGATCACAAATGTGTGCTTTTGGGCAAAGCTTTTAAAAGTATGGCTGGTGAGAAGGTTCTGCTCTGCAAAGCATGGAATCCCCTTAATTCCATGGAGCTCATCCAGAGAGAGCCATCACTGTGTCCTTCAGGGAAAACCAATCCATGAAATGCAACCAAGAATGCCAAAGGTGACAATCCAGGCTGGAGCAGCAGCACTAGAACCTCAGGAAGATCACTCAATGTTTCATCCAGAAAGATGATTAATTATGTTAGTAATTAGTTGCTACTAGCTATGTTACTAATAGGAGAAAAAATAAACCAACCCACTGTAAATTAAGTTTTAAAGAGAGTGAACTGTTTGAACCTGAAGTTCTCTGCAAACAGCACCATATAAAGATGAATTTCAATGCAGATGAAATCTTTTCATGTTCTTTCAAGTAATATCAAGACTTGCAGAAATACACAAAGAAGTTATTAAAAAGATAATAATAATAAAAAGGAAGTACTCCAAAATGCCTCCTGTGGGAATAACTCTGTATAGTTGTGCTAATTCTGTTTTGAGTTTTTCTCACCTAAATTTAGACAACTAAACATTAGTTTATTAGGCTAATGATTCAGATTTCCTCTCTTTCCAAAGGAAATGAAAGAATTCTGGCAGCAGCAATTTATCCTGCCCTGGGACTGTGGACCAGCTATCAAAAGGGAAAAGGAGCAAGTGTAGAATTAAAGTCTTGGCTTTGTCACCAAAAATCTGATGTATTAAACTTTGGTTATCACAACAATTGCTCATCACACTTTTTTTTACTAAAAAGCTCAAAGACATTAGACACAACACACTTTTAAATTATCTAATGTAGAGGTAACCCCTATAATACTTCCAGCTACTCTTAAAATTAAACAAATTTGGGCACAAAGAGCTGACTTAACTTTCTGTATTTTACACACCTTAACCTAAATGCCTGGGATCCATTATGCTCATTTTTGCAAAGACAATTCCAAGATTTTGACATTAAAACATCCCTTGAGAGGTGCACAATCCTTGGCAGAAAAACATTTTCATCATCTTTCTACCATTCTGGAGTAATTCAGCACCAAAACTTTCTAAATAAGATGCTCTCCTTCAATTTTTAATTACAGTCATGCAAAATTAAAAATCTTTTGCAAACATCTGTTTTATTAATGTGGACAGCCAAGTGTTCACCTGTTCACACCACATTCATTTCCAACAGTCCAAGTGTCAAATTTCAGTACAGCCCAAACTGTCTTGCCTGGTCCAAGGAGTTATCAACAACTGTTGTAAATAAATGAACATTCCAGTCAAAACAATCAACTGTTCAAAACAATGATATTATACACAAATTAAAGTTGAATTGCCAAATTTTTTTTATAAACTGCTAAAAAACATACTAGCAGATATCCTTCAAGTTGATTTTATGTAGTAAATGTTTTCTTAGCATACACAACAGTTTGATTTAGGGCAGAAATTAACCTGCTCTAAAACAATTTAGACATAAAACTTTACCAAAACCTATTAAAAATAAATTTAGATAAACTTCTGTCAGTCTTAGATTGGCAAAAATTTTATCCTTTAGTTTGTTGAGTTAAAAGATGGTGACTGCTTATCCATGGGATTTGCAACATGCCAGTTCCAGTGGATGTGCTTCTGGAATAATTGCAGAGATTCTAATACTGCAAAGAACAATTCTGAAAACACCACCAACTGCTAAGCTCCTGTCTGAAGAAATCATTAAATCACTCTTGATTTTTCTCCACACAAAGGAAAATAATTTTTACAAGAAATGCTTGTTCTGCCTTAGGCACAAGACTTGGGAGAACCCAAACCCACGACCTCCTGCAGAATGGGAACTGGGCCACTGTGGGAAGAGAACTGGGAAATGCAGGTCTTCCATGACCTCATTAATTATTAGGAGATCTCTGTGTGCTGATTTACAGTTTGCTCACTCCTCACAGGCTCCATCAGCCTTTGGAGCAGCCCAGGATTCACCTCTCCCCACGTTCCTCAAGAGCATCTTGTGGCAAAAGCAGCTTTGGGATGATGCCTCACAGACAAGTTGTGTTTCCTCTTTCCCAATTTACTTGCCCAGGGCAGCACCACTTCCCTGGATCATTCCTGACTTTTACTGAAGCCCTGTGCTTCAGCAGGAGCAGAGAACATTGTCAATGCCAACAGCATGAGGAGCTTTCCAGAACCTGCAGGGACACGTGCAGCAGGAACTGATGGAGACTTCCACACTTGGCACCCAGGGAATAATTAGCCAACAGAGACAGAAATGATTTTTCCCAAGACCAATGAAGATGAGATTGAGCAGATGATGAATTTGTTATTTCTCAGTGGGTAAGTGTCAAGCTTGGGAAGGAAAAAGGCAACATTCTCTTTTTCTGTAGGTAACACCAAGTGACTCTACAGATAAAAGGAGCACGTCAAGGCAATGAGTGCAAAGAAACCAGAGACACCAGCACAGACTGCACAACCTCTGAGCAAGCTGCTCCAACACTTGGCTGTCCTCATGGTGCACAAGTGTTTCCTTATGTCCACCAACATTTCAATCACTGGCAATGAAGTTTAATTCAAGATTTCTGAAGTTACTGCCCTACATGCAGCCATTTCCCTTCACACTTCTTGCAGCTAGCCAATATCAATTCCCCCAAAGACCTGCACATTTATGTACTCTGGGAGCAATTCCACAAAATTCCTGGAGCCTGTAAAGTGAAGTGTTTGAAAGACACAGGTTTAAGAAACTCAGAGATGATTTTCACTCCCTAACTGCAGAGTAGTCAAACATCTACACAACTCACTCAAGTGAGACCCTCATGCTCTCTTTGGTAACAATTGGTTTTCTCTTTGGTAACAATTAGTTTCAATGTTAATCAACAATTACTTTCACAAGTTTCAAGTTCCCTGATACAAATTCAGCAATTAAACTTCTCTCCCATGCCCCAGTGGAAAAGTTGAGCCTCTGCTCTTGTTTTTCCCAAGGCTGGAGAATGAATGGGAAAACTTCTTCATCTTTGGGGAAAGGGAATTGGACAGCTCAGTCTTGTAGTGGACTGTTGACTCTTCCACTCAAGCAGAAACATAATTGAAACCTCATTCCTGGCAAAAAGCTTTCAACTAAATACTACATGTGTGAAGGAAAGAGGACTGGACTCGTGGCAAGATTATTTTCAGCACTGCTTAAAACATTCACCCACATTTCCTTCACAACTACAAAGTGTTGGCCACAAAGAACCTTCCACTGGTTTAACAGATGAAGCAGTTCTTCAAGTAAAGTTGGGTTTGATCACCTTGGAGGTGTTTTCTACCCTTCATGACTCTATGATACCAAACAGATGAGAATGGACAGTGTGCTTACAGACCAAGAGGTGACAACGATGGCCCAAGCTGTGACAACAAAGCACCAAGAGCTGGGATGTTCATGGCTAAAGGCACTGGCACAAGGGCTACAGCCAAGTCCTGGAAGGGGCATGGCCAACATGGGTCACAGCCAAACCCTGGCATGGCCAACACGGGTCACACAGGGGTTACAGCCAAACCCTGGCATGGCCAACACGAGTCACACAAGGGCTACAGCCAAACCCTGGCATGGCCAACACGGGTCACACAAGGGCTACAGCCAAACCCTGGCATGGCCAACACGAGCCACACAAGGGTTACAGCCAAACCCTGGCATGGCCAACACGAGCCACACAAGGGCTACAGCCAAACCCTGGCATGGCCAACACGGGTCACACAAGGGCTACAGCCAAACCCTGGCATGGCCAACACGAGCCACACAAGGGCTACAGCCAAACCCTGGCATGGCCATGGCTAACAGAAACCATTCAATGCTCACAGCCTGAGCACCCAAGAACTGCATGGTGCTGCCATCTTGGCTCACTCTGGCCTGACATGGACAACTGGAATTAAGAGGAGCAGCAAGGACATCGTGCTTTAAACAAGGAGACGGACGGTGACGACAGCTCCTGCTCAGCTGCAAGTTTATTACTGAAGTGATGCCCAGACGCTCGTGGCGGGGATGCTCGGGCACTGCCCCGAGGGAGAGGAAGCTCAAGGGCCCCGAGGGGCAGCGCTGCTGGCCTGCGGCCGGGCAGCTCGTGCGGCTCGGTGCCCCCGGGACCCCCGGCCCCGCCCGCCGCATCCCGCCCCGGCCCGCGCCCCCCGCGCCCCCCACTCACCCTGCCGCGGGGGCCGGGCCCCTCCTCCTTGGCCTCCGCCATGTTGCGCCCCCCCTCAGCTGTCCCAGCCCGGGGCGAGGGGCCGGGGGTCACTCCCTCTCAGCCTCCCCCGCGCTCCGGGGGGCGGCGGCTCCGGGGGGCTCCGCGGCGCGGCGGGCGGGGCTGAGGGGGGGCCCGGCGGCTCCCCGAGGGCGGCGGGGGGGGGGGCTCGGACCCGCCAGGCCGCGGCCGCTGCTCCCGGAGCTGCCCCGACCAGCCCAGCGCGGGGCCGCTCCGCGCATGCGCCGCACGCCTGCGCGCGCCCGCGCCTGCGCGCCGGAGGCTCGGCGGGGCCGCGGGGTCGGGGGTGCCCTGAGGCGGGGGGGACGCGCCGGGATCCCGCGGCGGGAGCGGCCCCGGGGCTCCGCCGCCCTCACGGCGCTGCCGGCGGCGATGTGGGGGCGGCGACCTCGTGGCGTGGCTGCCGGGGCTGCCGCGCTGGCGGCAGGTGGTCGGTGGGCTCCTGGGGGGAGGGCCTGCCAGGCCACAGCGCCGCCCTCACGGCGCCCACCTCACCTGTCCTGCCTATTGTACCTCTGCTGCGTCATGCGTGAATGAATTCATTTCGAATTCATTTTTTAACTGAGTTTAATTTAATTTTGTTGGTACTGTTGAAAAACGTGGAATACGTCAAAATTTTCTTCAGGATTTTCTGTGATGTTATTGTTGGTAGAAGTTATTGTTGGTAGAATTGCCTTGTTAAGGGTCAGGCCTGGACATGCTTCATGATCTCAGACCTAGAGGGAGTTTAACAAAGCTCGGGGAGAGGGATGTGCCAGTGATGGTGGCCACAGGAAATGCACAATTGACGGGCCACAAAGACACCTGGCAGAAATGCAAGATGAGGAACAGCCAATAAACCCAACCTGTAATAGTGCTGAATCAACAGCTGGGTGAAGAATCATTTTTGTGGCAGGAGGAGATCACCACTGCCAACCCATGGAGCAAGAAACCACCAGCCCAAAGGAAAGAAACACTGAGCATGGCACTAATTAGCATGAATAGCAAGAGAATTACCCAGCAGAACACTAATTAAAAGAGAGCTATATAACACATAGCCAATGAACACTGATGGCCTATTAAGAAAACCTTTGAAACCATATGTGAGATTCAGATTATTGAGGGTTTTTTATTGTGAGCAATGTTGGACATTGCCAGCGCCCAGAAGTTGGTAAGGACAATGCGCTCTTGTCTCTTTAATAATTAAATAATCTATCTGCTAATTAAAACTTGGTCTTAAAGGAAATCTCCACTTCCCAGTTTATCTGATTTGCACAATTATAGACTGGTGCTGAGCTGCAGCTGCATTTCAGTGGTGACTGAAGTGATCCTTATATAAACACTGTCCTTCAGCTGGCCTGAAATGCTGGATGCAGAATATTGGGATTCATTTAGGAAATCCTGTCAGGTCTCTCTTAGAAATCATGGCATTCCAAGGATAGAGAGATAATTAATGTCATAATTTAATAATTAATGCTTTTCACTTATGCAATAATCCTCATCCTCAAGTCTAAATTAAAATAATCCTTATCTTGAAGTCTAAAATAATTACAGTTGATAAGTTGTTTTGTGAAATTTCTCAAAGAATTTGGGTTTTTTTAATGGCAAAAGATGTTATATGAGAACTGTATAGCAATTTAAGAAATTGTATAGCAATTTTAAAAGTTTTTTTTTAAATTCTTTTCTTTGTAGCTATCTAATTAAAAATTTAGATAGCTACGAAGAAAATAATGAATATTTAATTTTTTTATGGGACAAAATACAATAACATTAAAAAAAATGAATAGGGATTTATATTTAATTTTTTTTAGAGTTAGAAATTCTAATACTGTCTCAATATCAATATAGGGCTGCACATATCAGGGTTCCCCAGGTGTTTTGCACAAAAGTTTACTGTGAACACACAGGTGTCCCAAAAGCATGAGGGTCACAAGCACAGATTGTGGACCAGCTGAAAATGCACAGATTCCTCAATGGGATTTTCTAGGAAGACAGAAAATAGAGAAATAAATTTACTACATAATAAATATAATAAAGAATAAATATTTATTAACTTAACAAAAATGCTGAGGAATTCAAGTATGAGGAAGACTTTAAAAGTTTGAGTTTGGTTTAGGAATTAAGACACTCAGGAAAATAAACTTGCTTTTTCTTTTTGCCCTCTGCTTTCTGAGGCTTTGCAAAGGCTGCCTTCATGTTTTCAGGCTGAAGTTTAGAAATTGGGGGTGTTTTTGTGTTGACTAAACCTCTTTTTTCTTGTCATCCTAGTGCCAAATGCTGAACCACTCACGATAACCTCAAATACCACGAGAACTCTACAAAACTCCTGTAACTTTTTGGGGCTACATTGTAAGTTTCTATAGAATGGTAGAAAATGAAATTGTTCAAGCTTTTTAATGGGAACAGACATCATTGTGTGGTTCTCCTAAGGAATCAGGGAGGGATGGAACTTTGGGCATGCAACACAAAATGCTTTCAGACCACTGTACAAAGGATTCTGTGAGAAATCGATCCTGTCACTACAACAGGTGGTAAATCAGCCACGTGCTGTTGAAATCTCTGCCTGCTGCAGGTTTGCTGAGGGTGCACAAAGGACAGACAAGGGGGTGCCAGTGAGAGGAACCATTTAAAGCCAGATTGACCCTGGTGTGGGCTGAGACAGCCAAACCTGTTCTCTGTAGGGTGTTGGAACCAGAGCAGGACATTGTTCAGCTTCTTCAGACTCTTGGGTGTTGTTGGCCCAGCTTTGGGAAGACCTGGCTGTGGCTTTGCAGTGCCTGAAGGGGACAACAGGAAAAAATGGGGACAGGCTGTTTGCAAGGGCTGGCAGGACAAGGGGAAACGGCTCCCCACTGCCAGAGGGCAGGGTTAGGTGGGAGATTTGGAAGGAATTGTTCCCTGTGAAGGAACAGGGAGCTCTGTGTGTTCACAGGAAGCTCTGGAACAGGTTGCCCCTGGATCCAAGTGTCCAAGATCAGGTTGGATGGAGCTTGGAGCCACCTGGGATAGTGGAAGATGTCCCTGCCCATGGCAGTGTTTGGAACAAGATGATATTTAAGGTTCCTTCCAACCCAAACCATTCCATGATTCTGTGATTCTGCAGGAACTGTCTGTGCACTAACATGGCTAAAAGAGACACTGCAGAATATGTGGGTAATGTGGTGATGACTCCTCAGAACAGAGCAAGATAAATGCCTGGATAAGGCAGGGAAAAGATAAGATTGTTCCACACTATTGTTTTTGAATTGCTTTTTAATTCACCCCTGGAGTGCCCATATTCCAATCTGCTGCACAACCCTGAGTGAGACTATTCCTCTTTAAACCAGTGACATTTAAAAAGGAACCACAAAACCCCCTCCACATGCAGGCTGCAGTTCAGTGAACTGGATGAATGATCTCTGCACATCCCCAGGGGCATGCACAGCTGAATATAGATCACCCAGAAAACCTGCCAGCTGTGCAGAGTGGGGCTGGGCACCTCTAAAACCTGCCAGCTGTGCAGAGAGGGGCTGGGCACCCCTACAAACCTGCCAGCTGTGCAGAGTGGGGCTGGGCACCCCTACAAACCTGCCAGCTGTGCAGAGTGGGGCTGGGCACCCCTACAAACCTGCCAGCTGTGCAGGGTGGGGCTGGGTATTCCTACAAACCTGCCAGCTGTGCAGAGTGGGGCTGGGTATTCCTACAAACCTGCCAGCTGTGCAGAGTGGGGCTGGGCACCCCTAAAACCTGCCAGCTGTGCAGAGTGGGGCTGGGCACCCCTACAAACCTGCCAGCTGTGCAGAGTGGGGCTGGGCACCCCTAAGACCTGCCAGCTCCATGGGTTGGGGCTGGGCACTCCTAAAACCTGCCAGCTGTGCAGAGTGGGGCTGGGTATTCCTACAAACCTGCCAGCTGTGCAGAGTGGGGCTGGGCACCCCTAAAACCTGCCAGCCCCATGGGTTGGGGCTGGGCACCCCAAACCTGCCAGCTGTGCAGAGTGGGGCTGGGCACCCCTAAAACCTGCCAGCTGTGCAGAGAGGGGCTGGGCATTCCTACAAACCTGCCAGCTGTGCAGAGTGGGGCTGGGCATTCCTACAAACCTGCCAGCTGTGCAGAGTGGGGCTGGGCACCCCTAAAACCTGCCAGCTGTGCAGAGTGGGGCTGGGCACCCCTAAAACCTGCCAGCCCCATGGGTTGGGGCTGGGCACCCCAAACCTGCCAGCTGTGCAGAGTGGGGCTGGGCACCCCTAAAACCTGCCAGCCCCATGGGTTGGGGCTGGGCACCCCTAAAACCTGCCAGCTGTGCAGAGTGGGGCTGGGCACCCCTAAAACCTGCCAGCCCCATGGGTTGGGGTTGGGCATTCCTGCCTCTGCCCCAGCACAGGGTCTGCAGAGAATTCCAGCTGCAGGTGGAACAGCCCTGCTGAGTGTTTCAGGCCAAACATGAATTAATAAAAATAAATAATCTTTTCTTTCCAGTGAGCATCCAAATGGGACAGCTTTGGGAGATGGGTGGAGGAAAATACAGCTTGGACCCACAAAGAATCATGAAATGGTTAAGGTTGGAAAAGACCTCTAAGATCACAAAGTCCAACCACCACATTCACCACTGACCATGTGGTGCTTTGGGCACTTCTTTGTCCTTGTTGCTGTCATGGACTGAAAAGGGATGTGGAGATGAGCAGCCAGCGGCCTTTTGTGTCCCAGAGATGGACAAAACTGTGGACACCTCTTAAATTTAGGTGCTCTCATACTGCAGGGCTGTAATGCTGTAAGAAAATACAGGGAATATTTCAGAGGAATAAAAGCCTGCAGTGGTGTCTCCCCTTGAGCCCTGAGCAGACAGGAAATGTGGGTTTGTGTCCCAGCTCAGGGGCTGCTCTGGTTTGTCCCTCACGTGCTGGGTGGGATCTGCGTTTCCCTGGAGCTGCCAGGACAAAGGGGAACAGGAGGCTTGGAAAGCACAAGGATCAAGGGAAGAGAAAAGGCAAGTTTTAAAAAGCAAACGCTTAGTCATAGAGACACAGACGCAGGAGGGCTGGCAGGGGCCTATTTCCATCCTGAAACTCCCCCTCATTCCCAGACTTGCTCTGGCTGTGTTTGCTGTTAACATCCCCTTCCCCCACCACCCACAGATAACTGAAGGAGCAGCCGTTGAAAAAGGAAAAAAAAAAAAAAGAAAAGGAGCAGTTGCCTTGCTCTGCCTGCAGGAGAAATGTCAGGAAGTGTCTGGTGGTGGGTGGGATGAAAGGAGGAAGCTGAACTCTAAAGAGAATATTCTAGCTCTGCTCGTACAAACAAATGCCCCTCTGTATTCTGTTTGATAAGAACATCCAGGAGCAGATCCTCCTGCGTGCAGGAGTGTGAGTAACTTCCACACCTCTGAGTGATTTATTTGTACGTGCTGCATTACCCCCAGCACTCCATGAGCTGGAGGGGAAAAGATGGAAACAGCTCAGGAAAAGCACAAGCATCATCAATAATTAATAGTGCCTTTTTTATAATAGGAATGATCCAATATTAATTAGGAAGTTAATTTCTGTTTGGATGGTTTGTGCATGTGTATGAAATTTGGACCAGGATTTAAGTTCAGTGCAATCATGCTTTTATTCTAATTACAATAATTATAAATCTATTTTGCATCCTCTTTTTAAGTCTCAATAACACAGGCTTTTGTTTCCAAACATGCCAGACAGCAGTTTTTGCACACCAAATATGGCAGCTCTCAGCTCCCCAAAGTGAATCTGGTTATAAATAAAAAAGAAATTGTTTTGCTTCATTGTCAGCGTGCAAATGTGAAAATAAGCCTAGAACATGGGTCAAGATAAATACTTTGGATTTCTAAAGTCACAGAGTCAACAGGGAGGAAAGAACTTAATTGCACACATCATGAAATATTTAAACAGACAGTGACCAACGTGCAGATGTGGGATGCACTTTTATAGCTAATTCTGTGTTACAAACAGCTGATGCTGCTCTGCATCAGGGACTCTGAATCTTTCTTACTCTGGAGCCTTAAAAATTCTCAGTGCAAAAAGGCTTCAAATTTTGAAGCTTTTTTTTTTTTTTGTAATGAGTGATCTGTTGGGAAAAATTCTATGGCAGAAGCACAAAACCCAGACAGAAAACTGAATTTATTATTTATCTGTAGACCACCTCCCTCTTGGGACATGGGTGCATCTCATCCATAGCAGACTGGTGGGTGGAGGTTGCCATAAAAGCAACCAGAAAATTTCTCTTTGTTACACTTCTTTTCTTATACAGTCATTATCTATTTTCCAGCTGTATTCATGCCTTTCTTGTGCTACCAGGACACTCATTGGAAAGTTTTCCTGATGGAAATCCAGTTTATGTTAAAAGAAGTTTTGTGGCAGATTCATAGCAGATTTTTTTGTTGAAGCAGAAGAAAGAAAATGTGAATTTTCTCTTAGCTTTTGGGTCTTCATTTTGTTTTTCTATCTGCTCTTGTCTCCCTGCAGAAAATCCAAACTCCCACCCCAAGCAGCAGTGGGAGAGCTCATGCTGGCACCAAGCTCACCCTGTGAACCCCCAGAATAAATGGGGTGAGATCAGTAAAACCTGCACAAGACATCCCAGATTGCTTGCAGCTCTGCTAGCCATCATGTCACCGTGATGTTTAGATCTTATTATTTGCCATAATAAGATGCCAAAAGTAATTTTCAAAAAGGGAACTGTTAGACTTTTGCAAAATGTGATTGTGCTCAAGGTCTGGGATAGGTGTCAGGTTGTCAGAGCATCATCCCCTGGGAAGTCTCTTCAAGTGCCTGCTGCTACAGCAGGATTAATTTTATCTTTGTCTTCTGAGAGTCACTGAGGAGTGACATGAATAACCTCTGCAGTTCTTTAGCCATTTGTGTTGTCTTGAATCTTTATTGGCAATTACTGCCCACTCACAAACTCTGGTTGCTGCTTTTTAATATCATCCTGAATTCATGCTGTGACTACATCACTTTTTCCAAAGGCAGAATAAAATTGTTTATTTTAAAATTGCCACCATTTTTGTGTTAGGAAGAAAAAAAGGGTTTGATTTTCTCTTTCATCCTTTGTGTTTGTCTTTTGGAAATAGCAGTATATTAAAAAATAATTATAGAGAAGACATTGCCAGTCTTGAGATTTTTGAGAAAGTCATGGCAGCCTTATGAAATACAGCCCTGTGAGTTTACTCCCTTCTGCCCCACTGACATTCCATGCATAGCCAAACATTAACCAGGGCTCAGCTCAGAACTGCTGGGATTTTGCAGAGTTGTTGTCTCTGTTTCCCTGCCTGGCTCTGTGAGAGGGAAGCACAGGATTCTCTGTAACACATCCCAGTCTTGCCACATATTTATTGTCACAGAATCCCACACTGGTTTGGGTTGGAGGGGACATTAAAACCCACCCAGTTCCACCCCTGCCATGGGCAGGGACACCTTCCACTGTCCCAGGGTGCCCCAAGCCCTGTCCAACCTGTCTTTGGACACTTCCAGGGATGGAGAAGCCACAGCTTCCCTGGGCACCCTTTCCCCACCCTCACAAGGGAGAATTTCTTCCATTTATCAAGCCTAAATTTCCCCTCCTCAGTGGGAAGCCATTCCTTGTCCTGTCACTCCAGTTTCTGATGCAGAGTTCCTCTCCAGCTTTCCTGGAGGCTCCTGCAGATCCTGGAAGATGCTGTGGGGTCTCCAAACAACCTTTTCTTCTCCAGCTGAACAGCCCCAGCTCTCCCAGGCTGTCTCCATGGGGAAAGTGCTCCAGCCCTTTATTAAATTCACATCTCTCTGGATTTTCTCCAACAGTTCCAAGTTCCCTTTATGTTGGGGCACCAGAACTGGATGCAGCATTCCCAGGCAGTCTGAGTGAATCCCCTCCCTCAGCTGCTGAGCCCAGGGCACACCTGGATTTCTGGGCTGCATCTAAAGGACCCTGCCCAGTAGGTGACAAAACGTGACAGAGTTTTAAATTCTATCAATCAAAGAAATACAAAATTAAATTCTTTCTAGTAGGAAACCACAGAAGATTAAATTATTTTAATAGATGGCATGCTTACTGTTAACTGTGGGGCAGTGGGATAAATTCTAGTTCTGTCTATCTCATTTCTGTCCACAGCTCAAGGACATGTCTGGATTGACAGCTTTGTGCTGAGTGTTCCTGCAAGGCACTGAGCATCCTTAACTCCAATTAACATCACTGGGAATGGAGGCTCTTGGAGCTCTCTGAAGCCATTCTTGGCATGCCCAGCTGTCCAAGGATCACTCTGGGATCACCCACTGGCACAGCAGCTGCTGCTGAGAGAGGAGACACAGGCAGCAAGAGGAGGAAAGATCACTTTATCCAGATTGTGTGATCTCATCAAGTCACAGAACTTCCCAACCTCAGAGCTCTCTGTTTTTAAGCCTATAGGCATATTTGTGATGGTATGGAGGAAAAACCTCTTGGAGGGCAGATTCAATCTGTGCTCAAGGAGAGGTGAAAACAGCCCTGGAGGGAGAGGAGAACCCTCATCACTGAGTGCCAGGGAAAGTTGCTGTGAGCTGAAGAGACTCTGTCCTGCCTCAGCTTCAGATACCAGGTGATGCTATTGGCATTTTGCTTCCTCCTTTATTCTATCAAAGGTCCCTTTGTGACACTCTGGTGAGCCCCAGAATGATGAAAGGTTCTGCAGGAATCCCTGTTCTTCAGGCAGCTTTATCCCAGTGCACCACAGACTCTGTTTAGGAGAGGCTGCAGCAGAGCAAGGACTCTCCCCTGCACCTTCTGGGTGCCTCCCTGCTCTGCTCTCCCTTCCCACTCCTCCCTTTGCTTCCTGATTCTTGAAATTCCTGAGCACCTCTAGTTCTGGGACATACTGGAATTTGTGCACACAGCCCTTCAACTGTTTTCTTCTGGGTCAAAATTTTCCAGGGAATGGCCAGGGAGTGCAGACATCTCCTCACAGCATTTAATTGCTCCTTCAGTAGGAAAGGATGTTAGTGGGATTCCTGTTTGTTGTACTTGGGATACTTACAGAACCTCATGGGGTAATTATTCCTAATTAGCAACTTGGACACACGCTGCTCCTTCCTCCTCCAATCTGCAATTAATAATACAGACATAATTCAGATTTCTCCTTGCCAGTCTTGTGTTTATGTTTATAACAAGAGGAAACAGTTTAGGGGGAAAAATGTATCTGAATCAATCACCTGCTGAGCTGCACACAGGGATTACCTGAGGATTATCCTGTGCTCGTGGCAGCAGAGACATTCAGAACTTTGGGCACCTCTGTGGCAGCCTGATTCCCTGGCATATTCCTCTAAGGTCTTTTCCTCATTAGTCACAGACTGCTTCTTACCACGGCTTAATTCAATTTTTAGATCAGTTGTACAATATGAAAAATCCTCAGAATTAGTAACAGCAGTGTTATTTTTAAATAGATTAATATTTTGAGGGTGAGAGAGGTCTGGAGTTCTTCCTTTTTTTGCTTCTCTCAATGGCTCCTATTAAACTGAACTAATGTATGTGTGCACTGAACATCCCAATGAAAAGATCAATGTTAGGATGGAGAAATTCTTCAACTCTTACCCCAGGTGTCACAGAACATTTCCAGTCTCAGATATATTTATTTATAGTGGAACAGAACTATATTTATTTATTTATACTGGGGAGAACATCCCAAGCTTTTTTCCTCAGTGTCTGTTTTTGTACAAAACCAGCCAGCTGAACACTTACAAAGCAGGTCACTGTTACCAGAGGTTGTTTTTACTTCAAGTCCTGCTCAGGCATCAGTTTTCCTCTGATTTGAAGACCAGGATAAACACTCATATTGCAGCTGCAAAACATGGATCTTACCCTGGATCTGGAGAAATTCAAATCCACTTTGCAGACTTTAGATAAATTCTACAGATTCTTGTATAGATTTTTCATAAAGTCATAGGATCACAGAATATCTTGAGTTGGAAGAGACCCAGAGGGATCATTGAGTCCAACTCCTGGTCCTGCCCAGACACCCCATTAATCCCCCCTTGGGTCCTGCAGAAATCTGAGCTCCCTTTTTCTGTTCTGATCTTTGCTCTGCAGATTTTTGCAGAATTAGGAGAATAATTACACTCTTTATCTCTTTTGAAGAAGGATAAAAATTAGTAGCTCCTGAAAATACAGTTCATTTATACTTAAGACCCAACACAGGCAAACTCAACCCTTTTCCACTCAGTGTTGTTTTGTGAAGTGACAGAACCAGATGTGACAGCAAGGAGATGCCAGTTGTTAGTTTGTGATAAGAGCCAGTCCCAAATTTGTTCTTGCAGTGATTTAACCTCTGAGACACCTCGTGGTGGAAACACTCACTGCTGACAGCAGGGCCAGAATCCATTTTAAAACAACCTGGAGTTTCCATCCTGCAGTGCTTGGAAGTGGCTGAAGTCCCACAGGCAGTAAAACACTGATTCAGGGCCAGAATCAATCTGTGGCTCCTTTTTAATTTAAAATATATAAACCCACAGAGACATTTATTTTGTTGCTCTCCTATAAGGAAAGGCTGGGAGAATTGGGATTGTTCAGCTGGCAGAAAAGACTTTGGGAAGAGCTAATTCTTTCCAGTACCTGAAGGAGCTGACAGGAAAGATGGAGACAATTTACAAGGGAAAAGGGGAATGACTTCCCAGTGCCAGAGGGCAGGGATGGACGGGACTTTGGGAAGTAATTGTTCTCTGTGATTCCATGATTCAATGAAGTATGAAACCTTTGACTTCCCCAGGGTGTCAGAAATATTCATGCAATTGATGATGTTTTACCACAGCACTGCCACAGTTCAGGTCTGTGAAATTAACGTGCGACTTTCCCTTGGGTTCCCACGGGGTTTGATTTTTTTAATTTCAGACCTGAAACTGAATGTGAAACATTCCTGGGAGCTTGAGAGGGGGATGGACGGAAACACTGCTGAAGGGGAGGTATAAAAATGGCACTGCTGAAAGCAGGCACACTAAAGAGCTGGAATGTGCTTCTGGTCTGTTTTCTGTAATGGAACATGCAATGTCGGGACTGTAACCATCACGGTCTTGCTACAGCTGCTTTATTTTTCACCTCAGAATGCACCGTGCACATTTTGGGGAGCTGGCGTCACTTTTTGTTCACACCAAGCTCTGTCCTGCTTTCCTGGGGCGTCTGGAAAGTAACTGCGGATCGCTGTTCCTAAATCAGGCTCATTTTAGGTGCTTCCCTGCCCGACTTTTTACACAAAACACTGAACGTGACTCCCCATGCTGGCGCCGGGGCTCCACTACCACTCTTGAATGCATAAATCGGATATTTCCTATCTCAGATTGGGTTTCAAAGCAGCGAACTGCAATTGAAACTACGTTTATTTGACATTTTTCGAGCCGCAGCCAGGGTTCAGTGCGCCCTGAGGCGCCGCGCAGCCGGGCCCGGGCCGCGCCTCCGCCTGACTGACAGCCGAGCCAGCCAATCACGAGCCGCGCTCCCGCCGTGACTGCGCCGCCCGCCGCTCAAACTGCCCAATCAGCACGCGGGGGGTTAACGGACCGGCCCGTGCCAACGTCGGCGGTCAAACGCGCCAATGGACGGAGGGCAGGCTCGTTACCAATGAGATCAAAGAGTTAACGGAGTTGTGACACGCTATTGGTCACTTTGCTTGTCAGTCACCGCCACCTGTGCCTGTGGTTGGTTGGTGGGGAGGAGGGGGGCTTCCGGGGGCGGGCGTACTATATTACGGGCGGACAAAGGCGGCGGCGAGGCCGTCCAGCTCACCGCCATTTTGCGCAGCGGGCGCTGAGCAGTAGCAGCCGCCGCGGCCGGAGCTCTCTTCTCATCTCCGCCTCCTCCCTCCGATACACCATGTCGCGGGATCGGTTCCGTAGCCGTGGCGGCGGTGGCGGCGGCTTTCACCGGCGTGGCGGCGGTGGAGGACGCGGCGGTCCCAACCACGATTTCCGCTCGCCGCCGCCCGGCATGGGCATGGGACAGAACCGCGGCCCGATGGCGGGCGGCCCGCAAGGCCCAGGAGGTCCGCCGGGAGGAGGCCCGAAGCCCGAACCGCCGAAGCCGCCCACGTCCACCTCTGCTCCGCCTTCTTCATCCTCCTCAGCCTCCGCCACCACGGCGGGACCCACCGGCAGCCAGGCGGGAGCGCCTCCATCCTCTGCGCTTCCCGCGGGGCAGCAGCCACAGCAGCAGCCGCCAGTTTCGGCTCCTTCCGCGTCTCCTGCCGGCGCACAGCCACAATCCAAGCCCAGCCCCAGCCCCACACCGGCCGGCGGCCCTAAGAAAGGACAAGGACAGTCTCCCGGCGGCGGCCCCAAGGGGCCGGGCGGCCCGCAGCAGGGGCCGCACAAGGGCGGCCCGGGGCACCGCGGCGGGCCGGGCGGGGAGCCGCGGGGCCGCGGGCAGCAGCACCAGGGCCAGCAGAGCCTCGGGTCACAGCAGGGCTCGGGAGATAGGAGCGAGAAGCTGTCGGACGAGGTGAGTCACGGCCCCCCCACACCTCCCTCAGGCACAAGATGGCGGCGGCTCCGCGCGCCCGCGCCGCCATCTTGAGGGGAGGAGCGGGGGAGGCGGCGGCGCCTCAGCGGGATGCGAGCGGTCCCCGGTGTCGGGGCGGCCCCGGGGCTGCAGTTTGCTTTCCGTCGCCTTGCCCGGGGCTGCGGTTTGGGTTCGTTCGCGGTGCCCCCGGCGGTGCCGCGGCTGCGGTTTGGGTCTCTTCGCGGTGCCACGGGGCTGCGGTTCGGATCTCCTCGCAGCGCCCGGGCGGTCCCGGCGTTGCGGTTTGGGTTCTCCGGGGTCCTCAGGGCTCCCCGCAATTCTGTGTGTAGCACTCAGTGATAGCTTGGTCTGATTCTTTGTAGGGCTTTAAAGCGAATCTTTCTCTGCTGAGGCGGCCCGGGGAGAAGACTTACACACAGCGCTGCCGGTTGTTTGTTGGGAATTTGCCCGCTGATATCACAGATGAAGACTTTAAAAGACTGTTTGCCAAATACGGGGAGCCGGGAGAGGTTTTTATCAACAAGGGCAAAGGCTTTGGATTCATTAAATTGGTAGGCATTCGTGTTGTGTGTTCATCCGTTTCGTTCTCGCGGTGTGGTCATGTCCAACTTAGTTTTCTAAGGCTGGGTTTTGCACTTCCCCCAGGAATCTCGAGCTCTTGCAGAAATCGCAAAGGCAGAGTTGGACGATACCCCCATGAGGGGCCGGCAGCTCCGCGTTCGCTTTGCCACTCACGCCGCTGCCCTGTCGGTTCGGAACCTCTCGCCCTACGTGTCCAACGAGTTGCTCGAGGAAGCTTTTTCCCAGTTCGGTCCGGTGGAAAGAGCTGTTGTGATTGTAGATGATCGAGGTAGATCAACAGGAAAAGGCATTGTTGAGTTTGCATCAAAGCCAGCTGCAAGGAAAGCATTTGAACGGTGTACTGAGGGCGTGTTTTTGTTGACGACGTAAGTACTTTGTCAGGAACTTTTAGTTTTAAGCTGAATAAAGACTGTAGGATTCTAGTTGTTCAGAATAAGGGCTTTTAGAGGAGTAAAACGGGTATTTTCTGTTCAGCACTCCCAGGCCAGTTATTGTGGAACCCTTGGAACAGCTGGATGATGAAGATGGTCTTCCAGAAAAGCTTGCTCAGAAGAATCCGATGTATCAAAAGTAGGCACAGTTTTTTGTTATAAAGAGGGCATTAATGATGTTTTAAGTGGTATTGTCACTGGCACTGAGAAATATGGAAACTTTTTCAGAAACAGGCTTTAGATTTTCGGTTGTATTGCCTGTTCTTGGTTTTATTTTTTTGTTTATTCATAGTTTAAAGTAACAATGATTTGTTTAGTGTATTCACTAAGTGTTACACAAGTAATTTTCTGCATTGTAGTACAAAGAAATAGCAGCTTGACACATGGTTTTGGTATATGTAGAAACTTGAAAAATCAGACTTGAACTGTTTCATGCTATTGTTAAAAGCTGTCATCTCCCTTAAGGCATGTCTCGGGATGATGATCCCATGGGGAACTTGAAAAATTTACATTCATGGTTTGAAATGAGAAACAAAGTACAATTTAAACTCATTCTCTGATTTGTGTAAACTTGTTGCATGTGGATTTGCCTTATGAGCTGACTACTGATGTAAAGGAACAAAGAGTCTAGAGAAGGGTTCTAGAGAAATATTTTCTGAAACAGCAGTTTTGTGTTAGAATCTGTATATTAAACCTGTTGTAGGAATTTTATATTTTCCCAGATCACAAAAGGGAGTGCAGGGAGGGAGATCCAGTCAGTCTTGCTTGGCTTAGAAAGAGCTCAAAATTCCTTGCTTTGATTAAAAATTGTAAGTGGTTTAGAGGCAGCTTTGAGAACAATGTGGATTAATACAGTGTTCCAAGCATTGAAGTAATTCATACTGGTAATGCATGGAAAGCTTTTGAACTTGGTAATTTTGTTCCATAAATTACCGAAATTTAAATTGGAGTTTATTTATATGACAAAACAACCTGTTGGCCCTCAGGCACTTTTATAACTATTTCCCTGAAAGTGAAGGCTGTTATTTGCCTTTGCCACAGAGTGCTTTGGCACTGGAAAACTCCACCTTGATTGTGCCTGCTTGGGCAAAGGCCTGTCTTTTTTTGAAGATTTTCCACCTGCAATTGTCAGCAGTGAAATGTCTAAAGACAGTTAAAAATGAGGCAAACAAGCAGTAACACTCTGAAGATTTGCTTGGATGTGATAGTGCAGGAGTTTCCACATGTGCTGTGATAAATATTTGTGTTCATTGCTGTTGTCTGTATATAAAATGCAGCAGTTCCATCAGAGCCTGTTCTCTCTCCTGTGCTTGTCAGGTGTTCTCAGGGTGTCCTTGATGTTCCCTGATAATTCTGTTATTTTGGTCATGATCTTGTATTGACCTTGAATTTCCAGGATTGCCCACTCTGAGTATCTTCCTTTTGCAGGGAAAGAGAGACTCCTCCCCGTTTTGCTCAGCCTGGCAGTTTTGAATTTGAATATTCTCAAAGGTGGAAATCTTTAGATGAAATGGAAAAGCAGCAGAGAGAGCAAGTGGCAAAAAACATGAAAGATGCCAAGGACAAACTTGAAAGTGAGATGGAAGATGCTTATCATGAGCATCAGGCAAACCTCCTGCGTCAAGGTAACGGGTTCTGAATTGTGTCTTTTTGCTTTAGTGAGGAAATTCATGCTTCTGACTGTGAACTTGAGAATTTCAGAGTTTAAGAGGAACTGGTAGTTTTTTGAAATTTCTGTGGTGTTTTGGTAAGAGCAGTGTCACTGGAATGTACTTTCAGTGGTGTTTTGGTAAGAGCAGTGACACTGGAATGTACTTTCAGTGGTGTATTGGTAAGAGCAGTGACACTGGAATGTACTTCTCTGCCCCAGTGCAGATGTAATTCAGATGTAGTTAAAGTGGGACATTGTGTGGAAAAGCTGCTCACAGGCTTCATTCCTGCAGACCTCATGAGGCGCCAGGAGGAGCTGAGGCGGATGGAAGAACTTCATAATCAGGAAATGCAGAAACGCAAGGAAATTCAACTGAGGTTAGTTTGGCTTTCATGGGATTTTATTAAAAATTAGATGGACCTTTTTCTTTTTTCAATTACTTACATATGAAAGTTTTTATTTTTCAAGAAACACCATTGCTGCTTCAGTTTGTGTTTGCGAAATTGAACTCCTGTGTAAGTTTCTCCTTAAATATTTTGGCATCATAGAGTATGGTTTTTTTGTTCTGAAGTTTAATCTTTCAGTGCCTTTATATTGTTGGAGAAGTTGATGTTAGTGTGTGTTCAATGTGCATCATTCCTGGGGTTTAACGTTGCTTTGTGGTGACCAGGCAGGAGGAGGAGCGCCGCCGGCGGGAGGAGGAGATGATGATCCGTCAGCGGGAGATGGAAGAGCAGATGAGAAGACAGAGGGAAGAGAATTATAGTAGAATGGGTTACATGGATCCAGTAAGTGACATGGTGCTGGCTTTGGCTCACGTTACCATGCTCAGGAGTTTTGTAGATGTATTTTTAACATGGCTGTGTTTTGCTTCCTTTGTGTGTGTGTATGGGCAGTGGCGATATTTGCCTTATCTGTATTTTGTCTCCTGAAAAGTTTGGATTTTGGTGGTTGATTATCCAAGTTAAAAGTTATTTCTTCTATGCAGAGGGAGCGAGACATGAGAATGGGTGGTGCTGCCACAATGAACATGGGAGGTAAAGAACCTTTTAAGTAATTACTTTGTGTGGCTAACTTAGAAATTGCCAGAATATGATGATATATTTCTCTCTCTTAGATCCTTATGCTTCAGCAGCCCAGAAATTTCCACCTCTGGGAGGTGGTGGCGGCATAGGTTATGAAGCTAATCCAGGAGTTGGCCAAGCAGCCATGAGTGGTTCTATGATGGGAAGTGACATGGTAACGTATCCTGTGGTGGCTTTAGCTTAGCACAAGGGAGTTGTTGTGGTTGGGAATGAGTTCTCCAGTGCTGGGATGGTTGTGGAAATGTCACTGTTAACTGCTGACTCTCTTGTCAGGTGTTTAACACAGGACAACGTGGCAGTGTGTAGCACTAGAGTAGTTGATAACCTTTATGGTAGCTTACACACTCAGAAATTGTTGTAAGTGGATTCAAATGTGCTCTTAAGCATATTTGCAATTAACTGACTTCATTGGACTTTGGAAATTCTGCGTCACTGTTGGGCTTGGAAGGATTTTTTACGAATTCTAGAGAATCTGACAAATTTCATCAAAATACTTCATGTGGTAGTTTTTCAGTAATTTGATGTTCTGTATTGATGGACAAGAGAGATTTTTTTTGTTCTCCTTCCCAATGTGTAACACTGTTTTGGCCCTTCCAAGCCTAGGTAGGCTGGATGCATGTTGGTCTGGGTGTGCTGTTCAGTCCAAAATCTGCGCTCAGGTCTGTCCCAGCAGCAGATAAACTTAAATTACCAATGGTAAACAGCATATCCCTTAGTCTGTGCTGATGTTGCTGTAGAAGAGCAGAAATGCTGGTTTTTAGCTTCAGGCATGTTCCAGCTATCCTGGACTGTAGCCATTTGTGGTTCCTGTCTCCCAAAGGAATGCTAGCCCGGTCTGTTTTCCTGTGTTGGGCATGACACAAAGGTAGAGCCTGTTAAACTACAGCATATCTCCTGTTCAGAGCTATGATTCCAAACTGTACTAATTGCTGGCACACTACATGTGTGGCTGGGCTTGGAGCCTGTTTGGTGTTCCTACACTGAAGCACCACGGATGCAGATGACAGAAGTGTTTAATGGGCAGGATGGGAATCTGTTGGCTTAGGTGGCGATAGCAGTGTGCTTTCACCCTCCTGAAAGGGTGTACACCTGCAGCACAAGCTGAACTAAATGATTTTTGGGTGGGTTTAGGCCTCTGGCTTAATGAGCTGAGCTACCATAGTAGCTTGTCAGATACCTTCTGTTTTACCTTTTTGGGGAACATATCTTTGGAATGGTAACTTCCCAGAGCATCATTGATTCAGTAGACAGTGCTGTTGGCCTTAAGGTACCTCAATAACCTACTGATACATGAGCAGTTCCTGAGCTTCCTGTGAGCAGCTAGGCAGTGTGTGGTGGATACTATGTACATTTTTCTCCTGAAAACCATGGTAACAGGTGCATGTTGAACTTGTGTAATACCTGAAATGTGATCTGGTCAAAAGATGTAACAGTGAGGTGGATTAACTGCCTGGAGTTTCTTAGGTTGGGGATCTCTGCCACACAGTGTGGTCACAGTTCCTGGGCTGATACCTTTAAACAGAGCTGGAGGTGAGCTGAAGCTGCCGTGAATTAGGCAGAAATAACCTAAGTAATATTTGTGAAACTCCTTTCTTGGAAGGATTGATGCTGACTTTCAGAAGTCAGGAGCTCTGAAGTGTGCAATTTCAGTTGCAGATACTTTTTGTAACAAACCACCTACCATTGTTCTGTGACTCAGTAGTGGGAACCTTGGTTGAAATGAAAATTTAAAGCTCTCTTTGACCTCATAATGTGTAACTTCTGTAGGTTGAATGCTGATCACACCCAGTAATACAGTAACTGAACAAAGTACATGCAACTAGAGGTACTAGTAAATAGACCTGAAGTCTCTGCTTTATTGCAGAGTAACTTAGCTGTTACACCTCGGTGTGAAACCTTTTCAATTGCTGTGAAGCTGTGAATTTTCCAAGAGCTTGTGGTGAAGGTGGGGTGGGAAGGGAGATACTGCCTGGATGCACACAACCCTCTGTGCATAGCTCTAACTGGACACACTGAGTGCTTGGAACACGTTTTGCATCTGATGCAGCAGCAGCAGCTCCGGAGTACGTTGGGTTTGAACAAGTGCCAGTCTGTGCTCGAGCAGTTGCGTTGGTTAGGTAAAGCACTGGTCAGTAGCTTTTTTCACATTTTTTTTTTCTTCTTGCAATGCAGTAGTGCTCACAATGAGTTTTGGTACTGCCAAAGGCCTCTGCAGTTTAGTCAGCAGACCGTAGTCTTAACCCCATCTTGAAAAGCACATGGTCTCTAGACAGCACATGCCAGTCCTGGTGAGTAGGCATTCTGTTACATTTGATGAATGTCAGCTCCTGCTTCAGCCAACTGGAGCTGCATTCTCTCATTAGGCTTATTTGGAAATGACAGTGATGTAATCTGAGCTTTTACTGCACTAAAGGTGAGAAGTTCACAAGCTATTTGCATTAACTTGGTTGAAAATTTTGCTAGAGCTCATTTGGAAAAGTTGTTAATTCACATCTGCACTAATGCTTACATTTCTAGCACTGCAGGGAGGATCTGTTCTTTGTAACAGATGTATGAGAATGCATCAAGTGGGAACATACCTCAAGGCATGTATTACAATAAACTAATTTTTAAATTACCCTTTTTTCCTTTCTATGTTCCCGGTACCTGTGGATCGGCTCAATGGTGATTGTATCGACGAACCTTGACTACGGAACCTTCTAAAAATATATACTTAACACACATGGACATCAACTACTTATAATGAACTGTTCATTCTGTTCCAATAGCGTCCTGAACGCTTTGGGCAGGGAGGTGCGGGGCCCGTGGGTGGCCAGGGTCCTAGAGGAATGGGGCCTGGAACACCAGCAGGATATGGTAGAGGGAGAGAAGAATATGAAACCCCAAACAAAAAGCCCCGATTTTAGATGTGACCTGTAGTTTCATTCCAGTTTGTTTTTGTCTGTCTTGTTTAGACACCGACTTCTTAATTCTTGCATTTTAGTAAGAAAGCTACGTTTTTATGGATGTTAGAAACTTACTGACCTAATATTTGTAAGTGGTCTGTTTGGGCGAGTACAATTTAATTATGTAATGCAGTGTTTCAAAATCAAATTTAGCTGGTTTTTTGATGTATAACGTCCCTAACTTGATGGCAGTGTACCTTGTGCCACTGAATTCCCAAAGTGTACCAACCTTTTTTTTACTGTGCTTAAAATAAATAGAAAACTAAATGTAGTAACTCTTCTTGCCAGTCGTGGTTAAACAAATGAGGCCAAATACCACACCTGCCACAGTAACCTGAGAGCCTCGAGCTGAGGTCGGACCTAGACCAGGGTGTGGAACTACAGTGAAGAGAGATCTCTTCCCACAGTGCCTCTCTAGCCAAAGATTGGGTTAAATTGTAGCTGAACTTTGCAGTAGGTGCAGATTTTTTGAGCAGTAATTGTGCTGCAACAAGGAAGCAAATGGAAATCTTAGAAATGCTGTAAGATACATTATTTAAAGCTTCAATGCAAGCAGTGCAGTAATGAATTCCATATTTTAGCTATGGGTGGTGGGATGGTAGCACTTACCACCCTGGCAGTTACTGCTTGGAATCTTTCAAAGACTTTAAGCAGAAGACTAGCAATGGTTATTTTAAAATAAATTCATAGAATGCCTTGTATTGGCTGACTTCCTCACTAAAGGATTGTTAATGTGATATTTATATGCTCTTAAGCTGTCTTGAGATTACAGGATCTGGCCTTGCTCCATATTGTACACCTGCCTGAAATTGCTTGGCAAAAAGACCAGAAGTGTTACTCGAGTGATTAAGGTTAATTTGCTTATGTCCTCATGCTAACAGTGGACTAATTTGCCTAGTTCAGAATACAATCATTTGTATTATGGGGACTGCAGGAACTATTCTTAAATTGTGTAGCTGGTGGGCAAATCCTAAAATCCTGTATGTAAAATACAGCAATCAGCTTGCTTGCATGATGGTTATCGCTTTTTTATTATTGATGTTTGGAGATAATGCTTCAAAAGTAGTATCTGAATCTGGAGTTTTAAGAGTTACTACTACACAGTGCAAATAAACTCCCTTTAAGGTTCTTTTTGTAGAAGATCTGATGAATTCGTTAGTTTGCTGTTCATTTTATTAAGCCCCAGAAGAATTTGAAAGCATTCTGGACTCATTGGTAAGGTAGTTGCTTTGCTTGTTATTACAATGTACCAGGTAAACTGGGAACTTGACTTCCCAGTGTCAAATACCTCGGTGTTAATGCAGGATACATCAACCTGCTTGGCACAAAGTAGGTAAACTTAGCTTGGCTGTACCTTCACATGATCCCCAACCACTGGAGTTCTGTGAATAGCTTTAATCTTCCCAATATCCTTCCATTCCTCGTGCTGAGCATTGGCTAATTCTAAATTTTCTGCTAAATTTTCCCTGTGGTTAAAACCTTAAGTTTCAGATTGCAGGGTTTTAGGGTACAGATGTCTGATCCCTCTTGAAGTACTGTTACCCCTTAAATGACAGAATAGCAAGTTGGGAAATGCTGATCCAGGTAACACTGACGTGGAACACGAAGCTCACTAAAGAGTGATTCAGCTTGTTTGGTGAATGCTTTCTGTTTACCCAGAAAAGTTTGGGGGTTGATAACATGCTACAACAATGAGGAGGAAATTCCAAATTGGCAGTTCCTAAACTGCAGACCAAGTATTTGGAAGTTACTTGTATTGGGTAGTTTACAAATGAGCAGTATGGATGCAATTTGCATTATTGAAGCGGTTTTAAACAATTTCTTTTCTGGAGGGTGTTCATGGGACACCCTCAAAAGGTGAAGGTGTCCGAGGTGGGGAATTCTAAACATGAACATTAAATTAATTTTTTCAGTTTATTTTTCAGATTACATGTCATTCTTTATTAAAAGAGATGCTGGTGCATATCCTAAAGTATGTTCTTTTATAGTTCTGTAACTTGGAAGAGTGAAGGATGCTGCTGTCTTTGTACCTTACAGAGCTTTCTTTGGGTACCCCTGTTTTGTACGTAAGCTACTGTTGCTAGGTATTAAAATAGCTGAGCTGCAAAAGCATGATTAGTAAATATATTTGAAAGATTTGGCAGTTTTCAAAAGATCTGAAAGTTTGGTTAAATCTGGCTTTGTTGTAGCTGCATAAGCAGAATTTCTAAAACAAGTTCTGCTTTGAGTTGCATGTACTAAACAGGCATATGATGAACTAGCCAACTTCTTTTCAAGACCTTTTAAAGATGGTGTCTTAAAAGCTGGCAAACATGTCAACTTTAAAATCTGATAAAAGTTACTAAATGTGGGAGGCGAGAAAGTGACATTCCTTTGATCTATTCCTATGAGGTTTTGGACTTCTTTCATAAACTCAGATTTATATAATTGAATCTTCTAAAATCATTCAGAAAAGTGCTTTGCTGGTCAGACCTGTTTTTGGATGGTCTGGATCACATAACATTTTTGTACTGGACTTGGAGGACATTGGCTGTTGCAATTTAGCTTGTTTTATCAAAATTGAGCCCATTTTGACACTCAGAGCTCTAAAAACTGCAGCAAGTAGAAACTGGTATCGTTACACATATGTCTTCACACTTTCTCAGAAATGAATACAGAATAATCTTACCTTCTGGCGTAGATAACACTAATCATTTATACAGCTGATGAGAAATTGAAAATGCTTTTGAGATTTTGTGGTATTTTTGTGGTAGACAAATTCTTGGCTTCTCCTTGGCAACCATTTACTGTGGCAGCAAGTTCTTGCTGGAGTTTGAGACTGCAATTTACACTTTAAACTAGTGGCCTGCTACATAACTGCACTTAGCCAGCATTTCTGCAGTTCATAACTGTGAGGAACGTAGTACCACAAATGGCAATGGACATTAGGACCCGGATGTAGTATTCCTGCTTGCTCCAAGATTCTCATTGCCGACTGCGTCCAGGTAGGTAACAAGCAATATCATATAACTTGGTGACTTTCTATGTAATCTTATACTGTGGGTATTCTGACATCACACTTCTGACTGTGGAATTACAGTGCAGCACTCCATACCTGTATGCTGAGCTTGCATCAAAGCTGTGTGGTTTTCGGTTGGAAGCTTTTGTCTCGTTCAGAGACAAGAAATAACTTACTGTGGTTCTTAGCTGAGCATTTCCAGACCCGATTCCTCTGTACTTACAACTTGGCTTGGGTGGATTTTTCTTAGTTCCGATGTAACGAAGATATTCTTAAATGAGCACTGTGGGGAAGAGGGAATGTGATCTTAAACTCAGTTCAGTAGTTGACAAGGTGCTCTCAGTGCCTGGAAAAGAACACGTTTAAACTTTCTGTAGTGATGAAGTGGCCCATCTGCAGCTCATCCATGTGTAGAGTCTTGGCTTGGTGGGGATGTGTCAGTAACCACTGCTCTTGCCTTGTGTGTGCCATGTGAGAGTCACCTCAAGCTACTGGTGCAAGCAGTTCTGAGACTGATCCAGAATATTTTTGAGGACGTAAATGAGTGCTTGATTGAATATCCCTGTGAGTTTCATAGAGCTTATTGGACATTGCAGTAGTCTTTATTTTAAACTTTGATTGACAAGCCTGATATATTCCTCTGCTTTAACTGACAGTGATGAGATTCTGTACTTCTGCCTTGTAGAGTCATCTTGATAGTGCAATGTACAATTTCATTTTTCATCAGTCTTGGGATGTAATTCTAAACTCTTCATTACTAGAACTCCTGACTACAGTGTTCCAGGATTAACATGCTTACGTTGCTAGACATCCAGACATGCTGATCTCCAGCTCTTTTGCATTAGCTCTTGAACCTGAATTTCAAGGTCCCTTGTTCCAACGAATGATCTGGCTCTTGTCTGATACTCAGTTTATTTCACAGGTGCTGTAATGTGTTTTCCCTTGTTCTGCAAAGTTCTGCTTTGCATACTTGTTTCTGGTATTATTGTCACTTCTGGACCCTTCTTTGTTACCTTCCAGGCAGGACTCTTGCTGGTGAACAGGGATCTGCTGGACAACCTTGCCCTCTGCTGTAGCCACCTTTCCATGTTCCATTGAACCCTTGAAGTAGCAGGTGCACCATGAGTTAATGACAGCAGGTCTTTGGTTACACCACAGTGAGTGTAGCCCATGACACCTTGTCACAAAATCAGTTTGGCTTTTCATGATGGTTTACCTTTACCTGTGACTTGAATCCATTTTGTGCTGGCTTATCCTTACCTGGGACTGGGATCCAGTAGCAAACCTGCTGGCAGCCACTGTGCTGTCAGGTAGCAAAACTGAATTAATGATCTTAAACCATTGCTCAAGATCTGACTTAAGTTTTTCCATTGTGCTCTGGATACTTGACCTGCAGGAATGTCATGGAGGGGTTATTGGCACATCTGCCTCATTCTACGTACTTGAACTAAGCAGGTTTTTGACACTCTTGGAGCAAGCAATTTGTGAGTGAAACCATGGGGCTCAAACCAGCTCTGGCTGCAGTAATGAAACTTGGTGTGGTAGCAAACTTAGTCATGTCTGCTCTAAGTCAGTCTGTAACAAGTGGGTACAAGAAATGACATTCAAGTGCTTGCATTGTGTTTCATCTTGGTTTTATCTGTGTGTGAAACACACTTTTTCTCAAAAGCTTACCTGAAGCTCAGAAGTGTGGTGTCAGAATACATCTGCGTACTGCTAGGCCCTCCGAGCAGAGCCTGCTGCTGGCAGGAGAGCACAGCACAGCGTGGATGGGGCTTTATTGTAACATTAAGCATACAAAGTGTTGATTTGCTTGCAGTTCTCCCCATAGCTAAACACTGAGGCCTGTGAGTAGTTTTAGGACTGGAGCAGTAATGGGGTTGCATGTCTCTGTTAATCATTGCCAGCTGCAGTGACATGATCAGGAAGGCCAGTGTTCTGTTCCATTATGTTCAATGAGGCTGAGCATGTTGGGAAGGATGCATCCAAGTATGCTGCTCTGGGGAATCACTTGGCTTCTTCCACTACCAGCAAGTTTTGCAATCAGCTAATTAGCTTCAGATTTTTTCACTCTCTCCATACCAGCTAGTGGGGCTGTTAAATAGCTGCTGCCTGGAAAAGGAAAAAAGGGAGGATTGGCCTTCTCCCAGCTGTGTCATTGCTGCTAGGTAATGATTGACACGTTAGGACTTGGCTGTGCAATCCCGCAGTGGTCTGTGAACACCCCATCTCTATAAATGTTGCTTCTGAACACCAGTACTGAAGAGCTAACTGGGGAGGGCTGGGAGGAGTGTGGCTAGCAGGGAATTTGCAGTGTTCAAAGGATGCACAAAGATATAGTATCCCTTATGCATGGTGTTTGTTGCTATGGCAGAGAAAACAAAACGTGCATAACTCTCCTGCTCCCAAGGGCTGTGAGGAAACCCAGGTGGGTGGTGGGTTGGAGACTAAAGCCTGAAGTTGTCCCTGCCTGGTCAGATCATGCTGTGCCCATGCTGGGATCTGCCTCCCAACTGGAGCTGTGCAGAGCCTTGCACCACATCCCCAGCTCTCACCATTGCAGGCTGCCCTCAGCTATAGTGAAGGGAGGCCTTGAGGAGGGAAGAACCTTCTGAGGATAAAAGCAGTGACAGTGCCAACCTGTAGTGTCTGCCTTTGGCTTCTGAAGCACTTGTTCTACTGTAGAACACGAGAGCTCCAAGAGGCCAGGACCACTGCACTGCCTCAGGAAGGGAAGAGAGAGGGCATTGCTACAGGAGACAAGTAGGGTCATAGAGTTGGAGTAGCTGCTGAAATTAAAGCCTTCACATAAGGGATAGTATACCTCTGGCTGCAATCAAACCTCACTGTGCTCAGACTGGGGTTATGGTTTGTGCTCAGGGTGCAGTTCTTCAGGCAACTGCCTGCATATTCCTTCAGCTCTTGATGAGTGTTTAGGTTAGCCTATTTCTGCCCCTTATTCTTCCACGTAATAGTTTGGAATAATTGATAAGTTCCCCCTCATAACTAATCAGTCCATGTATGTTAAAACCTTATTTTTAAGTTAGTTTTGAAATGGTCACAATTTGTTGTGTATGACTCTAATAACTTCAGTTGTTATCCTTTAGGTGAAGATGAAAGCTGAGTGACACCAGAGTGCTCATCCATTGGAAGTAAGTGTTGCTTTTTTGGCTGAAATAATAAAGGTTTTTGGACACTTGGTGTTCAGTCACTGAGTACCTTTGAATTGGGGATCACTGAAAAATGGATACATTAAATGTGTAGGATAGAACACAGTCCCTGCTGTCACACTGTGGGCTTGAGCACCCTGACTCTACCTGGGCTTGATATCTTGACAGCAGCAGCTAAAAATACCTTTCTAGACGTGGGTTTGTACAAAAGATTTCAAAATCACTTGGGGGTGTAATAACTTGGGAATGTTTTTCCAGTTGAGGAGTTGAACATGAGCACATCCAGCACGGTGCCCAGTGGTGTGTGGAGGGACCAAGGGAACAGGTGGACAAGTAAGTAGTTGTTGTGTTTACACTGCTGTGAGGGCTTGGTTTATGTAATTCCTGCCTAAAACGTGTGATTAATCTCAGTTTTATATAAAGTTTCTGCTTCTTGCTTTTGTAGAGCCAAAATGTAATGATTGTCTGAGGCTTTTCAGCCCTGCAGCAGCAAATAAATTCTGTCCTTTGTGTGCAGCAGGTGGTCAAACAAGAAATGACCATTCCTGCACTCAGGCTGCAGTTGGTGATTGTCAGCATGGGAAAAGGAGAATAGAGCAGCTGCTTCTCAGATGTTAATTCAACTAAACCTTGTTAAAAAGCTATTTGCTGAAACACTTTAACAATGAATTAAAAAATAACCTGGTGTATAAATCAGCATGTATAGGAGTGAAGCAAATAGCAGTTCAGGAAAATAAACCATCTTGCAGAGCTGGAATTAATGACATTTTCCCTCTAATTTGCCACTAAACTACAAGGGGAAACTTCAGATATTTAAAATCTTGTTTGAGGAGCAACATGCTGAGTACCTTAACTCGGGAGTCACAGGTGAGTAACAATAGACTGTAAGGTGTGAAGCCAGTGGGATTCAATGGGTGAATTCCTATTGAATCCTCTGTGGTTTGTCACTGCTGCTCCTTGCTGTGGGGTAGGAAAACACACAAAGCCATAGCTGGTCTTAAAAATACATTAATTCTGTTCATTTAATCTAAAATGTGATGTGAATACTTGAGAATATTTGGCAGGTACATGGCCTGTGATTCTGAATGGTGATTCCATGTCATGTAGTTTCTGCTGTTGTTTTCTGTCTTTCTTTCACAATCTCTCTAATTATGTGCTTTGCACTTGCAGAAAAAGAAGTCTGAGTGCAATGAAGAGGAACCAGGACCATACAGCTCTTAAAAATAAACTATTTAAATATTTTTATAAATTACTTCTGTTTTATTCCAGAGGGTATTCAGTGAATAAGCAGTCTGTCAGTGTGGAGTGGTATGGCTGGGTCTGAGAAACACAAATTTCTGGAAATTCCACTCATTTCTTACTCCCTTTTTTGTGTTACATAGTTTGTATTGTAGAATTCCACATGTTTACCTGTGCCTGGTTGGTTTTTAATAGCTTTCTTGGTATTGACTGTAGTAATTAAGCCTGAGGTGCCAAGAGCTAATTCTCTAGAAGCCAGAGCAGGGCTGGGTTTAGCTGTTGCAGCACAAATTGCAGTGGTTCACATTGCTTCACTTGGTGCTTTGGCAGCTGCACTGTGCACATACACTGTGGTTCATGCTGTCATTGATTAAATACAACCCTTTGTTTAAATATCAAGTTGTTTAAATGTTGAAATACACCAGTGGTGGCTCTGCTCATTGTAGCAGCTTTTCCTCCTGCAGTGGCACGAAATGTTGTCAACATTTGGTTGGGACCTGCTTTGCCAGATTAGAAACATGAAAATAAATTGAATTTAATGTGGCAAAGTGGTATGAAACACTTGAGAGGATCTGAATGCCTGGGAGTGCTCATGGCAGGGGGGGTTGGTGCTGCACTAGGAGCTGCTGCTGTTCTCTCAGGCAATCAGGTGCTGGTTGAGGGCAATCTGAGGTGTTTCACTCTGATTTGATGACTTTGTGGTATTGTGTGAATCCTCAATAGCTGCCCTGCAGGGGCTGGGGGTTCAGTGTCTTTGTCTCCACAGCTACTGCAGCTTGTGCAGCATTTTTTCTTCAGATTCTGTTATTTTCCAGTAACTTGTCCTCATTTCCACTGTTGCAGCACTGGCTGCTTCCTGTGAGAAATTGTTCCAGCATTCCATGTGCTGAACTGCATCTCCTCAGCTCCCTGCCACGAGCAAACTGCAGCCTGTGTCCTGTGGGGACAGGATGGGTTTTCCCTGGTGCTGGTGTGGGCTGTGTCCTCTGCTGACACCTTGTTCTACCAGATAATTCATTAAGTAGCTTCTAATCAATAAAAGATCAGACACTGAGAGCAGATACACTTGAACAGTATCCTGGGAGCAGTGTGTGCTGCCCTGATCGCACTGAGCTGCTGCACTCACTTTTTCAGGTTTTGATGTTTATTTTTTAGTTCCTTTCTAACCAAAGAGCTTTCCAAGCCGTGAAGGCCTGGAGCCTGCCCTGGCCTGTTGCTGTCATTGCGTGGTGTGCCAACCCCAGCTCCAAATCATGTTGAGCAGCTGAAGAATCATGTGCTGCCAGGATTAAAAATAGTGTCACTGCCCCTGGCCCCTGTCCAAGCAGTGCCTGTGGCAGCCCCTGCAACCTGGTGGCCGAGCTGGGGCCGGTGCAGGACCAGGCTGGCCGTGCTTTCTGTGCCTGGAAAACACTTCAGGCTCTCATGATTTATTGGCATTAAAAAAATATTTCCACTTGAATTACACAAACGTCAGCGCCCGCGGCTCCCCTGGGGCCCGGCTCGTCAGTTCCGAGCTCGGCCTGTGCCGGGGCTGGAGCTGCGCGGGCGGTGACGCAGAGCCGGGGGAGCGCGGCCGCCTCCGTCCCGCCGAGGCCGGGGCATCTTCTGCTGCCGCTGCCCGCTCCAGGGGCTGCTGCCCGCTCCAGGGGCTGCTGCCCGCTCCATGGGCTGCTGCCCGCTCCAGGGGCTGCTGCCCGCTCCTGCCCGCTCCAGGGGCTGCTGCCCGCTCCAGGGGCTGCTGCCCGCTCCAGGGGCTCCTGCCCGCTCCAGGGGCTGCTGCCCGCTCCATGGGCTGCCCGCTCCAGGGGCTGCTGCCCGCTCCATGGGCTGCTGCCCGCTCCATGGGCTTCTGCCCGCTCCAGGGGCTGCCCGCTCCATCCGCTCCTGCCCGCTCCATGGGCTGCTGCCCGCTCCATGGGCTGCCCGCTCCAGGGGCTGCTGCCCGCTCCATGGGCTGCCCGCTCCATCCGCTCCTGCCCGCTCCGTAGCTGTGCCCAGCACTGCCCGCGCCCTCCCTGCCATCGGTCCCCGCAGCCCCTCGCACCCAGGTGCTGCCATGGATCACAGCTGCTCACAGAGCCCACGAACCCAAGCTGTGGGATTTGTTGTGGGGTGGGGGGGTTCCCTTTTTCCTCCAGCTCTGTTTCTGCGGGAGGATTTGTTACAGCTTGGGAGGTGACGCTGCACATCTGAGCACCCCCTGCCCCCGCAGCACTCCAGGGTGAGGGGGTCCCTGAACCTGCGGGGCTGGGCCGGGCTCAAGCGGGCAGGGAGCAAGCAGAACGAAGCGGGGCCGGGCTGGGAACGGGGCCGGATTGGGATCGATGCCAGGCTGGGAACGGGGCCGGGCAGCTCCGCCCCGCTCCGCCCCCGGGCCCGCCCGTCCCGCCATGGCGGCGGCCTTCACCGCCCTCCGTGTCCTGCTTGGGGTCTTCTTCTTCCTCACGGGCGTCCTGAAGGTCTCGGACTGGCCCTCTGCCGACCTGCACCGGCACATGGTGAGCGCGGCCGCGGCCTCGGGGGCCGCAGGGTCGAGGCCGGGGGGAATGAGCAGGATGGGGGCAGAGCAAAGAGCACTTCGGTGTGCAGGGCTGAGCCTCGGGGAAAGGAAAGGAACAGGTTGGGGTGCAGGGCTGAGCTCCAGGGGAAAAGGAAAGGAACAGGTTGGGGTGCAGGGCTGAGCTCCAGGGGAAACCTTCAGGGCTGATCCTGTTGTGGTGCGGGGCTGAGCCTTGGGTAAGAATGAGCAGGTCGTGACTACAGGGCTTCAGGGTGGAGCACTTTGGGTGCAAGGCTGAACCTTTCATTGTGAGTCAGCCCAGAATCCCTTGGAGTGCAGGGCTGATCCCCTTAGGCTGTGTGGTTAAGTTATTTAGGATGCAGAGCTGATCCCCTTAGGAAGGCAGGGCAGGGCAGAGCAGACACACTGGATGGGGTTGTATTTCCCCAGCCCCAGGCTCAGGGCTGCCTCACCCCTCTCCCACCCTTCTCAGGCATCGGAGTTCGTGCGTTTTGCCAAGGTGTTTCCCCTGAAGGACCTGGGCTTTGTGCCGGAGCCGGGCAGGTACCTGGCGGCCGTGGGCTGGGTGGAGGTGACGGCCGGGCTGTTGCTGGCATTTGGGCCCCAGCTGCTGCAGGAGATCAGCAACTTCATCCTCAGCGTCGTCATGATCGGTGAGAGCCAGCGGGCACCCACTGCCATGGTGGGGTCTGGGGACGCCCTTGGCCAGAGACCCCCATTCCCACACTCTGCTCCTTGCCCAGGTGCCATCTACACGCTGCTGGCGCTGCAGGAGCCGCTGGCCATGTGTGCCCCGGCCACCCTGTCCCTCGGCCTCCTCCTGCTGCTCAACATCCGCGGGTACCCAGCTGCCCCCCGGCCCAAGTTCGAGTGACGAGAGACGGGAAGGACAGACAGGAAGGACAGACGGCGCGGCTGCTGGGGAGCAACGCCTTTATGGTGTTTTCAGGGACGACGTTGCATCCCTGCTGATGAGACACAGTGTGTCCTCTCCTGCCTCTGCCTGTGACGCTGGTGCTGGTTGTCCCCAAACTGTGGGACCTGGGCTGGTGCTGTGGGACGGTGGCCATGGCACCATGGTGACACTGCTGTGACACTGCCATGGCACTGCTGAACTCGCACGAGCTGTCCAGTTCTTTCCAGTGTTTGGCCACACTAAGCAGGGGCTGGCTCTGCTCTCTTTCAAATTTTGGAATAAAACCTCTTGTTTTTCATGTTTTGCCTCCCTGTTTATTTCTGCCTTGCCCCCATGTTAAGCCTCAGGGGCTGAGGGGATGTCCTGGGGCTGGAGGACCCAGTCCCTGGGGACAATGCCTGAACAGAAGGCCTGGGGACATGTGGGAGCTGGTGCAGGAGATGGCACAGAGGGGAGAGCCCATCTGGGGTGGGATCCCACAGCCCCCCAACAGTGTGTCAGGCCCCTTGCTGCACACCCAGGCAGTGACAGGAGTGAGTGCCCAGGCAGGCATGTGCTTTTTGTGGATCTTGCTCCCACAGGGAGCCGCCCTCTGCCACCCCGATGGGCACAGCATGCTCAGGATGAACCACAGCTCACCTGAAATGTCTCCCAACAAGGGGGCTCTGTGGGGAGTCTGGCTGTTGGGATGAACAAGGGGTGTGTAAGACACCCCTGTACCCCTGAATTTAAGTGTCACCTACCTCAGGGTGACATCTTTGGTGTCCCAAAGGAGCACACACAAACTTCAGGGCCACACAAAGCAGCGACTCAGACGCTCACAGATCTTGGGGGGGCCTGCAGGGCTGCTCCCCTTAAAACCAGCTTTGAAGCCAACAAAAGAGGCAGGAGGAGGCAGATTCCTGCTTTGATCCCTTTGGGGCATCCCTCTTCTCCCCAGCTGCTGGCTGCAGAAACTTGACCCTCTGCTGCTTTCATGCAGGCGTGGGTGGGAGAAGGGCCCTGGGAACTGGAATTAGATGAGGCTGGGGGCACACAGGGGGGGCCAGCCAGGCCAGTTCTGGCCACTCCCACATGCCCCCAGCCCCGTCAGCCGGCGCAGGGGGGTCTTAGGGTGGCTCCAGCAGGGAATTCCCCATTACATACACACACAGGTGCTCTCCCCACTCCAGCTGCTGTGCCACAGGCACTAACACAGGGGGGTTTGGGATGGTGGGTGGGGGTCAGGCAGCCCCTGCCTCCCCAGCACTTAAAGCCATCCCCAGCCTGGCTGGGTCACAGTGAGGAGCAGCCAGAGGGGACAGAACCGCTCCTGCCTGACCCGACGAGGTGAGTAACAATCGTGGTGTGGGTGAGATGGAGCATTCCCTGTGTGTGTGATGGGGAAGGAGGAGGGAAAGGGGACCCCTGAGGGATTCAGACTCAGGTCCCCCAGGCTCAGCAGCTCGTGCTCTCCGTGCCTCAGCCCGGGGCTGGGTGCTGTGCGTGCCGAATCCAGCCCTGCTGTGCTGGAAAACACCAGCTGGTGACTCAGTGCCTTTGTTGGCGAGGTGTGGGCAGGCAGTGATGGGAGGTGAAGTAACTGCAGCCCTGGATACAGCCACTGCAGCACGGTGTGCTTTCCCATGGCCAGGACCAGAGGCAGACCCCGCTGTGCAGGACTGGGGGGCCTGGGGGGATTCTGGCCCTGTGTTTGTACCCCCTGTCCCTACCTGGGTTTCTGCACTCTGCAGCTTGCTTAGCCAGTCAGTGACTTCCTCATGGCTGGCTCCATGGGGCATTTGGGGTGCTGGGAGAGGGCTGGGGTGGGTGGCCCCACAGGCACGTGCTGTGTGGGAGGTGTTAAGCCCTGCAGCTGCTGACTGGAGCCAGTGTGGCACCTTCGGGTGCCTCGGGCTGCAGCTCTGTCCCCTGGCCGTGCTGCAGCTGTGCCTGCCACTCCCTGGGAGCTCTGGATGGGCAGTTGACAGCGGCCTCTAGGCTCCCTTGTTGTGTGGGGGGACAGAGCTGGGGTCTCCTCCTCTCCTGTGTGAGCTGAGCCCTTCTGGCAGATGATGGCATCTCTGCAGGGCTCTGCCTTCAGTGCCCAGCAGTGCCAGCCAGAGAGGTTGCCCTGTCCAGGCCAACATCCCTCCCCTGTCCCCAAGGGTTGCCACAGACTGTCTCCATCTTTGCAGGAGCCCGGGATGAACAGCTCAGTGCCAGGAACGCTGCTGGTGGAACACCCTGGCGAGTGTGTGCCCAGCAACCCGGTGCAGTTCCTGCTGGTGCCCATCACCTACTGCCTGGTGCTGTGTGTGGGGCTGCCGGGCAACCTGGTGGCGTTGCTGGTCTTCCTGCAGAGCGGCAAGGTGAGGAAGGCCATCCGCATCTACCTCATCAACCTCACGCTGGCTGATATCCTCTTCAACCTCACCCTTCCCCTCTGGATCCACTACTACCTGGCTGGGGGGGACTGGCTCCTCTCGGAAGCCACCTGTCGCCTGGCAGGGGCTGCCTACTACCTGGCGACCTACAGCGCCATCACCTTCATGGCTCTGATCAGCTTTAACCGCTTCTGCGCCGTGCGGGCGGCGCGCCGGGTGCTGCCGCTGCCGGGGCCCCGCGGTGCCGCCCTGGCCTGTGCCCTGGCCTGGCTGCTGGGGCTGGGCTGTGCCGTGCCCACCCTGGCCACCCACCAGACCTTCCCCACGGCCGCCGGGACCACCGCCTGCTTCGAGCAGCACGGGCGGCAGCGGGGCTATGCCTACGCCATGGTGGGGTTTTTCTCTGTTGCCTTCCTGGTGGTGCTGGGCACCTACGCCTCCATCGCCAGGGCGCTCTCGGTGCCCGCTGCTGCCTCGCCAGGCTCGCACCGGCAGCAGGCCCGTGCCATGGTGCTGGGGATGCTGCTGGTCTTTGTGGTCTGTGTAGCCCCCTACCACCTGACACTGGCCCCTTGGGTGGGGAGCCGGCCCTCTGCCCCTCTCTGTGCTCCCCCGGACACCCTGGATGTGCTGCACACGCTGAGTGTGGCCCTGCTCAGCCTCAACAGCTGCCTGGACCCCGTCATTTACTGCTTCTCCATCCGGCGTTTCCGCGCTGACCTGCACCGCACCCTGCGCAAGATCGGCCGGTGCTTCCCCCTGCCCCCGCCGGCCCCGCCTGGGCCAGCTCCCGGTGCCCGAGCATCCTCCTTCACCTCCTCCTAGCGGGGTGGGCACCAGCGTCCTGCCCCCGCCTGCCCCGGTGCCACATTCCCGCTGGGACCCGGTCCCTGTTGCCAGGTGAGGGATCGGGAGCAGCGTGGGGGGAGCTCCGGCTTCGTGCGCTCCCCTCCTCCCACCCCGCTCTGCTCCCTGTGCGTTCCCACGCTCCGGCAGCTCCTGCTCCAGCACAGATCCTGCCCCCCGCATTGCAGGCACCGGCAGGGTGGCACTGGCACTGGGAGTGTGGCAATGGCACTGGGAGAGCGGCACTGGCACTGGGAGAGTGGCACTGGCACTGGGAGAGCATCACTCGCACTGGGAGAGTGGCACTGGCACTGGCACTGGAAGGGTGTCACTGGCACTGGGACAGTGGCACTGGCACTGCAAGAGGGACTCACCCAGCAATGGGAGCTGAGCCACAGAGGGGTGTGGGAAGGCAGAATGGTGAAGGATGCTCAGTGGTTGCTGTCATCTCCCAGGGGTCTCCATCCTGCAGGGACATGCATGACCCAAGACCCCCATGGCATCAGCTGGGCTGTGGAAGGGTCTGTTTGAGTCCCCCTATCCTGTCCTGCAATGTCCCTAAACCTCATGCCTGCGCCCCTCCTGCTCTTGGCCAGGATTAAAAATGAACGAACCAAAGGCTTCTTGGCTGGCCCCTCGCCGCGAAGTTTCTGTGCCCCGGGGAGGGCTGGATATGGGGTAACGCTGGCCCTCAGCCCAGCCCTGCTCCTGCAGCAGGACCCTGTCCCAGGGTGGATATTGCACCGGGGGCTGCTGATCCGCGCCCCCTGCCCCATTCCCAGCCCCATCCCCTGCCCATGCGGGGGTGGCCGTGCTGGGCGCTGCCCCCACCCCGCACCCTCCGCCCCCGTTCCGTGAGCCCCGGCGCGGCGGGGGCGGCGGAGCGGGCTCGGGGCCGGCCGTAGGCGGTGTGTGGGCGGGAGATGGTGTTTTCCCAGCCCTGGCTCGTTCCTGCTGCCAGCACAGCCCCGGTGCTGCACCGGCGGGAGGGCAGAGCCGCTGCTGTGCAGTCAGGGGGGTTCTGGGTGTGCTGGGGGCCAGGGGTGCATCAGCTGCCCCCCAGCTCGGGGTGTTGCTCTCCAGCACACTGCAACCCACGTGCATGGAAGGAAATGTGAGGGGATGTGATGCCTGGGGATAGCTGGCATGGGATGGGATGGGCAGGGCGGCAGTGGGCACCAGGACGGGTGGGTGATGCTGTGCCTGTGGGTGGTCAATCATTAAAGGCTGCCTGGATGCCAGCAGAGAGGTGGGGGTGCTGGGCAAGGCCTGACCCTGGGGAATGGGGACTCTGTGCCCACTGTGACCCAGGGACAGCATGGCTCAGTGAAGCCAGTGTGGGTTCATGGGGTGCCCGTGCTGCCCGTGCTGCCTGGGCACTCTGCCCCCATGGCTGGGCTGGGTGATGCCTCCATGTGCCGCAGTGCTGCTGCTCAGCAGAGCTGGGACGTGTCCCAAGGTGCCTCAGCTCCACACCCGGCCCCAGGCCAGCTGCCTTCGACCACCCAGTTCTTCCCCTTTTGAAGTTCCTATTAAATTTTAATCCTTTTATATAACTGCTGAAGGAGGGGGCAGAGCTCTGCTCCCCGCCTGCAGCAGGAGCAGCCGTGTCGGCAATGCAGGATGCTGCAGGGCCTGGTGGGCTTGGGACTGGAGATCCCTTCCTGGGGGCACCAGGACTTTTGGGGGGCTCTCTGCACACCAGGAGTGGGGACAGCCCCAGCTCCAGCTCTGGCTCTGCCAGGGTGCCCTGTTCAGTGGGAAAACCTTGGTACTTGAATCACAGCACTGGGACATGGACAGCACTGATAGAAAACACACGTAGGGCACTTGTTTGGGTCATGTCCCCCCACGCACAGGGCAGGGCCTGGTGAGGTGTTCTGGGCTCAGCTTGGCACCAGGATGGAGCTTGTGCCACCACGCTGCTCCCGCCACCGTGCAGGGCGTTACCCAGGTTATTGTTCCTGCACTTCCAGCCCGCGCTCGCTGTAATTATTATTATTATAATTATGATCAAATTACAGGGTGTGGTGTGAGTGGCTCAGCGGGCAGGCAGCAGCGGGGTGGCCCTGGGTCTGCTGGGGGAAGGCTGGGCCTCGGGGGCTGCACCCTGCCCGGGGCTGTCCCTGCACCCTTCCTGGGGCTGTCCTGGCACCCCGGGGCTGTCCTGGCACTCCGGGCCTGTTCTGGCACTCAGGGACTACCCCAAGGCTGTCTCAGTACCCCAGGGCTGTCCCTGCTCTCTGTCCCCTCCCTGGCAGGCTGTGTGCCCGTGGACAGGCGTGGGTGACAGTCCCGGGGTGCCCTCAGCTCGCTGGGGTGATCCAGGGGATGCCCACGGGTGGGTACCCCTTATCTCGGTGCCAGTCCGGCTCTGCAGGAATGCCCACGGGTGGGTACCCCTTGTCTCGGTGCCAGTCTGGCTCTGCAGGGCGCTTCAGGGGATGCCCACGGGTGGGTACCCCTGATCTCGGTGCCAGTCCGGCTCTGCAGGAATGCCCACGGGTGGGTACTCCTTATCTCGGTGCCAGTCCGGCTCTGCAGGAATGCCCACGGGTGGGTACCCCTTGTCTCAGTGCCAGTCTGGCTCTCCAGGAATGCCCACGGTTGGGTACCCCTGATCTCGGTGCCAGTCCGGCTCTGCAGGGCGCCTCATGGGATGCCCACGGGTGGGTACCCCTTGTCTGAGTGCCAGTCTGGCTCTGCAGGAATGCCCACGGGTGGGTACCACTCATCTCGCCCCCACAGCATCTCCCCGGCCCCACGTGCCGCTGCCCCCGCTCTCCCCGCCCGGGGGTCCCGGGGCGCCGGGAGGCGGCGGCAGAGCCGCACCGGAGCCATTTTGCGCCGCCGCCGCCCGCTCTGGCTCCCGGGGAAAATCCACCGCCGTGTCTTGGCGGCGCCGCGGCGGCCCCGCTCCGCTCCCGCCGCTCCGCGCCCGCCCGCGCTGCACTGCGGGGCCGCCGCCACTCGCATGCTGCCGCCCGCCGCGCTCCCACGCGCGGGGCGCCGGCCCGGGCCGAGCCGGGACCAGCCGAGCCCAACCGAGCCGCGCCGGGAGCAGCCGGGCCGGGGGCGGCCGAGCCGGGCCGTCGGGGAACCGCCCGGGAGCCGCCGGAGGATGTAGGAGGCGGCAGCGGGGTAAGAGCGGCGGGGGCGGCCCCGGGGGTGCCCAGCGCAGAGCGGGGGTCGGTGCCCGGGCTCGGCCGTGCCCAGCGCGGGGGGGTGCGGGAAGGGATCCCGGGGATGCTCGGTGCGGAGGGGGGGCTCTCACCAACGAGGCACCGGAGCCGTGCGGAACCGGCCCCGCGGGAACGGGACGTGGCACCTGCGGACCCATCCGGCATCACCGAGCGGTGTCCGGGGGTGAACCGGGGAGGAAGGAGCCGGGGGATGGCCGGGGGCGTCTCAGCGGTGCCGCGGCGCTCGGCTCCGCCAGGATTCCCCGGTGGGTGGGGGAGAGGGGGTCCCCATCTCCCAGCGGGCATCCCCATCTCCGGCTGCCCGAGGCGCTGGGGAGAGCGGCGCAGCCCGCAGCCCCTCCAGCCTCCCCTGGATGGCGGCGCCAGCCATCCTGCGTTCTCCCGCTGCTGCGGAGGGCTCGGGGCAGGCCCAGGACCCCTCCTCATCCAGAGGCTCCCCCTCCCCATCCTGCCGAGGGGGTGGTGAGGACCGTGCCCGGCTGAGTGCTGAGCTGTGCCCATCACCGTGCAGCCATGGTCCCAGCCAGCCTGACAGGCAAGCAGAGCTTCGGGGGCCCCTGTCTGGCTGCTCCCTCTTGCTGCTGCCTTCCTTCCCCCAGACTGTTGGGGTCTCTTGGAGGAGTCGGTCTGGTCCCTCCATCCTGTGCCAAATCTGCAGAGCAAGTTGGTGCTGGGACCGCTGGTGTGTCTCCATCCTGTGACATCCAGCCCCTCATGTCACCTCCCTCGCTCACAGCCGATCCTTGCCTGTCCCCTGGGCAGGAAGAGGGGACAGAGCCCGGCTGGTGGGGCTGGTTATCCCTGTGGGAATCCAGGCAGCCTTGCTTGGTGTAAATGGGAGCAGGATCCGGTCAGCAGTGCAGATTCTCCTTTAGGAAATGGATGGAATTTTTGGTCTTTCTCAGTTTCTCACCCCCATGCTCCTCTGTTCCCCCCCGAATGCATCCATGGCTCGCAGCCCTTGAGGACTCTGTGTGTGCAGGGATGGAGCAGGGGAAGGCCACTGGGAGCTGGGCATGGCTGCAAGGAGCATGTCAGCCCTTTCAAGCATTAGTACAGCGCCGGCAGGGCTGGGAATGCAAAAATAGCCATCAAAGTGACCGTGGAACATCCGAGCCTGGAGGGGCCCCTTTTGGCTGTGGCAGTGTGGGAGCACTGACGTGGGGAGATGTTGGTGTGAGCCAGCTTTGGGGCTACCCTGGGTGTTGTCACCCCACTGAGCACCAGGACCAGCTCCAGCCATCCCTGCTGTGGTGAACAGGGTGACAAAACCGTGGTGTCCCCCTCCAAGCCTGGCTGAGGTGGTGCTGAGCTTGGTGCCCAAATCTCCCTCCTGAGTGCCAAGGCTTGTGCCACGTGGGCTTGGAGGAGCAGCCCCCAGTCCCTTCAATCCTCCTGCTGGGCCTGGCTCCCACCCAGCAGCTTGGGCAAGGCACGGGATGAGTGAAGGGTGTTGGGAAGCCCAGGCTGGGGGTGTTTGGGGGGCCCCTCCTTCAGCCTCCCCATCAGCAGCTCAGAGGCAGAGCAGTGCCAGGAGCTGTGGGATGCAGAGCCTGCGTGGGTGGCTGGTGGCTGAGCTGGTGTGGGTCTCCCCAGCTCTGCCCACGCTCAGGGGCAGGATCAGGGCCCGTGCTGGGGTCTCATGGCCAGGTGGAGCTGCTGCGGTGGGGGCTGGGGCTCCAGATCCAGGTTTTGCAGACGCTCGCATCTCTCCGGCAAGCTGAGCCGAAACCCTGGATCCCACCCAGCCAGAAATTTGGATCTGGAGCCAAAGGTGACTCTTGGCCCTTATTGCCAACACGGGCGAAGCTAAAATCTGGATCTGAGCAGAAACAGGAGGAGCCTGGATCCAGCGCAGGGGCTGAACGTGTGGCTTGTGCTCCTTCTGGCCATCACATTGGATTTCCTGAAATAGCCTGTTGAAGACCAGAGCCCAGCAGGGACCGAATGACAGGTCACCAGGGGTGTGGAAGCCCCATCACGATCCTGGCTGCCTGCTTCAAGACGTTGGCAGCCAGCAATAATAGTAATATACGGTGCCATTGCCGGGAGAGCGCAGCGCTGCTGGAGAGCTAAGAATAGCAGGCGAGACGTGCCAGCAGAGGGGGACTCTGGGCCGGGCGGGGGCCGGGGCTGCGGCTGGACGTGCCCTGGGGGACACCCCGGCCGTGGGGTGGCAGCTCCTCCCAGCGGGAGGACATCCCTGTGATGCAGGTGGCACAGGGCAAGGGGATGTGGAGAGTGCTTGGTGCTTGGTGCTGCAGACTGGGTATTGCCCCTTCAGCCTGGCCTTTGAGCTTTGCCATCCCCAAGAACCAGGTGTAGAGCTTGCTCTGATAAAGTGGCATTCAGATCTTGGCCATCTCAATGGTCCTGTCATGCTTGGTCCCTCTATGAGCAGCAGCACGGGGTGGGAGCCACGTGGAAATCCATGGACAGGGCAGCAGCTCAGCACCCCACACTCACCTGCCCCAAACCAGGCAGGATTGAGCCCATTCTGCCCTGTCCTGCCCAGCAGCTCATTCCCAGGGCTGCACAGTGTCACTGGCAGGGGACAGAGAGGGCCAGGCCACCACAGGTCCAAAAGCTGAGCTCTGTCAGCCGCCACAGCACGTGGCAGTGGAGCAAGTGCCCATGGGGTTGAGGAGAATTAATTTCTGCAGGGCCAGGGGTGCTGCAGCACCCCCTGTCCCCCTCCCACAGGCAGCTGTGCTCCTGCAGTGCCTGTGTCAGTGCCTCTGCAACCTGCCCTCAATCTTAATTAGATTTTCCACGTCGCCCCCCAGCTCACTCCTCCCCAAAATGCTGGAGCAGGAAGAAGAAGCCATGACATGGTTTCTAATCAGCTTCTGAATTCAGATTCCTCTCGGCTGGTGTTGGAGGCTCCTCTCAGCCTTTGCTTGGTGCTGCCTGAGCAGGGTCTGGGAGCCCTGTGAGCGGTGGCTCAGCAGCTGGGACACCCTTGGACACACGCACATGTTTGGTGACAGCAACTTGAGGAACACCTGCCAACCCCATCAGAGAGGCATCCAGCGGGCATTGTGGCTCTGCCCAGCACTGGGCACCACTGCTGTGCTTTCCTGGGGTTCATTCTGCATCACTCCAGTGTGGGAGCTGGGCACGGTGCCCCACGGCTGGTCCCAGTGTGGCTCCTCTGCAGCCAGTGCCGTGCCAGGTTTGGCTCTGCCTCCAGCACCCAGATCCTGTCAGCAGCGAGTTGTGGCTCTGAGCAAAGCCAGGGGATGCAAACAATTCCCAGAGCTGCCATGCCCCAATTAATAGCCTGTGAATCACGGTGCTGTTGGAAGAGCAGATGTTTGTGGCGTGGCTGCCAGAGCTCAGTGTTTCACCAGGAGCCTGCTTGGCCCTAAATTGGCAGCTCTGGGCAGCGGGTGGTGACGGGGCCTCACTGCCTGCCTGGCCCTCTCCTGCAGGAGGATCAGGAGATGTTTGGGCTGGGAATCAGCTGAAGTTTTGGTGGGCAGAGGGAAGGGGGAGAACAGCCTGTGTGTGGGCATGAGGGGTGCTGTGTTGGAGTGAGAGGACTACAAAAGCTGAAGGTATCGAGTCCTGTCACAACAGGACCTGCTGATTTCCCATTCGTTGGGAACCTCTCATCTTCCCAAAGGGATGCAGGTGCTGTGGTGGCACAGTGGGTGCTGGGCACTTGTTTGGGGATGGTGAATGGTTGGTACTGGGGAAACACTGAATGCCTTGGAAGTGGCTGTCCCTGCTGTGGTTGGTGTCCCCAGACGTGGGGCTGGGGTGAGACCCCTTTGATGCACCCCAGGTCGGTGCCATCCGTGCAGCTGAGCTGAGGGATGGCCTCAGCTCTCATGTTTTGTGTCATGACACCCACCTGCCCCAGGCTCCCCTGGGCCGTCTCTGGGTGGGGGTACACTGGGGACAGCCCCATGGTGGGGGAACTACATGGTTCCCCTGCAGCCGGGGTGTGTGGGGAGCGAGGGCAGCACTCGGGTGCCTGTGAGTGCACAGCAGTGTGTGGGGTGGGGCACGTGGGATGCTGTGAGTGGGAGCAGCCGGGTGCACGTGGCCATGTGCAGTGATACAGAGCTGCTGAGTGTCCATCTGTGTGTCTGGGGTCCTGTCCGTCCATCCATCCATCCATCCATCCATCCATCCATCCATCCATCCATCCATGCATCCATTCATCCATCAGTGTGTGGGTCTGTGTGTCCATCTGTGTGTGCAGGGCCCTGTGTCTGTCCATCCATCAGGCCATGTGTCCATCTGGCTGTGCCGGGTGTCCGTCCATCCGCCGGCCTGTGGGGCTGTGTGTCCGTCTGTCTGTGCGGGGCTGTGTGTCCATCTGTCCGAGTGGGGCTGTGTGTCCATCAGTCTGTGCAGGGCTGTGTGTCCGTCTGTCCGTGCGGGGCTGTGTGTCGGTCTGGCCGTGTGGAGCTGTGTGTCAGTCTGTCTGTGCGGGGCCGTGTGTTGGTCTGTCCGTGCAGGGCTGTGTGTCCATTAGTCTGTGCAGGGCCGTGTGTCGGTCTGTCCGTGCGGGGCTGTGTGTCGGTCTGTCCGTGCGGGGCTGTGTGTCGGTCTGGCTGTGTGTCGGTCTGTCCGTGCGGGGCTGTGTGTCCGTCTGTCTGTGCGGGGCTGTGTGTCGGTCTGTCCATGCAGGGCTGTGTGTCGGTCTGTCCGTGCGGGGCTGTGTGTCGGTCTGGCTGTGTGTCGGTCTGTCCGTGCGGGGCCGTGCGTGGGCGCGCGGCGCTGCGGGCGTGGGCAGCCCCTTGCCGGGGGTGCTGTCGGTGCGCGGGGGTGGCCGAGCGCGCCGGGGAGCGCGCGTGGGTGTGTCCCCAGCGCGCGGGGGCGACGGCTCCGCCACCGCCTCTCTCCGGCTGCGAGGTGCCGGTGCCGGTGTCGGCACCCGGAGCGTGCCCGCCGCCGCCGCCACCGCCGCCGCTGCCGGGGGTGGCCGTGACCCCGGGGACGCCTCCGGCCTCGCTGCGCGGCCTGGCCGCGGCATGGGCGGCCCGCGGGGAATTTGCAGGATCGCAGGGAATCCATCGTCCGGCTCCTGCCCAGCCCAGGCCGGCAACTTCATGGCTTAGCAGCGGCGGAGGGTGAGTGCGGTGCTGGTGGGAGGGGAGAGGGCCTGGCTGCGTGCAGGGGGCTCCGTGCCTGGCACAGCCCCAGTCCTGGGAGAGCCCTGCTTTGTGCTCAGTTCAGCGAGATCCCCCGGCCCGGGCAGCCCACAGCCCTAACCCTTTCGTGGCCAGATCCTCCTCCCTGGCAGCCACGTTCTCTCCTCGGTGTGCAGCCTGTGGCTCCCGGCCAGCCCTCGCTCAGACGAGCCTCGGCAGAGCCTTGAAGCTCGCCCGACCGGGATGGGGAGATCCCAGCCCCGAGGTCTCTGCTCCTGTTCCCTGCAGAGCTGGGCTGGAGGCTGTGTGTGCTGGGGCTGGGGGCTGTCTGTGCTGCAGGGGGTGTGTGATGGGGCTGGGGGTTGGGAACCATGAGCACTGGGGGAGGGGATGTGCTGAGTGGGGGCTGTGGGGAGCAGGGCAGGGCCGCCCCTCTGTGTATGCGAGGGACAGGGTCCCCTCTGTGTGTGTCTGTGTGTCTGTGTGTCTGTGTGTCGGTCCGGGGATGGAGCTGGGGAGCCCCAGCTCTGCCTGCCAGACGGCCCCGCTGCCGGGGAGCGGCACAGCCGGTGCTGACATCTGTGCTTCGAGCCCTGCCTGTCTTCAGTCGGCTCCTTGGCACAGTCACAGTGGCAGTTGGGTCCCTCTGTACCTCTCCGTGATTCCCCCATCACCCTGCCTCTCCGTGACACAAACCTGAATCTCTGCTGTGCTTCCTCGGAGGGGAAACTGAGGCAGGAGGGAGGGAATCAGCAGAGCCCTCTCCACATCCCTGTCATCCTGAGGCTTGATCCCACGCCTCACCCTGGCTTGTTTTTTCCTGCCAAGCGCTGCCAAGAGCCGGGGGGGGAGCGAGGGCGTCCTGGGACACAGCTCTGGGCTGTGTCTGCCCTGGAGCCGCCCAGCTCCTCCTGCCGCTGTCTGGCACAGCCCTGCCCTGGGGCTGCCACAGGGGCTGCTGCCGGGGACACCAGTGGCACGTGTTGGGCACTGTGGTGACACTGGTGGCAGTGGTGGCTGTGGTGGCAGCGGAGCTAATGGTGGCTGTAGTGGCCATGGTGGCCGTGGTGACAGTGGTGTCTGTAGTGGCCCTGGCAGTGCTGCTTGTGGTGGGAGTTTATCATGATAGGAGTTTATAGTGGAGGCTGTGGTGGTGGTGGTGCCATGGCCATGGCAGTGTGGCCGCAGTGACAGTGGTGGCCGTGCTGGTGGCGCTGGCCATGGTGGCCACAGTGACAGTGGTGGCCATGCTGGTGGCGCTGGCCATGGTGGCCACAGTGACAGTGGTGGCCGTGCTGGTGGCGCTGGTGGCGCTGGCCATGGTGGCCACAGTGACAGTGGTGGCCATGGTGGCAGTGGTGGCCACACTGGTGGCCATGGTGGCCATAGTGACAGTGGTGGCCGTGCTGATGACAGTGGTGGCCGTGCTGGTGGCGCTGGTGGCGCTGGCCATGGTGGCCGTGCCGGAGCCGGGCGCTGTCCGCGGTGCTGATCCCGGCCCCTCGCTGCGAGTCCGACCCGCAGCACGAACCGGGAGCGATCCCGACCCTCGCTCCCCCGGGGGTACCCACGGGCACACCGAGGCTCGGGGTCCCCCCCTTCCCTGGGGACATCCCGCCCGCCCCTGCCCTTTGATGTGCGCAGCTCCAGACAGGGCTGGTGGGACGGGAACCGCTCAGAGCTCTGTGCCCTCACCCCAGCGCTGTGCCCGGCGCCCACACCCTGCCCGCCGGGCTGGGCACGGCCGCCCCTCCACGGGCGCTCTGCTCGTCCCGCCGGGCAGGTCGGGCAGGGACGGGCTGGAGAGCGGGACAGGGCAGGGCAGGGCGTGTGGGGACACGGCCACCAAGGCTCCAGCACTCCCTGCCGGCTTTGGGACAGCCAGCGAGGGGCTGCCGGCCCTGCTAGGTGCTCGCACAGGTTGGCTGATGTGGCCGGAGCAGCGCTGCTGGTTGGTGACACCGGGCTCACCTCGGCCCCCCAGCACCGTGTCCCCAACCGCAGTGCCGGTGTCACTGCTCCCAGAACAAAATGTCAAGCCATGCAAATGAGACTGCGGGAGCGGCTGATTGAAGGGCCCTGCCCCGCCCCGGAGTTGCAATCAAATATGCAAATGGCTCCCGAGGAGGCTAGTGAAGGCTATTAATAGCGGGGATGAGGCTGGGAGAAAGCTTGGTGTTCCTGAGGGAACGAGCCTGGGGATGAGCTGGTTCTGCTTGTCCCTCTGCCCAGCGTGTCCCTCTGCAATGCCTGGGCAGGTGACAGGTACTCCCTGCAGGGAGCCCGTGGGCACCAGGGCTGGCTTAGGCCACCAAACCCTTTGAAGGGCGAGTGCTGCTCCTGTGCCCACTGCCCAGCGTCCACAGGGAAACCCAGAGGGACAATCACAGCTGCTGAAACCTCTGGGCTGAGATTTCAGGAGAGATGAGGGGACCTGACCTCTGCTGGGGGGGTTCTGTGGCTCAGCCTGGGCAGGAGCTCAGCCTGGGGCAGCTCTCACCATGCTGGGGGTGGGAGGGAGGGAGGAAGGGGCTCCCTCCCACCCCTCACCCTTCACTCTGTGCTTCCACACCTCCCTCCCTCTCCTGATTTCCCTCTGTTGCCATTGATGTCCCTCTCCTGCCAGCTCCAGTAAAAGCACATGGCACTGGTGGGAACCACACTGTCCCCAGTGTCCCCAGCCAGCTCAGGGGTCTCGGTGTGCTTGGCCTCTGCTGCAGCCCCTCCACCCCATCTCCTGGGTTTTGGGCTCCAGGAACCATTTGACCTTTTTATAGAAAACTGCGGAAGTCAGGCTGGAGTCAACAGTAACTAATTATTTAAAATCTGAAACTGGAATAATTAGCCCAATTAACAGTCTCAGGTGACGTCTGATTCCATCTGATAACGGCCCGAGGAAGAGGGAGAGTAATTAACCTGTCAGCCTGACATTTGTAGGTCAGCACTGGCTCCTCAGGATGTCGGGGTGGGCACAGGGGTGTTTTGGGGTGGGCACAGGGCTAATTTGGGGGTGTCCCATCTCTCTTGCTACAGGGGGTCTGCACCTTTGGGGGTTGCAATGCAGGGAGGGGGCTGTGGGTGAGCCCAGGTGGTTCCTGGGGGAGATGGGCTGGGGGGACGGGGTGCAGGGGGCTGAGTGTCCCCCAGAAATGCCAGAGCCGCTGGTGAGGCAGCACCTGTGGGCCTTTAAGGTTGCTGTGGAAACGGGGCTGCTCGTTACCAGGAGGAGCCTCCTGCTTTCCAGGCAGGGCCCCCATCCCTGCAGGAGGGGATCCCCACCCCGGGCACCTGGCGCTGCACAAACCCCCCCCGTGTGTGAGGGATGTGACAAGGACGTGGCTGTGCACCTGCAGGAGGGTGGCATTGGGTGGCATGGACCCCTCAGCCCAGCTTGCCCTTGGCATGGCTGGGGGTGCCAGGTAGGGTTTGGCATGCCTGGACACAGCTGGACACAGCTGGACACAGCTGGACCCACATGGACACATGGACACACATCCATCCTGACCTGCCCATGCAGCCCAGCCATGCCCTTGTGCCCCTTGGGGACCCTGTCCTGACACCTCAGCTGGCACATGGACCCAGCCTGGCACCGGGGCTGTGCTGGCTGCCCCCTGGCAGGGCACAGGGAGCAGAGTGTGCCAAGGCACAGCCCGCGGCCACAGCCCGGCGCCGTGCTTAGCTCCTGGAGTTTTAATGAGGTAAATTGTATAAAAAGCTCCGTTTGCCCTAAATGCCCATCCCTGCGTGAAGCTGCTGCAGCACAGCCCGGGCACACCCCTGGAGCTGGGCAGGGGGCTCCGGGGCTGGGCACACGCTCCCGGGCTGGGCACGTGGCAGCAGCAGGAGGAGGAGGAGGAGGACGAAGGCGGTTTAGCACATTTGCAATCATTTCCCTCCTCCCCCCCAAGTTTACAGCTTAGCTCAGCGGCTTATCAGCCTCCAATCTCATTAAATCAGGCAAATTGTAGCATCTGATATTTTATGGAGATTAAGGTGTGCGCCCAGACTCTATAATTATCGGCAAAGATGTATTTACAATACCTTGTTGCTAGTAAACAAAAAATAACTTCAGATCAAAGCTCTCTTACAGGGGAATAAATCTGCCCATCGAGCGGAGCACGGCAGGGAGACACCCGGGGTGGGTGGGCATCACTGGGGGGACACGGGGGGGGCGTTCCGGGGATGTCCCCGCTCCCACGTGGCCGCTGCGAGTCCCCCTGTGCTGGATCCATCCTGGGTGCATCTCCCTGGCTGCTCCCACCCCTCCGGCCGCGGCTCCAGCGGGGATTCCAGCGCAGGGACCTCCCCGCCGAGACAAACCCGGGATTTATCGGCACATGTGCGTTGCCCCTGGATTCCTCACGGCGGTGGCAGCGCTGCGGATTACCGATGTGGTGACGCTGGTTTATTGCTGCCTGAAGTGGATTTATCCGTGCGGCAGGGCCCGGGCTGGCTGCTGGTGTAAATCACCGCTGGCAGGAGCCTCGGGGATGTGGCTGCATCCTCGGCATTCCTGCATCCCTGGGGGTTTTATTGCTGGGCTCCCCACGGGACCATGCACTGCACACCACAGATCAGCTGCCCCTTCTCCATCTCACTCACTTGTGCCCACTGAAACGAGAATAAAATGGTGATAATGCTGCAGACGTCCTCTGGAAAGGGCTCTGAGGCAGATGAAAAGCCCTACTTAAGAGTGAGGCCATTATTATTAATAACTTGGAGCCAGGCTGTAAATTCAGCCGACACAGCTATTATGGGAAATGAACCTGCTCCCGTGCTGGCTGCCAGGTGTGGGATGGGGATGGAGAGCAGGGCTGGATAACCCCGTGCTGCTGCTGGGCCGTGTCCACAGCTGGGGCAGCAAGGCCAGAGGGGGCAAAACCCCTTGATTTCATCTCTGGGGTGATTTCTTGGCTTTTCTGGGAAGAATGGAGGTGTGAGGGAGGGATCCTGGGGCACAGCAGGAAAGGAGGTGGCTGAGCTTTGCAACAAGGCTGAGACCTGGCCCAAGCTCAGGTCAGGGGTGATGCAGGGTGTGAGGAGCATGGGCAGAGCTGAGTGTTGGCAGAGGCCAGGGTGGCACAGCTGAGGCTGGGCAGGACCCTCCATGGCCATCCTGTGCCCGTCTGAGGAGCATCCAGGGCAGCATCACACCTTGGCAAAGGCTGCATTAAAACAAAAATAACTCGGTGCCGTTCAGTGCCCAGCGCCTGCAGCCAGGTCAGAAAAAGGCAAAGATGCTGTGGCTCCCATTCCATCGGGATGACCTCACCTCCAGCACTGCCACCCCTGAGCAGGGCGGGGGGGGACCCAGGGTGGCAGAGCTGGGCATGGAGCTGGGCATGGAGGGGGTGTGGAGTGCCATGAGGTGCCACACGGGTGTCACGGGGGTGCAGAGCACGGCCATGGGCTCGTGGTGCTGCCTGTACCCAGCTCGGGAGCTTCTGCGGGGGAACGAGCTTTGATATAAATATCTTTTTGCTCAGCACACGACCTACTTTCCAGACAATGCCATTAGCCTCCCGACTCCCTCATTCATCTTCTGCCGTCCTCCCCCAGCCCTCCCTGCGCTGGCACCTGTGCCAGCACAGCACACAGGCCATGGAGGGGTGAGCCAGGATGGGCACCTGCCTCGGTGGCACCCTGGGGACCCTGTGCTGGCCTTGGGGACAGGCAGCAGCCCCATTCTCACAGCTGTTGCTGCTCCTGCTCTGGTTTGGTAGAGGGTGGCTGGGTCTCCTTGAGGGTTTCTCCACCTCATCCCACAGGATACTCAGATGTGTCTCCTCTCTCTGCCTCCAGCCCCATTCCCTGCAAAATCCATGCCCTGGGTGGCAAATGCCCCATCCAGGGGCATCCTCAGCCAGGCACAGCCTCCTTGGGTACATCCTGGTCAGGAGCACAGCAGAGCATCCATGCATTGGCCCAGGGGAGCGTGTGGGGTTAAGACCCCTCCTGAGCACCCCCAGAGCTGGTGCTGGACCCACACACGTGGTTCATCCAAGGATGATCCTGCAGGAGCTCCATGTGCTGGCAGAGGCTGTGCTGTGCCGTTGGCTGGTGGCATTAGGGGCAGGTTGGGCAGAGGTGCCCAGCCCCACTGCCATGACAATGCCCAGCCCCTCTGGCTCGTGGGGATGGCTCTGACACCAGTTTTCCCCTCAGGAGCTGGAAACATCTCTCCAGGCCCACCCCACCACCTGCACACCTCCGTGCACCCCTGGGATGAGCCCCCGCTCCTCCCCTGCAGCTAAAATTAAATATTCAATTTGTATTGCTGGTAAATCCTGCAAATCTCTTTTATCTCTAAGCTGTTGTAGCAGGAATATCGGTGGTGTAATCTGCATGGGGGCTCATCCCACTGCCCTTCACAGCTCCCTGGCTTGGACCACGCTCCCTTTTCCCCACATTTCTCTCTGGGATGCTTCTGGATGGTGGAGCAGGTCTCCAGTGCCAACAGCAGAGCTCCCCATGGCACCCATTCTGTGGGTGCTGCTGGCTTTGGGGACAAGGCTGTGCATGGTCCCCAAATGGTGATGGAGGTGCTCTTGGCCCAGGTGATCCAGGTGGTCCCACCAGAGCATCCCCCACGCCTGCTGTGTCCTCACTCACCAGCCGTGCCCCCCTCCCCGTGCTCTGTACCCGAGCTAAGAGCATTGTGCAGAATTATGTATTTAAATATTTAGGTTTTCATCAGCTTTGCAAATTAAGCCCATCCATTAAAGCGGCAGTTTGGGTCCTCTGCTGGCAAGCTGGGCTGTGCCAAGCCTCGGGCTGGCTCTGCTCATCCCAGCCCTGGCCCCAGGGGATGCAGCCTGGGAATGGGACGTGATGGCCCCGAGCATCCCTGCTGGATGGGATCAGGGCTCTGCTTCCTCCCCGTTCCTGGAAACTCGGGGCCCTTGGGAGGGGTGTGGTGCCCTGAGGGGAACCAGCTGGGATTGGTGTTGTTTGGGATTGGTGTTATTTGGGATTGGTGTCATTTGGGGTGGAGCAGAGTGTTCCTCGAGCTGGGGAAAGCGGGATGAGGAGCAAGGCTGGTGACAGGTGAGAGCAGAGCAGGGATGGCAGTGCCAGCCTGCTGGGGGCTCAGTGGCACTGGAGCTGGGCATGGAAGGGGCAGCCTGCCCAGGGGCTTGGAGGAAATGGGCAGGAGATGGTCAGAGCTGGCACTGCTGCCACGCTCAGTGCTCAGGCTGTGCTGCCCCCAGCTCACCAAAGAGGCTCTGGAGTGATCCCTGGCTTAAGTCATTACACAGCATAGCTGGGGAGTAAGTGGCTCTTAAAACCTTGGGGCCTGACTGTTGGCTCTACGTGGGTGGGAGGGAAAATGGGGGTGATGGGGAAATGGGGTTCATCCAGCACCGTTGCCAGCTGGGCTCCCTGGCACAGTTACTGGGCCTGAGGGAGCTGCCATGGCCCCCAGTGCCTCTGGCACAGGCAGATTTAACCCCTGGGAGATGCTGGAGCCCACCTGGGGCACTGCTGGATGTGCCCATGGCAGTATGGGCAGAGCCCCAGGGTGAGCACAGCACAGGGGATGTCCCTGCTTGTCCCTTCCCTTCTCTGCAGGTGAGCAGCAGGCTGTGGCCTCTCCCTGGTGTCACCTCCCTGTCCCCCCTTCCCAGCAAGCCCTGGAGGCACCACAGGAGCTGCTGACTGCCCCAGGCAGTGTGGGCAGATGTCAGTGTGTCCATGGGAGGGGAGCTGTCCGTGGGCATCACTGCTGATGGGTGCCCATCCGTGTGCCTCTGTGCCCACAATCCCTGTGCCAGCTGGGGCTGGGGTCCCTGGAGCCCTGCCTGGCCTGGGGGTCCCTCCATGGGGGTCTCCCAGCTCTGTTGGCTGTGCTCCTGATGCTCTGGATGTGGGGTCCCACCTCTGGCAGTCGATGCCCTGTGTGCCATGTCCTGGCTCCTGTGGGCAGGATGAGAACTGCTGTGGGGGTTGGAGGTGCCTGTGCCATGGGGCTGCTGGCTTCTCAGGCCTGCCAGCCCTTCCAGTGCATGCTGCCATGGCCCATTCCCTGGGCCACCTCTTCCTTCTCATCCAGCTTCCCATGGCTCATTCCCTGTGCCACCTCTTTTCTTCTCATCCACCTTCCCATTCCCTGTGCCACCTCTTTCCTTCTGTACCAACTTCCCATTCCTTGTGCCACCTCTTTCCTTCTGTACCATCTTCCCATTCCTTGTGCCACCTCTTCTGTACCAACTTCCCATTCCCTGTGCCACCTCTTTCCTTCTCATCCACCTTCCCATTCCCTGTGCCACCTCTTTCCTTCTGTACCAGCTTCCCATTCCCTGTGCCACCTCTTTCCTTCTGTACCAGCTTCCCATTCCTTGTGCCACCTCTTTCCTTCTGTACCATCTTCCCATTCCTTGTGCCACCTCTTTCCTTCTCAACCAGCTGCCATGGCCCATTCCCTGTGCCACCTCTTCACTTCTCAACCATCTTCCTGGCACCTTGCTGCTAGGTCCAGATGTCCCCCATCCTAAAGATCTTTTGAAGATGTGTCTCTTCCACCAAGATCTGCTTTGGGCTTTGCAGGGATGGAACGCCAAACTCCTTTCCTTGCCTTGGCGGCTCCAGGATGCTCCAGCTCCCTTGCACACCCAGCAAAGCAGCTCCTGCCCCCAGAGAATCAGGTCTGGGGCCGGGCTGGGTGGTCCTGGGCCGTGTGTGCAGTGCAGGGAGGGGGTTCCTGTCCCCCCGAGGTGGCAGCAGGCACAGTCAGTGCCGTTGTGGCGGGGAGTCCCCGCGCTGGCGGCCGTGCGGGATCCCTGGCAGCTGTGGGCACCTCGTGGCCGTATTTCCTCGCTCTGCTCCAGGAGTAATTGCTCAGACGGGGACGTGGGGCAACTCCCATCCCTCTCCCGGCATGGTAATGAGTGAAGAAGACTCAAAGACAAATGGCTCATTAAGAAGCAGTGCTGCATTGCAGGATTTTTCATCCCACCAACCGCTGCATCAGCAGAGGCAGCACCTCTCGCGCTCGCTCTCCCAGCCCTGGAGAAGGAGCTGTCAGGCAGCTGGGGCTGGTGCCAAAATTAATCATGTGCTTAATAACGTGCCCAGCCCGTCGAACGGCCTGTCCTCAGCCTCCAGGCTCTGGAGCAGGGTGACTGTGCTGGGCTGGGGACCTGGGGCTTCATGGATTTGGGGTTGGTGCTGGGAAGTGCCCATTCTAGGTGAGAAGGGATGTGTCAGAGCAGGGCTGAACCAGGGGAGATGCCCCCGACTTTGGGGTGCCAGAGCCCCCCAGTTATGTCAGGATGTCAGGATCTTCCAGGTTTTTGGGGTGCTAGATACCCCCAGCCCTGCTGGGGTCCCAGCCATCTGTGCTGGCTTTTGTGGCCTTCCCAGTGGCCTCAGTAAACACCTCCTGCTCCACTCATATTTGCAAATCCTCAGCTTGTGTTCATCTTTCATGACTTTTAACAAATCTTGCCTCATCCCTTTTTTCCAGCGGTGCTCGGTTGGATCCTGCCCCTCACAGCCCTCTGCAGGCAGCGCCTGCCTGCAGCTGCTCTGCTTTCTTTTATTAACAGTAATTGGTTTTGATTTCCTGATTGCAGCCAGTGTATTTCTGTGATCTTTGCATCCTGCTCACACTGTTCTCCTCTTTCCCTTCTCCTCTTTCCCTTCTCCTCTTTCCCCTTCCCCCTTTTCTCTTTCCTTTTCGTCTCTTTTTTCCCCTTTCCTTTCCTATTCCCTTTCCCTTTCGTCACCTTTCCCCTTTGTCTTCTAAATTAGGTGATCTCTTACTAAGCCCCTCTTTTTTTCCTCCAGACAGTGTAAATTTTACTAATTCAGACTCATAAAATAACAGAGCAATTAGTAATAAAATAAAATGTTTGCTTTCCACAATCCTTCTCACTTACAACGAGCAGGGAAAGAGTAAATAGATTAAAAGCACGGTGGAAACGACCTGGCTGTATTCCATATTTATTTTCTTCCGACGACCATAGATCAAATTTGTTCAGCCCCTAAGTGGGAAAACCACTATTTTATTTTTTTTTCCCGGCTCCAGCTCGCTCAAGCTGCGTGTTTGTTCTCTCCCGCTTTCATCCCAAGCCGTAAAGGTCCCCAGCAGGACCCAAGCTGGCAGAACCTCGCATTAATTTGCAGAACGGGCCTAGCTCGCACTTCTCCCGGGCTGGAAGGTGGAAATAAAGCCCCTTTGGTGGCGCTGGGAAGGCGGGGTGGCAGGAGGAGGCTTTGTGGAGCGGGCGGCCGGAGCCGGAGCGAATGAAAGTCGGTGGCGAGGTGGCCGCTGGGCCGGCTCTGGCACCCGCTGGCAGGAGATTGCATAACAGGATGGGACTGGGGATGGTTTTGGGGCTAAACTGGGTGAAACACGTGTCCTTGGCCGTGCGGAGCTGTCCCCGTTGCTGCGCTGGTGTGGGGCGGCCTCAGGGGAGAATGGAAATCTGGGCTGATAAAAAATACACGGGGAGGTGGCTCAGGCTGGTTTTGGGGGGGAACACCTTTGCTCTGGCTTCATCCCCGTCCTGTTCCTCCCCCAGAGCTGCTGGCCCAGGGATTCCCAGCGTGGAGGAGCTGCTGCTGGTGAGGCCATGAGGACAGCATCCCCCTGAGCGCCGGGCGGTGAGTGCCACCAGCAGCCGTCACTGGGACACCAGCATGGGCTGCCCATGGTGGGGCTGCTGGGGAAGGACAGGGGGCCAGGACCCCCTGAATGCAAGGCCATCAACCCCAGCTCTTGGGGTTAGACGTGGAATTGTTGAAAACCCACTCTTGCCCTGTGTCAGGGTGGTTTGCCAGACCCAGACATTGTGGTGGGGTTTTGTTGTCCTCTCACATCCCCGCTGGTGTTCCTGGAGCTGGAGGAAGGATGGGAGGTTCCTGGGTGCTGTGGGGTCCCAGGGAAGCTCAGGCTCCTGGTGGGTCTGCCCTGAATCCCTGCAGCCCTGGGGCTCAGCATGGAGCTGCCTCCAAAGCAGGGATCTCATGGGGCAGCTGCTGGGAAGTGGAGCTGCCTCTGCCAAGTGCTGCCATGGGAAATTAAGCAGGAGAATGAATTTCAGGATGGCCTGGAGCACCAGGGACTCCGAGCCCCTCTCCTCCCTGTGCTGACCCTCAAGCTCCTCTCTTCCCTGTGCTGACCCTCGAAATGGGGAGACATCAGAGGGAGGTGGTGATGGGGAGCCACTGGTGGGAGTTTCTCCAGGCTGGAAGCAATAAAGGCGAGGAGTGAGTTATTTGTAATGGTAATTATGCTCTTCCAGTTTATCCTAGCACATAATTGTGTGGGCGGTAGGTTCCCACTGGTGGTAATTACCCTGGTGTTAAATGGCACAAAATTCAGCTGGGCTGGGTTTTTCCCCCTTGACTTAAATCTGCGCTTTGGCGGCACAAATCCCTCCATGCCAAGAGGTGCTCAGTGCATTTGGAGGGACACAGCTCCAGCTCCCGGCCGTGTGCCCATGAGCCTGCCCCAGTGGCACTGCCAGCCTGCCCACACTGCCCTCCTGGCACAGGGGACAGCAGTGGGGTCTCTCATCATGGCATGAGGCCATTGGGCGCTGTGCCACCCATTCTGAGCCCCACAAGGTCTCTCCCAACCCTTTCTCCATCCCGAGGCTGCCCTCAGGGATCCCGGCAGGTCCCTGGGCAGGGCACAGACGCCTGTGTCGCCTTGCTGAGCTGGGACGCGGATGCTCCAGCCCGGCGTGTCCCCACCCGCTGCCGGCGCTCCGCAGGTGCGGGGGAGCGGCGGCGCTGCCTCGCCTCGCCCGCGGTTCCGGCTCTGTTGAATTCCTGCACCTGCCGAGCACAAAAGCCCGGCGGGCTCGTGCTGACAGGCTCCGCAGATATTTTGACTCCTTCTCGCAGCCGCGGCAGCAATATTTGGATCAGCTGAGAGCTTCCCTCCCCGAGCAGGAGATGATAGCTCAGCCCGCGGAGGCAGAGCTGGGCTGGGAGCCTGTTTGTCTGTCTGTCCTTCCGTGCTGCTGCTCGATCCCAGGCCAGGGAGGCAGCTTCATCCCACGCTGCTGCTCCTGCTCCCCGCAGCAGCTGTCTGGGGAGGGGAGAGGATTCATCTGCACCAGCTGCACCTTCCGCTCAGCAATTAGGGAGCCTTGTTAGAGCAGGAGCGGGATCTGAGGATGGGGAGCGGCGCAGGATGGAGCAATCCAGCCTCAAAACAGCTGGGAAGGAAGGCGGTGGTGGCTTAGGGTAGATGTGTTCCCAGGGCCCTGTCTGCTGCTCAGGACCAAAACGCCATCACTGCCCACTCCTACATCCCTTGGGGACCCCAATTCGCTCTCTCCTCCAGGGCTGCTTGGGGGCACAACCCCGTCCCACCAGCTCTCCCAGTGTCCCCCGTTTCCAGTCTCCATGGTCAAATCCCCACGTGCCACAGGGGGCATCCCACGGTCACCTTTCCCTGCAGCCAGTCTGGGAGACGTGCTGCCTGCAGCACCCTGCTCAAATATGACAACAAGAGCGTTAACGATGCCTGTTAATTAGCAGAGATACTCTGGAGAATAAGTAATTTCCTCATTTACAGTCCAACCAAAGACAGAGCCTTTGAGGGGCTGCAAGGCACACAATCCTCGATGGGTGCAGGCAGCTCAGCCTTGGCTGGCACAGGCTCAGCCTGGCTCAACGCCGCTGTCCATCCTCCTGCTTTCCCCTGGGGCTGCCCTCACGCAGCACAGCCACCTCTGCTCCTGGCTCCCCATCCAGAGGGTTTGTAGGGTAGGAGAACCCTGGATCGTGGGTCTCCATGTGGGGCTGGATGGAGACATCAGAGCTGGGCCCCCCCTGCACCCCGCGGCAGCTCATTAGCGGCGCTGTGAAACGCAACGGCTGAAAAACTCAGCCAGAGCCGCTTTCTAATGGAGAAACACTTCATAATATTTGGTGTTGCAGAAGAAAACAAGGATCTGCTGATGGCAGCATGTCCTCCCTCGCCGTCTGCAGGCCCTGCTGCCTGCATGGCTGCTGGCAGCACCTTCTCCTTGCCATTGCCCCCTCCAAGCACCCGGGCTGGGGGTAACCCCAGGTACCTGGTGTGGGCACTGTGCTCCTGTCACCACATGGAAAGCCAGGATTCTGGCATTTCACAGAAGCTTCCCAACCTTCTCAGCTGGTTCCTGTAAGATAGCCCCCAATGTTCTGCTGGTTGTGGGTGTGCAGAGGGGATCTTGACACTGTTCTTGTCCCTGTCCCTGCAGATGAGCCCGCAGGGGCATCCCGGCAAGATGCCGAGGCTATGGGGTGGGTGCTGAAATGATGAAGGGCTACCATGGGGAGCGTAGCCAGACACAGCCCTCCTCCGGCCACCGCTGCCGCTGCATCCCTGACAACTGCGAGCATCCCGCCGACTGCATCCCCGAGGGCCGGCCGCCCTACCTGCCCAGCCCCAGCGAGCCGTGTTCCCTGGAGCATCCCTACTGCCCCGGCGCGGGCAGCGAGTGCCCGGGCGGGCCCCTGAGCGAGCCGCCCTCCGCCAGCGCCAGCAGCACCTTCCCGAGGATGCATCACGCGCAGCAGCAGCAGCAGCAGCAGCACTACGACTCCTGCGACGAATGCATGGCGACCGCCCACCCCGCCAGCAAGATCAACCGCCTGCCCCCCACGCTGCTGGACCAGTTCGAGAAGCAGCTGCCGCTGCACCACGACGGCTTCCACACGCTGCAGTACCCCCGGGCCGGCGGCGCCGAGCCCCGCAGCGAGAGCCCCAGCCGCATCCGCCACCTCGTCCACTCCGTCCAGAAGCTCTTCGCCAAGTCCCACTCCCTGGAGGCGCCGGCCAAGCGGGACTACAACGGCGCCAAGATGGACGGCCGCGGGGACGGCTACCACCACCACCACCACCACCACCATCACCACCACCACCACCAGTCCCGCCACGGCAAGCGCAGCAAGAGCAAGGACCGTAAGGTGGACTCCCGGCACCGGTCCAAGATGTTGGGCTGGTGGAGCTCCGACGACAACCTGGACAGCGACAGCAGCTACATGGTGTCCGGCCGGCACGCCGCCGACCAGGGCACCCAGTACTGCGTGGACGCTCCCGAAAGTGCCTTCAGAGACTTGACCTTGAAGAGTCTAAAGGGCGGCGGGGAAGGAAAATGCCTGGCCTGTGCCGGCATGTCCATGTCTCTGGACGGCCAGACGCTCAAGAGGAGTGCCTGGCACACCATGACCGTCAGCCAGGCCCGTGAAGCCTATCCCAGCGCCGGCGGCACCGAGAAGACCTTGATGCTTCAGGAAGCAAAGGCCAAAGACAGAGCGTACCAGTACCTGCAGGTGAGGGGCTGGCAGGATGAAGGGATTGGGGTGACTGTGAGGCGAGCCTGAGCTGGGACCCTCCATCCAGCAGCCTGGGGTGCTGTGGGGATGCTCCAGCTCTGCTCTGTGTCCCCAGCACCTGTGCCCCATTCCCATGGCCCCGATGTCCCCTTGAAGTCCATCTGCTGCCTCCTGCCCTGTGCTGCATTTGGGGTCAGACAGCTCTGTCAGCTCAGGGCCACCAGCAGTCCTGTGTCTGCTCCCTTCTCACTGCTTTTATCCTGCCAGTGTGTCTGGCTGGGTGCCACTGCCTGCCTCATCACTGGGCTCCCTTCTAGGTCACCCCCCTTCCAATTAAAAGCTAATTAACTCTTCTCTCCCTTTCCTGGGGGAAGGAGACAGGGAGCAGCAATGCTGTGCTGGCCGGTGGTGGGGGTGGTGGGGGCCTGTCCCACTAGCAGCAGGGGCATTGGGGCAGGGTGCTGGCCCCATCACCCTGGCTGGGGGCCCCAGGGGACACTGTCCCCCTGCCACTGCCCTATAAGGACCCCGTGGTGCTGGCGTCAGCAGCACGTGGTGGCCCTGGTGCCCGATACGTCAGCCGGGTGCTGCGCTGGCATGGGTGGGATTTGGCCCAGACGCTCCTGCCAGAGGGGCTGTGAGGTGGGAGCTGCTGCGCTGCCCCGCGCTGTGGGAATGGGGAGCTGTGCCTGTTAGGAGGGATCAGCTCTCCTGGATTTTGGGGCTTTCCAAAAGGGTCAGAGCCCCTGGGGTCTGTCCCTTTTGGGGCTTTCCAAAAGGGTCAGAGCCCCCAGGGTCTGTCCCTTCTGGGGTGCATGGGGAGGACAGGGGAACCAGGCACACATGCTGGATTTGGGCTGGATTTGGCCTGGCTCTGCATCCCACCTGTGGGACCCCGGCCACCACATCCTCCCACATTTGCCTCCTGCTCCAGGTGCCGCAGGACGAGTGGAGCGGGTACCCGGCGGGCAAGGACGGGGAGATCCCGTGCCGGCGGATGCGCAGCGGCAGCTACATCAAGGCCATGGGCGACGAGGACAGCGCCGACTCGGACATCAGCTCCAAAGTGCTGCCCAGGGCGGCCACGCGGCGAGACAGCTACCGCCGCTCCTCCAGCGCCGACCAGGCCAGGACCAAGTAAGGGCTGCTGCCTCCCAGCCCCGTCCCAGCTCTGCAGGCAGCAGCGGGGCCATGGGCCAGGGCTCCCTGGGAGGACGAGTGGCATGTCCCTGCTCACGGCATTGTCCCCTCTCACAGCACTCTCCCTGCTCACGGCATTGTCCCCACTCACAGCACTCTCCCTGCTCACAGCACCATCCCTGCTCACAGCTGCACTCCCCAGCACAGCAGCACTCAGCCCTGTCCCTGCTCAGTGTCAGGGCACTGGGGGGGACATGGCTATGCTGGGCTTTTGGGGGGGACCTGCTGCTGCAGCCACATGTAGATTGTGGGGAGAAGAGGCATGTTCAAAGGGGGATGAGTGAGATGTGCTCCAGTCCCACTAGGTGACAATTTTGGGGGCAGTAAGGAGTGGGGACAGCAGCAGTGGCCAGCGGGAGGATCGCTGCGGCTGCGTTTCCCAATGCTCTGCTGGAATGTGTTGCTTTTGGTGCGATCCCTTCTATTCCCACTGTCTCTCATTAGGTTTGCAAGTAGGCACTATTCTGATTCATATATCTGTAACTGTCCCAGCTGCTGCACGCCACCGCGAATGCTCCCGCGGGGACAGAGCTACGGGCGCTCCTTCACCACCGGCCAGGTACGTTCTGTGGCTCGGGTTCCACGGGGCAGGGATGTGGTGGGCATCACTCTGGGCATCCCCTGCCCTGCCTCAGCCTCACCCACCGCTCTCCCCAGATCAACGACGAGCTCAACCACCAGTTTGAGGCCGTCTGCGAGTCGGTGTTTGGTGAGGTGGAGTCGCAGGCCGTGGAGGCGCTGGACCTGCCCGGCTGCTTCCGCATGCGGAGCCACAGCTACCTGCGGGCCATCCAGGCAGGCTGCTCCCAGGACGACGACTGTCTCTCACTCTTCTCCATGTCGGCCCCTCCTGGGCCGCCCATCACCAGCAGCATCCTGAAGCCCAGCACTTGTGAGTCCTATGGGGTGGTGAGGGTTTGGCCATGTGAGGGAACCCCACACCTCCCTGCCTGCTCACCTGGGCATCTGCCAAGGGCTGCTGCTGCCCTCCTCCTGGCCCTTCACTCCTGTAGTGCCCAGGACAGGGTGTGAGCATCCTGTTTGTCACCCAGTCCCAGGCAGGGGGGTGCTCTGTGTCCCCAGCAGCCATTTGCCGTCCCCTCCTTCTGTCCCCATCTATGCCCCTTGCTGGGTGCTGCAGCAATGTGGCCAGGGTGGGTCTGGGGTGCTTTCCAATCCCAAAAACTGGTCCAACAGTCCCCCTGAACTCTGGCCCATATCTAACCCAGCTTAGGGGCAAACCCTGTGGGGCCATGATCCCCATGCTGTGGGAGGAGATGGGCAGAATTCCCCGGGGCCCCTGTTCGTGGCGGGAAATGAACAAATGTCTGTGTTTTCACGTGCCTTTTCATCCTGCCTTCATCCACAACAGCCTTCAGTTACAGAAAAGCTCCACCTCCCATCCCTCCAGGAACCAAAGCCAAACCTCTCATCTCCGTCACGGCGCAGAGCAGCACCGAGTCCACCCACGAGAGTTACCTGCCCAGCGAGGTCGCCCGCAGCCCCGCCTGGTCCAAAGATGCCGCGGCCCGCTGCAACTCTGCCGAGAGCCTGGAGAGCTCCAAGGTGACGGCCGTGGCCCTGGACCTGCCCCCAGTCCAGCCCCGTGCCGCTCCCAAGCCCTCCACCCTCATCATCAAGGCCATCCCAGGCCGGGAGGAGCTGCGGAGTTTGGCTCGCCAGAGGAAGTGGCGTCCGTCCATCGGCGTGCAGGTGGGCTCTGCTCCTCCCTGCGGGCTGCCCCGGTGGTGTGGGCTGTGCTGAGCTGCCACGCTGTGTTTTGGGGGTTCCCTCCAACGCTCTCTCTGCCCCTCGGCAGGTTGAGGCCGTCTCTGACTCGGATACGGAGAGCCGGAGCCAGAGGGAGTTCCACTCCATCGGGGTGCAGGTGGAGGAGGACAAAAGGTACCACACTTCCTGCACTGAGGCATTGGGTTCCTGAGGGCTTCCTGCACACCACTGCTACCCCACAGCATCTTCTCCCTCTCCTCTCTGGTTGAAAATCCAGAGTTCAGCACCATCCCCATCCCAGGCTAGCTGCCCCCACCTGGAGCAGGATTTGGCCTTTCCTTTGTCCTCTCTGCTGCCCAGAGAAGGTTCTGCCCTATTCCTGCCCTATTCCTGTCTCCTCTGCTGGGCTCAGCCCTTAGCTTTGAGCCCACGCCAGGTGCAGATGAACCTTTGGGCATTTCTGTAGCTAACCATGACATTTTGGCTGGGATGGGAAGGCCAGGTGTGTCAGAACCTGCATGGCCTGCGGGAGGGGAGCTCTGGCATGGTGCCCATGCAGCCTGGTGCTCCTCTCCATCCCTGGTCCAGCACTGGTAGCCATGGAAACAGGCTGAGAGCAGAGGAGATGAGGGACTGGCAGATCGCAGCTGCTCAGGGTTGTGCCTGTGGCCTTGAATGCTCTGGGATCCACCTCAGCATTCCCAGCCCCATCCTACCCATGGGTGTCCCTCACCCTGCCCCTGCCACTGTCATACCTGACAGGGGGAATTTATTTAAAAAATATGGATGTTGATCTAGTACCGATATCCTACTGTGATGGACAAAAGCTCTCTAACACTTTAGAGTTAGAAAGTGTGTGTTTATTGTGGGATAGCTCCCAAATACACACCACAATTTACACGTGATTGCAGAGTCCTTTTATCTATGCAAGTATTGAATACCCAAAATACAAATACATATTCATAACTTTGGTATATCCCCTTCCCTGCTTTGTATGGTAATTAGTTCAAAAGCTTTTAACCATGCATAGTTTGTTCCTTGAAATGAGTCGCTGGTCCTTTTCATAGGGAGGGGTCCCAAAATGAGGAAGTAAATGAAGTCTTCCTCATTCTGACCTTTCTACCTTTTGAATGCAAATATGACAAATGAACCCTTGGTAGGACTCGCATTTCCCATCTTCAATTGGTTTCAGAACAGAGGAGGCCACAATTGTCTTATGTTCCTAAAAGCTATTTATTAATTTCTATATTCTTCATCATAAACCCAGCTAACCAAACATTGTGCTGACAAGCAATCAATTATCAGTTAACTACCAACTCTTAACTTCATCAGGGCCTACCCATTTGTTTTAATCAACTCAAATGAAGTCTTAGCTCCTCTAAAACCTCTAAAATCCTTAAAGTTTATGTCTCAGGGGGATGGGACAATACCTGCTGGAAGTGAGGGTCCCCACACTCTCCTTGTCTCTACAGGCGAGCGCGCTTCAAGCGCTCCAACAGCGTCACAGCAACTACTAACTCTTAACTTCATCAGGGCTTACCTGATGCAAATCTTAGCTCCTCTAAAACCTCTAAAATCCTTAAAGTTTATGTCTCAAGGGGATGGGACAGTGAGGGACTGGCAGTGAAGGTCCCCACACTCTCCCTGTCTCCTCTTCAAGCGCTCCAACAGCATTACAGTGACTACTAACTCTTAACTTCATCGGGGCTTACCCATTTATTTTAATCAACTCCAATAAAATCTTAGCTCCTCTAAAACCTCTAAATTCCTTAAAGTTTATGTCTCAGGGGGACGGGACAATCCCTGCTGGCAGTGAGGGTCCGCACATTCTCCCTGTCTCTGCAGGTGAGCGCGCTTCAAGCGCTCCAACAGCGTCACAGCGACTACCAACTCTTAACTTCATCAGGGCTTATCCATTTATTTTAATCAACTCCAATAAAATTTTAGCTCCTCTAAAACCTCTAAATTCCTTTATGTCTCAAGGGGATGGGACAGTGAGGGACTGGCAGTGAAGGTCCCCACGCTCTCCCTGTCTCCGTTTCAAGCACTCCAACTGTGTCACAGCAACTACTAACTCTTAACTTCATCGGGGCTTACCCATTTATTTTAATCAACTCCAATAAAATCTTAGCTCCTCTAAAACCTCTAAATTCCTTAAAGTTTTTGTCTCAGAAGGACAGGACAATCCCTGCTGGCTGCGAGGTCCCCACACTCTCCCTGTCTCCGCAGGCGAGCGCGCTTCAAGCGCTCCAACAGCGTCACAGCGGGCGTGCAGGCGGACCTGGAGCTCGAGGGCTTCACCGGGCTGGCCGTGGCCACCGAGGACAAAGCGCTGCAGTTCGGGCGGCCCTTCCAGCGGCACTCCTCGGAGCCCGAGTCGGGCCGGCAGTACGCCGTGTACAAGACGGTGCACACGCAGGGGCAGTGGGCGTACCGCGAGGATTACCAGCTGCAGTACGACACGGTGGAGGTGCCCCGGAGGGATGCCTGGATCGAGCGGGGCTCCCGCAGCCTCCCCGACTCCGGCCGCGCCTCCCCGTGCCACCGCGACGGGGAGTGGTTCATCAAACTGCTGCAGGCTGAGGTGGAGAAGATGGAGGGATGGTGCCAGCAGATGGAGAGGGAGGCGGAGGACTATGACCTGCCCGAGGAGAGTGAGTCGGGTGGGGTGTCACAGCAAAGGGGATCCTGCAGAGATGGGTGGGCGCAGTCACTGTCCTGCAGTGCTCCGACCTTGGAGCATCTTCCCTGCCAAGGTTGATCCTGCAGAGCTGGGTGGGCGCAGTCATTGTCTTGCAGTGCTCCCACCTTGGAGCATCTTCCCTGCCAAGGCTGATCCTGCAGAGATGGGGGGGCGCAGTCATTGTCCTGCAGTGCTCCGACCTTGGAGCATCTTCCCTGCCAAGGTTGATCCTGCAGAGCTGGGTGGGCGCAGTCATTGTCCTGCAGTGCTCCCACCTTGGAGCATCTTCCCTGCCAAGGTTGAAAGGGTTGGATGAGGGCAAGAAACACTGGGAAACCCTCTGGGGCTATGAAGGAGAGGAGAGACACGGTGTGTTGGAGGGCTCTGAGCTGCCTGTGACTGTCTGCTCTCCCCCCCAGTCCTGGAGAAGATCCGGAGCGCGGTGGGCAGTGCCCAGCTCCTCATGTCTCAGAAGGTGCAGCAGTTCTACCGCCTCTGCCAGCAGAACATGGTGAGTGTGGGCAGGGCAGCGTGCCAGGGGTCAGCTGTGCTGGGGAGGGGGTGTCTCATACTCTCAGCCATGGACCACCATGGAGGAGAGCTGGACACAGAGCCAGCACAGGGAGCTGGGATGGCCCCATGGCCAGCAGAGCCAACATCCCACTGATGGGTGAGGGTGGCACTCTGTCCCTCTGTCCCCACAGGATCCCAACGCATTCCCTGTGCCCACCTTCCAAGACCTGGCTGGCTTCTGGGACCTCCTGCAGCTCTCCATTGAGGATGTCAGCATGAAGTTTGGGGAGCTCCAGCAGCTCAAGGCCAATGGGTGGAAGATCATGGAGCCCAAGGTGAGGGCAGAGCTCTGTCACTGCCACTTGTACCTGTCACCTCTTCCTCCCTCCTCATCCCCAAGCACATCTGAACCCAAACCACTGCTGGGCTCCCACTGGTGGCTGCTTTTAGCAAACCCTTGAAAAACAGAGCTGGGAAAAAGTGAGGGTAGAGAAGGGCTGTTCTCCCACTGCAAAGGGCCAGGCAGGGTCCCGGCACAGGATGGATAAAGGGATGTGCAGCCCTGCCTTGCAGCCTGTGGGAGGGTCTGTGGAGCCCCCCAGCATGGCTTGAGCTCTGGGATGCCAATTCCTGGGAGGTCCCAGCCTGACGCCCCTGTTGTCTGTGCAGGAGGAGAAGAAGGTGCCTCCCCCGATACCAAAGAAGCCGCCGCGCTCCAAGGTGCACCCGGTGAAGGAGCGCTCCCTGGACTCGGTGGACCGGCAGCGGCAGGAGGCCCGCAAGCGGCTCCTGGCAGCCAAGCGAGCCGCGTCCTTCCGCCAGAGCTCGGCCACCGAGAGCGCGGACAGCATCGAGATCTACATCCCCGAGGCGCAGACCCGGCTGTGACCGCAGCCTCCGCTTTTCTACCCGGACTGGACGGCGCGGCCGTAGCTCACTGTGATGGGGGGCCGCGGGGACACCCTGGGGCACCTCTTGGCCCCACTCACAGCTTCTCTCTTTTCTATCTTAGCCCTTTCGTGGATCCGACGGCGGGCGAACGCAAAGCCCGGTTCTGCCCCGTCCCCTTGCCCCCCACTGCCCGCATGCCCCTGCCAGCCTCTCCTGGGGTCCGGGGCTCTCCCTCCTTCCCTCCCTCTGCCCTTCCTGGGGCTGTGTCCCAGCTTTCTGTCCCCTTCCCTCTCCCCAAGCCCTTCTGCACAGCCGCCCCTGCATCCCAACCCAAAGAGAGGTGACCTCCAGCGCCCGGCCCCGCCGGGCTGGAGGGGAGGGGGCTGCAGGCAGGCCCCCCCGCCTCTCTGTACTCAGTGCAATCCCCTGGTGTGTGCTGGGACGGGCCCCCAGCCCCTGACCCCGGCCACAGCCCCCCAGCCCTGCCCTGCCGGACGAGGCTTTGGGACGTGCTGGGGACAAAGGGGTCCCCTCGCTGCTCCCCCCAGCCCGCGGCTCAGGTGCCCTGGGGACCCAGGGCTCCCTCCCCTATATACATATATAAATATAACCCAAGGAATAAACCAGAATCTACACGTGACCAGCGCTGTGTCCTGCCTGGTGGGACGGGCCAGAGCAGCAGAGGCCCCCCGGTCACGGCGAGCCGCCCCGCTTCCCTCGCACGGAGCATCGCCACACGCGCTTCTCCCCTTCCCGCTCAGCCCTCCTCCCCCTCAGCCCATCCCTCATCTGTCCGTCCTTCCCTCCCGCCAGCCTGGAGGCCAGGAGCACCTCTGCGATGTGGCACTAGCCAGGGACAGGCAATAGTCCCCCCTGCCGTGCCTTGCTGCAGGTGGGAGATGCTCCTCAGTGAGCCCACCTGCAGTGACAAGGACCACGCTGGGCTTGGCACCAGTGGGTGGCACCGGGGTGTGGACATGGCCAGCAGCTGTCCCTTGAGTGTGGAGCTACAGACACCCTCAGGGGGACACCCCTTCCTCCTGAGCTCCCAGAGCCCTGTGGGGTGGGACACCCCAGGATAGGGCTGTCACCTACCTGATGCCTCTCAGGGCCAAGGGACACCCTGGGATGTGGCTGTTCCCAGCTCCCCATCACTGTGCACAGAGCCAGGATCAGGGTGGAGAGCTCCCTCCAGGGCAGAGCAGCGTGGTGGGGCAGGAGGCTGCATCTGCCTCATCCCTGTCCTTAACCCCGTCCCCCACAATCCTGTCCTCCCTCAGTGTCCCTTTAGGTGGCAGAGGGGGGAGGATCCCACCTCTGTCCCTCCCTCTGCCGCGCCAGCAGCCCCACGCAGCATCACCAGCCACCCCCAGGGCAGGGCCAGTGGGTGCCAGGTAGCTCCCGAAATCTGGGGCCAAACCTCCCGAAATCTGGGGCCAAGCCTCGCCCAGGCCCTCAGGCAGGGCGGCGGGGACACAGGCAGCCGGGGGACGCCTGGCTGGGGTCCCTCGCTCCTGGGGGTCCGTCGGTGCTAAACACCTCCGTGACGGCAGCACCCACAAAGCCCTTCCCCACCCCACCCCACTCCCCCTGCACCCCCAATTTAGGGATGTGCCTGGGAAGGGCCCCCCGGCCCCCGCCCCGGCCAGCGCCGTGCAGTGACCGTGACACGTGGCTCCCTTTTTATTGTAACGAACCGCCGCAATTAATAAAGATGACTTTGGTTACTCCGGGCCAGCGGCCACTTCCCTGCGGGGACATGGCCGGCACCGGGCTCGCCTTTCAGCTGTCTCCCCTCCTTTTGTGTCCGAGGGATGGGAAATGCATGTGTGTGGTGCGGGAAATTGGTGACCGTGGGGTGGGAGAGGGGTTTTTGCAGGTCTCCTCGTGGATCTCCCCATGGAAATCTCCCACGGGTCTCTCCCAGCAGGGTCTCTGCTTCTGAGTCTGTCCCCATGGATGTCCCCCTGTGGGTGTTTCTCTCCCTGTGGGTTTTTCTCTCCCTGTGACTCCCCACGTGAGTCTCCCCTGTGACACCCCCGTGGGTGTCTCGCTGTGACACTCCTCGTGACTCCTGCATGACTCCATCTCCCCGTGGCCAAGACACCCTCTGTGATTTGTGCTCGTCTCTCCCTGAATCGTCCCCGCGTCTCCCCTGGGGCTCCTCTCTGTGTGTCCCCCATGGGTGACACGCCGTGATTGTCCCTGGGGGTCTCACCCTGTGGGTGTCTCCCCGTGACACCCCTTGTCGCCTGCATAGCTCCCCTCCATGTTCCCCCCTTGTCCTCCCCCGTGTATTCCTCCTTCTCCCCTGATGACTCCCCATCATGTCCCCTCCACGCTCCCCCACTGTGTGCCCCCATGTCCCCTCATGATTCCCCCTCGCTGTCCCCCCACATATTCCCCATGACTGCTCCTCGTGCCCCTCTGCGTCCCTCAATCATTTTCCCCCCAGTGTCTCCCTTGGTGTCCCCCACGTGTCCCACATGATTCCACCTCGGTGTCCCCCTCGTGTCCGCCCCCATTCCCCCCGTATCCCCCCCTGGGTGTCCCCTGCCTGTGTCCCCCCGTGTCCCCTCATGCCCCCTCCATTGTCCCCCCGTGTCCCCCATGATTCCCCCACCGAGTCCCTCGTGTCCTCCCTCCCGAGTCCCCCTCATGTCTCCTCCGTGTCCCCCCATGATTCCCCCCTCGATGTCTCCCCCGTGTCCTCCTGTGTCCCCCATGATTCTCCCCCGTATCCCCCCTGTGTCCCCTTATGTCCCCCGGTGTCCCCCGCCGTGTCCCCCCATGATTCCCCACCGTGTCCCCCCGTGTCCGCAGCTTCTGTCTCTCCCCCGTGTCCCATTCATGTCCCCCCCGTGTCCCCAGCCGCTGTCGCTCCTCCAGCGCTGCGTTTCCCTCGCTGTCCGCCAGGGGGCAGCCCCGCCCCGCCGCCCTCTTCACGGCCGTGACCGGAACGGGCGGGGCCGGGCCCGGGTGAGCGGGACCGGGACCGGGGCTGGGCCCGGCTGAGCGGGGCCGGGCGGGGGTCCCTGCGGACCCGGGCGGGGGTCCCTGCGCGGCCCACGCGGGTCCCCATTCCCTGCGGCCATTGCTGAAGGCCGGCCGGTAACTGCCGCCGGCAGGCATGTGGTCCGTGCTGTGGGCGGCCGTGCGCTCCAAGGCCCCGTACGTCACCTTCCCGGTGGCCTTCGTGGTGGGGCTGGTGGGCTCCCAGCTGGAGTGGTTCCTGCGCGGAGACCCCCCGGCCACGGCCCAGGAGGAGAAGAGCATCTCGGAGCAGCGGGAGGACCGCAAGCTGCAGGAGATCGTGGGCGAGGACCTGACCAAGGTGGTGAGCCTGAAGGACAAGCTGGAGTTCGCCCCTCGGGCCGTGCTCAACAGGAACCGGGCCGAAAAGAGTTAATAAAGGGTGATTTGGGCAAAGGCGGTGCCCTGGAGCTGGGGACTCCCCTGACACCTGCACTGCTTCCACCAGCCTCCCTCCTGCACCTGCTGCTCCTCACCGGAGGGTCAGGTTTGCCACCCCATGGATTTGCTCAAGGTACCCAGAGCTCGGTGGCAGAGCGGGCAGGGAGCCGTGTGTGGAGATGGAGAGAGGCTGAAACTCCTCAGCTCTCGCCAGGCCTGGCTCCTGCACCACAAAACACTCTCGGCCTGGTTTCATCTGTGTCTCCTCAGGTTTGATTTCTTCCATGGTGTGAAAGTAGAAGTTTGGACCTGAGTGCCACGGGATGAGGTCAGGCTGACTGCCAGTGAGAGGAAGAACTGCTGCCCTGCTTCCAGATCCCCTGTGGCTCTTGATGGGCCCCAACACAGCCCCACACCACAATGCACTACAGCAGCCATGGAGCTCTCTGGAGATCCCCTCCTGCATCATCCCACCCAGGAACGGTGACAGGGGGAGCTGAAAGTCTTGGTCCTGCTCCCTTGTGGTGCTCTGAGCGTGGCGATGTGTTGGGAATGGGGAGATCTCTGCCTCTGCACAATAAACTTCTGTCAGTTCTCGGGCCTCTGTGTCTCCTGCATCAGCACAGCCCCAGCCCTGTCTCAGGGAATGTGTCTGCTCCCTGTGTGTTCAAAAACAGCTGCTGCAGTGGGACAAATGCCATTGCTGTGCCTGGCCGGGCACTGGCAGCAGGGCGGTGGGCAGGGAGGAGAAGGAGGCACCCAATTCCCAGCCTGTGCTGTGGCTGTGCCGCCCTCCCAGCTCCCCCAGCTGCGTCATCTGCTTCCGTTTGACCTCTTTATCTGGAGGAGAAGGGCTGTGACAGCACAGGGTGGGGTCCCAGGGGACGGGGGTCCCACTGGGGTTTGAGCAGGGACAGGCTGGTAGCAGGCACTGGCTGGTGTCCCATCCAAAAAAACAGACCGCAGCCAGAGCTGCCTGAGCAGGGCCAGGGCCGGGGTTATCGCTGCCTCCTGCTTTGTTTTTTCCCGTGGTGCCTGAGCAAGGCCCCGGCTCTGCCCCGGCCCGGCCTTCCCCTCCCGGGGACGATAAATCTGCCGTGCCGGTGCGAGAGCCGGGGTCAGCAGGCAGTCAGCGTTCACACCGCGCTGTGCCGTGCCCGGGGCCGTTCCTGCCCCGCTGACAGCTTTACTGCCCTGCTCCCGACTCTGTTTGCTGCCCGAGCTGGTGGCCTGGCCTGGACTGCTGCCCTCGGCTGGGCTTATGGCCTGTCACCACCGGGAACACTGCACTCTGACCTTTGCTGCGAGGGCTGCTGAGCCTCGGCAGAAGGTGCAGGAGGAGCCTGGGTGTGATTTAGAGCCTGTCCCAGCCCTGTGTCACTGCCACCTCCCGCCAGAGCCCACCACGTTGTCCCCCTGGCAGGCTGGCACTGTTCCCTGAAGTAGCCCCTTCCCCTTTGTCTCCTGCTTTCCCAGCCGGGCTGTGGGGTGACGGCTGTTCCCTATTGTGTGCTGCGGTGGGAATGCTCCTGCTCCTTCTCCCAGCTGGGACCAGCTCGGAAGCTGTCTGTGAAATGCCTTTGTTCACCCCGCGCCGGAGCGGCTCCCCCGGCTGTTTACAGCCCATTGATCCCCTCGTTCCCAGGGCCGGGGCACAATCGGCCTTTGGGGGGGCCTCGCTGCCCCATTTCCTGCCCCATGCAGTGTCGGTGGGGAGGCTGCTCCAGCTCAGGGGAAGGACTGAGCGCTGACGGTGACAGCTTGGGCATTGGTGGCACCTGGCCGGCAGCCCCTGCCCTGCTCCCATCCCTGCCTGTGGCACTCCAGCTGTTTTCCGTGTGTCTGGGGGCTCCCGTCCATCCCGCTGCAGCTCTGTGCGTTCCCGCAGGCGCTGGGACAGGGGTGAAGCAGCTTCCCAGACTCGCTGCCTTTTCTCCTAAGCCTTCAATGCTGTAAACCCACCCTTCCTCCCATTGAATCCCAACAATGTGCCGCTTGGGAAGTGCCGGCGGGACAAGAATAGGAGTGGGCAGCTCTGAGGGCTAGGGCGAGAAATCGTGGCGGCTCACGAAGAGCCAGAGGAAGTTTTGCTGAATAAGCCATTATGGTAAAACCCTGCTCACAGCCACTCAGGTGCAAATGCTCGGTCTGGTGCAGGGGGTTTGTGGTCCAAGCTGCTGTGGAAGCCCTGTCTGCAGTGAGCCTGTCCACAGGCAAGGAGTCCCACACCTGGCCAAGAGGTCAGTGTTTGGTATGAGAGCATCCTCCAGGCTTGTCCAGCTTCAGGGATGCCCCTGCATCCATGACTGCACTGTTCCATGGATCAGGGGTTGAATCCAGCAGCCACAAGTACTCCAAATCCCAGCCCAGCCTGTGGTGGCTGTGCCTCAGGCTCCTAACTATCCTAGCTATCCTCTCAGCAGCCCTGGGAGGATGGATGGGACTCAACCAAACAAAAATCTGAGAAATCCTAGCCTGTTCTTCCATCTCCTGCCTAGGCTGAATAGCAATCATTATCGTCTACAACCAGGGGGGTCAGGCTGACTGCAGTGCTCTTGGCATGGCCTGAGGGCAGCTGCATCTTCCTGATGGACCCTCTGTCCTGCCCAGGTCCTGCATTGCTCCTGGAATCCATCGTGAACAGCTCATGAGAGGAGGAGAGGTGGTTTCCTCAGGCAGGATGCTGGCAGCAAGCTGTGCCCCAGCTCACTGAGGGGACTGGGACAGCTGCTGTGCCTGGGGGACAGTGACATCCCCCTGGCCATCCGGCACACCTGGATGGCTGCTCTGGATGTCCGGTTAGATCAGAGCAGGGATCCAGCTGGGGATGAGGTGACCCTGTGCTGGCACAGGGATGTGTGACGGTGTTCACAAGGGTCTGAGGATGAGGGAGGAGACGAGGATCTGACTCCATGTTTCAGAAGGCTTGATTGATTATTTTATGATATATATTATATTAAAACTATACTAAAAGAATAGAAGAAAGGATTTCATCAGAAGGCTGGCTAAGAATAGAAAAAGAAGGAATGAATAACAAAGGTTTGTGGCTTGGGCTCTCTGTCCGAGCCAACTAACTGTGATTGGCCATTAATTAGAAACAACCACATGAGACCAATCACAGATGCACCTGTTGCATTCCACAGCAGCAGATAATCATTGTTTACATTTTGTTCTTGAGGCCTCTCAGCTTCTCAGGAGGAAAAATCCTAAGGAAAGGATTTTCCATAAAAGATGTCTCTGACAGGGATGTCCCAAGGCCATCTGGGCCCTTCCTGCAAGGCCTGCAGTGATGATGCTTTGGGAGGAGAGGAGCAGGGTGGGAGCAGGGCTGGCAGGGACTCAAACTCTGCTGTCCCATCCGGGTGCAGTGTAGTGACCCCAGGACACCCTGGACCTGTCCCCAATGGGGTGACCCTGGGACACCCAGATCTTCCCACAGCACGGTGTCCCCACAGCCCCGGGGCACGGCGGGTGCTCACCCCAACTGTCCTGGAGAGCAAATAAAGCATCCCTCAGCGTGTGTCCCACAACCCCTGGAGACTTCTGCTCCCTCCCAGCCCAGGCTTTTCCCAGGCTCTGGATTTGCCCTTTTCCTGAGAGCAGCCAAGTCTTTCCCAGCCTCCACGTCTCGCTTCCTGCTATGGCTCCCTCCATGCTGCTCCTGGAGGCTCCTTCTGTGGCCAGAAAGGGCCTGAAGTGCCGTGGGAGAGGAGCAGCTCTGCTCTACAGCAAGTCACATCCCTCGAGCCCTAGCTGGGGACAGCTACAGGGGAACGTGTTCCCTTCCCATTCAGCATAGGGGAACGTGTTCCCTTCCCATTCCTTTCCCATTCCCTTCCCATTCCCTTCCTTTTCCCTTCCCATCAATCCCCAACGAGGGGATCAATGGATCTTCCTGCACGTACAGCTCAGGCTTGGTTCCCTAACCCCAGCACTCCAAGAGCACTGTGGGTCCTTGTTTTTAGGCCACATGGATGTTCCCATACCACAAAAAGCCCCTGGCTCTGCAGGCAGCAGCCTCTGCTTGCCTGGTGTTGCATCAGGATGATGCCCTGAGCTGCTGGCAGGGTTAGGAGCCATGCCAGGGTGGGCACAGGGTGCTGGGCACTGCAGTCCTGGTGCCTCCACACGAGGAAATGGCTGGGGGTGAGCGACAATGTCAGGATGCAGCTATTGAGTGCATTTCCTCCCTCCTGCAGTTCTCACACAGGGCTGCATTGTCTGCCATGCCCGTGCATGGAGGGACCCTAGTGGAGGGCTAAATATAACCCCAGGGAGGAAGGGAGCACCGTGGGGTTTGCTTTTCCTTCACTGTGCACCATTGGAAAGGGCAGGATTATTCCTGGTTTGGGGTTGTCCCAGTGGTGGGCACAGAGTGCTGGGGTCAGGGCTCTGTGCCTGGCCTGGGAGGATGCTCCTGACTGCTCCCACTCCCCCTGAGGACACACCTGGACAGTGACAGGGCCCTCTGGGCACGTGTGGCCATGCTGTGGCCCTGCCTGGCACCCTCCTGCCCTGCTCTCTGCCCTTCTTCCCCCTCAGCTGTGATTCTGCTCCCACCTCGGCTCTTCCTGAGTGGGTCACATTTAGACACTTGCTGTTTGCTGCATGCTGGGAAAGGTTAAAAATAAACTCCTTGGTGCTTGGCCAGCACCTCAGGCAGGGCAGCCCTCTGTCCCAGGCATGGCAGAGCTGAGCAGGTTGCCTGGCATGGACTGGTCAGAAACCTGGTCAGAAACCTCCCTGCAGAGGAGCCCCAGGGCTCCTGGGGACTGTGACTGGTGTTAGACCAACATCCCCAGCAGGAATTGGGGTTCTGGGGAGAGAACTGGCAGAGCTGCCTCAAAGTGTTTCCTAACTCTGGGGGTGCCCATGGGAGCCCCTCACTGTGCCAACATGGGGCTCAGCATCATCATCCAGGGCCGGGTGTTGGGGGAGCGAGTGCCGTTCCCACAAGGGACCGGAGGGAGCTGTTTACTCAGGAGGGAGTGTGGAGGTGTGAGAAATGCCTGTCTGGCCACTGTCTGTCCCCGGGCTGTGCCAAAGCGCTCAGCCTGGCCTCTTATCAGCTCCAAACTTTTATTTGCCTAAGGGCTGCCCGCCCACCTTCTGCAAGGCTGCTGCCAACCGCAGCCCCGCCGCTGCCCCCTCCCCAGCCCGGCCCGCAGGTAAACCCCTGGCTGTTGTTGTTGGCAGCACGTCCCGGCGGCTGGGGGGTCACTGCAGCTGCCCCGAGGCACTTTGTCACAACACGGGAACAATGGTGGGACACGGAGCTGTGTTTGTGCAGCGCCTGGGCACTGCAAATCCAGGCAAGGGAAAGGGGGGGTCTCGGCTGTCTTGTTTTTCACCTTGCAGGGTCGCTAGGAAAAGCGTGATGCTCCCTTTGTGCCAACAAAAATAGGAGTCCGGGAGAGGGGAGGTGACCTGGGGACACTGTGGTGGGTAAACATGGCATGGCTGCTCCATTCCCTTTCACTCCCTTTCCTCCTGACCCAGCACCCAGGCTGCTCCCCCCAGAGCTCTGCTGATACCTGGGGAGCATTGGGATGTGGCCCCCATTGTGCTGGGGTGGCCTGGCAGGTCCCAAATGGGCAACAGGGCAAGGTCCCTCCAGAGCCCCTCAGCCCACAGCAGGAGATGACTAGTGCAAAGTAATAAAAACCCCAAAAACCCCCAAACTATCAGGTGCTGGGCTGATTCCTCCCTAAACCCCACAGGGCTCCAAGGCACATGACTCCACAAAGTCCCTGCAAACTGCAGGGCAGGGTCCTCCCACAGCAGATCCACCCCAGCCTCCTCCAGGAGGGCACAGGGAAGAGCTGGGAGCTGTTGATGTGCCCAGACCCCCACCCCAAGGGGTTTCACCCCCCTCACCCTCAGCAGGGAGGAAGCCAAGGGTGGGCTCGGCTCCCAGCCCAAGGGCAGCTCAGCTGGGTGCCTCCCAGCTCATTTCCTCCAGTGGCCGATGGCAGCGATACTGCCCCATATCACCCATATTTCATTTTCTCCAGGGTATTTTTAGCCTGTCCCACCCTTACTAGAGAGGCCCTTGATACAGAGCAGGCTCTGCTCTGGCCTGGCTTGGCTGGGGAAACTAAACAACAGCCCCAGCCACATTGTGTGCCTTTATCTGTGGCTCATTTCCACCTATTATGCAGCCACGAGCAGCTCCATGGCCTCTGCTGGGTTTATCTGCAGTGGAGGGAGAGGGGCTGAGCTCTGCTTTGGGCCACCACGAGCCTGGGACGTGACAGTTCTGTCAAAACCGTGAGTTGAGGCTGGCCTCAGGGGGACAGGAGGCCACAGCAGGGAGGGTTGTGCTTTCAGTGGGTGAGTGGCACCCACAGCACAGCTGGGTGTTCACTTTTCCCTTCCCAGAGCACAGCATTTCCCCCTCCCTCAGCCCCAAACCCTCACCTGCCCTCCCAGAGGCAGCTGGAGGCTGCAGGAAGCACAGTCACACCTCCTTCACCTTTTCTCATTCATCCAACTTTATTCAACAAGAATGCAACACAGAATCTGCCAGGGGAAGGGACACAGTGCTGAGGGCAGTGCCCACACCCCACCCTCACACCTGGGTCACACAGGACCTGCAGCCCCTTGCTCACAGCAGGACAATCCCCTCTCACAGCATCAGTGGGCTGGGGAAATCAGGGTGACAGCTCCTGTGACAAATTTGTCCTTCCAGCCCCCCCTCCCCAGCCCCTCAGCCCACAGCAGGAGATGACTAGTGCAAAGTAATAAAAACCCCAAAACCCCCAAACTATCAGGTGCTGGGCTGATTCCTCCCTAAACCCCACGGGGCTCCAAGGCACACGGCCAGGCTGGACACAGCTCCCCAAAGTCCCTGCAAACTGCACCTTTAAGGCAGAAACTCCATGCTCAGCCCAGCAGGTTAAAAATAACTTAAAGGCACACATCCCATGGGAAAGAGCCCAGGGCTGGGAGGGGAGGAACTCACACTCCTGGGTCACCCACAGTGACCCAGGGATCTGCTGGTGACAACAGAGCTGGCTTAACCCCTCATGTCCCATGGGGAGGAGGCAGCTCTGCAGCAAATCCTGGGCAGGTGCCAGGGCCACTGGAATGGGATGGGGCTGGTGGCCAGGATCAGTCAGTGCTGCCCCAGCCCAGCTTTTCCTGGCAGTCCCAGCTCAGCCTGCTCCATGTGGAGGCTGCAGAGCAGCAGCTTCCCACGGCTGCACTCCTGGCTCTGGGGTCTGGCTGAACCGCAGCTCCCAATGGCCAGCAGCCTCCAGCCATGCCTTGGGGACAGCCTGTTCCACGCCGTGGCTCCAGGGCTTTCTCCCTTTCCCACGGCAAGGCACACAGGACACGCTGTCCCGGGGAACTTTGTGCAGTTTCCTTCCTCGCAGGGTCTGTGGGGAAAACCGGCGAGAGCTCCACGGCCTGAGCATCCCATCCCAATCCCAGGGCGGGCAGGTCTCCGGAGCCTCCAGAGGGGAATGTGTACAGCACAGAACCGGGCAGGAGGCAGCTGCCTGCCCACAGCCAGCACCTTTGCAGGCACAAGGGAGCGAGGAATGTCCCCCTGCAGGCCGGGGCCAGCCCGGCACTACACATATTGCTTTTTGGAGGCTGAGCTGCCCGGCCGGCTGCCCGGTTTCTCCTCCGGGGCGGAGGCTTCAGCAGCCCCGGGGGCGTAGGGGTCCGACAGGGGTCTGCTGCCACCGCCCAGGGCCAGGTTCTCCTCGTTGCGGTAGTTGGCCCAGTTCTGCTCGCTGGAGAGCTTGTTGTAGGTCTGGTAGGAGGGTGCGTGGCTCTCAGCCATGGGCAGGAAGGGATAGTGCTTGGGAGAGTAGGGACTGGTGACCATGTCATCCACAAAGGTGTCCTGGCTCGGCACAGCTGGCCCTGACACTTTCTTGATGTTGCTAAGCAGGCTCTTGCAGCAGAGGTGGAAGAGCTCCAGGAGGTTCAGGATTAAGGAGATCAGGCCCATCACCAGCATGAAGATGATGAAGATGCTCTTCTCGGTGGGGCGGGAGATGAAGCAGTCCACCTGATGGGGGCAGGGGTCCCTCTTGCACACGTAGCGGGGCACCATGGAGAAGCCATACAGGTACCACTGGCCCACGAGGAAACCGGCCTCAAAGATGCTCTTGCAGATGACGCTGGTGATGTAGGTCCACATCAGAGCCCCTCGGATCTTGAGCCGCCCGCTCTCTGTCATGTAGATCTTGGACATCTTCTTCTCCAGGGCTGCCAGGGCCTGCTCGATCTTGGGGTCCTTGCTGTGCACAGCCCGAAGCTCGCTCTCCTGCCTCTTCAGCTTCTCCTCCTTGCGGGAGAGGTAGACAACGTGGCCCAGGTAAATCAGGGTCGGGGTGCTGACGAAGAGGAACTGGAGCACCCAGTAGCGGATGTGGGAGATGGGGAAGGCTTTGTCATAGCAGACGTTGGTGCAGCCCGGCTGCTTGGTGTTACACACGAAATCCGACTGCTCGTCCCCCCACACAGACTCCCCGGCCAGGCCCAGGATGAGGATGCGGAAGATGAAGAGCACGGTGAGCCAGATCTTCCCGATCACCGTCGAATGCTCCTGGACTTGGTCCAGCAGTTTCTGCAGGAATTCCCAGTCACCCATCTTCTAGGAACCCTTTGCCTCTGCCAGCAGAGAGAAGACAGCGGCCACGTCAGTGCCCTGTTTCCATGCTGGGGAGCACAGATGTGACCACCCAAACCCTGCTTTTTCAGGATATGGCTGCTCTGCAGAGTGTCCCAGCAAACCCTCTGAGGAACATCCCACTTCTGAGGGAGGGAGGGTTCCAGGCAGCGTTTAGGAGTCCCAGAGGGCTCCTCCTACACAGCGCAGGAACAGAGAGCTGGGAGAGACCGGGATTCTCTCCTCCCAGAGGCACCCACAGATCGTGGCTCTCCTGGTCACTCTGGGGACGGCCCACAGCCAGTGAGGTTTTGGGGCTGCCCAGGGAGCTCAGGGCACCTGGAGAGGAGGCACTGTGGGGCCTCACAAATTTGCTGCTGCCCTGGCTTTCCCAAAAAGCAGAGAGCAGGATGGTCTAGAGGGGAAGCACATGCCAGGGACCTGTATCCCTTGGGGTACAGCTGCCACCCCATGCCTATTCAGGCCTCACCCCAAACTGAACGGACAGCCCCCCATGCTGCGGGGCCATGGACGCCCAGCCCCAGTCCCCTCCCATGGCCAGGGGATCCCCAGCACCGCTCACCACCCTGCTGCCACTCCCGGCATTCTGGGGAGCCAAGCCCGCACCCCGCGGGCGCTCAGCCCGGCTGTGAGAGCGGGACAGAGCGGCCGCAGCCCCGGCTCCTCATTAACGGCTGCTAATTAAGCACAGAAGTGCCGGCTGTGCCGTTAGAGGAACCCCAGGCAGCGGTGGGGTGCCCTGTCCCCAGCACGGTGTCCCCGAGCGGTGCCGGTGTCCCGGCGGTGCCCGCACTCACCTCCGCCGCGCCGGGCACGTCCCGCGGGGCTCGGGCCGCGCTCAGTGTGCGGGGTCGGGCCGGGTGCCTCCGCTTATTCGGGGCCCGGGGAAGCCGGAGGAGGAGCGTGGGCAGGAAACCGGGGGCCGGGGCTTAGCACCGGGCCGGGCCGAGCTGCAGGTGTGCGGGGCCGCCCCCTCCCGCGGCCCCCGGAGCAGGGGGCGGCCCCGGCGGGCGGGGCGGGGGCGGCCGGAGCCGTCGGGGCCGAAGCTGGGGGGGAACAGTGGGAAGCTCGGGTGCCTCTCACACTTTCATCTACGGCTGTGTGTCCGCCACCGGGCAAACCGCTGAGCCAGAGACCCCGGGATGCTCCGTCCGATCCCCGCCGGTGTCCCGGGGATGTTCCGTCCTTGCCCGACCCGCCCGGACCGCGGCTGCGGCGCTCATGGTTTGCCCCCGAGGGTCCGTGCGGCGCGGCGGGCGCTGGGTGGTGCTGGAGCCTCATCGGAGCCCGGCTGTGATCCCGCATCCCGCCGGTTCCTGGGATGAACCCAACCCGTTCCTGGCCCCTATCCCTTACCCTGCAGGCTCCCGGGCTGAACCCCACCGGAGCCCAGCCCCACCGGAGTCCCGCATCCCGGGTTCCCGGGATGGGCCCCGGGATAAACTTCACTGTGCCTGGCCCCCATCCCGTATCCCGAAAGGTCCCGGGCTGAGCCCCATCAGTGCCCAGCTGCGATTCCGTCGGTTCCTCGGATGAACCTCACTGGTTCGTGGCCCCTATCCCGTAATCCGCAGGCTCCCGGGGCTGAGCCCCATCACAGCCCAGTTATGATCCCGCATCCCGCCGGTTCTCGGGATGAATCCAACCCGTTCCTGGCCCCTATCCCATTTCCCGCAGGCTCCCGGGCTGAGCCCCATCAGAGCCCAGCTGCGATCCCGCGTCCCACTGGTTCTCGGGATGAACCACACCAGAGCCCGGCCGGGAAGTCCCCGCTCAAGTTCCAGACGGAGTTTTGCTCTCGGGGGTCTCAGCACAGCCCAGTGGGGCTGTGAAACGCGGGCGGGCTGAGCGGGGCTGGGAACAGCCGACCCTCCGCTAGTGCTGCTTAAGGAGAGATTAAATGGAAATAATTTCTATTTATTGTAATATTTATCAAGGTTTAGTAAATAATTGATGCTCATCCCTCCTTGATTTCCTTGGGGGCCAGCGTGAGGTTCTGCTGAATTAAAGTTTAACGACGCGTGACAAGCTGGGAGAGGCGGAACGGGCGGACGTGAGCTCGGCTGTGGCTCGGCCAATGCCCAGCTCAGGCGGATGAGAAGGACCTGGCTGCAGGCTCCTGAGGAACCTCTGCAGATCCATGTCTTCTGCCCTCACCAGTCCCCCAGTTTCCAGCGTGCAGAGCAGATTTTGGTGTCTCCAAAAACGACATTTATTGGACTTTTGGATCTGTAGCTTGTGCTGGGTGTGATGTGCATCTGAGGTGAGGGGGAACACAGAGGCACCAAGGGAAGCAGCAGAGCTTTTGGGCAAGACATGGCTTGGTGCTTGTGTGAGCCAGGGGGGAGAAATAGCAAACTGGACAAACTGGGCCAGCAGAACAGTTGCCAACAGACTGGAGCCCTGGTCCTCTGTCATTGCTTTGGGTGCACGAAGAGAGATTTGGCCACGGAGCCCAGAATTCCTTTGGTTTCTTGGTACAAAAGAAAGCAGTGCATGAGTGAGGCACAGTAAGCTGGGAGGACTGGCACACACTGGGTGACACCAGCCCTGGCTGGGCACCAGCTGGGGGCACTCACACCCAGCATGGGAGCAGCAGGACCCAAGAGAAGCTCTGGACACAAAGATCTGTGTGCTGCTGTGATGTCCATGCTTGTGGCACTGCCACCTGCAGAGCTCCAGGTGTCCCTTACCTTACCTGTGTCTGCTCAGGCACCCGTGGGTCTCTCTCCAGGGACATTACTTTGTTGGGTTTAGTAATTTTTCACACAGGTCGACTCTTGAGGGTTCAGGGATTTGCCAGGCTGGAAAAGCCAAGTTGAGGGGAATGTGAACCGGCTGGGATGGATGTGAGGTCACAGCTCTTCTCCTCTGTGGGAAGAACAGACACACTCAGGCATGGCCAGCACCAACCTGCCAGCAAGCGTGTCCACACCACTGGGACAGCCAGGGATGTGCCCGTGGTCCCAAGCAGGAGAGTTCCCTTGGATGTGTCCCCCTCCCCTTACAGCCACCGAGGTCCTGGTTGAAGAGTCTGGTGGTCACCCGTGGTGCCAACCATCCCTGGCACAAACCAGGACATTCTTCCCCCACCACCCTCCCCTGCACCCCTCAGAGAGCAGTCAGGGCTGCCACACACCTCGGCTGGGACTTGCTGTCCTTCTCCTCTGACTTGACATGGCAGTGGCAGGCGGAGGCCTTGCTGTAGCTGACAGAGCGCTTGGATTTCCTCCACCTCCTTGTCCTCTGGACAACTCTCTTGAAGATGAGGTAGAAGATCTCACAGACGGTGAGGACGATGCAGATGGAGGAGGCTCCAACCATGAAATAGGTGAAGACCCTTTTCTCGGTTGGCCGAGCGATGTAGCAGTCCACGGTGTTGGGACAGGGATCCACGTTGGTGCACTGGACCAGCCGTGGCAAATCGAAGCTGTCCCACATCTTGTGGAGGAGGTAGAGGAACAGGATCTCTATGACAAGCTTGAAGAAGAGGCTGAACAGGTAGGTCCACCACAGCCCGCCATGCTTCTTGCCCGTGTTGCTGTAGAGCTTGGGGCAGTTCTCTCCGTTCTTCTCCCGGTTCTTCCTCTCGCGGTCCTCCCGGTAGGCCACGTGCATGATGACCAGGAGGGAAGGACAAGTGACAAAGATGAGCTGCAGGGCCCAGAGGCGGATGTGGGAGATGGGGAAGAAGTGGTCATAGCACACGTTGGTGCAGCCCGGCTGCCGCGTGTTGCAGTCAAAGTCCTTCTGCTCGTCGCCCCAGACCTTCTCGGCCGCCACCACGTAGACCAGCACTCGGAAGACAAAGACCATGGAGAGCCAGATGCGGCTGAAGGCTGTGGAGTACTTGTTGACCCCGCTGAGCAGCCCCTGCAGCGTTTTCCAATCCATGGCAGCTGAGGGAAACCGGGGTCACCCAACCTGGAGAGGCAGAGGGAGCAATGGAGACCCCACTGCACATCTCTCGCTGCACTAATTCTCACTTACATACAAGATACATACAAGGCCAAAAGGGCCCAAACACCGTTGGCCCATTCGGACTCCTCCAACCCCTAGCAGATGGTGTAAAACTATTTATCAAAGAACCCATCCGACCATCAACGTCCTCCCCAGCCTTATTCATCGCAACCCCGATACTAGCCCTACTTTTAGCAATCTCCATCTGAATCCCACTACCCCTACCATTCTCCTTAGCAGACCTTAACCTAGGCCTACTCTTCCTACTGGCCATGTCAAGCCTAGCAGTGTACTCCATTCTGTGATTCCTCTCCCTCACCACATTACACTCATCTAGGATGGGGGCTCTTCACCCTTGCAGACAGTAAAGCCCATCCTCACCCTCCTGGTGATAATCTCTCTACACTTCCTCAATCCCTCTGCACTTCCTTCTGACAGAACCTTTGCTGTCAGGGATGAGCCACCCGGCCAAGTCCCTGCCACCAGCTCCGTGCCTGATTGTGTGTGCTGGTGCAAACTGGCAGCACGATCTGCTGGAGCAGGCCAGGATCACCAGCCAAAGGGGAAATGGCTGCTCCTGTCCCAGCTGGTGTGCTGGGACATGCCAGGGACCTGTTTTCTGTCTCACAGGCAATACCTGAGGTGACAGTGGGGCTTCAGAAAGTGAGAGTCCGTGTGTGTCACAGTCCGTGTGTGTCACAGTCTGTGTGTGTCACCACCATGTCACCCTGGCCAGTGCTCTGCTCCTGCAGAAATGCCGGAGGTGCCGACGGCCAAACCGGCTCAGCAGCTCAGCCTGGGGCTGCCCTGAGTGAGCCGGGAGACATGCTAAGCCTGACCCGGAGCTTTACTGCACCTGGATTTACAAACCCAGGTGGTTTTTACAACCCTCTGGGCTGTGAAGGTGTCTGCCCTGGCAAAGGGATTCACAGAACACTTTTAAGGAATTGCTGCTGCCTCTTGCCCACCCAGTGCCTTCCAAGACGTACCTGGAGGAGGCTCAGGCTCCTTCCCCGCTCACCGGGGGCTGTGGGGTGGGGAGTGTCCAGCACGGGGCATAGCCAGGGCACGGTGGCAGAGTGGTGATCAGGGTCCTCTCATCCACTGCACTGCGGTGTCCCAGGGCTGTGGGGTGGAACAGAACCTGGAGCACTGCCCGGAGCCCATGGAACACTGTGGGAGCCTGTGCTTGGCCAGGGCCACCCCGCAGCAAGCCCCGAAGCTGAGGCTGTGCTCCCACACTTCTGGCCCAGGGACGCACCAGGAAGGGTGGCTGGGCTGAGTGGCCCCAGGCTGGGGTCCCTGGGATCCCATGTGCCAAGTGCCAGGGCTGTGCCTCTGCCCATGCCCACACACCTTCACTCACCACCCCATCTGGAACCAGATCTTCCTCCCTGGCAAACCCTTGGCCGGGAGTCAGGGTGGGGAGCAATCACTGCGTTCCCACCCAACCCTTTCAAACTGGGAGAGGGGAGCTGCTGTTTTCCCCCAAAACCTGGTGCTGATGGAACCTGGACACTCTGCATGCCCCCAGTGCCAGCCTGCCAATTCACCCACAACCCCAACCCTGGTGCCAGCAAGACCAACCCAGTGCCCACCTGCCCATAACCCACCTGCCCAGCACTGTGTGCCCAGTTCAGCCCAGCGCTGGCTCCACTCATGGACCCGCCGTGGGGCAGGAAGGGGTTGAGATCTCCGTGCCAATCTCTGTGCCAAGCTCTGTGCCAATCCCCGTGGCAGTGGGTGAGTCCAGCACTCTGTGAGCCCCCATGGGCTGCCCAGTGCTGGGTGGCAGCCAGGCAGAGCAGGGGCAGCTCTCAGGAGTGCTCAGCTGTGCCGGCAGTGCCCGTTTGCCTCCCGCAGAGCCCGGCACCTTTGCCAGCCCCCGGGATGCCAACCCACTGCGTCACAGTCCTGCCCCGTGTGGGCGCAGGGCGTTGGAGCCGGCAGCGCCCTGCTCCCACCTGGGCTGCACACTCAGCAGAAACACTTTTCTCAGGGGGTCTCTGCCCCTTTTGGGAGTGGGACAGAGGTGGCCATGGGGTGGCCATTGCTCTCCTTGGGGTGCCACGCTGTGCCATCCCCCTTCATCACCCCTGGCACGGCCTGTGGGGTCCCGGTGCGGCACTGTGTGATGTTGGGATCCCCATTTCTGACCCCACTGTCACAGCAGCCACCTGCACCCCGTTACACCTTAGCACAGCTCCCACCTGCCCCCCGTTACCCTGCAGGGCTGTCCCCCCTCCACCCTGGCAGCCCCAGAGTACCCAGTGCCCCGGCAGGTACCTGTCCAGGTGGGAGAGCCAGAGGAAGGTGTCCGGATGGGATCAGGGAAGCTCCTTCCCAGCCTGAGCCCTCCTGCACACACAGGTTTGTGTGAGCAGGGGAGGGGAAGGGTGGTTGGTTTGGTTCCCAGTAACTGGGTGAGTCTGGCAAACAGCTCCGGAGAGGCTCTGGCTGCACATGCACACACACGCTCGGCTCCAACAACAAAAGGCAGGTCAGATCCCGCAGCGAGATCGGCACAGACGCATTCCTCCGCAGGAAACTCCTTCCAGGTGATGTCCCATCCCTGCAGGGCTCTGCAGCCTGGCAGCAAGGCCAGGGACCCCGCTCTGCGCCCCAGCTGCGGGCCCACCAGCAAACAGGGCTGAGAGTCCCAGATTACGCAATTGCAACCCACTTTTGAAATGATTTTGCCTTAGTAATAGTTTTGCAACAGCTCATCGGTATCTCCAACCTACAGGAACTTGCAGGCACCGCCCTGGCGGGGCTGGTGTGGCCAGGTGGGACCTTTGCCATCGAGCAGGGTGGCACCAGGGTCCCCGTGCAGCCGGACCCTGCTCTGCTGCTGCCTGATGCTTGGGAAAAACGCCAATCGCTTGTTTTTAAAATTTTTAAAAGTTTAATCGTAATAAAATGGTTAAAAAAATATAGTAACACAATTAGAGTAATAACAATTTGGACAAATTGAACTAGGACAATATGAGACAATAAAAACAAAGAGTTACGGATGTCCGGGTACCTTTTTCTGGGCATCACGAGCCCGAAAAATTAACAAAGGATTAACCCTTAAAAGCAATAGCCTGTTGCATATTCATACACTTCATACATGATGCATAAATTCCATTCAAACACGGGATTCTGTCTGGTCATCATCAACTTCTTCCTCCGAATCCTAACAGCACCTTCGAGGTGGGAAGAATTTCGTTTCTTCTGATAGGAGGGCAATAAATTCTTTTTCTCTGAAAGATTCAGGTGTCCTGTGGCTGCTATCTCGCTGCGAGTCCTTTCTTTTAAACAAAGCATCTTACATAGCATCGTTTCTATTTTAACAATTTTTATAACCTAAAACTATATTTAACACACTACTTCAGAGCATTAATCTGGCATTACTTTCTAACACAACACATATAATATTCACTTGAATGTTTGCGAAAAGCCAATCATAAAATACATGCATTTTTCACATGCTGCACCCCCATGGGACCTGCAGGGTGTCCCTAAGGGGTTTGTCCCTCTGTCCCACTCCCCAGAGCACCGGGGGCTTCCAGGAGGCTGAGTCAGCCCCATCCCACCGGATATCCCATGGGTAGATGCCTGTGCCGATGTAGCCGGGCAGGAATGCTGCTTCCCTTCCCTCACCTGGTTTCTAGAGTGCCCCGAGGCTTCCCTGGAATCCTCCGGCACACCCTGGGGCCGATCAGCCGTGCCGGAGCCGCCTCGGCACCCGGCCAGGGCCACCCCTCCCATGGGGACACGGCTGAGGAGCCCCGGGGTGCTTTGGTGCCTGCAGGGATTCGCTCCCTGCTCTCCTGGCAGACAAGGAGCCCCTTGCCCCGAGGCTTTTTGTATCCAGGAGGGCAAAAACTGCCACTGAGGGTTTGCCAGGCTGGGGACAATGAAATGAGAGCCCAGGAGACCCAAAGCAAACGCAGGTGGCAGCCTGGGGGTGCAGGATGGGCTTAGCCTGGAGGAGTGGACAGCCATGGGCACTCCAATATCAGATGAGAGCCAAGCAGGGGCTCTGGAACGTTCCTTGACCCCGGAGCTGCCCGGATCAGGAATTTGAGCTATGTTATGCAGAGAGCTGGTGTGGCAGGAGCTCAGCAGGAATCTGGGGGCTGTGAGCTGGAAAACCCTGGAGAGAGGGAAGGTGCCAGAAGCACTGGAAGCTCTGACTCCTTGCAGAGGCAGCTGCTCCCTGCCCCACGGCCAAACCCTGTAAGGGCCAGGTGGAGAGAGGGGCTGGATCCCCCTGGGCAGCCTCTTGCCTGCAGTTTTGGAATTTCTGGAGCGGCCTTGTGGTCACAGTGAGAGAGTTCAGGTGCATGGACAGAAAATCTCCCTCAGGCAGTTGGGTGGGGAGCTGAAACAGCTCCACGCTTTGCAGGGCTGGAAATGCTGAGCTGGGTGTTTGGGTGAATCCATAAATCCGTCAAGGGGCACATCCCTGCGCCCCCGCTGCCAGTGTGGGCACAGGGAAAAGGTGACAGCGTGGTTCTGCACATCTCAGCACTTGGGAGCTTAAGGGCTATGCCCAGGACTTGTCACCCTGGTGCCACCCTGCTCCAACACAGCTGAGAGGCCTCAGGGCCACATGTAAACACTGGGATTTAGGGAGGCCCAACCTTGGCTCCTCCATGAAGGAAAAATCCAAACAGTGGAGCTGGATGCCAAACCAGCAGGAAAAAGTCAGACATAAAACCCTTTTAGAAGGGTCTTAAATGGAGCGTGGCAGAATTCTGCCTAGGACATGTCACCCTGGTGCCACCCTGCTCCGACACAGCTGGGGGACAGCTGAGAGGCCTCAGGGCCAGATGTAAACACTGGGATTTAGGGAGGCCCAACCTTGACTCCTCCATAAAGGAAAAACCCAAACTGTGGAGCTGGTGGATGCCAAACCAACAGGAAAAGCTCAAACATAAAACCCTTTTAGAAGGGTCTTAAATGGAGCATGGCAGGATTTTCTGCCTGCCAACAGCTGTCCCCCTCCAGAGCCACATCCCCAGGGATGAGACTCCCCCTCAAGAACAGGGGCAGAGGAGTCATGGGGCCTGGGAGCTGGCAGCCAGGGCTGCACATAAATCAGAGAGATTCTCCTCAATTCCCAGCAAACAGGCAGGTTTTGGCCAGGGCAGAAACAAGGCCAAGCTGGGGAGGTCAATTTACCCTGACCTGTGCACTCAATCCCCTCTACATCCCTGCCTGGGCTGCAGTTAGTGCTGAGTTTCTTTAAAATTCCCCCACCCCAAGATTTAAGAGGTCTTCTGGGATCTCGCAAGCAAATACAGGGAATTTCCTGTGTGAGGACGCGAAATCTGGGAAATATTCAGCTTTTATTGTGACACACCCCCTGGTTTGCTGACTCTGGTCCTGCCTCTGCATTCCAGGAGATATCCCAGTACCCAGACCTCCATTTTTGGCACCAATATCAAAAGAAGCAGCTGAATGCTCTCCTTTTTCTGGCGGACTGCTGCTTATCCCAAGCCTGGATGGTGCAAGACACTCAGAGCTCTGCAATGTTTGCTCTGGGCATGACAAAACAGCACAACAACATCCACAACTGGATCCAGCAACTGGATCTCCTCCAGCTGTGCTTTGGTGTGCAGAGGTGGGACAGGGAGGTTTTTCTGGGGCTCACTTCAGTCCCCATTAGTGCCTGCAGAGGGGAACTCCTCGGGGTTTCACTCTCCAGCCTGGAGCAGGAGTGGCCAACCTTGCTGGAAAACAAACAGCCCAGCCCATGCTCTTTAATTCGGGGCAATGGCTCGCACACAAAGAACAACTTGTGTCCTCTGACGTTGTGCACTTCATAAAGAAAACTTTCAGGTGGATAATCCAGCAGCAGGAGTGGATGGAAGCAAGGCAGTGCCAGCACAACTTCCCCTGAGAAGTGGAAAAACTTCTTTATTTCATCATCTGTGTTGATGTATTTGATTTGTAATCTGATAATGCAGATGTATTTCATCAATCTGTGTCTCTGACCCCAAATGTCCCCAAACTCAAGGGGCTCAGAGGGATCAGTGCTGGTGGCCAGGATCCCCCCAGGGCTTCTCCACCATCCTCATCCTCACCAGTGGCTGGTTCAGTCCCAGCAGTGCTGCAGCCCCACCTGCTCTTGGCTTCCCTTCAGCCCTGCCTGTCCCCAGCAGCCCCATCCAGCTGTGGGAAAGAGCTCAGTTTTGCCCATGGAGGGTCTCAGCTGGATCACTGCAATGATCTGTCACTGAGAATGGCCTCAGTCACATAAAGGACACAGCGATAGTGTCCCCTCACCCCCTGTGCCACTTCCTTTGGGACAGAGCCAGGGAGCGCTGGCACTGTCACTGCTCGTGGAAAAAATAATTATCACACCCTCGGAGCAGAGCAAAACCAGTAACAGATCGAGCTGCATGTTCAGTGTTAATGTTACTTGTGAGTGCATTTGCCATGAAATTATTGTTAATTATTCATGCCAGCTAATGCTCGGCTGCTCCGATGGCCTCGGAAGTGGCAGCACCGCCCGTGTCACAGCCGAACGCGATGGATTACAACAACAAACGAGATCAGATTCTGCCATTTAATGTCATTGTTTAATCAATGCTTGGGGTGTTTTCCTCTCCTGAGTTTGGCTGTTTTGCTCAGGTATTTTGCCCTGGCCAGGCAGGATGATCCAGCAGCCCACAGATCCATCCTGCCTGGCTGGATCCTCACGCCTGAGGTGGCTGCAGTACCCGGGACCTGCTCTTGTCCCCACTCAACTAATGAGTGTTATTAATGGCAATTGCATCAGTCTGAGGTGGCCCTGACACCCACTGAGTGGCTGATGTGGGGTGAGAGATAGGGAGAGGGGTTTCCTGAGGTATCAGGGTGTCTGTCCTGGCTGGTACAGGCTCAGAGTGTGGGCACCACTGTCAGTTCACAGCTGCCTGTCACTGCCTTGGACAGAATGTGTTTTACAGCCCCAGCTTTACCCCAAATTCAGCAGGATGATGTAAATGCCTTTCCCAGGACAGGAGAGGCAGAGACCCCTCGGGCACAGCCCAACTCCAGGGTGCTGCCACCCTCAGGGCTCCTACCCTGGAGCACAGAGGAAGAAGAGCAGCCAGGAAGTTGCAGGCCAGGTGAGCAGCTCCTGCTTTCTCCTGGGCAGCTCTAGGAACCAGCCTCATCCTTGGGCAGCGTGCTGGGACAGGAGGCTGTGAGCGGGGTGGTGGCCGTGGGGGGTTTGTAGTCAGCCCCATGGAACACCTGCCCGCCCGTGCCCACGGGGTTGGCACCGGACATGGGGTAGTCATGGCTGTTCCTCCTGCTGTCCCCTCCTTCGATCTCCGTGCACTCATGGCACCGCTTCCCAATCAAGTAGGTGGCCTCGATGAGGTTCAGCACCACGCAGACACAGGTGGTGACCACCATGAAGACGGTGAAGATGTTCTTCTCGGTGGGCCGGGAGATGAAGCAGTCCACGATGTTGGGGCAGGGCTGCAGCTTGCACTTCACCACCCGCGGCAGGGTGTAGTTCCTGTAGAGGTGGAAGAAGACGTAGAGGAAAACCAGATCCACGCAGGCCTTGAAGAGGAGGCTGAGCAGATACGTCCACCAGAGCCCGCCCCGCTTCTTGCCGGGGTTGGGGTAGATGCGGCGATAATTGTCCCCTTGGATCTCACGGAGCCTCTCCTCCTTGGCCTCCCTGTAGGCCACGTGCATGAGCACCAGGAGGGACGGGCAGGTCACCAGGATGAGCTGCAGGGCCCAGAGGCGGATGTGGGAGACGGGGAAGAAGTGGTCATAGCACACGTTGGTGCAGCCCGGCTGCCGTGTGTTGCAGTCAAAGTCCTTGTGGTCATCGCTCCAGACCTTCTCGGCTGCCACCACGTAAACCAGCAGGCGGAAGATGAAGACCAGGGAGAGCCAGATGCGGCCGAAGGCTGTGGAGTAGACATTGACAGCACGGAGCAGCCCCTCAAACCAACCCCAGTTCATGGCTCCTCGATCCTGTTAGGCAGCCTGGGGAGAGAGAAGACACCGTGACACTGAAGTGTGGATGCCGTGGGACAGAGGGAGAGAAACAGCAAGAGAGAAACAACAACTTCTCACAGCGGCTTGTGAGAAGTTTTAAGGAGCTAGAAAGATGTGGTAACTTGTTAACTATAAACAATTTGCAAGTAGTGTTTTTCTACTTTATTTTTCTGTTCCTCTCAAAGACAGTGCGTAAAGAAAGATGTTTCTGTTAGTTAGCCAATAGAATAAAATCTATCATACCACTCTTTTGAATAAAGCCTTCTTTGCCTTTTCTACAATCCTGCCTCTCACCTCGGTGCAAGAGTGACACTGAAGCAGCAGCAAAAGGAGCCCCTGTGTGCCTCAAAGCACTGAGCGCTGCTCCTGGGGCCACCTCTGACCTGTGCTGGCACGAAGGGACACCACAGACAGCACAGACCTGCTCCGGGTGACACCACTGACAGCACAGACCTGCTCCAGGTGACACGTCTCCTCCAAGCACCGTCCCCACTCTAGGCACCTGACACCACTCGAGGTTTCTGCCACATCCACAGCATCCTCCAGCCACCTCCGGTGCTCAGCCCCCATCCCGCCCCAGCTCCCGCCTCGTTGCCCAGGTATTTGTTATTAATTTCCCCTACGTCTCCAAGCCTGGCGCAGGCAGACAACAAATAGGAGCAGCCGGGGCGTGACTCACCGCGCTGCGCTGTCCTCTCCCACCGCTGGAATCCGCCCGGTGCTGCCGCTCCCAGGGGGCACCGGGGAGCCCCCGGCAGGGCAGAGGCAGCGGCTGGGCTGGGCTGGGGGGCTGCACAGCCCCTGCAATGCCGAGGGGCTGAGCATTCAAAAAATCCCGATTTTCACCAGCCACAGATACCTGCGTGGCCGATTTGAGCCCGGCTTGCATGTGCCGGATAAACGCGCCCTGCAAAGACTGCCAGGGCTGCGTTTGGCGCTGGATCTCCTTAAATATTTTGCCTACCAATAAAATAATAAAATTCCCCCTCGCCGAGAGGTGAACACATCCCCTTCCAATGCACCCACCTGCAGGACTGGAGTGGCCACGGAACTCCCGGTTCTCATCCCTCCCTGGAGGAACGCGCACACCCCAAATTCCTCCTTCCCTGTGCCCTGGTGCCAGGCTGGGCACAGGCACCTCCCCAGCGCCCTCCCCACCCTCTCGGGGCCGGGGGTCGCGGCAGAGGGGGTCCCCACGCCGCTCACCTGCGGGTGTCCCTCGGCAGCGCTGCTGCAGGTCGGTGCCTGCCCAGGGCAGGAGAGCATCACCCGGCACCGGAGACAGCCCATGAGTCACCCCCGCGCTCCTGGGAGCGAGGAGGAGATTCCCGGGGGAAGGGACGAGGCTCCAGGAGGATCCCCACGTGTCCCGTGGAAGATTTGGAAGATTTCCAGCCAGATTTTCTCAGGCGAAGGGCGGCCCCGCAGCGCTGCCGTGCCGGGAAGGGGTGGGAGCTCAGGGCTGGCTGTCCTCAGCTTCTGCAGGGACGCTCAGCACTACCTGGGGTCCCTCCATGCCTTCCCTGCACCCATCTCCCCTCGCTCCAAAGTGGTCAAAGCCCTGGGAGGCTCCCCTCTCAGCCTTTATAATCCTTTTTTATTGAAACTTTGCACCATGGCCATAACTTAGTATTTATCTCTCGCCATCCTCTATTAAATGAGTGGCAATTGATAATTTCACTGGCAATTAATTAAGCACTACCTGGGGTCCCTCCATGCCTTCCCTGCACCCATCTCCCCTCCCTCCAAAGTGGTCAAAGCCCTGGGAGGCTCCCCTCTCAGCGTTTATAATCCTTTTTTATTGAAACTTTGCACCATGGCCATAATTTAGCATTTATCTCTTGCCATCCTCTATTAAATGAGTGGCAATTGATAATTTCACTGGCAATTAATTAAGCACTACCTGGGATTCCTCCATGCTTTCCCTGCACCCATCTCCCCTTGCTTCAAAGTGGCCAAAGCCCTGGGAGCACCCCCATTCTCAGCTGAACACCACCCTTTATAATCCTCTTTTATTGAAACTTTGCGCCATGGCAATAATTTAGCATTTATCCCTTGCCACCCTCTATTTAGTGGGTGGCAGTTGATAATTTCACTGGCAATTAATTAACTGCTTACCTGTGCACCCCTCACCTGCAAGCTGGCACAAGTCTCTTCCCCATCACCCCTCCTTGATACCAGAATCTGAACCCCCAGCTCAGATAACCCCTCTTGGGGGTCTGACCCCCATCTCACAGCTGTGGGGTGCAGGGATGGGGGTCAGAGGGGAGAGGAGTCCAAGGAGGTGTGGGGTGCAGGAGTTCAGGTAGAGCTGGAGTCATTTGAGGAGCAAACACACATTTCATTTGCAATTCTGCTGGGGTTTGAAAAAAAATGTAGAGAAACAAATCTAAACAGCTGTAAAGTAAATTACCAGTGTTTGCGGATGGCTCCAGGGAAGAGTTCTGCAGTTTGAAATCAAACAAGCCCTTTTTTTTTTTTTTTTTTTTTTTTTTAACGTGCCTGTGTAGTGGCTGTGCTGGGAAAGGGGGGTCCCAGGGGCTGTGTCCCCCATGGGCAGGCAGGGAGGACCCAGAGCAGCACCCACCCACCAGCACCCAGTGATGTGTGGGGAGATGTTCTGCCCCCGATGTCCCTCATTTTGTGGGTGTCACAAGTGGCTTTTTGTGCCTTTTTGGGTTAAAATCCCCTCTTTTGGGGACTGCCAGGTGTGACGGGCGGTTTCTGCTTTGGGTAGAGCCCCTGCATCCCTCCACAGGTGAGTCCCCAGCACAGGGGACACAAAGGTGTATTAATGGCAGCACTTTATCTTCCAGGAACAAGCCCCATTAGTACATTTTCACTACAACATGAAATATTAATAACACTTTGCATTTATATAGCGTCATTCATCCCGCAGTCACCAGCCAAGCCGCTGACATGAATCAAACACTGCAGCCAGCTCTGGAGGAGACAGGTAAAGGGGATTAGACCCCTCTTCCTGCTGCACACACTGAGGCACAGGCTTTTCTGCAGGTCACCGGTGCCACTGAGGATGTTTTGGAGATAAAAACCCAACCACACTGCTCCGACCTGGCCTTCCTCCTCCTCCAGCTGCTGCAACTGGAAATTGCTGTTCCTGATGCTGACAGTGCAGGGAGGGGAGTTAGGAAACCTGTCAGCCCACGGAGAGGCAGGCCCTGACACAACCCCAGGGCTCCGGCAGCATGAAAGAGCAAGCAGGGAACCAGTGGGGAAAGAAAGGGCTCTTTTCATCTTATTAAAGAGCCTTGTATTTAAAGCCTCCTCCAGCTCCGTAGCACGGGGTGATTGCGAAGGCTTTTCCACACCAGCTGAGCAGGACTGGCTCCTGCTGCAGGAGATGCTGCGTGCAGATGCTGGTTAGCAGGGCGGAATCCCGCGATTGATGATGGATAAGGACAGATAAACAAGTCCTGGGCAAAGTTCCTGAGCGGTGCTGAGCGGCAGGGAAGGGGTGTGGGCACAGCCCACCATCCCCAGCACCATTGTTATTCCGTGAAAGAAGGCACCTTGTTTGCAGATAATTAAAAAACCCCAAACAGATTAGTGAAAATTAAACACCCAGAGCAGGCTGGATGTTGGCTCAGCCATGGGGGAGTCTGTGAGCATCGCTGGCTGCTGCTTCCAACCCTGCCTCAGCCCTGTGGCTGCATTCCCCATCCCATGGGATTGTTTGGAAGTTCTTCCATGGAAAATCTGTGTTCAAGGAGTGTCTGGATGGGAGCAGGCAAACCCAGCCTGGTCGTGGCCATCTGACACGGCCAGCACCCATTAATCTTACATTTCTATGTGAGGCTGCAGGGAGTAACCTCATTTCTAGGGAGACCTTAATTAATCACCGACTCAAACTGCCTCCATGAGGTGGTTTGCAGCCGAGGAGATGAATTGGCATGGTCAGCAGTGGCTGAGGATGAGGATGGGGTTAGCAGGGACCTAAATCATGGCAGGTGATGGTGGTGAGCAGAGCAGGGGACACACGAGCAGGGGACAGGGCACATCCGTCCGGTGAAACTTCCTCTGCACTGGCAGGCTGATGAATGGGAGATGCTGCTGAGGCTCTTTGCCCCTAAAAAGGCAGAAATGAGAATGTTCTCAGCCTGTGCAGCCCCTGTGAGGATGGCAAGGGTAGGATGTGGAGGACAAATTCCTGAGCAGGAAGGCACAATCACACAGCCCCAAACCCCAGGCTGGGAGGGGTTGGGGGCTTGATGCCCTCATGAAGGAGCAGAATGTCACAGACAGACCCATCACTGCCTGTTTTGTGTTGTTTGGCCAAATAATCGCCGTGCAAATGACATCGTCGCCCTTGCCACTGACCTTGGCAGCCTCCAAATGGGCGGCTCGCGGGTCAAAGTCTTTATATCCCATCACCATTCTCCTGAGTCACGCCTGTCTCCTGGCAAGTGACATCCTTTTCAGATGGCAGCTAAACGGGAAAGAGGTCGCGCTCCCAATACGGCGACAATAGGACATGACAGCACTTTTCTGAGTGATTAAGCCTCAGGTGATGGCGGGGCTACAAGACAAGTGGCTGAAGGCTGAGAGACTTTAATCACCTCGGACACGGCGCTGCATCCTCGCACTCCATCCTGCCAGGGTGGGTTTTTAGTGCGAAACGGGAGTGATCATAAAAATAATCCAGCCCAGGCTGCGCACCCACCCGTTAGTTATCCGTGCTGCTGTTAATAACCAGCTCGGGCAGCCTGTTGGCCCTCAAAGATCCTCCTGCAATAAATCAGCGCTGATGCCTTAAAATAACTGTCCAGGGCTGCGGGAGCTGACACTAGATGGCATTGGGAGAACGCTCAGCCGCCTTCCCCGGAACAGTCTGGCAAAACAGAGCAGAAAACTCAGGATGACGGAGCAGAAAATGTCTCAGCTGGGGAGAGGCCACCAGCTCACCTCCATCCTCACATGCACCAGTTCAACTCCATCCTCACAGTCCTCACTTCACCTCCATCCTCGCATTCACCAGTTCATCTGCATCCTGAACCCACCGGTTCATCTCCATCCTCGTGTCCACCTGTTCATCTCCATCCTGAACCCACCAGTTCATCCCCATCTTCATATTCACCAGTTCAACTCCATCCTGAACCCATCAGCTCATCTCCATTCTGAACCCACCAGTTCAACTCCATCCTCACAGTCCTCACTTCACCTCCATCCCTGCGTCCACCAGTTCATCCCCATCCTTATATCCACCAGTTCAACTCCATCTTCACACCCACCAGTTCATCTCCATCCTGGACCCACCTCATCTCCATCCTCCCATTCCTCAGTTCACCTCCAGCACCTCACCTGCGCTGGGAGCATGGTGGTGAGGCAGAGCTCAGGGTGTTTCACCTCTTTTCTGAGCTAGTAAAATAGGTTGTCCCCAAACTATTATTTTTTTCCCAATGAGAAGCTGCACTTGTGGCTCCCCAGAGCCTGATGGCACCAGCACAGCCCTTTGGGACTTGTGGTGCCTCACCTGGCAGGGGTAGGAGCACCTGGGCACCTGCAGAAGGGATGGTGATGAGGAGAGGGGCTTTAAAGTGAGCCCCAGACCCCAAATGATGCTGCTGCCCCAGATCCCACCAGCTCCCTTCACATGGAAAGGTTTTCCTGCTGCAGCCTGGGTTGGTGCCTGCCCTGCCCTGATCAATCTCTCCCTGGAGATCTGTCTGTCTGTCTGTCCGTCCATCCACCCCTCTGTGTCTCATGCCTGGGTGCATCCCTGTGCCCAGGGCTGCTGCAGACAGGTCCCTCCTGGGAAAATCCCGGGATATTCTCAGTGGAGCAGCACAGCTCCCTCGCAGCCCTGCAGCTCGGCTCGGAGCCAGAGACTGTGTGCAGGCGCCGGCAGCAGTGTCTGGCCTTCCCCCCAGCAGTCTGGCCTTCCCCCATCACTCCAGGCTCCTTCTACCTGTCAGAGCCGGTCTCTGCTTCCCCCAAATCACCTCCTGCACCCCACTGAGCCGAGCTGACTTTGTCACTTAATGCTGCATTGTGCCGGCAGCCCTAGAGCCACAATAGAGCTCCTGATTGCAGCTCCCTCCCTGCCAGCCCCACTGGCAGCACATGGCACACGGCTCTGCCACAGCCCACCCTCCCCTGCCCTCCCAGGGCACCCCAAAATCCTCCATCCTCCAGAAAACTCCACATATTGGATTTTATGTCACTGTTGTTGGGGCGATGCTACAGGTTTTGGGGTGTGCACCCGTTCACCCCCATGTTGTGGGGCTGGGGTTCTCCTCCCCTGTTTTCTCTGCAGGATAAAACATAACAGTGCTAAGACTCAAATCCTCTCACAGGCACCTGAGCTGTAGAGATCCACTTTTTTTGGGATCTCTGCCCAGGCAACCTGACGTGACAGGATTCTTCCAAAGGTTAAAAACTTGCTCTCACTGTAAGGACAATACCACATTTAAGAACAACCCCTCACCCCTCTCAGCTGGCTTGCACCTCTCCTGGAAACTCTGGGCAGCAGAACCAAACTCTGAAAAGGGCCCAGACTTGGCTTGAAGCAAGAGATTTCACATCATCATGTCTTAAAATGTCAGCACTTTAATTAGCTCCATCTGAAGCTGGAGTGGGTTTGTCACCCCTCTCTGCTTTCAGTTCAGGTTGAGAAATTTGCTCAGGCTGACCTTTTCCCTCCCAGCCCCAAAAAAATCCCCAATCCATATTGGCATTTCCTAAAAATAGGACAAAATAGCCCCCCAAAAATACCAGCCAGCTGTAGGGAAGATGTTGTGCAGCATCATGCCAATGCAGGGAAAGGGACTTCAGCTGTGAGATGCCTGCCCTGGCAGAGCTGAGGGGATGTTCCCAGGTTCTTCTGTCAGGTTTTTCCCTTTAATCTCCTTCAGACACTGCTGCTAGGCCCCCTTCTTCCAAAGGGAACCCCCAATTAGATCAAGGTGTCCCCTGCTCAGTGTTTTCTACAGCATCATTTAAATCTCCATCTCACCCACCCTTTTAACTTCATTTTTTTGTACCTGTGGCTGCTGGAGCCATAACTTACACTCCAGGATAATTTCTTGCTCTAAAGGATACAGTGAACTTCTTCACAATTTGCTGACCAGCTGGGAATGCTTCTCCAGGTGGGATCCACTGGGTAATGATTCCATTTCAGCTGCTGGAGATGGAGGCTCGAGCCCACTTATCCTCTGTGTGCGTGTGATAAATTAATGAAAGCAAAGCCAGAGGAAACACCTGAAAAAACACAGGGAAGTGGGAGGCCACAGTGCTGTTGGGTTGGGAATGGCTGTGCTGAGGTGTCACAACACCTCCAAGGGCTCTGCCCTTCACACCAGGCTGTCCCCAGCACCAGAGCAGAAGCCACCAAAAGCCAGTGAGCACTGTCAGAAGGGTCACAGGCGTGTCCACCATTGTGATGGCTGGAGGGATGTGGAGCTGTGGAGGGCTCAGGGATTCTCGGGTTTTGGTTGTTAATTGCTGCCCCCAGATGTGCAGGATGTCTCTGCTTCGGCATGCGCAGCTGAAGAACGAGTCTGGACTCTTCACTTTTCGGTCTTGAGGTTGTTTATTAATTCTTATCTATAAAATTTTCTTTCTGCCCAGCCGAGATCTGCTCAGCAGGGCAGCCACAGGCACTCTGTGTTGTCCTTTTATACTACAAACTACGTATAACATATTTACATTTAATTCCCAATACCTATCACCTGTGTTAGACAGTGCACTTCTACTCTAAACCAACCCCAAAGTGCCAACATCACTGCAGAAAATGGAGAACAAGAAGAAGAAGAAGAAAGGCTGGACACACCCAAGTTCCTCCATCTTGTCCCCATAACCCCCATACCAAAAAATCCTAAAATCTACATTTTCACCCTGTGATAATTTAATTATTATTCTATTCAAACCTCTGTGACTTTTAGGTCCTCATACAAAGCTGGTAACTTGCTCCAGGGGTCACAATCAAACCCACAGGTGTTCTGGGCTGTGTGCCAGGGTCTCTGAGCCCGCCAGTGGGGTCCTTGGCAACTCTGGACACCCAGAGGGATGCACTGAGTTCTGACAAGGGATGTTGGGTTTGAGTCTGGCCCACAGAGCAGCTCCCGGGGCATGGGCTGGTGCTGTCCCATGCCCTCCTGGTGTGCCACAGCAGCAGATCATCCCTCTGCAGAGTGAGGCAGAGCTCCAAACGCCTTCCTCAGAGCCTGATCACTCCTCAGCACGTCAGAGGAAGAAGAGAGGCATCAAAAGCAAGCTGGCTTTTGCTCGTTGCTCGTTGCTCATTGCTCATTGCCTCCCCGCTCATCGCTGGCCAGCCTGGAGCCCCGGCCCCGCGGCGCTCGGCCTTTGGTGGAGCGTGACTCTGCTCTGCCACGCAATTATGGCTGGGAAAGGAAGGGCCAGATCGCCCCGGGAGGGGGAACAACGAGAGCCTTTCATCCACACCCCGCCTGCCGCTCGCTATTCTTATCCCTCCTGATCAAGGGAAGCGTTTCCTCCTCCTGCCATTGAAGCCGCGGCGTGGCTGGGGCAGCGCCGGGCTGGGATGGGCTTTCCCCAGCCCCACGCTGCAGGCCATGACCCTGCCAGGATGGGTTTTGAGCATTGATGGGTTTTGATGGGTTGTTTTGCATTGATGTGGAGATGCAGGTGCAGCTCCGGCGCTGCCGCCCGCCGAGGAAGGTCAGCCTTGGTTTGTGCTTGATGTGGGAAACGCCGGAGCTCCGGCCAAGGAACGGCTCCTGTGCTTGTGTTAAGAGCAGGAGAGGAGCTCTGGGAGGGAAATGTGGTCATTGGGATTTAAATTTTCCCTTGTGCTTTCATGAGGGAGCCTCCAGTTCTTGTTTTCTGCTTGGGTGGCTTTGCCCCCAACTCTTGTCCTGGTGAGGAAAGGAAGATCCCGTGAGTTACCCCTCGAGGTCGTGTCCCACTGCCCTGCAAATGGAAGGTGCCATTAGCACCAGCCATGGTGCCTTGGTGGTGAGGAGAAACCTCCCCAAGAGCCTGTGTCCATCCCACCCCCTGATGGCCAGGCCAGGTGGTGGATGGGGTAACACAAACACAGCCAATGCCTGAAGGAGGTCACTGGGCCCATCTCTGATAAGTGATCCCAAATCAGCAGAGCTATCCCAGGGTGCAGGAGACCCCACACTGCCCTGGGGATGCTCCCAGCTCACATCTGCGACAGGAACACTCCCCTCGTGCAGCACACGGGCAATGCTGACACTTCCAGGCTGTCTTTGCCACTCTTTGGTCCTTACAAACTGCTCCAGGAATTAACCAACCCAAGTTTTCTGGAGATGCTGGAAGAGGAGCACTCCAAATGGTAGCTCCTCCTGCCCTCAGGAGCAGAGCCAAGCCAGGACTGCAGCCCCCAAACAACCCCAGGCTGGGCTGGAGGGACCCCACTGAACCTGACCTGCTCCACCACCGCATCAGGCTCACAGCTCTTCTCCAGCCTGTCTGGAAACAGAGGCTTCTGAGCACCTTCTCTGTGCCAACAGAGCTGCAGGAAATCACCTCCATCACCTTGAAGGACCAGGAGCTCTTCCCAATTCTCAGGGATTCCACAGAGAAATAAAATCCAGTAAAAATTCACTCTGCAGTTTGTTCCCAGGGAACTCCTCACCACCAAGCCCAGGATGAGCACTCCTGCTCATGGATGAAGCCTCATGGATGAAGCCTCGAGTTTCAGGAGCCAGGGCTGCTCTGTCCCAAGCTCCAGGGTCACAGATTTAAGGATATTTGGCTTGTGGCACTGGGGGTGCCCCAGAATCCTGGGGAGATGCTGAGGTGGAGCAGCCCCATGGAGAGGAAAGCAGCTCCTCACACCTCCTTGCACTGGGCTCCTTGCTGCAGGTCCATGCCTGACTGCAATCAATGTAACCTTTTAAAATTAATCTACTTTCTCTCCTCTTTTGCACACAAATACAGTTACTGAAATTCCTCCATTTCCATGACATTTGGGAAAAAATTTGTGTCTCAGCGGAACGCTATCTTTACACTATAGATGTCATTACTTTAAAGGGGAAATTAAAGTAAAGGTGGTGTGTATTTTTTAATTTTTTTTTTTTTTTGCCTGTGATATTGGAAAATAAAGGTTCTTTCTCCCTCTAAGTTCAAGCAGCTGCCAAGTGGAACGAGCAGAGCAGCCAGGACAGCCGGGGTCTGCTCCCAGTGCTCCCAGTCATGCTGCTCTGAAACCAGGGGAAAATCCCTGCTACAGGTTCATGGCCAAAGGTCAGTGACCAGAGAGCCAGGGCAGCAGCCCCAGCACGAGCACAGGGAGCTGCTGCCTTCTGCTCTGGCTCCTGATTTCCCCACACAGGAGGGAGATTGGGAGTGGAGGCCCCAATCACCCACCCTGGGGCAGGGGGAGGCAGCAGCTCCCGGCTGAGGGCTGGGCAGGAAAGGACGGCAGCCCCAGTTTACACATCACTCTGCTTTTGGACCTAAAATACACAATTCAGGGCTTCTTCTTTGTGTTCCAAAAGCAGAGCTCAGGCCACTCCCAGCCCTGGGGATGAGGAGCTGTGGCCTGTGTGTCACAGGAACAGAGCTGCATTGGGATGCAAAGGGACATGTGTCAGCTTGTTCCCATGGCCATGGCTGTAAAACAAATCTGAGTGCAGGAGGGAGGAGAATCTTCATCCATGGAAAGGGTGGGAGATGCTTCCTCCTTTGGAGATAAACATGAACTCCCATTGAGGTGGATCTGTTGTGCTCCAGGACAGCAGCCAGACCTCCAGCTGCCTCTGGGAGAGAAGCAAAAGGGTTTAAACAGCTGATTCAGGCTCTGTGGGTGTCCCCACTGCTCCCCCTCTATCCAGAAACGCCCTCACTGTGCTCTGTCCCTGCCCAGAACAGCCCCACAGAGCCACCAGGGACTCTGCCATCCCTGGGAACATTTCTGTTTGTGTTTCTGGGCATCTGAGGATGCAGGTCTTGAACATCTTTCTGTGCACACCTCGTGTTTCTGAGCATCTGAGGATGCAGATCCTGAGCATCTTTCTGTGCACATCCCCTGTTTCTGGCACCCTCAGAGACCAGGACTCTGAGCATCCTCTGTGCACATCCCATCTAGTTTCTTTAACATCTTTCTGTGCACATCCCTGTGTTTCTGGGCATCTCAGATGCAGGTCCTGAGCATCTTTCTGTGCACCTCCCCTGTTTCTGGGCATCCTCAGATGCACGTCCTGAGCATCTTTCTGTGCACATCCCCTGTTTCTGAGCATCTTTCTGTGCACATCCCTGTGTTTCTGGGCATCCTCAGATGCAGGCCTGAGCATCTTTCTGTGCACATCCTTGCGTTTCTGGGCATCTGAGGATGCAGATCCTGAGCATCTTTCTGTGCACATCCCCTGTTTCTGAGCATCTTTCTGTGCACACCTCCCCCATTTCTGGGCATCCTCAGATGCAGGTCTGGGCAGAGGGCCTGGGCAGGGCAGCAGGACCCCCTGGACCACACAAGGTCTCCCATGGAAGGAGGATGGAAAGGGCAGGGCATCACTGCCCAGCCAGGCATGGTGAGGAGTTTTCAGCGTCACACAATGTCCCCTGGCATGTGTGGGATGGTGCCACTGCCCACAGAGCCCTCCAGCCACCCCTCAGTGCCGACGTGGCTGGATTGCCTGGGAACAAGCCCAGCATCCTGCTCCTTCTCTTTCCCAGGCTAATTTTATCCTCCTCCCAGTGACAGATTGAGGGCTTCAAAACCCAGCCCCTGAACTCTCCCCGGCTTCCCCGCCATGGAAATTGCAGCGCGGTGGTTCAAAATGGGAGAGCAATTTGCAAAACAAATAAGTCTCGGATTAGCTAACGAGTGTCAGGCTGACCTTACAGGGACCCCTTCATTAGGAGACACTGAGCACCGATTAACTGCTCTGGGATGGAGGGAGCCACTTCAGACTGGTTTAATGAATTAAATATATGCTCCTATTTGGCTCTTAATGTAAAAAAAACCCGTTAAGTACAGTAATTGTCACGTTCCCGAAGTCAGTCATCTCCCTACCTCGCAGTTCACCGAGACTTTCCCCTTCCCAGCACCAAAGTTTAATTTGTTAATGTGCTGCTGGTGTCACGGTGCTTCCCTCCATTAACACCAGAGTGTTCTGCTCAGGGAGCTCGGGAGCGCTTTCCTCCAGGTCTCCTCCTGCTCTCCAGGAATATTCCAGCACTTGGATTGCTCCAGGCTCTGTCCTGGCCATCAGCTCCTTCTGGGGCTGTATCTTCTCCTCTCCTGCTCCTCCTTGTCACACAGGACAAGAGAAATGGCCTTGAGCTGTGCCAGGCTGGACACCAGGAGGAATTTCTGCACGGAAAAAGCTGCCGGGCATTGGAACTGCTCAGGGGGGTTTGGTGCCCACCCCTGGAGGTGTCCAAGGAAGGGCTGGATGTGGCATTCGGGTGAGGATTGAGAGGAATGGTGGATTTGTCTTTCCAAACAAACTCTGGGTCTGCTGGGAGATAAAACCAGCACTGGGAGATAAAAGAAGCAATGGGAAGGATTCCACTGATTGGTGAATGGAAAAAGATATTTGATTTTACAAATAAACTGCAAGTTTGCTGAGAAATTAAATTAGACATTGAAAGATGAAGGAAACAATGGGGAAGAAAAACCCCTAAATTGTGTAAGAATTAAAAATTAAAAAGGAGGGTTGTACATTAGAGGGGAATCTTTGGGATCAGGTGTTCTGGGAAGTCTGAACCTCTCAAGTACCTCAGAAATGGGAAAAGAGAGAAGGGAAATGCAGCTGGGAAATTGGGATAAAAAGGAGGCTGCGTCCTCCAAAAATTGGAGAAATCCCAGGGGAATGCCCCATGGCCACTACCTTGATTGGAATAAAGTTCCAGGACTCCTCTGTCTCCTTTTTGGACATAAATCTCTACTTTTTGTGGATTAATTTTCCTAACAGGATCATGCACACATTGGATATGATGCTTTTCCAACCGAAATGACTTGGGAAAAAGAGACAGAAAGGGGAAAACCAGTGACAAGGACAGTAATGAAATGCCTGATTGTCCTGCTATGGGCTGTCCTGAAGCCCTGCCCACGGTCCTTTAAACTCACACCTTTAGTGATGCGCCTCTGACTGGTGGTAATTTAATTACAGCACGCTTAAAAGATTAAATCCACGATTAAAAGAATTTATATGGATTAGCGCAGGATGATTTTAAATCACTGCCAGCTCGCAGCAAAGCAAATGTGCAACCTGCAGCAAGAGCAGCAGTGCTGGGAAGGGCTGCAGGAGAGCCTGGCCCTGATTTTGTGCCAGGAGAGCTGGGGAAGGGCCAGCAGGGAGCCCCCAGCCCCTTCCCAGCAGAGCTGCTCCATCTGGGGCACTGCCATGGGCAGGAGGGGTTCATTCACCTGCCCAACATCCTCCTCTCCTCATCCATCACTCCATCACACCCATATCTGCTTAAAAACATTCAGCTCTTACTCCCCAGATGTGGGTTTTAGTCCCTTTTTAAGCCAATGTGTTACTTTTCTTAAGTCTTTTATTAGATGTGGTTTTATTGGAGAAGGAAAGAAGCTGGATGGGAGGAAAAGTAAAGAATGCAAACTGGGGAGATTTACCAAATCAACTGGTTTAAATCTAATTCCCAGGCCTCCAGCTAAAGCTCTGCCCCAGAAAACTTTATTGTTTCCCTCTCTGGGGTGAGAGGGAGAATGTGAAATTCATTTTTCTGTGCTGGGTGGGGAAGGGAGGATCACAGGCAGCTTTTTCATTAAATCCCTTCTTCCAAAACATCCATTTGCAAATTTTCATCCCTTTATCCAGAGAGTGTGATCACCCCAAACCGGACAGGGGTGGGGACTGAGTGGGTCCAGGGTTAAACCAGGGACAATCCTGGAGCAGTCCCAGCATGGGCCCAGCCTCTCTCTGCTCTGGGGAGTGCAGGCACAGGCTCCAGCCCACCAGGGACGTGGTTGGGGATGCTGGCCAAGAATATTCCTGCAGCCATCTGCTCCCAGCCAGGCAGGGACACAGAGGAGCCCTTCCCAGCCTCCATCCTGCAGGGGATGGGATGAATTTGTTGTTTTCATGCTTTAGGATTTAGCTTTTGTTTAGACCTGGAACTCAAGGGCACCTTACAGTCTCAGGCCCCAAGAGATATAAACAACAGTGAATTAGATGGGGCAAACTTGGAGTAAATGGCTTCATTACCTAAAACTATATTTGAAGGATTAATACCTATATTAAAATTATATTATATTAATTATTAATATTATTATAGCAAATAGTTGTATTATTAATATTATATTAAATTTAATATATTATTAATTATAAACTATATTGATATTATTTATATTCTATTATGTTATATTTTATTACATTACATTTTATTATGTTATGTTATGTCATATTATATTATATTATATTATATTACATTACATTGTATTATATTATATTAAATTGTATTGTATTATATGAATATATTTTGTATTATTTTCATTATATTTAGTATATTAATTTTATTTATTCTATTATATTGTGGCTATATAAACTCCTATATATAAATGCAACCAACTTATATGAAAACCTTGTGACACTTGTTCATTTTGGGAGTAGCCCCTTTGAGATTTCTGGCTGCCCAAGGTGTATCTATTGAAATCCTTCAATAAATACAACAAATACCCACTTTTATTCTCCTTATCTTGCCTAGCCTCTGTTTTTGGTAGCCACTCCAAGGCATCAGTTTCCCTGTGCAGGATGGCAGCGCCACCAGGCCCTGTGCAATCTGTTTGATTTGAAATATTAGTGAAGAGATTAGAAACAGTGCTCATGATTTCGTGATGCATATGGTAATTAAAGTGTTACATTGCAATTATGATGTAATTAAACTGTGGGATGCTCTTCAAGATGCAATTGCCACTCATTTGCATAACTGACGGATTTGCTTATTAGCACCCTTTTAATATATGTATTAAAAAGAGCATCAAGAGCGTTGGCTGCAGAAGCAGCATTTCATCTTCCTCCAGCAGGCTGCAGGGCCTGGGCTGCTGCTGTTCCCAGCTCCCACTGCTGCTGCAGCATTCCCTGCCTGGGGCTCTCCCCACCAGCACTCAGGAGTGGGATTTTGGGGATTCCAAAATCCCAGCCCCAGCTGGAGCAGACACATCTTCCTGCAGACACATCTTCCTGCACGTCCAGCTTCTCACTGGGGCCCCCCAAGCAGCACCTGAGCAGCTCCTGGTCCTGTCCTTCTCACAAACTCTGCCATGCTCCAAATCTGCCAAGTCCTTATTCCAAAGGAAGAGGATTTCCCATTTTCCAGCCTCCTGGTCACTCCCCTCCTCACAAACTCAGCTCTGTATCTGAATCTGCTGAGCTTTTCCAGAGGAAGAGGATTTTTCTTTTTCCAGTCTCCTGGTCACTCCCCTCCTCACAAACTCTGCTCTGTATCTGTAACTGCCCAGCTCTTATTCCAGAGGAAGAGGTTTTCTCTTTTTCCAGACTCCTGATCACTCCCCTCCTCACAAAACTCTGCCATGCTTTGTGTCTGCCCAACTCTTATTCCAGAGGAAGAGGATTTCTCTTTTCCAGCCTCCTGGTCACTCCCCTCCTCACAAACTCTGCCATGCTCCAAATCTGCTGAGCTCTTATTCCAGAGGAAGATAATTTCTCTTTTTCCAGTCTCCTGGTCACTCCCCTCTTCACAAAACTCTGCCATGCTCTGTATCTGCTAAACTCTTATTCCAAAGGAAGAAGTTTGAAATCCTTCAATAAATACCCACTTTTATTCTCTGTTTTTTTCTTTTCCCAGTCTCCTGGTCACTCCCCTCCTCATAAATTCTGCTCTGTATCTGTAACTGCCCAGCTCTTATTCCAGAGGAAGAGGTTTTCCCTTTTCCAGCCTCCTGGTCACTCCCCTCCTCAAAATCTCCACCATGCTCTAAATCTGCTGAGTTCTTATTCCAGAGGAAGAGGTTTTCCATTTTCCATCCTCCTGGTCACTCCTCTCCTCACAAAACTCTACCATGCTCTGTACCTGCTGAACTCTTATTCCAAAGGAAGAAGTTTGAAATCCTACAATAAATACCCACTTTTTTTTCTCTCTTTTTTTTTTCTTTTCCCAGTCTCCTGGTCACTCCCCTCCTCATAAATTCTGCTCTGTATCTGTAACTGCCCAGCTCTTATCCCAGAGGAAGAGGTTTTTTGTTTTCCCAGCCTCCTGGTCCTCCCTTCTTCACAAAACTCCACCATGCTCTGTATCTGCCCAGCTCTTATTCCAAAGGAAGAGGTTTTCCCCATTTCCAGCCTCCCTAAGGCAGTTCTCAGTTATTCACCTTATCAAGGATGCCCTTTGGGGGTCCCTGCCAGCAAAGCCACCAAACCTGGCCTTTCCAAGCAATTCAGACAAATCCCTCCAGCTCTACACCCACCAGCTGTGCCCAGCCAACTGTGCTATGGAAATGCTCCTGCTCTGTGCCACAGCTACCTTCACTCAAGGCACATTTCTGAAGTTGTAGATTCTTGAAAAAAAACCCCACTTGAAAAATCTGACATTTTTTTTCCTCTTTAAACTCATCAGAACTTCCTCTGAGGAGCTAAAATAAAATAATTCTCAGCTGGGCTGTCCCTAACCTGGTCCTGATCCCACGGCTGGGAGTGGGTGCAACATCAGGCAGATGTGGGTGTGAGGTGGGAACACAACAGGGAGAGAAAATCATCACTGAAAGCCAAATCCTGTGTGTGGACATTGCTTTTATACTGAGCAAACCATGCCTTAAAACATCCCTGACTGCTGCTAATGCCTCAATCTGCCTCGCTGAACAGCGTGCAAGGAAAGGGAAAAGGACTTTTCAAATGGTTCCTTTTAGCTGCTGCTTTTAACCCGCACTGGGGAACACGAGATTCCTGAAAAACATGATGGCTGGTGTTCTGCAGGAATGGATCCACGGGGAAAACAGTGCTGCTGCTTGGAGAGGATGATGGGTTGGGCTCTGAGGAGTGTTTTGTCCCCTGCCTGGAGAGATCTCGGAGAACATATGCAGTTTTAATGCTCCATGGGCAGGACATGGAGCAATCCCACCACCTAACCTGACAATTGTTGAGTGAAAAGGTGTTGTAGGCTGCTGTTTCCCCCCACAAACCACTCCAGGGTGGCCTTGGGAGGTGGCAGGTGATGGAGGTCTCCATCAGTGAGGTCAAACAGCAGCTCATAAATCGCCAGCCCCCTGTGAGCAGGCATCTCCGAGCCAAAACCATTTACAGTCATTTAGAGGAAAAGCTTTTCCCCTTCTCTCCGAGCTACAGCAGATCTATGATAGGGCTTTTCAAACTTCAGCATCCCCCTGGCAGCCTGTGTTAGGCCTGGAGGTGGAAATGAATGATTCCTCAGCAGATTAAAAGATCTGTGTGACAGCAGAGCAGTGCTGCGCTCACACTGAGCACAAGCTGTGCTGGTGCCTGCAGGGCACCCTTGGGGCTCACTCCCCCTGGCAGAGCCACCTGGGACCCCAAAACGAGCCCTGAGCAGCCTCCAGCACCCTCCCTTCACCACTTATTGTGGTTTGGTTGGGAAGTTGTAGATGGCTGCTAATTAAAATTGATGTCGTGTTCACCAGAGCCCAATTCCGCATCGAACTCCTGTTGCTTCCTTCTCTGCTAGAGCAGGTCTGCCATATTTAGCCAACTTTTAAACTCATTAGCAGCAGCAGATGCTTGGATCTGCAGTCCCTAATGACTGTAAATGAGAGTATTAGTTTATTGACTGATGCTCTAATTGTTGCCACCACGACCACAAGCGACAGCTCCAAGCCCTGTGCTGAAGGACACCCAGCCTGGGGACAGAGGGACAGACAGACAATGCTGCCAGGGCTGGAGGCAGGACAGAGGGACCAGCAGCCCTCAGGGTGTGACCCACACGCAGATGACTGCAGCAGGTGAAGAGGAAAGCAGGAGTAAATTAAATTACACTTCCCCCAGCAAAGGTCAGAGCCTCGGAGCTGTGTTGATGTGTGACCTTTGCACAGGGACTTGACCTCCCTGTAATGAGGTAATGAGGAGCCTGGTGGGGGCTGGAGCAGCTGTGTGTGCCATCCCTGGTCTCCTCCTCCTTCACTTGTCCATGGAAATGTGGATGAGTGGGAGGAGGGCAGAGCCAGAGTAGCCCTGCATGCTGCAGGATGTGCCAGCCAGCCCCGCTCCTGCCCCAGCCCTGATGGACAATCCAGGGTGATTAATTGTGGCTGTGCCTTAATTAAAGCATCTCCAACCTGCCCTGACCCAGATGGGCACAAACACCTCCAAAACAAAAAGGTTTTGAGCATGTGAATGACCCACAGAGCAGGGATGGAGCCAAGCCATGGGAAGACACGGGAGGAGAAACTGCCCAGCTTGCTGAGAAATGTGCTCTCACTGCACAGAATCCCAGCCTGAGGCCGGGTAGAGGGGGCCACACCTTCCCCCAAAGGGCTCTGGTGTCCCCCCACACCAGGCAGGGCTGGCACTGCCCCCCACATGGGGCTGGGGTCACCTCCAGGCAGTGCCAGCACCTGGGGAGGGTCCTGCTCTGCCCTGGTACCCCCAAACTTGGCACCCCCTTCCAAGATGCATTTCAGCCCTTTTTTTTGGCCACTATTTTATTGGAAATGAGACCAAGAGCTGCCACGCAGAGCCTGTGGGAGCTGCTGCATCATGGACCTGAACTGAACCCCCCAAAGTCTGACAGGGCATTGTGCCTGCCCAGCTGACTCTGGGGAAGGGAAAGAGCCATGGAGAAAGTTGTGTCTGCCTTGAGGGGTTGGTGGATGTTTCCCCAACACCTACAAATCAACAGAAACAGATTTACAAGAGGATTTAAGAGACATCAAGTTGCCTGGATACCAGATCCTGTAACTACCCCCAAAAAAAGTAATTATAAAAGCAAGAAATCTGTCTTGGCTAAGCAGGTGGATGGGAAATTGGAAATCCATTTGTGGGAGACGTTCTGCTTTCTAACAAGGCAGCTTAGAGCTCAGCCCTGTTCTCTGCTGCTCCTGCCTGCCCTGCAAGAGGGTGGAGAGCTGGCTCCTGGGTTTCCCAGCACTGTGCTGGGCTCCACACTGCTGCCCACCCCTCCAGGTGGCTGTCACAGGCCAGGTTGTCTTGGTTTGGAAAGACAGGAGTCTGCTAAGGAAGGCAGGAGCCTCCCCTGAAATGGAGAATGTAAACCCTCCCCACCCCTCTGAATTGCTACAAATTTTAAATTAATGGGCTCTCAGACAAAAATATGGGAGAATGAAATAATAGTTCTTTAATAGGGAAAGAAAAAGAAAAAAAAGGATGAAATAAACAATGCAGTGAACTAAACCAACAGTGCCAGAGTCAGAACCCAACCTGACACCCTGTGGGTCAGGCTGTTGGCAGCAGCCCCATTGGAATTGTGGCTCAGCCCTCCTGCAGTGTCAGGGCTGGTTCTGCTGGAGCAGGGATCCTGGAGAAAGGTGCAGTCTCTGCCTCTGAAGATCCAGGGGCAGAGGCAGCTGCTGTTCCTCTGGGCAATCCAGTGCAGAAGCCGTGCTGGTGTTCCAGAATCTCCAGATTCTATCCGGGTAGGAATGCTTGGCTCCTCCCCCTGGGCTCCCATCTCCCAATGGGATGCTGTAGTTCTTATCAGCCATGCAGGGACATTCAATAGCTGCTATCAGCAGGTGTCCCCTCCCAGGGAGGTGTGAATGTGGTCACTCAAAGAGAGAGATAAGGCAAACTGCCCACTTGACAAAGGTAATCTGCCATACAGATGGTAATAGAAAACAATTTGCATTGCAATCTTCAACACAGGTCCCTGTCACACAGGTTCTGCTCTGCCCTGGCAGCCCCTCAGCTCCTGCTCTCAGTTCAGGGATGAGATTTGAGCTTCCCAAAAAATATCCCCTGTGTGGTGTCCTGAAGCTGGAGCCCTCAACCCCTCCTGGCAATGCTGATGGAGCCAAGTGGGCTTTGACTCCACTAAAACAGCCCCTTGCCAATGAGAAATCTACTTTAGAACCACCTCTGGGGTTTTCTTCCTCTTGGAAAAAGGCTGAAAAAATTAATAAAAACAAAAAAATCCTCTCTATAATCCCCAAATCCAAATTTCTTTGCACAGACTCAGCCCACTGGTGCATCACAAGGATCTGTAATTATGAGTGTAGAAGCCTTTTGCTGCTGTAAGTGTTTCTCTGTGGCCTGGGAGGAGATGGGTTGTGCTGGAAGCAAGAGAGATTTTGCTGGAGCATGAAAAGCAAAGCTATTTAGTTTAGGTAACATCTCTGGAGCTCTAGGGGTCAAGAATGAGAACTCCAGGAAAATAGTTTTCAGGGCAGGATGGTCTGGAGAAAGGAGAGGAAAAAAGAAGTGAGAAATGCATTTATTTGATGTCCAATTTAGCCTCTCCCAGGCTGTCTGCTCCTTTTCAGCCTCCAAATAGGAAAGGAAAAAGGAGCAGTGCTACCAGAGCTCCAGGGGCGTTTGGACAAGGTTTTTGAGTTCAGGGTGGGATTGTTGGGGTGTCTGTGCAGGGACAGGAGCTGCACTGGATGATCCCTGTGGGTCTCTGCCAGGGGGATTGTGGTGTTTGCTGGGTCCCCAGGATGAAGGAGGAATTGAGAATCTGACTTCATGTTCTTAGAAGGCTAATTTATTATTTTATGATATGATATGAAAATTATGATATGATATGATATTACCATATTGTATTATATTACCATATTATATCATATTATTATCGCATATTATAGAATTATTATCTCATATTATAGAATATTATCTCATATTATAGAATGCTATACTAAAACTATACTAAAGAATAGAGAAAGGATACAGACAGAAGGTTTAACAAGATAATAATGAAAAACCTGTGACTCTCCAGAGTCCCAGCACAGCCTGACCATGATTGGTCATTAAGTTAAAACAATTCACATGAAACCAATCAAACAATGACCTGTTGGTAAACAATGTCCAAACCACATTCCAAAGCAGCAAAACACAGGAGAAGCAAATGAGATAATTATTGTTTTCATTTTACTCTGAGGCTTCTCAGCTTCCCAGGAGAAGAATCCTGGAAAAAGGGATTTTTCAGGGAATGTGACAGTGACAGGGGATATTCCATAATTCTCTGGGCTGTTCTGCTCCAGCCACACACAGTCCCATGGGCTCCATCTCCCTATGAAAAATGTGTATTTTATGATTGGCTTTTCACAAATATTCAAATGAATATTATATGTGTTGTGTTGGAAAGTGATGCTGTATTAATTCTCTTAAGGAGTGTGTTAAATATGGTTTTAGATTATAACAAAATGCTAAAATAGAAACGATGCTATGTAGGATACTTTTTTAAAGTGAGATTGTGACTACAGTGAGATAGCAGCCACAGGACACTTGAATCTTTCACAGAAAAAGAATTTATTGCTCCATTATCAGAAGAAACGGAATTCTTCCTGCCTCAAAGGTGCTGTTAGGATTCAGATGAAGAGGTTGATGATGACCAGAGAGAATCCTGTGTTTGAATGGAATTTATGCATCATGATGAGATGTATGAATATGCAACAGGCTGTTGCTTTTAAGGGTTAATCCTCCGTTAACGTGGGTCCTTTTTTGGGCTTGTGCTGCCCAGAAAATGTACCCAGACTGTCCCTAACTCTTTGTTTCTATTGTCTCATATTGTCCGAATCCAAATTATCCAAATTATTATTACTCTAATTACATTACTATTTTTATAATCAATTTATTACTATTAAACTTTTAAAAATTTTAAAAACAAGTGATTGGCGTTTTTCCCATCCCTCAGTCACTCAAGCAACCTCCATTCACGATCTCTCCCTCACAGGCAACATTTCTCCCTCCGAGAAGCCTCATAACTCTGCATTTCTGTGTTTTTGACAAGAAAAAGGGGAGGCTTGGAGCTCTCCCTGTGTAAATCAGCTCATTAATGCTGTGTACAGAGGGCTTTGGTGCTGTGCAGCAGGCAGGGAACAAAGAGAGATGGAGCTGAACTATTCCTCCACGTGGAATCCTGAGCTCTGGGGCTGGCTGGGATATCAAGGAGGATGACAGGGATGTGGTTGGTAGGTGTAGGAGTGACCCTACAGCAAGAGGTGACCTTGACCCAGAAGATTTCTTCTTCTTCTTTGTTTTTTCGTTGCACCTCTGTGCAGCATTGTGTTTTTACAAAGGCAAGTTCCGGGCTCCAAAGAAAGGAATTGTTAAACGTTTATCACAACTTGCCTGGGGGGATGTGAAATACAAGAGGAAATCTCCCCCTCTCTGCCTCCCACTGCACCCTACCCTGAATTGGGCAGGAAAAATCGTTTGAGTGATCTCAGCAGGATCAGAACAAGCATTTACTGCTCTTTAAGGACCCATAAACCACTTCAGTGCTTTGCTGCTTTCTATCTGACTATCTTCTACATTAGCCATTTAAATTAAAACATTTATAATTAATTGAACAAATCATTTCCTCTTCCCCCCTCTCCCTGTACCTTTGGGGACTGGAGCATGTAAGATTTCAGTAAATTTTGGTCTCCTAAGCCATTTCCTTGAGAGGGTTGGTTCTCCTGTGGGGTGGGAGGCAAGGGCAGGCACAGAGTGCTTTTAACTGGAAAATCAATTGATAGGAAAGACAAATTAAGGCACAATTTTTTTTTTTTTCAAAAAGGGAAGTGAAAAGGGCACTGGGAGCCTGGCTGACAGCTGCCAAGGAATTCCAGGGTGGAGAGGAGCAGGATGGGAGTGCAGAGCAGTGTCCAGGCAAGCTGGGGGTGAGCAGAGGGACCAGAATGTCGCAGACATCTTTTTATGAGAATCCTTTTCTTGGGATTTTTTCTTCCTGAGAAGCTGAGAGGCTTCAGGGCCAAATGTAAACAATGGTTATCTGCTGCTGTGGAATGCAACAGGTGCATCTGTGATTGGTCTCATGTGGTTGTTTCTAATTAATGGCCAACCACAGCAGAGCTGGCTTGAACAGAGTCTGAGGCAGCTGCCTTTGTTATCATTCTTTTCTATTCTTAGCTTAGCCAGCCTTCTGAGATGAAACTTTTCCTTCTATTCTTTTTAGTATAGTTTTAATGTAATGTATATCACAAAATAATAAATCAAGCCTTCTGAACATGGAGTCAAATCCTTGTGTCTTCCCTCACCTGAAAACCTCTGTGAACATGGTCACACCAGAACCCAGGAGAGACATCACTGACCCAAGGCACACCATGCAAGGACTTCTCTGAGTGGGTGACACATGAAATGACCATGATGCGGCTCAGGAGCATCCCAGGAATGCCACTCTCAGCTTGGCAGCTGCAGAGTTGAGGGAGCTCTGGGGGATCCGTGGTCTTCACAGAAAATACAGTTTATTTTGATGCCCTGGAAATGCCTTTGTCAGCAGATCTATTCTTTCATTGTGAAAAAGCCTATTAGCTTCTGCTTTCTACTTCTGTGGGAATTTATTCCTCCATCAGATCTGCAATATAAAAGTGCTTTCCTCTCAGAGATTGATACCGTGTGTGTGAAAAGCTCCGGGCCAGGCACTCCCTTCCCTCAGGAGGGATGAGGGATGGCTTTGAGAGCAAAGCACTGAGCAGCTCCACCAGATAAAATCTCAATTCTGAGGGCTGCTATGACATCCTGGTGACCTTGGGCTGTGCAGGATGAGCTGGGTTTCAGCAGGAGAGCAGAGCCTGGTGTGTCCTGGGGTCCAGCAGTGATCCCTCAAAAGAGCCCTGAACTCCCCAAGGGGACATGTAATAAAATAAATAAATGTATTTGCTATAGATAAAGACTAAATACTGTGAGATAAATCTAAATTTCAGCAGAGCAGGGGGTGGGCAATGCTGGAACCTCAGCACCAGCAGCCACAGCAGAGCACTCAGTGACAGCCCTGCCACCCACCAGTGACACTTCTGGCACAGAGGCCTCTTGGAGGCCAAGTGACAGAATAAATTCTCACCAGTACAGAGCCATCATGTTGCTTTTAATTATCAGGAAAGGTCCCAAAGCGTTGCAGGCTGTTGATGGATCTTGTTTGTCACAACTCCTTGGGGTTTTTTTCTGTCCTGGATGTTTTTTTTTCTCCAAGTAACCCTGCTGGAGATCCAAGCCCTGCAGGGACAGAGGAGTGGGCAGGGAGAGCAAATGCTGCACATCCCACCTGTGCTGCTGAGCCAGGGCTTGGGATGGCTCTGGGGTGGGAAACGTGACAAAAATATTAAATGGGAGCTTCTCCTGGCTCTGCTTGTGTGAAACACAGGGTTCACATCAAACAAAAATAATAATTATTTCAGATCAAAGATGCCCAGGCTGAGTGTGTTCCTCCAAACTGTGGTGCCCTGGAGGAAAGGGTCAGGTCACTGCTGCTTTCTGCTTTATCCACCCACAATCATGTTTAATATGCTACAGCTTTACACCAGACACTCTCGATTTATCAGCAAAACACCTTGCAGAGGGTTACGTGCCACTTCCCTCCCTTAATCACTGCTGATATAATGAGGTGACAGCCAGCCCCAAAGCAGGGGGACATTTTTGTCAGGAGGGCTTTTGCTGCTGCTGTGGCTTGCTCTTCATTTGGCAGAGGTTTGGAGCTCGACTGAGACAAAGGAAATTTGGATGTGGAGGGGACAGGGGCAGGTTTTCAACCCTCCTCCTGCCCACAGCTCTGGCCAAGCCTGGAGAACTCCATCCTCGTCTCTGGAGCTGTACCAGAGCCAGGCTCCATAGCAGGGCACTCTGGAGCAGTAACAAAACCAGCACAATCTCAGAGCTGAGGCAAAAAAGGTGATGTAGAAATGCAAAGAGATCCCAAAAAAACCATCTGTCCTGGAAAAATGTGGCTTGCTGGAACATCTGCTGCTGTTGGGATTGAGCCCCTCCAACTAGACCTGGCCACATCCATGGCAGGAGGGTCCTTCCCAGGGGCTTTGGGGCTCAATCTATTGGAATTATTACCAATATCGCTGGACAGGATGTGCCTGAGCTTGTCTGGCCCTTGGTGCTCAACCAAACAGTGCCACTATTTGGTTCAGAGGCCTGTGGGCCTGTGTGGTGCTTCACCCCAGAGGCACTTTGGGCTGGGTGCGTGGTGTTTCACCCCACAGACACTTTTGGCTGGCTGGGTGTGTGGTGTTTCACCCCACAGACACTTTGGGCTGGCTGGGTGTGTGGTGTTTCACCCCACAGACACTTTGGGCTGCCTGGGTGCTGCAGCTGGGCCCGTGGGGACAAGGCCAGGCCTGCAGGAGCTCTGGTGGTGCTGGGATGGAGCTTCCCCCCATAACAGGGGCTGCTCCTCAGGTTTCCCTCTGGCAGAGAAGCTTTAAGGCGCTGGTGAAGGAAAGGAGTCGATTCTGATGGAGGGTTTGGATCCAGAGCTTTATTCTGGCCCACAGGCCTCTGAATGCAGCACCAGCTCCAACAGAACTCCCTGAGCCTGTGGTTGCTGTTCCTTTGAACCCCAGGGAGAGGGGCAGGGAGCCACCAAGCAGGGACAGGAGGGGAGGGACAAAGGGACAAAGGACACCTGGATGGCCCCAATGCCCCCCAGGGGTAGAGGGCATCCTTTGGATCTGCCAATCACTCGGGGCCCTTCTGAAATTCCAGGAGTGACAGACAGTGCTGGGAGGAGAAAGGAGAGGTGACTGACACAATCCTCAGCTAGTGCCACTCCTTGTGCTCCAGCAGCATGAGGAAAGTTCCTGCCCCATCTCCCCTCTGTCCTGATGGCCCCTGGGCCATGCACATCACCCCAAATCCCAGCCCCATGAGGGATTTTGCTCCCCACACAGAGCCAGTGAGGGCTGTGAGCTCCAGCCCACATTTACCCCTTCCCCATGGCTGAAGGTGGTGCCTGACACCCACATCACAGCCCTGCCCATAAATCATATTTTGCCCAGATTTAGAGGAGAAAGGAGCTATTATGAGAAATAGATCAGAAGTGACACAGCTCATTATTGTGAGGTGAGTCCGAGCTGCAGACAAGGGCAAAGTTAATAGAAAACGTATCCAATCCACAATGGTAACTTTAATTGTTAGCACTAATGAAGCCTATTTAGGATGGATTATGTATCTGGCACTTCAGATGCAGCCCTCAATTCATCTTCCCCGGCACATGTCTCATCACATCACATCCAGAGGCACAAGGAGAGCTTTTCCCTTTCCATTCAACAACTGGGCTTGAAAATCAAATTCTGTGCCATCCATCAGCCCAGAGGCCCAGCTGGCCAGGGCAGGGACTTGTGGGGACACTCACAGGGGTGATTCCCCTCCTCAGCATGGCCAGGAGCTGCAGCATTGATGTCACAGGAGCTGCTCGAGGTCCCCAGCTGGATTTGTCACCTCTCCTGCTCAATTTCCAGATGAGCAGCCCCTGAGGTGGCTGCTGAGGGTCCTGGGGGTGGCAGGAGGCTGTGACTGCCCCGGAGCATCCATCCCCCTCCTCCCCAGCCTCCTCCCAGCCACTTTCCCAGGCACACTTCTGGAATTAAGGACAAATTGTAATTACTTTTCTCGGTAACCAAACCTTTGGAGGAAAGGGCTGGTGATAGATTTCAGGCTTTATGGGAGCTGACAAAGAGCATTACTCACACTGCACGAGAGCTGGCACCTCGTCAGACAGGGAGGTCTGTGCTGACCATCCCTGGGGCACCAACAGACACCAGGAGGTTTTTTTTCCTTTAATATGGGAATGAAGCACGTTGTCCTGTCGAGTTCCTTGGGCCGTGAAAAAGAGTTACCAAACTCTTGTTTGAAAGGTCACTGCAGCCCAAATATTGCAGAGCAGGAATTTGGTGTTGAGGTTCTTGTGGGCACAGGGCTCTGCTGGGTACTGCCAATCCTTTATTTCCTTTAATATAGGAATGAAGCAGGTTGTCCTGTTGGGTTCCTTGTGTTGAGGGCTAAGTGCTGCCCTCTTTGCCAAACTGTTGTCTGAGAGGTCACTGCAGCCCAAATATTGCAGAGAGGAATTTGGTATTGAGGTTCTTGTGGGCACAGGGCTCTGCTGGGTACTCCCAATCCATTTTTTCCTTATGGGAGTGAAACACTTTGTCCTGTCGAGTTGCCTGGGCTGTGCTGAGTGTTGAGTGCTCCCCTGTTTCCCAAAGTCTTGTTTGAAAGGTCCCTGCAGCCCAAATATTACAGAGAGGTGAAGTGCAGAGCAGGAATTGGGTGTTGAGCTTCCCACGGGCACAGGGCTCTGCTGGGTCCTTTTTTTCTTTAATATGGGAATGAAGCACATTGTCCTGTCGAGTTCCTTGCGCTGAGTGCTCCCCTCTTTGCCAAACTCTTGTTTGAAAGGTGACTGCAGCCCAAATATTCTACAGAGGTGAAGTGCAGAGCAGGAATTTGGTGTTGAGCTTCCCATGAGCACAGGGCTCTGCCAATCCCCCCCAGCCACAGGTCAGACATTCCCCAGGGAGTCCCTGCAAGATTCTCCAGGGCGTGGACAAAATAAAAATTGTTCCAAAGGGTGAGAGAAGGCTCTCCAGCTCCTGTTTCCTCCCTGCACCAGCCCACTGAGCCAACAGCTCCTGTTTAATCTGGATTTAGCTCAATGATCACGAGTGTGTCAGGAGTTAATGCTGCTGCAGCCTCCCCCAGGCAGGGGAGGCTCCCAACCCTCAAATGGGATCATTCTCCCTTTTGTCCCCATTTTCCCTTCTCAGCAGTGCAGCACAAATGGGTAGCAAGCACTTTCTCAGGGCACTGGGGATTTTCTGCAGGGCAAACCAGAGAAATTCATGGTGGCAGTGATGACTCCAGTGCTCAGGTGGGTTCCATGTGGCAGCTGGGACCCCCACATCGCCCCCATCCCTGCTTGAGCATGGAGAAGGTGCATTGAACATCCCATGTTGTGTCCTCCAGCTTTCCTCACCCTGAAAACTTAAATCAAGTGACTGATGGGAGCCACAGAAAGTCTGAGATGGATGGATGCATCTCATCTTCCACCCGTGGTATGCATCAAACCACTGGATTTTGTGTCTGTGCCCCTTTAAATAAGGCTCCTTGCTTTGCACTGGGGAGGGAAAAGAAGGAAAAAAATCGATTAAAACAAAAAGGAGGTGAGGGGGAAAAAAGATAATTATGTCCCACAAAAATTAAGGGAAAGAAAAATGATGTAAAAAAATCCCTTCTCATATAAAAAGGGTATTTTATGATAGACCTTTAAAGCTTTCCATCAAGTGAAACCAACACATTTACTCCAAGTGCTAAAGAGGAGCCTTCAATCAATCAGAGAACTTCATTTTTACTCTGTAATGAATTCAATTGACCTTGGTGTTGCAAAGATTCAGCAGTGGAGGCAGGGGGGAGGCTCTGAGACACCCCCTGGTCCCAGCAGCTGCCAGGGCCAGCCTGGTCCCCTCAGGAGAACCTTGGGAGCTGCAGCCCTGCTCTGGAGCTCTGGAATTTTGGGATGCTGTGGATGTGGCACTTCTTGGGGAAGGGGACATCACTGGGAGGGCGACACTTCTGTGTGAAATCCTGAGCTGAAAGCTCTGCTCTCAAAGCAATTATCAGCAGCTAATGGGAGCTGGGAAATCTCCTCTCCCTTCCCACTGATGGAAATCCCACCTTGTCCCTACAAGTGGCACATGGAAGGGCAGACACTTGATAACTCATGGAAATCAGAGGTTTTGTCACTTGCTAACCCATAGAAATCAGAGTTTGTGGCACATGGAAGGGCAGACATTTGCTAACCTGTGGTGTTGCGAGGTCCCCAGGATGAGGGGAGATGAGGATTTGACTCCATGTTCTCAGAAGGCTGATTTATTATTATATTAAAAGAAACGCAATACTAAAACTATACTAAAGAAAGGAGACAGAAAGCTAGAGAAGAATGAATAATAAAACCCCATGACAGACTCAGAGAGTCCAACACAGCTGGACTGTGATTGGCCATTAATTAAAAACAATTCATATGCTGGATAAACAATCTCCAAATCACATTCCAAAGCAGCAAAACAGGGAGAAGCTGAAGTTTCCCAGCTTCTCAGGAGAAGAAATCCTGACAAAGGGATTTTTCATAAAATATCACGGTGACACTGACCCGTGGAAATCAGAGGTTGTGGCACATGGAAATGCAGTCACTTGCTAACTCATGGAAATCAGAGTTTGTGTCATTTGGTAGCCCATGGAAATCAGAGGTTTTGTCACTTGCTAACCCATGGAAATCAGAGTTTGTGGCTGCAGATTCCCCACCCATGAATATTTTGGAAGGTCACATGGATGTGGAGCCACAGGGATTTTGGGACAAGGATAAAGGGGGGAAGGACCGCAGTCCTGTGAGGTTTTTGGGGACACAAAACCCTCTGTTTTTCCACACCAGGTCTCTGAATCCCTCAGTGACACTGAAAGGTCCCAACCCCACCATCAGCCACTGGTCCCAGTCCCAGGGTGGCTCTGGGAGGTGCAAACACCCAAACTCTGCTGCTCCAGGGCTGAGTGCAGCCCCCAGCCTTCCCTCTCATCTCTGCATAAGTACTGGTAAAAGAGAGGCTAAAAATACAGAAAAAGCATTTATTTCTGAGGAAAGAATCCCTTGAATTGCACCCCCGGCTAATTAACATTTATCCAAAGTGCACTCATCACAAACATACATTAACCTTTGAGGCATCTATAAGAGCAATTGGAAAATATGTAATGAGAGTGGAGAGAACCCAGAGCACGAGACCTCCCCTCTGAAAATGCCACCCTGGCCTCCTCCTGGATGCATTTTCAAGCGGTTTCCCCTCAATTCCTGGTTTTTCAGTGCTCCCCAAGTGGGTGCTTGACCCCCCTGAGCTGCCCCTTCCCTTCTCAGAGCTGGGACAATCGCCCACCCCCTGTTCCCCCCTCTCCTCTGGGGACCAGGCATCAGTTCCTGTGGTGAGCCCAGAGAAAAATGAAGGATTTTGTCCAAGATTTAAATTAAACCAGCAATCAATATTGCTGCTAAAAGCAGAGAAGAACAGCCATGGTGCTGAGATGTCCTTAATGATTCCAGTCAAAGTCATTAGCAAAGTTACTTCCCTGGCTTTTATTTTATTTTTTTAATAGGAATTGGGAATGGTGAGAGAGCCCCTCATCCTCCAGGAAAGACAGAGAAACATTAAAGGCATCAGGGAAGAATTGGAGCTGGAGAGATAAAAGGTGGAGTTGGTCTCCATGTGTCAACTGGGCTGGGAGGGGAGAAAATCTTCAGAAAAAAAATCTGCATTTCTTGACCCCACTTTTTACCCCTTGAGGGGAGGAAATGGGTGAGCAGCCACTGCTTTCCATCATTGAACATGAAATTAATGAGGATCAACCCTCAGCCTCCTCTGAGATTTATTTTATCTATTTTATAGATGCTTTTACATGTGAGTATATGTAAATAACATATAAAACATGGTATGTATATTACATATTTCTAAATAATAAAAATAACATGTAATGTAGAAATATAAATATATAGATAGATATAAATAAATATATACAGATATAAATATATATCTATATGTAAAATATGAAATAGAAAACATATATTATATATTATATATATCTGATATATTTAAATATATAAAAATAAAATATAATGTACCAATAAATCCTATATATTTATGTAAAATATTTATATAATATAGTTATTTACTAATGCAGTTATTTAATAATAATACAGTTATTTAATACCATTATTTAATATTTAGTTTAAATACTTATTACAGTTATGTAATAATATATTTATGCACAATATATTTACTTAATAATATATTTAATATAACTTACTTTATATTATCTATTTTATACCTACATTTCTATATTATAGACATATTGTATATACTATTATATATGTATTATATATATATAATACATATTATAGTATTTAGATTTTTTCTCTCATAGTATTTAGTCTTTATATATAGCAAATATATATAATACACATATATTTATACCCACACCCATTATGTGTATCCTTGGGGGTTCAGGGCTCTTTTGAGGGGTCACTGCAGGACCCCAGGAGAGGCCAGGGTGCCCCAAACCCCTCATCCTACCCAGGGTACCCCAAACATCCTGCCCTGGGTACCCCAAACTTCTCATCCTGCCCAGGATGCCCCAAACCCCTCATCCTGCCCAAGCCCAGGTGTGGCCAGGGAAGGAGAGGCAGGGAAGGATTCCCTGTGCATCCAGCACCCAACCCAGGTTTGCTCAGCACTCGGGTTCCAGTGGGATGCAATCCCCAAAACCCTCCCTGAGCCAACAAAACCTACTGGAGCAGGAGTGGGAAGGAGCTGGGGTGTGAAACTTCCCCCAGAAAAACCCAGGAGTGGCTGCACTGGGCTGGGATCTGCAGCAATCACCGACAATTCCAGCGGGGCTGGGTGGCACCGAGGGAAGATTGAGATGTTCTAATTACTCCTGTGAATACCAGGGGTGCTGCTGATGAGGGAGGCAGGCACATGCACATCCACACACACACACACACACACAGACAGAGCTAATTAGGGAGCAAAAACAGCAGCAAGGAGCCTGCAGCCTCACAGGGATTCATAATCGAGAAAAAAGATGGGTAAGCCCGTAGGTCTGGCTGTAAACTGTGACCATGGACAAGCTGGGAAGGTTCTGATGGTCAGTGGCCAGAGGTCTGATGGTCAATGCCCTAAAGGTCTGATGGGCAGTGCCCAAAGTTCTGGTGGTCAGTGCCCCAGAGTTCTGGTGGCCAGAGTTCTGATGGTCAGTGCCCCAGAGTTCTGATGGTCACTGCCCCAGGGTTCTGAAGGTCACTACTCCAGAGTTCTGATGGTCAGAGTTCTGATGGTCAATGCCCCAGAGTTCTGATGGTCACAGTTCTGATGGTCACTGCTCAGCTCAGGCCAGGAGAGGACTCAAGCCACCAGCCCCAAAGACACCTCAGCCCATTGTCACCAGCCTGTACCCCCAGGGCCTGGCATGGCACCATTTCCAGAATGGGATCCCTGTGGCAAATCCGGGGCTTCAGCCTCTCTCACCTGCTTGTTTGAGCCTGAAACTCATGGATAGGCTCAACAGGACACAGGTGCCCCTTTCTGAAGAAAGAATTCTGAATTCTGGGGATTCTGGAAGGAATTTTGAATGAGTAGATACACACTGGATCTCCAGCCCTGGCAGCTCAGCTCCTCCTCTGCACAGCCCCAAGAGCTCAGCAGGCAGCACTGGGAGGGGCTGAACCACACAAAAATGTACCTTGGGACCCTGACAGCTCCATTCCAAACCCTTTTGGTGGGGTTTTGTGTGGTTCTTCATCCCTCTTTTCCCAAAAGCTTTCCCCACACCTTCCCTGGATATTCCACAGCCAAGACCCTCCTGCCCACAAAATCTGTGAGCACAGCAGAGAAAAATCTCCCTGCAGCAGCCTCATTTCATATCCCTGGTTAGAGCTCTGAGCTGGAAATCAGCTGGAAGATCTGATTCTATCCCACCTTTCTGTCCTGACCTGTCTGAAATTCACAGGGCTCGACAGGATGCAGGTGCCTCTTTCTGTCCTTTCTGGCAGCCATGCCCTGCAGGGACCTGGAATAAAGAACTTCAGGCTGCAAAACCAAAGAGGGCTTCAATCCTGGCTGGAAATGTGAGAATTCCCCAGGAAATCCAGCAGCAGAGGTGCTGTGAGCAGGGAGAGGCTGCATGGAGTGAATTCTGCGAGGGGAGACCCAGCAGTGATGGGAAGGGGGTTCTGGTTGGCCAAAAAGTGCAGGCAGCAGCATTTTAAATTTTTAATTATTTTTCTTTTTTAGCCTGGAGATGCAGTGCTATTATCAATGTTATCCCCAATGTTATTTTTCACAGCAAGTGGCATTAATATTACCACACTTATTAATACATAAAGCTGTAGCATTTTTACTAAACCAGCTACAAAACTCTGAGTTGCAATTAATGCTGACATGAATATATTAATAATACATTAGCCCTGGTTTGTTTTGTGGCTTCCACTTCCCTGAAATCATTTTTTGCTTTAACTCTTGATCCTGCTTGTTCAGTATTTTGGCAAGGAATGGGTCTAATCAGTGATCACAGAATCACAAAATCATTGAAGCTGGGAAAGACCTCCAAGAGCATCCAGTCCAGGTTGTGATCAATCCCCACCTTGTCACTGAGTGTCACCTCCAGGAATTCCTTGGGCGCCTCCAGGGATGGGCACTCCAAACCTCCCTGGGCAATTCCAAGGCCTGAGCACCCTTTCCATGGGGAAATTCCTGCTGGTGCCCACCCTGAGGCTCCCCTGGTGCAATGTGAATCCATTTCCTCTCCTCCTGTCCCATTCCCTGGGAGCAGAGCCCAACCTGGGGCTGTCCCCTCCTCTCAGGGGGTTCTGGACAGGACCCATTTTTGTTGGGTGCCAAACAAGGATGTGGAACAGCTTCAGTGCTGGGAGAAGAACTGGCTTTTCAACAGAACCACCGGAAAGGGCGCATTTCAGAGTTCAGAGGGTTACCCCAAAACAGAGGATGTGGGTGCTGCCTTGGTGGGCAGCCACCACTTCACACCCCTGGGCATGGCACCTGAGAGGAATGGTGGATTTGTCTTTCCAAACAAGCTGTGGGTCTGCTGGGAGATAAAACCAGCACTGGCAGAGAAAAGAAACAATGGGAAGGATTTCACTGATTCATGAATGGAAAAAGATATTTGATTTTACAAATAAACTGCAGGTTTGCTGATAAAGAAACAGTGGGGAAGAAAAACCCCTAAATTCTGTAAGAATTAAAAATATAAAAGGGAGGGTTGTACATTAGAGGGAAATCTTTGGGATCAGGCATTTTGGGAAGTCTGAACCTCTCAAGTACCTCAGAAATGGGGAAAACCCCCTCAATTCCATCAGAATTAAATATTCAAAGGGAGGGTTGTACATTAGAGGGGAATCTTTGGAATCAGGTGTTCTGGGGAGTCTGAACCTCTCAAGCACCTCAGAAATGGGGAAAGAGAGAAGGGAAATGCAGCTGGGAAATTGGAATATAAAGGAGGCTGCATCCTCCAAAAATCTGAGAGTCTCCAGGGGAATGCCCCATGGCCTCTGCCTTGATTGGAATAAAGCCAGAAAGAACTCCTCTGTCTCCTTTTTGGGCATAAATCTCTGATGTTTGTGGATGAATTTTCCTAACAGCACCCACACCAGAGCCACCCCAGCAGAGCAGCCTGGCACGGTGCTGTGTGAGCAGAGCCTCATCAATCCTGGCAGAGGGTAAGTGACGTTCTGCTGGGCTTTCTCCCAAATCACACTCATTCCTCAGGCTGCAATCCTCCCCTGCCTTGGCAGCAGAGCTGCAGAACGGAGCAGGCACAGCTCTGTGGGCTTGTGCAGGGGGAAGGCAGCGTGACAGGAGAAATGAGGCTCTGCTGGGCTCCCAGGGAACCTCAGCGTGTCTGGGCAGGCAGAGCAGGGCATGATTGAGTTGGGAGTTACCTAAGGATGAACTGGACCTTTAGAAGAGCATGAGCCATTCATCCTGAGCATCAGGAAGGATTTCTTCATGGAAAGGGCTGTCAGGAGCTGCCCTGGGAGGTTTGGAGTCCTCATCCCTGGTGGTGTCCAAGGAAGGATGTGGCACTCAGCGCTCTGGGCTGGATGAGGACAAGGTGGGGGTGACAATGCCAATGTTGGACTCAATAATCTTGGAGCAGAGCAGCCAGGCGACATCACCTGCCCTCCAGCCACTGCTCCTCTGAGATGGTCACCAAAGCCTCCCTGCACCAGCTGCAGTGAGCAAGGCCACCAAGAAGCTCCCTGTGCAGTTTAGTTTTGTCCCAAGGAGGCAGAAATCAGCTGCTCTGGCTCAGCCCCACTGGATTTAACTCTGAAAAACAGAATTGCCACAGTCTCACGTGGAGGAAGAGTCTGTGAGGGCTGAGGATGCCCCTGGAGCCAGGTGATGGGGCAGAAATCTCAGCTTTGGTTTTGCAGTGATGTTCCCCTGTGTGGATGAATGCTGGGAAGTCTGGAAGATTTCACAAGCAGAAGACAAACACAAGGATCAGGATTTCCTTTGTCAGTGATATCCTCAGTTACTGATTTATTTGGCAGGGCATGTAATGGGTAAGGGCTGCTGGCCATGGAAGTTACAGTACAGGAAGGGAGAAGTGAGGGAAAAGGACTTTGTAGTGCAGGAAATGGCCTGTTTGAAATGCTGATTTAGCTCGTGCCTCAGAGTAATGCAGGGAACCTCCTGCTCCCCTCTTCTATTTAGAAAACTGCTTCTCAAAACTGATAAATGCATAATGGAGAAACTTTTCATTTCCTCTGTGGTCAGGGGCAGATATCTGCATTAACAGAGATAAGAGTTTAATGTTGTGAAGAAATGCAGACTCCTGCTGTCCAGAAAGGAGACGTTAAAGCAAATTCCTGTCAGAATTCCACGTTTAACTAAAGTATCACTGCTTCCATCTTGTCCCAGAGAGTTCTCCCAGAAAATCTCAATGCAGAGAGATTTGATGATCTTCTGCCCTGGTGGAATGGATGGATGATGGATGGATGGATGGATGGATGGATGGATGGATGGATGGATGGATGGATGGATGGATGGATGGATGGATGGATGGATGGATGGCATTGGGGGTGGCAGCGCTACCCTGCCCACTCCAGCCCTCAGCCCTGCTGTTTGTGCTGCCAGGTTCCCAAATCCAGGCTGGGCTAATCCCAACCCCAATCCCAACATTACTCTTGGTGCTTTACAAGGTGAAACTCACTATTTAATTGCTCCAGATATCAGGAGTAGGACTTTGATGATCCTTGTGGGTCTCATGTGCAGATGTTGCTTCTTGAAATATTGGGTGGGGCTGGAAAACCCAGGGTTGGATCTGCTGAGAGGGACAGACAGACTCCACTGCCCAGGGAGATCCAACCCAGGATTGGATCAGCTGAGAGGGACAGACAGACTCCACTGCCCAGGGAGATCCAACCCAGGGTTGGATCAGCTGAGAGGGACAGACAGACTCCACTGTCCAGGGCAGGGCAGACACGGGGCTGCCCCTCCACCTCCAGCATCAGCTCCAACGTGCTGCTCCCTTTTCCTCTGCCAAGAAAATAGCACCTGTTTAGGAAGGCCTTTAAAGTTACCTGGCAGCAAACTCAAATCGAGAAGAAAGCAAAACCCTCAGATCTTAAATATAAATGATCAAAAACCCTCCTGAAAAAAAAAATAAAAAAAATCTGAAAAATTAAAGAAAAAAATCGAAAACCACACAGCTGACTTTTAACCTCCACACTCTAAAGTCCACGGAGAAACCTCTGTTGCTATTGATTTCCATGGGAAACTCTCTGATAAGCCCCGGATGGGTGGCAGGATGAAACATGAGGATCCAGGCGGGGATCGCGACCCCGCGGCCTCCCACGTTCCACCCACGCCCCGCCAACGCCAGCCCGGTGGGAGCTGCTGTGAAATTCATTCTGGGCTCAAACAAGGCCGGACACGGGGTGCTCCTTGCTGTGGTTCCTTTGAATCCAAGTATTTTTTGCAGCTGGAGCTGGGGATGGGCAGAGGAGGAGCTGTGGCTGCTGCAGCTCCCTGGGCTCCGGCTGCCGGAGCTGGCTGAGTGTAGATACTGCAAGTTCCCCAAAAATCCTCACTTATCTGGCTGGGGAGGAGGTGCTGCCTTAAATTCTGTGTGTTCAAACAGCAAACATTCTGAGTGTGAGTCTCTGAAGGGCTCTGCACACAGCACAGCCTTGTTTTAAATTTTGGGGGTTTTCCCTCCCCCCGCAATAAAAAAATTCCCTATCATTATTGTTTTAGGATTTTTTTCACACATTTTCCTCTTTCTCTCCTCTGGCTTCTCTCCTCTTTCTCTCCTTGCCAAGGCTTGGAGCTTTAGGCTGTGTTTTCACAAAGAGTTTAGAGGAGGAAAAGAATTCCACTGCTGTAAAACCACCAGGGTTAAAACCCCAATTTCCTTCCCAGCTCCATCACTGAATAAGAGGGGAATCCAGCCATTAGTGACTTGCAAAAGTGAGAATGGTTAGAGCTGAGAGGGGATCGAAGCCTGGATCTCCAGTGAAAACCACTTTCACTCCCTTCCTTTGGTTCCAGAGTGTATGACCTGCACTCCTGCACTGAGTGAGCTGGGAATGAGGACTGACCCTCCTTTACTTGACTAAATGAAAGATATTATCTGAAAATGTCAAAACTTGCATCAAAATGAATGAGACTTAGATGCCAAAATAGCTTTGTGTATGTGGCCCTTCAGGTCTTTATCTTGATTCAATATTCCTGGGAAGTCAGTGTGGAGTGAAGGATGGGTTTTCATCTCAGATTTTGCTGACTAAAAGTCATGGGCTGTAGGTAAATCTCACCTGGTAATATCTTACCCGTCAGAGCCCCTTCAAAACCCTGGGTAGCACAAGCATCCATCAGGGCTGACACATTAATTCAAACAGTCTTATTTTCACATCATTTAAGGCCTCTCTTCCCACTTTTGTTTTGCAATTGGAAATATTTTCAAGGCATAACACAAACCACCATCCTCATACTGCTGCCTGCAAGCACAGGGCCCGCAGGGACTGTTTGCATTCCAGTCAGAATTCAACCATTTGAAGGGGGTTAGATTTAATCCCATCCAAATACCCATTTTGCTTAGGAGAAAAGGAAAAATAACATTCTCTTGCTGAGACAAATCGAGCTCAGGTGATGCTGAGGGTGATGGGGGTTTCTCTGCACCTCATCCCATCTGCAGGGGGAGGTCACAGGAGCTGGGAGCTCTGGGCACAACCTCAGCTGTCAAAGTGGGATTGATGGGCAGAGATGTTCACACCCCAGATCATCCCAGTGCAGAGGGGACACAGGAGAGGCAGGATCTGCTTGGGACCAGGAGGAGATTTGCTCTGGAAGCTCATGAGACCTTCAGGAAAATCAGTGGCCAACCAGACCAGCCCCAAAGGTCCTGGGTGGGTCCCAGCAAGGTTGGTGTAGGTGACAGAGGATTTTTGTCCCTTGTTGAAGATTGCAATGCAAAATGTTTTCAATTACCATCTGTATGGCAGAATACCTTTGTCAAGTGGGCAGTTTTCCTTATGTCTCTCTTTGAGTGACCACAATCACACCTCCAGCAGGAGGGGACACCTGCTGATAAGAGCTATTGAATGTCCCTGCATGGCTGATAAGAACTACAGCATCCCATTGGGAGATGGGAGCCCAGAGGGAGGAGCCAAGCATTCCTACCCAGATATAATCTGGAGATTCTGGAACACCAGCACGGCTTCTGCACTGGATTGCCCAGAGGAACAGCAGCTGCCTCTGCCCCTGGATCTCCAGAGGCAGAGACTGCACCTTTCTCCAGGATCCCTGCTCCAGCAGAACCAGCCCTGACACTGCAGGAGGGCTGAGCCACAATTCCAATGGGACTGCTGCCAACAGCCTGACTCACAGGGTGTCAGGTTGGGTGCTGACTCTGGCACTGTTGGTTTAGTTCACTGCATTGTTTATTTTATAATTTTTTTTTTTCCTTTTCCTATTAAAGAACTGTTATTTCCTGCTCCCATATTTTTGCCTGAGAGCCCTTTAATTTAAAATTTATAGCAATTCGGAGGGGTGAGGAGGATTTACATTCTCCATTTCAGGGGAGGCTCCCTCCTTCCTTAGCAGACTCCTGTCTTTCCAAACCAAGGCATCCCTCCAGTGGCAACAGAGAGGATGCCAAGGCTTGGGGCTGGGGGTGAGCAGAGAGGGAGAGGCTGGTGCTGCTCATGAGTCCCAGTTTGGGATTCAAAGGATCTTAAAGGATCTTAAAGTCATTCCAACCCCTTTCCATGGGCAAGGGCAGCTGCTGATTCCAGACAGAGACAATTCCTGGCTGTCACTGCAAGGCTGTGCCCATGGGGATGCCCCTTCCAGCAGTACTGCCTGGCAGGACACAGCACTGCTCCCCCAAAATCACAGACCAGGGACACCACAAAGCTCAGCACAGGGGGCAAACGCTGCCTCTGGAGTCACTCACCCTCTTCTCTGCCAGGTTTAATTCAGTTTTCATTTTTCAGCCAGATTTGGAATACCTAAAAACCAAATTGCCTTTGAGGATCTCACAAGCTTCAGGTAGAGAGACACAAAATAGGTCCCAGATGGAAAACTGGGGATTGGCCATACAAAAAGCTGCTTTGCTCATGGGGAGAGGACCTGGGGCTCCAAGAGGGGTGGGCTGACGTTTTCTCATTCTCTTCTTGCTGCAGCTTGGGAAAGTCCTGCTCTGGAGCTGCTACATTGCCCCCGAGCAAAGGGAGAGACTGACACCAGCCAGGGAGTCTGATCCAGCTGCTTTATGACAGGCTGAAAAGTCAAATTGCTGAAAATGAAATCTGGAAGTGAAAAAAATGGAGACATACCCAATGAAAAATGAAGCATTTACTTTCCTAACATCGATTTTTTCATCGGTTTAAAAAATGTTCATTTTGAACACTTTCTTTCTCCCATCAGTACAAAGAAATAAAATCACACTACATAATAAACATTTCCCTGCTAAAAAAGTTGATTTTGATGCAGCTCCATAGTTCATTTGTTCAGCAGTAACTGCTCCGCTGGATATTTGGATGAACATTTAGGGATGAAATTTAAGGAAAAATACTTTGCTGAGATTTTTCTTCTCTTGGGTCATATCCAGTCTGTATTTAGGGAAGGAGCAGCACCAGTTTGCTTTAATGGGAAGTCAGCATTCCCCTTGCAAGCAGCACAACCAGCTGGATGTGGGCACTCCTGCATCCCCTGGGATCAGACACGACCCAGAGCTGCCCTGGTCACACCAGCTACAAACAACCTCCCGGCCAAAACGCCTCTGCTCTGCACTAATTAGAAAATTAACTTAAACAAGCATAAAATGAAGTCTATGGAGCTGAACTGTTGGACAAACAGGAGATGGAATTAAGTCCCAGGCAATGCACTGGGGGGAAGATTGGGGTTGTTCAGCCTGGAGAAGAGAAAGCTCAGGGGGATTGATGGCTTCTAATTGTGGCTCCTAAAGGAGCTGCAAGAGAGATGGAGTGTGACTGTTTACAAGTGACAGGACAAGGGGGAATGGCTTCAAGCTGGAAAAGTGGAGATTTGAGTGGGATATTGGGAAGGAATTCCTCCCTGTGAGGGTGGACAGGGTGCCCAGAGCAGCTGTGGCTGCCCCTGGATCCCTTGGGGTGTCCAAAGCCAGGCTGGATGGAACTTGGAGCACCCTGGGATAGTGGAAGGTGTCCCACCTCTGTCAGGAGGAGCTTTAAGGTCCCTTCCAGCCCAAACCACTCTGGGATTCTCTGGAGATGAGTTACCTTGTGCCCACACGCATCCGGTGTGGGGAAACTCCCTGGGTGTGACTCAGTTTCTCCTTGGCCATGAACCAACCTGAGCCACCTCCCAAGGGCTGAAGGCAGAGGAAAAGCCAGAGCAGAGAGGTCCCCACAGGCTGGGGAAGTGGCTCCTGTCCTGCCCCACTCCCATTGCTGCTCCTGGAAGGAACAAACACAGCCCTGCAAACAGACACTTGATTAAGGGTTCTTAGCTCCTACATTGAAACTGAATACAAAGCTTCTTATTTTTTTGGTCCTAAGAAGCAGAAAGGAGCTCTTGGATCCACTCCCTTTTCTCATCCCTTTGTGTGATCAATCATGGCAGCATTATTCTGCCCTCAAATGCTTCCAATGAGAGGGGATATCAAAGTGGGGTTTCCTGGGTGAGCTTTAAAATGTCTCGTGGTTTCTCAGCCCATTTTCTTCTCTTTGTGTGGTGCATCTCTCTCCCTCCTCTTCTTTTCTTCACTCCAGGAAGGCTGAGATTTCTTTTTGAGAAAAGAAGTGCTGGTTTTTTTTTTTTTGGTTTTTTTTCCTCTGCTTCATTCTGCTGCTGCTTCTTTGGTGCTTCCTCCTTCTTCTCCCAGGCCCCTGAAGTAGCACAAAGGGTGAAATTCTGGAGAGTTTCAGACATCATGGGGTCCTTCCCGTGGGCTGTGGATGGCAGTGGGTTGGAGGAAGGGCTGGCACAGACCGAGGTGAGCAACTCCTTCCAGCACAGGGCATCCATGGGCAGGAATTGTGGAAATCAGCTGGGAGGCAATGGCAGGAGCTCTCTGGCTCTGCACTGGTGGCAGAAGGGCTGGAGCTCCCAGCTGAGCCCACACAAACACTGAATGTCCGCAGAAGGAGACTCCTCATCCTCCCTGGGCAGCTTTCCCAGTGCTCTGACACCCTCATGGAAGTGTCATGACACCCTCCCTCAGTTCCTCTCTCGGGTTTTGGTTGTTCATTGCTGCCCCCAGATGTGCAGGATGTCTCTGCTTCGGCCCGTGTGGCTGAAGAATGAGTCTGGACTCTTCACTTTTCGGTCTTGAGGTTGTTTATTAATTCTTATCTATAAAATTTTCTTTCTGCCCATCCGAGATCTGCTCAGCAGGGCAGCCACAGGCACTCTGTGTTGCCCTTTGATACTACAAACTATGTATAACATATTTACACTTAATTCCCAATACCCGTCACCTGTGTTAGACAGTGCACTTCTACTCTAAACCAATCCCAAAGTGCCAACATCACTGCAGAAAATGGAGAACAAGAAGAAGAAGGAGAAAGGCTGGACATGCCCAAGTTCCTCCATCTTGTCCCCATAACCCCCATACCAAAAATCCTAAAATCTACATTTTCACCCTGTGAATATTTTGTTATTACACTATTCAAACCTGTGTGACTTTCAGGTCCTCATACAAAGCTGGTAACTTGCTCCAGGGGTGAAAATCAAATCCCCAGGTGTTCTGGGCTGTGTGCCAGGGTCTCTGAGCCCCTTGATGGGGCCCTCAGCAACTCTGGACACGCAGAGGGAAGCACTGAGTTCCCACATTCTTCCTGCTCCTCCACCAGCCCTGTCACACCCTGTCACCCAGCACAGCAGGGCTGTGACCTCCAGCAGCTCCTCCATAGCAATTAAACAGCAATTTCTGTGCCCAGTGTCACAAGCATCTCACCCTCAGTAACCCCAACGGCAAATCCAGGTTCAGGGCAGAGTCTCCAGTCAGGATGATTTATTCTGGCAGTGATTAAATGATCTCAACAATTTTCCAGACAGCCATCATAGATCCAAGCGTGTTTGTGATGAGGACCAGGAAGAAAAAGCAATTTGTTTAGTTTGTTTTTTTCAGGATGGGTCCAGACACCCCAGAGTTGTTAAGTGAAGAAAAGTCAGCTCCAAAAAAGCCAGAGCTGCTTGATTACAACAGGCACCATGAGTGGGCTTCTTCCAGCACAGCAAAAGACTTTCAAAGGGCATAAATCAAAAACTGCAACAGCGTGAAATTTGACCAAAGCAAGTCAAATGAGGTGTCCAAAGCCCTGGGCACGAGGGGCTTTCTTTAATAGCTTTGGTGACCTTTAGGGGTGGGCAACCTCTCATGAAATGAGAATTTGTCTGTTTGCATGGCTTCTCTGTAGGTAAGCCGTGTGTGTAAGCTGGGAGAAAGGGAATAAGGGAGTGCTGGGGATGGGAATCGAGCTTTGAATGAGAACAACCAGGAGAGCTGGAGTGCCATGAACACACATCAGCTGGAAGAGCTCATGGCCTCAAACCATCCTGCAGGTCCTGTGTGACCTTGGGAAGTCACAATGAGGGCGGAGGTGGTGGTGACTGAGGAAGAGGATGGCAGCAGGGTTGAAGAGTTGGAACACCCCATTCCAAAGGCGCCAAGATCCAGCTCTGCTCCTGCTCATGGTGCCTTTGGAATCGATTCAACACCATCACCAAAGCCTCAGGGCTCTGCTTTTCCCAGCCTGGCACTGTCACATGGGCACATCAGACACCACAAACTCCATGTGCAGAAGCAGCTTTGGTGTCCCATCCCCAGGAACAAAGCCCTGCTGAACAAACCCGCACATCCCGCGGAAGCTCGGCTTCGCCGCCAGCTCCGGGAGTGCAAAAGCACTTTGCAAATCCACACCTCATCTTCTATTCCATTTAAATGATCTACCATCTTTAGCAGGGCTGAGCCTCTCCAGAGCCTGTATCCAAGGCAACGAGAGCTACCAGGGAAAAAATGGATCCAAGAAGTTATTAAAATCACAATATCCTTTCTGAGCAAGGTAGAGATAATGAGCGTGTTCCACCATGGGCTGGCTCCCAGCTCCTGTTAGGTGCAGCTCCTGGCTGCTGACCAAACTCCAGCTTGAGGGAGGCATTTAAGATCCTGAAGTCACTGAGTGTGCTGTCCACACCTCCAGACCTCAGCCTAAACCCAGACAGCCCCAGAATTTATTCACTGCCTGAAGAATCGCTCTCCAGTGTGGGACAGCAGCGTTTCTAAGAGTTAGGAAGGGGCCTGGATTTCAAATTTACAGATATTTGGGGAATTTTAAGGTGCTGGGGAATCAGTAGGTTGCAAAGAGGAAAATGAAATAGTGCCCTTGAGGCACCTTAGATCAGTGAGCCACAGGTGAGGCTGGGACACCAGGATTGCTCCTGGCTCCATTCCTTGGCATGTTCTTCCCTTTTCCACCCTGCAAGAGCAAACAGGGACTGTGACGAGCCCAGACCCTGAGGGTTCTGATGTTTCTGATCCCAGAAACGCCCCAGACTGGGGAGCCTTTGCTGGGAGAGGCCGGGAGCCCTGGCTGGCAGCTCTGTGTGCTGCATGCCAGCTCCAGGGCTGTGCTGCAGGAATGAATCACCCCGGTGGGCGCTGCCAAGCGCGTTCCCAAATCCCGGGATTAGCGGAACACGTCCGAATGCTCCGCGTGCGCCTGGCACGGGGCAGCTCCTCCCGCAGGCACGCTGAGACAGCGATCGTGGTGGAAATTTGTTTTGGAGCCTCCAGACCCTGCAGCCTCTGGTTCCATCCCAGAAACTCCCGTGGGAGTTGAAGACGAGCTCCCGCTGATTTTACAATGAAGGGCAGCTTTGCCTTGCAAGCTCAAAGTCAAAATCTGGGATTATCTTTCCTCCCCACCTCTCCAGAGTGACGCGCCACGGTAAAGATTTGATTTGCAAAGAGATTGTGCAAACATTTCCCTTTATCCAGCCTCTGTTTGAGCTCAGAGGTTTTAAAGCAAAAGGCTGAGCTCTCCTGGGATTTATACTGAAACCAACAGAGTCGACTGAGCATCAATTCTATAAACTGCATCTGGATTTGCTAAAAAAAGGGACTGGATTCTCCTCAAAATAAGCCCAGGAGCAGCCAGAGAGTGGAGGTGACCATTGGAAGGGCTGCCAGTGCCTCCAGCAAACCCACAGCAAGCCTTAGTGCTGAATTCCCAAGAATAAAGAGATCATTGTGGATGCTGAATTTTGCCACAAATATTTACAGAGTCGCAGTGAGCAGCTTCCAAACAGAGCCAGGTAATTAATAGGCAATTAATGCCTGGTATTAACGTGCAGGCTGACACCTAAACCACCTCCCTGGGCAAAACTGTGGCAGCTCCACCTAAGCCACCTCCCACATCTGCATTTCCCGGCTCCACCGAGGGCACCAGAGCAATTTGTACCAGCACCACTGCATCTGCACACAGTCTGTCTTGTATAATTACAGCAGCAAAACAACTGGAACACTTTATGATATTCCTCAGCTTGCAAAATTCTACCAGGATTGCTTTTAAAGTGATGATCAACCAGAATTCACAGCCTCAATCACTGAATCGTTAATTCGATGGTTTTTAGTGTATTTTTCAAATGAAATGTTCAGCAAAGAGTATTTATTCATCCTTCATTGCTTTCTAGCTGTAAAAATAATCAAATTAAATTCCACTCTCAAATTCAAACAAGACTTTAGAGGCAGAGACAGTCAAAACAAGCGTACGAGAACGGCACAAATGTTCACGGCGTTTGCCCACCCATCTCAGATCAAAACTCCAGGCTTTGATCACTGGGTTAGTTTGGCAAATCCTGCTGGAATAATAGGAGCAAAACTGCCTCATTAGAAAAGTTTGGACCTTTTTCCTTGCTTTTCCCTCACTCCAAAATCAATATTTTGGTGGCAGTGCTCGTCAGACAATGTGTCAGCAGCTTCCCCGTCACGCCGCAGCACCAAGTACCAGCACCACCTCTGTTTCTCTGAAGAGATGATCACAGCAATGCCCCAAAGGCCCAAACCTATATTTGTTTGTCTTCCTTTCATCCTCCTCGAGCTAAAATATTTATGAGGTTTCTCTAAACTGCAGGCCTGGAGCGTTTATATCTGCTGGGTTAAACACCCACACACCCGCTCGGAGCTGGGCTTTGGGCTTTGCTGCCCCTCCAGCCTTGATGTGTGCTCTGGAATGTCCCTGTTCTTCCCCTTTTTGCTTCCTGAGTGCTCAGCACCCAGGGACAGGCTCTGCACTGCTCTGGCACAGGGAGCATCACCCCAGCACCATCCTGAGGTGCCCAGGCTGTGTCCTTGGCAGGTCAGTGCTGTGACAGGGGGTAAAGCTGGCAATGGCAAATGCAAAGCTGCTGCTATTGAGGGAATCTTCCAGGAAGCCTCTGGGCTTTTTGTCTCAAGCCTGACTTGATGCTGAGTTTACTGGAAAGTGAAAAAAGGGGAGCTAAATGAGTGGGCATGTCCCTCCCTCCACTGCCCTCAGTTTTTCTGGGGGAGCAGTGTCTGCAGCCCAAGATTTGAGGGGAGGTGGGAAATTTTGGGGTGCTCGGTGATTGCAGTAATTTCCTCTGCCTCCAGACAGTGACAGAGCTTGCAAGGAACCAGGAGGGATCCCCTCTGCAAGGGGCAGGAGGGGAGGGAGATTTTCCTGTTCTTTTGCCTTTTCTTAAAGGGATGCAAATAAGGGAAGCAGCAGCAATCAGGCTGCCGGCCCCAGAGCGGCTTCTCTGGAGCTTATTCTCCTCACCGTGGGGGTTTGATGAAGGCAAACTTGCCCAACTCTCGGCAGCACATGCGGGAAGAGCCCGTTTCCAAGGAAACAGGGATCTTTTGCATGTCCAGCATGTGGTCAGAGAAGGAGAAAGGTTGTGAAGACAGAGCCTGCCCTCCTCCATGGCTGCTGCTGCTTTCCTTCCCTCCCTCCTTCCCAGACAGCATTCCCAGCTTCCCTGCAGTGCTGGGGTGCTTATTTTTAATTTGGAGAAGTAGGAGATGGGCAAAGTTCATCTCTGCATCGCCTGTACATTTTAGGGACCACAGCATCCCCCAAAAAAGCAACACCTGCAGCCATAAGGAGGCTGAAAGTCCAGGCAGGACCAGGTTGAACCAGCAGCCAACCCCAAGGTTTTTCACCTCTCCAGGCAGGAATAGCAGTAAAATCCTCCCTGAGACCTGTGCAGGGAGGTGTTTGCAGGGCACAGGTTGTTTTTAGTCACCTTTTGGGCAGATACTGCCAAACATTGCCAGAAAATCCCCAAAAACGCAACACCTGCAGCCATAAGGAGGCTGAAAGTCCAGGCAGGACCAGGTTGAACCAGGAGCCAACCCCAAGGTTTTTCACCTCTCCAGGCAGGAATAGCAGTAAAATCCTCCCTGAGACCTGTGCAGGGAGGTGTTTGCAGGGGCACAGGTTGTTTTTAGTCACCTTTTGGGGCAGATAATGCCAAACATTGCCAGAAAATCCCCCAAAAAGCAACACCTGCAGCCATAAGGAGGCTGAAAGTCCAAGCAGGACCAGGTTTAACCAGCAGCCAACCCCAAGGTTTTTTCACCTCTCCAGGCAGAAATAGCAGTAAAATCCTAGCTGAGATCTGTGCAGGGAGGTGTTTGCAGGGGCACAGGTTGTTTTTAGTCACCTTTTGGGGCAGATAATGCCAGAAATGAGGGGTTTTGCCCACAACAGATGTGATCCAAGCTCTCTCCTGCTGGGAAGCTCCTGGCTCTGAGCTGTGTGTGGCTCCAAACCCGGCTGCATCTGCAGCTCCACGTTTGCAGACACTGTCTGTGTCTATAATTAATTAATGTTTGCACAGTGCTTTTAAGATAAAGTGCCATCTAAGTACCAACTATCATTATTATTAGGCCCATCGTGATTCAAAGCCATCAAAAGGCAGGAAATTGGGGGTTTAAGAGCCTGGCAGCCTGGTCACACCAGAGCTGCTGCAACTCCCAGCTTTGTGCTCGGGGTTTTACTCGGTGGAGTGAGTTAAGTCACAAACGTCAACGGGAGATTTGCAGGCTGAGCCCAGAATTTACTGATTTTGTGTCTTGAGGGGAGAAATCTCTGATGAAATGGACCTTTCTCAGGGAATCAGACAATAAAAATCTCCTTAATGCATTAATCCAAGGGACCTTCAAGGCCCCTTTCCAGGCAGGTGCACCCTGCTTGGTGGCACCTGGGACCTGTCACTGTCACCAAGCAGGGGTTTGTCCCCTCTGTGTTCCTATTATCAGCACTGAAAATCGACTACAGAAGCACTCATTTCAGCTGAGTTCATTTGAAATGTCAGCCTCTAAGAGTTGGGGAGGACTAATTAGGAAGGGGGAATGGGAAGGGGAACGTGGGGGAGCTTCAATTTCACTCAGTGCAGCCAACCCTGAAGGGAATCCGCGGCTCCTAATTAGCGACACGCCTTTAATTTGACTCCAAATTTGAGTCACTAACCCTGACAAAGGCTTGCTAATGCCAGGCCCGGGTGTGCTGGGGCCAGATGCTCATTGGGGGCTTCAGTGGGTGAGGCTGGGGATGGACAAACCATCCCAACCTCTGGTTTCACTGGGGTGCAAGAGGGGCTGGAGGCTGAGCCCCCTCAGAGCAGGGAATAACAAAGGGGTGTCAGAAATGTCACTTAACTGCTCTGGCACTCAATCTACCCAAGTTCTGTGCCAAGAAAGGAGAGAAAGGAAGGAGAGAGGGAGAGGAACACAGAGCAGGGAGGGCTGAGAGGGCAGAGGCTGCTGCATCTTTCCCCCAAGCCAAGGCTGGCACGCAGGTGCTGTGAGCTCTGGCACGTCCCCACCTTGTGCCTCGCCTGCTGCTCTCCACTGGTCACCAGCAGAAAGAGAATAATTTATTCCTTTTTCTTCCAGGACTGCTTTTATCCTGTTTCAAACCTCTTTGTTTTGTGCAGGATGCTGGATCAGCACAGGCTTGGGAACAGCTCCCCTCCCTGTCTGCAAATCACAGATCTGGAGCTCAAATGGACACAACCAAGTCCTACAACAACCCCTGCAGCCCCTTCCTCCATCTGTCCCACAACTCAGAGTGTTTCCAGCCCCTGGTCCATAAACCCTGTGCTGTCTCTCCAGTACCAGCATCCACGTGGGATCACAAATGCCCCAAAGTTTGGACAAGGTTTGGACCTTCCTGTGGCTCCTGGATCCTGGAGAACCCAGCTGAGCAACTGGTGGTTCTCATAATCCAGCTGGTGTGACCCTCCTGATTCTGGGCAGTGGGACTGAGATGGCAAAGCCAAGAGCTGGTGGGTCCTGGGGCTCCCTCCTTGTCTCAGCTTTTCCTTTCACCAAACACATGTTACAAGGTGATCCAAAAAGTTCTTGGTCTCCAGGAGGTTGTGGGACTCTGACACTGAGTTCCTTAGGGATCCATGGCCCTTGTGGAGTCCTGTGATCTCAAAAGCAGCCAGAGCCTTCATCCCAGCTGTGACTGAACTCTTTATCCCAAGAGTTTTGCTGGATTATTCCCAAAGCCTGTTTTCCTCTTCAAAACCTTCCCAGGAATGGAGGGATCAGTTTCTGAAGTGTCCACTTGCCAACTGCCTTCCCTGCTAAAAAAGTCACCACTGGGACTGACTTGGATCATTTGAATTTCCCTGTTCATTATTTGAACACCTCTGGGACACATTTTAACCCCTCTGTGACTGGTTTCTCTCAGTGCAAGCACCTGCTGGGTGCTGGAAATGCTCCTCAGAGCCCACCCAGGCTGCAGTGGGGTCCCTCCTCACCCTCAGAGTGAGGCTGAAGGCTGGATCCTGCCTCCACACCCATCCTTCACGTGCAAGGGCCGGGATGTGGTTTCAGAGCTGCCCGTGAGAACTGCTCTGAAATATCAATGCTATAATTTTATCTCCCCGCACAACTGACAGGCATATTTCAACAGTGCTATATTATCAATTATAAGCCTAACAGAGCATGTTCTCCCATCTGATTGTTGGAAAAATCACTTGTCAAGGGCTGGTAAAGACCACAGCTGTCTGAGAATCACAGAATCACAGAATACTCCTGGCTACAGACAGCCCTGTGCGAAGTTCCTGCTGTACAATGCTTTCTCTTTTGCTCCCTTTCTTCCTTTTTTTCCTCTCTGCTTTAATATAGGAGAACTGAAAAAGGTGATTTCTGTAGTGCCTTTACCCCGACAGTGTTTCCCCCAGCAAAGCCTTAGATCCTGGCAGTGCAGTGCCAGCGTTAATCAAACACCGTTAATCAAACACTGTTAATCAAACACCGTTAATCAAACACCGTTAATCAAACATGGCCCTGGGTGTGGGGCTTGCTCTGAGGGGAAGAGCTGAGACAGCCCCTTGGACAGGACCCTCCCCTTCCTCCCAAAACAGGGGCTATGCTATTTTCACAGCAAGCTCCTACACAAGAGGCCATAGCCAGGGCCCTCCAGTTCCTTCTGGGAGCAGAGCTGGAGCTCCATCCCTATTTTCCCACCTCAATGAGCCCCATCCCCGTTTTCCCACCTCAGTGGAGCCCCCTTCCTGTTTTGTTGCCTCAGTGGAGCCCCATCCCTGTTTTTCCTCTTCAGTAGAGCCCCATCTCTGTTTTGCTCCCTCAGCTGGAGCCCCATCCCCATTTTCCCACCTCAGTGGAGCCCCATCCCTGTTTTCCCACCTCAGTGGAGCCCCATCCCCATTTTCCCACCTCAGCAGCACCCAGGGGCTCATCCCTGGGACATCCCCTGTCCCTCCCAGCCCTGAGATGATCCCCTCATAGTCAGGCCATGGGTCTCCCTCAGAGATGAGGAATAACAACATTTCCCACCACGTTTTGTGCTGTGGTGTGTCACCATCCACGAGGACACGATGCCAATTAGAGCTCCTCACAGGCAGGGCGATGCCAATTATAACCACTTACAAACAGGACGGGGGGATTTCTAATTATTAAAAAGCTTTAGCGCCTTAAAAAGCTACAACAAGAGAGTGAGAAAGAAAAGACTTAATCAGTTTTGCTTTGGAGTTGCCTCAAATTTGTAATTCAATCAAACCTCCCATAGCAGGAAGGATGTCTTTCTGATATTCACAGGAGCTTTCCAGGGGCTATAATCTCTGAGAGATTTATTCATACTTTCTGCATTAGCTTAAGACTGTTTTGGAAGAAACATCTCTCCCTCCCTCCCATCAGCAGAGCTCGAGAGAAGACATTAATATTAAAACAATTCAATTACTCTGACTTGGGGAGAACACGGGGCCTGGGGAAGGGCTGCTCGTGCCAGGCCAGCCCTCTCCTCTGTCCTGATTCCCCTGCTCCTTGTTCTCAAAGAGTTTCCTGGAAAATGGAACAGAGCTCCTGAAGAGGGAGAGGAGAGAGCCCAGCTGCCTCTCCTCACTCACAGCTGGGGGATGGCACTGCTGTTTGTGAGCCCTGAGCTCATGGGGACACCCCAGGTGACATCAAGGCTCCAGGGCATCCTCCCAGCCCACACTCTTCCTCCTGCTGCAGGAACCCCAAACTAATTCAATAATCCTCAAATCCCACACAGGTTTGGGTTGGAAGGGACCTTAAAGCTCATCCCATTGCACCCTGGAAGGGCAGGGACACCTTCCATGGTTCCAGGTGACCCCTGGGACAGGAAACCCTCCAGGATTCCAGGACAGGGCTTTGAAGTGATTAAAAGAGCCAGTCCTGACTTTTTGTGGTTCCAAGCCCCTGGGAGGATGGGTCCAGCCCCTTGGCCATCAGCAGCACCTGGCAGGAAGCAGCTGGGATGAGGAGGAGGAGGAGGAGGAGACTTCGAGGGGGGAAGAAGGATAGGAAGTACTTTACACTTCAAAAGACACATCATCCCCTTGCTTCACAAGATCACAAGGAAGAAGGAATAGCAAGGCTGGAGGATAGATTAACCTTCCTTCTCCCTGCTGCTTCCTTGTTCTATCCAATCCATCCTTCATGCACCAGCTAATTAAACATGAAACAAGGAGAGGGGGGTGCTGAGCCTCATCAGCTCAGCTCTACGTGCAGCACTCCTGCTCCTCCAGCCTTGCAGCAGGGAATGCTGAGGTGCAGATGGAGCTGCAGGAGAGACACAGCATGGGGAGGCCAAGAGGGGACACCCCTGTGGGAGAAACCCTGTTTATCACACCCTGCGTGGGACACCCCTCATAGGACACCCCTCATGGGACACCCCTGCATGTGCCCCCTCACAGGCAGCCCTGCCCATCTCTCACCACTCTGCTGTGCCTTCCTGCCACAGAATCCCAGAATTCCAGGATGGTTTGGGTTGAGAAGGTCCTCAAAGATTTTTCCAGCACCAGCCCCTGCCATGGTGGCCCTGGAAAAATCTTTGAGGATCTTCTTTCCAACTTTCCACTGTGCCAGGTTGTTCCAAGCCCTGTCCCATCTGGTTTTGCACACTTCCAGGGATGGAGAAGCCACAGCTTCTCTGGGAATTCTATCCCAGCTCCTCCCCATCCTCACAGCCAGAATTTCTCCCCAATATCCCTCCCAACCCTGCCCTCCTTCACTGAAGCCATCCCCCCTTTTCCTGTCACCCCAGGCCCTTCCACTGAGCTGAGCTGAGAATCCCTCTCGTTGTTGCTGTAATTTCTGATGTAAGAACAGAGCCTCAGCAATCAAATTAAACCCACAGCTCCTGATTTACAGCAGAACAGGAGCTGGAAAGGAGCATTCTCACGACATGAGCTGGGTCCCAGTGGGGTCTCTCTGCTGCACATTTGTTCTCAGCCAGATAAATCCCACACACGACCCTGCATGGCCAAGGGAAAAGCATTTACAGAGGGAGGGCAGCTCAGACATGACCCCTGTGCACTCAGGGGATGTCCCAGGGCTGGTGATAGTAAAAGATTTTAAAATCACAGAAAATTCAAGGAGAAAGAAAGTTAGGCTTAGTAGGCCCTGGGAAATGTTAGGCCTTGTGTTTGCTAGATCATGTGAAACTGCACCTGTGTAGTCAGTATATGATAAATGATATAATTGTTAAATTATTGTTTTTATTGATGTAATTATTGTTTAAAGAATCATGAGAAACTATGTTAGGGGTTTGAGGGGGATCACGAGAAATCCATGCTTGGATGAAATCAATGTATGCAATAGAACAATGTAAGTTTAATAATGAATATGTAAGTTATATAATGATGGAATATAAAACATGTTCGGCCCAAAACCGTGTCAGAGTCAGATTTGGGTTTATGTACCCCTGACACCCAGAGCTCTTTAATAAAAGCACCTGCATAGAATCATTCTGTGATGATGGGTTCCTGAACACTAACACTGGTTTTTTTAATGAATTCACTGCTGAGACCCAACAAGCTCATTGGAAATGGAGCCTCGAGTTCCCCACACTCCCAGCTCTGCCAAGGGAGTCGGGAGTGGCACGAAATCCAGCTGATGGCAAGGAATAGGGATCAGATTTTGCAGTGGAAAGGAGTCAGCCACGCAGCTGTCACACTCATCTGCACATCTCTATCCATAAATCCAGAGCTCTGACATCTACAGCCCTCGCTATCAACATCCATATGAGAACGCAGAGGACTTGGAGAGGGAAATAACATCTCTGGGATGAGATTGTTTTATCCTGAGAGCTGGAGATGTGCAGAGCAACTGCCAGCAGAGGGGAGGGAGGCACCAACACAGGAGCCTCTCTTTTCCCTGAGGATGCTGTTATTTTTCCAGCTTGCCAGTTCCAGTGAGTGCCTGCTGCATGTGTGTGCATATGCCAGCACTCTGCCCAGGAGAAAATGTGCTTTGGAAGCATCCAGCAGAGGCACAAACACACACAGCCAGGCTGAGGCTGCCCCAAACACAGCTTGGCATGGGCACAGGTGTTGCTTTGTTGTTTTTTTTTTTTAAAGTTCTTTTAATCTTTCTGATGTTTACATCTTTGTAATAAGGTTTCTCACACACTTTTATGTAAATAATTATTGTTTTACATTCTTCTCTGGAGGAGGAGGAATTTGATGAACTGTTATCTTGTCCAGTGTCATTGGAGAGGTGGCACTTTCATCCTCCAATCCACTGTCACTTTTGTAAGTCTATAAATATTGGAGTCAGGAAATAAACTTCCCTTCTTTTTCTTCTTCTTACCTTACAATCCGGTGTCTGCATCGTTTTATTTCATTCCCGTTACAACACACAGGCCAGAAGAGGAGCTGGGATCCTGCTCCCTGCTGTGGGCATTGGTGCTTTGCTGCCATCAGGACACATTTCTCACCCTGCCAGGTGAGAGCTGGAATTCTGCTGTGCCACAAGGATGGGAAAAGGGGAGATTCCTTCATCCCTGCAAGCAGCAACAGCAGCTCCAGGCATGGGGAAGGGCCAGGACCCAATTTACTGCCCACACACTCTTTGTGAATTTCTATTTTTAACCTAATGATGGGTCTGTTCTGTTCCCTGCTCTGGTGTCACCTCACCAGGGCAGTGATTACAGCAAAACCCAACCCTACACCCACCACTGGCATGAGGTGGCCAAGAAGCCTCTTAGGATTTGGGCCTGACCTCCCTCCCCTCCCTTTGTCACTCAGGAAAAGTGGAATAAAGAGACTTTGCAAAGTGAGACCTTCAGGAGAGTGAGAGTGGCAGATTTCTTTGGAACACGTGTAAAACACAGTGTATTGTCATTTATCAGGGAGTCTGGAGCACAACTTGCTGCTCCCCACATCGACACCTCGGCGTGTTTGTTTCTCTGCAGAAAGGAGCCGCCTCTGCCACTCCAGATTTGGTTGCTTGGAAGAAAAGCAGGAAGTTTTTTTTTTCTATTGCTGCCACCCAGCCCATTTTCTCTTGCTCTCCCTCCCTCAAACATCAATGCCTCACCTCAAAAATATCCCTGCTAGGAGTTTCCCGCTTTTGTCTGCTTCACCAGAACAATCAGATTTTCAGGTTTTTTTGTGTGCTAAAAAAGTGTTTACCTCGTTATGATCCTGAGTGGGTCATTCTGAGGACTATCTAGATCTGAGGATTACATAAATCAAGTCAGACCACACGTCTGAGGCTGTGCCCAGAGCAGCAGGGCTGGCAGCTGATCAAGGCATGGAAATGCCCTTTCAGCTCTGCTCTCACCTGGCTGAGCCTGGCTCAGCAGCTCCTCACAGAGGGCTCTTTATTCCCCAAGCTTTGCCAGCACAGAGGTTTGGGTTCTGCAAGGCAGCACAGTGACCTCGGAAAAGACAACAGGAATGATTTGACTGGAATGGAATCAAGGGACTGAGCTGCATTAACAACAGGAAATTGCTCAGAGAAAGAGCTTGCAATAACAGGCAGTTCTCCTGTCCCATGGCAACTGGGGATTAAGTGTGCATGTAGATAGGGGATAAACATGCAGATCTGATCTGAAAAGCAGAAATTTACCTCAAAACAGTTCCACAGTCTTCAATCCTCCCTTATCTGCAGTGTTTTTCGCAGCCACCTGCTGTTATCTCCATGGGGCTTGCTGGTTCCACATGGGAAGGATTCACTAAGAAGGGAGGGCAGCTCCAGCTTATCCAGCATTTTCTGTCTGTCCCAGAGGTGCAGCACATCTGGAAAGGAGTGCTGGCACCCTCTGGGAGCTGCTCAGGCTCCCAAAAGAGCTTCCTTAGGAGCAAAGCATTTTGTACCTTCACAGCAAGTTCCAACCCCTTCCCTGACCTTGTCTCCCAAAGGACTGGGGCATTTCCAGGGAATATCCCAAACCACAGAAAACAAACTCCACAATTGCACCCAGTGATCCCCGTAAGAAGAGAAGCCCTGGATGAACCACAGGCCCAGCTGTACCCCTGAAAAATGGCACAAAATGGCACAAAATGGCACAAAATGGCACAAAATGGCTGCCGGCAGCTTTGAACTGCTGCAAGGCCTCTGAGTTCACAAAGTCCTCTCCCTGTTCACATGAAAACTTTGTCTTGCAAAGCCTGATACTGTTCTGAAGATGATCTTGACCTTCATGGGCCTTGAAGGTAAATTCCCCCTGCTTGGTTCTGGCTGTGCAATGCAATTATCAGCCCATTCTAATGGAATTCACCCCAAGCAGAGAGGCAGCGTGAGGCTCCTCATGCTCAGCCAGGTTCTGTGCAGGGGCTGGGAATGAAATTCAGCTTTTTCTTCACTTCACGGGTCAATTCCAGCTCTTTCAGGCCTGCATGTGAAATCCTTTTTTAAACAATTGCCTGCCTAATTAGACAACTCTGGGATCATCCCATGCTCTCAGGGCAGCAGAGTTTCCTCAGCAGCTAATAAAGAGTTCACTTTGATTTTTCCACACCTCTGGTGCCTAAAGCCTCCCTGGACAAGGAACAACTCAAAATTATGGGCAGAGAGCTCTTGTTTCTGAAATTCTTGGCTCTTGAGAGCTCTCCACTCCTTACTGTCATATTGCTTCAGTCTTTGGTGAGGTTTCCTCTCCTTTTTTCAAGTTAGCAAGGCTGTGATCAGTTAATAGCTTGAAAAGATATCCCCTAAATTTAAACTCCTGTTGAGAGTTTCAAAAACCGTCTCTGGTCTACATTTGAAGGTGTAACTTGTCCTGTGATGCCCTGAAATGTCCAAGCATTGGTTCTGAGCTGGAAGGAAATAATTAGTGAATAATTGACATATTTGGGGGTGCTCCCAGAAGCAGAGGAGGTGTGCCTGCAGTGACCACCCTTCCCTGCCCTTGCACCCATGGCTGGTCACAGTGAGGGACCTCAGGAAAGCCGAAAGGTTGGAAGGAACCAGCAGTGAAAAATTTTCTGGGTTGAGCAAGAAGAGCCCCAAAATCCTGCAGCTTTGTGGTGAGGAACAATGTCTGAGTGAGTCCTGTAGCAGCCACGTCTCCATTTCACTCCCTGCATCTCCATCCAGCCCAATTCTCTTGGACAGCAAAGAGAGATGAGCAATTAGAGCCCTAATCAATAACAACCAGAGCCCTCCCTGCTCTGAGCTCCTTAATTGCCATCCTGGTATCAGGGGAAGGTCAGGCCAGGGCTGGGAAAGCAAACGGGGGAAGAGTTCCCAGTGCAAAGTGCAAACAAATCCCAGAGCAGGAGGTTCTGCTTCAAACCAGGTTTTGTTCAATGCCAGCAGAGAGGGGAGTGATGGTGGTGCCTCAGGTTTAGCTTTGATATTTCTCAGGTTCTGTGCTGCTTTGGTGTGTGGGTCTGCGCTTCATATCGGGGATGGTGAGCTCTCCTCCCAGAGTAGGGAGACAAAACAATTCCTGCTCTAGCTGGGGTAAAAGGAGAACCACCCAAATTTCGGGCCCAAGAGCAGAGGCAACGTGGGCTGAAGAGAGAAAAACAAGGATGGGACTGCATAACCTAAAGCTGGAATTGGACAATTAACTCCAATATGCAAATGGACCAGAACTTATAAAAGTGAGAGACCTCGTGACATGTTGTCCATTTTTGTGTCCATTTTGGTTCATCTTTGGTTCATCATGTCTGGGCTCTTCTGCTGCCCAAGGTGGATCCAATGAGGCCTTTTAATAAATCCCTGCTTTATATTTTAGCTCTGTCCAGCCTCTCTTCTAGCTCAGCCTTCACCAGGCATCACTGGGAGGAGATACAGGTTTGGTGCTTCTGGTGAGGATAAACCCAACCCACAGCTGGCCAGGTGTGCTCTGTGCAATTGCAAACCCCATTTTGTGGCATTCTCTGGGGATGTTTCCAGGCCCCACAGCCCAAACAGCACCTCCTGCCAAGGTTGCATCCTTGGCCCTGTGGAAGCCCAGGTGTTTGTGTAAGGGAGCAGCTGCAGCCACATCTGGCCAGGGGTGGCCCCATCAGAGGTGGTTGGGCATCTCCAGCCACATCCAGGCCACCACTGTAGCAGGATCACATCCCATGCCCTTTCAACATTCCAGCAGCATTCAGGCTCCTTTCCTCAGCTGCTGAAATTGGGAAAGGGTCCAGGCAGGACTGGGTCTGTGCTGCTTTCTCTCCCCAGTCACTGCCACCAGAGAGACAATTCCCAGCCAGGCCACCTCTCCCACATCCAAATGCTTCTCAGCTCCTCCCAGCCCCGGATAATCCTGATGAATTTTCTGAAATAGCTCATATAAAACAGAAAACAAGTCTGGAAGGTTTTGTCTCTGAGGTAATTTACTAAATAGTCCATAAATGTCTAATTTAACAGGAGCCATCCTACCTTGAAATCACTGCCTGGAGAGTTCAGAAGCATATTTCCTTTTTGTGGTAGAAGGGATAGAAAAAGAAATTCAGCAACCTCCTAAAACAGATGACTTTGTTTAAATTCCTTCCAGAATTGTGGTTTCATACCAAGAGACCCAGGCTTGCTACCAGGACATCTTTTTTCCAGGAAGATGACAATTTAATTGAGCCAGCATTCTCCATGCAGAAAAAAGGGCACGGGGATATGTGAACTGACACAGGAGCATTTCTGTAAAACACTCACACGCTCAATGCTGAGTGTGTGCCCAGCCCTGCTCCTGCTCCTGGTGGCAGGAATGCCATGCCAGCCTGCAAACTCAAGTGCAGCTTAACAGATGAGCCTGAAGACCTCAAAGGAGCAGCAGGTCAGACCCCATCCCTCACAAACTGCCTGCTTGCCGCTGAAAGTGAGGCCAGCTCGTCCCAGATGAGGATCCATCCTAGGATTTCCTATTGAAGCATTAAATTGGAGCTGTGTCCTCAGCAATGCTGCTCCCAGCAGAGGTGGAGGTGCCACATTCACCAGGGATCTGCTTTGTCCTTTCCCTCCACTTCAAATGTCCCATCCCAAGTGCCAAAGGTGACATTAACAAAGCTCTGTTGTCCCTGCCCTTCTCCCTGGCTATGCTGGAATCTTGAGGCAGCACTGAGTGAGGACTGTCAGCATTCACACTCTTGTCACTGCAGGCTCCATCTGGGACAGAAATAAGCAGAAATTAGTGGTAGATAGGAAATAAAATATTAATATATCCACTTGCAAGAGGGAGGCAGCTCCAGAGGGTCTGTGAGGCAAAGCAGCAGCAGCCCCTGGGTAAAATCAAGTCTTGCACAGCCAAGAGCCTCCATGGGCTGAGCAGAGCTGGAAAAGGCACCTGAGGAGCTGGGGCTGATGTGGCTGCACAGAATCCTTCAGGATGGGGGTGATGGGGTCATTCCCACTGGTGCTGCCAGCAGCACGAGGAGGTTTGGTGTCCTGGGCTGAGCACAGGGGTGAGGAACCTCTGTGATGGTGAGTGTGGGATGTGGTTCCTTCACCCAGGCTGAAAACAGGGCCTGAGGCCATCAGAGGGGTTTTAACAGAATAGGGGAGCACCAAAGGTTAATCCAGGTCCTGTTGTGGTCACACAGTGAGGTGTTGGCAGACTGGGAAAGGACAAATTCATAAAATCGTCGGAATTATCAAATCCCAGAGTGGTTTGGGTTGAAGGGACATCAAATCCCAGCGTGGTTTGGGTTAGAGGAACATCAAATCCCAGAATGGTTTGGGTTGAAAGGAACATCCAATCCCAGAATGGTTTGGGCTGAAGGGACATCAAATCTGAGTGATTTGGGATGAAGGGACGTCAAATCTCAGAATGGTTTGGGATGAAGGGACATCAAATCCCAGAGTGGTTTGGGTTGAAGAGACATGAAATCCCACAATGGTTTGGGTTGAAGAGACATGAAATCCCACAATGGTTTGGGATGAAGGGGTCTTAAAGCTCATCCCATCCCATCCCTCTGCCATGGACAGGGACACCTTCCACTGGACATCCAGCCTGGACTTGGCCTCTGGTTTTCCCAAACCCATAAAGCACAATCCCAGCTAAAAAGGCACCACAAATCTGTCCCCACCTCTTCCCCTCCTGCAACATTTCCCATTTCAAGAGGAGAGATTATTGATTGTTCAGCTTGTTGTACAGGCTGGCATGATTTATTTAAGCATTTGCCAATAAACACCAGGATGGGAGGCTGTTTTTCCAGCATTCCCACAGTGGAGCACTAGAGGAAACAATAACCAGCCCTGTGATTGTTACTGTGGGACTTCTCCTGCCAATTACACTGAGTTACAAGTTTCAGTTATGGGATATAAAATAATTAACTTCATAAGGTCCAAGAAGAATTGCTTGCTCTCTAGGAAGGATCTTCTTCCTCTGCTTTTTTATGCCAACACAATGTATAATGACTGGAGGTTAAAAAAACACTCTGCAGACTCCACAGAACTCGGTATTTCATCACTTCAGCCGCTCAGCACCATTTTAATAACAAAAACAGGTTGTCAGGGTCATAAACCCCAGGTGAACGTTCCCTTCCTGCCCACATTCCCCTGGCAGGAACAGGACTTTCAGCCAGAAGAGCACTGCATGAAAACAAAGTGCATTTAGCCACAGCTCTGGGAGATTTGTCATATAAGTTTGAGTTTAATGAAAATAAAAATCAAATTAAGGATCTTGCAAAATCTTCCTTGGGATTTTTCAAGTGATGAGATTTAATTAAAAGTAAGCAAGGAAAAAGGAAAGCCTTGCATGGACTGAGAGGAATAACCCAGAACTGCATTCAGGACAGTGTGGGCAGACACTGGGAGGTGAAATGAGGAGCAGTGAGCCCTGGTGAGGAAGGATTTTTCTCAGGGATGGTTTCACCTGCTCAGAGCATCCTGAGGGATCTCTGCAGACTGGAGCAGCCTCCTCCTGTACTGGTTTAACTGGGATGGAAACAGGGTGAGGGCTGGGACACAACAAAAGGGTGCTGTGGATTATTGATTTATATAAAATCATGGAATCCCAGAGTGGTTTGGGTTGGAAGGGACTTTAAAGTTCATTTTATTCCACCCCTGCCATGGGCAGGGACACATTCCACTGTTCCAGGGTGCTCCAAGCCCTGTCCAACCTTCCAGGGACACTTGGAATAGAATGGATAGAATTGGATAGAATTCCCAGGGGCAGCCACAGCTTCTCTGGGAATTCTATCCCAGCCTCTCCCCACCCTCACAAGGAGGAATTTCTCCCTAATCTCTCACCTAAACTTCCCCTCTCTCAGTCTGACTCAGACTCACATCCATTTATTGACTCCTTTCAGCCCTAATAAATATCTGAGATGTGTAGCTGAAGGTTCAGATTACATTTTGGATCCAAACTAGGTCACATTTGCTTCCAAAGCCAAAAATAAGCTCTTATTCCAAAACCACAGGATAAACAGAAGCCTTTCCATCATCATGGAGCATTCTTCAGCCTGATGTTCCTTTCAGAGCACAGACCCTCTCATGCATAAATGCCATGGTAGGACAAGGATTCAGGAGTGGCGGGTTAATGTAATAATGTTTTGCAAAATGAGAAAAATAATCAAATAAGCCCTCAAATGGAAATGTTGGCATTCACTCCCAACAGTGCAGTGTCAAAAAAGGAGATTATAATTACCTCTAAGGCTCACAACAGCAAATGCAGTTTCCCACTGGAGTTTTACCTCTATATTAAAAAATCTCCAAATTTACAGGTATTGGCTCCATTAAGCCCTGTGGAAATCCTGCACTGTAAAGCTCATAATCCTCCCCTCAGACCTCCCAGCACCTGGGGGTGTCCCCAGCTGAGGAGCAGGAAAATCTCTGTACCCAGAGCAATTCCCTCCCTTTCATAGGATGTGCTGAGCAGCAACGACAGATGCCCGTGGATCCTCTGGGAACCCTCAGCTGCAGGATCTGATTTCAGCTCTTACAGGGTGATAATCCCTGCTGCAACAGCCACAGGCCTGGCTAAACATGAGAGGAAAGACCCAAATTTCCAGGTGATGCCTCAGGTTTAGCTTTGATGTTTTTCAGGTTCTGGGCTGCTTTGGTGGGTGGGTCTGGGGTTCATATCAGGGGATGGTGAGCTCTGTGCACAGAGCAGGGAGACAAAACAATTCCTGCTCTAGCTGGGCACCAAGGGCAAATAATCCAAATTTCAGCCCCAAGAGCACAAACAATGGTGGAATGAAGAGAGAAAAACAAGAAGGATGAGACTTCATAACCTAAAGCTGGAATTGGACAATTAACTCCAATATGCAAATGGAGCAGAACTGAGAAAAGTGAGAGATCTCGTGACCAGTTGTCCAGTTTGTGTCCATTTTGGTTCATCTTGGGTGAAGCCCTGGCTGGGCTCTTGTGGATCCATTGAGGCTTTCTAATAAATCCCTACTTTATTCTAATAAATCCATACTTTATCACCTGCCCAAGGTGGGTCCATTGAGGCCTTTTAATAAATCCCTACTTTATTCTTTAGCTCTCCCCAGCCTCTGTTCTAGCTCAGCCTTCACCAGGCACCACAGGGATGGGGTCTGAGCTCAGCTCAGGGGCTGGTTTTGCTCCTAAGTGAGACTCAAAGTCATTTTTTGGTTACTTCATTCCTGTTGGGCAACCCAAGGTGAAGGATCCCACCCTGCCCCTTCATCCCCAGGTATTTTCTGGTAGCTGGACATAACCAGGGATGGAGATTTGGGAATCTCATGGGATTGCTGCTCCTCTGCTTTGGCTCAAAAAAAGCTGAAGGGCTCACAATCTTTCAGACAAGTCCTTCATACACCCAGATCCAGACACCAGTTTTGATGTTGAGGCTTCCCAGTAACTCTTCACATTCTGCAGCTGCCCCCAGATTGGCAATTTCCCTTTAAAACCACCAGTTTTATAATGTGTCTTTAAGATCAGAAAATAAAGATGTGGAATTAAATAAAACCCGCAGCAAAACAGAAAATAAAGATGTGGAATGAAATAAAATCCACACCAAAATAAAACCCATAGCAGAACCGTGTTGACCTAGAGACTCCAGGACTTCAGGAGGAATTTGCAGGCAATTTTGTGGCTCCTCTCCTTTGCCTCAGCTCCAACCACAGCCTCAGCACTAATAAATGTATTTACAAGTGGTTTTTGCTCACTCCATTGAATCAGCGTGCCCAGGGTGAGTTTCCAGGTCCTGACTTCCCCCTGGGATTTTGGGAAGGGGCTGGCTGCTGGCTGAGGTCTCTGATTTAATCACTCAACCTTACCCTTCTCCTTCATTTGCAAACCCACAAGGGCGTGTGAAGAGTTTGAGTCATCTCTGAGTCAGCTCCTCTGAGCACACAGAACCCGAGGCCAGCAGCTGCAGAAAGGGAATTTTTCTGGATGATGGAGAAGGAACCATCCTGGCACGAAAGGTCTGAGGCTCCAGGCACGGTAAGCCCTTGCAGAGGTGACTTCATTTAAAGGGAGAGTGAATCCTCCAGCAGCACTGGGAATATGGGGAGAGGGGAAATGATGGATTTGTCCTCACTGCAGACCCCGAGGAGGAGCCAGCATTCCTCAGCCTCCCCCTCTGCAGGCACCTGTGATGGAGCAGCAGGACCTGGGATCCCTCCTTGTGCTGCTGAGCCAGAAAACATCACAGTGTGAAAAATGTGTATTTTATGACTGGCTTTTTGCAAATATTCAAATGAATATTATATGTGTTGTGTTAGAAAGTGATGCCGTATTAATTTTCTTAAGTAGTGTGTTAAATATAGTTTTAGGTTATAACAAAATGTTAAAATAGAAACTATGCTATGTAGGATACTTTTTTTTTCTAAAGAATGGACTCACACCAAGATAGCAGCCACAGAACACATGAATCTTTCAGAGAAAGAGAATTTATTGCTCCATTATCAGAAGAAATGAACTTTTGACTGCTTCACTCTGGCAGGATGACGCCGTCAGGATTCAGAGGAAGAAGCTGACACTGAGCAGACAGAATCCTGTGTTTGAATGGAATTTATGCATCATGTATGAATATTCAACAGGTTATTGTTTTTAAGGGTTAATCCTTTGTTAATGTGGGTCCTTTTTCAGGCTTGTGCTGCCCAGAAAAGGTACCTGGACTGCCCATAACTCTTTGTTTCTATTGTCTCATATTGTTCTAATTCAAATTGTCCAAATTATTATTACTCTAATTGTATTACTATTTTTATAACCATTTTATTACTATTAAACTTTTAAACTTTTAAAAACAAGTGTTTGGTGTTTTTCACAACAGATATCTTAGAGAATGGTTTGGGCATAGGGAACCCTTCAACACAAACCATGAACCAAACCCCTCGGGCTTGTGGAGGGACCTTAAAGATGGTCTGGTCCCAAACCCTCACTATGGGGGTTGATTTGATCTTAATATGATTGGAAAGGTTGTGAGAGCAGGGTGCTCAGGGGAAGGGTGAAATGGTGGGGCAGGAAAGATCCACAAGTTTTTGGGATAAGAACCACTCAGGGGTGGCTACAGGCTGATATATAGAAATAAATATATGTGTGTGTGTATATATATATATATATAGATACATACAGACATATTTTCTGAAAAATCCTTTGCTAGGATTTTTTCTCCTGAGAAGCTGAGAGGCCTCAGAGGGAAAGAAAACCAATAATTATCTGCTGCTGTGGAATGCAACAGGTGCATCTTTGATTGGTCCATGTGAGTTGTTTCTACTTGATGACCAATGACAGCCACCTGTGTCGAGGCTGTGAGCAGCCACAAGATTTTATTGTAATTTCATTCCATTTCCTTCATTTCAAGCCTTCTGATGAAATCCTTTCTTCTATTCTTTTAGTATATTTTCTTTCAATATAATAGATATCATTTAATCACATCATATAATAATATATACATTTTCTTTTAATATAATATAGATAATAAAATAATAAATCAGCCTTCTGAAACATGGAGTCAGGATTCTCATCTCTTCCCCTGGGATCCCTGTGAACCCCACCACAAGAGGCAGATGGTGGAGGTGGAAGGAATGATGGAGCAGAAGGAGCAGAAGGGTCCCTTGCAACTGGGAGGGAATGGAAACCAGTGCTGGAGAGGCTCTGGAGCCAAGAGCACAGCACAGGCCTCGTTCCTGGCACTGAATTGCCATGGAATTCATCCAGCCCTGATTGCAGCAGGTGTCAGAACAAACCCCTTCAATTAGAGCAAGAGAGAGAGAGGCTCGATGGGGAGGATGAGAAAATCAAGAGAGGCCATTTCATGCCAGACCCTCTTGGATCTGGCTCTGACAGATCCCAGCTCATCCCACTGGGGTGTTTGATTCCTTGTTCCTCCTGCTCTTCTCCTCTGCTGTGGGTTTCTGACACTTAGGGAATAACCAAATAATTCCCATTATTTAGGGAATAAATGGAGCAAAACTTCCATTTCCTCAGCTTTCCTCATTACTGCTTCTTAGGATTTTAAGTTTTCAGCCATCTGATAAATAAAAATCCTGCCTTTCCCACACAGCTCTGTGTCCTACACCCACCAACAAGTGAAAATAATCATTTTCTTATATGAAAACCAAAGTACAATCAAATAGTGTTTTTCTAGATGCCTGCTCATACTCCAAGGTAGGAAATTAATTCCAGTGAGAATCTTGCTGAACTCCAAGGCCTGACAAACTTTTCAGCCTGTAATCATTTTTCAGAGCAAGGGAAAACAAAATACATAAAACAGACAAATGGAAATATCACTAATCCCATCATGGCTGCAGAGGAAAGGGTAATAAGGAGGAAGATGACAGAGTGGAATTGTTCCACAGGGAGTTTTCAGCTCGGGTTTTCTATCTCCTGAGCTTTCCTGACCACTGCCTTGCCTGGGAGGCATTTGGAGCTGCCACCACCATCTGGGACAGAGGAAGATTTTGGGGTTCAGACTGAAAAAAAGGGGAATTTTGGTTAGATATACAGAAGGAATTGTTCCCTGTGAGGGTGGGCAGGCCCTGGATCCCTGGAAGTGCCCAAGACCAGGTTGGACAAGGCTTGGATGGAGCTGGGATAGTGGAAGCTGTCCCTGCCCATGGTGGGGAATGGACTGGGGTGATCTTTAAGGTCCTTCCAACCCAAACCACTCCATTATTCTGTGATTTGTTGGTTTTTATTGAATTGTAACAGGTTTTTGTTAACACAGAATCTCATTAAGGCTGGAGAAGGCCTCCAGGATCAAGCCCAACCCTAATCCCACCATGCCCTCTAAACCACATTGTGACATGAGGAAGACAATTGCCAGCTTCCATAGAGGAAGAAAAACCCCAATTTTGGTGGGAGTGGAAAATTTTAGGAGCATTAAAAGCCACCAGAGTGAGCATTAGACACCCACACCCATTTTACACTGTGCACAGCAGAACTGGACTTAAACCCTGGCTTAACTGGGAGGAAAAGGTTGAAATGCTTTGATGAATTGAGGTTCTTCAGAAGGAACAGAAACTCTCTTCAATAAAGCATCACTGACTCAGCTCCAAACATGAACCACCATCCAGGCAGCCCTGCCATTGAGCTGTGGCCATCTCTTCTTCCTCTCTGAAATTTGAGGATCTGAACTGCAAAGAAATTACCCCATCTTCCAAAAAAAAAAAACCCACCTCAAAACCCCCAAAACTAAATTTTCAAAAGTCAGCAACCAACCCTGTCAGCAAACTTTTCACATCCACCAATTATAGCTCAGCCCCCCTCACTTTGTCACTCAAGTATCACCTGCAAGATCAACCAGCCCTTTATCCAAGTGTTTGGCATCTTTCTTGCAGAAAGATTTAAGGGATCTCGCAAAGAAAAGCTGTTCTCAGTTTTATTTTTCTATTTTAAGTCTTGCTTATTTAAGAATATTTGTCTCAGTGGTTAAACCCCTGATGTTTTACCTGTTGCAAAGGAGAAAAAAGCAGCAACACTTGCTCAGGAAAGTAGCTTAAAAACACCTCCCAGGGGTCCAAATGATTTATTCTCTCTTTGGTCCTTCAGCCTCCTCTTCTATTAAAACACGGGTGAAGTTTAACCCTCTGAAAATTAATTGCTGACAAGTTCCTGCTATGATGTATCTCTCCAGAGGTTTTGTTGGCACCTGAGAGCTGCTGCTTTGCACATCTGTACTAAAAACTGTCTGCTGGCCATAAATCCTGCCCTCTGGTCCTTTTTATATTCCAAATGGGAGTGAGGGCCAGCTGGAGAGGGGGAATTAGCCAGGCAGGCACTTCCCAGGCAGCCACAGAGCTGGGCTGTGCCTCCAGCTAACGAGGAGGGAGAAGCAGAGACTGCCAGAGCATTATTGATGATTTGGGACGACCATCAGAAAGCCCCAACAATAAAATCACTGCAATTGCTGCTTCGTGCATGCAGGTTAAACCTCCTCCAGCTTTCCCCATCATTTCATTTCCCCCCTCCCCCCCTTTCCCCTTCAGGTGAAAGGAAAAAGCTGTTTTTGAGCAGAACTAAAAAACCAGCAATGCTACCACCAAGGAAAAGCTGTCAAACTCCAAGCTCAGAGAGCTCAGAACTGCTTTTGTTCTTTTGAATGGGGCAGGGAAAGAAGTAATGCATGAAAAATGGAACAAGGTGTCAGTATTTATATCCACAAAGGCAAGGCAAAGGAACAGCTCCTTGATAATGGCTTTCCTGCCACCAGCCTGGGAGCCCTCAAAGGGAGGGATAAAAGCAGGGCACGATCTGAGCAGCTCAGCTCATGCAGAGGAAGAAACTCATCTGAGACACATTATTTGCCAAGCATGACCTTTGTTGGCTTGATGGGGACCTCATGAGCTGGAGGTCTAAAGGTCTTTGGCACCTGGAGGGGGAGCAGCATCCACCACACGAGTGGATTTTCAGCCCCACCACAACTGCTGCTTCAATTTTCCCTCTGGTTAAGAGCTGATCCTTTTGCAGGTGGGGAGAAATGAGCAGAAAATCGTGGGTGTAGCTGGGATTGACATTTTTCACTTGGCTACTGTGAGTTTTTTCGATTTCCTTGTCCCACCTCTGGCAGAGTTGGCAATTCCAGGAGGGAATCACTGCTCAGAACTCAGAGCTCTCCTCCTCACCCGCCATGTAAAAATCCTTTCTCCACAGCTTGGGATTCACATCTTGGTGCAGTTGGGATTGTTGGTCCAGGGAAGCATCACCCACCTCTTGCAGAGGCAAAGGAGGGTTCCAAAGTCTCCATCCCTAAATTTATTTTAGGATTAAGATCTTGCTTTCCCTTGCAAAACATGGGTGTAGCTGGGACTGACATTTTTGACTTGGCTACTCTGAGTTATTTCAATTTCCTTGTCCCACCTCTGGCAGAGTTGGCAATTCCAGGAGGGAATCACTGTTTCAGGAAGGAATCACTGCTCAACTGCCAAAAACTCAGAGCTCTCCTCCTCACCCACCATGTAAAAATCCTTTCTCCACAGCTCAGGATCCACATCTTGATGCAGTTGGGAATGGAGGTCCAGGGAAACATCACCCAACCAGAGGCAAAGGAGGGCTCCAAAGTCTCCATCTCTGAGTTTATTTCAGGGATAAGATTTTGCTTTCCCTTGCAAAACATGGGTGTAGCTGGGACTGACATTTTTCACTTGGCTACTCTGAGTTTTTTCGATTTCCTTGTCCCACCTCTGGCAGAATTGGCAATTCCAGGAGGGAATCACTGCTCAGAGCTCAGAGTTTTCCTCGTCACCCACCCTGTAAAAATCCTTTCTCCACAACTTGGAATCCACATCTTGGTGCAGTTGGGAGTGTTGGTCCAGGGAAACATCACCCACCCCTTGCAGAGGCAAAGGAGGGTTCCAAAGTCTCCATCCCTAAATTTATTTTAGGGATAAGATCTTGCTTTCCCTCGCAGAAAGCAGACACAATGAGGACATCAAGCAGCAGGGAGGAAGGGTTGTTTAGTGTGCAAACAGGAATAATAATAATATTAAAATGAGCGATGGAGAACTGAAGAGGAATATCAGGGGAAATATCCACCACAGAGAATCACTGAGCTCTGCCAGTCTCTGATGTGGAAAACACTCCTGGGCATGGGGAGAGCCTCAGCCCTGCCCTGCTCCAAAAATTGCCCCAAATCCAGAATTTTTTGGTCAAACCAAGAGCTACAAAACCTCCCAGCTCGTGCCATCCCTGTTTCCAGGGCTGAGGAGATTTGGGAAGTCTGGCTCTCCTTCTCCCCATGGAGAATCAGTGTTTTCATTAAGGTGAACAGCTCCTGCCTTTCCTACCTGCAAACTCTGCAGTGTTTTCCAGCAAGAGCTGCCCCAGGAATATAAACCAGGCACATTTGTGCAGAAAGAATGACAGGATTAAGTTTTGTTTTATGTTTCCTTCCTCTCAGTGTACTCCTGATGCCAAGAAGAGATGCAGATGCAGAAGGAGTGGAATATGACTGTACAATAAAACAACAATAGGCTGGATTGAACCATTTTAGGAGCAAGAACAAATTTACAAAGAAAAAAAACCAACTTAAAATATAAATAGCTACAGCAGGAGCACATCCCAAGGAAGCAGATGGTACAGTCTGTTTTACTAATTAGTTTTCAGACCCAGCTGAAGAAATTGGAAGTGATAAACAGCATTTCCCTGTCAGGATCCAAAAGTGTTTGAAACAGTCTAACAGAGTGGAGTAATTGCAGGGGAATGTTCACAGAGGGATCTGAAGTCACTATTTCAGTACAGTGTGGTTTTTATTTCTTTAAGTGAGTAGTGACAGGCCACATTCCTTCATGTGAGAAGGAAAACAGAATCAGGAAATCATGGAATGGTTTGGGTTGGAAGGGAATGTAAAGATCATCCATTCTCATCCCCCTACCATGAGCAGGGTTATCTTCCACCAGAGCAGGGTTCTCCAAGCCCTGTCCAACCTGTTCTGGGACACTTCCAGGGATGGGGCAGCCACAAATTCTCTGGGAAATCCATCCCAGCCCTCACCACCCTCACAGGGAAGAATTTCTTCCCAATATTCCATCTGACCCTGCCCTCTGGTTGTGTGAACCCACTGCCCCTTGTCCTGTCACTCCAGTTCCTGATGTAGAGTCAGTTAGAATTAATCTCATTCTGATTTTAATTAGCATTTTTAAATTTTCTCCTTATTTATTCCATTTGTTTGTCCCCACAAACTGCCCAGGCCCTCTGACAGATGTGGTCACACTGGACAGGCCAAAGTTTGGGGGGGTCCACAGACATCTCATCCCCACAGACAGCCCCCCAATTCCTGATCCCCTTTGTCTAGAACACATTCCCCCAGCTCTCTGATCAGCTCACAAGAATTAATCAGTCTCCAGCTCCTGTTCTGTAAAGCAGACAAAACAAAACGTTGCTATTCCCATTTCTGGGCTCACAGATGGGCTGTGACTTCACAGGAGCATTAACAGCCCCACCAGGCCCCCTCAGCCATCCATAATTCAGGGAGGGAAGAGAGAGGCAGAGTTTAAATTCTCCCCAAATTCATGGCTGTGCCTGCATTAATGACTTTGCAAAGGCAAGAAGAAGCAGAATTGTTCAGAACGATCCTTTCCCAGCCCAAATGCACAGAGATGGAATCAGAGAATCATTAAGGTTGGAGAAAAACTCCAAGATCATCAAGTCCAACCTTTGAAAATATTCAAAATCTGCATGGTTTTAGTGCCTATCAAGAGAACTTTCTGCAGCCTTTCAAAAATTAGCAGAACAGCACTTTTGGGGCAGAAATCTGCAGCTTGGCATAGAAAGGATTTGTTTCCTTTTGTTTTGGAACAGGCAGTACAAAAAGAATGGTCTGACATGAACAAAAAAAGGCATTTAGGGTAAGTCAGAAACAAAGAATGGGTTTCCTTCCTGGTGGACTGTGAGGCACTGCAGGGAAAACAGCCCTGCCATGAGGAGAAATGCTAAATCCAAAGATGTTTTTTGGGAAAATGGCACCTCCAGCTCCAGCACTGAAGTATCCCCTGGCTGTAAAATTCCCACCACATCTCCACACATCACAGCAACCTCTGAGCTCAGGGCACCAGGGAGGAATGGCCTTGGATCCCTGGGAAACCAGGTGCTTCAGGCAATCTGTTCTATTTCAAGGAGAAGAAATTCTATGAGGAAAAAGAAAAAGAAAATGCAAAAAAATCAATGATTCTCAGTTGAAAAATGGTCACAAGTCATAAATCCCATTTTGCACCAGCACAGCTGGGCTCGGTCTCTGCTCCCTCCTGCTCTCCCTGGTTGCATGGGGGGTTGAGCTCCTTGATTTCAAACAAATTTTCAGGAGGAGCAGAGCAGGCTGCTGGCAGCACACTGCACCCTGCTTTGGCTGGGCTGAAGGTCTGAAAACAGAGAGCTCAGGGCTTTCACCTCCAGAGCTTCAGGCAGGGCCAGCAGCACCAGAGAGAGAATCACCGCATTGGGAATGCTGGAAATGCCCTCCAGGATCATCAAGTCCAACTTTTGACCAAACTGTGCCCTCTTAACCACGCTGTGAGGACTTGGGACACAGGCTGTCCCTGTCACAGACACGTTTTATGAAAAATCCTTTCCTTAGGATTTTTTCTCCTGAAGAGCTGAGAAGCCTCAGGAACAAAATGTAAACATTGATTATCTGCTGCTGTGGAATGCAACAGGTGCATCTGTGATTGGTCCATGTTGGTTGTTTCTAATTAATGGCCAATCACAGTCAGCTGGCTCAGACACAGAGCCCGAGTCACAAGCTTTTGTTATCATTCCTTCCTATTCTATTCTTAGCCAGCCTTCTGATGAAATCCTCTCTTTTATTCTTTTAGTATAGTTTTAATATAATATATATAATAAAATAATAAATCAGCCTTCTGAAACATGGAGTCAGATCCTTGTCTGTTCCCTCATCCTCAGACCCCTGTGAACACGGTCACACTGTCCCACAGCAGCATCCTCTAGCCCAAGACCAAAATCTGCCAAAATATTTCCAGCAGGCATTCATGAGCCTCTCTGGCACAAACACACACCTGGAGCCATTTCTGTGCAACCATTTCTTTTTAAAACCAGCAGGAGAGAACAGCTGTATTTTATAGGGTTTAGGCTTTATGGGGAGCAGTGAATTTCTTTAATTCCAGCATGGCAAAGGCACAGTTCTGCTTCTCAACTCCAAGGAAAAGCTGGAAAAGTGTCCAGGGCAAATTCCCCAGAGCGTGGGCAGAGCTGGTGACGTTACAGACATCCTTACTTTTATTAAAAGCCTACAGTAAATGGGGATTTAATTCCATCTGCTTCTCTCAGTGCCCTCCTGGAGTGCTCCTGTGCAGGTTAAGGTGACAGGCACAGCTTGGTTGTGGCACCTAGCCAGGGTGCTGGGCTTGCTCCAACACTGAGGGACCCAAAAGGACCCAAATGTCACCACTTGAGTTAAAAACTTCAACACTGCAGCTCTGGAGCAATAAAAGAGCAGATGGAAGCAGGAGATCAAAGAGGTTGTGCTGCAGAGAGCTGCTTCCAGCAGAAGTTACTCAGCACCTTTTGACTTGCAAAGCATCTTATTGTGGCAGGAGGGTTGGGAGAGAAGCCTGGAATGTCAGAGTGGGGCAGGTTTATGGGGCCACAGAGGGTCACCTGCTCCAGCAGGGCCATCCCAGGGCACAGCAGAGAGCTGTGGAACAGCTTCACCTGGGGATCAGCCACATAAACTCATTTTGGGGATGAATCCCAGAGTGGAACAGGGTTAAGGGACCACAGAGGCTCAGCTGGTGCCACCTCAGGGCCCAGCAGTGTGTGCAGAGAGCTCTGGGACACCTGCACCTGGGGATCTGCCAAATAAACTCATTTTGGGGGATGAATCCCACAGTCCCAGAATGGGGCAGGGTTAAGGGATCACAGGGCCCAGCCCAAGGGCTGGGAGGTCACAGCCACCACCTGCTGATGGCACAGGGAGGGATCCTTCACTTCAGCTCATCAGGAGTTCTGCATCCCCAGCCCAGAGAGGGAACAGGGACAGCCACGAGCCATCTGTGCCCTGGCAAGGTGATGGCCTTGGTGACACCACTGGAGAATGTGGCAAAATTATTTCCTTGTGAATGAAACACAGAGAAAGCTCTGGGACAGCTTCACCTGGGGGTCAGACACATAAATTCATTTGGGGGGATGAATCCCAGAGTGGGGCAGGGTTATGGGGCCACAGAGGCTCAGCTGGTGGTGCCACCTCAGGGTCCAGCAATGTGTGCAGAGGGCTCTGCAATGTTCCCAGGGAGGGACAATCCACAGCCAACCCTCCCTGGGCTCTGTTCAGTGCCCTCAGTGCAGTTCTGCCTCCTGGGCAGGGGAATTGCTGGGCCCAGGCCCTGCCCGGGGCTCTGGGGCCATGGCTGGGCCTGGGGCTGAGCCTGGGCCTGCTCTGAGCTCTGCACACAGGGACAGACAGGGGACACAGGGACGGACAGAGGGACACAGGGATGGACAGGGACAGACAGGGATGGACAGAGATACACAGGGACCCAAGAGGGTCACCCAGAGACAGAGAGGGCCACACGGGGACACTCAGGGACTCCCAAGGACAGACAGGGACACACAGGGACAGACAGGGACACTCAGGGACAGACAGGGACACACAGGGACACTCAGGGAACACAACAGGACACCCAGGCCTGAGGGCCCCTCTCAGCATCTCCTCAGCCCCAGCTCCCTCAGCCTTTCCTGCTCCAGGCCCTCCCTCAGCTCCACAGCTCTCCAGGAGCTCCTGGCCCTGTCCTGAGGAGGCCAGGAGTGGACACAGCACCCCAAGGACAGCACTGAGCAGCAGATGGGACAGTGCAGCTGGGATTTGGGGTGCTGGAGGATCACCCCCATGGATTCCAGTCCCACTGCTCCTGCTGCCTTCAATCTTGCAGCAAACTTCTGCACCCCAAGGCAGCTCCTCCAGCCCCACTGACCCATCCAAGCCCCAGCAGAAACACACCCAAACCAAGCCCTGCCCCATGCCTGGAGAGGCCAGAGGTGTTCTATTTATAGAACACCTGATTGCAGCTCTCTTTGTACCCCCCCTTTCCCATTACCTCATGTCTAGGGCTTGATTTCAATCACAGCCCTATTTTCACATAAAACCCCAGCTATTTTTAGGGCTAAGTAAGTAAATGGCTCATAAATAGCTGCTTGATTCCTACCAGTTCATGTTGCTCTTACATGTCCTACTTCTCTCCTCTGAAACTTTTGTCCCTCCCTGGTGACAACGTGTCACAGGGAGCTGTACCTTAAGTGTTTTCTAATAAAGGAAGTCAGGGAGGGAGAGGAACCAGGTTCCTGTAATTGCTTCAGCAAACAGCCCAACATGCACTTAGACAGGAGGATTAGGGGGCCTGGGTGACAACTTAATTTCACACCTCTCATGATTAGAGCTGGTAGGAAAATTGATTTTTCTCCCTGCACTGCCCACATTCCAGTTTGGAACAAGCCACCCAAACTTTTCACAAAGGATAAATGGATAGGGGAGAAATTATTTCAATTGACACAGTTTGGGTTTGCTTCAGCTAATCAAAGGCAGCCTGCTAATTAAAGCAGTGTGTAAAGAGCAGAGAGAAAATACAACTGTCCTGTCCTGATGCTTCCCACCTGGATGGATTTACCTGCTCAGCCTGGAGGATGCTCTGCTTCACGAAAGGGTGTGGAATCCTCTGCTGCAGGGCTGGGGGAAGGAAGGAGCTGCCTGGTTCCTGCTGGGCAGCCCCTAAAATGTGGATTTAAGTCACAAACCCACCCTGGGTCTGAGAAGTTGGGGTGAAGAGTTGGAACATTTGACACTGCACAGGTTTCCAGCTGGGAAACAGGGACAAGCCCCCTTCCCTGCCAGGGATCCTGATTCCCCAGGGATCACTGCCCTGGAACATGTGGCACTTGGGGACAGTTGTGCCACTCCAGGCTGGGCCATTTTAGCCCCTGGAAGCTGAACATCTCCCACAACATCCATCCCAACCACCCAGCTGCAGCAGCAAGTCCCTAACCCCATACCCAGAGCTCTGTGATCCCGTTGCTGATTTTAGGACAAACCCAGCCTGACCCCCAAACCAGGGTGAGAATGGCCTCCCCTAACCCTGAGACCTTGGAGAGACTTTAAAACACTTTAAACACTGAATAATACACAAAGCAAACTTTAAACACTGAAAAATACACCAAGCAATCTTTAAACACTGAAAAATACACCAGGCAGCAGCCAGGCCAGGAGAAGAAACTTGTTCATAATGGTGACAGCAATAAAGCTGCAGCACGATTTGCTGCTCTGTGCCACACATTTGTTTGGAGTTAATCTTATTTGCTTTTGGAGGGTTTCTCAGCTTTTCAATAAGCAGAACATGAAAGCAGTGACAGGTTCAGCAGGTGCCTCATTCCAGCAGGGAAATCCTGCTCTGGCAGTGAAGTGCTCAAGCCACAAAGAATATTCTGTGCAAATTCTCCAGCACAGGCTGCTCCCACATTTCCCTGTGCTGCCATCCCATTCCTTTGTAGGGTCCCTGGGGGTCACCCCAGCTCTGTTTGGAGCTGGGCTGAGCAATCCCCACTACAAATCTCTGCAGGCCAAGGACCCCTGAGCTGTCCCAGGGCTCCCCCAAATCACGGTGACCCCTTTTTACAAGCTGTGCACAATGGGGAAAAACCCCACAACTCAGGGCCATGGAGTCTCCAGAAACATTTTTGGGACTGCAGGAAGTACAGGCAGCTGCTGTTATGTCTCATCTGAGATCCCTGTCCCAGAAAAGGGTTATCAACAACTTTTATTTGTATGTTTATTCTTAAGCATAGAGAGCTGTCCTAGAGAGGTGCCAAGTGACATTTGATGTGGCACCCTTAAGCTGAGAAGAATTGCTCTGTAGTTTGCAACTTACTGTACATGTTTGCTTGTCAGGGAAGGCTACAAACCTATTTTAATTAAAAAGTGGAGCTGGGGACTGACAGCTGAACTGAGCTGCTTTGAAAAGAAGTGCTGAGAAGAGGCTGGGAATGAGTTTTAAGTTTCTAAAATAGCCCCATGTTTTATATCAAAGGCAAAAAGGAACATCCCTCAATGGCATTTTACACAGTCAGCACAGGACAATGGACTGAAAGCTGAAGGTTCAGAATAATTCCACTTGGAATTAACTCTCCTGGGGATGTTTGTTTTATCAGCCACATCCCCAATGCTCCTTACACTCCTTACACAAGCAGCACAAATCCCCTTCCTCCCCCCAGCCATCAGAACCACGGGGCAGGGAGAGAGGAAGAAAATTGCTTTGATTTGATACACTTCAACTGGATTTGGCATTTTAAGGAATAGCTGCACTTTTCCATGGACAACAAGCTGAAAGTGAAGCCCTAGGGATCCCTGCACAGCATCCTGAGAGGAAAGTGAGGAATTTCATCTCTTGGTGTCCTTTGCTGACCCCAAAACCAGGGCTGGGGACCACCAGTGGCTCTGTGCCCATCACAGTTTGCTCCTACAAAAACATCTTGCACCAGCTCTCCAAGCAGCCCCTAATTGAAACATAAAACCACACTCCAGCTTTTTTATAGCACATACAAATACTGCTTCTCCTCCTGGAACATTTGAACGTTCAGGGGGAGAGCGTGGATCAATAATTCTTCTATTAGATAATTGAAACATGCCTCTTGATTTACACTAATGCACTTGTTAAGCAATAAGTGATGGGGCTGTGGGCAGGTCTGCAGCGCTGGAGCTGGGCTTTGATTCATGGGCTGGCCCAGCTCAGCTCAGCCAAGCCCAGCTTTGCTTTTCAGAGGGTTTTACCCACCCAACATCTGGCGGGGCAGCTGGAGCCATCAGGGCTCCTCAGGACAATAAACTCTTGGATTTAAGGGGTCATTCTCTCTACTTAAAAGCATTTTTAAACCTCTGCCAAAGAGCCCAAAGGAGGCTCCTCCAGGCAGCCCTGGTGCTGATTCCCCTTTCAGAGCCCCTGCTGACCTTTCACAGCCCAGGACAGGGCAGATGCCATGTTCAGCAGTCCAGGGATGCCTTGAGAAGGCTGAGCTAGAACAGAGGCTGGACAGAGTTAAATAATAAAGTAGGGATTTATCAAAAGGATCCCCTCAATGGATCCACCTTGGGCAGCACAAGAGCCCAGCCAGGGCTGCACCCAAGATGAACCAAAATGGTCACAAAATGGACACCTGGTCATGAAGTCTCTCACTTTTATAATTTCTGGTCCATTTGCATATTGGAGTTAATTGTTCAATTACAGCTTTAGGTTATGCAGTCCCATCCTTCTTGTTTTCCTCTCTTCAGCCCACATTGTTTGTGCTCTTGGGCCTGAGATTTGGATCATTTGTTCTTGGTCCCCTGCTAGAGCAGGAATTGTTTTGTCTCCCTACTCTGTGAGGACAGCTCACCATCCCCTGATATGAAGTGCAGACCCACACACTAAAGCAGCACAGAACCTGAAAAATATGAAAGCTCAAACCTAAGGCATCACCAGGGAGCCCTTCCCGAGGTCCTCACCCCAAATGCAGAGCAGGACAGCCTTGGGAAGTCCTTCCCTGACACACAGCAGGCCGTGCCAAGGCCCAGCACTCAGCCAAGCCATTTGGTTCATCAAAGAGAAACATTTTGGCACTGCCTGGAGGGAGGTGGGAGCCCAGGAGCACCACAGGACACTGCAGCAGCTCAGCCCTGGCTCAGGGCACAGCTCGTGGTGCAGCTCTCATTGACTGCATCACTCCTGGCTCAAACTCCATGAAAAGTTCAGCTCAATTGTACTTTGTGGAAAGTGAAGCCATAATCAATGCATGAGCAGGCAGGCTGGTTCTGCTCCAGCACAGGCAGGATTAATTCCCATCGGATGGGAAGCAGCAGGATCTGTCTTGCACTCATTAGCTGTTACTCAGCTCCTCAAGGAGCAAACACTTCATGTGCCATTTTTTGGTCAGAACTGCCTGATCAGTCATCCCCAGTGCCTCAGGGGAAGTCATAAATGTAGGACTTTTGCTCACTAGAAGGGGTGGGTGGAAACCTGATGCTCCAAGGTCTGCCCAGAACAGGAAACAAAACCTGCCAGAAAGGTTCACCTCGAGCTGGCTCATGAATCACCTGCAGCAGGAAAGGACCTTCAAAGGCTGTGCCCAGAGGCACTGGCAAGCACAGCTACACAAACAAGGTTGTGAAGATCAGCTCCAAAAAGCCACCTGAGCTTTGTGGCTTCACCCCAGCCTTGCCTTTGCCTTGTTTACCCAGCAGCTCAGTCAGAATCAGGTTGGAGAATGGAGTAAATCCCTTGTACTGCACTGGAGCAGAGGAATGGTGACCTGTGGAGCACAGCCTCCAGCTCCTCCAGAGGATCCCATCACCCTGGATTATTCACTGGGGACAACAGGAGAGCAATTCCATGATTTTCCTGCCCCCAACACCTTAATGTGCATTAAGGTGAAGCTGCCAGGCAGCCATAGAAGGTGTAATTAATAATCCCTTGCTTATTAAAGCCTCTGGCATCTTAAAGAAATGCTGACAGCATTCCATGGGCAGTCATTCCATAAGGGTGAGTCCTTCCCCAGCCCCTGCTCACAGCAGGGCCTGACTTGTGAGAGGTGGGTTTTTAATAAAAGCAAGATGGGTTTGGGATGTATTGCAGAAATGTCACCAGGGTGTCACTCAGGGTCCACCCATACCACCTCAGAGAAAGGATTCAAATATGCAGATTATTTGGCTCAGGTTGGTTTAAAGGCTTTTCAGTTCTTTGTATTTTCTCTTTCTGAAAGAGTAAAGGATGAGGAGTCACCTTTTTCCCCTTTGGAGGATCCCAGTGCTCCCCTCCAGCCAGGAGATAACCCAGGGATTTTTTTTTCAGATCTCCTCCCACTCCTCTTTGCCCTCTCTGTCAGCAGCAGCTGAAGAAGCATCCATGTGCTCCAAGATCAGGACAGGAAGGTGCAAGGAGATATCCCAAGGAAATTTGGATAAACAGAGCTCCCCCCACAGCACCCCAACCCTCCCAGCACAGCAGGCACCAACGATTGCACCAGCCTGGAGAGTTTCCAGCTGATGTCAAAGCCCAGCTGGACACAGTTAGCTCAGTCTAAGCCTAATTGTGCACAAAAAAATAAATCCAAAAAGCAAAAATCTGCATGTGCTTCAGTGACCAACTACTGTGAGCAGGCAGGGCCAGGGGATCTCTTCACATTCTTTGCTTCAGCAACTGCAAGTAAAGGCATCAACATCTCCTCAAGAGCAGAGCAGGAGTCAGGACAAGTCCCTGCAGCTGCAGGAATCTGTGGGAAGATCTCAGCAGAGTGTGCAGACTTTATGTGTCAGGAATGAGAGGGAGGTTATGGTGACAATTAAAAATGGAAAGAGCTGGCAGAGCTGCTCTTCCTTCAGCAGGGCCCAGATCCTGGAGTTAAACACAGGTGTTTCATGAGAAACCTGCACTGAGGTGTTAAACACAGATGTTTTCATGAGAAACTTGCATTAGGGGAGGTTTTAAACACAGGTGTTTTCATGCATTAAGTGAGGTATTGAACACAGGTGTTTCATGAGAAATCTGCATTAAGTGAGGTTTTAAACACAGATATTTTCATGAGAAACCTGCATTAGGTGAGGTTTCAAACACAGGTGTTTTCATGCATTAAGTGAGGTATTGAACACAGGTGTTTCATGAGAAACCTGCATTAAGTGAGGTATTAAACAAAAGTATTTTCATGAGAAACCTGCATGAAACACAGATATTTTCATAAGAAACCTGCATTAAGTGAGGTCTGGGCAGCACACAAACCACTGCTGATAGGGACTGAGAATGCCAGGATGGTTTGGGTTGGAAGGAACCTCAAAGATCATCCTGTTCCACCCCCTGCCATGGGCAGGAACAGCTCCCACTGTCCCAGGGTGCTCCAAGCCCTGTCCAACCTGGCTTTGGACACTTCCAGGGATGGGGACTCAATCATGGTCAGCCCCAGCCTCCCTGGGAGCATCCTGAGAGGGGGCAAAAACCAGAGTCATCCTCCTTCATGAGGATCCAGCATTAATTGTTGATCTCAGTCAGGGCCAGCTGAGCTGGAAGGTGCTGAGGTGTTGCTCAGAAATGATCCAGCACTGATGGCTCTGACAGGGTGGCACCAAACCCATGGTGGCACCAAACCATCCCCCTGCACACGTCACCTGGGGTGGCAGCTCAGCTCTGGGCTTTAAAGGAGGACAGGGACAGCAGAGAAGCTTCAGGAGTGGCTTTGTGCCTGCACAGGGCTCCAGTGCCTGCTCTGCTCTCCCTCCCAAATGAGGAGTTCACAAAAACCACAAAACCCCCCCAGGCCTTGCAGACACAATCTGCTCTGTCTCCCTTTTTTTTTTTGGACATCCCAGGGGTATCCTTTCCCTGTCACTTTGCTGGATCAGCTTCTGAAGTGATACTTACAGGAGTTATTCATAAAGTGAACAAGGGGTTTCAGAGTGGAACATGAAATTGCTTTTATCCGCTGCACAAAATGACAAATCAGGCAGCAGCACTGATGACTCCCTGGGAAAATCCACCTCCAGGAAGGCTCCATGAGGGTTCCTAATGCAGTCAGGGAAAGGAGGGAGGCGAAACAGGGGCCAGGAAGAGCTGCCTGGTCTCAAATATGCCCCAGAGCAAGTGTTCTCAGCTTGTTTGCTAATCTCTTGTGACCGATTGCTGAACCAAAATCTTCCTTCCTGGACAGAGAAGGGAAGAAAAAACCAAAAAGGACAACGGTTCAGCAATAAAGAGGGTGTCAATTAACCATGAGAGCATTCACCTGCACAACCAGCTCGAGGAAGAGCCAGGACTCAGCACAGCCCTGGTTGCTGTGATCCCCAAGGAGATGAAATGTCTGAAACCCCCAATAAGCAAAGAAAAGCTTTCACAGAGAGGTCACAGTGCATCTCCTCTTAGCTAATTGCTTCTTTTTATTTAGGTAAATAAATAACAATGTCACTGTGGCTTGCAAATGGATTTGATAGAGAAATCTGTGGGATGAGTTAATTCACAGAGCAATCTCTGGCATTGCTCCACATTGTCTGGAGCAGATCACCTGGACATTTTACAGGTCCCCAATACCTGGGGGAGGAATGTAAATCCTCAGATTTTTGTTGGGAGCCAGAACTCAGGACTTTCTTAAAAGGAGTTCTCAAACGTGGGCTGTGTCCCTCCAGCCTTGGACAGGGAGCACATCCAGCCTGGCCAGAGATGGGGCTGAGATTCCCTGCTCCAGGGCTGCTTCTCCCACCTCCAGCTGAGCAAAAACCCATATTTTTGCTCATCATCCATATCAGAGTTTAGGCTTTCAGAAGTTCCCCAGGACAGACTGTCTTGATTATGCAATTAAGACATAACACAATCCCAAGGAAAGGTAGGGAAGCATCTTAACTAGATTTTCCCCCCTAAAAGTTCTGTTTCAGTGGCATTTTAAAGAGTCAGGAAATTCAACAAAATGTTTTGAATTGTGGAGCTTCTTGAAATTTTGGTGAGAGAAGAGAAAGGGAAAAGTTGCACAGGGGCTGTTTCTTAGCCACATCCAGGTTGCTGGATTAATTCCTGTGGCTGGATTTCCTTCATTAAAGAACAGAAGAATGGAATAATTTCTTCATTTCATCATAAGCTGAATAGATGTTTTCTACAGAGAAAATAGATGTTTTCTACAGAGAAAATCCAGGCACAGAAAGGAATTCCCCCAATACCCAATGTCAGCTTTGCAGAGCAGCAAGAATTCACTGGGAGGAGATGTCTGGATGCAGCCAGAGCCTCTAGATTGATGCCAGGCTCTGGTGTGACCCACTGGGCACCTTCGTTGTGGGCCATAAAGCGCTTTGGGATGACCCTGTCCCTCTGTGTGTGTCTGCAGCAGCACCCCCAGGCTGTGGGAATGGTGAGCTGAGCACACAGATGCACACATGGACTGAAATTGCAGCTCCTGGGCGAGCTCCAAAACACAGGTGGTGATTTCTGGACACTGGATATGTTATCTGCTGAAAAGCAGAAATTACAGTGATCAAGCAGAAAGGAGAATTATCTTCCTTCCATCATCTCCCCCACTCTGGAAACCCTCAACAGGTCAGCTGCTTCCCAGCCTGCCCTGATCAATCACTGCAAACACTAAAAGCAGGGAGATATCCTCCTTCCAGCCATTTGTCAAGTGGAAGCTGGCAGGTTTTAGTCCTTTTATTAGTTCTGCTTGTGAGAGAAATTCACTTGAAGCCAGTGCTTAATGCAGTGAGGACACAGCACATATTTCTGCAGGAGAGAGAGAGCTGTTATCCAGCTGGGAGCAGGGCTGGGAAGGGAATTAACAAAGCCTTGGGCTTGAAGAGAGAGGAAGAGAAAAGAGAGAAGAAGAGAGGTGTCCCTTGCCTTGACCTGCTGTCCTGGACACACATTCCTTCATGCTGCACTTCAGCCTCTCTTCTGAAATGAGAGAGGAGAAATAAAGCAGGTGTGTGGTGGTGGAAGGAAGCAGAGAGCCTGACTTGGGGATTCTCGCTGCTCAGAGTGACTTCAAGAAAATGTTAGAAAGTCTCTTTTCCCTGCCTGGCAGGCAAAGAAGGAGTCAGAGCTCTTCAGTTCCAGTCTCAAGATTGTTTATTGTTCCTTATCTATAAAATATTTTCTTCTGTCCAGCTGAGGTCTGTTCAGCAAGACAGTCCAGGCATTCTGCCTGCCCCCAGGGTGGTGTTATGTCTTTATATTAAAAATTACATGTACAATATTTACAATAACTTCCCAATACCCATCACCTATGTTAGACATTGAGCTTCTACTCTAAACCAGTCTAAAAGTGCCACCATCACAGCAGAAGATGGAGGCCAAGAAGAAGAAGGAGAAAGGCTGGACATGCCCAGATCTCTCCATCTTGCTCCCTGAACCTCCATTCTAGAAAACCCCAAAAATCTCTTTTTCACCCCGTGATAAATTCACTATCATTCTACTTAACTGTAGTGGCTTGCTGATCTTCATAAGGTTGGCAATTTGCTCCATGGATCATAATCAAAACCACAGGGGCATTTTGGGCTCTGTGCCAGGGTCTCTGATCCCCCTGGCAGGGGTCCTGGCTGCTCAGGACAGACAGAAGGATGTCCTGGGCTCCCACATGAGCCCAGCACCTGCTGGTTTTCTCCTGGATGGAGAGAGAGGATCCAGAGGTGCAGCAGGGATGGTGCCATGGGCGTCCCACTGGCTTTTCACCTGTCCAAGTCCAGCCAGACTGCCTGGCATGGATTGTTAAGGCTGGAAAAGGCTTCCAGGACTGTGGTGGTGTTCACAGGGGTCCCAGGATGAGGGAAGAGGTGGAGAATCTCAACTCCATGTTTCAGAAGGCGGATTTATTATTTTATGATCTATATTATATTAAAACTATGCTAAAAGAATAGAAGAAAGGATTTCATCAGAAGGCTGGAAAGGAAAGAATGATAAAAGCTCATGACTCTCAAAGAGTCTGAGCCAGCTGGACTATGATTGGCCATTAATTAAGAACAACCAACATGGACCAATCAAAGATGCACCTGTTGCATTCCACAGCAGCAGATAATCATTGTTTTTCTTTCCCTCTGAGGCCTCTCAGCTTCTCAGGAGAAAAAATCCTAACAAAAGGATGTTTCATAAAATATCATGGCTACACAGGACCATCAAGCCCAACCTCTGACCTTATACCCCCATGGCCACTAAACCACATCATGAAGTGCCACATCCCTGTGTCCCTCCAATGTGGCATTTCCCAGTGTCACACACAGCCCCAGAGCAGGATCAGATGTTCCTAAACCCTTCCTATATTCTTTAAACCTGGAGAGCTCAGGCACAGAGGGATTAAGAGAACTGCCCAGAGATCACACGGAGGAGTGTGTGTCAGATTTGGGAATGGAACTTTTATCTCCTAAAAAACCTCTCTGGATCAGTGCTCAGTGGTTTATGTCAAACCTTTTTTTGGGCTTTCCCCTCCCAGGCATTTACACCGTGCGCAGCCCTGCTGCTGCTGCAAACCCAGCACTTTAATAACCCCCAAAACGAGCAGAGCTGGAAGAACAGCGAGAGAGGAGGATCACAAATGGGACAGAACCCATCTGGGACTGCTCTCTGCTCCCTCCTTGCTGGCAGCTCTCATTATTCTCCAGCAAGGGCAGCCGTGTTTGCCTCTCTCTCGCCTGTCAGCACGAGCTGACATTTGAGCTGTGCTGATGAGACCTACCAGGGTGAGACACATGTTTGTGGTCGCTTTGGGCGACCAACTGCCAAGGCCTTGAACTGCTCCTTTTTGATTTTCCTGCTCTCTGCTTCCCTGGCAGTTGGAGCCTGGCTGCCTCCCGGGGATCTGAGCAGGAGCAGGAGCTGCTCTCACCTCAGCCAGGCTCTGCTCTGCTCTGGGAAGGGGCTGATGCTGTGTCTGGGGGTGCAGAGATGCTGGATCAGGGGTGGCTGTTTCCTCATGCACACTCGGTTTTTGGGGAGCTCTGTCCCAGCTGCTCCATCTCCAGCAATCCTGATTAACTCCAGGCAGGGATCTGGCCCCAAAAATCCCTTCCTAAGGCACGTGAGGACATTGTCAGGGTAAGCTCTGCCAGAAACTGGGATTGTGATGCCACTCTTTGGCACAATGTCACTCTCCCACTTGTCCCAGTGTCACATTCCCAGTGGGGAACTGGCCCATGGGACTGACTGGGCAGGGAGGGGACTGTGCATGGGGACAAGGCTGCAAACCCCATCCCCAGCACTTGGACAGTGTCTAACATCAAACTCTGTCTGAGCTGATGTCAGTCACCAAATTCACACTGCCTGAGCCAGCCACGTGTCCCATCCCAGGTCCTGTCACATCCCACTCCCCCAGTCTACATCATCCTGTCACAACCTGGATCCTGTCACATTCCAGGTCCTGTCACAAACTGGATTCTGTCACAGATCCTGTCACATCCCAGATTCTGTCACATTTTGGATCCTGTCACATCCCAAATCCTGTCACATCCTGGATCCACATCTCAGATCCTGTCACATCCCAGTTTCTGTCACATTCTTGATCCTGTCACAACCTGGATCCTGTCACATTCTGGATCCTGTTACATCCCAAGTCCTATCACATCCCAGGTCCTGTCACATCCCAGGTCCTGTCACATCCATATCCCTGGATCCATATCCCAGGTCCTGTCACATCCCAGGTCAGTGGATGGGATGCTGTGGTGGTGCTGCTGTAAGATTGGGGGATTTGCACCACAAACACTTCAGGCTCAGCTTGATTCTGCTTTGCACATTCCCTGACAATTTACATCAGTGCATAAATCAGAAAAAAGGCAGAAAGTCTCATTTCACTTTCATGGATGGGTTTCATATTCATTTTGCAGGAGTATAAATAACAACACAAGATGTGGGATGAAGAAAGCTTTAAGGGAGAGATCCCAGCTCATTTAATCCACTGGAAATGTGACCTGTGTTGAAGAAAGCCCCACACTCATGACCCAAGAGAGGGGAATAACCAAATGACAAAAATAAACCCACAGCATGCCCAGACCATCTTCCTTAGGTTCCTCCAGCTCTAATATTCCCAGAAAAGGCAAATAAATATAACAGTAAAATCCAATCTGCCCTGTGTGAGCACTGATGTGTGGCACAGATTGAGGACAGCTTGTTTTCCCCAGCATAAAGCTGGGAACGATTTCTGAACTGGAGCTGTTCTAATTAGTGAGAACATTTAGGTCAATTACATCAGTGTGCTGGCCACTACAATTACTGTTATTAATTGTATTCGATTCCACATTTGCAGCTATTAAATACAGCATCTCCCAAGTACCTGTGTGGAGTTTTAACCCAGCAGAAAACAGGGAAAAGTATTTAACACAGAGAAACGGCCAGGTAATGGCAGGCTAAATCCACCCCAGCCCCATGCATCATTTATCTCCTCTCTGCGTGTGCCTGGATGATCCAGCACATGAGAGACTCAAAGGATTTGATTTCCTTCATCCTCTTTTCTCTCTGGACCAAAGTCGTCTTTCCTCTGCTGTCCTGTACATGCTGAGGCTGTTTTACTGCCCAGCCACGTGGGCAGCACCTCACAAGGGCAGGACAGGTGATTTATCTCTCTCACAGGTGCCCAGAGCAGCAAAATTCTGCTTTGTGGAGGTTCTGGCCCAGCTTTCACATGGTTACAAAAGGCTTGTGCTTTCCCTCCCCCACAGCCAGGACTTTACACTCCTTGAAAAAGAAATTCACTTTGAAGAAGTGTTTCTGTGTCCTACGATGTTAAACTGCTAATGGGAAAGGAAATGTATTCATGATTCACTGTATAAAAGCAGCCTTGGAGGAATGCAGATTGTATTTTCCCTCTGCAAACATTTGATCATCCCAATAAAAGAGCAGCCCCACCTTTCCCACCAGCTCGGTAAATCACAGGGAATGGAAACAACAGGTTTATGGTTGTCACGACGGTCGTTAGCACAGGGTTTTATGGGTTCTGAGAGAGGGGGGAGCCTGCTCACGGGCACGAGGTGCTCCTGAAGGACTGCAGGACTCTCTCAAACTCATCCTGCTGCTCCAGGCTCTGTTGAATATGGAAATGATGCTCCTGCTTCAGGAGCTCCAGGCTTCCCTTCCCAGGCAGGGAATGAGCACAGCCCAGAGGCTCCTGGCTGCTCTCCAGCCCTCATGGAACTCCCTGCACTGGGATCTCATGGCCTGGGGCTGCTGAAGCACCCACACACCTGAGCCACTCCAGGGGACAGCTCTGAGCTGCTGCTGTTGCCATTAATTAATTCTGTTGTTTGGGATTTGAGCTTACAGCAAGGATCGAGCTTACAGCAAGGATCTACTCCATGGCTGGGGTAGAAGGCAGCTTCAGTCCAGGAGTGGTTTTATCACCATGTCCTGCTCCCTGGGAAGCTGGACACTCATCTGCCACATACCCAGGAATCATAAAATATTCTCAACTGGAAGGGACCCACCAGAATCCTCAAATTCCACCTCCTGGGACCAGAACCTGGCACGTAACTCCTGGAGGAATCCACCTGAGCCACCAGCAGCCCTTTGGAAGGAGATCGGCTCTTCCCAGGCATCTCCAGAGGGAGCTGGCAGTGAGCACCCCTGGCTTTTCCATGCCCTGAAATGTGCTGCAGCATTTTGTACCTGCAGTTTCCTCCCAGCCTCCAAAGCTCCGAGGAGACGCCGGCTGCTGCCTGGGCTATAAATCAGGCAGGGAGTGCTGAGCCAGAACGTGTGGCAGTAATTTGGGGGATGATTTAAGGTCTGAATGCTCCTCCCAAAGCCTGTTCACCCTCAGTGATGCTGACAGAGCCAGGAGCTCATGGGACAGCTCACACTGTCCCCTCCACCACCCCTCTGCCCGTAGGAGCTCTGTGTTCCTCTACCAGAAGAATTTGCATCATCCCAGCTTGTGTGGGATCTCAGCACCTCAGGACTGAGGTGCCGAGCCACCGAGACCACCCTTGGGGGCTCAGGAGTCCTGGGATGTTGCCAGAAGTGTCTGGTGGCTGGACTTTGATCCTACACAGGAGACGACACCTGTATGAGGATAGGAGGATTTCACCGGGGTGAATGGTGAAGGGATCAGTTAATTAGAGAGTGAAACACAGGGTTTAGGATTTCTGTACAGGGGGGTTTAGAGAAGTAAGATGGAGGAATTGGGGCGTGTCCTGTCCTTCTTCTTCTTCTCCTCCATCTTCTGTGGTGATGGTGGCACTTTGGGATTGGTCATTACTAAAAGTGCACCGGGCAATAAGGGTGAAAGGTATTGGGGAAAAATGATAAATATTGTACACGTAACCATGGGTATAAAGATAGGTGACCGCCCGGAGAGCAGGGGAGTGTGCTCATGGCTGGCTGCTGAGCAGAGCTCTGTCGGCCGAAAGAAAATCTTTTAGATAAACAATTAATAAACACAGAGACCGAAAGAAGAACTGAAGCCTCTTCTCGTTCTTTGATACGCGGGCTGCCCCAAGGCCACCTCGGGCCTTTCCAGGCCATCCAAACAGCCGAAAACTGGACAAGCTTGTGTGGATTCCCTGGCTCTGTTGGTTTCCCTCAGCTCTCACAACACAAATCCATGCATGAACATCTCCTCACCTGCCCCACGTGAACCCAGGTGGGTGCAAAGCCCCTCACACACAGGGTAAAGTCATCCCCACTGCTCTGCCTGTGGGCTGCAGACCCCTGCTCGGATTTCTCTGAGCTTCTCCCTACAAGAAGTGTCTTGCAAAGAGACCCAAACCCAGCTGACAGTGAGTCCACACTCCTGGGTTGTTCAGTGATTCACTACCCCATTTTAAAAAGCCCACACATTATTTTGAATTCAGTTTTAATTTCCATGAAGAGATTCTGTCTCTGCTCATCTCTGCCAGGTTAAAGAGCCCTCAGGATCTGATAGTTTCTTCCTGTGAAAGTGTTTGTCCACTATAATCAAGTTACCTTTTGAATTTCTTCCTGATAAGTTTAAAGAGGTTTCACCACAGTGAAATATCCCTATTGTAACCATTGGAAATGGTTTTGTTTTATTGGAATCCCCTGCCACAGGAAAACTCTGTGTTCCTCTACCAGAACATCTTTCTCCCTTTCTCCACAGGACTTCACCCTCTGGAATGACTCTGAACAGTGAAATATCAGTATTGTAACCCTTGGAAGTGGTTTTGTTTTATTGGAATCCCCTGCCTGTTTTATGGCCAGCTCTGCAGATGAGCTGACAATAAAGGAGGAGGAGGAAGAGGAGTGTTTGAGAGGGGCTGGGCAGCTCCAGCTCCAGCCAACCCAGTGCTTCTCAAGGAAGCACTCAGCATCTGGCAGGATTGAGATTTTGCCTATTTTTTTAAACTCTCCCCCTCCTTTTTTTACAGCATAAATGAATTTTAGCAGCAGAGCAAGGGTGCAGGGGTGCTCAGGGCAGGATGTGCTAACGAGCTGAGTCTCCCTGTCCACCTCTCCTTCTGCCTTTTCTGCATTTTAATACTTAGCCTTTTCTAAAAATAGTCCTTTTAATACAGTCTTCATAAAAAAGTAGTTCTTAAAGTTCTCTAAAAGCTTTGCTGTGGATTTAAGGAGCTGGGCAAAGTCGTCATGCCAGGAAATGGCAGCAGAAACACCAGAGCTGCTGGTGCAGGGCTGATCTCAGAGCCTGAGCACAAACATTCCCCACAGGGCGATGCCAAGCACAGCTGCCTCAGTAAAATAATGAAGATAATAAATCAGGGAGCCATTTAGCACCTTTTCCCCCAGTAGCTGCTCTCCATCTTCCAGCAGGGAGGGAAGGAATGCCAGATGGAAGCTGACCTGAGCCATGGGAGCAGTGAAGGCGTGTTCCAGACCAGGAGGTGTGAGGAGCTCTCTGCCTGATTTCCCCAGGCTCAGCCACACCAGCTTTCCATCAGAAAGGTGTTGCTGCACCTCAAATTTGGGTTCCAGTCCCGCAGCTGCTTCTGACAGGTTTGCCCCCATAACCAGGTCGGGTTCTCTGAGCAGTTCCTCACTGGTGTGATCTCCTGAGCTCCTGCCCCATCTGAGCCAGGACAGGACCTGACCCAAGCCCTGGGCTATTTCTGAGCTCAGTTTAACAGCACTGCACCCATTTGCAGTGTCTGTGCATTCTGGCAAGTCACAGATCTGGAGAGAAGGGCTGTGAGTGACTCAGGCTCGTGGAAATGAACTGCTTCAGAATGGACACTGTGAAAAGATTAATCTCTTTAAACTTATCAGGAAGGAATTCAAAAGGTAATTTGATTATAGTGGACAAACACTTTCACAGGAAGAAACTATCAGATCCTGAGGGCTCTTTAACCTGGCAGAGATGAGCAGAGACAGAATCTCTTAGTGGAAATTAAAGGCAAATTTGAATTCAAAATAATGTGTGGGTTTTTTTTTTTTTTCAATGGGGTAGTGAATCACTGAACAACCCAGGAGTGTGGACTCACTGTCAGCTGGGTTTGGGTCTCTTTGCAAGACACTTCTTGTAGGGAGAAACTCAGAGAAATCAGAGCAGTGGGGATGACTTTACCCTGTGTGTGAGGGGCTTTGCACCCACCTGGGTTCACGTGGGGCAGGTGAGGAGATGTTCATGCATGGATTTGTGTTCTGAGAGCTGAGGGAAACCAACAGAGCCAGGGAATCCACACAAGCTGGGATGATGTTTGTTCCAGAAGAGGAAAACAAATATAAAGAGGACCCTCAGAAGCCAACCCAGCACAAATCCCAGAATTACAAGAATGCATCATTCCAGGTGTCCTGTCAATGGTGCTCCTGTTGGCAGGATCTCACTCAGGAATGGAGGCACTTTAGAACCCATTATTTCCCTCCACAGCAAATTAGCAACAGAGTTTGGATGTTCATTGACAGGAAAATCTTCCCATCCTTTATAGACTCCTGGGTGGCTTCCCCCTGAATCCAAATATCACATCATTTATTTAACTTAGAGAATAAAGTAATTAATACCAGGGAGTTCTGACTGCTTGGCAGGATGTGCTGTTACAGCTAACAAATTTTATGTCTTTAGGCTTCACAGCAGAACTTGATTTAATTTGTCCCAAGGTTAAGAAAGACAGCGAGGAAATTTGATGGCTCCAGATCACAAATTCACTACAATTTATCACCTTCACCATGTGGTGTGGACAGACACCACTTCCAGGTGGAGATGGCAGAAGTTTACTCAATCATCTTTGCTTTAATCCTGCATTCATCCATTATCTGCCACCATATGTCCCAAATATTCTGTGTCTCCCTGGGAGCTGCCTCCAGCCATGCCCAGCACCAGCCTGGCACATCCTTGGGATGAGGATCCCCCAAATTTTGGGATTATGCAATTAAGACATAACACAATCCCAAGGAAAGGTGGGGAAGCATCTTAACGAGATTTCCCCCCTAAAAATTCTGTTTTAACAGCATTTTAAAGAGTCAGGAAATTCAACAAAATGTTTTGAATTGTGGAGCTTCTTGAAATTTTGGTGAGAGAAGAGAAAGGGAAAATGGTGCACAGGGGCTGTTTCTTAGTCACATCCAGGTTGCTGGATTAATTCCTGTGGCTTGATTTCCTTTCTTAAATAACAGAAAAATGGAATAATTTCTTCATTTCATCATAAGCTGATGTTTTCTACAGAGAAAATCCAGGCATAAAAGGAAGAGCACACCAGGGACACACCAGCCCTTGGGTGCGGTGGCTCTTTTGGGACACACTGGGACCATTTCCTGGATCTCACTCTAATTATTTCTCATTAATCTGTGGGTTAATTAGCTCAGGAGCCTCTGTGCCAGCTCCTCTATGCTCAGGAACCTGCCACAGACCCTTGGCAATGTTTTTCCATCACGGCCCAAGACCGTGGCTGCTCGTGCTGCTCCTACACAAACCACCTCACTGCTTCTTGCACCTTTTATCTCACTTAGTTCTTGTCTCTCATAATATTTAGAGGCACTCTGGGATACAAATAGTATTGATTTGTATGTACAACCACCTAGAACAAGGTGGGTTCGGGTCCTCAGCCCAAATAATAAATAATAGTTAATATAGTTCAGACATGACCAGCCAGTTTCTACCTAAAAATGTCAATAAAGCAGGGCCATATTGATGCAAAGAGACATAAAATGTGAACTCCTTCAATCCAGGCACTTATTTGTCTCTGTTTCCGAGGCCAGGAAGGAAAGAGCTGTTAGCAGTGAATAGTATTTTATTAGCATCATAAACCCCAAGAGCAAAGTTTGTGTCACAGAGAACTGCACATGCATTTGAAGGCTTAATTTATGTTCTTGACTCCTTTTTCTTTTTTTTTTTTTTTTCCCATAGAGGGGCATAATTTAAAATAAAGCCCAGTAGTGTCTGAAGGCACCTTTAGGTGAAGGGGATGTTGGTGCAAAACCAAACCCACACCCTACAGAAATCTTGTCTGGGAGAGCTCAGTGGAATTGGAACATAAATCCATTCTGCAGAGCTCCATGGAAGCTTCAGGAAAATCACATTTTTATGTTCAGCAGATACTGGGGAATGCTAACAGCCCCACGGAGGGGAAGAAGTGACTTCCTGAGGAACTCCAACAAATTAGCAGTGGAAAACCAATGAGGATAGAAAAACCAGCATGGCTTTGGTGGCTTTCCATGAATTGGAGTTCAGCAGATCTTGAGCTGATGGGAGACACAGCAACCACACCAGCACAGCCCCATCTCCGCCCAAACCAATCCAGCACAAGGGGTCAAAACTCCTGCAGCTCCAGCTCATTCTCCTGCATTCCCAGCATTTTCCTCTGATCTGGCTCCTTTGGAGAACGGTTGAGTTTCTGGGGATGCTTGGGAACAGATATTGCAGTGCAACCACAATCAAGCCCTGGTAATCAGCAAATTACAGCTTTCCATACATCCCAAAGCTTTTAACTCCCAGCTGCTTATCATGGTGTGTTTACATGGTGACAATTCTGCAGAGCACGTTCTGTGCCTGTTCCAGAGCTGTAAACACAGCTTTAACGACCAACAGGCATTTATTTAACATTCTGCCTGTTTCAGAGAGAGAAAACAGACAAGGTGAGTGCTGGAAGCACAGAATTAAGGGTTTATGGCAAAAAAAAAAGGCTGCACAAGGAGCTGTGGAAAGGCAGAACAGCATGGGGCAGCTTCTTCAGGAGCTGCCTACAGAGCAGGGAAGATATTTGTGGCTCTGAGCAGTGAGGGGAAGCAAATCTCCTCTGTCACTGCACAAACACAAAGGTTGGGGAGTTCAGGAAGGAGCAGCCTTTGTTGGTAAAAATACTCCTAAACTCTGTGCTCAGGCAAGGGCTGTGAACTCACACGGCAGCTCTGCACCTGGGAGGGAAGTGTGGAATGAGAGCTGAGCCCAGCTCTGGTCACTCGTGGCAGGAGAGACCCTGAGGGGATGGAGAGTGTCCAGAACAGGGAACAGAGCTGGAAAACTCCTGATGGAGCTGAGGGGGCTCAGCCTGGAGAAAAGGAGGCTCAGGGGGGACCTTGTGGCTCTGCACAGCTCCTGACAGGAGGGGACAGCCCCAGGTTGGGCTCTGCTCGCAGGGGACAGGGACAAGAGGAGAGGAAATGGCCTCAGGATGAACAGGAGAGATTTAAATTGGATTTTAGGGAAAGTTTCTCCATGGAAAGGGTGGTCAGGCATTGCCCAGGGAGGTTTGTGCCCATCCCTGGAGGTGTCCCAGGAAGAGCTGGAGGTGGCACTGAGTGCTCTGAGCTCAGCACACCCAACACAACTTTGTCACTGCCTTTGCCTTTGGAGCTCTCTCAGCACAGCCAAATGTTGTTTGCTGTTTACAGGGGCAAAACCACCCTGCAGAAAAGGCTGAAGCCCCCATTAAGACTTGGTGATATTTTTAATTACCTGCTGTGTGCTGGTGCCTGGGGAGTCGCCTGCCCTTTCCAGCAGGCTCTGGAGTGCCACGTGCTGGGCCCTTTGCTGCTCAGCCACAAGACAAATGGGGTTTGCTGCCACAGAGATTTCACTTTCAGGGCAGCAGAGCACACAAGAGCTTTAGGATGTGATTTGCAGAGCACCACAAAGGTTGGTGGTGTATTTCTTCAAATGCAAACTATTCGCATGGCCACCAAATTGGGCTGAAACAAAACTAGCAGGGTCACCACTTCCAATCTGTCCTTGTGAAGGAGAAAAGAGCAATTTCATTGTCCTGGAATGGTTGCAGGAAAAGGAAATGAGAAAGGATCATTCTACTTGTCTTCTACCTTGAAACTGCAGATATTGCTCCATATAAAATCACACCATAGAACAGCATCTTTCTCTTTCCCCCTCTTTTTGCAATTTCTACTTTTTATTTTTCTCCCTCTTTTCTTTCACAGCTTTTAACCTTACCAAATTGTCCCTCTTAAATAATAATTAACTCCCTGGTTCAGCTGGGGAAGTGCTTTAAGGCTCCAGCAATTTTATTTTCTGTGTGACGCTGTGGGAGAGGACGGGAGGGAAAAGTTAAATCAGGAGGTTCCTCAAGAGTTGCCCCTCTAGAAAAACCATTCCATGCCTGTTCCTGGTGAAAGGATCCTGCCAGATCCCAGAGGAACAAGCAGAGTTTGCTCAGTAATTAATGGGGAGAGAGGCGATAAAAGGAAATACAGGAGAAGGCAATGCTGGTGCTGCACTCTCCAAAATGTTCTCTCCCAACAGAGCCATGTCTTGAGTCGTGATTCCACACAACAAAACAATCCTGGCAGTGGGTGACCCAGAAAAAAGAGGAGAAATGAGATGTCCCTTGTGCTTTGGGCACTGAACAATTTGGGGCTGCTCTGCAGCACAACATGGGTGGAAAAACCAACCACAAAGAGTGGGAGAGCACTCCCTTTAATTACAAACTGGACCAAATAAATTACAAATTCAATCACAGCAGCACTTGCCAACAAGGAACTCAAACACTCAGGCTCTGAGTTCCATGAATTAACTCTGAGTTCCATGAATTAGGAGAGTGCAGGATTTGTGGGGAGCCCTCCTGAACCCTCCTTGTGATGCCTGGTGAAGGCTGAGCTGGAACAGAGGCTGGATAGAGCTAAAGAGTAAAATAGGGATTTATTAAAAGGCCTCAATGGATCCACCTTGGGCAGCACAAGAGCCCAGCCAGGGCTGCACCCAAGATGAACCAAAATGGTCAAAAAATGCACGACCGGTCACGAGGTCTCACTTTTAAGTTCTGCTCCATTTGCATATTGGAGTTAATTGTCCAATATTCAGGTTATGAAGTCCCATCCTTCTTGTTTTTCTCTCTTCAGCCCACGTTGTTTGTGCTCTGGGCTGAGATTTGGATAATTTGTCCTTGGTCCCCAGCAAGAGAAGGAATTGTTTTGTCTCCCTGCTCTGTGCACAGAGCTCACCCTCCCCTGATATGAAGCTCAGAAGTGCACACTGAAGCAGCACAGAATCTGAAAAACATAAAAGCCAAAACCTGAGGCATCGGTTGTAATGAAATAATGAGGTCTGAAGTGGGGCAGAGTGTGCTGGGCACAGTCTGAGACACTCACTGCGAACCAGAGAAGCAGCAGAATGTTCACTCAGAGCATTTTTCTCCTGCTAAATTGCTCATTCAGCTGCCTGTGTGTTGGGGAAGGGAGACCTGCTCTGCTGTAGAAGCATCTCTGTGGTTACAGAAGTGTTGACAGCAAACAAAGCAGCCTGACCTGCGTCAGCCCAGGGGCTACAGCGTGTTCCAGGCACTGAGCCCTCGGGGGAGCTGGGTTCTGCACATCCCCAGTGAGAAAAGCATGTCTCAGCTTTGCCACCACTGAAACTGAGAGCAAACTCCGAGCCCTGAGGTTCCCCTGGTTCCTTGCCTCGAGCAGATAACCCCAGGAGCCAGGGATTATTAAATCCCATCCCTCTGCCAGGTCGATATCCGAGCTCTCTCCTCTTGCTGACCTATCCCACCATGAATAATGCACGAGCTGCCGGTGGGGCAGCTCTGGCTGGAGCCCGGCCAGCCAAAGGGCTCTCTCAGCAGATCAAAAGCCAATCAAGTTCATTTCAATATTTATGTTTAATCCTTCATTCTGAAATGATAAATATTTCATGCTACGCCCTTACAGGAAAGCAAAGCCAAGCAAAAGCAGAGGAGACACCGGCCCAGACAGAGCGACTCTTTCATGCTAATTCCTGCCCAGGCAGACACAGCTCCTGATGCCATTAATATTCCTCAATCAACATGGATTATTTATTTGAATCCTGACAGAGCCTGCAAGGACAGAGGTCAGAGCTGAGGAGTGCAGGAGGTATGAAGGGAGGTTCGATTCCTGGAGCCAGGGTTCATTTGTGGAGCCACGTTTGATTCCTGCAGCCACAATTCATTCCTGCAACCATGATTCATTCCTGGAGCCAGGTTTGATTTCTGCAGCCTCAATTCATTCCTGGAGCCAAGTTTGATCCCTGGAGCCAGGTTTAGGATTGATTCCTGGATCCAGGTTTGATCCCTGCAACCATGATTCATTCCTAGAGCCAGGTTTGGGATTCATTCCTGAAGCCAGGTTTGTTTCCTGCAGCCAGATTTGATCCCTGGAGCCAGGTTTGATTCCTGGAGCCATGATTCATTCTTGGAGCCAGGTTTAGGATTGATTCCTGCAGCCAGTTTGACTCCTGCAACCATGATTCATTCCTGAAGCCAGGTTTGATTCCTGGGGCCAGGTTTGATTTCTGCAGCCTCAATTCATTCCTGGAGCCAAGTTTGATCCCTGGAGCCAGGTTTAGGATTGATTCCTGGATCCAGGTTTGATTCCTGCAACCATGATTAATTCCTGTAGCCAGGTTTGATTCCTGGGGCCAGGTTTGATTCCTAGAGCCAGGTTTGATCCCTGGAGCCATGATTCATTCCTGGAGGCAGGTCTGATTTCTGCAGCCACAATTCATTCCTAGAGCCAGGTCTGATGCCTGGAGCCAGGTTTAGGATTCATTCCTGGAAGCAGGTTTGATTTCTGGAGCCACGATTAATTCCTAAAGCCAGGTTTGATCCCTGGAGCCAGGTTTAGAAGTCATTCCTGCAGCCAGGTTTGGTTCCTGGAGCCACAATTCAGTCCTGCAGCCAGGTTTCATCCCTGCAGCCAGGTTTCATTCCTGGGGGCTTCCTCCAAGGTTTCCTTTTCTGACCTGGTGTCAATATCCCATGGCAGCACCGTGGTTCTCTCCCAAATACTCTCCCCATCCCACCTGGCCTTCCCCAGCCACAGATCCCCTCAATAAACCCCTCAAGCAGGGTTTTCCCAGCAGCTCCTGTCACAGCCCTACCAAAGGTTTTGATATTTTGATATTTGATATTTTTAGATCTATTTGTCGTAGCAAACAAACCCCTCAGGCTTTTTTTGCTGATAATCTCCATCACCTGTCCATTCTCCACACACTTTGACCTGGAACAAAGCCAAGAGTGGATGCAGGAGGAGGCAGCACCCTGTGGGTTTTGTTGGCAATCAAACCCTGCCCGCCTGGGAAGCAGCGAGGAGGAGAACCCTGGATTAAAGAGATGCAAATGAGCTGAGGATGCAGGAGAAGCTGCTGAAAGGTAACTCAGAGTTTTCTCAGAACCCACCTGCTGGCTTCTCTAATCATGATTTAAAGGCAGCACCCAGTTCCTAACCAACAGTGTGAGGAACAAAGCCTTTTTGATGGGGATTCTGTGTTCCAGGGAGAACCATTTAATAAGTTGCACTCAGGAAGTCTCTGTTCCCAATAAAGACTTAACAAAGTTAATTAGACTAAACAGTAATTATCATGTCTCTTCATTGTTCAATTATCTTGCTGAACTGGTGTTTCCTGATTAATTTTCTGATTAAAATGTATTAAATTGAAAAGCACTTGCAAACATGAGATGACAGGCTGTCTCCCACGCAGCAGGATTTCCGGAGGTCAGGGAGGCAGGGATGGTTGGCACTCACCCCCAAACAGGCCAGCTCCACACCCCACACAGCCAGGAGCCCAAATCAGAGCCTTCACTGATGTGTGCTCCAGTTTGAGATCCACCAACTCATCCCTGGTGTGTTCCTGCTCTGCACAGCTCCTGTGGCCTCTTTCAGGCTCTCCTTTATCCCTGCACTGAACAGAGCAGGTGGGGCTGCCCCATCCCTGGCATCCAAAGCCAGGTTGGACAGGGCTTGGAGCATTCTGGGACAGTGGAAGGTGTCCCTGCCATGGCAGGGGGTGGAACAGGATGGGCTTTAAGGTCTTTTCCAACCCAAATCAATCTGGGATTCTGGGATTCCTACTCCTCCACGATTTTACCCTTCTCTGAGGTTTTTCCACACACAAACACAGTCCCTGTGCTTGGAGCAGCCCTGCAGCACAGAAGGGAGGTCCTGGAGCCCTGTAAAGCTGTTTCCAAGTCCAGTTTCTCTGGACCATGGCAGGGGGAGGAACAGGATGGGCTTTAAGGTCCCTTCCAACCCCAATCAATCTGGGATTCTGGGATTCCTCCTCTTCCTCAATTTTATCTTTCTCTGAGGTTTTTCCATGCACAAACACAGTGTATTACAAGCCCCTATGCTGGAAGCAGCTCTGCAGCACAGGAGGAGGGTCCTGGAGCCCTGTAAAGCTGTTTCCAAGTCCAGTTTATCTCTCCCTCTGGATCCCACAGTCTGGGCTCCCTGAGCTCCCACTTAGCTCAGGCTGTGCCTCCCATCTGTAAAACCCCACAGAGGCACTTTCTGCTCTCCCACCCTGACAGCAGCCAGCACAGAGGAGGAATTCCCACAGCTCAGCTCACCCATGGAATCTCTCCAGCCCAGTGAACATCTTTAGGTCTGGCATTGCATCTCCTGAAGCTTCCAGCATCGTTCTGCACTTCTCCCAGGAGCTCAGCTCCCCTCTGATTGTGTTTACCATGCCTAAGCTGGCCTGATCAAGTCCAACCCCTGCATCCCTCAGCCAGATTCTTTGGTGGAATCAACAGATTTGCATGGATCATTCCAACCTGCAGCACTTTGGTATCAAGCAGCAGACAGCCCTGGTGCTCCTGAGCCACCACAGCCTCGCTTTCCAAGGCCCTGCTTTAGTATTCACCCGTGGCAATCCAGAAATCACTGGCATTTTGAGCAGCTCCTCACACCATTTGCATATCTTTTATAAGACAAATCAGAAAAGGGGATTAATTTTCCTTTCTTCACTTGAAGATCACCTGTGGCTGGCAGGAAACAAACAAATTCATCGCCTCCTTCCCCAAATCCTTGCGATTAGGTTATTAGAGCCCCAGACTTATTATAAATTATTGAAAGGACACAGCTGAGCCCAAATCCCACAGAGGGCTCTCTTTGTCTTCCACAAGGCTGGCAATTCTTGATTAACTCCCGTGCAGCACGAGGCAGGAGGGGTGAGCAGCACCGCAGACGTTCCGCGGCGCCGAGCGCGGTGCTCGGCTGTGCAGGGAATCTGAGCTCCCAGCACACAGCCCAGCAGCTACAAAGGAGTTTTTTTCCTTTTCTCCTCACCCTCTTGGAAAATCAACACCAGCCTTGCTGCTGCTGCTGGGACCAAGCCAGGCTGGGGGGCTTGGAAAGGCAGAGAAATGTCTGTTCCTTTTGGATATCCATCTTCAGTTAGGAGGTTCAGCTCCTGTTAACTCCACAATTTAAGGAGTTAAAGGAGTTAACTCCACAATTTCATCTCTGAAGGAATTAACTCCATAGCTTCAGTTCCAAGGGAGTTAACTCCACAGTTTCAGTTCCAAAAGAGTTAACTCCATAATTCCAGGTCTAAAGGAGTTAACTCCACAATTTCAGCTCCAAGGGAGTTAATTCCCCAGGTTCAGCTGGAGTTAACTCCACAATTTCAGCTCCAAAGGAGTTAATTTCCCAGGTTCAGTTCTGAGAGAGTCAACTCCATAATTTCAGCTCCAAAGGAGTTAACTCTACAAGTTCAGCTCCAAAGGAGTTAACTCCATAGGTTCCAGCTCCAAAGGATTTAACTCCATAGTTCCAGCTCCAAGGGAATTATTCCATGGTCTCACACACTCCAGGTATGTAAACCTGGAGGGGCAGCAGCAGGGTTTGAGGTTCCTCCTGCTCAGTGCCTTGTTTTGCCCTGTTTTAAGTCAGGAGAGGTTCTGATAAGGAGTTAACTTTGTTTGTGATGTAGAAGCCTCCAAAGGGAGCTGCAGCTCAGCTAAGAATAAGTCTCTGTCTATGAGCTAAGAGCTCACACCTCCAGATAAGATAGAGACAGAAGCAGCATTTACAGCAGCTCCATCAAACACACTTAGGCTGAAGTGTTGTTACAAACACTTACCACTGCTTTAGACTTATTCCAGAAGCCAAGCCAAAAAGAAATTGAAGCCAAATAACCCAAGTAGTTTTGCTTTTCTTTCTGATTTTTATTTTTTTTTTTATTTTTTAATAATCATATAATCATAAGTAGTGAATCCAAGGGCTCCCTGGCTCCTGAGCTATCATTTGGCAATTATAAACCCCAAACCTAATGACTGGGCTCTGCCAGTGTCCCTCTGTGCTCACAGGAACATTTCTCCTGCACCAGGCTGAAAGGAGATGTCCACAGGGAGTTTGCTGTGAAATGCTGGATTTCAAAAGCCTGCAGCAAGTTGATTCATGTCTATTTAATTTCTCCAGGCAGTTTCACTGGAATGCTGTATATAAATCAAATCCAAGGCTAGCAGCAGAGATGGACCAAGCTGTGGAAGGACTGTATGATTTTAATTAAACTACACACACAAATCAGGCAGGAGTGAAGGTGGAAGAGGAGAGAGAGAGAGAATTCTATCACTGGGGATAAGCCAATATTTTTGAGCAGGGAAACAAATAACCATTTACTGTGAAAAGTCTGATTTCAAAAGCAGCGTTTTGTCATTGTGCTGATTTTCATAATCAATTTAAATCTGGAAGAAACCAGGCTTGAGCACAGCAAACAAAGAGCCTGAACGGAAGTTAATTAGACTGTATCAGCTCAGCCTTCTCATCCTTTACTCACTGTGGAGCTTTATGGGCTCCAGCAGGCTCTTCACTGCCAACTCTGCTTTGGAGACAGCTCTGCTGGGGCCACAGGGCCGTGTCCTGCAGTGTCCTGTGCAAAATCCACAATCCCAGAGTGGGGCAGGGTTAAGGGACCACAGAGTCTCAGCTGGTGCCACCTCAGGGCCCAGCAGTGTGTGCAGAGAGCTTTGGAAGAGCTTCACCTGGGGATCAGACACATAAACTCATTTTGGGGGATGAATCCCAGACTGGGCAGGGTTAAGGGACCACAGAGGCTCAGCTGGTGCAACTTCAGGGCCGCTCCAGAGCACAGGGCCCAGCAGTGTGTGTAGAGGGCTCTAGAACTCCTTCACCTGGGGATCAGCCACATAAACTCATTTTGGGGGATGAATTCCCACAGTCCCAGAGTGGGGCAGGTTTATGGGGCCACAGAGGGTCACTTGCTCCAGCAGGGCCATCCCAGGGCCCAGCAGTGTGTGCAGAGAGCTCTGGAACAGTTTCACCTGGGGATCAACCACATAAACCCATTTTGGGGGATGAACCCCACAATCCCAGACTGGGCAGACTGGGAGGGCCCACAGAGGCTCAGCTGGTGCCACCTCAGGGCCCAACAGTGTGTGCAGAGAGCTCTGGGACAGCTTCACCTGGGGTTCAGCCACATAAACCATTTTGGGGATGAATCCCACAGTTCAGGTGGGGCAGGGTTAAGGGACCACAGAGGCTCAGCTGGTGCCACCTCAGGGCCCAACAGTGTGTGCAGAGAGCTCTGGGACAGCTTCACCTGGGGTTCAGCCACATAAACCCATGTGGGTGATGAATCCCAGAGTGGGGCAGGGTTAAGGGACCACAGAGGCTCAGCTGGTGCCACCTCAGGGCACAAGGCCCAGCAATGTGTGCAGAGGGCTCTGCAATGTCCCCATGGAGGGACAATCCACAGCCAACCCTCCCTGGGCTCTGTCCCAGTGCCCTCAGTGCAGTTCTGCCTCCTGGGCAGGGGAATTGCTGGGAATTTTTGGGAGCCCAGCAGCTCTATCCCATGGTTTGAAGTGTTTTCACAGCTCCCAAAACCCTGCAGCACTGGAAGGGAGCAGAGGGCTTGGCTGAGCCCAGTGTGTGGAACTAACACTGCTCTGCCAGGTGCTGCACCGGCTTTTACAGCAAAAACAAACAGGGCTGTAAAAAAGGAAGAGGCTCTCAATAAAAAACAGGATATTTGGAGCTGAAGGGTTGTTTTCCTACTCCAAGTGAAGCTCCCACAAGGCTTGGAGTTGGTGATAGGGGCTGGAATTGTGAGGCTGTGCCAGGGGAGGGTTCAGGTTGGATTTAGGGAAGGGTTTTTCCCTCAGAGGGTGCTGGGGCACTGAAATGTCACATTCCTGAGGCTGCCAGAGCTCCAGGAGAGCTTGGACAACACTCCCAGGGTGGGATTTTGGGATGTGTGCAGGGCCAGGGGTTGGACTGGATCCTCATGGGTCCCTTCCATGATTCTGTGATTTTTTTCCAGTACAGGTTTGCTCCCAGAAGAAAGAAAAGCTCTTCCAGTTTTTTCTTTCCTGCAGCACTGCAGATGCAGGTTGGCATTTTTGAAAGAACACTGGAGAATTTCCCCACTCCTCTTTGAAAGCTCCTTTGAGTCCTGTCCTGTGGATGCGCAGAGGCCCAGAAAATGAAAGTTCTCCAGCTCTGCTCCATTCAGAACCCAAGGCAGGGAGGGTTTCTGGGGTAAATTCTCTCTTTGGGTGAGTGCTGTGCTGCCTGTCAGCAGCAGCAGCTCCAGCCCAGCTGCTCCAGCCTTGCAGCTGAGGTGATCAGCAGGAAAATGGGCCTGGGCTCCATCCCTGGTGCTTCCTGAAGCGAGTCCAGCTGTGACCTGGAGATGGTCTCAGCTCATGGCCTGCCTTGGAGCTGTGCCTCTGCCCCCACACCCGCTGCAGGCTCAAAATGCAACCCAGAGCTGCTCCGCCCTCCAGAGTCACTCCTCCAGCCTGCGCTTGCGAAATGCAGAACTAGAAAACCACTGATGCCAGGTTCAAATCTCAGCCATCCTAGCGAAAGGAGTCAAAAACTGGACATAATCCTGTCAGAAACCTAAATCTCAAGGAATAAATGTTCCTGGTGTCTTTACCCCAGTGCAGCCTTCAGCTAATGCAGCACCACAGAGAAATACCAGCCCTAAATGCTCCCAGAAGGGATTTACTCCTCCAGCCCAGTGATGCTGCTCTGGGGCTTAAATGGAGTTACTGGGGAGGGAAAACCATGGATTGCACTGAGGTCCAGCCTGATCCCAAGCAGAGGAGTCATTAAGAGCTGGAATATTTCAATAAACACCAAAACCTCAAGGAATAAATGCTCCTCGTGTGTTTACCCCAGCTGCAGCCTTCAGCTAATGCAGCACCACAGAGAAATACCAGCCCTAAATGCTCCCAGAAGGGATTTACTCCTCCAGGCCAGTGGTGGTACTCTGTGTGAGCATGTTGGGCACAAATGGAGATACTGGGAAGGGAAAACCATGGATTGAACTCAGGTCCAGCCTGATCCCAAGCAGAGGAGTCATTAAGAGCTGGAATATTTCAATAAACACCAAAACCTCAAGGAATAAATGTTCCTGGTGTGTTTACCCCAGCTGCAGCTTTTAATGCAGCACCACAGAGAAATATCAGCATTAAATGCTTCCAGAGGGTGTTTACTCCTCCAGACCAGTGATGCTGCTTTGTACAACCATGTTGGGCACAAATGGAAATACTGGGAAGGGGAAACCATGGATTGCACTCAGGTCCAGCCTGATCCCAAGCAGAGGAGTCATTAAGAACTGGAATATTTCAATAAAGCTCAAAACCTCAAGGAATAAATGTTCCTGGTGTGTTTAACAGCACCAGCCTCCGGTGTGTGGAAAGAGCAAGGCAATTAATGAGGTAAATTTAGCACTCCAGGCTGAGGTGTGCAGCTCCCACAGCAGCTGAAACACAGCGACTGAAATAACATTTTTCAGAAAGATCAGCCTGCCTGAGCTGGGGCTGCTGCTCCTCTCACCTGGGAGCCCCTGCTCACTGCCTCACTTGTCCTCCAGGAAACCCTGTCAGGGTTCTGATGGTGGCTGCAGCTCACACAGAGGGTTTGGGTGCTCTTGGATACCCCTTGGAGACATCACTGAGACCTCATGGGCTTGTGCAGAAAATATGGAATGAGCAGATGGTGCTTTTCCCCCATTGCTCAGTCCCCACTCAGTTCAAAACCAAGGAAAGCAGAGGCCTTTTGCAAAATAAAAAGGAAAAAAGAAGTAGAAACAAAGTTCTCCAAGCTGTAGGATGCCATGGATCCTTGGTTGGTTCATGGTCTCATAAACCAACTTGTTAAATTTGTGGAACAGAAGTCCTGCCAAGAAAACAGGCTCACAAAGCTGATCCTAATTTCGACATTCAAGGCCAGATACCTGAATAGACAATAAAAACCACAACACCTTTAAACAGCTGGGAAACCTGACTAAATCCTGACTAAATCCTTGTATTCCACGCTAGTTGTGCCATGAGAACATCAGCCATCCTGTCCAGCATAATGCAGGGCCTTCCAGTAAAATGTGACTTTTCCAAGCATTAAAAAGATTTAAATGGTGTTGAATATTCAAGGGCAGGCAGAGGGACTGATTACAACAACAAATGTTTGGGATGAGGTGGAAAACTTCACATTTCAGTGTTGAGAAGGTGTTCTGATTCCAAAGGGACACAGCAGAGCCTCCCTGAGTGAGTTAGCCCCTGCTTGGGCTGGGATCAGGAGGGGATCAGCAGGAACACTTAAATGGGCATCTTTTTTCTGGAAAAATCCCGCTTTTCCCCTCAGAAGTAATGATGCCAATTGTCCCACAAAAACAGAAACCCCCATGAAACACCACAAACACCACACCCATGGCAGGGAGGGGACACAGCAACACCCACCCCATGAAGCTGAACCCAAACCCTTCCAGTGCTGTTTATACCAGTTATTATTTCAACTTTTGGTAATTAAATATCCTCAGTTTTTATCAGAGCCACTCAAAAGCCCAGCAGTGGGGACTGCAGCTGCCTTTGAACAGATGAAATGTTTTCCCTGCCTTTGAACACACTCTCTGCCTGTTCCCAGCCTGTGGCCACCCAGTTTGCCCTGAGGTGCCTGGCACTGGAGTCTCCAGGATAAAAGGAGCAGCTTGGAAGTGGAATTAGTGTCCTGCATGGAAGGCTGTACTCCAGAGAGAATCAAAAGAGGAAATAAAGACCTGAGCTAAGCAAAATCTGCATGCAGATAATTAGTGAAACTTCCGAGTCTTGCCATGGAGCTTGTGGAAACAGAATATTTGGGAATCATGCAGTCTGTAGCAAGGAGAACCACTAGGTTTGAGGGCTAAAAAAAAACATGCCTAGTTTTAATAAAATCTAAAAATAAAATCTAAAAAAATATTTTGAAATAAAGTCTATTGAATTAAAAAAAAATTATAGGAAATACCTAAATTTAGGAAAAAAAGTAATACAAAAAAATGAAGTTAAAAAAAAGAATGAAGAAAAAAATGAAGAAAAAAATGAAGAAAAAAAGTAATACAAAAAAATGAAGTAAAAAAAAAATGAAGAAAATAAAATGAAGAAAAAAAAGTAGTACAAAAAAAATGAAGCAAAAAAAAAAGGAATGAAGAAAAAAAAGTAATACAAAAAAAATTAAGTAATAACTCAGGGAGTACAATCCACTATGAGATTTCTTGAGGGCTAGTATGGGTCTGAGAATATTCTTGCTAAACCAAACATATGCATACTGTGGTTGAGAAGCAATACATCAGACTTTCCCTAAAGGCCCATATTTATTTAGATATAAATAAATAAATTTATTTATTTATATAAAAATATGTATTTTTATATACATATATTTCCTGCCAAGCAAAGGTTTGGGGGACAGCTCCTGTGTGGGGTTGTTTTATTGTGATTTTAAAAGTGTCTGCAGGACCTTGGGCGTAACTGAGAGGTGACTGGCTGCCTCCCTGTTCTTTTGAGTTCTTCTAAGCCTTCTGATGTTTACATTCTTGTAACAAACTTTCTTTTATGTAAATAATTGTTTTGCATTCTTTTCTGGAGGAGGAGAAATTTGATGGACTGTTGGTTTGTCCAGTGTCATTGGAGAGGGGGCACTTTCACCCTGCAATCCATTGTCACTTTTGGAAATCTATAAATGTTGGAGTCAGAATTAAACTTCCCTCTTTTTTACCTTGGAGATTCCAGTGTCCACATGTTCCAGATTGCAAGGCAGGATATATTCTGTTCCCATCTGGATGGCAGTTGTCTTTTGTCAAGTGGGAAGTTTTCCTTATCTCTGTCTGAGTGATCATAATCACACCTCCCTCGGGAGGGGACACCTGCTGATAACAGCTATTGAATGTCACTGCATGGCTGATAAGAACTACAGCATCCCATTGGGAGATGGGAGCCCAGAGGGAGGAGCCAAGCATTCCTACCCGGATAGAATCTGGAGATTCTGGAACACCAGCACGGCTTCTGCACTGGATTGCCCAGAGGAACAGCAGCTGCCTCTGCCCCTGGATCTCCAGAGGCAGAGACTGCACCTTTCTCCAGGATCCCTGCTCCAGCAGAACCAGCCCTGACACTGCAGGAGGGCTGAGCCACAATTCCAATGGGGCTGCTGCCAACAGCCTGACCCACAGGGTGTCAGGGTGGGTTCTGACTCTGGCACTGTTGGTTTAGTTCACTGCATTGTTTATTTTATCCTTTTATTTTCTTCCCTATTTAAGAACTGTTATTTCCTGCTCCCATATTTTTGCCTGAGAGCCCTTTAATTTAAAATTTATAGCAATTCGGAGGGGTGAGGAGGATTTACATTCTCCATTTCAGGGGAGGCTCCTGCGTTCCTTAGTAGACTCCTGTCTTTCCAAACCGAGACACCACATCATTCTATTTCATGTCCTGAAGTGACAGCCTGTCCTTGAGGCAGCCCCAAAAGCAAAGGAGGGGGACCTGCTCTTAGTGGAGAAGGTGGAAATTGCCCAATCTTGTTTCTCCTGCTGGCATTTGCACACCCAGCCCGTGCAGCAGGGTTTGGTGAGCCTGCCACCCCCTGGCACACTCCAAAACCCATCCCCAGGCACCCAAAGGGAGCCTTGGTCCCACCAGGGAACCTCTTTCTAAGAAACTTCTGGGAACAAACATTTATGGCTCTCAGGCTTCAGGAGAAGCTGACAGCAGGGAGCTGCAGACCCAGCCAAGTCCATGCAGGGCTCTCACAATCAGCCAACACTCACAAACATTTCCCTTCCTCCTGGAAATATTTTCCCCAACTCTCCCCTGCACTGCCAAACACTCGTTTTCCTCCTGATAAAATCAGCCCTGCAGCCCAGGCTGAGGCAGCTCAGTGCTGACCTCAGCTCTCTGCTCCCCAGGATCTGACAAAACCGTGAGAGCTCCTCAGATTGTGGAACAGAACATCTGTTTCCTCTGGAGCAGCTGCCACCTGGCCAGCACAGAGCTCTCCTGAGCAGAACTTACCTGCCTGTGGAGAGCACAGCCCCTCCTCAGGCACCACCACAGCCCCTGAAGGGGCTGGAAACACCACAGCAGCCCCAGAGGATGAGGAGGGGCTTTTTGGAGGGAGGCAGGCTGCTTTCCTCATTTTTTACTGTGATGGTTTTCACGGGGGTCTGAGGAAGAGGGAAGACACGAGGATCTGACTCCATGTTTCAGAAGGCTTGATTCATTATTTTATTATATTTATTATATCAAAACTATACTAAAAGAATAGAAGAAAGAATAACAAAGGCTTCTGCCTCGGACAGAGAGTCCAAGCCAGCTGACTGTGATTGGCCATTAATTAGAAACAACCACATGAGACCAATCACAGATGCACCTGTTGCATTCCACAGCAGCAGATAATCATTGTTTGCATTTTGTTCCTGAGGCCTTTCAGCTTCTCAGGAGGAAAAATCCTAAGGAAAGGATTTTTCATAAAATGTGTCTGTGACATTTTACATGTTCAATATTTGGTGGGTGATTTACTCATTGCATATTCCTTTTACTGTCCCAGGGATGGGGCAGCCACAGCCTCTCAGGGAAGAATTTTTTCCAAATGTCTCATCTCAGCCTCCTCTCAGGGTGAAGCCATTCCCCCTGTCCTGTCTCCACATGTCACTTTATAAATATTACCCATGGAGGAGTTACTTGTCCCAGGTGGAAAATCTGACACTGAGCTGGGCTGGCAGCTCTAGGAGAAATATTAAAATGCAGCTTGTGTGGCTGCAACAGAATAATCCTCGTTTGGAGTTAGTTCTGGTAATTTCTTTTTAAAAATTGGTTTATTTTCCCCTTTCTGATTTTGGGGGTGGGGATGATTTCTCCTGGCAAGGTCTGGGAGGGGTCTGAGGACACTCCAGCCTCCCTTTGGGCAGAGGAGTTTTGTATTTGCAGGGATCCCCGTGGCAGGAAGCAATGATGAATCTGACTCCATATTCTCAGAAGGCTAATTTATTATTTTATGATACTGTATTATATTAAAGAATACTAAACTAACTAACTAAAGAATACAGAAAGGATACTTACAGAATGCTAGAAAGATAATAATGAAAACTTGTGAATCTTTCCAGAATCTTGACACAGCTTGGCCCTGATTGGCCAAAGAGTGAAAACAACTCACAGCAGAATCCAATGAAACAATCACCTGTGGGTAAACAATCTCCAAACACATTCCACATGAGCAAAACACAGGAGAAGCAAATGAGGTAAGGATTGTTTTCCTTTTTAAACAAATTCCACATGAGCACAACACAGGAGAAGCAAATGAAATAAGAATTGTTTTCCTTTTCTCTGAGGCTTCTCAGCTTCCCAGAAGAAAAATCCTGGGTGAAGGGATTTTTCAGAGCATGTGAATGCCACAGGTGAGCTGCTGGGACACCTTGGTGTCACCTCTGGGGTGGGTGATGGTGGTGGGCAGCTCTCCTGAGCTCTGATGCCTCAGCAGAGGGATTCCTGCTGCTGCACCTCCTCATTCTGCAGCTCCTCATGTCCCTGGAGGCAGGGATGCATCCCCTGGCACATTCCTGCCCACGGAGTTTAGTCAGGATGTGTCCCTGGAGCCAGGCAGACACTGACTCAGGGCTGAGTCACTCCAGGCAGGGTTTATTCCCTGACTTTCACTCCTCACTGATCCTGCTGCTGCTCAGGAGCCAAGATGAGCCCTCATGAACATTGATTGTCACATCTTCCACCTGGGACAAGTAACTCCTCCATGGGTCATATTTACAAGGGCATGTGGTGACAGGACAAGCTTCACACTGAAAGGAGGCTGAGATGAGACATTTGGAAAAAATTCTTCTCTGTGAGGCTGTGGCTGCCCCATCCCTGGCAGTGTCCCATCCCTGGGAAGGTGGAAACTGCCATCCCCCATGGCAGGGGGTGGGATGGAATCATCTTTAAGGTCCCTCCCAACTCAATTCCATGATTTTCTGTCTCTGTGATAACTGATCAGCAGCAATGAAAGGAAAGAGACCATTTGGATTATAGGAATTAAAGCTTTAGAAAGGGGTAAGATAAGAAGAAGGAAAAAATGGAAAAGATATCGGCTATTCTGAAGCAAACAAAAGCCACTATAGATTAAACAAACAATGCAGCCCAAACTTCTCCTTACAGTGGTCTGACAGATAAACAGCAGCCTCCAATAATTAATTGTGTCCTGGCACAGCTGAATGAGCCACCATATGGGAGTGGTGACAAAACCACCTCTGTTTTTTGGTGGCAAATTGTGCAAATCGCCGAGTCTGTCTAGAGCTGAGAACTGACACACCTCACTCCAGAGCACACAAACCTGGCAGGGACAGGGTTCTTGGGGGCACTGGAAGTCACTCCAGGCAGAATTTAGGCTCAGGAAATCCAGGCAGAATTTAGGTTTTCATGCAGGTCAGAATTCACACACTGAGAGGATGCTGCTGGGGGAAGCCCACGAGCTGTGGTCACGTCCCCTGTGCTCACTGAGGGTGGCTTTGTCACCCTCAGAGCCAAGGAGGAGGTGGCAGCATGGCCACAGGGGAAGACACTTGAAGGAGCACTGCAAGGGAGCCTTGGGAATGGATTTTGTGGGGCTGGTGGCAGAGCAGGAGCTGCAGGAAGGAGAGGGAACACCAACCCAGCTCAATCCTTGTGCTGACTTTCTGATTCTCCACGAGCACTGAATTTACTCATTTTATTTTCTCTAGAGGTATCCATTAAAAATTGCACTTGAAATGGCTGAAGAAAAACGATCCAGCAAAGCCAAGGAAGCATCTTGGAGATGGTCCAGCCTGGCAGAGCTGAGATGCAAATGTGGAGTGACTCTTGTGGGGTTGGGTCGGACATAAATCCACAATTGCTCAATTAAATCTGCTCCCAGTTCACACCACAGCCAGGCAGCCATGCTCCAGAACTGGGACTGATCCTGAATTTCCCCCTGAATAAAAACAGCCCCTTGGAGAACAAAATGCTGGCACTCCATGTCACGCTCTCCCCTCCTCTGCATTTTCATTTCAAATGAGACAAAGCACCACTGTCAATTTGGCAGCCAATGATGCCCTTACAGCCACCTGCCCCTGGCTCCATGCTCAGCCTGGAGCAGGCAGGGCCGCACACACCTGGAGCAGCAATTAGGGGAAAGCAGAACCTCCTTGGCTAAAGTGACTTGGGAGCACACAGAGAGGCTGTCCCTGACCCCAGCGGTGCCATCCCCACCCTGAGGGCAGTGCAGGACAGCTTTAATGGGCAGGTGATTCACCAGTGCAGTGTCTCTGTAATGAATTGCTCCTAACTCTCTCCTCTTCCCTCCAGGAATCCCCTGAGCACCTTTAATTTAGAAGTGCCATAATCCACTCGCCTTCTGCTGCCTCTTAAAGTTGATTTCCTCCTCGGTGCTTTGCAGCCATGACATTTTCATGGCACTGCCTGCTCCTTTTGCTTGGATCACTTTGGGATGAGGAGCCACGGGCTCCTGTCTCTGCTCTGGTCCTGACATGGATTACTTTTGAATTTTCTGCCTTTTTTCCACAGCTCAAAGACACAGAAACTGCTGTGAGGGACTGGCACATTCCCATCTATCCCAAGCATCGTTGGAGTTTATGGGCTCACTGTACAGGAAGAAATTAGGTCATAATAAAAAATACACACCAAAAATACTCGGCCATAACAAAAATTGATCCTGCCCTATGGGATATTTTAGTGCCTCATTATGGCACCCAGAGCTCACAGAATGGCTTCACTGACAGCAGAGGGGGTTTAAATAAACCAGTGGGAACTTGCTGGCTCCAGCTCCATGAATTCTGGTTCCCCCCTGACTCCCAACCCAGTTCCCACAGCCCTTCCTTCTGCAAAGGTGTTTCCCATCCCACAGGAACCCCCAAGATCAGGGAAACAAAATGTTTTCTTTGGTCCTTCTTTTGAAGGGGTCAGGGAGAGGATGACAGAAGACAGAGCTGTGGATCTAAATGTCTAAACACGATTTAGGAAGAGAAGAGGAGGGTTCAGGTCATGGAGGAGGGGCTGTGCTGGATTTTAGCTGTTGTATTTGTTAGTCTTTCCAGCCAGGTCAGTCACAGCTCTTTTGGCACAGTCCCCTTGTCCTTCCTCACATCTTTAATGACAATGGCAGCACAGGACTCTTGGAAAACACAAACTCTGGTCTCCAGAGCCCTCCAAAGCTCCTGCTCTCCATCCCAACCCAGCAGGGACTCAGGCCTCTTGTTTTGCTCAGATAATCCAAGGTGCCTACTCCAGCTCTACACCTAATGTGGCATGTGTCTCCAGGAGATTATTTGAAGTGGTTATTTTTATTCCTGAAACCTTCAAAGGCAGAGTTATTAAGTGTATTTAAAAGGAAGAACGGGCCCAGATAAAGCAGGGATGTAATTAGTTACAAGCTACTGTACTTTGATGACAAAGCAGCATTTCTGTGGAGCAGCAGCTCGGTGGGGTGTGCTAATTACTGATAGCAGTCCCAGCCAGGGGAAGCCTGACACTCCTCTGATAAAGCAGAGCTGTCCACAACTCCACAGGCTGGGCTTAACTCGTGGGGTTGGAGCCAAAGCCTGGATTCTGTAAAACTCAGCATGTGCTGGAAAGGGCAGAGGGGAATAAAGCCCAAAATTTCAGTGTAGTGAGAGGCCAGGTTACAGCCCAGGGTCCTTGAGGGACACCAGGGTGATCAGAGGGATGGAGCCCTCCCATGAGGAAAGTGAAACCAGCTGTGAGCTCACCTGGAGAGAGGAAAGAGGAGCAGAACCTCCTCAAACAGACATCCAAATATCACAGACAAGGAACACCCTCCTCACCTGGAGGAGCAGAACCTCCCCAAAGCCTTTCCTTCACACACACCCCCAAATATCACACAAGGAACAGCCCCTGCTCACCTGGCAGCCAGGTGTGTGCTAAGGGGGACAACAGATGTGCCAGGGGTTTTGATGAACCAAGAGATACAAATCCCCCAAACTCCACTAAACCAAAATATCAGAGCAGCCCTGTCAGGATTGATGGGATCACAGTTGCCAGCAGAGTGTCTCTGCTCCCCAGGCTAACAACCCTGCAGTGATAAAATGAAATTATCTCTCCATTCTGATGCTGGGGTGACTTTTCCCACTTATCAAAGTGATGGCCTTTCATTACAGTTTTGATAGGTTGGAGTTGTTTGGCCTCTCTGGGAGGACCTGAGGGTCTAAGGGCTGCCTTATAACTCAGTTTTGTGTCTTCAGAGTTCACCTTCTTCCTTCCAGGAGCTGCTTTCTCTCAAATCCAACTCCCAACACCAGCAGGTGATGGCTGAACATCCATTCTGCAAACACTGAGATGCAAATCTTTTCATCCAAGAGATGTTTAAAGCCAAAACCATGAGTTGGAGGCACATAGGACACATCCACGACTCACTGCACTGCTTCCTAATCAAGGAACTGTTTCTCCAAGGGGCAGATGAGCCATGGAAGTGCAATGTCCAAAGGCAGACAGAAAAATCACATTCCCCTCAAAGTGCAGCTTTGCCACCCAAAAGTCAGGAGACACAATTTACACCCAATGTGCCTGAGGAGCAGAGCATGGAGTGGAGCTCCAGGACCATCAGGACTGAAATGGGAACTTCCATGGGCACCAGGACATGGAATTTCACCTGAGGATCACTGAGTGCTTCCATGGGCACCAGAACATGGAATTTCACCTGAGGATCACTGAGTGCTTCCATGGGCACCAGAACATGGAATTTCTCCTGAGGATCTCTGAGTGCTTCCCAAGACCAAAGTCTGATGGTTGTGTTGCTTCCTCCACCATTCACACATTTCCAGGAAGGTGAATTATCCAGAATGTCTTTCTGAGTACTTTAAATCCAATTATCTCCTTCCAGACTCTGTTGCTAAAGGATTTGTATTATTTCTACCCCTGACCTGAAGAGGTGATAACAAATGTCCTGACACAAGGCAGGGCAGGACCTGGAAATTTCTCTTGCCACACCAGTGATGGTTCCAGATTTCCCAGTGCAGTGAAGACAAGAAAAACAGGAACTATTTCCATATTTATTGACAAATTCAATTTACAGTCTGCTTCCCACTTTGGAGAGAATATAAATTTCCTCTCTCTGTGTATCAGTCTTTAGCAGAGGCTGGTGATGATTTCTGTGCCTGCAGACACATTTACACTGCTACAGCACATTTATAAGTAACACTTTTGAAAGAAAACCCCATTAAATTCTCCTCTTTAGGAGGGAGCTGTAAATTAGATGTTACTGAGCAGACGCAGGGTAGAAGCAAACCCTGTTTGTGTGTTTGTGGCTCTGGGTCAGCCTTGCTGGGCCAGCTGAGCCTCCTGTTCTCACCCAGAGCCTGACAAGGGTTTGACTCACTTGCCCTCCTCATGTTGAAGTAGGTGAGGAAAAAAAACCCAGGGAATGTTCTGGAAGGTTTTACCTGGCTGTTTTAGAGCACTTGACAAAGAATTAATTCCAGTGTGAGCACAGCCCTGCCTGGTGTGGGTTACAGCAGCACAGCTGCAGGGAGCAGGTCTGGGGCCAGGGGACAGGGACAAGGCTGACAGAAATTCTGTTTATGGCTGCTTTCTTCTGGGAAATTCTTCCCTGTGAGGCTGGGATGGATTTCCCAGAGCAGCTGTGGCTGCTCCATCCCTGGGAATGTCCAAGGCCAGGGGTGACAGGGCTTGGAGCAGCCTGGGATAGTGGAAGTGTCCCTGCCCATGGATAATCTGAATAACCTTTAAGGTCCTTCCAACCCAAACCATTCCATGATGCTACAAAAATTCAGGATTCTCAGTCTCACAATGTGATGCTTTTTTTTGGAAAGCATTTCTTCCCCACCTACTTTTGCACTCCAGCAGTAGAAAGGTTCCTTCACCTTTGTGTTTACAATGTGAACGTGAGAAAAGAACCCTCAAGGCCAAAAAAAAAAACCCTCAAAAAACCCTTAAAAATTAAAACAAACAATCCCTTCAATTCATTTTAACTGCCCTGGTTTGTACTCACTTCATGATGGCAGGATTGCTCTGCAATGTGTTCATTTTTTTTAATAGCTGGATTGTGATGCCAACAAGGACACAGAATAAATGAGATTTGTTTTTTCTTAATATCATAGATGGGTCTTCAGCTGTAGAAACTGGCACTGCTCCTCCAGAGTTGTCAGAGCCAAATTACGCTTACTCAGGGGCTGGCCTTGGGACAAAAATATCTTTTTAATTTCCATCTTACTTCAGGAAGAGCCTTAAAAATGCCCCTTTCTGTTGCAGTCCCAGCTGAGCATTTACAGCTTTGCCAGTGGCCATCACACACAGCTAACAAATCAGGGCAGTTCTTTGGGTTGGAACAAGATTTTGGAGAATTTGGGGGTATCCAGAGCAAAGCCAGGCCAGGCTGCTCTCCCAGAGCACCCTGTGTGACCACAATTGTGCTCATTCCCACTCTGATGGGGCTGGAGGGACCTCCTCACTTCTCAGGCTGTTATTTCCTTTAACTGAAAGATTCATCCTCTATTTTTTAGCAAGAAAACAATGAGCAGGTAGCCCTGGAAGCTGGATTTGCTGTGCATCAATGCTCATTTAGTTGTCTCTTTCCTTCCTTCAGCAGGGCCATGGCATTTCCTTGATGTGCTGGTCAAGGTCTGCTCTTGAAGCAGTCATGAACACTTTTGCATCCAGCACGTGATATGGGAGAGACACAGATGATTCTGCCAGAGAAAGACAGTGAGAGAAGATTTAAAACATCATCTGAGCTCTTTATTTGATAACAAATATCTTTATTTTAATGAGTTAAAAAAATACCTTCAACAGGTCCTTCAATAAAAATGGTCTTGCACCCTTCAACCCTCAATAAGTCACATTGGGCCAAAGAAAACTCTAACCTTGTGTGTAAATTCTTTTAATTTCTCCTCTGAATTTCTGGACAGTTTATACCCCTCTACATATAAAGAATTTAAGTTTTACCTTGTAGAATTTGCAGACAACCCCAACAAAGGAAGAGATGAGAATCTTGACTCCATGTTTTAGAAGGCTGATTTATTATTTTATGATATATATTATATTAAAAGGAAATTATATATTAGAACTAGACTAAAAGAATAGAAGAAAGGATTTCATCAGAAGGAAAGGAAAGGAAAGGAAAGGAAAGGAAAGGAAAGGAAAGGAAAGGAAAGGAAAGGAAAGGAAAGGAAAGGAAAGGAAAGGAAAGGAAAGGAAAGGTATAAAATCTTGTGACTCCTCACAGCCTTGACACAGGTGGCTGTCATTGGTCATCAAGTAAAAACAATTCACATGCTGGGTAAACAATTCTCCAAATCACATTCCAAAGCAGCAAAACATGGAGAGAAGCTGAAGCTTCCCAGCTTCTCAGGAGAAAAGATCCTAATGAAAGGATTTTTCATAAAATGTCTGTGACATCACCTCTAATAAATCATGGTAGCCATGCAGGAAGTGGGAGAGGGGGAAACCTGAAGCTACCAGGAGATGAATGACAGGAGCAGCAGAGCAGATGTGTGGGGATAGAAAATGAGGCCACTCCAAACTTTCTATAAAAGCAAAGAGAAGAAACTTTGGTGCAGCAGAAAGCAGCAGAGATCCAGAGCTGAGAGGTACAGGTGTGACACCCCAGCTCTGTGCTCTGAGACAGAAAACTCAACAAGAAACAGCTCCAAACTCTGGGGAAATCACAGATTATGGAGTGGTTTGGGTTGGAAGGGACCTTAAACCCATCCTGGGGACACCTTTCACCAGACCATGTGGTTCCAAGCCCTGTCCAAACTTCTGAGGAGATTCCTGAGCTCAGGCCTTGCCCGGGGCTCTGGGGCCATCGCTGGGCCTGGGGCTGAGCCTGGGCCTGCTCTGAGCTCTGCACACAGGGACAGACAGGGGGACACAGGGACAGACAGGGGGACACAGGGACAGACAGGGGGACACAGGGACAGACAGGGGACACAGGGAGGGACAGGGGAACACAGGGATGGACAGGGGGACACAGGGACAGACTGGGGGACACAGGGACGGACAGGGATGGACAGGGGGACACAGGAACAGACAGGGGCACACAGGGACAGACAGAGGGACACAGGGATGGACTGGGGGGCACAGGGAGGGACAGGGACAGACAGAGTCCCAACAGGGACATCAAGGGACAGACAGGGAGACACAGGAACACACAGGGCGACACAGGGACAGACAGGGGGACACAGGGACAGACAGGGGGACACAGGGACGGACAGGGACAGACAGGATCACAACAGGGACCCCAAGGGACAGCCAGGGACACAGAGAGACACACAGGGAGACATAGGGACAGAGAGGGGGACCCAGGGACAGACAAGAACGGTCAGGGACACACAGGGACAGACTGGGACAGACAGGGACACCCAGAGACAGACAGGGACACCCAGGGACGGACTGGGACAGACAGGGACACCCAGGGACACCCAGGGTCACCCAGGGACAGACAGGGACAGACAGGACCTTTGCCCAACAGTTCCTGCTGTCCCAGGCAGGAACAGGCCTTGAGCTGCCCAATTTCCCTCCTTTCCACCCTCCTGGCCCCAGCCCTGGCTCCCTGGATGTTCCAGCCCAGGCCACCCTCCAGGGGAGGCTCAGGCTGTCCCTGCAGGACCCAGGGTGGACATTCTCCAGCACCATCTGCTGGTTTCATTTCTATTCACAGGCGAGTGACACCGCAGCCACTCCGAGAGGGAGGAACGCGTGTGCCACCTGCACCACAAGCACGCAGGTGTTTTCCTGTGAAAAACAACAGCTTTTGGTAAATGAGATGTTTTACCTGGGCAAATGTCACTGCCTGCCTGTATTTTTTAGTGTGGGGTATTCCCATGGGAGAAGAAAATGTTAATTCTCACTGTATTTTTATTTGCTGATTCTTGGGAATTATAAAATGAATTATTTTGATTATCTGGGAAAGCAATAAAGAGAGAATTTTGTGTTTTCCTTTTTTCTTTTAGGTTTTTTTATTGGCAGAAACTGTTTGTTGAATCTGACCCAAATTCACAGACAGCTCTGCCTCCTCCACTCCAAAACTGCATTTCTGGTGAGTAAAACTCTTTGTCACACAAATTACCCAGGTCTGCTGCTGCCACTGAGCCACCCTCTCCTAGCAGAGTTCAGCCTGCCTGCTCCTGCTGGGCAAAACAAAGGCTTTAATTTGGGATTAATTCTCTTGGAGCTGAAGAGGGGAGGGAGGGAACATTTCCAGGCAGTGTCGGTATCAGGAGGGCTGTCTGCACTTGTCCCCTTCCCTCAGGGTTACAGCTCTGCCTCAGCCAAGGCACCACACAAATCCACATTTTCTTCCCTCACTCCTCAGTGGATGAAGCAGAACAAAAATAAAGAATGCAGGTGTGGAATTGGAAGTTCAGTTTGCAGCTCAGTGCCACAAGTGAACCTGTGCCCAGCATCCCCATCCACACAGGAGATTTATGGTCAGACTGCAGGTAAAACATTGCAACTCTCAGGATACTCAAGCACAGAAATAAATCAGCGAGGGGCAGCCCAGGGGTTGAGGAGCAGGTAACAAACTCTGCCCACCTCTCTCTTGGGCAATGCAGCTGAGCCCTTCCCATATTTTACTCACCATTTCACCTTTACCTGGGTCAAATGGTGAGTAAAACCTTTATCACATTTTCCAGACAGGAGAGCTTTAAGTACAGCTTAGACAAGACCCAAAATGACTTCACTGGGTTGTAGTAACCAAAATCCCAGTGCTGAACCTCCATCTGCACCACCCAGGCCGAGGAACTGGAACAGCAACGCTTCACACGCTTGGGTGGCACTGAGGAGTGGGAAACCAGGTCAAGAGGCAGAACTCTGGATAAATAAAGTCACTCCATGGGAGGACTCTTCAAGAGGGGCCCCAGAGTGCTGTCACTGCAGGGACCAAGCCCTCCACACACAATTTCCATCCCTCCTCCCCTTTGTGCCCAAGCTGCCCAAAAGAGAAGCCTTGCCTTTAATCTGAGGCAAAACTGAGATCTTCACATATCACAGGAGACTTCACACACAATAGGGATGAATAGAGGATAAGAAAAAAGTAGATGGACCTAAACAGATGGATTCTATATTGGCATTAAAAGTCAAACCTCATTTTTCATCCAGTCCTGCCTGTAAAGCACTTCCGATGGAATCCGCTCAACGCAGTCGTTCCTATTTTACCCTGTGTTAGTAAATCTTCCTTTGTGACAGGGCTGGAGATAGCAATCAGTAACCTCTCTGCTCCATTCTTCCTTCACAGGCCTCCTTTTGAGGGGAATAAAGAAGAGCTCGCAGGAACAGGAGAAAAATGGGCTGATCTATTTTGCCATTAAAGCCGAGCTTGGCTTGGGGTTATCGTCAAAGCAGCTCCCCAGAGAAAAGCACATCTCACTTCTCCCCATCCCCAGCCCTGCTGCTGGCATACATCAAACTCACCAAACTGAGAAGTCAAAACAAGATTACCCCGTCCTAATAAATATTGATCACCTTACAAGTCCTTCTTTTAAAGCCCTTAATTAAACACAACACCCAACTTTGCCTGTTTCCCCGTAGAAGGGGATCAATATTTTATCATGAATGCAGCCAGAAGGAAAGAGAATTGTCCACCCTGTGTGTTCCAGGGGGCTGAGGAGCCCTGGTGAGACCCAGCCCTGCCTTGGAGCTGTGTTTGCTCCAACTCAAACAACACCAGACCTTTGAGCACCTCTCTCCCCATTTCACATCAATTAATCCCTGATAGGAAGCTTGATCAGCTCCCAGGGGCTGGGAAGGAAGGCAGGCAGGCAGGGAGAGGTTCCCAAAGCTCACCCCAGTGCTCAGCACTCCTCCACACCCAGAACAGGTCTGTGCACTCTCCTCACCTCCATTTGCACCTTTTTAGCCCGAGAAGGAGCCACAGCAGCTCGCACCGTTTGACAGGAGATATTACAGGTGTTGTCATGGCAATGATTTATGCAGGAATTAGTCACTGCAGCACTTCTACAATAGACTGAAGAACAATAGGAAAAACCACACATTTCCAAGTTCCTGTGATACAGAGGCTGAGGGTTGGGGAAAAGAGATTAAATTCCTTTCACCCCTCTGATTCCGGCGGTGACATTTAAACAGCTCAGGGACAAGTCAGTGCCTAATCATGAGTGTTATTAATAGCAATGTGACAATAACCCAAACTTCATATTAAACTCTGCTGGCAGTTGCAATTGTATATTCACTACTGGCCCATTTCTGAATTAATCGGGGATTGAGTAACAACTGGAGCAGAGAAGAAATTATTACATTTGCATTGTTATATAATGAGGAAAGAATCAGAGTTTACTGGCACTGGAGTGGTTTATCCCATGGGCCCCACTGCTGTCAAAAGTTCTGCTGACTGTTTTAAGCCATGGATCTGTGCTAGGTTATATTAAGCTTTAGCAAAAAAAAAAAAAAAAAAAAAAAATCACATAAAATTGTAGGAAAGAGAAAGGTTTAAAGTGTGAGCGCTCAGAAGCTGGGAAACTCCAGTGCTGAAAGTGAACCACCTGAATTCCCACTTTGTTATTATTTATTAGAATTTGGTTTTTCATTGAAGGATGTTTTGGTTCATATGTGTTTTGGCAAAGGCACGAGCCAGGTCAAACAGGGCTGGGACTGAGATTTAAAATCAGAGTTTCTCCCTATAATGCAGGGAACAATTCCTGGGTGCCCCATGTTGATATCCCCAATCCCCTCGCTGCTCCCATCTCCTGGAAATCAGCTCTGAGATCCCCAACAGGCAGGGTCAGAGCAGAACAAAACCCAGCCAAAGAGATGAAAAGGTTCTGTAGAGCTGAGCTTGGAAATCTGCACCTCCCACTCTTCCTGTTCTCAGGGATTCGGGGTTCTCTTCTCCTCTTAATACCTGGAGCTTCAGGTGGAATTTCCCATTTTTGCAGAATTTCCCATTTTCACGGAATCACAGGGTGGTTTAGGTTGGAAGGGAGCTCAAAGCTGGCCCAATCTCCTGGGCAGGGTCACCTCCCACTGGTGCTGCTCCCAGGGTCTGAGGCTCTCAGGGTCACACTTTCAAGCTCACTTCACATTTAACAACTTTGCCCAAATCCAAAAATGAGCCCAAGAGCTGCCTCTGCATTTCCCAGCCCATGGAATCAACAACCCCTACGTTTCACCAGCATTCCTGAGTCAGGACAGGTACTGCCACACTCTTCCTTCGTTGTTTTGGGAATCCTTCCCAACTTTTTTCTAGTTTCCCCATCAAACTCAGCAGTTCTGCCCAGTGAAAGCAGCTGAGCACAGAAGGAACTTGCCCAAATGACACCAGGTTGTGTGGATGCCTCTTCAGGAAAAGGAAATTTTCCCTGGTTGCTTTTCATTTGTTTCCCTTGGAGTGTCTCTGAGTCGAGGGAACACCTGTCAGGATTGAGGAACTGGCCAGGCAGTGGTCAGGCTTTGCCAATTTAAAGCTCTGAGCAGAGGAAAATAAACATAATTTTGTCCTTATTCTCCTTTATTCTTCCAGCCTTCTGCACCATTTCCATTCACAGGAGTGCTTTGTGCCCTCCAAATTTAACTCCTGACAGGAGAGAAAAAATAAACACAGAGCAGCTGCTGAGAATTTAGGGATCTCAATGTTCCACAGTAAACATGACAAACTTTGATGATGGGTGGGAATGCCCTTTCCCTGGAAAATCCCCAGCTTCAGGCATTTCACACTTGGGAAAAAAAAATACAAAACAACCAAAAACCAAAAGGATTTGGGGGGAAATATTTTGATAGGTGGCACATGGAGATGTAAATTTGGAAGAATCCAAACCAGCCCTGGGCATCCCTGTGTCCTCACAGGCTCCTTGGATCTGGCACTGAGCTGGAATTTCCTCTGTAGCACATGGAAATTCTCCAGCTGTACAAAACCTGTACAAAACCTGTACAAAACCCAGCAGCAGGAGCCCTGTGCAGCACTCAGGAAGGCAGGCAGGAGCTGGATGGGGGAGCACTCCTGTGTTTAGCAGAGGAAATGTTTTCCCTTCAGTGGGAAATGGAGCTGGCACTGCCATCCTGGGGAGCAGCAGATGGGACAGCAGAGCTGGGAGCCAGATCCAGGCACTTCCAGCATTTCTGCACCAGGAGCTGCTGCTGGCCAGGTGCTCCAAAAAACAGAGGTAGGCAGGGTAAAACTGCCAAGCAATCCCTCCAGGTCTGCACTCACCCTGGCTCTGCAAACAAATTTGGCAAATGTCAGAGCCCAGGACGTCCCTCTGTCTGTCCTGAGCAGCCAAGACCCTGCCAGGGGGATCAGAGACCCTGGCACAGAGCCCAAAATGCCCCTGTGGGTTTGATTATGACCCATGGAGCAAATTACCAACCTTGTATGAAGATCAGCAAGCCACAACAGTTTAAGTAGAATATTCGTGAAGTTATCACGGGGTGGAAAAATAGATTTTGGGGTTTTTGGTATGGGGCTTCAGGAGACAAGATGGAGGGATCTGGGCATGTCCAGCCTTTCTCCTTCTTCTTCTTGGCCTCCATCTTCTGCTGTGATGGTGACACTTTCAGATTGGTTTAGAGTAGAAGCTCAGTGTCTAATATAGGTGATGGGTATTGGGAAGTAATTGTAAATATTGTACGGGTAGTTTTAGTATAAAGACATAACACTGCCCTGAGGCAGGCAGAGTGCCTCTGTTTGTCCTGCTGGATGGACTTGGGCAGGGCAGGAGAAAATTTTTTATAGATAAGATAAAATAAACAACCCTGAGACCGAGAAATGAGGAGCCCTGACTCCTTCTTCAAGTGCTGGGCTGGGAAAAAAGAATTTCAAACTTTTCTCGGGGCCACTCTGAGCAGCAGAGATCCTGACAGCAAATTGGTAAATTCTGAGGGGAACAGAGCAGCATGGCTTTGCAGCAAAGCTCTGTTTCCAGCCCAGGCTCAGCTGCTGTGATGAACCCAATGCAGCAGCAGCAGCACTCAGACCCCAAAGTCAAATCAGCAATCTGAGCCCCTGCAGGAGGAGCAGGCCAGGCTTTACCCAGTGCAAGCTGTGATTCCACTGATGTCAAAAAACCCTGGGCTGGTTTGCGCCAGATGAGAGCCAGCTCCTCATATTTTGCATTTTTCACTTTGTTTTCTCTTCCAGCTCTCCTGGCAGCACCTGCCTGCAGCAGGGAGGACTGGGGGGCAGAACTGCCAGCCTGACCAAACAAATGAAAAACAACCAGAGAAAATTTCCTGAAGAGGCATCCACACACCTGGTGTCATTTGGGCAAGTACCTTCTGTGCCCAGCTGCTTTCACTGGGCAGAACTGCTGAGTTTGATGGGGAAACCAGAAAAAAAAGTTGGGAAAGATTCCCAAAACAAAGAAGGAAGAGTGTGGCAGTACCTGTCCTGATTCAAGAATGCTGGTGAAATGTAGGGGTTGTTGATTCCATGGGCTGGGAAATGCAGAGGCAGCTCTTGGGCTCATTTTTGGATTTGGGCAAAGTGGTTAAATGTGAAGTGAGCTTGAAAGTGTGACCCTGTTGTCAGCCTTGGGGCAGAGCTGTTGGGATGGCCCTGGCATGGATTTTGCAGTAATTCCAGTTAATTGTCATGCTGGATGTTGCCAGGTTTCCCCCTGGAGTTGGACACCTTGAATTTGCTCTGGGTGGATTTTAGAATGACAGAATTCCCTTTTTAGAAGGGAATTTAAAGGTCCTCCAGTTCCAACCCTTTCCAAGGGCAGGGACACTGAAGTCCTCATGGTTGTGTTCAGTTAATGGCTTTGCTCTCCCTCCTTTCTGCTTTTTGACCACTCATCCAAACCCATCCAATGTGTGATTCATTGGAGTGGAGGCTTCCAGACCTGCAGGTCAAGGACTCGTGTCAGGTCCTCCACTTTCACTGATCTGCCACTCTCTCACACAAATATCTTGCGTGGGTGGATGAAGGATGAGAATCCAAGAGGAGCATCCCAAATATCTGCCCAGCTCTGAGGAACATAAACACTCCACTGCAAAAATTTCATGTCAGGGCTATGGAATTATGAAGGTTTTTTTAATAATCCTGCTCTGAATTACCTCAGCACTCCTCACTTCCCTTCTCCAAGAAAAACTCTCCTTTTGCATTTATTCCCCTAAAACCACTCCCTTCCCACAATGACTGACACAACAATCAGTTGATAGCTCCTGGTGCTTTCCATGAGGAAATAAAGGGAGGATTTGCTCTCCCAGCCCAGCCCTGCCCTTCCCAAAGCTGGGTGAGGTGGCACAGCTGCCTCTGTCATGGCACAGGGGCACACAGGGCACAATCTGACCCTGCCAGCTGTGCCCAGCTGCAAAGGGAAGGAGTTCAGCAGTTCTCCTCCAGTGGCCACTGCAGCCCAGCTGTGCTGACATTTGTTCATGCACGCACACAGGAAAAAAACAGGAGGAAAGCTTGGCTGGGAACCTTGTTGGCTGGCAGGGATTTTATGCAGAGCCTGGAAATCTGCAGCTCTGGACATGCCTGAGCACACAAATGCAGCGTGGCTGGGTGGGGAGAGGCACAAAGCAGGAGCTGGGTGTTTGTTTTTCCTGGGGGTTTTAAGGGAAGGCTTGAGGCAACATCAGAATGTGCTAATTGGGATGGAGGAGGCAAAGGGGACTTGGCACAGAAACAGGATAAGCTGGAATCCCTTGAAACAGGAGCAGGGAGCTGCTGTCCCCTCCACTCTCTGTGTTTGACATTGTGGTGTGACGTGGATGTGACAAAGTGACAGCTGCAAAAAGCAGGCAGCAGGAGAGCCCTGATGGAAACAGAGCCACTGATGGAGCAGGGGAAGGCTCAGGAACACAACGGCCAGAAGGGACCAAAGGCTGTGCCCAGAGCTCAGGGGAGCTGCGGGGCTGGGTACCTGAGTGACCCACACGGGTGTCCCAGCAATGGGAGATCCCACAGCAATGGGGAGATCCCATAGTGACCCCGTCAGCACCAGGGGGATCTCACAGCCCTGGGGAGATCCCATAATGATCCCATCCCATCTCCCAGTGCTGCGAGACCCCACAGTGACCCCACCAGTACTGGAGAGTCCCTACAATGACCCCCAACCCTTGGGAGATCCCACAGTGACCCCATCAGCACTGGGGAGATCCCAAAGTGACCTCATCAGTACCAGGAGATCCCACAGCACTGGGAGATCCCAAAATGATCCCGAGCACTGGAGGGATCCCACAGTGATCCCATCAGCACTGGGAGATCCAACAATGACCCCATCAATACTGGGAGATCCCAACGTGACCTCATCAATACTGGGGAGATCCCATAGCAATGGGGAGATCCCACAGCACTGGGAGATCCCAAAGTGACCCCATCAGTGCTGGGAGATCCCATGGTAACCCCCAGAACTGGGAGAGTGACCCCATCACTACTGGAGAGATCTCCCAGCAGCACTGGGGAGATCCCATAATGATTCCATCAGAGATAGGAGATCCCACAATGACCCCATCATTACTGGAGAGATCCCACAATGACCTCACCAGCACTTGGAGATCCCCCAGTGACCCCCAGCACTGGAGAGTCCCTATAATGCCCCCCAGCACTGGGGAGATACAACAATAACCCCATCAGTGCTGGGAGATTCCATAATGATCCCATCAGCACTGGGGAGATCCCACAGTGACCCCAGCACTGGGAGATCCCACAGAACTAGGAAGATCCTACAGTGACCCCATCAGTGCTGGGAGATCCCACAATGACCCTCAGCACAGGGGAGATCCCACAATGATCCCATCAGAGATAGGAGATCCCACAATGACCCCATCACTACTGGAGAGATCCCACAATGACCTCATCAGCACTTGGAGATCCCCCAGTGACCCCCAGCTCTGGACATCTCCCACAGCACTGGGGAGATCCCACAGTGACCCCATCAGTGCTGGGAGATCCCACAGTGACCCCAGCACTGGACACCTCCCCATTGCCCCCCAGCACTGATGTCCTGCCTGTCCCCAGCCCCACTGGCAGTGCCACACTCAGAGCTGGGTCCCAGAGCCCCCTCACGGTGCCAGGGGCTCTGTGGCACTGTGACAGCAGGGTGGGTCCCTCTCCATCCTCAGCGTGAGGGAACAAGCAGAAACACTTCCAGGGAAAATGCCTTTCCCTGTGCATCCCTAATGCCGTCGGGGTGGGGTATGCAAAACTGCACGAGCTCTAACGAGGTAATTACATTGCTGCTAATGTCTTCAACTGGTCTGGCAACACACGTTGGCATGAGACCAGAAAGTTATAGCAGCAAGGTGATTAGGGACAGGTAACAGCTAAAAATACAGAGGGAGATTAATTAATAATTGATGGTGTAGGTAGAACACTGCAGAAAGTATAATTAATGCTGAACAAACTTGATATAACTCTGTCTTGTTAAAGGCTAATAAAATGTTTCAGTGCTCTTCAGCATCTGGGCTTTAAAAGCTCCTGGGATCAGCCCATCCACTCAAGGGGGTCTGCAGGGCTGTCCTGAGCAGGGCAGACCCTGCTCTGTCACCTGGGGGGTCAAAAAGGGACATTCCTGAGCACAGAGTGACACACACAGAGTGGCATACACAGAGTCCTGCTGGACAGAGCCCATGGAGGCTCCAGGATGGGCAGAGGGATGGAGCAACTCTGCTGGGAGGAGAAGCTGGGGTTGTTTTTGGAGAAGAGACCAGAGGTGACCTCATTATTGTGGATGAACTTGGGGTCCCTTCCACCTCTGGACATCCCATAACTCCCTGACTGGTGGCTCAGCTGCCATTATTATTATTATTATTATTATTATTATTATTATTCAGTGTGGTGACCTCATTGTGGATGATCCTTGGGGTCCCTTCCAGCTCTGGACATCCCATGACCCCCTGACTGGTCACTCAGCTCCCAGCACCCCATTATTCCGTGCCAGCACCCCATTATGCAGTTCCAGCACCCCATTATTCAGTGTGGATGATCCTTGGGGTCCCTTCCAGCTCTGGGATCAGCCCATGACCCCCTGACTGGTGTCTCAGCTGCCACCACCCCATTATTCAGCGTGGGGACCCCAAATAGTGGCACTCAGGACATCCCCACCGTGACTTTGCTCTGCCCCTGAAGGAACCCAACTCTCCCCACCCAAGCGTGAGGATTAATCAGGTTAATATTGACAAAGTGCTCTCAACATGGAAAACTTGAGCTGCTGGGGCCTTTGTTTACTCATCTGCTAAGTCAGGAGCATAATACCCAGCCCAGAGGGCTCACAGGAGGCTTAGGGAGGTTTTGTTTGCAGAGCACTCGGAGATCCTCGACCACAAACGCTGCAGGAACATCAAGGGTTGTTGTGCTCAGCCAGGCAGGCACTGGAGACTTCTTGGCCAGCTCTGGGTTTCAGGAATAAAGTGGGAACAAATCAAGGCTGGCTCTCAAGCCACGGCTGGCTTTGTTTTATCAGAGGGTGAAGAACAATGGATGGACCAGGGGGGCAGGGGAGGATTCCAGCCAAGGCCAGCTGGGAATGTGATGGGCTCCCAGCCACCTCCACCCAGGCCTGGCTAAAGCTGCACCTATTTGTCACAGGCATCTTTTCATTAAAAATCCTTTCTTGGGATTTTTCTTCCTGAGAAGAACAAAACGTAAACATTGATTATCTGCTGCTGTGGGATGCAACAGGTGCATCTGTGATTGCCCCATCTTGGATGTTGACAATTAATGGCCAACCACAGCCCAGTTAGCTTAGACTCTCTGTCTGAGACACAACCTTTATTATTCATTCCTTTCTATTCTTAGCTTAGCCAGCCTTCTGAGATGAAACTTTTCCTTCTATTCTTTAGTTTCGTTTTAATGTCATGTATATCATAAAATAATAAATCAAGCCTTCTGAACATAGAGTCAACATTCTCATCTCTTCCCTCACCTGAAAACCCCTGTGAACACCGTCACACCCACTCACCTGTTTTGCAGCAAAATAGCAAATAAAGCATTTTAAGCCAACATTGGTGGTTATTTCCTGGCTTCTTTCCTGCAGCACACGAACCACAAGGTTTTGCTTTAATCACCACCAGCTCCTAATGGATGCTCCAAGGTGTTTCCTTCCATCATGGGGCTCTGCCAGGTGCCTTCAGGCTCCTGAGGAATGCAGTGATGAAGGGAACTGCAGGAGGGCCTCTTCTTCTTGCTCTGAAGAGAAATTCCTCTCCTTCCTGGAGACACCTCACCCCACCAAAGCCTCCTCTGCTCGGCATAATGAGGACATCACTCTTTGCAGGTAGTTTTTGAAGCAGCTAATTATGCTGTGCTGTTGGGAAGCTGCTGCACATTCCTCATGTTCTGGGTGATCCAGGAGAGTTTAACTAGGAATAATGGCACAGAACTGTGCAGGGAATGTATTAAGCTGAGCATCAGGCAGGGATGCACATCCTGAGGAGAGACAGGAGTGGGATTATTTTATACTGGGCAGGAGCAGCAGGATGGGAACATCTCCCAGGGGTGCAGGAGCTGCTATTTAATCTCTAATATTGGGACAACTTGCACTGAAGAAGGGGAAAACTGAGGGAATTAAGGAGACCAGCTTCACACAATAAAAAGTGTGCACCCTGTCGCAGGGAAAATCCTTTCCTTAAGATTTTTCCTCCTGAAAAGCTGAGAGGCCTCAGGAACAAATTGTAAACATTGATTATCTGCTGCTGTGGAATGCAACAGGTGGATCTGTGATTGGCCCATCTTGGATGTTTGTAATTAATGGCCAATCACAGTCAGCTGGCTTGGACAGAAAGCCCGAGCCACAAACCTTTGTTATCATTCTTTTCTGATGAAATCCTTTCTTCTATTCTTTTAGTATAGTTTTAATGTAATATATATCATAAAATAATAAATCAGCCTTCTGAAACACGGAGTCAGATCCTCATCTCTTCCCTCATCCAAGAACCCCTGTGAACACGGTCACACACCCACATGGAAGCAGTAAAAGGTAAATTAATCATGAAAGAACAGCCTGGAATGGGAGAGTTTGGAAAGGGAAAACAATAAAAAGATCTTGTGTTCACTGAGCAAGGGCAGGGATCACAAATAACCTTTGTCTCAGCACATTTCAAAATTCCTGGGGGCAAAGAAGGAGCAGGCACATGGAAGGACTTCTCTGGATCCCACTGTGAGGTCTCAGGGCTCCTTTCCCCAGTATGGGAAGGTCTTGCAACGCAGAGCTTGGGAAAGGCACTGAGAGCTATTGAATTAAATCAGGAGAAAGCGAAACACACTTTCTGGCAAGCTCTAACAGAAGCAGAAAGCAAAGCGTGCAAAGGAATTCAGGAGTTTGTGCCCAAGTTTTCTGCTGTCCCCCACAAAGCCAGGCAGAAAGGAACATTTATCTGCCTGCTGACATTCTCAGGTTATGTGTGGAAGGAAGAAATCTTTTTTTATCCTGAAATTCTTCTTTTTCATTTCTCTTTTTTTTTTTTTCCTGCAAGTCACATCACTTCTTTTCATCCCTGGCTAAACACTCCAAAGTTGTCAGCAGCTCAGCAGTGCTCTAACTGCTAATAACCGACAGCAGCAAACACACCCCAGCAGAGCTGCTCTTTTCCCTCGCTGCTCTAATGCTCCTGACAGCCTCTTCTCCAACCTCTTCACACCTACCCGAGCTGAGCTGGCCTCTCACAGCTGACCTGGGCTCCTTGTGAGCTCCACTCCAATGCAAATATTCCTCAATTCAGCCCTGGAAATGCTGCAGTTCTCCAGGGGAGCCCAGAAGATGCACTCTGATGGATTTTAGGATGAGGTTCCAGCAGGGCCGGGTCTAATCAGCAAAATCAGGGCTTTGCTTCCTAAGGGGTTTTGTTTGTCTGTTTGTTTAACGTGAAAGGCAGAGCAGAACATTTGAATAACTCAGGATTAAGGAAGGATAAACCTGACCAGCAGGATTTAACAATCTCAGAGCCAGAGAGCAGTAGGAAGAATCTCAGGGAGCTCCAAGAAAACCTTGCACCAGTAGGAGATGCTGCTCACAGGCTGAGGATGCTCTGCCCGTCTGGGAAACCCAGCAAAAAATGGGGAAACCCAGCAAAAAATGGGGAAACATAGCAAAAAATGGGGAAACGCAGAAAAAATATGAGGAATCCCAGCAAAAAATGGGGAAACCCAGCAAAAAATGGGGAAACATAGCAAAAAATGGGGAAACGCAGAAAAAATATGAGGAATCCCAGCAAAAAATGGGGAAACCCAGCAAAAAAAAAATGAATCCCGGGAAAAAAAATGGGGAATCCCAGCTAAAAAATGGGGAAACCCAGGACAAAATGGGGAATCCCAGCAAAAAATGGGGAATCCCAGCAAAAAATGGGGAAATGCAGCAAAAAATGAGGAAATCCAGCACAAAATGAGGAATCCCAGACGGGTTTGGGTTCAAAAGTAGCTTAAAGACCATCTTGTTGGTTTGCTCCAAGCAAGCCTTGCACCAGCAGAGCCTGGAGTTGCTCTACTGGGAATCCCAGCAAAAAAAATGGGGAAATCCAGCAAAAAAATGGGGAAACACAGCAAAAAATGGGGAAACGCAGCAAAAAATGGGGAAACGCAGCAAAAAAATGAGGAACTCCAGCAAAAAATGGGGAATCCCAGCAAAAAATTGGGAATCCCAGAATCCCAAACTGCAACATTCCCTGAATATAATTTTAAAAATTTAAAAAAATTAAAAATAAATATTCAAAAATAAAAATAATAAAAAATAATAAATAAAATTAATAAAAATAGAGCCCCTGCCTGAATCCCAGCACCCTGTAACCCAGAGCCACCTCCACCTGCTGGCTGTGAGCCTCACCAATCACTCCCCACCCCAGGGAGGATGAAGGGTGTGAGGCTGCAAGCGAACACAAAAGGTTATTTTCATGTTTTATGCGTTTCAGGCTTTGCCTGAGGCACTCTGAGGCAGCCTGCAAAGCTGCCTGGAGTCCCTTGGTGGTTGTTAGCAGCTGGCAGGCCCAGCAAGTGGCAGCAAAATGAAGAGTTTAACTGGAAGAGTGGATTAAAAAAAAAAACAAAAAAAACCAACTAACCAGAACACCAAAACCAAGCTGCAGACAAGGTTGCCAGCACAGGGATGGCTCCACACAACTGCAGGGTTTGAATCATCATCATCATCATCAGCAGCAGCAGCAGCAGCAGCATCCTCCTCCTCATCCTCCTCCTCCTCCTTGTCCTTGTTCTCTGAATTAATCACCTATTACCTGTCCGGCAGAGTCCAGCTGTAACTTCATCTTCTTCTTCTTCTTCTCCTCCTTCTCCTTCTTCTCCACCTTCTTCTTCTTCCTCTTCTTCTTCTCCTCCTCCTCCTCCTCCTCCTCCTCCTCCTCCTCCTTCTCCTTCTCCTTCTCCTTCTCCTTCTCCTTCTCCTCCTCCTTCTCCTTCTCCTTCTCCTTCTCCTTCTCCTTCTCCAGGTTCTTCTTCTCCTTCTTCTTCTTCTTCTCCTTCTTCTCCTTCTTCTTCTTCTTCTCTTCTCCTCCTCCTCTTCCTCCTTCCTCCTCCTCCTCCAGGGCTGTCCCAGCAAGGACAGCAGCCAGAGCCACGTCCTCACCTCCAGGAGCCCTCAGATTTACAAGGTTGTGATGCCTTGAGAGGAACCTGGAACAGAGGCTGGACAGAATTAAAGGAATAAAGTATGGATTTATTAAAAGATATTTACAGGATCCACCTGTAAATCTCTTTCAATAGATATTTAGGAGCCCAGCCAGAGCTACACCCAAGATGGACCCAGGATGGATCCAAGATGGACCCAAGTCATGAGTTTTCACACTTTTATGAGTTTTGGTCCATTTCCATATGGGGTTCAGTGTCCAATTCCAGCTCCAGGTTGTGCAGTCCCACCCTCCCAGGTCGCTCCCCTCCATTCCCTGCTGTTTGCACTTTTTGGGGCTGAAGCTGCAGTGGTGTCCTTGGTTCTGAGGCTGGAGATTGATTGTTCTGTGGGACTGAGCTGTGAGGAGAACTTGCTAAAACACTTTATATAAAGTTCAGAGCCACAAGCCAATACAGAATCTGGAAAATCTGAAAGCTAAAACTTTAGGCATCAGAGGAAATGTTGATTTTTGGCAAGGGAAGGATGCAGATGAGCACATGCAGGTGCCTGCCCTCAGCTCTGCTGCCCACAGCTCTGCCCCAGCTGGGCTCAGCAGGGAGAGGTCCCCTCTTGGACCAGCAACACCTGCAACAGCAACGTGACATCTCTCCAGGGAGAGCAGGACGAAAAATCACCCAAGACATTTGGATTTTGTTCTTTGCCTGTGAAATCTGACTGCTCCACACTGTCTGGGCGGTGACTCTCCTCACAAGACCCTCAGAAAAAGGACAGGACAACAATAAACTGCTGTTCAGGAAGTTTTGTATATTTTGGAGCAATATTTAGGTGGCCTAAATCCCACCCACAAACTCTTCTGTCACCTCCAGGTTGCACGAGCACCTTTCTCAAAGAAATGTGACCCTGTGGCCCTGTCTGTGGCCCAGGTCACCCCCAGGACCCCAACCCTTGGGCTCCCCATCCCCACCAGCCCCTCAGAGCATTCTCCAGACACAATTTCAGATCAACTTCCACGGACAAGGCCATCAATTGTGCCTAAATAAAAATTAACGACACTAATAACGAAGAGAACCCACAAATCTGCAGTGAAGCTGGTGGGTATTTGGGGAGACAAATGACTCAATTAGGGAGGCTGCAGAGGAGCCCTGAACCATGGCCATGGTGAGCACAAGGCCCTGCTGCTCCCTGCAGCCAAGGGAACGGGGCCACTTTGCTTCCTGGGTTTTCCAAAAAAGCCTTTAATGGCTGTACATGGCCTGTGCTTGTCCCCCAGTCACTGCAAATGACAATAAATAATCACCAGCCTGCGACAGCTGAGGTTATGCATTGTGCAATCAACGGGGGGAGGGAAGAAAAGGGAAAAAATAAACAACAAAACCCAAAATGAGAATCCAAATTTACCCTGCAAGGCAGGTTCAGCAGAGATGAGCCCCAGCTCAACCTCTGCAGCCTCCACCATGAGGGGCCAGGACCATCAGAGAGCAACATCTGCCTGCAGCTGCATCCTGACATGGCAGAGATGCCTTTGGGGCCACCTAAAAACAGAGGCCAGACAAAATTAAGACAATAAAAATCCGTTCTATTTATTGAAAGCCTTCAGGGACATTTAGCGCAGACAAAGCCTCCCAGGGGCTGCACCCAAAATGGACAATGGCTCACAGGTTTTCACACTTTTATAATTTTGGGCCATTTGCATATTGGGGGTTCATCTTCCAATTACAGCTTCAGGTAATTAAGTCATGGACCCCAAATTTGCTCCCCCAACTCACTTTTCTTCACATTTCTCAGGGCTTGAGGCACTGAGGTGTCCTTGATTGCCAGGCCTGGAGAGGAATTGTTGTGTCTGCCCAAACTGGGAAAGCAGCAGCTCACACTGTGTGTGGAGTTTGGAGTTCTACACTAAAGAATTACAGGATTATGAATATATGAAAAATCTAACAGCTAAAATCCTAAAGCATTAGCAGGGGGTGGAACTGGATGAGCTTTAAGGACCCTTCCAAGCCAAACCACCCTAAAATTCTGTGATCTCTATCACAACCTGCAGCTCCAAAAGCTTCCCCTGAAGGGGGAAAAGGGAAAAGGGAAAAGGGAGGGGAGGAAGGGAAGGAAGGGAAAGGAAGGGAAGGAAGGGAAGGAAAGGAAGGGAAAGGAAGGGAAGGAGGGGAAGGGGAAGGGGAAGGGAAGGGGAAGGGGAAGGGGAAGGGGAAGGGGAAGGGGAAGGGGAAGGGAAGGGAAGGGAAGGGAAGGGGAGGGAGGGGAGGGGAGGGAGGGGAGGAGAGGAGAGGGGAGGAGAGGAGAGAGAGGAGAAGAGAGGAGAAGAGAGGAGAAGAGAAGAGAAGAGAAGAGAAGAGAAGAGAAGAGAAGAGAAGAGAAGAGAAGAGAAGAGAAGAGAAGAGAAGAGAAGAGAAGAGAAGAGAAGAGAAGAGAAGAGAAGAGAAGAGAAGAGAAGAGAAGAGAAGAGAAGAGAAGAGAAGAGAAGAGAAGAGAAGAGATCCCCATCCCTTTCTCCTCATTGCCCTTGCTCTGAGCAGGCTCAGCACGCTGATGTGTGAGACACAAAAGCAATTTCCAGCACTACAAGGCAAATCTGCCCATCTGCAATGCCCTGGGAAGTGAATACATCCCTGTCCCTGCCTGCTGGGAAATTTCCATGGAAATGGGGCCGTGGATGCCTCCTCACAGGCTCTGTTCCCTGGTGCCCAGAATTATGCAGAATGGCCCCTTGCAGATATAAAAATCTGCCACTTTTGGCCACTCTGTGAAGTGAATTCCCTGGCTGCACAACAAGTGACAGACAGGTGAGGGACAGTGATTGGCAGAGTCATTGAAGCAATGTCCCCTCCGTGAGGAAGGGATTGTGGAACACCTGTGTCCTCCCCAGGGACCCCGTGTCCAATCTTCCCTCTCCTGCTGCCTGCCTGCCGCTCCTCAGTGCCCACAGGAGGCAGACGTGAAGGAAAAAAAACCCTAAACCTTAAAAAAAACCTAAAAAACACAGCAGGAGGGCAATGGCAGATCCAGCATGGGCTGGAAATAGATCACAGAATTGTCATGGAAGGGTTTGGGTGGGAAGAGACCTTAAAATTTAAGATCATTCCAGCCCTGCCATGAGCAGGGACACCTTACACTATCCCAGGGTGCTCCAAGTCCTGTCCAACCTGACCTTGGACACTTCCAGGGATAAGATAGAGCTGCTTTGGCCATTTGAGTGTTCAGCAGATCTCGCTCAAAAATAATTTATTAAATATACATTGATGTACATTTTATATATCCATAATATATATAGATATATAAAATATCTATATATCTAAATATTTATATATAGATATTACATATATATTTACATTACATATATATTTACATTATATATATGTGTATATATAAAAATATACACACACACACACACATATATATATATATGTATATATATATAAAATGTAAATATACAATGTGTGTGTGTATTTTTTTTTGGACACTTCCAAGGATGAGGCAGCCACAGCTTCTCTGGGCATATGAGTGTTCAGCAGATCTCACTCAAAAATTATTTATGGAATATATATTTATATACATTAAATATATATATATATATATATATATACACATTTATATACATATATATATATATATACACATTTATATATATTAATATAAATATGTTTATTTATTTATTTATTGAATATACTTTTATCATTGATATACATTATACATATATATATTTCAGATTCAGCAGATCTCAGATTCAGCAGATCTGTCTCAAAAATTATTTATGGAATATATATTTATATACATTATATATTTTTATATATATATATAATTTTATATATAAAATTTAAATATATATATAAATAAAAATGTAAATATACAATGTGTATTTTTTTTTTTAATTTTGAATATGCATTTATCCATCCCAGCACACCAGCAGGGATAAAATCTGCACCTGTTTGTGGCTGGAAGCAGAGCCCTGTGGTTGAGCAGAGCATCCTGAGGAATCAGAGCTGAGCATTCCTACGGCCCCAGAATGGCTGAGCCTGGCCCGGGATCAGAGAGCAGCGATCAGGAGGCCTCAGGAGCAGAGTCAGCCCTTGTTTGTAGCCCTGAGATCTCCAGAGAACCCCCAAATCCTGCCCAGCCCAGCTCACAAAGCTTGGCAGGCCCTCTGGGTGCTGTGCTGGGTTCAGAGCCACCACCAGGCCCTGGATGTCACCACCTGCCACCAGCAGCAGGGCCCAAAGGCCACATCCTCCCCGTGGCACAGTTCCAGAGCTTTGCTCCATCTGCCCCTGCTCAGGGGAGCCCTGCAGCTCCCAGGGCTTTGGTTGCAGTGTTAAAAACAGAAATGCAAACAGCCCCTGAGCTCATCCATTCCCAGAGCTGCCAATTTGTCCCTGGAGGCAATGGGGGGAGGGAACCAGCACTCTCCCTTCTGTTATAAAAATAACAAAAAGTGATGAATGACCCAGGGAGCCCAGGATGGGAAGCAGCAGCTTTTTCCAGCCCGAGATAAATTACTGCTGTCACTGCAGGTAGAGCTGTGATTTACCCACCATGTACCTGGGCCAGCTCCTTGGTGACCCAGCCCTGCTTATCTCATCTCCAAAGGGTCTGAAATCCAAACTGAGGGAGCAGGAGGAGAGGAGAGGATGGCCAGGGATGGCAGGAGGAGCATCCACATCTCCCTGTGCTGTGTCAGAACCCAGGAAATTCCTCTGGATGCCTTAAAGGGCTTGAGCCCCCGCCCAGGGGGCTCAGAGGCCTTGGCACAGAGTCAAAATCACCTGTACCTTGGAAATAACAATTACCAACCTTTATATGAAAAATTACAAGTCAAGAAAGTTTGAGTGGAATAATAGTTAGTCACGGGGTGAAAAATTGCTTTTTTAGGTTTTTAGAATGGGGGTTCAAGGGGCAAGATGGAGGAATTTGGGCATGCCTTGTCCTTTCTCCTTCTTCTTCCTGGCCTCCATCTTCTGGCTGATGTTGGCATTTTTAGATTGGTTTAGAGTAGAAGCTCACTGTCTAATAGGTGATAATATTGGGAAGTTATTGTAAATATTGTACAGGTAGTTTTTAGTATAAAAAGATAACACCAGTGTGCCTCAACCTGACCTGCCAGACAGACCTCAGCAGGCTGGAGAAAGAATTTTATAGATAAGAAACAATAAACAACCTTGAGAATGAGAATAGAAGAGTTCTGACTCCTTCTTTGACTGGGAAAACAGAATTTCTAACACATCTTGGGGTCATTCTGAGCAGCAGAGATTCCAAGACCCAGGAAGAGCAAATCCAGGAGCTCATCTCCAGGAGGAGAATTTACAGCACACAAGGACGAGTGTCCATCGGTCCCACCCCACCTATTCCCTCCTCCAAGAATTCCCAAGCGCCATCTATTGGCATTGCTTCCCATTAACTTTCCCCAACCCCAAGCCAGAAATGGAACGTTCTCCTCACAGGCAGCAACTGGAGAATTGTGGTGTGGTGGTAGAAGGGAAGAGATGAGAATCTTGTCTCCATGTTTCAGAAGGTTGATTTATTATTTTATGATCTATATTATATTAAAAGAAAATTATATATTAAAAGAAAATTATATATTAAAACTAGACTAAAGAATAGAGGAAGAAGATATCATAAAGCTAAAAAGGAATGGAATGGAATGATAATAAAATCTTGTGACTGCTCACAGCCTCGACACAAGTAAAAACAATCACATGCAACCAAAGATGCACCAGTTGGTAAAGCATCTCCAGACCACATTCCACAGCCATCAGATAATTATTGGTTACATTTCGTTTTCCTCTCAGCTTCTCAGGAGAAAAAAAATCCAGGCAAAAGGATTTTTCATAAAATATGTGTGTGACATTGTGGCTCAGGTGGAAAAGCTGAGAGCACACAGGAGACAATCCCAGTGCTCAGTGCTGGGTTTGCACAGGGCTGCCTGGGTTTTCCTTGCTGGTTTTATGTGGAACACCCCTTATTCTGCCAGGCATCTCACCCCACCTTAATAGATTCATTTATTCAGGATGGGGAATTGATAGATTTAGTTTGATTTTTGTTTCATAAGCCTCCCTCCCCGAGCTACGTTTCTCTTTTCATTAATGTGCTGATGGAGGAATAAACTTTTAACTCCGAGGATCAGCCCTGTCAAACAGAATCTCCTCTGCTGCCTGGGAAGGGGAGGGAGCTGGGCTGGAAAAGGGCTCCCAGCCAAGGGAGCAGCCTGGCAGGTGATTTTAGGAGAGCTGCTGAATCCCATTTCCTTCCTTCTCCATCCTCTTCCTCCATGGAAGCTTTAGTTGCAGTTTTAACTCGCTCCTCTGCAGTGTCTCACACAGAGCCTGCTGCAAAACCCTCCTGGGAACAGGAGTCCTTGGGGAGGGAGGGGAAGGGCACAGAGTGGGAAGAAAGGCATGGAAAAACAGAGATTTGGGCAAATAGACACAGGAGAAGGAAAGCCTGGGCTCATGGCAAGGGAAATCGCAAGAAAATCCAGCTGAAGAAATGGAAGTGTCTCTTATGAGGCAGTAATGATGCCCCAAAATAAATTCCTCCTGAGCCTGCCCTTGAGGAATTGGGTTTTCTCCCAAACCTTTGGGATTGGGTTTTCTCCCCAAACCTTTGGGATTTGGTTTCCTCTTAAATCTTTGGGATTGGGTTTTCTCTCCAAATCTTTGGGACTAGATTTTTTCCCAAATCTTTGGGATTGGGTTTTCACCCCAAACCTTTGGGATTTGGTTTTCTTCCAAAACCTTTGGAATTGAGTTTTCACCCCAAAACTTTGGGACTGGGGCTTTCTCCAAACCTTTGGGATTGGGTTTTTTCCCAACCTTTGAGATTGGGTTTTCTTTCAAACTTTGGGATTGAGTTTCGTCCCAAAACCTTTGGGATTGGGTTTTCTTCCAAACCTTTGGGATTGGGTTTTCTCCCAAACCTTTGGGATTGGGTTTTCTCTCCAAACCTTTGAGACTGGGTTTTCTCTCAAAACCTTTGGAATCGGGCTTCCTCTCCAAATCTTTGGGACTGGATTTTTTCCCAAACCTTTGAGATTGGGTTTTCTCTCAAAACCATTGGTATTGGGTTTTGTCCCAAACCTTTGGAGCCAACATTTATCCAAATTCCCAATTTATCCAAACCTTTGGGATTGGGTTTTCTCTCAAAACCTTTGGGATTGGGTTTCTCTCCACCCTTTGGAATTGGGTTTTCTCCCCAAACCTTTGAGATTGGGTTTGGATGAATTTCCTTAGTGCTCCTCCACAAAAAGCACAGTTTATCTTCTCCCACTTTGCATAAAAGATGGAGCTTTCCCATTTCCATGCAGGCACACAGCCTGTGCTCATGCATACATTCATCCAGCTCCCCTTCCAGAGTGGATTCCTTCCGAGAGCAGATCTCTTATGGCAACGCAAGCACCAAACACACAAAGATGTTTCCAGATTTTTCCCACCCCAAACACTCTTTACAGATGAGACCTAAATCTGTGGGTGATCTATTCACATCCCTGGCTCACCTTGGAAATAAAAGATTCCCAGTAAAAACCCCGCTGGACTCAGCCTGGTAAAACCAGCTGGCTGTTATCCCTCATTCCACGTTTTTGTTCCACTTTAGCAGCTTTAAGGCCAAGCAGAGCAGAGCCAAGCTCTGATCAATAGGATCTGACAATAAAGCAAAGCAGCTCTTTTTCACTCCCCTGCTCAACTCTGGGCCTTCCCATCGCTGTGCTGCAAAGGGAAAGGATCCAAACCCTTCTCCTGAAGGATCCAGGCTGGAGATGGAGCTTTGCTAATGAGAGCTTTATCCACACAAATAAAAATCCCTGGTGAGTTGGGAGTTCAGTTCTGAGTCACAGCCAGGAATTCGGGCAACGAATACAAAGGCTGAGCCAAATTAGTAAGAAAATAATGAAAATTTTCGAGCTGGGGCTATTTCTGTGCAGGAGCTGTGAGACCCAAGGGGAAAAACCAACAGAGCCCCCAAAACCCCTCATGGAGACAGATTGGCACCAGATTAAATCAATTTTCTCCTCAAAACAAATCCTCCTGAGCAGATCGAGAGGCGATGTCCCCAGTGTGACAGTGAAGGTGTTAATTCCTCTGTAAATAGGGTGTGAAATGCCACAACATCAGATGGGGTTTCTACTCACTTTGCTAATTATGTTCGTCTGTCATCGTTGCGTGGTGCAGCAGGAGAAGGGCTCGGCTCCGGGAAGCAACACACAATTTTTAGATTGGAGTGGAAAATTTGCCAGAGGCTGTTTTGTCAGAAGGGGGAGAAAAAAAAAATCTAACATATGATCTACCAGCATTACTGCAAGGAGTTCTTTTTCAGAGTCCTAAGTCAGAAATCCTGCTGGGCTTACAGAGATGGACAAACAGGGGAAGCAAAGAACGAGTTCATGGTGAGTTAAGCACCCTGACATTTTCCTTGCTCTGTTCCCACCAAATATTTCTGTGCAAATCTGACTTTTTAGATGCCACCAATGCAGCTTCACCTTGGAGCTGGCTCAGGTGCAAGGGTGACAAAATTCTGTCACTGCACAGTGCAGGGTCTGTCAGGTTGATCTGGTGGCCCCAACAGCTCCAGCTCATCCAAATTCCCATTTATTTTCCCTGGGTGGGCATTGGAAACCTCACTGACCTGATGCAGGACCTGGAAATTGGGAAGAATTGCAAGGAAATTGGGAAGGATTACGAGGAAATTGGGAAGGATTACAAGGAAATTGGGAAGGATTATGAGGAAATTATGAGGGCCTGGAGTGACAGGACAAGGGGGAATGGCCTTAAGCTGAAGGAGGGCAGGGTTAGATGGGATATTGGGATAAAATTCCTCCTTGTGAGAGGCTGGAATGGATTTCCCAGAGAAGCTGTGGCTGCCTCTGGATCCATGGAAGTGCCCAAGGCCGGGTTGGATGGAGTTTGGAGCAGCCTGGGACAGTGGAAGGTGTGGGGTGGGACAAATTTTTAATGTCCATTTCCACCCAAACCATTCACTGATCCCAAACCATTCATTGATACTAAACCATTCCATGATCTAAAACCATTCCATGATCCCAAACTATTCATTGATCCCAAACCATTCATTGATGATCCCAAACCATTCCATGATAACCCCAAACCATTCATTGACCCCAAACTATTCATTGATCCCAAACCATTCATTGATGATCCCAAACCATTCCATGATAACCCCAAACCATTCATGACCCAAACCATTTCATGATCCCAAACCATTCCCAGATAATCCCAAACTATTCATTGATCCCAAACCATTCATTGATGATCCCAAACCATTCCATGATAACCCCAAACCATTCATTGACCCCAAACCAATTCATTAATCCCACACTATTCCATGATCCCAAACCATTCCATGATGATCCCAAACCATTCCAGATAATCCCAAACCAATCCATGACCCCAAACCATTCCATGATCCCAAACCATTCCATGATAACCCCAAACCATTCATTGACCCCAAGTCATTCATTGACCCCAAACCATTCCCTGACTCCATGGCTGCTGACTTTACCTCCATGCAGGGGACGGGGCAGGGATGAATTCCTTCATTTGCCACCCTCAGTTCTCCCTCTGCAGCAATGCCAGGATGCAGGAGAGGTGGGATAACCCTGCCTCAGCCTCTCCTGCCCCATTCAGGGCCTCCTCCTCACACCCTGGAACTTTCCAGAATGCTCCTGCCCTTCCCAGGCTCTCCCAGGGTTAACAAGGTGGGAGGTTTGTGTAAATAATGAGTAAATAATGCTCATTTAGGATGATGCTCTGCCTGCCACAGCCCAGGGACCTTCCTCCTCCTGCTTGAACAAGGGCAGGCTCAGGGAATGGGCTGAACTTGAAAAAATAATTCTGCAGCCCCGCAGAGTCCATTACAGTCCCTGGTCAGTTGTTCTGCCATTAATTCTCCTCAGAAGTAAAAAATATTCACTTCTTGCTTTGAATTTCTCTCAGCTGAGCTCCTTCCTCTTGTTTTATCCCAGGAAAGGAGGAAGAAAATTACCTTTATTGACTCAGAGCAGGTTACTCCTGGTTTATTGCAGGTATACACAGGGAGAATCAGCCCCTCTGGAGTTATTGCTGATTTACAACAGGGAAGTAGGTACACAATTACTTGTGGTGATTTACAACCCAGTTACCTGTTATTTATTCTAGGTATTTAAGGGTATATCCACATGGGGGCCCTAAGGAAAATTAAACCAAATTAATTTTAAAGTAGATTAGTTAAACTGTGTGACACCATGACACAAACCCTCCTCTTCTGAATTAAAGAGGCCTTAATGCTTTTGAGTTCATCTTAACTCCTTCCCCAGTGAGAAGCAGCTCAGCCCAGGCAGTGCTACCAAGGAATTGCCAGGGCCAAGGAGGAGGAAAAACCAGCCCTGCTCCTTGGAAAAGGGATCCCTGCTGCTTTCCAGCAGGAAAAAGGGGAGAGAATCCCACAAAATTCAGTGGTGCAACACCTCTGGCTCGCACTGGAGAGCCTGGGCAGGTTGCTGGAGCTCAGAACTGATCACAATTTATATGAAATTCCCATCAGCTCCTTCCCTCAGCCCTTCCCAGGCTGCCATTTCAGAGAAGGATTTATTTAGCATTCCAGTTTAACATTTTATTTAACGTCCCTGTTTAACACTGTATTTCACGTTCGTGTTCAACATTCCCTGGTTTGGCTGCTTCATTTCTCCTCCCAGAACTTCAGTTTTTCTCAGAGGCCAAAAATTACAGAATTCTCCATTCTTTAAGGTTGGAAAACACCTCCAAGATCAAATCCAACCTTGCTGTGCCCAGGCCCCACCGTGGCCCTGCCAGGACCATTTTGGGGATGGTGGGGACTGTGGAGGCTCTGGAAGAGGAGGCCACAAATCTCCTGCACCCTCCAGGTACACAGCAGGGATGATCTGGTGGCCCTGGCATGGGATGGGATGTCCAGGGAGGTTCCTCACAGAAGGAATGAGGGGATTTCCAAGCAAACCCCATTGGAGAATGAGCCTGGCTGGAGCAAACAGATCCCCCCAGTTCCCAGAGCCCAATCCCTGGCAGGAGGGGCAGTGCCAGCCTGGGGGGGGGGACTGAAGTGGGGATGAGAACCCCAGAAAGGGATCCCTCAATCCCAACTGTGGGATGAGAGCACCAGGAGGGGATCCCTCAATCCCAACTGTGGGATGAGAGCCCCAGGAGGGGATCCCTCATTCTCTGAGGGATGAGAGCCCCAGGAGGGGATCCCTCAATCCCAGCTGAGGAATGAGAACCTCAGGAGGGGATCCCTCATTCTCTGAGGGATGAGATCTCCAGAAGGAGATCCCTCATTCCCACCTGAGATAGGAAAACCCCAGGAGGGGATCCCTCATTCCCAACTGTGGGATGAGAGGCCCAGGAGGGGATCCCTCATTCTACTGAGGAGTGAGAGCCCAGGGAAGGGGATCCCTCACTCCCACCTGAGATAGGAGAGGCCCAGGAGGGGATCTCTCATTCTCTGAGGGGTGAGAGCCCCACAAAAGGGGATCCCTCATTCTCTGAGGGGTGAGAGCTCCAGGAGGGGATCCTTCAATCCCAACTTAGAGAGGAGAACCCCAGGAGGGGATCCCTCGTTCTCTGAGGGGTGAGAGCCCAGGGAAGAGGATCCCTCACTCCCACCTGAGATAGGAGAGACCCAGGAGGGGATCCCTCATTCTCTGAGGGGTGAGAGCTCCAGGAGGGGATCCTTCAATCCCAACTTAGAGAGAAGAACCCCAGCAAGGGATCCCTCATTCTCTGAGGGGTGAGAGCCCAGGGAAGGGGATCCCTCACTCCCACCTGAGATAGGAGAGCCCCAGGAAGGGATCCCTCAATCCCAACAGAGAGTGAAAGCACCAGGAGGGGATCCATCATTCTACTGAGGGGTGAGAGCCCCAGAAGGGGATCCTTCAATCCCAGCTTAGAGAGGAGAACCCCAGAAAGGGATCCATCATTCTGCTGAGGGATGAGAACCTCAGGAGGGGATCCCTCATTCTACTGAGGGATGAGAGCTCCAGGAAGGGATCCCTCAATCCCAGCTGACATAGCAGAACCCCAGGAGGGGATCCCTCATTCTGCTGAGGGGTGAAATCTCCAGGAAGGAGATCCCTCACTCCCAACTGAGAGAGGAGAACCCCAACAAGGGATCCCTCATTTTGCTGAGGGATGAGAACCCCAGAAAGGGATCCCTCATTCCATATTGAGGAATGAAATCCCCAGGAAGGGGATCCCTCACTCCCAGCTGAGAGATCATCACAGGGCTGACCATGCAAAGCCTCCATTCTCCTCCATCTTTCTTCCAAACTCCCTTTTACCTCCTCACTCTTCTTCTTGCTCCACATCTTCCTCTACTATTCCTTTCCACTCTCCTTCTGTTTTGGGCTCCCTGCTCTGCCTCAGCTGGCTCCTGTTATTCCTTGTGCAGACAGCAGAACCTCCTCCTGTCTGCCCCACTCACTCCTCTTTTCTCTCACATCTTTGCTGTCTTCCCCGTGACCTTTTCCTCCTGCTGCTGCTCTCCCAGGCGTGCCCAGGGAGTCAGAGCTGGGAGAAGCAAAATCACCTCCCAGCCTGCCCAGGTGAGGGATGGAGGGAGACGCAGAAACACCAGCAAACAACAAAACCAACAAAACCAACAAAACACCAACAAAACCGCTGCTGCCAAGCTGAGGAAGGAACATTTTCCAGCAGAAAGAGCAAAATGTTTCTATTCTCTGTAAGCATTTAAGATTTATGAAGTTGCAACCTGAATTGGAGGTGGAAGTGGCTCTTGCCACGTGACAAAAGCTTCCTCAGGGCCTTTTCTTCTCCACATTTAATGAAAAGTCACCTCCTGGACAGAGGGAAAAGCTTTCCTGCACTAATTATGTTTGTAAGCACTGTGCCAAACTGGGCTGAACTGGGAGCACTGGTGTGGTGGTGTTCGCAGGGGTCCCAGGATGAGGGAAGAGATGAGAGTGTTGACTCCATGTTTCAAAAGGCTGATTTATAATTTTATGATAAATAGAATAGAATAGAATAGAATAGAATAGAATAGAATAGAATAGAATAGAATAGAATAGAATAGAATATCTATACTAAAAGAATAGAAGAAATTATTTCATCAGAAGGCTTGAAAGGAATGGAATGGAATGGAATGGAATGGAATGGAATGGAATGGAATGGAATGGAATGATAATAAAATCTTGTGGCTGACCAGAGAGTCCGAGACAGCTGGGCTGTGATTGGCCATTAATTAGAAACAGCCAACATGGACCAATCAAAGATGCACCTGTTGCATTCCACAGCAGCAGATAATTATTGTTTTTCTTTTCCTCTGAGGCCTCTCAGCTTCTCAGGAGAAAAAATCCTAGGAAAAGGGATTTTCCAGAAAACATCATGGCTGCACACTGCTGGTGACCTCGTGGATGCTGCACAAAGAGCCCTGAGAGCTGCTCAGGTGTCACCATTAGGTTGGATGTGACACCCACACGTGATCAGGGTCCAAGAAGAAAAAAGTTTTTATTTTGCATGTTCTCCAGCTTATACACTCTTAACAAAGCATGGTCTTAAGCCATTAACTAAATCACAATAACTTATTTTATCCATTGGTGCAAAGCAATTAACGTCAATATAATTGGCAAAAGTTTTACAGAAATTTAATTATACACATTTACTTAAGCACGTAGTTTAGCTTACAAAAATATTATTGTATCTTTTCTAATCTGTTTCCATGCTGATGGCCTTGTCTTCTTTGCTATGAATACACTCAAAACCCATCAACTGTTATTTCTTTATTAACTCAGCTTTGCTTGCAGGGCAGCTGCCAAAGCCCTCCACACTCAGGCCTGGCTCTGTGGCAGCCTCAGGATGGCTCAAGGGTCCCTCACACTCCCTGTGACCATCTCAGAGTCATAAATTCCAAATTACATTAATGATTCCAAAGATATTAATTCAAATTCCCCCTTCAGATTGCAGGGCAGGAATGTGTCTGGGAGTACTGATGAGCCAAAGCAGGGGCAGCACCCAGGGAGGTGTTTGAGTCAGAATAATCTCTGGAGACCTCTTGTCTTGGAAGTGTGTGGGGTTTGGGATGTGAATTTATCTCCTGGTTTTGACTTCACAGGCTGCATCCCAGCCAGACCTCTGTCTGAGGTTTGGGAAGGTTGATGGGATGTGAATTTATCTCCTGATTTGATTCAATCTGCATCCCAGAAGACTCTTGTCTTGGAAATGTGTGGGGTTTGGGATGTGAATTTATCTCCTCATTTTGACTTCAGAATCTGCATCCCAGCAAGACCTCTTGTATTGGAAGTGTGTCGGTTTGGGATGTGAATATATCTCCTGATATTCAGTTCACAGGCTGCATCCCAGCCAGACCTCTGCTTTGGAAGGTTATGAGGGTTTGGGATGTGAATTTATCTCCTGGAAGAGGTGGAGGCCCTGTGCAGCCACTGTGCAGAGGGGAGGTTGTGCTTCATGGCTGCCCTCAGCACCCAAACACCCCAACCTGCACTCCAGAGGAAGATGAAGAGTTCCTGGAACCACAAGTGCTTGATGTGAATTTAAATTCAGCTCTTAGACAGCACAACTGGAGCAGTGCCTACATTTAAAGCTCGTCCCAGGCAGCAGCAGCACCCTTTAAAATGCAGGTCAGCCTTCCTCCAAGGGTGACCTCTCCTCTCCCCTCCTCAGTTTGAACACTGACACTGGAGTTGCATTTCCAAGACTTTCTTCAAAGGCCCGGGGATGGGAAGCTGAATTTTTTGTTCTGCTCTTTTGAAGGCTGAGTGTCTCATGAAATAACATTACAGCAGGAACTGGGAGCAGAAAAATTAACATGATCAAAGGTGGCAGAGTCTGTTAGATTTGGCAAATGCCTTATTTGATTTGGATCTGCAGCAGTGGTCGCACTGCTGTGTGCTCAGAGCCTCACACATCTGAGAGCTCTGCTTCCCCAACTTTGTGAGTAATGTACACTCACAGCTTATTGTGAAAGGGCAAAAAAAACCCCAACCAAATCCTCTTGCAGGCTTTAAAGCTTTTTTTTTTTTTTTTTAATAAATGAGTGCTGTCCCAGGTGGGCAGAATGAGGATGAGGCACACTGAATTCTGACTCAAACAGGTGTCAGACAACTCCTAAAGGACATTGGGGACAGCTGCTGGTGGCTCCTGTGTGTCCCAGGGAATTTTCCCCCAGGGAAATATTTTTATTTTCAATATAAATGGAATAGATGTGGGATATTCAGTATAAATTGAATTGAAATGTGGTATTATATACTGCATTTCTTGTTGAATTTTCTTCCAAACAGAGGGAAGTTCAACCAGCCACCTGAATTTAGGCCACCCTTAATCTGTCCCAGGAACACACAGAGCCTAATCCCTGTTGCAGAACTCCAGAGATTATTCTGAAGCAAAAACAACCAAAAAGCTGCTGTGGCATCATCCCTTGCTTGGAAATCCCAAATTTTCGGAGTTATTCAAACAGAAACTTGTGCATATTTTGAAATCCGGGAGATGCATGAGGTGGAAGCCCTAATCCAGGTGGCAGCACCCCTGGGGTCCCACCTGTGATTCCCAAAAGCAGAAATTTCCTCAGGGAAGCAGCAGCTGAGTCTGCACAATCCTTTAATCCCCGCGTGGAAGATCCCCATTATCTGTCCAGTACAAGACACATTATTAAGGGATTATGTTTGCAGCAGGTAAAGGTCACTTTTAATGCTTTTAATGATTTAAAAATGGATTTTTCTTTTCAGATTTACTATTTTCAAGCAGCTTGGCTGCAAAAACCCTGCCTGGTAAGTGATATAAATGAAAAGGGAGAGCTTCAGTTGCTTATTTCTCCAAAAGAGAGCCCAAAAGGGATCAATTGTGATACATGGTGAACCAGTGCAGATGTGGGAGCCAGAAAACACAGGCCAGGATTTTAAAAAGCCCTCCAAAATTCAAAACTTCCCTTAAAGAGCAAGTTCAGACACATTTGCTGTGTTCCCAGTCAGTAACAATTGGCTCTGGATGGCCAAATCTCATTTTTGGCTGCACAAATATCACAGGGCCTCGTTTATTTGGTCTCTTCTGCATAGATTGGGGCAGGGAAACAAAGACAACCCCCTTCACTAGGGAATTTGGACACAATTCCTCTATACCCATTATTCCATAGTTCAGATTAGGGGGGGGTACTTTATGGGATCAGTCGATTCTGGGAAGTCTGTGCCTCTCATGTACCTCAGAAATGAGGAAAAAACCCTAAATTCCATAAAGAATTGAAAATTAAAAGGGAGGGTTGTACAATAGAGGGGAATCTTTGGGATCAGGGGCTCTGGGAAGTCTGAACCTCTCAAGTACCTCAGCCAAGGGGAAAGAGAGAAGGGAAATGCAGCTGGGAAATTGGGATAAAAAGGAGGCTGCGTCCTCCAAAAATTGGGGAGATCCCAGGGGATGCCCCATGGCCTCTCCCTTTATTGGAATAAAGTTCCAGGACTCCTCTGTCTCCTTTTTGGCCACAAACCTCTGGTGTTTGGGGATGGATTTTCCTGGCAGCAGGAAGGAGAAGCAGCAGAAATGCTGCTCAGCACCATCCTCTGTCACTGATGAACCTGCCAGGTTCCTCAGCCAGCTCCTAAAGGACATTTGGGACAACTCCTGGTGGCTTTGGGCATTCCACAGAGCAGTTTGCTGTTACAATTCAGTTTGTAATGGTAAATGAACATTACAGTGCTCCAGCCCAGCTCAGAGAGTCCCAGTGATTTACCCAAGGCACAGATCTCAGCCCTGTGAGTTTATTTGCCATGTCAAGCATGTCCTGGAATGAAGGAAAGCTGCTCATTTCTGTGGCACCTTCCCTGCCCTGAGCCCACTGCTCCTGTCAGGCAGCAGGAGTCAAAAATCATCACATTTCCTGAAAAGTTACATAAGGAATTGATGTAAAATAAAATACCCCAAATACTTTGGCAAACAAGGCTGGCTGTGCAGAGGCCAGGCAGGGAGGGGACAGCAGAGGGTGACAGGCAGGGCAGGGCAGGGAGGAAGGGAAGGGAAGGTTCGGGAAGGGAAGGGAAGGAAGGAAGGAAAGGAAAGGAAAGGAAAGGGAAAGGGAAAGGAAAGGGAAAGGAAAAGGGAAAAGGAAAGGAGAAAGGAAAGGGAAAAGGGGAAAGGAAAGGAGAAAGGAAAGGGAAAGGAAAGGAAAAGAGAAAGAAAGAAAGGAAAAGGGAGGAAAGAAAGAAAGGAAAGAGAAAGGAAAGAGAAAGGAAAGGAAATTCTGATGGGATGTGGCAATGCTCACACTGGCTCTGCACCTGGAATTGATAAAAGGCAGGATGGATTGTCATAAGAAAGGAAAGTTCTAGGGAAACCTCATGCCTTAGTGCATTAAAAATACCCAAAAATGGAGGAGAACTTGGACAAGGGATGGAGGGACAAGACACAGGGAATGGCTTGGAAAGAGGAAGATTGGGTGGAATATGGAAAGGGAAAAAGGAAAGGGAAAAGGAAAGGGAAAAGGAAAGGGAAAAGGAAAGGGAAAAGGAAAGGAAAAGGAAAGGGAAAAGGAAAGGGAAAAGGGAAAAGGAAAAGGAAAGGGAAAAGGAAAGGGAAAAAGGAAAGGGAAAAGGAAAGGAAAGAGGGAAAAGAAAGGAAAAGGAAAAGGGAAAAGGAAAAGGGAAGGGAAAGGAAAGGGAAAAGAAAGGAAAAGAAAGGGAAAAGGAAAGGGAAAAGGAAAGGGAAAAGGAAAGGGAAAAGGAAAGGGAAAGGAAAGGGAAAAGGAAAGGGAAAAGGAAAGGGAAAAGGAAAGGGAAAAGGAAGAAAGGAAAAAGGAAGAAAGGGAAAAGGAAAGGGAAAAGGAAAGGGAAAAGGAAAGGGAAAGGAAAGGGAAAAGGAAAAGAGGAGATTTGGGTGGGATATTGGGGAGGAATTATTCCCTGGGAGGGTGGGAAGGGGCTGGGAATTCCCAGAGCAGCTGTGGCTGCCCCTGGAAGTGCCCAAGACCAGGTTGGACAGGGTTTGGAGCAGCTGGGACACTGGAAGGTGTCCCCATGGCAGGGTGGCACTGGAGGGGCTTTGGGTCCCTTCCAGCCCATTGTGGGATTCCCTTGGGGAGGTGCTGAGAAGGACAAACTGAACACCACAACCTCAGACCCACAAATCAGCTTTTTATGGCTCATTTTAGAGCTGGAGGGTTTCCAGCTGGCTGGGCACAGCTTCCTGGTGTCCCTTCACCTCATCACTCTTTTCTCCAGTTTGCTGGTGGTGGGGAAATCAATCCATGGGGTTCTGGTTTTTCAGCAGCCTCCTCCCAGCTGTGGCATCAGAACTGGCACCTCCAGTTGGGTTTATCAAACAGGAGAGCCTTCCTGTTGGGAAGGATGAAAGTTTGACAAGAAGGTCTCACAGATATGTGTGCTTGGCAGAAAGATTTTTAAATGTAGAATCTGGAGAAGGAATAGAGGTGGAAGCAAGTTTTGATATAGAAGAAAAGAATTGCTGAGCCAGTCTTACTGGATAACCAAGGAGGCAAAGGGAGTGTTAGTTATTATGGGGGGTTTTTATGGCTTAGAGCAAAGGATAAACCCATCCCAAACAAGAAGATGTTTTTATCAAGCAGAAGGATAGCACAGGCAAAAAAAGCCAAGTAGAAAAGAGGTCTCAGAAATTTCCACTGCAAAAAACTGAAAAACAATTTCTAGCTTGAACTGTAATGAACTGACTTTTAGTGATTGGAGAACAGGAACATGAATATGGTAATTACAGTAGTTATGATGGGCTATAGATAAAAGTTAAGGTATGGATTGGTTCTACTGGGTTAAGATGATCAGCAAAGAAAAGTATAGAATGCATTGTGACCAAAAGAAAAGTCTATAATGCATTGTAACCTAAACCAAAGGGTCTCCAGGCCTGCCTGCAGCTGGAGCTGACAGCTGTGGGCACAGCTCTGTCACCCACCACCCTGAATTGCTGTAATGTCTTGGATGTACTAAACTGCATTTTGAAGAGCCCCTGGAGTCCCACATCTCTCATTTTGGCTCTTACAGTGGCGCCCAACGTGGGGCACCATTAGTAAGAGCTTGAATGAGGGATGTGGGTCTCCAGGCCTGCCTGCAGCTGGAGCTGACAGCTGTCTATCACCCAGGACCCTGGACTGCTGTAACCTCTTGGATACAATAAACTGCATTTTGGAGAGCAGCCTGGAGTCCCACATCCCATTCAGGCTGTTACATCTTCCCCTTTCCTGCAGAGATCTCCATTGCAATTGTGACTCCCTGAAACATTTCAAGAGCCCTTTTCAGCACAATTCAAAGCAGCAAGAAGCTCAGGTGTGGCACATTTGCAGGGCTGCACCTAAAACCTTCCCCACAGCTTTGTCAGCCTGTGATTTACAACTTAATTCCCTAAAAATGGTGGTTGGAGCATAAAAAAAGGAGACACTGGAATGAAATGTTTGCCTAAAAATGGCTGTAGGTCAAAGCAGAAGGGAAAGGGAACACTGGAATGAAATGTAGGGAAAGAGAAACACACGGAAAAAGAGAGTTGGGGTAAAATAAAATCAAATCAACAGCTGCCCTGTCAGTGTGTCCTGTTCTGTGAGGATGTTCAGTGACCTTAATGTCACTAAAAGGCACTTCTGTACTCTCTCTGGCACTGACTGAACATTCAGAAGCTTCAAACCTTGTTTTGTTTTTGTGTTCAAGTCCTAAGAGAGGAAGGACAGATTGAGCTACTCCTCACCCTTCCCTTCGTACATAATTTATCAAAAATAACAACTCCCTTTTCCCTACAACTGCTTTGAAGGTTCTCTGTGTTGTGTCACAATGAACACAAAAAACCTCCCCTTTTTACAAACACTGACGAGATTCACACCAAGATGCAAAAATCAAAGCTTTAATCCCACTGAAATTACCTCCTTATGTAACTTTTTGTTGGCAGCAACAGTGTGGATGAAGTTTGGTTGGTTTTATTCAGGTTTTTTGGGGGGGTTGAGGTCTTGATGTTATTTTTCGTGCGATTTTTATTAATGCTGTGCTCAGGTTCATTTATTTTCTTGGTTTTTGTTGTATGTCAGCCTCTAAGAGCACTGGGATAATTCTTTTGGGGTGAGGGGAAGCTGCATTTGTAATTTTTGCCCAAGGAAACTCTCCCTGCATGGACACAAACCTCAATCTCCACCTCCAGCAAAAAAAACCACCCCATTCCACATGGATTTTTCAAAGGTAAAACAGCTGCCAAACACCCTGAGATCAGTGTCTGCTCCTCCCTGCAACACCCACTGTGGCATTCACATTTTCTGGAAAAATCGCTTTGCCCAGGATTTTTCTCCTGGGGAGCTGAGAAGCCTCAGAGAAAAATGAAAACTATTCTTATCTCATTTGCTTCTCCTGTGTTTTGCTCATGTGGAATGTGTTTGGAGATTGTTTATGTACAGGTGATTGTTTCACTGGATTTCTGATGTGAGTTGTTTTCACTCTTTGGCCAAGCTGTGACTGGGCTCTGGAAAGAGTCACAAGTTTTCATTATTATCTTTTTAGCCCTCTGTAAGTATCCTTTCTGTATTCTTTAGTATAGCATTCTTTAATATAAAATGGTATCATAAAATAATAAATTAACCTTCTGAGAACATGGAGTCAGATTCATCATTCCTGCCTTCATCTGGGGGCAAAGCAAATAAAACACACCCACAGCTAAAAATACTCCAGCAGCAAAATTCTGGTTTTAATCTAACACTGGCCCTCAAGTGTCTCAATATCCTTCCCAAACTGAGGGCCCAGAACTGGACAAAGCCCTCGAGGTGTGGCCTCACCAGTACAGGGGCAGAGTGACCTCCCTGGTCATCCTTCTAGAGATGGAAAATGGGATAACAACATCCACATCCTCATGGCAACATTAGAATTTAATCTGCTGCTGAGAGACCCCTCAGCAAGGTCCATTTAATGCTGGGTGTGAGGAGGAGGATGAGGGTGAGAATTCCTGAAGGATTCAGCTTGAGGCTTTGGGTCCATCTCCACATGCAAGATTCCCATCGATGCTTTTATCTACCTCAAGTTTGGAAAGAATGAGAAATAAAGAAATAAAGACTAAATAAATGAGAATAAAGAAATGAGAATTTCAAGGTCTGAGCATCTGGCAGAGCCACCCTTGTCACACTCAGGTTGTGCAGGGCAGAGTCCCCAGGATGTGACAGTGACAACAGGACATGGAACCAGCTGAGGGAGATCCCCTGCCCTAAACTGGCTCATCTCTGGAAAAAGAAAAGGTAAAAACCTGGGTCCAGATGCAACATCTTAAAGAGGAAAACGCTGGGGCTGTGCAGAACAGGATGGCAGTTCCAAAGACATCTGCTTTTGGAATATAAAAAAGATCTTTATTCCTGCTCTAAAGTGCCCATAAAACTATAAGGATCCATGAGAGGCTCCAATAAATGCACCAGACCTTTCCTACAGAGTGTGCAGAAGGATTTTTTTAAAGTGCATTTTTAATTATTAAAGTCATGAAAGCAGCATATTTCTCTGTGCAGCAGCACAAGGATGTTTTGGGGAGGAAAAGGGCCTTTTTAGGTGCAAGCCAATTTGATGAAGGTGAATTCTTTCAGGGAAAGGAGAGAAATTGCACTGGTGAATCAGCTCCCTGTGCTGTTCCATTTGAAAAGAATAACTCAGGGCAGGTGATGCCCCATCCTTGGTCCTAAAATTAAGGGCCAGACCCTGTTAAGGGATATATAAAAAGAGGCAAAAAAATCATCATGGCATCACAGGAATGGATTCACACAGGCAACAAAAAACCCCACAAGATTTTCCTGGAAGCCTTAAAGAACAGGAGTGGGAATTACAGTCCCCACTTTTGTCCCAGAAAATGGCCTGGGACAAACAGCACAGAGAACAGGGAATTATTGTCACTTTTGTCCCAGAAAATGGCCTGGGACAAACACCTCAAAGGAAAGGGAATTACTGCCCCCACTTTGTCCCTGAAAATGGCCTGTGCAGGGACAAACACCTCAGAGGACAGAGGTGGGAATTATTGTCAGTTTTGTCCCTGAAAATGGCCTGTGCAGGGACAGGGGTGGGAATTATTGTCACTTCTGTCCCTGAAAATGGCCTGTGCAGGGACAGGGGTGGGAATTATTGTCACTTCTGTCCATGAAAATGGCCTGGTCAGGGACAAACAGCACAGAGGACAGGCAGTGCTGGTGGAATTATCCAGGGGTGCTGGCAGGAGAAACCCTCAAAGCAACGCTGATCCCACAATTTCTTGGAAAACCACAAGCTGGTTTTGGTCTGATTTCCCTGAATTTTCCCAGTACTCACAATTTAGTCCCAAAGGCTCCTGACCAAGCCAAAGGCAGGCCCAGGTGGGGCTGCAGCAGAGCTGGACATGAATGTTGGTCACTCCACAGCTCCTCTGGCTCAGACAGAACTAAAAACTCAATTTAGAGTAACTCAAGGATCAGTGAAAGTGTCCAAAGGAGGCTGCAGAGATGGGGAAGGGTCTGGGGGGCACAGGAGGAGTGGGTGAGGGCACGTGGGGTGTTCAGTGTGGGATCTCAGGATCTGAGTCCTGAGGTGCCGAGCCACCGAGACCACCCTTGGGGGGCTTGGGAGTCCTGGAATGTTGCCAGAAGTGTCTGGTGGCTGGACTTTGATCCTACACAGGAGACGACAAGGATGAGGGCTTCACCGGGGTGAATGGTGAAGGGATTGGTTAATTAGAGGGTGAGACACAGGGTTTAGGATTTCTGTACAGGGGGGTTTAGAGAAGTAAGATGGAGGAATTGGGGTGTGTCCTGTCCTTCTTCTTCTTCTTCTTCTTCTTCTTCTCCTCCATCTTCTGTGGTGATGGTGGCACTTTGGGATTGGTCATTACTGAAAGTGCACCGGGTAATAAGAATAAATGGTATTGGGGAAAAATGATAAATATTGTACACGTAACAATGGGTATAAAGATAGGTGACTGCCCGGAGGGCAGCACAGTGTGCTCATGGCTGGCTGCTGAGCAGAGCTCTGTCGGGCTGAAAGAAAATCTTTTAGATAAACAATTAATAAACATAAAAACCGAAAGAAGAACTGAAGCCTCTTCTCGTCCTTCGATACGCGGCTGCCCCAAGGCCACTCCGGGCCTTTCCAGGCCCTTCAAACAGCCGAAACCCGACAGTTCAGCTTAGGGCAGAGCTCAGAGGGGCTGCAGATCCCATTCCAGGCAGGGAATTCCCTTTTCTCCTACCAAGGTGTTGCTTTGCCCGTTCTCCAGGTGGAATTTCAGGGAATTTCATCTTTTAGAAGGTCCAGAGGAGGGCCAGGAATGGTGAAGGGGCAGGAGGGGGAGCTGAGGGCACTTGGAGAGGAGGAGACTGAGGGCAGAGCTCAGAGGGGCTGCAGCTCCTCCTGATGGAAAATTGCGATGGATTTAGGACAAGGCTCTTCCCCCAAGAACCTTGGAACATTCCCAAGGCTGCCAGAGCTCCAGGAGTGCTTGAAGGGTGGGATTTGGGGGTGTGTGAGCAGGGCCAGGTTTGGAATCAACGATCCTTGATCCCTTCCACCTCAGGACTGGATCATTCCATGAATTCACTCCACGATTCAATAAATTGAATTGTGAATTGAATGGAATTAATTGAATCATCCCATGATTGAATAAATCCTCCCCACACAGCCCAGCAGAGGAATCTCTCAGGAGAATCCTTCCACATCCTCACTCAGGTGTCCCCTCAGCCTCCTGGCTCCTCCACCACGAAAACCAAGTTAACAACAGTTTCCATCTGCTGGAGGCACAGTGAGTGTAATTTAACTGAACTCTAAAAGGTGTTCACATCTGCTGATAATTAAGTTCAGCTGAGTTTCAATAAGCTGCTAAATCTGCCCAAGGAAACCCAGGAGTCCAGGGCAGAGGAGCTGGAAATTCAAAGCTGATTCCCCATTTCAAGAGCTCAAATGGAATATTAGCTTTCCTCTTTTTTAAAAGAGAGAAAAAGATACATTTACCAGTCTGAAGAAACATATAGAAAACAGCAACAACAAAAAACCCTGACAAAATGACACAGCTTCCCAAACAGACAAGAAATAAAAAATTTAAACACCATTCCCTGAAATGCAAGTTGTTCCTGAACAGATGAAATAAGGGAGGGGGTGTAGAATCAAAGCCCAGAACTCTGGAGAGCGCCAAGCACTTCCCTGCTGAAGAATAAAATGCTTTCTGAAAAGGTTTTGTTGAACTCATTTATGGGTAATGTAAGTTACAGCTTAGTAGTGAGGTATAAATATTTTACATGCCACGACAAGGAGCTTTGTGCTGAGAGCCCAGGAAATGGGGAGGGGTGGGGGTTTATTTGCCACAGTTCTGCAGGAATCAATTCCAATTGATCCGTTTGGAAGTGCCAGTGCTGCTCCCAAGGTTCCCACAGTCCCTGCTGTTGGTTTAGCTGGGTAAACTGTGGGGTTGGAAATGGCTTTTTTGCGGTTGCACAAGCAGCAAAGAGGAGCCACTTCCTTCACCTCCTCCAAGGGAAGGTGTAGTTTGTGTTGTGATTTCAGGGTTTACCTCAGAACCTGGGGTCCCTGCCCTGATCATTCCCTCCCAGGTGTGTCAGTCACCTCTCCTTTCCCCTCCCAGCACTGTCTGTCACTCCTGCAATTCCAGAAGGGCCCCGAGGGATTGGCAGATTCACAGGATGCCCTCTACCCCTGGCTAACCTGGCTCTGCTTATTTGAACTTCAGCTGAGGGGTAAGAATTGGCATAGAATGACCAAAAAAACCCAAAAGAAGGGTTTTTCCAGAAGGGAGAGTTGCTGCCTCTGCCCCTCAATAACCGAGCAGCTCCAGCCCCTGGGCTGGGCCCACACAGGCTCTGAGGTGACCTTCAAGGTCTGTGGTCACATTAACATTTTCTGAAAAATCCCTTCACCCAGGATTTCTCTCATGGGAGGCTGAGAAGCCTCAGAGAAAAAGGAAAACAATAATTATCTCATTTGCTTCTCCTGCGTTTTGCTCCTTTGGAATTTGTTTAAAAAGGAAAACAATTCTTATCTCATTTGCTTCTCCTGTGTTGTGCTCATGTGGAATGTGTTTGGAGATTGTTTACCCACAGGTGATTGTTTCATTGGATTCTGCTGTGAGGTGTTTTCACTCTTTGGCCAATCAGGGCCAAGCTGTGTCAGGACTCTAGAGAAAGTCACAAGTATTCATTATTAGCTATTTAGCCTTCTCTAAGTATCCTTTCTGTATTCCTTAATATAAAATAGTATCATAAAATAATAAATTACCCTTCTGAGGACATGGAGTGAGATTCATCATTCCTGCCTTCATCTGGAGGGAACACAAACACAATAGGTGTGCACTGGGCTGGGAGGGCACAGCCACAGAGTGTGAACACCGACACCCACAGAGCAGTGACAAATTCCTCCTGCTGCTGCTGCTGAGTCAGAGCCAAATGACAAATCAGTCCCAAAGCCAGGCCAGAAGTCACTTCAGAGTCCTTCAGTCCTCCCCTATTTCCCAGAACAAACTCCCATCCCTCCCAGCCTTATGGAATAGAACTGTTTAAGGAAGGACAGCTATTTTTACATTTCAATTTCTCTTGGCACGTGTCTAAGCAAAGCAACATGAACAAAAAGGACCTGTCTTCAGCTGATCATAATGCCATCAAATTAAAAGTTTATGTTCTTTAAACACAGCAATGCCTGTCTTTGATGCCTCCACAAAAACCAAAAAGTGGCTCACAGAGGAAATCAGAGCGTGAGCAGGAGTGGAGGTGGGAACCAGGTGCATCAAAAGGAGGGAAACAAGCACTGAGCTAATGAATGTAAAGGCTCTGACTTGGCTGAGTGGGATGGGATTTGTCATCCTCCAAAGCATTGTCTTTGTACTGGAAAAACAGAATATTTCAAGGTGGTTTGGGTTTTTTTAAATTTTTTTTTTATTTCTAACAGGACAAAAGATGAGATGTACCACTGGCTGTCACTCTGAGGCTGGAGTTGCCACTGAATTTATCAGCTGTAAGAATTTCCCCTGGACTTCTCATCACTTTAATGCCTGCCCATTACATATTGTAATTGTGGGGTGCCCTGATGAAGGGAGGAATGATGAATCTGACTCCATGTTCTCAGAAGGCTAATTTATTATTTTAGGGAGCTGAATATTTAGAAGAATATTAAAGAATATTTATATATTCTTTAATATGTTATATTAAAGAATACTATACTATACTAAGAAGAATACAGAAAGAATACAGAAAGGATACTTGCAGAATGCTAAAAAAGATAATAATGAAAATAATAAACTATAATAATGAAATATAAAAGATAATAATGAAAACTCGTGACTCTTTTCAGAGTCCTGACACAGCTTGGCACTGATTGGCCGCAGAGTGAAAACAACTCACAGCAGAATCCAATGAAAGAATCACCTGTGGGTAAACAATCTCCAAACACATTCCACATGAGCACAACACAGGAGAAGCAAATCGGATAAGAACTGTTTCCCTTTTTAAACATATTCCAAAGGAGCAAAACACAGGAGAAGCAAATGAGGTAATTATTGTTTTCCTTTTTCTCTGAGGCTTCTCAGCTTCCCAGGAGAAAAATCCTGGGTGAAGGGATTTTTAAGAAAATGTGAATGCCACACATTACACAACAGGAAGCACCATAGTCATTCCCAAGAGAAAACTGCATCCTAAAGGTTCCTCACTCCACACTCCATCCCATCCTCCTGGGAATGGAGTGAGGAACCACTGGAAACACCTCAGCAGGGGATGAAGCTGCCTCATCCTCACCTGGAGGCTCTGAATCCCACCTGGCTGGGGCTCCCTGGCAGGTGAGGTGATCCTGTAGCTCACCCTGCTCCTAAAAACCTCAGGCTCCCACAGATTCTGTGGCATCATTTCCCAGGATTTGCTAAAACTGGGGGGGGAAAAAGGTGCCCTGATTGAAATTCACCCTCCAGGCAGGCTCATTTCAGAAACTGCAGCTACACACTCTGAAAACATTTTGGTCTGGAAAATCTTATGAGATTCCAAATGTTTTATACATTTTACTGCTGAGTGGGCAAGAAATACAGACTTGTCCTTTCAATTTTATCAGCTCGTGTTCAAAATGATGGAGAACAGGGAGAGCTGTGACAGGGAGGCTGCTGGAGCTCTGCTGCAATTTGGGAAGTGTTGGGGTTCTCATCAGGCCCCTGCTGAAGATTTAGGGCTGCTCCTATTTAACCAAGCCTCACTCCTGCACCCCACAGTTCACTGGAATCGTGTCCTGTGCTGGGAATAAGAGAAATAAATAAACCCAAACCAGACACAAAATAGAAGTCACCTCCATGATGAGCACCCTTCCCTGGCAACAGCCTCATTGCCTTCTCCTCTCAGCTAGAAAAAAGAAAAAAATCTAATTGCAGCAGCACATTTAGAAGGGGAAATAAAAGGCTTTTTATGCTGCTGCTGCTGCCCAGAGGGTTAACGTTTGCAAAGGGCTGAGAAAGAGCCTGAGGACATTGTAATTAACGGCTCTGAGGGCTCCTCCCAGCACTCTCGGGGTCACCGAGGTTCCTGCAGCTCTCTGGGCTCCACAGAACTCCAGCGCATCCCGATTGTTCCAAACAAACCACGAGCCTGGCTGGGGTTGAGCTGAGGGATGCAAAGCTGCAGCACCCAGCAGCACAGCCTTGCTCCAGGACCTGCCTCAAGCTGCGCCACGGGAGGTTTAGATCCCATTTTAGGGACAGAATTTGTCACAAAAAGGGTTGTACAGCGTTGGAATGGGCTGCTCAGGGCAGTGGTAGAGTCACCATCCCTGGAAAGGCTCAGAAATTGAGTGGATGTGACACTGGGGACATGGCTTAGTGGTGAACAGTGTGGTGATGCTGGGCTGAGGGTTAGACTTGGAGATCTTAAAGGTCTTTTACAGATTTATGGATTTATGAACCATGTCCCAGAGGCCTTGGGATCTCCCTTGAGCTCTTCTCAGGGACAGCAGCACCTCCCTGCATGCCAAGAGTGACAGCCACCCTGTGTGTGCCCTCCTCCAGGTGCTCAGGAGCATCACACCTCCTTCCATTCATGCCAGGAGGGAGCACATGGTGACAGCCACCCTGTCCCTGCCCTCCTCCAGGAGCTCAGGAGGATAACAGCTCCTTCCCTGCATCCCAGGAGTGACAGCCACCCTGTGTGTGCCCTCCTCCAGGAGCTCAGGAGGATCACAGCCCCTTCCCTGCATCCCAGGAGTGACAGCCACCCTGAGTGTGTCCTTCTCCAGGTAACCAGGAGGATAACAGCTCCTTCCCTGGGTGCCCGGAATGACAGCCATCCTGTCCCTGGCCTCCTCCAGGTACCCAGGAGCATCTCAGATCCTTCCCTGCATCCCAGGAGTGACAGCCACCCTGTCCCTGCCCCTTTTCCAGGTACCCAGGACCATCTCAGATCCTTCCCTGCATGCCAGGAGGGAGAACACAGTGACAGCCACCCTGTTCCTGCCCTTTTCAAGGTACCAGGAACATCTCAGCTCCTTCCTTGGGTGCCAGGAGTGACAACCACCCTGTATGTGCCCTTCTTCAGGTACCCAGGAGCATCACAGCTCCTTCCCTTCATGCCAGGAGGGAGCACATGGTGACAGCCATCCTGTCCCTGCCCTCCTCCAGGAGCTCAGGAGGATCACAGCCCCTTCCCTGCATCCCAGGAGTGACAGCCACCCTGAGTGTGTCCTTCTCCAGGTACCCAGGAGCATCACAGCTCCTTCCCTGCATGCCAGAAGTGACAGCCACCCTGTCCTTCTCCAGGTACCCAGGAGGATCACAGCCCCTTCCCTGCATCTCAGAAACATCACAGCTCCTTCCCTGCATGGCAGGAGTGACAGCCACCCTGTCCCTGCCCTTTTCCAGGCACCCAGGAGCATCACAGCCCCTTCCCTTCATGCCAGAGCAGGCCTGGCTCTCAAATCCTTCTTTCTGCCTCTAAAGGGAACAAGTTTGCTAAGATGAAATCAAGGAAGAATGAACGTGGAGCGTTCAGGAGAAATTTCCATCCCCAGCACACCTCCCTCACTCCCGTGCCTGCCTCATTAAGGAGGTTTCAATGAAATCCTTTCAAAAACACATGGCACAAAAACAATGGAGTGATTGCAGTTTGTGAGGCACTGGGATGCAATTAGCATATGAACATCAAAATGCTTCTGCAACCTTCAGCAGCTCCCTAAAAGCTGTCTATATCTTTTTACATTCCCAGGTTTGAGGGGTTTATTTTTTGCAATTTTATGCCAATTCTTACCCCTGAAGTGAAGTTGAAATAAGCAGGGCCAGGTAGGACAGGGCTTGGAATTGGTCTAGTGGAAATGTCCCTGCCTTGGGATGAGATGGGTTTGGAGGTCCCTTCCAAGCCAAACTGCTCCAGGATTTTGTGAACAGCAGGAAAAGTGTCCTGGGAGTGGTGCCAAGCAGCAGAAACTCCCAGGGGATTATCCAGGGGTTCCTGTCACCACTCCAGGAGTTCCTGTCACCTCTCAGGAGCCCCAGAGCACAGGGAGTGGTTCAGGTAACAACAGGGACAGGTGAATAAAGTGTCACCAGAGAGCCTTGGGACATCACCCCAGGTTTGGAAACAGCTGCCTCTGTTGGGATCTGTCAGAGCCAACAGCTCAGGGGGTTTGGAGCTTCACTCCCTGTGACCCACACAGGAGTTCCCTGGAGACAGACCAGGGGTGCAAAGAATTTAAGCTTTTGCAAATGTCACCGAGTGTGACACAAAGTGTGCAGATCACTGAGTGTGACACAGAATGTGCAGATCCTGGGTGTGATTTGGAGTGTGCAGATCCCTGGTGTGATTTAGAGCGTGCAGATCCTGTGTGTGACACAGAATATGCAGATCCCTGGTGTGACAGAGTGTGCAAATCCCTGGGTGTGATTTGGAATGTGCAGATCCCTGGGTGTGACACAGAGAATGCAAATCCCTGGTGTGACAGAATGTGCAGATCCCTGGTGTGACACAGAGTGTGCACATCCCTGGGTGTGATTTAGGGTGTGCAGATCCCTGGGTGCGATTTGGAATGTGCAGATTCTGGGTGTGATTTGGATTGTGCAGATCCCTGGGTGACACAGAATGTGCAGATCCTGATGTGACACAGAGTGTGCAGATCCCTGGTGTGACAGAGTGTGCAAATCCCTGGGTGTGATTTGGAATGTGCAGATCCCTGGTGTAACACAGAGTGTGCACATCCCTGGGTGTGATTTAGGGTGTGCAGATTCTGGGTGTGATTTAGGGTGTGGACATCCCTGGTGTGATTTGGATTGTGCAGATCCTGGTGTGACACAGAGTGTGCAGATCCCTGTGTGATACAGAATGGGCAGATTCTGGGTGTGACACACAGTGTGCACATACCTGGGTGTGATTTGGAGTGTGCAGATCTCTGGGTGTGACAAAATGTGCAGATCCCTGGTGTGACACAGAATATGCAGGTCTCTGGGTGTGATTTGGAGTGTGCAAATCCTGGGTGTGACACAGAGTGTGCAGATCCTGGGTGTGATTTGGAATGTGCACATCCCTGGGTGAGATTTGGAGTTTGCACATCTTTGGGTGTGCTTCAAGGTGTGCAAACCCCTGGGTGTGCCCCAGAAATGTGTGCAGCTGCCTTTGCTCACCCACACCAACACAAACTGCTCTGACCCATCCAGACACACCCAGAGCAGCCCTGCCCAGCAGGGCTGGGGGAATGAGGGGCTGGAAGTGCCCAAGGCCAGGCCTGTGCCTCTACAACTCATCTCCATGTGGAAATCCGTGGGGAAAACTCAATATTCCCTGTTCCAACCCCATTTCCCCAGAGAGGCTCCATGGCTGAGGCAGGAAGGCCAACACTGGCAGCACTTCCTGGGCACTGATGGCATTTCTGGAAAAGTCTGGTGTTCAGGTGACTTCAAATGGGCATAAATAATTAAAATAAACCCCCTGCACACGCTGGACAGGGTGGGGGAAACAAAAAGAGGCTGCAAAACTCCTTGTTTTTATTTTCATTTAAAAACTCACTTTAAATCTACCAGGAGTAGAAATAATGCAGTTAATTGGCAGGAATTTAGAAATTCTTTTGGAAGCCCCAGGACAAACAGATTGGGAGCTGCAACTCTCTGGGTGTCACCAAGGGTGCTGCACATGGCCTGAGATGCAAACAAGCAGGGATAGGATTTTTATTTATGGCTCATCCAGCACATTATTGTACCTTGCATTAAAGATCCATCCCCAAGCTGGTCAGATTGATTCCTCCCCTTTGCATTAATGCACAAACAAAGAAATTATTGTCATTTCTCAGTGCGGAGTGGCCCTGGCATGCAGTGCTGTTGAAGCTGTAGCACAAACACTTGCAGCTCTCAGAGAACACAACAGCCTGGAGAAGGTCACCTGCCAGGTCGCAGATTTTTCCTTTTACCTTGTTCACTCAATAACTGCAATTTCTGCCTTTTTTCCCCCTGATGTTTGTACATTCCCCCATGCCCTTTGTGGTGTGTGTGATTTTCCACATTAGCATCGAGCCCTCTGTTGTCCAAATGACAAGTTCCACTCCAGTAAAAGCCACACCCTGCATTTTGGGGCAATTTGGGGGAGGTGCTGTTTCAATCCTGGGCTGGATGGAAGGAACAGCACCTCTGACTCCTTCTGCAGAGGCAGAAAATGCTTTTGGACCTGCAGGGGTTGCACAATGAGCTGCAGAGCAGCAGACACAGGACAATGTCCCAGCAGCCAAAATTCAGCCATGGGTGCAGTGCTTGGGGAGGTACCAAATACTTTAAATGTGAGTTTGGATGTGAAATGTTTCAATCCTGCGTTGGATGGAAGGAACAACACCTCTGACTCCTTCTGCAGAGGCAGAAAATGCTTTTGGACATGCAGGGGTTGCACAATGAGATGCAGAGCCAGATTTGCCATCCTGGGATGTGGTATCAGCCAGATTTGATATCCTGGGATGTGATATCAGCCAGATTTGCCATCCTGGGATGTGATATCAGCCAGATTTGATATCCTGGGATGTGATATCAGCCAGATTTGCCATCCTGGGATGTGATAGCAGCTGGATTTGCCATCCTGGGATGTGGTATCAGCCAGATTTGATATCCTGGGATGTGATATCAGCCAGATTTGCCATCCTGGGATGTGATATCAGCCAGATTTGCCATCCTGGGATGTGATAGCAGCCAGATTTGCCATCCTGGGATGTGATATCAGCCAGATTTGCCATCCTGGGATGTGATATCAGCCAGATTTGATATCCTGGAATGTGATATCAGCCTGATTTGCCATCTTGGAATGTGATATCAGCCAGATTTGCCATCCTGGGATGTGATAGCAGCTGGATTTGCCATCCTGGGATGTCATTATCAGTTATTTGCCATCTTGGAATTTGATTATGAGCTGGGATGTGGTATCAGCCAGATTTGCCATCCTGGGATGTGATATCAGCCAGATTTGCCATCCTGCCTCCTGCCCACTGCTAACACCTTGAGGCTGACCTTCCTCATGTGATTCCCACATCCCAGAGGGTCTCTCCTGTGCCAAAGCCCTGAGCCCATCTGACCTAGAGGAGTGCTCCCAGCATCTCCCTTATTTTGGACATTGCAGAGAGCCACAGGAATGAATCCCACACGTGATTTTGATCCAGAGCTCAGCTGAGCCCAACAGAGAATCCTCACACCCCAAAAACCAGAATCCTCCACAAAACCAGGAAAAGATTCATAATTCCATTGTGGTTGTCTCCCCAAAGCAAATTCCAGAATTTTCCAGGGGAATTTCCTTGGAGCACACCAATCCAGCCCTCCCCACCCCTGGCACCACAGGCAGAGCAGGAATCCTGGCTGTTGCTGGTTCTGTGAGGATTCTTCTGAAGTTCTTTCCAAGCCCTGTTTTGGAAACCAGCCAGCACTATTTGCTTCTCAGGCAGAGGATATGGAATTACCGTAAATTATATTGAAAAATTAGATTTATTCACTGCTGTGATAATTGATCTCCCCAATCGGTCTCGGAGAGTTAGCAGCTGGTAAGAAAATAAAATGCAATTTAAATTTTTATTTATTTTTCAAACCCCCCACTTTAATTCAAGTGTGACAACAAACAAGGGGGAGAGGAGAGGGTGAGTTTCTCACTTGCCAGTCCTCATATTAAATCCTGATGATAAGAAGACAAAGCAAGAGGTGATTGCAGAGGTGGTTGAGAAATTCACAGTTTGCTGGCATTAAGCAGCACAGGCTCTGCAGGGGGGTTTGATACCCTTGCTCATAATTATGTGTAATTGTAGCTCAGCCCTGAGCAAAGGGATTATGGCCAAGGACGTGCCTGGAGTAGAATCCCCGGGCTGGGCTGTCACTCTGCTGGAGCTGCTGCTATTGATGCTGACAAACCAACATTCCACAAGTGACTCGAGGAATTCAGCTCCTCTGTCAAAGCCTCTGTAACTGGGCCCATCAATTCTCTGACTGTTTTCTCCCAGGCCCTCAGAGGGAGAAGAACCAGCCCCAAAATCTGGCATTGGTGATGGCTCCTCTCATTAAGGCTCTTCTCTGTCAGCCCCTGCTCAAATCACATCACACATTACAGATGGAGACAGGATTTGGGTTTTACACCGAGATTAGCTCTGAGGAAATGTATTTTTATCTGCTGGGAGCAGAAAGAAAGAACTCCATAATTCACCATAACCCAATCACTTACAAAGTGATTGGCCAAACAGCGTTTGCAGGGGCTTGAAAAAACTCATGCTGTCATGAGTAATAAAATAAGAGTGATAATCCTGCTCCCTGGCTGAAGGGAGCACAGCAATGGACACGTCATTAAAAGGCAGGAGAATGGTGTGAGGGAGAGGGGGAGATCCTGGCTGGAGCCAGGGCAGTCTGGCAGCTCCATTTACAGCAGCAGATAAACACCACGACTTCCTAAAATTGCCAACCCTGGAATTTCCAGCGTGGAGCAACTCTGACTTCATTTCACAGAACCTCTGAGGATGTTCTGGTCTGAAAGCAAAACCAATGAGAGGCTCCAAGTCAGAAATACAATTTATTAGGAAAAGGGAAAAAAAACCCCTAAAATACATGCAATAAAACCACTGCCAGAGTCAGAACACAACTTGACACCCTGCTGGTCAGGGTGTTGGCACAGTTCAATAGGAATTGTGGCTGCAGTCCTCCTGGAGTGTCAGATGTGGTTCTGTTGGAGCAGGGATCCTCTAGAAAAGGGTGTAGTCTTCCTCAGAAGATCCATTGGAAAAGGCAGCTGCTCCTCTGGGAATCCAGTGGAGAAACTGTGCTGGTGTCCCCAAACCTCAGCTTATATCCAATTAGGAATTCTTGGCTCCTCTGAAAGCTGTTCTGGTGTCCCAAAAACTCAGATTATATCCAGGTAGCAATGCTTGGCTCCTCTGAAATACTTTTCTGGTGTCCCAAAACCTCAGATTATACCCAGGTAGGAATTCTTGGCTCCTCCCTCTGGGCGGAGCATCTCCAATGGGATGCTGGAATTTTATCAGCCATGCAGTGACATTCAATGGCCCATTAACAGCAGATTCTCCTCAGAGGGAGGACTGGTTTGTGGTGGAGATATAGAAAATTGCCCAATGAACAGAAGATAACTGATAAAATAAGAACACATATTGCCTTTCAATCTAGGACACTGGAAAAGCCCTGCAAGGCCATCAAATCCAACCTGTGATCAATCCCCACCCTGTCACTCAGTGCCACCTCCAGGGATGGGGAATCCAAACCTGCCCAATTCCCTCTGTCCCTCCTGGGCATGAGGAGCAGGGAGGTTTGGGGGAATTGGGCACTGAAAGGGAGGTTTGGAAGGACCCAGATCTGCCCCAGCCAGTGAGGGAAACAGAGGGGGAAACAGAAGGGAATAGAAAAAATTAGAAGGACACAGAAGGAAACAGAAGGAAAACAGAAGAAAATAAAAAGAAACAGAAGAAAATAAAGGAAACAGAAGAAAATAAAAGGAAACAGAAGGCCTGACCCTGACACTCAGGCCAGCAAGTCAGACTGAAATGTTTCACCAATAATTCATGACTATTGGACAAATATAATTCATCCTGGCTGTGTTAGAAGCTTTGATACATCAGGAAACAAATTATTAGCTGGAGTGACCTTTTATTTTTTAAATTATACCAAAGAAATAAAAAACAGGGCAGAGAATCCTAATGTAGCAGTAGCACCACTAAAACCCAACCTTTCTGGTGGCACACAGAGGGTTAATCAGTCTGAGAATTCAAAATCATTTTCTTCCACACTTGTGCTGTGGCATTTACACAGATTATCAGTGGGGTACAGCAACAAGAGCAGATCATGTAGCTTAAAAAATACATTATTTATATATATATAATATATATAATAGCATGTAATAAAATAACAAGCACCCAGGCAGGCCAAGTGTATTTTTGTTCTCTAATCTTCACATCCAGAAGCCACCTCACTCGCAGGATCATCCTTCTCTGTCTGCAGTATTGTTCCAGCAGTTGAGTAGGTTAAGAACATTTGTATTATTATTATTATTCCCACTATTTCTGATTTGCATGCTAATAGTTATCTAGCAGTTCAAATCTCAATTAGGAGCCCACACAGGCAAGAGCAGCACAATTCACGGCGAGGTTGTAAATGTGGAAATGTACTCAGGCTCACAATGAAGGCAGCTCATCACCCAGCACTGGGGTTTAGTATTATTAATTTGGTGTCATTGAAAGGCTTCAGAGTGCTTGCTTCAGTTAATGCACGTTCCTGGATACATTGGCTGCTTTTTATTGTGATGGATTTTATGTTTCAATCACACAAAGTTGCCCAGGGCCTTTCAGCAGGGCTTTTTTTTTTTTTTTTTTTTTTTTTTCTTTCATAGAATCAAGGAGAATGAAATGTGTTGGTCCATCAGCACCTCTCCATCAGGATTTGCCTTACCAGCACTTGGGATGGAGCAAACCCTGCAAAACTGCTACAAAAAATGGAATTCCCCAAGCCAGTCCTGAGCAAGAGGTGAGGGGGCTAAATGGGGATTAAATACTGCCTGAATAAACTCCCATCCCTTAAAATCACATCACCATCATAATCATCATCATCATAAAGTCCTCATCCTGAACTTCCCAATTCTTCCCTACACCTCTGGAAAAATCCTGTTGTCCTCCAGCACTCAGTTTTCTGTGGTTTTCCCCTTATTTTTGGCTTCTCAGCAAGGCCAGCATGACCTGCAGTGCACTGAGGGCTGTGGAAAAATCCTGTTGTGCCTCCAGCACTCAGTTTTTCCTGGTTTTTCCCATTTTTTTGGCTTCTCAGCAAGACCAGCATGACCTGCAGTGCACTGAGGGCTGTGAGAAGAGGAGGAAGAGCCAAGGGCAGCACCAACCTCTGCAGAGAAAGCACAAACACTGAAACAAAGGGAGCTCAGCCTGAGGACAGAGCTGCCTCCTCCTGCTTGTTTAGAATGTTTTAGTCATGGTGTCAACAGGTTACTGGGACATGGTTTCGGTGCTGTGTCCCCCAGCACGGTGACAAGAGCCACCTCAGCAGCTTCTGACACGCAGGAGCCTCTCCTTCCTCCCTTCCTGCAACCTGCAGGTAATTATCCACAAGGGCAGAGCCCCAGGAAAAGCCATTTCTCACTCCACTGCTGCTCAAGGGCCAGCAGGTTAAACAAGTGATGGAAAACCTCGGGGAGCTGCTCTCCTGCTTCCCCCTGTGCACGTGGGGGCCGTGTCCTCCACCCCAGGCAGGGTTTGGAGGGGGTTGATGGCACCTTGGGGAGGGAATGAATTGGCAGCAGCACAGGAGCGATCCAGTTTGTGGGCAAATAACTGTTGCAGACATCTTGTATGAAAAATCCTTTTTCTTGGGATTTTTCCTCCTGAGAAGCTGAGAGGCCTCAGGAACAAAATGTAAACATTGATTATCTGCTGCTGTGGAATGCAACAGGTGCATCTGTGATTGGTCTCATGTGGTTGTTTCTAATTAATGGCCAATCACAGCCCAGATGGCTCAGACAGAGAGTCCAAGCCACAAACTTTTGTTATCATTCCTTCTTATTCTATTCTTAGCCAGCCTTCTGATGAAATCCTTTCTTCTATTCTTTTAATGTATAGGTTTAATGTAATATATATCATAAAATAATAAATCAAGCCTTCTGAAACATGGAGTCAGATCCTTGTCTCTTCCCTCATCCTGAGACCCCTGTAAACACCGTCACAAATAACAGCTGCAAGGAGGGAGGAATTGGGTAAAAATACTGCTGAAATTTTTTTTTGTAATAGCCACTAAGCAAAAAAACAGGTTTTGGGGGAAATCTCATTCCAATTTAGCCAACTGCAATATTGGAAGTGTTTAAGGACCCGTGTAACCCCACAGAGCTTCTGCTTCCACAGGCACTGGAGAGAATCCCATCCCTGGGACAAGGGGCATTTAAAGATGGAAAATCCGTGCTCCTTCCCACTAACCACCTCTGAAGGACTCTAAAAATGCTGAAAACAGCCCCAAAAGGCAGCAGAGCAAACAGAGGGAACAGCAGGGCTGGAGCAGCACAGGCTCCTCTGGGGTTCCTGCCTGGATTTTGGCACCTCCTGAGCAAAGCAAAGGATCCAAGCACTGGAGTGCTCACCAGAGCCCTGTGACCATCAGCCCTGCCAGGACTCCACAGGATTAAACACGACTCAAAGAAGGTTTCTTAATCGTGACTTATTACTATGGTAACAGCAGGCAGGCAAAGGGAATTATGCAAGGTCCACCCCAGGGGTGGGAGAGGGAGAGGCAGCTCTGCTCACCGAACACCTGGAGCTCAACAGGTGAGGCGGGGAGGGAGAACAGAGAGAAAAACCTGGTTTTCCCCACTAATTAGCAACGCAGTAATTAATCTTGCAGAGGCACCTGCAAGCCCAATCTTTCCCTGGACCACTGGGCTTGGTGATGTACAAAGCACAGGCAGCTCAGAGAAAGAATTCTGGTTGCAAATCAAAAGGCTGAGGGAATTGGGATTGTTCAGAAGTTTTGGGGTGTCCTAATTTTGGCCTTGCAGTGCCTGAAGGGAGCCCACAAGAGGATGGCAGGGGGTGGAAGGAGAGGATCCATAAAGTTCCTTCAAACCCAATTATCCTGTGATCACATCTTGCAATAAACACCAAGTTTCTCACTCCTGAGGTGAAAGAGAAGGAATTTACCCCAAACCACACCATGGATTTCCCCACTTGGACATTCCCTTAAAGCCTGGCTTGGGTAGGGTGCTCTCCCTGGGCTGTCAGCACTGAAATGAACCTATTATTGTTATTTCTGGGCTTTGTTTCACACCACAGCCTCCAAAAAGCACTTGTTGCTTTATAAGAGGGGGAATAAAACCCCTTTTATATCCCTACAAGGAAATGATTAGATAATTACTCAGCACTAAAGCAGAACACATAAGAAAGTGCTGTTCTCATCATCATTCCTTGAAGCATCTTGTCATTATTATTAGGAAATGATCTATTTGTGCCAGGCTAATTCATATGGATTGTAATTCCAGGACATAAATTACTCTGCCATGTGTACTCAGAGCAGAGAAACAGCAGCAGAGGTGCTGAATGTTCAAACCAATTTGCTAAGAGGCTTTTCCTCCCCAACCTACTGCCCTCCTTTCTAATCTGCTGCATCCCAAAGAGTTTCCAAGGGCAGATATCCATATATATTTATTAGAAAGCCGTGCCCTAAAACATTTGAGGTTACCTCTTGGAACTTATTCACAGGCTCTGTCACAGGGAGAGTGGTTTAATGGTGCAGGAAATACATCTCTATAAAGCTGTGTACATCCTGCTTTAGTGGTGACACACACATTATGGTCCATCAAATAAGTAAATTAATTTAGTGCATGTGAAGGAGGATGGGAGCAAACAGAGAATTCCTCTTGTGGAACTCATTGCAAGCACCAAGCTCCTCTTTCCTTGTCTACAACCATTGGACAGCTTCCAGGAGTTTTCCAGAGTGGCCCAAAAATCCACACAAAGTGTCTGGAAGGTCCTGGGAAGGCTGGGACTGAACCTCTCAAGTCTCAGTGCTCAAACAGTTTTTCCTCCTTGCCCACCTGGTACCCACTCCAAGGTGAGGAACTGCAGGGACTTCCCCCCACAAAAGGATGACAAATTCCTCATCCCTCCTGCTCCAGATTGCAAGGCAGGATGTATTCTATTACCATCTGGATGGCAGTTGTCTTTTGTCAAGTGGGCAGCTTTCCTTGTCTCTGTCTGAGTGATCACACACACTTCTCCCTCCAGAAGACACCTGCTGATAACAGCTGTTGAATGTCCCTGCATGGCTGATAAGAACTACAGCATCCCATTGGGAGATGGGAGCCCAGAGGGAGGAGCCAAGCATTCCTACCTGGATATAATCTGGAGATTCTGGAACACCAGCACGGCTTCTGCACTGGATTGCCCAGAGGAACAGCAGCTGCCTCTGCCCCTGGATCTCCAGAGGCAGAGACTGCACCTTTCTCCAGGATCCCTGCTCCAGCAGAACCAGCCCTGACACTGCAGGAGGGCTGAGCCACAATTCCAATGGCACTGCTGCCAACAGCCTGACCCACAGGGTGTCAGGTTGGGTTCTGACTCTGCCAGTGCTGGTTTAGTTCACTGCATTGTTTATTTTATCCTTTTATTTTCTTCCCTACTAAAGAACTGTTATTTCCTGCTCCTATAATTTTTGTTTCCTGAGAGCCCCTTAATTTAAAATTTATAACGATTTGGAGAGGGCTAGGGTTTCATTTTCTCCTGCCTTCCTTAGCAGGCACCTGTCTTTCCACACCAGGACACCTCCCCATCAGAACCTTTCTCCTCATGCTCTGAACACAGATGGATCAGCTCTAACTGCCTTGGGTATTTTATTTATTTATTTTTTTAAAGCCATGTTTCACTTTCTTCAACCATTTCTCACCGAGAGGGCGAACAGAGGCGAATTTCAAACAACCCCGAGCTGTGACTTCGCTGCCTTTGGCATTTCCCAGCCCTGTTCTCACTCTGTTAAACACCAGCTCTTTGCAGGGGGGGAACTGGGGGCTGACAATCCGTGGCTTTGCATAACAAAAACCCCGTTTAGCCGAGCAGTGGGGGACGGAGACACTTCAGGAAACCAGATAATCCAGAAACTGGTGCTAATAAGTTATTGACTTTCCCACTGCTCTTCCAGGAGCAGCTCATGGCTTCCTGTAATCGCTTTGCTTCCACCCTCAGAGTCCAGCTGTGGCTCTTGGAAGAGCTCATTTATGGCAGCTTGTGATAATGGGATATTTTAGCAATGTCAGCTTTTGCACAAGATATAAAAATCCACCGATTTACTGCCCCCTGCTCCCAGTGCAATCAGAAAAGGCAAAGAAACCCATAAAGTGTGTTTCAGTCACGTTGAGGTGAACACGACTCCCCTTTTCTGTCCTGCCCGGGTTTGGATCCAGTTCCTTGTGAGAGGAATGGTGGATTTGTCTTTCCAAACAAGCTGTGGGTCTGCTGGGAGATGAAACCAGCACTGGGAGATAAAAGAAATAATGGGAAGGATTCCACTGATTGGTGAATGGAAAAAGATATTTGATTTTACAAATAAACTTTAGGTTTGCTGAGAAATGAAATTAGATATTGAAAAATGAAAGAAACAATGGGGAAAACCCCTAAATTTTATAAGAATTAAAAATTCAAAGGGAAGGGTTGTACATTAGAGGGGAATCTTTGGATCGGGTGTTCTGGGAAGTCTGAACCTCTCAAGTACCTCAGAAATGGGGAAAGAGAGAAAGGAAATGCAGCTGGGAAATTGGGATAGAAAGGAGGCTGCATCTTCCAAAAATTGGGGAGACCCTAGGGGAATGCGCCATGGCCTCTGCCTTGATTGGAACAAATTTCCAGGACTCCTCTGTCTCCTTTTTAGACACAGAACTCTGATGTTTTTGGATGAGTTTTCTTGACACCTGCCAGGCACAGGGACCCATAGCTGGAAGAGGTTATTTCTGCTCCTGTCTCTGACCCCTCTTTGTCCTGCCCCAAAACCAATTTGTTACCAGACAAAATCACACCAGGACCACACAGATCCTGTTCTCCCTCCAGCCTGTTTGTGTTCCTGGGGTTTTTGGTCCCCTGGTGCAGGATCTGTTTTTCCCCTTGCTGAATTCCAGACAGTTCTGTGTACCCACCTTTCCAGCACCCTGGGGATCTCCTCCCAGTTTTGTGTCTCACTGAGGACCCTCCTCCCCCTTCACCAACTTGGAATTCACATTTATTTATTGATAAATAAATTAACCCTGGGCCCAGCACTGAACCTTGAATAGCCACAGAACAACTTCTGCTTCTTGTCCTGACCTGGCTCTCCAGGACACCCCCACAGCTGGAGCTAAATTGTAAATTTTGAGGCTTTCAATCAGGCAGCTTGAGCCCAGTCAGATGAGGGTTTGGAATTGCTGGTTCCTGGATTTATCTGGGTGAAATTCAGGGCAGTTCTCAGCGCTGCAGCTGTGAGCAGATGTGACACAGGCAGCTCTCCCCTCTAATTGCACCAGACTGCATCTTCTTGGGGACCTGGAGTCTCTTCTGCTGCCTTTCCAAAGCACCTGGCACAGCAACATGTTGATGCAAGGAAGCTCCCAGGCAAGGATCTGATGCTAATTAAAAAGATGAGCACGCCAGACCTTCAGTCTATAAATCAACAACATCCCCTGCCACAACCACACAGTCAATTTACAGCAGCTGGGCTCTTACTGGGGGGGGATGACACTCCAGCACCAGGCAGAGCTGCCCACAGGTAACCCCAAAAAATGCTTCACATGGAGCAGGGAAAAAATGCTTTGATGGCGGGGCAGGAGGAGAACATTTTTGGGGCTGGTGGCACTTGGGAAGCTCTCCTGTAACGTGGGAAGGTCGGGAAAGGCTGCAGAAGAAGCAGGGTCTCTCCAGCAGCTGCCCTGCTAATGAGGCACATCCATCTCCACCCAGCACAGCCAGTGTCTTTCTGCCTTTGGTGCAGCTGATTTAGGAAAAGCAAGACTGGCACATCGGTGTTTTCAATAAATCCTGACTAAATAATCACAGCTGGGCCCTTCTGCCCTTAAAAGCTGAACATTTTCTACAGTAGCGAGGGAAGTTGATCTTGATATGATGGCAGGAGGGAAAAGGGGGGCAGGGAAGACTCCCTGCATTTGGAAGGAGAAAATAATAAATATATTTTCCCCCTTTAACTGAGGCAGCCTTTACAGCCAAGCTAAAACACTGCAGGGACTCCTGGGGATCAGATCCTGTCAAAGGTTTGCATTTCATGAGCTTTGAAAGGTGAGGGCAGAGCATTTGCTGGGAGACAGAATGATAACTTCGTCCTTCAGGCTGAAATAACAGAGCTGAACACATTTCCACTCACACAGGAGCAGAATCTCCGGGATAAAGGATGAGAGGGTGAGGATGTGTGCACTGGAGGAGAAGCAGAACACAGAACATCACTGGCAGGGTCACAGGGGACATTCAGTGCCCCTGGCAGGAGGCACTCAGGGGCTGGGCAGTGCTTGACCTGCTGGGCTCTGAAAGCAGGAATTGTTTAACACAGAATCACCTTGGGTTGGGAGGGGACTTAAATCCCATCCTGTTCCACCTGCCACCATCCCAGGGAGGATTGGAATTCCAGAAGAGTTTGGGCTGAAAAAGACATTAAAGCTCATCCAATCCCACAACTTCCACTGTCCCAAGCCCCAATGTCCAACTGGCCTTGGACACTTGCAGGGGTGGGAATTATGAGGCCTGATAACAACCCTGCCCTTCAGGGTTCAAAGTTTGTGAGATGAACTGAAGGAGGAAGAGCTGATCCACCAAAAAACCCTCCAGTGGCTCCATCCCAGGGAGAGCAGCAGGGGAGAAATCAATAACCCGAGCAAGAAACTGTAATAACAGCTGACATTTATCCAGCATGGATAGCCAGGTGTCCCCAAACACTTGACAGATATTACAGGCTGAGCTGATTTACAAGCAGGGATCTGGCTCCTTGCACAGCATCGATTGTCACGCCGAGGCGAAGGAGCTCCTGGGGATTTTGTGGTAACCTTCAGGCACTGTTCACTCCTGTGGGTTTTGTGGTAACCTTCAGGTGCTCTCCACTCCTGGGGATTTTGTGCTAACCTTCAGATTTTTGGTAACCTTCAGGCACTGTTCACTCCTGTGGGTTTTGCGGTAACCTTCATCCACCTGTCCCCTCCTGGGGATTTTGCAGTAACCTTCAGGTGCTCTCCACTCCTGGGGATTTTGTGCTAACCTTCAGGATTTTGTGGTAACCTTCAGCCACCTCTCCACCCCTGTGGGTTTTGTGGTAACCTTCAGGTACTGTCCACTCCTGGGGATTTTGTGGTAACCTTCATCCACCTGTCCACTCCTGTGGGTTTTGTGCTAACCTTCAGCATTTTGTGGTAACCTTCAGCCACCTCTTCAAACCTGGGGATTTTATGGTAAACTTCAGGCACTGTCAGCTCCAGGGGATTATGTGGTAATATTCATCCACCTGTCCACTCCTGGGGATTTTGTGGTAACCTTCATCCACCTGTCCCCTCCTGGGGATTTGTATAACTTCAGGTCCTCTCCACTCCTGGGGACTTTCTGGTAACCTTCATCCACCTGTCCACTCCTGTGGGTTTTGTGCTAACCTTCAGGATTTTGTGGTAACCTTCAGCCACCTCTCCACCCCTGTGGGTTTTGTGGTAACCTTCAGGTACTGTCCACTCCTGTGGGTTTTGTTGTAACCTTCAGGCTCTCTCCACTCCTGGGGATTTTGTGGTAACCTTCAGCACTATCCACTCCTAGGAATTTTGTGGTAATCTTCATCCACCTGTCCACCCCTGTGGGTTTTGTGGTAACCTTCGGCACTGTCCACCTCTGTGGATTTTGTGGTAATCTTTATCCACCTGTCCACTCCTGTGATTTTTGTGGTAACCTTCAGGCACCTCTCCACTCCTGGGGACTTTTTGGTAACCTTCATCCACCTGTCCACTCCTGTGGGTTTTGTGCTAACCTTCAGGATTTTGTGGTAACCTTCTGGCACTGTCTGCTCCTATGGATTTTGTTGCAACCTTTAGGATTTTGGGTAACCTTCAGGATTTTGTGGTAACCTTCAGGACTGTCCCCTCCTGAGGACTTTTTGGTAACCTTCATCCACCTGTCCACTCCTGTGGGTTTTGTGGTAACCTTCATGCGCTGTCCTCACCATCCCTGAGCTCCTTCTGATTAAACAAACCTACATTAAGTTTTCTAGTATCCTAACCATAATTGGGGAAGAAAATGAAAATCTCACTGCTATTTGTTGAGCATTATAAAAGTGACTGTGTCAGGCCTAACAAGCATCATTAGTTCCACTGAGAAACCTTTCAGCTCCATGCAGGAACCAGAGCTTGGTTAAACACCCATTGAGATGTCGTTGCCCAACTCAGATTTTGTGATTTCTCAGGTTTTCCATCTCAACAGGCTTTCCCTAATTTGCCAGTCACCAAGAGCAAGCCCTAAACTCCCAAAAAAGAGCACACAGAAGGATTTTTGGCAGCTTCCAGTGCCTAAAACATGGTTGGGGTGAGTTCATGTGCTCTCCTCATATGCAAAGCTCTGCACACAAGGGATGTTATGAAGGAAAAGCAATGAGGAGCCAGGTAAAGGAGCTTGGATGACAGAAATTCTGCTGAATTTTCTTCCAAATGTGAACTTTGTCCAGTGTTCTCCAGGGGGCAGGGCTGGGGTGGTGGCAGGGGCTGCAGTCACCCTCCAGCTGCTCTGATTTAGGGATTTTGAATTCCCTCCTCAGCTCTGGGGTCTCTCCAGCTGCTCCCTGAGACCAAGGGAGCTCTGTTATCACTCACCCTCCCCAAAGCCTGCGCAGCAAACAGCCAGCCTGGGAGGATTTACGAGGAACACACCAATCCCAAATCCCCCTTGTTAAAGTTTATTGCTATGGCAAATCTCTGCTGCAGAGGGAGGTTGTTGTAGCAACGCTCTGCCACGATTTTAACTTCACCTCTTCTCTCCTCCTGCCCCCAGAGGTCTCATCTCAGTCAGGTGGCAGAGGCAGGGGATGCCCTGCACAGCTCCCTGAACCTTTTCTCTCTCCTGTTTCCCCAGCATTTCCCATCCATCACTGGCAGTTCTGCATTTTTTATGGAGAAAAGCACTGAAAACACATTACAAACACACCCACTGCCAAAGCAGCTCCCCAGAAAGTTAAGGATGCAGCATCCAACAGTTTGAATTAAGCTTTTTTTTCCCTTCCTTATCCATTATGGATTTAGGTTAAGAAAAAAACTCTTCATGGACACCTACCTAAACCCAGGTGTTTATGGTGGTTATAATATATAATATAATTATATATATATAATATATATTACATATATAATATATTATACAAATATATATAATATATATTACACCTGATAATATATAATATGATAATATATAATATAATAATAACAACTTGAATAACCACATTTATGGTGGTTATTCAGTTTGTTATTATTATTACTTGTTGTTATTATTATTACCCAGAGAAGAGGGTGCAGACACTTCCACCACTCCTGTTAGCAAGAATATTCCCTTTGGTCCTTCCAATCCTCAGAGAATTTCACCAGAAGGAGCCAGACAAACCCACAGATCCTTTTGGTTCACCTCTACACCTCATTCAGCTGTAGCCTCATGTTCCCTGCATGAAAAACCCAAATTCCAGAAAATGAATTCGGGTTGAAAACCCAAAATGAGAAACCAGCACTCCCATCTTAACACAAGCTCTAAATAACATCTCCCTTTCCTTCCCCTGCTTTTTCATCTTCCTTAACTGCACGCTACATTTCTTCCCTGCAAACACCCAATTTAGATGGCATCAGGAGGTGCTAACAAAAAATGCTTCACTGTCTTGTCAGCAGATTACAGCAAGGCGTCTCATTCAAATTTATCCAGTTGGAAACAGAAGTAATTGATGTGAACTTGAAAAATAGATGATTTGGAAGAAGGGGGGGTGGGGGAAGCAGTCTCACCAGCATTGCTGTTCCACCCAGCTCGTCCCTCAGTCCTCACCCGGGGCTGGGTAATCAGGAGCTCCATTATCACCTCCCCTCCCCGCGTTTAGCTCGGGCACAAGGAGCCGGAGGAGGACAAGGTGTAAATGCAGGTGCTGGGCTGGCTCTGCTAGCTGAAATCCAAGCAAAAAAAGCAAATATTAATTAGGAGAGGGGCTGTGTGGTGTCTGAGGGTGAACTGAGTGAGGTCCCTGCTCCTCCTCCTCTGTGTGACGGTGTTCACAGGGGTCGGAGGATGAGGGAAGAGATGAGGATCTGACTCCACGTTTCAGAAGGCTTGATTTATAATTTTATGATATATATTACATTAAAACTATGCTAAAAGAATAGGAAAAAGGATTTCATCAGAAGGCTAGCTAAGAGTAGAAAAAGAAGGAATGATAACAAAGCTTCTGTCTCGGACAGAGTCCAAGCCAGCTGACTGTGATTGGCCATTAATTAGAAACAACCACATGAGACCAATCCCAGATGCACCTGTTGCATTCCACAGCAGCAGATAATCAATGTTTACATTTTGTTCCTGAGGCTTCTCAGGAGGAATAATCCTAAGGAAAGGATTTTTCATAAAAGATGTCTGTGACACCTCTGTCCCTTCTGACAGTGACAGCTTCATTTCCTAAGGCAGGAGCAGCAGGGAAGATGGGAATCCCAGAAGAGTTTGGGTTGGAAAAGACATTAAAGCTCATCCAGTGCCACCCTGCCATGACAGGGACAATTTCCACTGTCCCAGGTGCTCCAAGCCCTGTCCAACCTGGCCTTGAGCACTTCCAGGGACACAGGGGCAGCCACAGCTGCTCTGGAAATCCATTCCAGCCCCTCCCCACCTTCCCAGGGAACAATTCCTTCCCAATATCCCATCTAGCCCTGCCCTCTCTCAGTTTAAAGCCATTTCCCCCCATCCTGCCATGCCCTTGTAAAAAGTGCAGGGAGTAGTGACTCCTGAGGGACACAGGCCTGGCATGAGACAGAGGCCTTGAAAATGGGGACACAAGGTGCAATGTAGGAGAGAAAAGACAAAGGACAGGAGATGACAGTGAAGGCCCAGGGGTGTAAACAACTCATCTCTAGCACAGAAATGCAAATTCTGAGCAGAAAAGGGGCAGGAAACCAGAGGCACGAGTTTAAACTGGACTGGCATTTCAACAGTCTCCTGTCTGGAGGCAAAGCAGCACTCAGTGATCCCCAGAGCTCCAGGCACCAGGAATGTTCCAGAATTTCCTACCAAAGCAGCACTCAGTGATCCCCAGAGCTCCAGGAATGTCCCAGAATTTCCCAAACACCTCCCAAAGCAGCATTCCCTGATCCCCAGGGCTCCAAGCACCAGGAATGTCCCAGAATTTCTCACCAAACACTGAGGAGATGGCAACACCAAGCACAGCACAAGGCCCGACACTCCCTTCCCATCTCCCAGGTCAGAACCTGACTCTGAACCACCACAGCAAATTAAAGCTCTTTTCCCAAGACCCAGAAGGAGCTGTGGGTGAACACTGACATTTCCCTCATGCAGCTGCATCATTGTATTAAAACCAGAATTTGTGTGATCAGCTCTCCTCATCCCAGCTAAACAACCCCTCCCAGCCCTGCAGAAGTGCAAAGCAACTCCCTCCAAAGCACAATTTGAAATTATTGTTGTTATTTCTATTGCACAGAGACCCCCAGATGAGAGCACAACCAGAACAGGTGTTGCACATCCTTTATTTCAATTAAACACTGGAATAGGGAGAGCAGCCCAAGGCTGCAGGGTGCCAAATTAGAAAATTGCATGGAAAACACAAATAAAATGTATCAGATTCACTGAGGTGAGGCTCACAGGAAGGTGGCTGGCTGCTCCTCAGGGCAGCTCTGCTCTGAAGGAATGAGGCAATTGGGAAAACCCTCTCAGAGTGACATTTTCTGCTGGCCAGCCACAGCTTTTGCTGAAGGGGAGGAACAAATCCTGCCCCAGATGGACCCTCCCAGGTTTGTCTGGGACTGTCACGGAGCTGAGAACTGAACTCAGGGAACTTCTGTTGAACATCCACACAGGAGCCCAAAGGAAAAATATCCTTTGGAAGGGTATTTTTTCAGCAGACCTTTAAGTTTGGGAAGGAAAAATGGACTGAACCAGAAGCTCTCTGCTACCTGCCCAATACAAGCACAGGACATCACTTTCCAAAGGCAGCTCACCTGGAAATGGGACTTTTAAAACTCAGCCCTAACACTTTGTCATCCTCTGCTCCACATTCTGAGGTCCTGCATCAAAGCAGATAAATAAAGCACCCAACTCCACACTCACGCTGCCAATAAACTGGGATTTTTTTTTGCCTTGAGATGGAGCCATTCCAGAAGGGAAGCAACATTTACAAAAGCTGACACTGATTTTGGGAGAAATATATTTGGAACAGTGGAAACATGGCACTAAAATCCTCCTCTCGTTTTCTTTGAAATTCAAAACCCCAACACAGCCCTTTTCCTCAAATTCCTCCCCAGGAAGATGAAGCCAATTTTCTAGCATCCCAATGAATATTTCAAAGTGTTTCCTTAAACTAATTGGTGCCCATTATCATGGAATTAAAAGCCAAATGGATTGAAGGCAATTGAGCCTCATCACTTTTCATTATTCTCTTTTCCCCAAAGACTTTGCTGATTTTGAACTCCTCTGACCCTTGGGCTTTCAGACAGGTTTGCTGACAGGTTGTCTCACAGCAGGAATGCTCAAGGAAAGGTCCAGAAACTGCAGAGGGCAGAAGGGACAGGTGGGGAGGCAGGATCCGTGAGAAACAGCTCCAGAGGGAATTCCAGCACACTGGGAACGTGCTCCCGCCAGTTTGCATCTGAGAGGAACAGTGGATTTGTCTTTTCAAACAAGCTGTGGGTCTGGAGATAAAAGAAACAATGGGAAGGATTCCACTGATTGGTGAATGGAAAAAGATATTTGATTTTACAAATAAATTTTAGGTTTGCTGAGAAATGAAACTGGATATTGAAAGATGAAAGAAACAATGGGGAAGGAAACCCCCAAATTCTGTAAGAATTAAAAATTAAAAAAGAAGGTTATACATTAGAGGGGAATATTTGGGATCAGGTGTATTGGGAAGTCTGAACCTCTCAAGTACCTCAGTAATGGGGAAAACACCCTAAATTCCATAAAAATTAGAAATGAAAAAGGAGGGTTGTACATTAGAGGGGAATCTCTGGGTTCTGGGAAGTCTGAACCTCTCAAGTACCTCAGAAATGGGGAAAAAGCCCTAAATTCCACAGGAATTAAAAATGAAAAGGGGGGGTTGTACATTAGAGGGGAATCTTTGGGATCAGGTGTTCTGGGGAGTCTGAACCTCTCAAGTACCTCAGAAATGGGGAAAGAGAGAAGGGAAATGCAGCTGGGAAATTGGGATAAAAAGGAGGCTGCATCCTCCAAAAAATGTGAGAGATTCCAGGGGATGTCCCATGGCCTCTGCCTTGATTGGAATAAAAGTTCCAGGGCTCCTCTGTCTCCTTTTTGAACACAAACCTCTGGTGTTTGTGGATGAATTTTCCTGACACATCCATCCCCTGCCTTCCCCTGTTTGAGACCCACACACTGACCCAGAGCCTGGCTCCTGCTGTCCTTGCTGCTCACCACATGGGCTTTTTCCCTGCTAAATCCCACAATTTACCTCCCAACCCAATCCCTGGATGCATCCCTGCTCTCCAGAACCCTGCCTGGCTGGAGCAGGGCAGTACAACCTTCAACAGCAGCACTTCACCTTGCCCTCATCTCCAAAACACAACTGAAGGGCCTGAGATTTTTAAATGTAAATACTGACACAAGCAACAGGTGGCAAATAAATTCTGCCTTTTCCTTTCTTTTCTTTGGAAGGAAAGAACCACCAGGATTTTTCCTTCAGGTCCCACCCCATTTTGTTTTTTTGCTTTTTCTCCTTGTTCCAGGCAAACCAAAGCCCTCAGGACAGCAGCACTGAGCAGCTGCTTGCTCACCCAAGAGCCCAAGTGGGCACTGGCACCTCTTAAACCCTGGCACACAGAACTATTTATTACTCCTCTGAAAGGCTCCCAGGGAAGCTTTTGTGGCTGAAATGTGACTTTTTCCCCTTTTCCAGAAAAGAAGAAAACAAACTCAAGCAACTATTACAGGCAGCTTCCTATTTATTGCCACCTCTTCCAGCAGTGTGCACAGGGGACTCTGGTGAGCAACTCCATGAATTAGGAATATTTCCTGATTTTTGCCACTCTCCTGGGTTGCAAGATGTGGGTGGGATTGTGTATTTTATTATGTTAGAGGTGGGCCAGTTATCTTCTGTTAACTGTATTTGTATTTTTAGTTTTCCTAGGAAAGAACCATTATTCCTATTTCCATCTTTGCCTGAGAGCCTTTTAATTTCAAAATTATAATAAATTGGAGGGAGGGGGTTTATATTTTCCATTTCAGAGGAGGGTTCTGCCTTCCTTAAGCAGACACCTGGCTTTTCCAACCAAGACAACCACCCACACTCAAGCACTGGCCACTGCACTAAATGGGACTCTGCTGGTCTGCTCTGGAGCTGGGATTTTCTTACAGAATTTCTTTAGGGAAAAGAAAATTTCTTTTGATGAACAGGCAGGGCTTCGAAGGAGGCCTGAGGAGTGATCTCAAGGCATGCTGAGCTCAGCCTTCCCCCCTCCCACACGTGGTTTTTGTTCACTGGCTGTTTACAGCCCAGAATTATTGTCACTGTAAATGTTGGATCACGAGGCTGGAATTGAGGGAAGGATTCCTGCTTTGTTTGTGGCTCCCTCCTCTGTTGCCCACCTTTCCCCCCCTCCGGCTTTGGTTGTGTTCCTCATTCAGTTTATGTGACACATTGAAGCCTCAGAGGGAGCAGAGCTATGGCAACAGGAGTTGTGCAGCTAATCCCCGATGCAGAGTGCTAAAAATCACACCAGGCAGCAGCACAGCAATTCAGCAGAGCAGCCCTGCTCTCATTCATGCTGAACTCGTGGGAAGAAGGCCCCAGAAATTCTGGATGAGGGGGAAAAATCTCAGGTGCAGTGGGTTTGTGAAGCTGGAGCTTGGCCAAGGGAGGAGGTGGGAATGGGGCCTGGAAGGGTCAGACCAGCCTGGAAACCCAGGAGGAAAACCAGGAAGAAAATCAACCTGGAAAATACCAAACCAGCCTGGAAACCAAGGAAGAAAAACATGGAAAACACCAGATGAGCCAGGAAACCCAGGAAGAAAAACCAAACTGGGAAATATCACACCAGCCTGGAAACCCAGGAAGAAAACCAACCTAGAAAACACCAAACCAACCTGGAAACCCAAGAAGAAAACCAACCTGGAAAACACCAAACCAGCCTGGAAACCCAGGAAGAAAACCAACCTGGAAAACACCAAACCAGCCTGGAAACCCAGGAAGAAAAACCAGCCTGGAAAACATCACACCAGCCTGAAAACCCAGGGAAAAAACCAACCTGGAAAACACCAGAGCAGCCTGGAAACCCAGGGAAAAAACCAACCTGGAAAACACCAAACCAGCCTGGAAACCCAGGAAGAAAACCAACCTGGAAAACACCAAACCAGCCTGAAAACTCAGGAAGAAAGACTAACATGGAAAACACCAGACCAGCCTGGAAACCCAGGAAGAAAAATCAACAAGAAATGGCAGAGGCTGTACAAGTGGCTGGAAATTGGTAAAGACTCCCTTCTGCTGCATTTCTGCTCCAGGTCACTGTTTCTGCTCATGTCCAGGTGCTGTGGGATATCAGGAAACTGCTCCTAGCTGGGAAAAAAATAGGAATTAAACAATAGTAAAAAAAAGGAAACAAAAAAGAATTAAACACTGCACACAGTAAAAAAAAAACAAAAACAAAAACAAAAAACCCCAAAAAAACCCAACCAAAAAACCCAAAAAACAAAAAGAAAAACCCCCAAAACGCCCCAAAAACAAAACCAAAAAAACCCCAAACAAACAAACATTAAAAAAACCCCAAAAAAAAAACCCTCCAAAAACCAAAAAAAAAGCCAAGGGAAAATCAGGGAAGCAAAGCTCCCTTGTGCTCTCCATTCAGCTCTGCACTGGGAATTAATCCATGATTCACAACTTCCCATCCGTGGGCTGAGAACCAACTGCTTATGAATGAATATTTTTGCAAACTGAAGAACGTGCAAGGTCTACTCTAGGACAGTTTTTCCACCAAAATCACAACTTTACAACCCAAAAAGAGCTGCACAGACTCACCCCAACCTTCACCTCCTTCAGTTGCTGAAGGGCCCACAAATTATGGGATTATGGAACAATTCCTGCCCTCCCCAGCCATAAATATTTTATTCTTGCATTATTTTATTCCTGGCCAGGGTTTGGGTGTGTGGCCTCCACACAGACCCCAATCCAAAACTTCACTTATTTATACATATTTAGCAAACAAAGAAATTACCAATCACTGGCTCTAAGCCACACAATTCTCTTCATCAATCAGCATTTATTGATTATTGATTTCTTGCTCTTCCCACTCATCCTTTAGTCCTTTTATCAGCAGGGACTTTGCAGTTCTCTAGGCCTTCATCTCCCCTCTATCTCCTGGTTACTCCAACACCCTCCAAGAGCCATAAATTTGAGTTCCCAGATCTCCAAATCCCTTTGGTTCAGTTTGTTGCAACTGATCAATGTTGCTTTCAGCAAATTTCAGCTTTGAGATGATTTAAAGATCAATGATCACAATGAGGGCCTGTGAGGAAACTCAACTGGTGCTGGCTGCAAGTGGGCACTGCTCATCAGTCATTAAAAAAACTCATTAAATGTTATTAAATGAAGTTATTTCTAATATTGCAGTTTTACTGAGTTTGTATTTCTAATCTTGCAGTTTTCAGGGAGATGGGTGTGGGACAGAAAGGGGAAGGGGAGGGAAAGGGAATGGGAATAAAAAGGAAGGGGAGGGACCTCCACGCCTTGGCTGGCAGGAGGTTCCAGAACATTCCACACACTCCTGGAAGCTGAGCAGCTTTGGGATTCACCTCCCCTGACTCCTGAGGGTAAGTTTTGTTCTGTTTTCACTTTGGGGAAAGTTTGTTTTTTCCCTCTGGTTCCATGTTAGGGGATGTTTTGGGAGCAATGGATGTGTGTGGTAAGTTCTCCATGGAAGTTGTTAATGTCACAAATCCATGTCAGGATTTGCAGTCAGATCTTCAAACTTCAGGTGTGCAGGAGTGAATTTGGAGTCGAATGAGCTCCTGAGGAACTGGGTTTGCTGAGCAGGTACCTTTTTGTCAGATCCACATCTCTGGAATGGGACCTGTTCTCCACGTCCCTCTCCTTAGAGTTGATGTTTTCTTCTTAATTCTCCTTATTCATTTAATGCTATTTTTACCAATTTCCTTATTAATCCAATTTAAATCTTTTATTTTATGAGTCAGTTTCAGCTGGGGATTGGCTTTGCAACACCTGCCTTGTGCTGAGTGTGTAAAATTCTCTGTGCTCAGGTGTTTTTCATTTGAGCTGTGGTTTAGGCTGGAGAGAACAGAACAGAAGCAAAGTTTCCCCCACTTTTATTAGGAAATAAAGCAGTGCAGTTTGGCTGATTCTGCTGCTGGAGACTTGAGGGAAGGAGAGGTGTGAGCACCTGGAGAAATCCCTGATGAGCCTTTCAGCTTGCATAGGAACATGCAAATAAAGTGGTTTTAGGAGCCATGTGGAGAATTTTACTTTGTTCAAGCTGCACCTCAACATCTGCTGGGTACCTGGGCTGCCTCAAACCACAGGGACCAGCTCTGTGTTTTCAGTGCTTTTGGAAATCCTGCTGCTCTGCCTTGTGCTGCTGTTTTTATTCCAGCAGTGCCTGTGATGTGCTGGGTGCAGGTTTAGGAATTTGTATTAAAAAAAAATGGAAATAGGAGGTGTGAGGTAGAAACACGTTCCCATCAAATCCTCCTGGCTTCTCCGTGGGAAGCTGCAATGTTTAATTCATTTGTGAACAGAAATTGGATGTGGGGGAAGCCCAGGGATTCCTGAGCATGGCAAAAGCACTTTAGGAAAAAATCAGTGGGGTTTGAGGAGGAGGATGAGGGACAAAGCTCATCCTGAAGGGTCCTGACTGAACTCTGGTGGCTGTAAGGAGTTGTGGAGTGGTTCCCTGACAGGAGCAGCTCGTCCTTGCCTGTTTCCAGGACAGGAAAAGTCAATTTTACATGTGCTGCTGATAAACTCTGAGCCTCTCTGCTATCACTTTATGCATGTCAGGATTTGTCAGGGGAGGAAAGCAGATTATTGCAGATACTGCAGAGCAAGGGGCTCCCCACTGTGGCTTTGGGATCAGCCCTGGGTGGGCACAGAGTAGCTGGGAAAGGGTTTTTTTGGCTGTCCTGTGCAGGTGAGGCTGAAAATGCCCCCAGTGCAGACAGAAAATGCTGTTTGTGGTGTCTGACATAAATTGGGAAGCACCTCTCCTGAATTTCCAGGGGCTGAGCAAAATCTGCTTGCTTTACCTTTTGGTAAATGGAGTCTGTCCTTGGGACTGAGGTGTTGGTGGCTCCACAGAGCATCTGGAGCCAACTAAATTGCTAAATACACAAAAGCCTCCTTTCTTCCTGGGAGAATCCATGGCAGGAAGCTTCACTAATCCACATACCCCCAAAACAGCCCAAAGATTCCTTTAATGGAATAGTCCCAGCTAATGCAACAATACATTCCACCCAGAAAACAGGAACTAAATCCATCCGTGGGAATTAACTGAGAGTATCTGAGGTAACTTAATTATTTACCTAATTCTGAGCTTTGCCTCTACCTGGGGGCTCTCATTGTTTCCCCATTTGCAAAGAGCAGCTTTGGAGCCTGGGTAAAATTTACTTTAGATGGATTGAAACAAGAATAAATAGAGCAACAGAAGTGAAATCTTTATTTAGAGCAGGTGTGCTGGGCTCCTGTCTGCCACGCCACATTAATCCAGCCTGCAGCCACCACAGCTGCCCTGGCAGGGCTGCAAACCTGGCAGCACAGAGGGGCAGCAGCAAGAAGGGCTTGGAAATCCTCAATTCCAACAAGCCCATTGGAAATTCTCCGTGGTTTTGGTTCCTTAGATGCAGTTTCCATTTTAAAAAGGATTGGGAAGGAGTTTCGGGTTACTTCAAAGCAGTGCTCAGGGTAGAAATGTGATTTTCTGTGGCCTGGAGAGGGTGGGGAGAGGATGGTCAGGTTCTGTGGTACAGCAGGGTTTTTAGTCTGTTCTTTGCGAAAATCAAGCTTAGGAAAGCTCAGCCCTGCCATCTCCTCTCTTTTGGGGCATTTATTGCTCTCCTGAGGATGGGGTTCAATGTGGAGTAGAAATGCTGAAATCCTCAAGATGAGAAAAAAGCAGGTGAGGGAGTGGAGGTGATCTCTTCTCCTGGTGGTAACCAAAAGTCCTGGCCAAATCCCTGCTGAAACCTGATGAACACAGATCACTTATTTAAGATTCTCTGTCACGGTATTTTAAGGAATTTTTCTTCTTCCAAGCTCCATTCAAGCTAAAATTTTGCCATGGGAAGAGGAGGGGTTTATTTAGCTTTAGTTTTTCTGTCAATATCTAAGCTGGTCAGTAAAACAATTCTCTTTATTTCTCTGTTGCATGTTATTCCTCTGTGGTGGTGTGACCAGAAATGGGATTTCTGGGATGCTGTGGTCAGATTTTAATATTGGCACCTGATGTGGCCATTGGGGCATTTTTTTCCTTTTCCCTTGTAGTTCAGTTAACAAATTCTTCTTTATTTCTAAGCAGGAGCTGCTTTGCTTATTCCTGGCCACATCTCACAGCAGAAACCAGGGAGAGGGTGTTTTCATGGGGGGCACTGGCATTGTGCCAGCGTCAAACCACGACATCCTCACATTTTCCAGCTCATGGGATTGGGTTTGTTTCCTAAAAAGCAAAGATGCAGAAAGGCTTTTGGCTCCTGTGTTGGGATGAGTAATTAGAGTAGTGACTGACAGGGAAAAGCAGGAGGTTTTTTGGAAGCACAAAGGGTTGGAAAATCATTCCTGCCTGAGCAGGAAAGAGGAGGAGCACTGGAGAAGGGGTGAGCTTTGTTTACAGTCTCCTGAGCAAAGGTGAGAGATCTGAGCAGTGAAAAGTTCAGCAGTGATAGACTTGTTAAAAGTTGCCCTTGACTGCTTACAGGCATCAGCTTAATTTAAATGTAATAAAAACCTAAAAGGGAAAATTAAGATGCAGAAAGCACTTGAAAAGCCTGTCTGAAGACATCTGCAAAATGGTTTTATTCCCAGCAAATATAAGAAAACTGTTTGGGTTTTTTATTGTCAAACAATAATTGTGCCTCCATTTATAAAACAGCTTTTACAACCAAATCTCTTTTCATAGATTGCTTCCAAAACAGCGCAGAAGTTGATTTATTTTTAAACCCTGTGCCCATAACCCTCTCGTGTGTGCTGAGGGAGCATCTCTGTGGTGGCAGGAAGGGGGGTTTGGCTGGGGCACAGCAGGGCAGGGACCCCTCAGCCCCTTTCCCTGGAGCCACGAGTTGTTCTGCTCAGGGCACTTTGATCTCCAGCTGCACCAGGGGAAATACAGGTTGGGTATCAGGAAAAAGTTTTTTATGGAAAAAGTGAGAAAGTTCTGGAATTGTCTGGTAGAGTCACCATCCCTGGGTGTGTTTTAAACAAGCCTGGATGCGGCACTGGGTGCCAGGGTTCAGTTGAGGTGTTGGGGCATGGACTTGATGATCTTTGAGGTCTCTTCCAACCCAGTGATTCTGTGAATTCTGTGAATTTGTGTTCCCTGGGCATTCCTGGGATTTTTGGTCTACCCAGGGATGTGGTGGAGTCACCATCCCTGGATGTGTTTAAAACAAGCCTGGATGTGGCACTGAGTGCCAGGGTTGAGTTGAGGTTGGGGCTGGTTGCATTCCATGATCTTGGAGGTCTCTTCCAACCTGGTTATTCTGAGATTTGGTGAATTCTGGAAATTTGTGTTCCCTGGGCATTTCTGGGGTTTTTGGTCTGCTCAGGGAGGTGGTGGAGTCACCATCCCTGGGTGTGTTTAACAAAGCCTGGATGTGGCACTGGGATGGTTTAGTTCAGCTGTTGGGGCTGGGTTGGACTCGATGATCTTGAAGGTCTCTTCCAATCTGGTCATTCTGTGAATTTGTGTTCCCTGGGCATTCCTGGGGTGTTTGTTCTGCCCAGGGTGGTGGTGGGGTCCCCATCCCTGGGTGTGTTTAACAAAGCCTGGATGTGGCACTGGGTGCCAGGGTTCAGTTGAGATGTTGGGGCTGGTTGAACTTGATGATCTTGGAGGTCTCTTCCAACCTGGTGATTCTGGGAATTCTGGGAACTTGTGTTCCCTGGGCATTCCTGGGATGTTCCCTGGATACTCCCAAGGGATTCCTCGGGTATTTTTGTTCCCTGGGCGTTCCTGGGGTGTTTGGTCTGCCCAGGGAAGTGATGGAGTCCCCATCCTGGGGTATGTTTAAAACAAGCCTGGATGTGGCACTGAGTGCCAGGGTTTAGTTGAGGTTGGGGCTGAGTTGGACTCGATGATCTTGAAGGTCTCTTCCAACCTGGTTATTCTGAGATTCTGGGAATTCTGTGAATTTGTGTTCCCTGGGCATTCCTGGGGTGCTTGTTCTGCCCGGGGAGGTGGTGGAGTCACCATCCCTGATGGGTTTAACAAAGCCTGCATGTGGCACTGGGATGGTTTAGTTCAGCTGTTGGGGCTGGGCTGGACTCGATGATCTTGAAGGTCTCTTCCAATCTGGTCATTCTGTGAATTTGTGTTCCCTGGGCATTCCTGGGGTGTTTGTTCTGCCCAGGGAGGTGGTGGAGTCACCATCCCTGGGTGTGTTTAACAAAGCCTGGATGTGGCACTGGGTGCCAGGGTTGAGTTGAGATGTTGGGGCTGGTTGAACTTGATGATCTTTGAGGTCTCTTCCAACCCGGTGATTCTGTGATCTCACGTGGGTGTTTTTCTTTCCCTCCACACAACCCCTTCCCAGTGCTTTTCCCAGCCCAGCTTTGCCCAGCTCCCTGTGGTCCCAGCTCTCTCCTGTGATCGTTTGAGCAGAGACAGAGCTGTGCATTCCACTTCACTTCCCAACCACTGAAAATGCAGTGATCTGCTTGCAATAAATACAAAACCGAGGTGCCTGTTTTCCATACCCTCTAAAAATCCCGCCGCTGTCTCCAGAGAAGGAGGAATGCTTCTGTCACACAGACCCACAGACACAGCCCTGGCAGACCTCTGGATCTGGGAATATTTAAATTCACTTATATAATTTAAAAAAATTATAATTTTCAAATAATTTATATAATTTTAATATTTTATATTTATAATTTTTATGTTTTATAGGATTTATATTTATACTTTAAGCAATAGATGATTGGTGTTGAGGTGTAGGAGCTGTCTCAGCTGTACAAACCCCTCTGGATTCAGCTGGAGATGTGAGGCCACAGCACCGGCTGTGCACAATATTTGGGATTTTCTGTGAGGGGTGAAATGGCCACTGCTCTAATGATCTGCATTTCTCTGTCCTCTGCTGATGGCAGCTGTGAAATGAGGAGGTTCTGACCTGTTTACTTGGCTGTGTCTGATGTCAGGAAAGCAAAACAATGCCAGAAGCCCCAAGAATCCTGACTTGGGCTTTGTGCTTAGAAGGCAGGAACTGAATCTTTCCCTGGGTGAGGAACTTGAAACCTACAGCCAATTAATAACTGCTGTAAAATAGTGCTTTAGTCTGGAACTGCTGACAGAGAATTCAGTGCACCTTATGGAGGGCAGGGGGGTTACACATTAATTAATTAAGTTTTGGAAAGTCTGTAATCCTTGGACAAAGGGCTCTGTAAATGTAATATGCAACAGCTATTACTGCAAGCTCCTGTGGTTTCACATGGGCTGGGGACAGGGGCGCCTTCAAAAGAGAATCCCTGAGGTGACCAGCTTGGGAATGGTGGGAGGTGTCCCAGGGGTGACACTGGATGAGCTTTAGCTCCTTTCCAACCCAAATCATTCCATGGTCCTTCAGGGAGAGTCTGGGAGTTCAGTCTCCAGCAGGGAGAGTCTGGCTCGTGTTGGGGTCAGGCAGGAGGCTCCAAGGTGTTTTTTCTGGGCTGAGTTTGGGATTTGGGTTTTTGGGACTCCTGGGGCTACCTGGGAATGTGTGTGGCATTCAAAGTCTCTGAACACGATCCCTTCACCCAGGGATTTTTCTCCTGGGAAGCTGAGAAACCTCAGAGAAAAAGGAAAACAATTCTTATCTCATTTGCTTCTCCTGTGTTTTGCTCCTTTGGAATTTGTTTAAAAAGGAAAACAATTCTTATCTCATTTGCTTCTCCTGTGTTTTGCTCATGTGGAATGTGTGTGGAGATTGTTTACCCACAGGTGATTGTTTCATTGGATTCTGCTGTGAGTTGTTTTCACTCTTTGGCCAATCAGTGCCAAGCTGTGATGGGACTCTGGAAACAGTCACGAGTTTTCATTATTATCTTTTTAACCTTAGGAGACCCTCCTGGAGTGGTTTTGTGTCAGGAAAGAGAGACCCACGGGATCTTTTCGGTCTTCAGGTTCTTGTTTATTGTTATCTTATCAAGAGTTTTGCACACTGTCCACACCAGGAAAAGCACCACAAAAATGGCCAACAATCTCTTGTTCCAAGGTCTTTTAAAGGTAAACTATCCAATTAAGAACTGACACCTAGATTATTTCCCTTTTAACCCAATAACTGATCCCTAAAAGCCTGCAATGTGGACTTTTCTGCCCAATTACAAAATGCCACCCAAACCCATGAAGAAGCAGCCCAGGACAACACCCTGTGCCCTCCATCTTGCTTCCATCCACTACATACTAAAAATCCTAAATTTCCTTAAATTATTTCCTTATTTTCCTTATTTCCCTAATTATCCCTAAACCTAAATTATCACTTAAGTGCTACACCTACACTACTCTCTATAATCTATTTCACACTTTTGTGGATTCCAGTCTATTCTGGAGTTTAGAAAACTTTCTGCATGAATGAGGGTCAAAGTCAGAGCTCCCCTGGGGATTGGGGCACCCCAGAGCAGACAGGAGAATATTCCCAGTGCCCTGGGTTTCCACACTGTATTCTTTAATTAATACAGTGTAATAAATTAATAAATTAGCCCTCTGAGAACATGGAGTCCTCCTCATCATTCCTGCCATTGTTGGTGACCATGCCTTTACAATAAAGGTGCTGTTAAAGCCTGGCTCTGCTGGATTACAGACCAGAAACAACCAGGGGTGCTGTGTGTTGTGAGGAACAGCAGCATTGCTGCAGCCAGAACGGTGCTGAGGAATTGCAAACAAATCACTCTGGGCTTCAGGTACAAGCTCAGCTCTTGCTGTACAGGTTGGGCTGGCCTGAGGGATGCTTTGACAGGCTTAAATGCTGGAGTGGAAGCTCAGATGCAGTGAATTTGGGTTCACTGGAGCTTGAAACAGCCTGGGAGCAGAAGGTTGGATTCTGTCTGGTTTGGGAGGGGCTAAAAGATCTCATTCTTCATTTCCACAAGTTTAAGTTTGCATATCAGAATCCAGATGAATCCTTGAGCTTTTCCACTGACCAGGGTAAATCTTAAATTGCAGTGAGAATGATGGAACTGAGCTGAGATGTCCCAGGGCAGCAGTGAATCTCAAATAAACTGTTTTGCAAAGAAACAGTTCATTTGAATTGTTGAATTGTTGTTTCTGTGAATTGTTTCTGGGCTGAATCTTTGTTCCATTGGCCCCACCTCCTCTGTTGGAAAACCTTGGCCACTCAAGCTGTGCTGCCACTCCAGGGAAGGATTTCCAGGACCTGGAGAGGTTCTTTGATGAACTTTTTCCTGGAGCAGTAGTTTTGCATTTGCTTGATGAATCCTCTCCCTAGCACACGCTCAATGCTTGGATGAATGAGTTATTTAAGTGTATTTGAAGGTTATGACAGACACCTGTAAACAGACAGATATTGATAAAAATGTCATTTGGAGGCTGATCTGTGCTTTTCTTGCAATCCAATTACTCGTGATGGCGAGGAGCCCAGAGCTCCCAGCTCTGTGCAGTAACCCAGAGTGTGATGGACAGGATGCCCTCATGAGCAGGGCCTGCTTCACCTCTGGCTCCAGGAGTTCATGGAGACATTTGTAATTCACAGCAGAGCAAAAAGGAACGGACTCCAGATGTGTCCATGGGATCCTCGTGTCACCTGCAGGTGCTGAGGGATCCAGCCTGAGCTGCTCCTGAGGGCTTCCAAAATTCAGTGATGGCACTGGGATTGTAGCTGTGGAGTTGATTAGAATAAATTTAAAAATTAATAAAATTATATCAATAATAATAAAATAATAAATTAGCTTCTGAGAACATGGAGTCAGATTTCATCATTCCTTTGTCTGGGAACCCCACAAATAAAACACTGCAGGTCCATCCAGCCATTGATGTTCTTGACCTCTTGGTGTCCTGAGAGGAACTTCCCCCTCTTGTTATTGTCAGGGAAATTCATCCACAAACACCAGAGGTTTGTGTCCAAAAAGGAGACAGAGGAGTCCTTTCTGGCTTTATTCCAATCAAGGCAGAGGCCATGGGGCATCCCCTGGGATCTCTCCAATTTTTGGAGGACGCAGCCTCCTTTTTATCCCAATTTCCCAGCTGCATTTCCCTTCTCTCTTTCCCCATTTCTGAGGTACTTGAGAGGCTCAGACTCCCCAGAACACCTGATCCCAAAGATTCCCCTCTAATGTACAACCCTCCCTTTTAATTTTGAATTCTTATGGAATTTAGGGGTTTTTCTCCCATTTCTGAGGTACTAGGGAGGTTCAGACGTCCCAGAACACCTGATACAGAAGATTCCCCTCTAATGTACAACCCTCCTTTTCATTTTTAATTCTTACGGAATTTAGGGCTTTTTCTTCCCCATTGTTTCTTTCACTTCTCAATGTCCAGTTTCATTTCTCAGCAAACCTAAAGTTTATTTGTAAAATCAAATATCTTTTTCCATTCACCAATCAGTGGAATCCTTCCCATTGTTTCTTTTCTCTCCCAGTGCTGCTTTTATCCACCAGCAGCCCCACAGCTGGTTTGGAAAGACAAATCCACCATTCCTGTAATTCTCTTCCTCCAAGCCAGGGAGTGATGGAGTGAGGATGGAGGTGGTTTTTCTGTGCAGTTCTCGTGGTTTTTCTGTGCAGTTCTCTGGCAGGGCTGCAGTCCAGAGCTGCCTGCAACGCAATGATTGTTTGGTGGCACTGTGAGCATTCAGAGAAGTGAAAACAAAAAGCCAAGGTTAATGGAAGTTGCATTTCATCTGGATTGCTCTTATTTCCTGTTTTATAAGCTCGTGCTGCATGCAGGTGCTTGGCTTATATCTTCATGCTGTCAATAAAGCCAACGTGTTTGAGCAGACAGGATTAATGCAGATTTTAAGGGCTATATTTAGAAGTAATTTAGCTATCATCAGTCAGAAGGGTGGGGAGAGATCTGATGGTTATTCATACTGATTGAATATTCTATTGATAGAGATACTTATTAACCCTAACCGTGTCTTTCCAGCGTGTTTTCAGGTCTTGGACAAGGAAAAAAATTGATTTTTTTTTTTTCAGTTTGAGAGAAAGGCAGAATTCAGGTGCTGGAGTGGGCTTGGAGGGAAGCAGGGGGTGCTCAGTGGGACCCCTGGCGCTGGGGGGTGGCAGTGGGACAGGGACAGGAGCAGGGAGGGGCTGCCTGCTGGGTTTGGTGGCACAGGTGCTCAGGGTGTTCAGTGTTTGGAAAGGTGTTGGAATTTTTGTTCCTGATTGAGCAGCAAATGGACAAGCTCACAGCAAACCTTGCCCTTTTTTTCCCTTTCCTTTTTTTCCCTTTTCCTTTTTTCCCTTTTCCTTTTTTCCCTTTTCCTTTTTTTCCTTCTTTCCCTTTTCCTTCTTTCCCTTTTCCTTCTTTCCCTTTTCCTTTTTTCCTTTTCCCCCATTTCCCTTTTTCCCTTTTTCCCTTTTCCTTTTTCCCTTTTCCTTTCCTTTTTTTTCCTTTTTTCTTTTCCTCTTCCTTTTTTATCCCTTTTCATTTTTCCCCTTTTCCTCTTGTTTCCTTTTCATTTTTTTCTTTTCCTTTCTTCCTTTTTTCTTTTCCTTTCTTCTTTTCCTTTTTCCTTCTCCTTTTTCCTTTTCCTTTTTCTTTTCCTTTTCCCTTTTCCTTTTCCCTTTTCCTTTTCCTTTTTCCTTTTCCTTTTTCCTTTTCCTTTTCCTTTTCCTCTTTCTTTTCCTTTTCTTTCCTTTTTTTTTCCTTTTCCTTTTCCTTTTCCTTTCCTTTTCCTCTTTTCTTTTCTCTTTCCTTTTCTTTTCTTTTTCTTTTCCTTTTCCCTTTTTTTCTTTCCCTTTTTTTCTTTCCCTTTTTTTTTCTTTCCCTTTTTTTTTCTTTCCCTTTTTTTCTTTCCCTTTCCTTTTTTACCCTTTCCTTTTTTCCCCTTTTCCTTTCATTTATTTTCTTTTTTTTTTCCTTTTTTTTTTCTCACTCCCTGCAATTCCATACTGTTCCCAAAGCCTCTGCCCTGCACTCAGTTCCCTGCGCAGAGATTTCATTTCAGATAGTGCAGCCACTGCTCTTGAGCTTCCAGGAGCATTTGTAAAATGGAATTACCAGAAATAATCACGGCGATTAACATACAGAGGTAGGGAAAAAAAGGGGAAGATTAATTACAAAGCTGTAATTCATCTGCAAATACGAACAGTGAGGGAAGCTGGAGGAGTCCAGCAGCGCTGAGGCGCCCTCAGGGTGGGCACCCACGGAATTTGGGCTTCCCAGGAAGAAGGAAGGAAACTGAGGCACTGAGCTGGAAAATCACAGGTGTTTGATCTCCAGAAAATCAGATGGGATTTTTTACGCTGTTTTGTGCATCAGAATTTGTAAAAGTTGCCCAGGAACGGTGGCACTGCTGAGCAATGACTCCGTCTCCAGACTGTGGGCAGCTCCGGGTGGTTTCGTGAAGGCGGGAGGGTCTGGAGGTGATGGGAGGCTGCACAAAGCTGCTCCTCCCAGGGCAGGGGTTTCGGGTTTATTACCTCCAGTGTAGGGGAGGGCTGATTCCTACAACTAATTGCCTTTTTTTTTTTTTTTTTTTTTTCCTGAAGATGCAAGCGGTTGATAATGGCGGTAATTAACACCGTAGAAACAAGGTCAAACCCAAGAACATTACCCACTAAAAGTCACTTTCCCGAAAGTCATGGCAAATTCATTGCCTTGGAGTAGCTTTATAAAAAGAAGAAGAAGAAAAAAAAAAAAAAAAAAGGAGGCAACTGATGATGAGCTGTTTGAATTATGTAAATGCTCAGGTATCCATGGGGTTTGACCTTTTTGCAGATGTAATTTAGCATTCAAGACACTGTCATCTTGCTGCCAAAGTCAAATTAGATGCTTGCTACTGCAATTGATAGCTGATAGCAGATCTCCTTGCAGAACAGGCAGTCCAGAGAGGCAGGGATGTGTTTGCTGCAGGGCTGGGGAGCTGCGTTCTGAAATACAAACTGCTGGAAGGGTTCTGGATGCAGTTCAGGTGAGCTGTGTGCTCTCAGAAAAACATTCACCTCCTTCCTGAGGTGGTTACACCCCTCGAGCAGCATCCTCGGGCCTGGAGGTGGCTCAGGAGCTCTCCGGGATTGGTTTGGGGTTGCTTTTCCCAGTGGGATGGCTCCTGGACACGGCAATGGGATTCCCGTGGCACATTCTGTGCTGCCATTCTGCAGGATTTGATTTCTGCAGGATTCTGCACCATTTCCTGGGGCAAATTCTACAAGATTTTAGTGCCCAGAACTGCGGCGTTTCCACACAAGGGTGAGAGGAGTCCTAAGCCAAGTGAGGGCTTTTTGGGAATGATTTTGCCCATGAAATGCAACCCCAAAGATTGCTGCCCTTGAAGGGAACCCCAAAGATTGATATCCATGAAATGCAACCCCAAGGATTGATGCCCTTGAAGGGAACCCCAAAGATTGATATCCATGAAGTGCAACCCCAAAGATCGCTGCCCATAAAATGCAACCCCAAAGACTGATGCCCATGAAGTGCAGCCCCAAAGTTGATGCTCATGAGTGCACCAAATCGTGCAGGGTGTTCTTCTGAGCCTGGGTTGTGGTTTTTTGTGGTTTTTTTGTGGTTTTTTTGGTGGTTTTTTTGTGGTTTTTTTGTGGTTTTTTGTGGGGTTTTTTTTGGTTTTTTGTGGGTTTTTTTTGTGGTTTTTTGTGGTTTTGTGTGGGTTTTTTTTTTTTGTTTGTTTTTTTTTTTTTTTTTTTTTTGTGTTTTTTGTGTTTTTTTCTTTTGGCCAATACAGCAAAGCCTCCCTGAAGCTGTGGTTGCACAGGTACCACTCCCTGGCCAGAACAGAGTTATCCCAGGACTTCTGATCCTTCCCTGGCTTCTGTGCAGCACCTGGGAGTGTTTTGGGTTCAGATGTCCCTCAGCAAATACAGAGAGGAGAAGGTGTTTGTGTGTCTGGCTGGAATGAGGGCATGGAGTGACAGGAGAGGGGAATGGCCTTGAGCTGAAGGGTGGCAGGGTTAGGTGGGAATTTGGGAAGAAAATCATCCCTGTGAGGGTGGGAATGGATTTCCCAGAGAAGCTGTGGCTGCTCCATCCCTGGGAGTGTGCCAGGCCAGGCTGGAGCAGTGGAGATGTCCCTGCCCATGGAGGGGTGGGATGGGATCGTCCTCAAATCCATCCCAGCCCAGCCCAGTGTGTGACTGGAAATGCACTCACAGGGACACGAGGGACAGCCAGGGAGCAGCTCTGGGGCTCCTGGAGCCTGTGCCAGGCAGGAAATCCCTGGGAAGGAGCAGGGGTGGAAGCTGAGGCTCTGTGTGTGTCCCTGGCTGTGCTTTGCCCCAGTGATCCCCTGAAATTTGTGGATCCTCTGGCTCCACATCCCTGGAACTGCTCCTCGGCTGCTGCCAGCGGTAACTCAGGACCTGCTGCAGCTGTAACTGTTCAAGTGCTCCCCACCCTTGTGCCTTCAGCTTCCGCTGCTCAGAACTGAGAATTTGGTGGGTGGCATTTACCCCACCAACCCCTGTGCCCTTCCTAAAGGGTTGTTTTGGGCTGGGGGCTGCCCTGACCCCAGTTTTCCCCAGTTGTGACTGGGGGTGAGCTCTTCCCTGGCTGCAGCTGTGCTGCTCTTGCTGTTTCATGGTTCACCTCCAATGCAGGGTTTGCATTTCATGCTTCATTATTTTTCCCTCCCCGTTGCGTGGCCATTTGTAAACTGAAGGTGAATTACACGATGTGTTCCTGTCAGGCATGCAGAGAGCACAGGTCCTGAGGAAAATCTGGAAATCTTTCCCCTCTTGGATGTTGGGGGGATGTTTTTGTGGGTGGTTTTTACCACTGGCACTCCCTGTGTCCCTGTCCCTGCTCCAGGATCTCTGGGTGATGTTTTAGCTGAAGAATTTTCCCTCAGGGTAGGGATTTTGCTGGGATCAGGGAGGGAAAGGCCTGTCCTGGAGTTGGAGGCGCCCATCCTGGCTAATGCCCGCCCTGCTGTGGCTCTGCAGATTGTATTATATTGTATTATATTATTATGTTATGTTATGTTATGTTATGTTATGTTATGTTATGTTAGTTATGTTATTATATTATATTATATTTATATTATATTATATTATATTATATTATATTTATTATGCGTCCTACAGATCCAGTTCTCAGGGATTTCCAGTAAAACCATCCAGTTTCCAGCTGGAAATGCTGCAGGAGGAGTATGGAGCTGGGCTGGGTGTGATTAACTCAGTTTTACCATTGTGCAATTCTCCAGAATTGCAGTGGAGCTGGACAGGCGTGCTGTCCCACAGATCCCAGTTCTCAGGGGATTTTCCAGTAAAACCACTCCAGTTTCCAGCCTGGAAGTGCTGCAGGAGGAGCTGATAGAGCTGGGCTGGGTGTGATTAACTCAGTTTTACCCCATTTGGTGCAATTCTCCAGAGCTGGGCAGTTTTGCCAAACTCCATCCTGTGCAGTGGGACAGTGTTGTCCTACAGATCCCAGTTCCCAGGGGGTTTTCCAATAAAACCATTTCAATTTCCAGCCTGGAAATGCTGCAGGAGGAGCTGATGGAGCTGGGCTGGGTGTGATTAACTCAGTTTTACCCCATTTGGTGCAATTCTCCAGAGCTGGGCAGTGAGAGCTGGGACAGGCAGTGCTGCCCACAGATCCCAGTTCCCAGGGGGTTTTCCAATAAAACCATTTCAATTTCCAGCCTGGAAGTGCTGCAGGAGGAGCTGATGGAGCTGGGCTGGGTCAGATTAACTCAGTTTTACCCCATTTGGTGCAATTCTCCAGAATTGCAGTGGGAGCTGGGACAGATCCAGATCCCACAGATCCCAGTTCCCAGGGGCTTTTCCAATAAAACCACTCCAGTTTCCAGGCTGGAAATGCTGCAGGAGGAGCTGATGGAGCTGGGCTGGGTGTGGTGAACTCAGCTTTGCCCGAGTTCCCTTTTTGAGCATCCCAGGGATGAGCTCCCCGGAGCAGCCGAGATAAGGAGGATTCCTTGGCCAGGATTAACTTGTCCTGACAAAAAACCATTTCCCAGCCAGGCAGGGCTGCCTTTTACCCTGGAGCTGTGCCTGCAGAGCAGAGACAGAATAATTTTTGCTCATTAAAACCAAGATTTGATAGCAAAGCTGCCTTTTCCCCCCCGTCATCTGGGCTGCCCAGCACAGACACAAAGAATTAACTGGAGGAAAACCCAACTGCACAGGAGTTTGTTCTCCCTGCCAGATCCAGACAATTAAGGATGCTCCTATCTTGGCATCTGCGCTATTATCTCCTCGTGTTTCTGTGTTTGGTGTTATCTACTCGTGTTCCTGGTGGTTGGAGCCTTATTTATGGATAAAATAATTCTGGTTAGATCGAATTTTGCTGCTGTTTTCTGGCCCTGCCAGTGGGGTTTGTGAGAAGGAGAATCCCCTGAAAGGGACAAAAAGGGTTTAATGAATATATAGGGAGGTGCAGAATGCAAAATTGCCACCACATGAGTAGATTTACATTACAGCACCCCCATTTTTTAACCCTGTGTCCCTCCTGGCTTTGCCCAGGACTATCAGCCTCCACAAGCTGTAGTTTGGATAAAAGATCTCTTGCAATTGAGATCTTTTCCTCCTCCCTTTTTACAAGATGTTTCTTTCTGGGTGAATGGCTGGGCCTCAGCTTACAAAATATGGAGGGGAAAATAGTAAAGTCAATAAACTCTTCATTTGCACCCAATTGAATCCCCAGTTGATAAGTGGCATCTTCAGAGAGCAAGACAAGGGATGGCAGCAGCAGCAGCAAGGAGTCATTTTTAACGAAAAAAACCTCTCAGAAATGAGCTGCTATTTACAGGGCTCAGTGCAGTGGTTAATAGTCATTCATGAAATCACACAATAAAATCCAAGTGCACTGTCAGCTCTGTCACAGTGACATTGAGCTGTACAGGTAATGTACAGCAGCTTCACGTTACACCCAGTGACTTCAGGTTTTAGCTAAAATTAGCTTTGTTTTCTCCTTTTAAACAGGAGATAAAATGCAGGCTGGAGCACAGGAGACAGAGGAGAAGGATTTCTTCAGCTGGAGAAATGGAATTAAGACTCTCTAACTATTCTGTTGCTCCAACAAAAGCTTCTAGCTCAGTTTTATGGTGTTTTGTACTGATCTAAGCCATCTCTGTCGGTTTTTCCAGCAAACTCCACCAAAACTACCTCAGACCTGGGGTTCTGATGTGTTCTCCCATTGTAGGGAAAGCTCAGGGGTTTGCAGCTCCTGTTTGCCCCCAGTTTTTGTGGGGTTATTTAAATGCCACCCATGAGATGAGGGGGCTCCCACGAATCCAATGTCATCCCTTGGCCCCTGAAATGTTCATTTAATAAATGGGTGCTGGCACAGGCAGCTGAGGAGCTGCTGGGGAAAGAGCTGAGTAAGTGCTGAGGATGCTGAGAGCATCCTCAGAGAAAATGGCTCTGTCAGGCTTTGCTGGGCTCAATTGTCCCAGATTTTGGGCAAAAACACCGTCAGGAAGTTGGGATCATGGAAAATCCTGGCTTGGAAAGGATCCACACTTGAACCAAAAATGACCTGATTGGTTTCAGGGCAGGAACCTTGGTGCCAAACCCTCCTCACTTCGTGGCTGGATGCTGTGTGGTGTTCCTGGAATTCTCAGTCCACTCTGATTTGTAAAGGGTATCACAGCTTGTTCTTGCCATAATGTGTTTATTTTCTCTTCCTTCCAGCAGATGTTAAGCAATTAGAGAACATGGCAGAGCAACATATTTATACAAATGAAAGGAAGTGAGGAATAAATGCTTGGAATATTGTGCTTCCTAATAAGATTAATTCAGGAGTGCACAAATAGGGAAGGAGAGCCCCAGCAGCACGTGGGCATTTGCAAGAAAACTCATTAACAGGGGGGAATAATTACACCCCATGGCTCCAATTTTGAATCCATTGGAGAAGATGGAATTGTGCAGGATGTTTAGGATCAGGTGGGAAGAGGGGTGGCGCTGTTTCCAGGATTTTTTAGGGAATTTTTAGCAGGTGTGGATGCTGTAGTGAGCAGGATGGTGGGCTGAGCCCTTCATCAAAAAAATTTTCCTCCTCTTCCAGGGAAAAAAATTGGGAAAATGGCAGGAAATCTCCCTGTGCCAGTGTCTGAAGATTTGCACAGAACTGCAATAGCCAGGATTAAAATCACTCCTTCCCCTCTTTTTTGGAATCCCTGTCAAATCCCTCAGAACCACTGGCAGCCAGCTTGGAGCAGTTTCTCATGGCTGCAAGAAGCTGCTCTCAAAATCTTGTGTTGTGAGCCAGGAGGTTGGAATTGGAGCTGGGAGTGAGCCTTTAACCGATGTTCATCTGCTTCAGCGTGAACAAATGAACTGGAGAAAAGGAGAATTTGCTCTGATAGCACCAAATTCTGCGTGAAAATGGGGTTTGAATTAGGGCTGCAGGAGCAGTGGTAGGTGGGCAAACCACTGAACTTTAATCCCTGGATGATTTGTCTGTAAGAAAATATAATCTTGTTTAAAATTAAAACAAAACCAAACCAACAAACAAAACAGCCATGGCACCCCAACCAGTGTTGGCCAATAAATTGGAATTTTTGAGGGAGAATCTCTGGTTTAGGGACTGTTCCATGAACAGGAGTTGTAGGAGAAAGGCACAAATAAGGCAGGGGCAGGGTTTAAGGATTCCTGTGCAGGGACAGGATGTGCTGGCAGTGAACATTTGGAATGGCAAGCCTGGATCTCCTTTTTGCTCAGGAAATCACTGACTGTGCACTAAAGCATCCAAGGAGTCTTTGCCCAGGGCGGGCTCAGCTCCACCTCTGCCAGCTGTGTGCCAGATGTGGGCAGATGTGCTGGGTCTGCCTCGGGCTGGGGAATGGACTGGGTGACCTTTGGAGCCTCCTTCCCTCCCTCCCTGCACTCAGAGCGAGCCTGGGAGCAGCAGGAGAGCACAGAGCTGTGGCATTCCCATCCTCTGGAAAATCCCTTTGCCCAGGGATTTTCTCCTGGGAAGCTGAGAAGCCTCAGAAAAAAAGGAAAACAATTCTTATCTCATTGGCTTCTCCTGTGTTTTCCTCCTTTGGAATGTGTTTGGAGATTGTTTACCCACAGGTGATTGTTTCATTGGATTCTGCTGTGAGTTGTTTTCACTCTTTGGCCAATCAGTGCCAAGCTGTGTCAGGACTCTGGAAAGAGTCACAAGTATTCATTATTATCTTTTTAGTATTCAGTAAGTTAATATAATATAATATAATATAATATAATATAATATAATATAATATAATATAATATAATATAATATAATATAATATAATATAATATAATATAATATAATATAATATAATATAATATAATATAATATAATATAATATAATATAATATAATATAATATTTATTGTACTATGATATTAATATAATATTATATAATATTTTTACTTTAATATAAGTTTTCATATAATGTAGTATATCATATAGTATTTAATATATTTAATATAATATAATATAATATAATACTATAATTATATAATCTATTATATATAATTAATAGATATAATATTTATTATTTAATATAGTAAATATATAAATATATAATATATTTTAAAAATATATAATAGTATATATACTACTATATATAGTATTATATATACTATTATATATATCTATATATATAATAGTATATATATAATACTATTATATATAGTATTATATATATTATATATAGTGTATATATATATGTAAAATATACTATTATATATAGTATTATATATATACTATTATATATATTTATATATATATAATAGAATATATATACTACTAAATATAATAGTATTATAAAGCAATAAATTAGCCTTCTGAGAACATGGGGTCAGATTCATCATTCCTGCCTTCATCAGGGCATCCGTGCAAACACAACACAGTGGGAAGGGCTGGGATGGATTTGGATGCTCCCTGCCCTTCCTCCCTCAGCTGGATTCTTCTCTCATCCCAGGAGATGCTGCCTGCCCTGGGGGAAATGTTCAATCAGACATCTCTGCCCAGCTCTGCTTTGGCAGCAACATCTCTGAAACATGAGCAGGGGCGAGTTTCAGAAGAGGAGATAAAATCCCCAAACCTTGGATGTGTTCTGAGTGTGCTGCTCCTGTCAGATGGATTTCCCTGTTCAGCAGCACTGACACCCCCCTGCACCTGCAGCTGGATTTGATAAATCCAGCCTGGAATCTGCTCCCTGCACGAGATCCTGGTAGTACAAGGTTCCTACCCGTGTCTGTCACTGTTGGGAGGGCAGTGTTTAAAGCACAGCTGGGAGGCTGCAGTGATGCCTCAGGTTTGAGCTTTGATATTTTTCAGGTTCTGTGCTGCTTTAGTGTGCACTTCTGAGCTTCCTATTAGGGGAGGGTGAGCAGGGAGACAAAACAATTCCTGCTCCAGCTGGGGAACAAGGACAAATGATCCAGATTTCAGGCCCAAGAGCAGAAAGAGCGCGGGCTGAAGAGAGAAAAACAAGAAGGATGGGACTGCATAACCTAAAGCTGTAATTGGACAATTAACTCCAAAATGCAAATGGAGCAGAACTTACAAAAGTGACCAGTTGTGCATTTTGTGATCATTTTGCTTCATGTTTGGTGTACCCTGGCTGGGATCTTCTGCTCAAGGTGCATCCATTGAGGCCTTTTAACAAATCCTTGCTTTATTCTTTAACTCTGCCTTAGTCTCGGTTCTAAGCCAGCCTTCACCAGGCATCAGCAGGTGTTTAAGATGCAGGAACTCATTCCTGGCTCATCAGCACCAACGAGCCACCTCCAACATGTGAGCCTGGCAGCTCGGAGCAGCTGGGAGTGTCAATCCTGAAGGGTCTGGGTTCACAATTCCATGTTTGCTCACTGTGCCAGCCACAGCACGTCCTGAATCACAGCACAATCAGCTCCTGGGAGCGTTCTGGGAGTGTGGCCCCAGAGGAAAGGAGTCCAGAGCAGCAGCGCTGTTTGGGTGGGTTTGCTGCAAGGCTTCCATGCAGATGAGGTGACTCAAAGCAGGAATGATGCATCCAACTCCATGTTCTCAGAAGGCTGATACTGTATTATATTAAAGAGTACTATGCTAACTATAGTAAAGAATACAGAAAGGATACAGACAGAAGGCTAAAAAGATAATAATGAAAACTCGTGATTCTCTCCAGAGTCCTGACACAGTTTGGCACTGATTGGCCAAAGAGTGAAAACAACTCACAGCAGAATCCAGTGAAACAATCACCTGTGGGTAAACAATCTCCAAACACATTCCACATGAGCAAAACACAGGAGAAGCAAATGGGGTAAGAATTGTTTTCCTTTTCTCTGAGGTTTCTCAGCTTTCCCACCTCAGTGATCCTGGAATTCCATTCCATGATTTGCTGATGCTCCATGATTTGATGATGATGATGAAATTCCATGATTTGTTGAAGCATCTCCAGGCCTGTCACACCCTGATCCTCTTCCTGGTGAAAGGAGCTGCTGCCAGCACAAAAATCAGGGACAAACTGGGCTGCCATGGGCAAAATCTCACCTCCATTCCTCACCAAATGTGCAGGAAATCCCAAAAACTCTCCTGGCATTCCAATACCTGACCTGTTCCTTGTTTCCTTGTGTCCCACTCTTTCTCCTTGCACATATTGACCGTTGGCTCTGGAGTGCTCCAGAAAATAACCAGCTGTTCCCTTAAGTGGATTTGGTCAATCCCTCAAGCTGACAGATGATTTTTATTATGTACTATTACTTAATGAACTCTTTTGTGGCAAATGTAATTCAATACAGATCCTGATTCCCAGTTTGTCATCAGTCCTTTTACAAAGGAAGAAAAATGGGAAAGGACTTGATGATTCCTTTATCTTGTTATGCTAATTGTGTTAGGAATATTGGAGGAAAACAGGCAGTGCATTGAAGAGGAGAAAAGTCCAAGCTTCTACTCCACTTAAAGAAAATGGGAATTTACTGGGGCAGAACAAACCTGGCTTGAGCCAATGAAATTCTGATCCAAGTTTTGGGTTGGAAAACAATAAGTAAATAATTATTTTGCTCTGTAAAATTATTTTTCAAAGGAACCCTATAGCAGCAACAATGGAAGGAGTGGATCCTGCAAGAGAATCTTGAGGAAAATTCAGCAATGAGTTAGAAAAGAAATCAGGATTTGCCCAGGGAGTTTCATGTGACATCCAGCAGTGATGGAATGCACTGGAAGGGAGTTTGGGAATTGGTCAAGGCAGAGGAAAAGTTTTATGACTTTTGTGCCCTCCAGATCTTGGTTTGTGTCCCTGAGAATTTATTTGCTTGTGGTTTGTGCCCTTAAACTGGATGGATGAAGCCTTTGAGTTCTGACTTCCCAGAATTCATTTTTTTTATTTGTAAAATGGGGGTGATTCCTCTTTCCTGTCTCTTACAGAGGTTTGGGAGAAATATGTTGGGAAAAGCTGGAAATGTGGATTTCCAGGTATGAGTAAAAAACTCCTGAGAACTGGAATATTCCTGTAGGTCCATGTGGGAGCACAGCCATGAGGTGAATAATGGGGAAAAAGGAAAAAAAAATGATGAGAATCTTTATTTGGTGTCCTTAATCCCATGCTGGAAACAGGGCAAGAACTGTGGGAGAGAATTTCTGTAATCCTGCAAAACCAAGCAGGAATTCTGAGTGGAGAAACCATGTAACCCTGGGCTGGAAATGAGGAGTTGTGGGTGGAGAATTTGTGTAATCCTGTTGGAACAGGGCAGGAATTCTGCATGGAGAACCCATGTAAATCTGCTGAAATAAAGCAGGAATTCTGGGGAGAGAAACCATGTAATCCTGGTGAAATAAGGCTGGAATTTTGGGGAGAGAACCTGTGTAATCCTGCTGAAACAGGGCAGGAATTCTGCATGGAGAATCTGTGTAATCCTTGTGAAATAAAGCAGGAATTCTGGGGAAAGAAGCTGTGTAATCCTGGTGAAATAAAGGAGGAATTTTAGGGAGAGAAGCTCTGTAATCCTGGTGAAACAGGGCAAGAATTCTGCATGGAGAATCTGTGTAATTCTGCTGAAATAAAGCAGGAATTTTGGGGAGAGAAGCTATGTAGTTCTGCTGAAATAAGGCAGGAATTTTGGGGAGAAAATCCATGTAATCCTGCTGAAATAAAGCAGGAATTTTTGGGAGGGAACTTGTGTAATCCTGGTGAAATAATGCAGGAATTCTGTGTGGAGAAACTGTGTTATCCTGGTGAAATAAGGCTGGAATTTTGGGGAGAGAACCTCTGTAATCTTGGTGAAATAAGGCAGGAATTCTGGGGAGAGAACCTGCATTATCCTGGTGAAATAATGCAGGAATTCTGGGGAGAGAACCTCTGTAATCTTGGTGAAATAAGGCAGGAATTCTGGGGAGAGAACCTGTGTTAGCCTGCTGGAACAGGGCAGGAATTCTGCATGGAAAACCTGTGTAATTCTGCTGAAATAAAGGAGGAATTTTGGGGAGAGAAGCTGTGTAATCCTGGTGAAATAAGGCAGGAATTCTGTGTGGGGAACCTCTGTAATCTTGGTGAAATAAGGCAGGAATTCTGTGTGGAGAATCCGTGTAATCCTGCTGAAATAAAGCAGGGATTTTGTGGAGAAAATCCATATAATCCTGCTGAAATAAGGCAGGAATTTTTGGGAGAGAATCCATGTAATCCTGCTGAAATAAAGCGGAAATTTTGGGGAGAGAAGCTGTGTAATCCTGCTGGAACATGGTAGGAATTCTGTGTGGAGAACCTGTGTGATCCTGGTGAAATAAGGCAGGAATTCTGCATGGAGAACCTCTGTAATCCTGGTGAAATAAGGCTGGAATTCTGTGTGGAGAAGCTGTGTAATCCTGCTGAAATAAAGCAGGAATTTTGTGTGGAGAACCCATGTTACCCTGCTTAAATAAGGCAGGAATTCTGCGTGGAGAATCCATGTAATCCTGGTGAAATAAGGCAGGAATTGTGGTTATTAAATCCATTTAACCCTGCCTTGGTGTCCCAGTGTTCCTGACTGAGCAGAGCTGTGGTTTCTTTTCCTTGTTGATGCTCCAACCTCCTTCCTTTGGGGCCTGGAGGGAGCTTGGCTGATCCTCAGCTCCCTGAATTCCAGCTGAACATACCCCAGGGATGGATCCAGTGCAGGCTGCTTGTTCCTAAAAAATTCAATATTGATGAAATCCTGGTTGGAAAGGACCTTAAAGCCCACCCAGTGCCATGGGCAGGGACACCTTCCACCATCCCAGGCTGCTCCAAACCCCATCCAGCCTGGCCTGAGGCACTCCCAGGGATGGGATGTGACTCTTTATTGGTGTTCCCCCTCTCATTTTTCCACATTTGAGGTCCCTGGGGCTCTGAGTTTGTTATTTCTGCTGCTGGTGGGAGTTTGGATGGGATTTGGGATTTCTCCCAGCTGCCTGCCTTGGTGTTCATTCCACAGCTTGGTTGATGTCCCCTCTGTCCCCTTCCCCACAAGGTGAGGAGAGTGAGGAATGTTGTGGAAACACAGGAGGTTCCTAATTGCTCGTCTCATTTAGCTGAGTTGAATTTCTGGCTCGCAGCCCTGTGCGGAGGGGAAAAAAAAATAAAAATAAAAAAAGGGCCAGTGGGCACATCTTGCCAAGGCATGAATTCCTCCTTATAAATTGTCCTAGAGCACCTCAGCCATCTGGGTAACCCAAAATAGACGGTGATGCAGAGGAACAGTGAGGGCTGAAGCAGCTCTGATGTGCAGAATGTCACCTGCAGGATCGCTGTGAGATTGTTTATCCAGCCCACAGGAGTAAACAGACTCTGAGTTTTGTACCGGCTGCACCACGACCTGCTGCTGTTTACGTGAAAGGGATTAAAAGGGAAGGAAGAGCTGAATTTTTTAAATACAGGAGGAGAGAACAAATCTGGTGTTGGTTTATCAGGGGCTAAATCTGAATTTCAGTGAATCACAGTGGTTTGGGTTGGGAGGGAACTTAAAACTCATCCCATTGCATCCCCCTGTCCCAGACTGCTCCAAGCCCTGTCCCACCAGAGCATCCTCCAGTTCTTAATTGAATTATGACCCACATTGAAGCCATTAGGAAGTGTTTTGTCTGAAGAGGTGAAGCACATTTGGTCCTGCAGCTCCTCCAGGAGTGAAGGTTCTCCGCCTTCTGTCGGACCTGTAACAACCTGCAAAACACTCAGGCTGTTCCAGCCCTGCAGAGTTAATTCTCATTTTAACCTCTACAGGTGCAATATCCTCCTAAGCCAAGCCTAAATGTGAATTTTGGGGCTGACTCAGTGGTGCTGGGTGAAACACTCAGCTCTTTGTAGAGTTAATTCCCATTTTAACCTCTACAGGTGCAATATCCTCCTAAGCCAACCCTAAATGTGAATTTTGGGGCTGACTCAGTGGTGCTGGGTGAAACACACACTCAGATTTTTGTAGGGTTAATTTCCATTTTAAGCTATCCTGCTGCAATATCCTCTTAAGCCAAGCTTAAATGTGGATTTTGGAGCAGGCTGACTCAGTGGTGCTGGGTGAAACACTCAGCTCTTTGCAGAGTTAATTCCCATTTTGACAGGTGCAATATCCTCTTAAGCCAACCCTAAATGTGAATTTTGGGGCTCAGCGGTGCTGGGTGAAACACACACTCAGCTCTTGTAGAGTTAATTTGTATTTTAACCTCTACAGGTGCAATATTCTCTTAAGCCAGGACTAAATGTGAATTTGGTAGCTGACTCAGTGGTGCTGGGTGAAATATTCAGATTTTTGTAGAGTTAATTCCCATTTTAAGCTTGACTGTTGCAATATCCTCTTAAGCCAGGACTAAATGTGAATTTTGGGGCTGACTCAGTGGTGCTGGGTGAAACACACACTCAGATTTTTGTAGGGTTAATTCCCATTTTAAGCTATACTGCTGCAATATCCTCTTAAGCCAAGCTTAAATGTGGATTTTGGAGCAGGCTGACTCAGTGATGCTGAGTGAAACACTCAGATCTCTGTAGAATTAATTCCCATTTTAAGCTTGACTGTTGCAATATCCTGTTAAGCCAGGACTAAATGTGAATTTTGGGGCTGACTCAGTGGTGCTGGGTGAAACACACACTCAGATCTTTGTCACTGCCCTGAGTCACGGGTGCTGAGGCTGGGTGAGACTTTGCTGGTGATTTGTTGTGACGGAGCTCCCAGAGGCTGTAAAATCTCATTTAATCAGTCTGGTACCGCTGACCCAGCCGAGTGGCTGCAACAGAGCAGCCCCAGCCCGGATGGGAGGAAGCAGAGCCTTGAAATTCCCAAGAGAAACAACCCAAGGAGATATAATTAGGCATATATATATATATATATATATATATATATATATATATATAAATATATATATATATATACATATATATATATATAATATAAAATATAGTTCCACATCTAAGCTTTACAGTTTGGATTTATATTTTATATAAATTAAATTGGAATTATATTTTATATTTTATATATTTTATATAATATATATTTTATATTTATGTCTTTAATAATATGTAATATATTATATATATATAATATACAATATACAATATACAGTATATTGTATATTATATATCATATAATAGATGTGGAATTTTATTTTATATATTTTATATTTTATATTTATATTTTTATATTATTATCTTTCAGATAATATATAATATATAATATATAATATATAATATATAATATATAATATATAATATATAATATATAATATATAATATATAATATATAATATATAATATATAATATATAATATATAATATATAATATATAATAGTTTCTTTACTATTAAAACTCCATTTTTAAACTCTGGATTAACAGGAGTTTGAGGGAATAAGGCAGGAGCAAGTCAAGGGATATAATTAAGCATATATATATAATATAAAATATAGTTCCACATCCAAGCTTTATAGTTTGGATGTGGAATTATATTTTACATATTTTATATATTGTATATAATATATAGTATATAATATGTAATATGTAATATATAGTATCATATATAATATATCTTTTATATTTTATATTTTATATTTTATATTATATATTATGTAATATATATTATATATTATGTATTATATATTACATATTATATATTATATATTATATATTATATATTATATATAATATATAATAGTTTCTTTACTATTAAAACTCCATTTTTAAACTCAGGATTAACAGGATTTTGAGGGAACAAGGCAGGACCCATCATGCACCACCCAGGCATTGAGTGTTTTGTGTTAATCTCCCTCTGAACACACAAATAAAGTCCCTATCTCTGAAATTTCCCAGCCAAGTCTCTTCTTCTATCAACCATCTTTATTGCACCAGCACTCAATTCTGAGCAGCTCGGGCGTTTTTCATAAATAAAACATTTTTATTATTTGTCTCCATCTTCTCGTACAGAAAAGAAAAAGGGAAAAGAAAAAAGCCCCCTTCTTATTCTGTCATCCTTAAAAAATTCATTTCGGATGAATTGTCATCCAGCTGTTCCTCACCCTATAAATCATGGGGGATTATTGGAGATGGAAATGTTCACTTTGGGGAAAACATGAAGTCCTTCTAGGACTCTGGGACTTTGATAAATGGCAGCTTTTCCTCACAATACCAGGACAGGGACACTGAATTCCCTGAAAATTTTGCGCAGTTTGAGGTTTGTCCCTGCAGCTTCTCCAGGAATTTAACCCAGGAATTCAGTCCAGCTTCAGGGGATTACCTCAAACTTCCAAATTATTTCTTTCTCTTCCTCATAATGGAGCTCCTAGGAGCTTTTATCCATTTCTGGCTGGATTTTTTTTTACATTTTATTTTCTGGGAAGATGATCCAGAAGGAAGAATGAGCTTTTTCTCTCTGTCCAATATCTTCATATTTTGTAGGACAAGGATCCTCAGTGTGGTTTTTTTTGTAAATCTCAGTGTTGTGCCCCAAGTCTGTGATTGTTCTGCTCTCTCCTCACCAAATTTATGTCTGTTTTATTCCCTAAATAGTGGGAAATTTGAAAAAGAGTGGGAAATTTGAATATTTGGGAAAACTGGAATAGGGAGGGAGGGAAGCTCAGCCTTGGCCGCTGCTGGGAATAAATGCAGTAGAAAATCTGAAGTGCTTGAATTAATTTTTTTTCTGCAGTGTTGCAGGAGCTCCTATAAAACAACACAAGGTTAAAGGTGTTAATAAAAATGCGATTTCTTCATTTTCTCTGGGATATTTGCAGTTGGGAGGACATGCTTGGCCTGTCAGCAATGTCTGGTTCAGGTCAGTTACCAAAGTTGGGAATTAGCAGAGAAATCCCCTTGGAGGGCCACGAAACTCTCACCTGGAATTTCCTGAGTTTTTGAGGAATTTCTTGAAAATTTGAGACCAAATGAGGTTGAGGAATAGAACCAAATGTGAGAATTTTCCTGAGAATTTGAGACCAAATGGGGTTGTGGGAATAGAACCAAATTTGAGGAATTTCTTGAGGAATTTCTTGAGGAATTGAGACCAAATGAGATTGTAGGAATAGAACCAAATCTGAGGAATTTCCTGAGAATTTGAGGCCAAATGAGATTGTAGGAATAGAACCAAATTTGAGGAATTTCCTGAGAATTTGAGACCAAACAAGGTTGTAGGAATAGAACCAAATTTGAGAATTTTCTTGAGAATTTGAGACCAAATGGGGTTGTGGGAATAGAACCAAATTTGAGGAATTTCTTGAGGAATTTCTTGAGGAATTTCTTGAGGAATTGAGACCAAATGAGATTGTAGGAATAGAACCAAATCTGAGGAATTTCCTGAGAATTTGAGACCAAACAAGGTTGTAGGAATAGAACCAAATTTTGAGAATTTTCTTGAGAATTTGAGACCAAACAAGGTTGTAGGAATAGAACCAAATTTGAGGAATTTCCTGAGAATTTGAGACCAAACAAGGTTGTAGGAATAGAACCAAATTTGAGGAATTTCTTGAGGAATTTCTTGAGGAATTTCTTGAGGATATTCTTGAGGAATTGAGACCAAATGAGGTTGTAGGAATAGAACCAAATTTGAGAATTTTCTTGAGAATTTGAGACCAAATGAAATTGTAGGAATAGAACCAAATTTGAGAATTTTCCTGAGAATTTGAGACCAAATGAGGTTGTGGGAATAGAACCAAATTTGAAGCATTTCCTGAGAATTTGAGACCAAATGAAATTGTAGAAATAGAACGTAATTTGAGGAATTTTTTTTGGGAATTGAGACCAGATGAGGTTGTAGGATCAGAACCCAACACTCTGCCCAAAGCTCAGAGCTCTCTGGGGTGAGGATGCTGCAGAGGAGAATTGGTGAATTGGAGAACGTCCTGTCCAGGATTCTGGAGTGAATTCACCACTCTGGAGGTGTGAGACACCTCCAGATTCTGCTCCACTTCAACAAGAGGGAAATCCTGGATTAAATAGGAGAGAAAAGTGGGATTGCCGCCCCTGGCAGAGAGCACAATTCCTGAGTGGAAAAGGCCATTCCAGCACTTTCCAGACCTGGTCTGGGCATCACCACAGAGCAAATATGGCAGTGGGGACCCTCCAAACCCCCCAGAGGGCTCTGGGATTGAAGAATTTTGCGTTCCTTGAAGAGGGATTCAAGTTTTTTTGTGTTCCTTGCAGAGGAATTGAAATTTTGTGTTCCTTGCAGAGGGATTGAAATTTTGTGTTTGTTGCGAAGGAATTGAAGGGTTTGGTGTTCCTTGCAAAGGGATTGAAATTTTGTGTTCCTTGCAGAGGGATTGAAGAGTTTTGTGTTCCTCGTAGAGGGATTCAAGTTTTGTGTTCCTTGCAGAGGAATTGAAATTTTGTGTTCCTTGCAGAGGGATTGAAGAGTTTTGTGTTCCTTGCAGAGGAATTGAAATTTTGTGTTCCTTGCAGAGGGATTGAAGAATTTTGTGTTCCTTGTAGAGGGATTCAAGAGGGATCCCTTGCAAAGCGATTGAAATTTTGTGTTCCTTTCAAAGGGATTGAAGAATTTGTGTTCCTTCCAGATCGATTGAAGGAACACAAAATTCTTCAATCAGATCAATTGAAGAGTTTTGTGTTCCTTGCAGAGGGATTGAAGAATTTTGTGTTCCTTGCAGAGGGTTTGAAGAGTTCTGTGTTCCTTGTAGAGGGATTCAAGAGGGATCCCTTGCAGAGGGATTGAAATTTTGTGTTTGTTGCGAAGGGATTGAAGGGTTTGGTGTTCCTTGCAAAGGGATTGAAATTTTGTGTTCCTTGCAGAGGGATTGAAGAATTTTGTGTTCCTTGTAGAGGGATTCAAGAGGGATCCCTTGCAAAGCGATTGAAATTTTGTGTTCCTTTCAAAGGGATTGAAGAGTTTTGTGTTCCTTGCAGATGGATTGAAGAGTTTTGTGTTCCTTGCAGAAGAATTGAAATTTTGTGTTCCTTGCAGATGGATTGAAGAGTTCTGTGTTCCTTGCAGAGGGATTGAAATTTTGTGTTCCTTGCAGAGGAATTGAAATTTTGTGTTCCTTGCAGAGGGACTGAAGAATTTTGTGTTCCTTGCAGAGGGTTTGAAGAATTCTGTGTTCCTTGCAGAGGGATTCAAGAGGGATCCCTTGCAGAGGGATTGAAATTTTGTGTTTGTTGCGAAGGGATTGAAGAGTTTTGTGTTCCTTGTAGAGGGATTCAAGTTCTGTGTTCCTTCCAGAAGAATTGAAATTTTGTGTTCCTTGCATAGGGATTGAAATTTTGTGTTCCTTGCAGAGGGATTGAAATTTTGTGTTCCTTGCAGAGTGTTTGAATAGTTCTATGTTCCTTGTAGAGGGATTCAAGAGGGATCCCTTGCAGAGGGATTGAAATTTTGTGTTCCTTTCAAAGGGATTGAAGAGTTCTGTGTTCCTTGCAGAGGGATTGAAGAGTTCTGTGTTCCTTGCAGAGGGATTGAAATTTTGTGTTCCTTGCAGAGGAATTGAAATTTTGTGTTCCTTGCAGAGGGATTGAAGAGTTCTGTGTTCCTTGCAAAGGGATTGAAGTTTGGTGTTCCTTTAAGCCACATCCACCTGCCTGTGATGGTCACCTGCTCCAAATCCCAATCCTTGTGCTTCCTTCCCCCAAACCCCCATTGAAATTCCGGTTTGCTGCTGCCATGTTCAATAATTTAATGTGTTATCAATTTACTCCTCATAGCTGCAGGGAATGACTGATGCTCTGTGCACACACTATGGGCACATCTATGGCTCATAAACAGCTCAAGTTAGGAAATTCTAAATTGTAAATGTATCTAATTATCTCTAATCATAGGCTCACTGTAATTAGTGGGATGCTGGCTCCCCTCTATTTTTAAAGAACAGAGATATTCTGTGTAATAAAAACCTCAACAGATTTGTGCCATGGGTATGAAAATAGAACATTGTTAGGTTATTTTTGAGTACAGAAACAACTTTCTGCCCCATTTTCTCAAAGGGATTCCTGTCTGGTGGTTTCACAGGCTGCAGCTTTCCCCTTCTGTTCCTCCATGGCTTCATCTGGAAAATTCTCTGTTTCCTCAGCTGTGAAGTTATTTTTTGGAAGGTAAAATAAAATTTAACACTTCCGCATCCCAAGCAGGACAGGCCAGGTTTGCAGGATGTTTTGTTGGGATGTTTAGGACTGGCCACGTGTTAATTCTTGCTGATTGTGAGCTGGATTTGTCAATTTTACTTTTTCTATTTCGGGAGCACACAGTAAATATTATCCAATTAATGTGAAGAGCATCCTTCCCTCTCTCCCCATTATTTGTCCTGTGAAACATGATTTGGCATAAATTTTTCTGTGCTAAATTCAGCTTTCCTTTGTGAAGATCAGCTGTTTACAGTAGCTTCCCTATCACACTTTAATTTTCAATTTTGCTCCTTTGAATGCTGCTTTCGCTTCTTCCTGTAAATATTTTGATGTGTCTCTGGTTGTTTTCCTTTAAATGTTGTGGGGAAGCAAAAGCAGCAGCTGCTTTGGGTGCTTCAGAATTTGAAGTAGTCGGGTTTCATGGGACACACTTTTCCAAAAGAAAATTGGTTGTGGTGGAAGAAAGTGGAAATTGTTTGTTTCAACAGGAGGAGGATGCATCCTGTGCTTCAGGCTTTGGTTCAACAGGTGATTCCTTGGGAAAGGTGTGGGATCTGGGTGGGAGAGGATCTGAAATCAGCTCAGCTCAGCTCATCCCACCTTTCCCCATGCCAGGGTCACCTTTCCCTATCCAGGAACACTTTCCATATCCCAGGGATGCCTTTCCCTGCTCCAGGGATGCCTTTCCCTATTCCAAGGTCACATTTCCCTATCCCAGGGTTACCTTTCCCTGTCCCAGGGACACTTTCCCTGTTCCAGGGTCACCTTTCCCTATCTCAGGGACATTTTCCCTATTCCAGGGACACTTTTCCTATTCCAGGGACACTTTCCCTGTTCTAGGGATGCCTTTCCCTAATCAGGACCTATTTTCCTATCCCAGGGACACCTTTTCCCTATCTCAGGGACACTTCTATCCTAGGGATACATTTCCCTATCCCAGGGACATTTTCCCTATCCCAGGGACATTTTTTCCTATCCTAGGGACACATTTCCCTATCCCAGGGTTACCTTTCCCTATCTCAGGGACATTTTCCCTATTTCAGGGTCACTTTCCCTATCTAGGGACACTTTCCCTATCCCAGGAGCACTTTTCCTATTCCAGGGACACTTTCCCTGTTCTAGGGACCCCTTTCCCTGTCCCAGGGATGCCTTTCCCTATTCAGGGACACTTTTCCCTATCCCAGGGATACCTTTCCCTGTCCCAGGGACATTTTCCCTAATCAGGACCTCTTTCCCTATCCCAGGGTCACCTTTCTCTATCCAGGAACACTTTTCCTATCCCAGGGACACCTTTTCCCTATCTCAGGGACACTTCTCCTATCCCAGGGACACCTTTTCCCTATCCCAGGGACACCTTTTCCCTATCTCAGGGACACTTTTCCCTGTCCCAGGGACACTTTCCCTGTCCCAGGGTCACCTTTCCCTATCTCAGGGACATTTTCCCTATTTCAGGGTCACTTTCCCTATCTAGGGACACTTTCCCTATCCCAGGAGCACTTTTCCTATTCCAGGGACACTTTTCCTATTCCAGGGACACTTTCCCTGTTCTAGGGACCCCTTTCCCTGTCCCAGGGATGCCTTTCCCTATTCAGGGACACTTTTCCCTATCCCAGGAACACTTTTCCCTATCCCAGGGATACCTTTCCCTGTCCCAGGAACATTTTCCCTAATCAGGACCTCTTTCCCTATCCCAGGGTCACCTTTCTCTATCCAGGAACACTTTTCCTATCCCAGGGACACCTTTTCCCTATCCCAGGGACACCTTTTCCCTATCTCAGGAACACTTCTCCTATCCTAGGGACACATTTCCCTTTCCCAGGGACATGTTCCCTATCCCAGGGACATTTTTCCCTATCCTAGGGACACATTTCCCTATCCCAGGGTCACCTTTCTGTATCCCAGGGACACTTTTCCTCATCCCAGGGACACTTTCCCTATTCAGGGACCCTTCCCCCATCCCAGGGACCCCTTTCCCTATCCCAGGGACACTTTCCCTGTCCCAGGGATGCCTTTCCCTACCCCAGAGTCACTTTCCCCATCCCAGGGTCACAATTCCCTATCCCAGGGACACCTTTCCTCATTCCAGGGACCCCTTTCCCTATCCTTGGGACACCTTTTCCCTATCTCAGGGACACTTTCCCTGTTTCAGGGACACTTTCCCTATCCCAGGGTCACCTTTCTCTATCCAGGAACACTTTCCCTATCCCAGGGACACTTTCCCTACCCCAGAGTCACTTTCCTTGTCCCAGGGGCCCCTTTCCCTATCCCAGGGACTCCTTTCCCTACTCCAGGGACACTTTCCCTATCCCAGGTAGCTCCAAGCCCTGTCCAGCCTGGCTTTGGACACTTCCAAGGATGGAACAACCACAGATTCCCTGTGCCAGGGCCTTGCCACCCTCACAGGGAAAAATTCCTTCCCAAAAACCACTCCCTTGCAGTGAGAAGCCATTCCCTGTGTCCTGTCACTCCAAGTCCTTGTAAATTGTCTCTCTTCGTGTGTCTTGCTGGCTCCTTCAGGTCTTGGGAGTCACAATTTGGGAGTCTTCTTTTCTCCAGGAACAATCCCAACTCTGCCAGCCTTTCCTTATGGGAGAGCTGCTCCATCCCTCTGGTCACCTTGGTGTCCCTCAGGGACCCTGGGCTGTGACCCTGCCATGGCCAGGGACACCTTTCCCTATCCCAGGGTCACTTTCCCATCCCAGGGACAATTTCCCTATCCCAGGGACACCTTTCCTTATCCCAGGGTCACCTTTCTCTATCCAGGAACACTTTCCCTATCCCAGGGACACCTTTCCCTATCCCAGGGTCACTTTTCCTCATTCCAGGGACCCCTTTCCCTATCCTTGGGACACTTTCCCTGTTTCAGGGACACTTTCCCTATCCCAGGGTCACCTTTCTCTATCCAGGAACACTTTCCCTATCCCAGGGTCACTCTCCCCATCCCAGGGACCCCTTTCCCTATCCCAGGGTCACTTTCCCTATCCCAGGGACACTTTCCCTACCCCAGAGTCACTTTCCCCATCCCAGGGACCCCTTTCCTTGTCCCAGGGGCCCCTTTCCCTATCCCAGGGACACTTTCCTATCCCAGGGACATTTTCCCTATCCCAGGTTGCTCCAAGCCCTGTCCAGCCAGGCTTTGGACACTTCCAAGGATGGCACAACCCCATCCTCCCAGTGCCAGCCCCTCCTCACCCTCACAGGGAAGCATTTCCTCCCCAAACCCACCCCACAAATCACCTTGGGGATCCTGTTGTGGTTCCTGGGGAGAAATCCGAGCAGAGTTTTGACGAGGGGCGAGCAGGACGTGTTAAAATGGGATAAAATCAGCGCGGAATGTGTCCCTGCAGCCCGGCTGGGCTGCGGGTGGCAGTGCAGAGCAGGATTTGTGTCCTCGCAGGGACTGGGAGTGTAGGGAGAGGTGATGTGGCAAGGTGAGACTCCTTGGAACCCCACATCCCTCCCTGGGGGATCAGGAGTTGGGGATGCCAGGGATGGTTTGTGCCACAATTTGTCCTTCCCGTGAATAAACGCAGCATTTTTTCTTAATTATTATTCTCTTAATTATTCTGGAGACTGTTCAGCCCTAAACCTCCGGGTTTTTTTGGTGATGTAAACCTGCTCAGGAGGAACCCCTGGATTTGTAAAAGCTGCCATCCGATTGCCGGGCAATAAAGTGGGATTTTGGCTCCTCAATCCCTTTTTTTAATGCCTGTGGTGTATGCAGGGCTCTTGGCTCAGCCCCTGCCCTGCAGCAACCCCAGCACAGGGTGCGATTTTGGGCAGGGGGACATCTCAGGGTGCTGAGGGGACAGCGGCTGATGGAGCTGTGGCCCGGAGCTTTCCCTGAGGGAGCTGTGCCTGTGCACAATCGGGGCTGTTTGAATTGATGCTGCAGCTTAAACAGACATAAAGCAACTCTTTCATGTGCCAGCCGCGGTTGCCTTGGCTCTTGGCAGCGGCTCCCGGTGTGGGCAGTGGGAGGATTGAAATGCAGAGGGGACAGAGGGACAGACAAGGAGGATTGAGCCCAGATCTGCGGAGCCCCCTCGATCTATAATTTGGGTTTTTTTAGCTGTCAAATAAGCTCATTCAAGGCAACCGGAACACGGCCGAAGAAGGGGGTTTTGCAGCAAGAAACTGCAGCAAATGCGAGGCCGGGGGAGCAGGGGGATGGGTTGAGCCCCTGAGGTGGCCCCGGTAGGCCCGGGGGGAGCGGCCCGGGCCCGCTCTGGGAACCGGGGGCACCGGCCCGGCCCCGCATCCCGGGGGGAAATTGGGGTGGACAGGGGGAAAAAAGGGGATAACAGGGCTGGAGAGGGGGTGTGGGGCTGGCAGACACCCCCTGTGTTCCCCAGGGGTTCGGGGGAGAGCGGCGGCTCCGAGGCTGTCACGAACGTGAAGTCGGTGCTTGGCGAGGAGGGAGGAGGGGGAGGATGCTCGAGCGTTTTCCAGAGTGCCTTTTTCTTCGTTATTTATTTATTTCCTTAAGCTCTGGTGTCATGTTCGAGTTGTTTTCCTTGTCCCTGGATCTGAGCATCATTAGCAAGATAATGAAGTTCCCGAATGTGGCGTTAAGTGGCTGCATTCCCATTCCTCCCTCCCTTTTCCCCATCTTGCCTGCAGCTCCAGGGACCGGCGTACCGGGAGATGTTAAAACAAAAACAAGGGGAGGTGCTGCTGGTGATGAGGGAGAAAAGGGGCTCTGCCAGCCCTGCCAAGCCCCCCTGTTGGCTCTGGGGAGGGGGGCACAGCCTTTCCCACCTCCAGCATGCCCCTGGACCAGTCCCACCAGTATCAGGACAAGGCACAGACAGGGAAAAGGGAGAGGAGGGGAGGGGGGGGTTCTGTCGTGATCCGTGTTTGCAACAAAATTCGCCTCATCACAAGAATTGTGTCAATAGCATCAGGTTGTTTATGGGGGAAGGGGAGGGGTGAGTAACAGGAATGTGTGTGAGAGAGAGAAATGGGGGTGGGGGGCTCGTTCTTTATCAAGAAACTATCAAAAATAAACGCGCTGTGGGGCTGGATGCCGGGTTTGGGGTGGGTAACACAGCATCCCCCTCTTCCCTTATCCACAACACCCCCCTGGCCCGGCATCCAGAGAAGGAACAAAGCTCCGGGAACGATTAATCAAGTGGCTTAATAAAAAAAAAAAAAAAAAAAAAAAAAAAAAAAGAAGTATAAATCCCTGCGGGCTGCGTGGTGCTGGTGGTGCTGCTGCTGCCGAGGAGCTGGCTCTGAGACAGCCACCGGGAGGGACGCGCCAGCCCTCCCCTGCTCTCCTCTCCTCTCTTCTCCTCTCCTCGCCTTCCCTCTCCTCTCCTCTCTCCCCGAGCTGCTGCCACACTTGGTTCATTCCAGCTGCAGAAGCTCAGAGCCTTCCATGCGGTGGGATTTTTTTTTTCCTCCTCCCGGGCTGAAAAAAAAAAAAAATTAAGGGGAAAAAAAATATATAAATCAAAATCACAAGCCTGACCCGCTTCCCCTTCACCTCCCCCTTCCTCCTTCCTTTCTCCTCTTCATCCAGCCGAGCCGAGGACTATCCCAATCGCCGAGGGGAAGGAAAAAAGGAGGAAAAACCCAAGAGCGGCGAGCAGCGGACCCCCAGCACGCCCCATTGGTGCCGCTGCCCTTTGACATGCAACCTTGCTTGGCATGGGACCGGCCGGGATGCAGCTGCAGCTTCGGGAGGCACTGCTGGCAGCTGGGCATGGTGGCACTGCTGGCGGCCGAGGGCAGCGCCTGGAGCCGGGCACTGCTGCTCTCGCTGGGGCTGCTGGCAGGATCGGCCATGGGTGAGTGCCGCGGGCAACTTCGGCCGGGGAGCTCCGGGTGCAGCGCCGGCTGCGCGGGGATGGAGCCCGGCAGGGAGCGGGGTGCGGGGGGTGGCACTGGAGGGGTGGCAGTAGGCTGTGTGGTACCGGGGTGGTGGCACTGGGGTGTGTGCCACTGGAGTGGTGGCAGTGAGGTGATAGCAATAGGCTGTGTGGCACTGGGGTGATGGCACTAGGTGGTGGCACTCACTGGAGTGGTGGCACTGAGCTCTGTGGCACTGGGGTGGTGGCACTGGGGTGATGGCAATAGGCTGTGTGATGCTGAGGTAGTGGCACTGAGCTGTGTGCCACTGGGGTGGTGGCACCGGGGTGATGGCAATAGGCTGTGTGCCACTGGGGTGATGATACTGGCATGGTAGCAATAGGCTGTTTGGCACTGGGATGATAGCACTGTGGTGGTGGCACTGAGGTGCTGGCACTGGAGTGGTGGCACTGTGCTGTGTGGCACTGGGGTGGTGGTAGCAATAGGCAGTGTGGCACTGGGGTGCTGTCACTGTGCTCAGTGCCACTGGGGTGCTGGCACACTCTGCCCTGGCACCTCTGAGGGTGTTTGATCCAGACTCCGGAGCTGCATCCTCCAGGAGCAGCAGTTTTCTCCCAGCGCTGCCGTGTGAGAAGGGCTCTGGCTCTCCATGATCTCATTCCCCTGCTCTGCTGGGTCAGGTTTGGGATGAGCTGCTTCAGGAGCTGCTGATGTGCAGCATGACTGTGAAAAATGCCAGCACTGCTCTCCCCTCTGCCTTTCCCTGGCATCTCAATTCAGGATTTCACTGCCCTGCTGCTTGCCCACAGCTGATAGAACAGATTTCTGGATGCCTTGCATGAAGATGGAAGCACTTTCCTCCTTTTCCTCCTGCCTTCCCAGTTGAATATTTCTTATATATGAGCTGGCTGGCCTCAGCAGCCTGGTTTTTATGAAATATGCATGGTTGGGCTTGAAAGCAGAAGAAGACTTGAATTTGGGGGCAGTTTGCTTTGTGTCTCCTGCCTCATTTCCACAGCTGCCCTTGCAGCCAAAGCAGATCCAGGGAGTGAAGTTTATTTCTGGTGTAAACAGCAAATATTTAGGGACTGTCCTTCTGTGTGTGTAGGAGGGGGAAGAGTGGGAGAGCTTGGCAGTGGCTGCTCTCCACACTGTGCAGTGCCCCCATTTCCAAGTTTCCAAGTCCTGTTGTCTTGTCTGCTGTATCCTAGGCTGGAGGAATGTGTGTTTGGGTGTTGATGTGTATGAAAGCTCCTTGGCTTTGGGGTTTTTGTTCTTTTGGGTTTTTTTTTTTTTTTTGGAGGAAAAACTTTATCTGGAATGCAAGGCTGATTTTATTATGTAAGGCAGGTTTCCTTTCAGGGGCTGGGGGATGAGGATTAACTGCTGCTCCTGAGCACTCTTGCAGTGGAGCTGAACAGTTCTGCTGACTGGGAGCATCTGTTAGGAAAGGCTGCAAACCCACCCAAAACAACCTACAGGTCCTTAATAAAGGCTGAATATTTATTTTGGTGGCTATTTTTCATCTCTCCAGCATGAACATTCAGCCTGTGCACGGAGGAAAACCCTTCCAGCAGCTTCTGTTGAGCTTTCCTCATGTGAGCACACTGATGGAGAGATACCTAAATCTCAGATTTACTCTACCAGGGGCTTACAGCTTTTTCTCTTCTTCTGAGCTGTCTGTGGCTTACTCATACTGGATCTTCACTCTGTACCTCACTGAGCATTTAATCCTTTCTTCTCAGGCCCCTGCTCCCTCCTGTCTGCATTCTGAGCTCTCTGTTCTGGATCCTTCAGCCAGAGGTTGCTGCTCTGGGTTGTTTTGCTTTGTGAGCAGAAGACCTGCGAAAGCTTTTTAGCCCTCGGATGGTTTTTTATCTGCATCAGAGCCGGAGGCATTGATCAATAATTCCCCTCTTTAGATTGTGAAACCCCAGCAAGGATGTTTTAGTGAGAGCAGGGTGCCAGCTCGGGCGTCAGTGCCTGGTGCTGGGTGGGCAGAGAGGGAGGGGAGGCACCCACCCTTTGCAGAGTCACCGTGGGTCTGGGGTGCAGTTCCTGGCAATGATTTCAGCCTGTTCTGAATGTGCTGAACCCCTGTGGAACAAAGTTCCAAGAGCTCCAGGCTCTCCCGTTCCGGGGCTGTGCAGGGAGCAGTAGCCAGGAGCTCCCATAGTGTGGCAGCAGAGCTGTGTGCGTGGAGCCATCAGTCAGGAGTTCACAGAAAAAGGGGGAGAAACCCTCCTTCCATCGCATCAGCTGGGCCCTGCCTGCCCAGAAACGTCCTTCTGAAAGCCAGCAGGGGGTTTGGGGTGCCCTCAGGTGCTGCCATGTCCCAGGGCAGGGTGATGGAGCTTCCCTTGGGGGAAGGATGGAGCTGGAGTGGAGAGAAGGTGGTGCCGGGTGGTGGGAGCTTCATTGCGCTTATGGAAGTGCTTTGTGAGGTTGTCCCTTCCAGTCTGGAGTTTATTTTGCCTATGGGAGGTGTTTTGTGTTAGGAAAATTAATCCACAAACACCAGAGGATTATGGCCAAAAAGGAGACAGAGAAGTCCTGGAACTTTATTCTGATAAAGGGAGAGGCCATGGGGCATCCCCTGGGATGTCTTGAGAGAAACCCTGCTCCCATCTCATCAGCTGGGCCCTGCCTGCCCAGAAATGTCCTTCTGAAACCCAGCACGGGGTTTGGGGTGCCCTCAGGTGCTGCCATGTCCCAGGGCAGGCTGATGGAGCTTCCCTTGGGGCAGGATGGAGCTGGAGCGGAGGGAAGGTGGTGCCGGGTGATGGGAAGTTCATTGTGGTTATGGAAGTGTTTGTGAGATTCCTCCTTCTAGTTTGAAGTTTATTGTGCCTGTGGAAGTCCTTGGTATTAGGAAAATCCATCCACAAACACCAGAGGTTTGTGTCCAAAAAGGAGACAGAGGAGTCCTGGAACTTTATTCCAATCAAGGCAGAGGCCATGGGGCATCCCCTGGAATCTCTCACATTTTTTGGAGGACGCAGCCTCCTTTTTATCCCAATTTCCCAGCTGCATTTCCCTTCTCTCTTTCCCCATTTCTGAGGTACTTGAGAGGTTCAGACTCCCCAGAACACCTGATCCCAAAGATTCCCCTCTAATGTACAACCCTCCCTTTTAATTTTTGATTCTTACAGAATTGAGGGGTTTTTCTTCCCCATTGTTTCTTTCGTATTTCTCAGCAAACCTAAAGTTTATTTGTAAAATCAAATATCTTTTTCCATTCACCAATCTAGTGAAATCCTTCCCATTGTTTCTTTTCTCTCCCAGTGCTGGTTTTCTCTCCCAGCAGCCCCACAGCTTGTTTGGAAAGACAAATCCACCATTCCTCTCATTTGTGAGGTTCCTCCCTCCAGTTTGAAGTTTATTGTGACTGTGAAAGTGCTTTTGTGAGGTTCTCCCTTGCAGTTTGAAGGCTGCAGTGATGGTTTCACAGGGATAGGATGGGCTGAGGGCTCTGGATTTTCCTTTTGGCTGTGGGTTGGTGGTGAGACCTGCCTGGCCTCTGGAATGTGATGGTTCTGGAATTCTGTCTGTTGGTTCTGGAATTCTGTCTGTTGGTTCTGGAATTCTGTCTGTTGATTGTCAGTCCGGTGGGCACAGCAGTGCTGCTCTCACCCCTTTCTGGTATTTTCTGGGGAATCAACTGCAAGGTGAATCAGGGGCATGTGGAGGCCCCGTGGGTGTGGATAAACACAGATAAAACACATTTTAATGGCCTGTTCTAAAAGGGTCTTGACACCATTATTTACACACTGTGCTTTATTAGTAGCACCTTGCTTGGTACTGGGTTAAGGGAGGATGCAGCAGCTTGAAACAGCAACTCATCAGTTTTAAAGCCCTGTAATTATTATTTTTTCTCGATGGAAAACAGTTTTTTCCCAGACTTCTCTTCTAAAGCTGTTTATGAATTTTGTTTGTGATGGATTTGTGTCCCAGGTGTGGCTGAGCGTTGACCAGGGGATGTCAGTGCTGTGGGATGAGCAGAACTGAGCATTCCTCACTTCTCTGCACCCAGGGAATGGTTCCTGCTCTCAGCCACTTCCAGCAGCATTCCAGGGATTTCCAGCCATGGAATTATTGCTGCCCTCCTCAGCTTTCTGAGAGCCCAGCTGGGTGGGAAATGCCAAATTTCACAGCTGTGCTTCTGTTCCTGCTGCTGCCCTCCCAACCCCTGCCAGAATTTGGCCTGGATCTTGACCAGAGGAAATTGTTATGATAATGTTGAGGGTTAGTTGGGGGCAAGGTCAGGCAGCCTTAACTGGTTTTGAGCCCGCAGCATTGCAAGCAAAGTCTTTTAAACTCCATTTTTATCAGGAGTATCCTGAGACACAGGGCTGGAGTAATTTTTCACAGGCTTTAGTGAAATTATAACAAAGCTCTGTTTAGCTGAGTGGATTTTAAATAATACTTCTTTACTCTCCTCCATGTTTCCAGGCATTGGGAGGTTCAGAAACACCATGAATAGGCCTAAATTTAAATTAGGCTTTTTTTTTTTCCCAACAGAAAATAGAGCAAATTCAAATGGAAGGGGAGAGATAAGACTTTAAGGGCTACAAAAAAAAAAAAAAAAGGGAAATGATTAAGTAGTAAAGATTCTCTAGTGTTGGAATTGTTGAGTGCAGCATTGAGCTGTCTCTTTGACATGCACAGAAATGTCAGAGGTGCTGGAATCCCATTGATTGGCTCCAATATCCAGTGAGGAATGATGGGAAGGGAAAGGGAATCAGGATTTAAGGGGAGTTTAAACCGGGTGAGGCTTTTTTTGCTCCACCTGGGAGGAGGTGGAGGAGCTGGTTTTGGTGTGTGAATTATCAGCAGTGTCATTTCCTGAGGTGTGAACACCCAAAGTCCCAGATCAGTGAGGTTGGAAAAGCCCTCCCAGGTCACAAAATCCAAGCTGAGCCCAATCCCCACCTTGTCCCCATCCCAGAGCCCTGAGTGTCACATCCAGACCTTCTTGGACACCTCTAGGTATGAAATTCCAGCACCTCCCTGAGTTGCGATGTCTGACCACCCTTTCCATGCAGAAATTCCTCCTGGATACACCTGGAGGTGGCACAGGGAACATTGTAAACTCGTTGTGTGTAATTCTGGAGTGAAAGATGGAAAATCACAGCCCAGAGGGGCTTTTTTCCAGAATTCTGCTTGCCAAGCAAGGATTGCCTTAGGAGGACACAAGAAAAAGCCACCAGTGCCACCAGAGCCAGCCTGGTTTGTGTGGGCACCACCTGGGCACGACTGGAGCTGCAACCAAAAAAAATTTCTCAATCCTTGCTGATGTTTCTGCTTTTTCCTCTGTTAATCTTGGGTGTCCTCAGAAGGCAGCTCCTCTTTCCATCCAACCAGCAGGAAACCTACAGCACCCCATTTCCTGCTTTGTAAAAAGGCTTTTTCCACTCCTCTTTCACTCCTGGGCAGTGAAGTAAACAGGGCAGGAGACTTTTTCTCCTTTTAGTGCCTTTATCAAAAGTGATCAGCTCAAGGTTGGGAAGCTCGATGGGTCTGCAGTCTCCATCTCTTCTGGGGTGAAGAGGAGGAGGAAGAGAAGGAAAATGCAGCTTTGTCCACTGTAGGGCAGAGCTGGGGGTCCCATCCTCACATGAGTAAACCCTCAGGCCTGTCATCCAGGGTCGTGCCCTCAGCTGAAGTCTTGCTTAAGGTGAGGGGCCTCAAAGGTTCTCAGCATCTCTGCAGGCCCAGCACTCCGTTCCTCACGTCCAGACATCACTCTGATCTCTTAATTCTGTATTGGCTCGTTGTTTTTGGGGTATTTTCGGTGAGTTTGATGAGGTTCCTTCCCATGGCATGCTGGTCTTGAGGCTGTTTTGCATCTTCTCTGATGCCCGTGTGGGGAGAAGGACAACTTAGCTTCAGGCGGGGTTATACCAATACAACAGGAGCAATTTAGAGAACGGGCTGGTTATTACAATAACAAATAGGTTGAACTTTATTTTAGCAGCAACTGGTTTAACTGGTTTTGCAACTCTTTTTTTCCCCAAAAAATTGGCAGAATTTTGTTAATAACAGGTGTAGCCCCGGGTTTCTTAACCCTCAGGCCTGTCATCCAGGGTCTTGCCCTCAGCTGAAGTCTTGCTTAAGGTGAGGGGCCTCAAAGGTTCTCAGCATCTCTGCAGGCCCAGCACTCCGTTCCTCACGTCCAGACATCACTGTAATCTCTTAATTCTGTATTGGCTCGTTGTTTTTGGGGTCTTTTCAGTAAATTTGATGAGGTTCTTTCCCATGGCATGCTGGTCTTGAGGCTGTTTTGCATCTTCTCTGATGCCCGTGTGGGGAGAAGGACAACTTAGCTTCAGTCGGGGCTATACCAATACAACAGGAGCAATTTAGAGAACGGGCTTGTAAATTTGATGAGGTTCTTTCTCATGGCATGCTGATCTCGAGGCTGTTTTGCATCTTCCCTTATTCCCCCTCCATGTCCCCTCCACCTACCTCTGGGGAGAAGGACAACTTAGCTTCAGGCAGGGTTATACCGATATAAAAGAAGCAATTTACAGAATGGTCGGTGATTACAACAACAAACAGGTAGAACTTTACTTTAGCAGCAACTGGTTTTGCAACTCTTTTTTTTCCCCCCAAAAAAATTTGGCAGATTTTTACTTATAACGGGCAGAGCAGTGGGTGCTCCAGGAGGTGCTGGAAGTCAGGGAAGGAGGCAGGAGCAGGAGGGCCTGGCCAAGGTCACCCAGCAGGAGCAGCCTGGATGTCACTCCTGCGTCATCCCACGCTGAGCACCAGCACGGGGATGTGATGCTGCAGCTCCTGAGGTGCTTTTTGAGAAGCCTCCCTGCCGCAGATGAGCTTGGAGCTGTGTCTGTGCAAAGGCATTTTCACAGTGGTTACACTGGAACAGAACAATTCCTGCATCCCATTTATCAAAATGTCCGTGATTCCCATTTCCAGACAGATAAACCAACGGTGAATCTCAAATAAAGGTGTCTTTGTCCAGAACGTTTTAACACAAAAGGAAGGGAAGATTTGTTCCCCTGACCTCTGGGATGGGAAGTCTGTTCTGCCCTGCTGAAATGGCTTTATTTGGGTTTCATCCACCTGCCTTGCTGCTTTGTTTCAGCGGAACATTTTACCTGGTGCTCAGCTGTCACTTCAGTGCAGAGCAGGGCACGGTCACAGGCTGGTAATCCCAGCCCCAGCTGCATGAGGAGGCGCAAGGAGGGCTGGAATAGCCAAGAAAGATGAGTTAATCACAGGCAGAGAATTAACCACAACTGGGGATTTGCTGCTTCAGTGCTCTGCTGTTATTTGCACACTCCCCTGACTCGCAGGAGTTGTCAGAGCCCAGTTCCTGCTGCCTCCCCTGGCTGGGGGCACTGGGGGATCTTCCCTTCCCCATCCCTATGTGAAAAATGCATTTTTATAATGGGCCTTTCACAAATATTCAAATGAATATTATATGTGTTATGTTAGAAAGTGATGCTGTATTAATTTTCTTAAGTAGTGTGTTAAATATAGTTGTAGGTTATAATGTTAAAATAGGAACTATGTCTCTGGGGTATTTTTTTTAAAGAAAAAATATCCCACAGACATGAGGTACTTGCACCAGATAGCAGCCACAGGACACCTAAATCCTCCAGAGAAAAAGAATTTATTGCTCTCTTATTAGAAGAAATTAACTTTTTTCCATGTCAGGATTAAGAGGAAGAAGTTGACACTGCCCAGACAGAATCCTGTGTTTGAATGGAATTTATGCATCATGGATGAGGTGTATGAATATGCAACAGGCTGTTGCTTTTAAGGGTTAATCCTCTGTTAATTTGGGTCCTTTTTCAGGCTTATTTTGCCCAGAATGAGGTACCTGGACTGTCCATAACTCTTTGTTTTCACTGTCTGATATTCTCCTAAATCCTAATTGTCCACATTTTTATTCCTCTTATTATATTCCTATTTTTATAACCATTTTATTACCATTGAACTTTAAAATTTTTCAAAAACAAGTGATTGGCGTTTTTCACACCTACAACAGGGATAAACAGAATTTGCAAAATGATTTACAGATTTATTCTGCAGAGAGAGATCTTGGGATGTTTGTGAGGAGCTTTCAGCAGGTACAAATTGCACGAGGTTGATTAACTGCTCAACTTTTATGTGCTCTTGGTTCTCTCCCTTGATTGCATGGAGGGAATTCAACCATTTCATGTACAATTTGGGATTAATTGTGAATGACATTTTGAGGTGAAAGTTGTCTGTCTGCCACTGAACTTCAAGCCGAATTGTCAAAAAAAAGTCAGGAATAAAACCAAGCGCAGTTTCTGTTGCAGGAATGATTTGCACAGCTCCTGTAATTTGCACAGAATTTTGTATTTTTCATACCTTTAGATCCATGTTTTATGCAAAGACTGCAGCTTTTAAAAGCAAAGTGTGCTCACCAGAGATGGGGAGGTGTGCACTGAGAATTTGCCAGATGCATCAGGGAATTGGATGCTGGATTTTGGCACAGAGGATGCTCTGGACCTTCTGAATTTAACCTGCCACACACTCTGCCTTTGAAGCAGTTCCTTAAATTATGTGAGCTCCAGCTTCTTGCCTATGGAGGGGGAAAAGCAGTGCTGTACTAATAGTATTATCTAATTAATTATGAAGATGAATGCCTGCAGGATGGCAGAGATCAAATGGAGAACTTGTTTCCTTGTTACGGTTCCTGTTATTTATCAGCAGTTTATCAATATTTTGTTTAGTTAATTTAGTGAAAGCAGAGTTTGAAATAAGATTTTTTTTTTTTTCCTGGTGGCATTTATGTCATTACTTTTGGAGTTGCATGGCTTGAGGTGGAGTTTATTTTCTGGAAAAACGGGAAGAGTGGGATTTTAGGCACAGGAGGAATGGGATTTTAGGCACAGGAGGAGTGGGATTTTAGAGACAGGAGGAGTGGGATTTTAGGGACAGGGGGAGTGGGATTTTAGAGACAGGAGCAGTGGGATTTTAGGCACAAGAGCAATGAGATTTTAGGGACAGGAGGAATGGGATTTTAGGGACAGGAGCAATGGGATTTTAGGCACAGGAGCAATGGGATTTTAGGCACAGGAGGAATGGGATTTTAGGGACAGGAGGAATGGGATTTTAGAGACAGGAGGAGTGGGATTTTAGGCACAGGAGGAATGGGATTTTAGGGACAGGAGGAGTGGGATTTTAGGCACAAGAGGAATGGGATTTTAGGGACAGGAGGAATGGGATTTTAGGCACAGGAGGAATGGGATTTTAGGGACAGGAGCAATGGGATTTTAGGCGCAGGAGGATTGGGATTTTAGGGACAGGAGGAATGGGATTTTAGGCACAGGAGCAATGGGATTTTAGGCACAGGAGCAATGGGATTTTAGGGACAGGAGGAATGGGATTTTAGGCACAGGAGCAATGGGATTTTAGGCACAGGAGCAATGGGATTTTAGGCACAGGAGCAATGGGATTTTAGGGACAGGAGGAATGGGATTTTAGGCGCAGGAGGATTGGGATTTTAGGCACAGGAGGAATGGGATTTTAGGCACAGGAGCAATGGGATTTTAGGCACAGGAGGAATGGGATTTTAGGCACAGGAGCAATGAGATTTTAGGCACAGGAGCAATGAGATTTTAGGCACAAGAGCAATGGGATTTTAGGCACAGAAGCAATGGGATTTTAGGCACAGGAGCAGTGAGATTTTAGGCACAGGAGCAATGAGATTTTAGGCACAAGAGCAATGAGATTTTAGGCGCAGGAGGATTGGGATTTTAGAGACAGGAGGAATGGGATTTTAGGCACAGGAGGAATGGGATTTTAGGCACAGGAGCAATGGGATTTTAGGCACAGGAGCAATGGGATTTTAGGCACAGGAGGAATGGGATTTTAGGGACAGGAGGAATGGGATTTTAGGGACAGGAGGAGTGGGATTTTAGGGACAGGAGCAATGAGATTTTAGGCACAGGAGCAATGGGATTTTAGGCACAGGAGCAGTGAGATTTTAGGCACAGGAGCAATGGGATTTTAGGCACAGAAGCAGTGAGATTTAGGCACAGAAGCAGTGAGATTTTAGGCACAGGAGCAATGAGATTTTAGACACAGGAGCAGTGAGATTTTAGGGACAGGAGTAATGGGATTTTAGGCACAAGAGCAATGGGATTTTAGGGACAGGAGGAATGGGATTTTAGGGACAGGAGCAATGGGATTTTAGGCTCAGGAGCAATGGGATTTTAGGCACAGGAGCAGTGGGATTTTAGGCACAGGAGCAATGGGATTTTAGGCACAGGAGGAATGGGATTTTAGGGACAGGAGCAATGGGATTTTAGGGACAGGAGCAATGGGATTTTAGGAAGTTTGCTGAGGAGCTTTGTGCTGGGGTGTGGTGGCTCACATTGGGTCACATTCTGTCCCCAGTCCTTCCCTTTCCACGTGTGTAAATCCATAAATTCCATCGGAATTCTCCCCTCCTCTCACTGCTGTGGGCAGAGGAAGCTCTGCACCTTGCAGGGGCTGTGGAGAGCTGCTAAACTCAGGGGTACAGAAAATTGCAGCTCATTTCTCCTCTGACAAAAGGCACAATTCAATGTTCCTTTCCCCTTTATCCACCAAATAATAACACCCAGAAAAAATCCATTTCCTCCTGGAAAGGCGAGGAAAACATCCCATCCTGCAGGAGGATAATGGAGCTGGTGCTTTTCCAGAGGTGATGCCATTTTTAAAGATGCTCCTTGCATTCCCACAGCATATTGTTTATATCCCTCTATTGTTGTTTTGTCTCCATTAGGGAAAGGTTAGGCACAATCCTGGACACTGGGCAGCTGTCAGCAGCATTCCCAAGGGGCTCTCATTAAAGTTAAGCACCACTTGGGCTGTTAATATTAAAATAAGGTTCACCTGCTGGATTAATGAAGGGTTTGAAGGATGGGGAGTTTGTCCCTCATTGTGTGGGGATTTTTTTTTTTTTTTCCCAGAGATGCTTTAGGATTTTAGTTTTTCTATTTTTCATATATTTGTAATCCTGAAGTTCTTTAGTGTAGAACTCTGAACTCCACATGCAGTGTGAGCTGCTGCTTTCCCATTTTGGGCAGACACAATGTCATGGTTTGGCATGAGAGATATTTAGGGAAGCGATGCAAACCTCAAAATTCAACCTCAAAACCACCAAACCAAACAATTCCTCTCCAGGCCTGGCAGTCAAGGACCCCTCAGGCCCCAAGAGATGGAAACAAAAGTGAGTTGGGCTGCAATTGGGGTCATGATCATACCTAAATGTATGGAATTAATTAACCGCAATATATCCCTCATTTGATGGAATTAAGTCTCTTTGGTGGATGGGATGAGATTTAAGGTCATTTTTGAATGGGATGGGATTTAAGGTCTCTTTTGGGTGGGATGGGATTTAAGGTCATTTTTGAATGGGATGGAATGGGATTTAAGGTCTCTTTTGGGTGGGATTGGATAAGGTTTAGGGTCTCTTTTGGATGGGATGGGATGAGGTTTAAGGTCTCTTTTGGATGGGATAGCATGAGATTTAAGATCTCTTTTAGATGGGATGAAATTTAAGGTCTCATTTGGATGGGATGAGATTTAAGTATCTTTTGGATGGGATGGGATTTAAAGTCTCTTTTGGGTGGGATTGGATGAGATTTAAGGTCTCTTGAATGGGATGGGATTTAAGGTCTCTTTTGGGTGGGATGGGATGAGATTTAAGGTCTATTTTGGATGGGATGGGGTTTAAGGTCTCTTTTGAGTGGAAATGGATGAGGTTTAAGGTCTCTTTTGGATGGGATGAGATGGGATGAGGTTTAAGGTCTCTTTTGGGTGGGATTGGATGAGGTTTAAGGTCTCTTTTGGATGGGATGAGATTTAAGGTCTCTTTTGGATGGGATGAGGTTAAAGATCTCTTTTGGATGTGATGGAATGAGGTTTAGGGTCTCTTTTGAGTGGAAATGGATGAGATTTAAGGTCTCTTTTCACCCCAAACCATTCCAGGATCCTGTTTTTACCTTTTCCCTGGTGTCTCCCTGACCCAGGGCCCTTCTCCAGCGGCACGGGCAGGGCTGGTTCTGACCCTGAGCAAGATTAAAGGCAGAAAAACCAACCCTGCAAGGCCCCTGCTGGTGTCACCTCTTGGTAAACACCTGCACTTCTTCCTACTGAGTTAACCAGATTCATTTAGCAAGAGCAAGTTCATTTTGCTGGATTTCAAATGCCGGCTTAGGGGAGGCTCTGTCATTTGTTCCTCCTGGGAGCACTTCCCAATCTTAAATTAGAGAACAAATGATGACCTTTTTTTACCCAGGAGTCCAACACTGAGGGCTGTTACAAGGAGTTTTTTGCCTTTTTTCTTCCATGAAATGCAGTTAGCAAATGAGACTTTTGACAAAAAATCCCCAATTTGAACGTAGAAGTCGATTCAATTCGCCCCCTGTTAGCTCCTTGATTGAGAGCTATGTAGATTGAAGAAGAAAGGTATTGATCTGCTTTGGGGATTGAAAACTAAGATGAAGTGGAATATGTCTGTGGGTGAAAATGAGGTTTTAAATGGATGGAGGAGGCGAGAGAAAAATAAAACACAATGTGATGTTAATAGGAAGGAGTTTTGGGTTTCTCTGGTGGTTCTGCAGAGGTGGAGAGGGCACAGGATGCTGAAGTTGTACAAGTCATGGAAAATCAGTGTTTGGCTCTAAATTGGGTCAAATCAGCCCCAAAAAAGTCCTGGTTTTGGGCTATCAGAGTTCCCAAAATTCTGGTTTTGGGCTATCAGAGCATCCATCAGTTCCCAAACTCTGTTTGGACAGAGGGACATCCCTTGTTGAACAGAGCTGACAGATTTCAGTGCCCACAGCTGATCTTTAACATCCCCTCCCAACCATTCCACCATTCCCTGAAATAAAAATAGAGATTTTGCCATTGTAAATGTGAAACTCAGGTCTAAATGAACTGAAAAAATTCATTATAATTGAAATGTTTCACTCTTTCTCCACATAATCTGCTAGGAGCCTTCTGTAGCTATTATTCTCTGGGGCATGTGACTGGCTTGTTTTTTTGGCTCATTGGGTGAAGTGAATTATTAACTTTTATTTATTAACTTTCCTCTGTACTGTCAACTCCAGGTGACTTTCATTGATTGCTCAAGGTGACAAGGAGGCATTAGGTAATAAATATCAAGTGCTGCAATACTTAAAGGAAGTGAATATGAAAGTGCTGTTAACGGAATCAAGTAAAAATTGGATTTATACCCCTAACAAAAATTCCCGGGAGAAATTGCTTTCTGTTGGACTCTTTTTGTAATTCAAATCCAATCACACAAGTGTGAGCTGCTGTAATACAATTGCCTGGCAGAGAGAGGGGTTTTGTTGGAAGATCTCAGAGCACTTGTAAACACACGGAACATTTCACTTGGCGCAGCGTGGGGAGGCGAGGACGGCGGTGCAAGAGTGAGGAGCTTTTAATAAGTGCAGTCTCTGCCTTGTTCCGAGTGATATTTTTAATTTAGCTCAGATCTGGAGGTGTGAGATGCTGGGGATGGCAGTGGGTGAAGTGGTTTCTTCTGTTTTGGCTGCTGCAGAGATTCTCTGGGTCCCTGAGGGATAAAAAGGGCCTGTGGCCTCTCTGCCAGCACCAAAAGGGGATTTGTGTAACTTCTGGGCTTTCAGGGAGTAAAAAAAGCATGAACATACAAGCTGGTTCATGAATTGATGTGTAAAATCTAAATTAGAATCCAAAACATGGCGGGAAAGGGGAATAAACCCCATGGAAATCCCTCAGATTAAAAACTTTTCAGTGCAGATTTAGTTCCAAAGGAGCTCGGCCCGCTGGGCTCTCTTTAAACCATCAGGATGGAATTGTTGATATTGGGAGAATTCCTATAGCAAAGGATGGAATTGTTGATATTGGGAGAATTCCAAGGGCTGAGGGCTTGGAAATTCTTAGGGAGATGGGATTTGGAGTCCAACATCTCCCTTGGGCCTTGAGGGAACATTGAATTTTGCAGCTGGACACAGAGCTCCCGTGGCAAAGGGAACTTTAAGTGTTTAACGGTGACAGAAAGAGACCAACAATGAAAGATTTTCATGAGGAATTCTTTTATTTTGGCTCCACTATGACTTGGGATGGATTTCACCTTGAATCTTCCTTCACCTTCTTCAATTTTTATTTTCTTTTTTTTTTTTTTTTTTTTTTTTTTGAGATAATCCTAACACCCGAGATGAAAATGCCTTCGAGCCCCCTGGATAAACCATTTAAATGCAAATATTATTTTACCGCAAAATAATTGAAATACAAATTGAAAAAATTTGTTTTGGCGATAATAATTAGCACCTTGTAAATGAGACTGAGTAAAAAAATGCTGCACATGAGTGGGAGTCCATTTGCAGACACTGGGAAAAAAGTTTTTCATCAAATTACCTTCTGTTTTCTGAGCTTCATTTCAACTGGGGGTTGAGATGATCTGTGTCATTTTTACAGATATCTGCAGTGGAGGTGAGAAAAAAAATGAAATCTTTGCTGTGTTCATCTCAGAGAGAAAATAACAGAAAATAACAGTAAAATTTTCAGGTGGTTTCGAATCAGGCTGAACATTTTAATTGAGGCTCTGACTCTCAGGACAAGATCTTCAAGGATATTTAGATGCTAAAATAAGTGGAGACTTGCCCAGGGGGGGTTTATAAAGGAAATTTGGCTGCACAGCTCAGGTGGGGTTAGGAAAGCTCCAGAGGATTATAAAATATTTGTAAACCTGGGGTTCTGAAATTCCTTTGGAAAGGATTTGTGAACTTGGGTTTTGTGGCATTTGTCACAAATGTGTCACCAAGGGGATCAGTCAAAGCCTCCCATCGTCCATCTTAGTGCCTTTACCACATCTTAAACCATATTTTTTTTTGAGGATAAATCTTGGTTTGACAGGAAAAGTGCAGAGGAGCTTTGAGGTCCCTTTGAGGCAAAGCATTCGGCAATTCTGAGGCTGAATCCTCAAAAGCACTGGAGGAGCTGAGAGGCCACAGAGGGAATTCCCAGAGTGAGTTCCTCACCCCAGAATCTGCATTGTGAAAAATGACTATTTTATAAAAAAATAGACCAAAAAATGAAAAATTTGAAAAATTTATGAGAAATGAAAACTTCGAAAATTTTATGATTTTTAATGAAAATACTTTAGATTTTTAATGAAAATATTTTATTGGCTTTTTGCAAATATTAAAATGAATATTATATGTGTTGTCTTAGAAAGGGATGCTGTATTAATTCTCTTAAGTAGTGTGTTAAATAGAGTTTTAGGTTATAACAAAATATTAAAATAGAAACGATGTATTGGGAGGAATGGTGGATTTGTCTTTCCAAACCAGCTGTGGGGCTGCTGGGAGAGAAAAGGAACAACGGGAAGGATTCCACTGATTGGTGAATGGCAAAAGATATTTGATTTTACAAATAAACTTTAGGTTGGTTGAGAAATGAAACTGGACATTGAAAGGTGAAAGAAACAATGGGGAAGAAAGCCCCTAAATTCTGTAAGAATTAAAAATTTAAAGAGAGGGTTGTACATTAGAGGGAAATCTTCTGTATCAGGTGTTCTGGGACGTCTGAACCTCCCTAGTACCTCAGAAATGGGAGAAAAAAACCCCCTAAATTCCATAAGAATTCAAAATTCAAAGGAGGGGTTGTACATTAGAGGGGAATCTTTGGGATCAGGTGTTCTGGGCAGTCTGAACTTCTCAAGTACCTCAGAAATGGGGAAAGGGAGAAGGGAAATGCAGCTGGGAAATTGGGATAAAAAGGAGGCTGCGTCCTCCAAAAATTGGAGAGACCCCAGGGGATGCCCCATGGCCTCTGCCTTGATTGGAATAAAGTTCCAGGACTCCTCTGTCTGCTTTTTGGACATAAATCTCTGGTGTTTGTGGATGAATTTTTTGGTTTTTTTGTGCTCGGGGTGTGGGGTGAATTCTGTGACACAGCTCCAGGATTTCACCTGAATCTGAAGCTGCTGCAGTGCCACAGGGGCCAGACTTGAAATGTGGAACATGTGTACCAAGAAATGGATTTGCTGAGAAGTGGAGAGGGCAGAAACCTGGCATTGTGTTTAAAGTCTTATCAACTGGAGCTGCTTAATTTGATTTTTCAAGCGTTGCTCTTCCTGGGGCGCTCAGGTTTTTTGTTTGCTTGGGGTTTTTGGGCTGTGAATGTCTGAACTCCTTCAGCTCTGTGGAAATCAGTGGGCCTGGCAGAACCAATGTCCCAAAGGCACCAAATAAAGTCACTTTTGTCACAGCACAGACACACCTGTGCTTAGATGGGTCCAGCACAGAGGAATTTGCTGGTTTGTCTGCAGAAAGCTCAGGGGGTTTTTCCTCAATTTTTCCTGGACATTTAAAATTTTTTTTTTCCTAATATCCAATCTGAACCTCCTCCTAATTAGGAAAATTAGGATATTTTCCTAATATCCAACCTCCCCTCCTCCTGGCAGGGAGGAAAACTCAATTTCCCTGTGTGGTTTTCAGTTGTGTGGTGGCTCAATTGGGGCTTCTGTGGAATCCCAAACGTGTAGGAAATTTTCATAACCGTCCAGGACAACATTTTTGATTGGGAAAGGAAGGGAGTGTGTGAGAAAGTTCATTACAAGAATGTAAACATCAGAAGGCTTAGAAAAATCTTAAAAATCAGGGTGGTGCTTCTGGGCTCGGCAGAGCTGAATTCAGCTGAAATGCACTTTTTTTTGGTGCCCTTGCATTGCCCAGCTCATCACTCCCTGTGCTATCTGAGATGGAAATCATCCCCTTGATGATGCTCTTGGATCCACGGGCTTTTGATGAAGTTACAGTTAATGGAATGACTCTGCATTATTTATTACCCAGCAGGCTTTGATAGGAGGCTGGAGGTGAAGCTCCAGCTCGGAGAAGGTGAATCCTGAGGGCAGCAAGGCTCCCATTGATCAAGTGTGGAGGAATCAGATTTGCAGGCGTGAAGAGCACCAATCGCTTGGTTTTTAAATCTTTAAAAGTAATAAAATGGTTATAAAAATAGTGATGTAATTAGAGTAATAAAAATTTGCACAGTTAGGATTTAGGGCAATATGAGACAATAGAAACAAAGAGTTATGGACAGTCCAGGTACCACTTTCTGGGGAAAATAAGCCCAAAAAAGGACCCACTTTAACAGAGGATTAACCCTTAAAAACAACAGCCTGTTGCATATTCATACATCTCATCCATGATGCATAAATTCCATTCAAACACAGGATTCTGTCTGGTCAGTGTCAACTTCTTCCTCTGAATCCTGACAGCATCTTCAGGGCTGAGCAAGGCAGGAAGAATTTAGTTTCTTCTGATAATGGAGCAGTAAATTCTCTTTATCTATCATTCTATTCAAACTCTTGTGGTGTGTAAATCCTCACAAAAGTTGGTAATTATTTCCATGGGTTAAAATCAAAGGCTCAGGTGTTTGTGACTCCCTGCCAAGGTCTGGAATCACCCAGGGCAGCCAGAGGGATGTCCTGACACTGATAAATGATGCACAGCACTAAACAATGGCCACAGGAACATTTTTCCCTATTCAGGAGGCAGTGCAAACAGTGAGGGGTTGGTGTGGGTGGGTTTGGAGAGCTCTGAGCATTGGGGTGTGTGACCGTGTTCACAGGGGTCTGAGGATGAGGGGAGAGATGAGGATCTGGCTCCATGTTTCAGAAGGCTGATTTATTATTTTATGATATATATTATGATATAAAAGAATGGAAGAAAGGATTTCATCAGAAGGCTGGCTAAGAATAGGAAAGGAAAGAATGATAACAAAGGTTTGTGGCTCGGACTCTCTGACTGTGATTGGCCATTAATTAGAAACAACCACATGAGACCAATCCCAGATGCACCTGTTGCATTCCACAGCAGCAGATAATCAATGTTTGCATTTTGTTCCTGAGGCCTTTCAGCTTCTCAGGAGGAAAAATCCTAAATAAAGGATTTTCCATAAAAGATGTCTGTGACAGGGGTGAGGTGAGCAAACCTTGGAGGGGCTGCTGGACAAGCAGGGTTTGCCCCTGGTGTTTCAGTGTTTGCCTGTGCATTTCAGTTTTGCTGGGGAAAGGGTTTTTTTTTATGTGCCTGTGGTTGTGGAATGGGCTGTAGAACAACAGGGAATAACAGCATTTCTGTGTGAGTAACAGTAACTACAGCAAATGGCAAAACCCCAAACTGCTGCATGAGGGAGGAGGCAGCCATGGATCCTCCATAAATGATGCTGCTGAGAGCAAGGCACTGTGCATGATTTGATATTTGTTCCCGCTGAATGGTGCAGTGACCATGCATCAGCGTTTGCTAAATTAGATTTTGTTTCTGCTGAGGAACAAAGTGCAGCGACTTGTATTTCAGGAAGCACTTCAGAGATAAATTCAGTCTCCCTCTCTCTCAAGCACTGCCTGGATAATAACATGGTGTAAACCAACAGCTACAATTCTTCCTTGCTCTACACCCCCCTGGATCTGGCCTGGGATTGAAGTTTGAGGAATTGCAAGTAGGTGGAAGATGATTTTTTTCCCCACTGGTTTCCTTTGCACTTGTCACGTCAGAAAACGCCTTTGTTTGTTGTTGTTGTTGTTTACCTCCCGGCAGAGGGGGGAGGTTTGTAGTGACACATTTTGGATGTTCAGGTTTATCTCAGCGTGGAGCTGCTGGAATTCCCTGTCAGGCAGGGCTGGGAGGGAACAGCCGCCAGGGCAGCTCGTTTGTGTTGCTTACTTTAAAGGAATTACACAAATCCTGTTGCTGTGAGTGTTCTTCCGTGGCTGAATCTCCTGTTTCTCCTGGTGGGCTTGGTCAGGGTGCAGTGACTGTCACACTGCCACCTCTGGGACACTGGGCTGAGCTCTGGAGCTGCTTCAGGGCCCCTCTAAATCTGCAGTGACTGGCACCAGAACGGTGCTGGCTCATGTGTCGGGATGGCTTTGGATTTACAGCGGAAATAAAACCTCCCCCGAGCCTCTGCCTCCGCTCCTGGAGCTTGTCCTGTCAAAAGAGCTCTGCTCTGGAGCACAAGGATGTGGTTCCTGCTCTTGCCACCCTTCCTTTCTCTGCATGGCAGCCCCACACTGAAGCCTGGGGGGTTTGGAGCTCTCCTCTGCTCTGCTGCTATTTATTTTTCACTGCAGTGTCTGGTCATGTTAAATTTTGTACCGTGTGGATTAAACTCTGTGTTACAAACTGCAGTTCTTCTGTGAGGGCAGTGCAGAGTAAATATTCCATCATTTCCCTGGGTGAAGCCAGTTAGTCTGGGGATGGTTCAGAGAGTGCCTGTTGCACAAAAGAACTCCTGGAAGGGGAGATTTGGTTAAACCAACGCGTGAAAAAATGGAGAAATTGAGTCACCGGCAGTGAATTACATTGTTGGTGTCTCAGATAAAGTTGTTTTCCCAAAGTGCTGTGGGTTTCCTTAAAGGATTCAATGGGTTTGGAGGTGTTTTCCAGCCTAAATGATCCTGTGATGATCCTGAATGGTGATCCCCTAAATGATGATGCCCTAAGATGATCCCCTAAATGATGATGCTCTAAATGATGATTCTCTAAATGGTGATCTCCTATATGATGATCCCCTAAATGATGATTCCTTAAATGATGAGGCCCTAAATGATGATTCTCTAAATCATGATCTCTTAAATGATGATTCCCCAAATGATGATTCCCTAAATGATAATCCCCTAAATGATGGTGCTGTAAATGATGATCACCTAAGTGATGATCTCCTATATGACGATTACTTCAACGATGATCCCCTAAATGGTGATGCTGTAAATTATGATCACCTAAGTGGTGATCCCCTACATGATGATCTCCTAAATGATGATGCCCTAAATCATGATCCCCTAAATGGTGATCCCCTAAATGGTGATGCCCTTAAATGATGATCCCCTAAATGATGATTCCCTCAGTGATGATTCCCTAAATGATGATCTTCTATATGATGATCCCCTAAATGATGATGCTGTAAATGATGATCACCTAAGTGGTGATCCCCTAAATGATGATTCCCTCAGTGATGATTCCCTAAATGATGATGGCCTAAATGATGATTCCCTAAATTATGATATCCTAAATAATGATGCTCTAAATGATGATCCCCTCAATGATGATCCCCTAAATGATGATCCCCTCAATGATGATCCCCTAAATGATGATGCCCTCAATGATGATGGCCTAAATCATGATCCCCTAAATGGTGATGCCCTTAAATGATGATCCTCTAAATGTTGATCTCCTAAATGGCGATGCCCTAAATGATGGTCACCTAAATAATGATTCTCTAAATGATGATTCTGTAAATGGTGATCCCCCTAAATGATGATGCCTTAAATGTTGATGCCCTACATCATGATCCCCTAAATGGTGATCCCCCAAATAAGGATGCCCTAAATGATGATCCCCTAAATGATGATCTCCTAAATTATGATTCCCTCAATGCTGATCCCCTCAGTGCTGATGCCCTCGGTGATCCCTTGTCCTTGTCTGCAGTTCCTGCACCAAAGCAGAGCTGAGGGATTCATTTCAGGGCCGCACTCCCAGCAAAGCACTCTCCACAATTGAGGGGAGGTGCTGGCAGAGCCCAGCCTGGCCTCAGCTCTGGTTTCCCTCCCTCCCAAATGGGACAGATGCCCACAAACCCATCCCTGTGATGAGCCCGGGGGGTCCCACCCTCTGGAATGTCAGCCCATGGAGAAGGGATGAGGAGCTGGAACACCCCCAGGAACACACCTCAGATTATGGGGGATGGTGATGCAGCATCCCCATCTCTCGGGGAGGAATTCAAGCTGCCTCCTGTCAGACTTTGGGATGGGAAGAAAGTGCCAGAAATTTTGGGAGAATTTTGTCCTCTGTCAACCCCAAATCCACCTGGAACTTGCACAGCACAGGCACCAGCGCTGCCCTTTCATATCTTTCTGCTTGTTTGTGCTCCTGGGCCAAAGGGATAAAGGGAATTGTTTCTGCAATCTTCACAGGAGAAATTTTGAATTTCAGATAAGGTTTTGTCAGTCAAGGATGAGCTGAACTAACTCAGACCTGGAAGCAAATGATAGAACACATAAATTCCCTCAGCTTCCCGGATTTCTTTCCCTGCCTGATGACTTTTTCCAGCAATGTCCAATATAAATGGAGTCCTCTGCTATTACAGCTATTACAGAATATATTACTGCCCAGTTTGGCAGCTTTTGCAAAGCTGTGCTTTGTTTGCAATAAGCAATTTTCTTTTATCTGTGCCCAGAGCACCTCTGGGTCAACGTCGTGAACATGCAAATATTTCAGTAGATTGATTGGATACATCATAAAACTCTGCCTCATTTTTCTATTATTTATTTGTTCTTTCAGATAGATTTATGCCCATTTGTGGCACAGGAAGGATGGGCTGAGTTTGTGGATTTTGGAGCTTCCATTTGACCTTGGAAGCGTTTGGAACATGGTGTCTGTGACCTTGAATCTTTTTCCTGAGCTTTGTGCAGCCTTGGTAGCTTTTACACCACCAGGAAATTGAGAGATACAGCCCCTTTAATTTCCCATTTGCCTTAAATTGTTCTGATGAACTTATGATTAAAATAAAAATGAGCAGGAGGGACAGTTCAATATCCCCCTGCTGCTTATTGAGCGTGGCTGAGGTTGGAGAAAGGATTCGACTGAATTGGAGAACAGGGCTCGTGGATCTTTGGTTCTTAAACCAAACTGGGCTTCATTTGACTGCTCTGTGATCACAGGAATGTTCCCACTCCTGTGCAGCTTTCTGGCACTGAGCTTTCCCAGTGAACTCCCCAAAAGAAATGGAGCCCAAGTGGAGGAGGGAGGCGGATTCGTCTCTTGTGTGGTGACAAAAAGCCAGGTGCTACAGAAATGCAAAATACTCCAGGCAAGGAATCCTGTGCCTCCCTCACTTTAATCCCCGGCGGATTGTGGGGCTGTCCTGCCTCTCATTGATCCAATAAACGTGCTACAAAAAGATTCCCTGGGTAGTAAATAGGATGGGCTGTCTCAGATTCATAAAACTCTGTCTTGCAGGGAGAAGTTCCACAGGAGCGTTTTTTGCACCCAAAGTAGGTCAATCTAATTATAATTGCCTTTAATGAGCACCACTCTGCAGCTCTGTACCTGTAGCTGCTTGGCACTCAGAAGTGCAAATGCCTTTGAGAAAAAAAGAAGGGGAAAAAAAAAAAAGCAAGGAGAAATCAAAGAAGTAATTTCTACTCTAATGCATTTCGACTTGAAAGCCTCTGTTGTCCCCATCAGCAGGGTAAACAATGCAGCATGGGTGGGAAAAGCTGGAGCAGCAGCTCAGGGGATAAAGGTGAAACTCAGATTTTGTGCCGTGGGATTGACCCTTCAGCTGTCTGGAATTTGGCTTTGTGTGGAGGAATTAATGCACTAAAGCAATGAGGATTGGAGCAGTTTGGAGTGAGTTGTGAGATACCCAGGTACAGCAGCAGTGAAGGGAGAGGAAAAGCCTGAGGGGAATTTGTCATTCAGGCTGTTCCTAAAACACATTCATGTACCTGTGTCCCCAGAGAGAAAAAAAATCTCATTTATCCTGTAAATGCCTCCTATACATGATGCCTCCTTACCTTTGGGATGCAGTGTTCCAGGTACTACCTTGGGCAGGGGAATGGATTTGAGGAAGGTTTTGAGGTGTTTCACTGGTGTGACAGGAGGGGAATGGATTTGAGGTGTTTCACTGGTGTGAGAGGAGGGAATGGATTTGAGGGAAGTTTGAGGTGTTTCTCTGGTGTTACACGGGGGGAATGGATTTAAGGGAGGTTTGAGGTATTTCACTGGTGTGAGAGGAGGGAATGGATTTCAGGGAGGTTTGAGGTGTTTCTCTGGTGTTACACGAGGGGAATGGATTTGAGGAAGGTTTTGAGGTGTTTCTCTGGTGTTACAGGAATGGGGAATGGATTTCAGGGAGGTTTTGAGGTGTTTCACTGGTGTGAGAGGAGGGAATGGATTTGAGGAAGGTTTTGAGGTGAGATGTTTCACTGGTGTAACAGGCGGGGAATGGATTGCAGGGAGGTTTTGAGGTGTTTCACTGGTGTTACAGGAATGGGGAATGGGTTTGAGGAAGGTTTTGAAGTGTTTCACTGCTGTTACAGGAGGGGAATGGATTTGAGGTATTTCACTGGTGTGAGAGGAGGGAATGGATTTGAGGGAAGTTTGAGGTGTTTCTCTGGTGTTACACGAGGGGAATGGATTTCAGGGAGGTTTGAGGTGTTTCACTGGTGTTACAGGAGGGGAATGGATTTCAGGGAGGTTTGAGGTGTTTCACTGGTGTTACACGAGGGGAATGGATTGCAGGGAGGTTTGAGGTGTTTCACTGGTGTTACACGAGGGGAATGGATTTGAGGAAGGTTTTGAGGTGTTTCTCTGGTGTTACAGGAATGGGGAATGGATTGCAGGGAGGTTTGAGGTGTTTCACTGGTGTTACAGGAGGGGAATGGATTGCAGGGAGGTTTGAGGTGTTTCACTGCTGTTACAGGAATGGGGAATGGATTTGAGGTATTTCACTGGTGTGAGAGGAGGGAATGGATTTGAGGGAAGTTTGAGGTGTTTCTCTGGTGTTACAGGAATGGGGAATGGATTTGAGGGAGGTTTGAGGTGTTTCACTGGTGTGAGAGGAGGGAATGGATTGCAGGGAGGTTTGAGGTGTTTCACTGGTGTTACAGGAGGGGAATGGATTTCAGGGAGGTTTGAGGTGTTTCACTGGTGTTACAGGAGGGGAATGGATTTCAGGGAGGTTTGAGGTGTTTCTCTGGTGTTACAGGAATGGGGAATGGATTGCAGGGAGGTTTGAGGTGTTTCACTGGTGTTACAGGAATGGGGAATGGATTTCAGGGAGGTTTGAGGTGTTTCTCTGGTGTGAGAGGAGGGGAATGGATTGCAGGGAGGTTTGAGGTGTTTCACTGGTGTTACAGGAATGGGGAATGGATTTCAGGGAGGTTTGAGGTGTTTCTCTGGTGTGAGAGGAGGGGAATGGATTGCAGGGAGGTTTGAGGTGTTTCACTGCTGTTACATGAGGGGATTTTGTTCTCTGCAGCTTTGCAGCAGCTCCTCAGAGGTACTCACTGAAGATTTTCTGTGTGTTGAGGCAGAATGAGGAGCACAAACCTGAGAGGAACCAGCAGCCCCCCAGGGCAGGGCCTGGCCAGTGATTTCTGCCCTGTGTGCCCCCATCAGGGCTAACAGGGGTGTGAGTGCTGCTGGTTTTTGTTCCAGCGAGCCATTCCCAGGCAGGGTTGGAGGGCACCTTACAGGACGGTTTGTTTGGTCAAACCTTGCGCTGTGTCCTGCTCTTTTTGGAGTCAGGATGGGTTTGTGGCTGACCTTTGGCCATGCAGGTGGTTTCACAGGTTTGAGGCAGCCTTGGTGGCTCAGCCTGGCACTCCTTGGGGTCCCTTCTGCTTTCTCAGGGTGAGGGGGGGATGTGGCACTGCCTGTGGCCAGGTGGAAATGGCAGAGAAGGAGAGAATCAGCTCTGGAATTGTCCCTGGAATTGGGGGAGAAGGGGACAGTGAGCTCTGGCATTGTTCATGGATTTGGGGGAGAAGGGGACACTTAGCTGTGGCATTGTCCCTGGAATTGGGGGACAAGGAGACAGAGTCAGCTCTGGCATTGTCCTGGAATTGGTGGAGAAGGGGACAGCCAGATCTGTCATTGTCCCTGGAATTGGGGGACAGGGAGACAGAGTCAGCTCTGGCATTGTCCTGGAATTGGGGAAGAAAGGGACATTCAGTTGTGGCATTGTCCCTGGAACTGGGGGAGAAGGGGACAGAGTCAGATTTGTCATTGTCCCTGGAATTGTCCCTGGAATTGGGGGAGAAGGGGACAGTCATATCTGTCATTGTCCCTGGAATTGGGGAAGAAAGGGACTCTCAGCTCTGTCGTTGTCCCTGTGTTGGGCTCCACATCCCTGCAGGGAGGAGGCCAGAACTCCATCCTCAGATTTTCCTTTTCTCTGCTTCTCTAGATGGGGAGAGCCCTGTGTGCTCTGTTGGGATGCTGACAACATTCAATGCTCACCTCTGACTTTGTGCTTTTGTGTTTTTCTCTTGGCAGCCCAGAACTGCAGTCACACATTGCAGGGCCCAAACGGGACAATACAGAGCCCAGGCTTTCCCTATGGATACCCCAATTATGCAAACTGCACGTGGACAATCACTGCTGAGGAGCAGAACAGGATACAGCTCGTTTTCCAGTCCTTTGCATTAGAGGAAGATTTTGATGTATTATCCATCTACGATGGGCTGCCTGAGCAGGGCAATCTGAGAACGAGGTACAGTTGTTCATTACGGTGATGTTTATCAACATTTCCCCCATTCCTGCCCTTAAATCTGGGATTAAATCTGCCCTTGGATTGTTGATGCTGCAATAAAGTGGGAGCGTTTCTCCATGAGCAGTTCTTACAGTTGTTTTGATTTCTTAGCTCTTGATAAGGCTTGAAATGTTTCTCTGAACTCCTGACAGTAATGATTTAGCCAGGCTCGTCCCAGACATCCAGAGGAGTTAATTGGGAAATGGAGCAGGAGGGAAGCAGAGTTAATGTGCAGAGAGCCTCCCTCAGTCCAGAGGAGATTCCTGGATGGGAGGATGGACTGTGGGGTTCAGTGACAGCTCTGCCAAAGCCTTTTTTTCCCAAAAAATCTGGGCTGTTCCTTAACCCCCAGTGCATCCAGCAGCAGGACAGGGCTGCATTCCCTCCCACTGCTGCATCTCCAGGGGTGAAAAGTGTTCAATAATCCAGTTTAGTAGTGTTAGGAAAATTAATCCACAAACACCAGAGATTTGTGTCCAAAAAGGAGACAGAGGAGCCCTGGAACTTTTTTCCAATCAAGGCAGAGGCCATGGGGCATCCCCTGGGATCTCTCACATTTTTGGAGGACGCAGCCTCCTTTTTATCCCAATTTCCCAGCTGCATTTCCCTTCTCTCTTTCCCCATTTCTGAGGTACTTGAGAGGTTCAGACTCCCCAGAACACCTGATCCCAAAGATTCCCCTCTAATGTACAACCCTCCCTTTTAATTTTGAATTCTGATGGAATTTAGGGGGTTTTTCCCCATTTCTGAGGTACTTGAGAGGTCCAGACTTCCCAAAATGCCCGATACAGAAGATTTCCTTCTAATGTACAACTCTCCCTTTTAAATTTTTAATTCTTACAGAATTTAGGGGTTTTTCCCCATCATTTCTGAGGTACTTGAGAGGTTCAGACTCCCCAGAACACCTGACCCCAAAGATTCCCCTCTAATGTACAACCCTCCCTTTTAATTTTTGATTCTTACAGAATTTAGGGGTTTTTCTTCCCCGTTGTTTATTTCACCTTTCAGTGTTCCTTTCTCAGCAAACCTAAAGTTTATTTGTAAAATCAAATCTCTTTTTCCAGTCATCAATGAGTGGAATCCTTCCCATTGTTTCTTTTCTTTCCCAGTGCTGATTTTACCTCCCAAGCTGGTTTGGAAAGACAAATCCACTGTAGGAAAACTCCCCATGGCATCTCCAGTGAGGCTTCCAGTGTTAAAGAAAGTTTTGTGGGAGGCTGATTTTGCTGTGTTGCTGTGGCAGCATCCAGGCCCTGAATCCCTGGAATTCTGAATCCAGAATTCTGGAAACGGATTTTCCTTCAAAGCCCTCGAGTTCAGGACAAATCCATTGACCTCAGTGTCTTGTCTGACCCGAGTGGAACATCTGAGCTGCACCCTGGTGGAAATCAGCTCTTTATGTAGATTATTTCAGTTATGCAAATAAATCATCTCCTCATTTGGCAACTGTGCTTGAGAATCACTTTAATTATGGGACCTGGCTGTTTAATCAGGAGGTTCAGTGCTTTGCTTTGGGGATAATGGAAAGGTGGAAAATTTGGGGGTAAAATCCAGCTGAGGAAACTTTGTGTGGTGAGAAGTTATTGCTGCTCTGAGTTCCTCACTAGAATATTCTGGTTGTAAATAAAAGTGGGAGAAGGGAACCTCCCAAGTGTGAGCTGGGAAGGTGAGGAGGCAGAAAATGTTCCCCCTGTGCCTCCCTGGTGAAATTCAGGTGAGTTTGGGCAGGTGAACGGGAGCTGGGGGTGGAACCAGCAGCAAAATTCACCTGGGAATGTTCCAGCTCTGAGCTCAGGAAATGGAGTGTATTTAGGGCAGGAAAGGGAAATAAAGGGGTCAAATAAAGGGGATTTCTAAAGGTCTGAAAGCACTTAGAGAGGGCTCAGCACAGTGAAAGATGAACTCCTGCATGGTGGATATTTGCTTTCTTCCCTTGGACATTTGCTTTCTTCCCTTGGACATTTGCTTTCTTCCCTTGGACATTTGCTTTTTTTCCCATGGACATTTCTGGATTAGTAATTAATAATTTCTAATTCCTTTTAGTTCTAATTAATAATTTGGAATTAGGAATAAAGGGGGCAAATAAAGAGAGGGATTTCTAAAGGTTTGAAAGCACTTAGAGAGGGCTCAGCACAGTGAAAGATGAACTCCTGCATGGTGGATATTTGCTTTCTTCCCTTGGACATTTGCTTTTTTTCCCATGGACATTTCTGGATTAGTAATTAATAATTTCTAATTCCTTTTAGTTCTAATTAATAATTAATAATTTGGAATTAGGAATAAAGGGGGCAAATAAAGAGAGGGATTTCTAAAGGTTTGAAAGCACTTAGAGAGGGCAAAGATGAACTCTTGCATGGTGGATATTTGATTTCTTCCCATGGACATTTGTTTTCTTCCCTTGGACATTTGCTTTTTTTCCCATGGGCATTTCTGGATTAGTAATTAATAATTTCTAATTAATAATTAGGAATTAGGAATAAAGGGGGTAAATAAAGTGGGGGATTTCTAAAGGTCTGAAAGCACTTAGAGAGGGCTCAGCAAAGTGAAGGATGAACTCCTGCATGGTGGATATTTGATTTCTTCCCTTGGACATTTGCTTTTTTTCCCTTGGACATTTCTGGAATAGTAATTAATATTCCTTTTAGTTCTAATTAATAATCAATAATTTGGAATTAGGAATAAAGGGGGCAAATAAAGAGAGGGATTTCTAAAGGTTTGAAAGCACTTAGAGAGGGCAAAGATGAACTCCTGCATGGTGGATATTTGATTTCTTCCCTTGGACATTTGCTTTTTTTCCCTTGGACATTTCTGGAATAGTAATGAATAATTTCTAATTAGTTTAGTTCTAATTAATAATTAGTAATTAGTAATTTCCAAACCTGGAGCTGGCTCCTTTGGGCTGTTTCCTGTCTCATCTCCTTGTTCACCAATTTCGGTGTTTGGGCAATGCTCTGATGCACAGGGTGGGATTGTTGGGGTGTCCCCTGATCCTTGTGGACCCTTCCACCTCAGGAGACCCCAGGTATTATTTTTATAATTACATCAATCTCACCTCATTAAACTCTTAACCATTGCCTAACACTGGGTTACTTTTTTCTCCCTCTTTCTCTCTTTTTTCTCTTTCTCATGGCCATCAATTTTGCTTTTTTTTCCTGCCTGCTCTCCAAATGTTCTCCATCCATCACCGAGGTGCAGCCCTGAAGATGGATGGCCACGTGTCACTCATCACAGCTCACCCAAAATGAGCTGTGAGCAAGGGGAAAAGAGGGGACAACTGGATTTCTTTGCTGCTTTCCCCTCCCAAACTTCTATTTTTGAGCATCCTCAATTCATTTGAGGTCTTTCCCATCCCAGACCATTCCAGGATTTCCTGGGAATGGGTTAATGTTGTGTTCATCATGTGCTGGCAAACACCCTCTTGTCTTGCAATTTAATGTGGTGTGAAGGTTCCCTAATAGAATAAGAGCAGCCCTAATCCAATGAGGCATTTGCTAATAAACAGCTTTACTGGATATTAGGGAATTTGCCTTGCGTGTTTGCGATGAGGACGTGAATATTAAATGGCTTTCAGTGCCTTAATTTAGACATCCAGGGCTGTTGTCATCTCTCAGTGCCATGACTTTGCTTTGTTTGCTGAAATCAGAGCTCATTTCCAAGTCTTTGCTATTTCAGCTTCTCTGGAATCGTTTGGTTTTTAGAATCCTGCAGTGGGTTGGGTTGGAAGGTGTGGGATCTCAGCACCTCAGGACTGAGGTGTCACCGAGACCACCCTTGGGGGGCTCGGGAGTCCTGGAATGTTCCAGAAGTGTCTGGTGGCTGGACTTTGACCCTACACAGGAGACGACACCTGTATGAGGACAGGAGGGTTTCACCGGGGTGAATGGTGAAGGGATTGGTTAATTAGAGGGTGAGACACAGGGTTTAGGATTTCTGTACAGGGGGGTTTAGAGAAGTAAGATGGAGGAATTGGGGCGTGTCCTGTCCTTCTTCTTCTTCTTCTTCTCCTCCATCTTCTTTGGTGATGGTGGCACTTTGGGATTGGTCATTACTAAAAGTGCACCGGGCAATAAGGGTGAAAGGTATTGGGGAAAAATGATAAATATTGTACACGTAACAATGGGTATAAAGATAGGTGACTGTCCGGAGGGCAGCACAGTGTGCTCATGGCTGGCTGCTGAGCAGAGCTCTGTCGGGCCCAGAGAAAATCTTTTAGATAAACAATTAATAAACATAAAGACCGAAAGAAGAACTGAAGCCTCTTCTCGTCCTTTGATACGCGGGCTGCCCCAAGGCCACCCCGGGCCTTTCCAGGCCCCTCAAACAGCCGAAAACCCGACAGGAAGGGAGCTCAATTCCATCTCACTCCATCCTCTGCCATGGGCAGGGAGCTTCCACTGTCCCAGGCTGTCCAGCCTGGCTTTGGACACTTCAGGGATCCAGGGGCAGCCACAGCTTTTTGGGCAACCTGTGCCAGGGCCTCCCAACCCTCACAGGGCAGGATCTTTTCCATATATATAACCTAAAATTCCCTTTTTTCAGTTGGAACTCTCCTCCTTGTCCATTGGAATTTTCCCAGCTCCTGGCTTTCAGCAGGAACCACTGTGGGGGAATTTTCTGTGAAACCTGAGAGCTGTAGATTGTCATTATATCATTATAATTCTTATATTAATGATATAATTATAATTAATCATAATATATAATATATAATATCTATAATAATATAATATATAATATCTATAATATATAATGTTATATTATTGTTATATATTATATATATTGTTATAATATAATATATGTTATCTATAACATTATATATTATAATGTTACATATAATGTATACAATATAGAATATATAATATATATACAATATATTATATTATATAAGATATATAATATATATATATATATAATATATATTATAATATATATTATATATATATATTATAATTATTATATTATATATTATTATAATCATATATCATGTATATAGTTATATTTATAACATAATATACAATATTATAACAATATAATTATTATAATTATATTTGGTGGCTGCCCAGTTTTCTCTTCCACGATGAGGGACATCAAGATTTTGCTTCCTATCAGGACTTCCCCTTGTCTTGATCCCATTACACCAGACCAGACTCTTCCCAAATCCTCTTCCCCCACGTTCCCAGCTGCTGTGGGATGCTGTGGAGCCCTGCAGTTATTCCAGAACATTCTTTGCCCAGTTCCCTTTGTGCCCTGTGATTGCGGCGTTGTTCCCAGGTCGCTCCAATCAGGTTCCCCTCCTGATTGCCTTCCCATTGTGCTGGGCTCAGAAACTCAGCACAGACCTGACTGCAATTTGAATTCTTGGGTTTTTTTGTGGCTCTGAGATTGCTGTGGGATTCGGGAGAGGCTCTGCACCTCTTTGTGGCAGGCTCTTGTTCCACAGCATCCCCAGGGTGGGCAACCACAGAACCACGTGGCTTCCCCCAGCTTTTCATCTGCCAGTAATTTGCAGCACCCCTTTAATGTGAGAATCATAAATCACTTGCAAATTCCCTGATTTGAAGCTTCGGGCTTGTACTCAGATCCAAGGAAAACACATTTACAGTCTCCCTGTGAGTCGGTGGTTGTAGCTCCCTAATTCTGTTTTCCCAGTGAGACCTGCTGAATTTACACTCCAAATGGAAGTGGTCAGCTTAGAAAATCAGATTTTTTTTCTTTTTTTTCCTTTCAGAGATGTTCAAAAAAAGCCCAGGGGACAGAACATGGGATGTTTCTACCAGCAGAGACTCCTCATTTGTAAATGTGCTGAGCAATGCTGGGGTTTCTCAGGCTCTCTCTTCCCTTCCCACCTGTTGTGGGCAGGAAATTGTGTCATCCTCTGGTCTCTTCCCTGCTCAAACAAAACATTTCAGTGATGCTGGGTTTATTTGCTTGAGAAAAATGTTTCTTTGAGGCTGTGCATGCAGAGGAAAAAAACTCCCAGAGCCTTGCAGAGCCCACATTTCCACAGGCATCGCTGGGAGCAACAACAAATTCCAATTTATTGAGACATCTGGGAGGAACCTGCAGAAATTCCCGCTTGTGCAGGGTCTGGGGGCACGTTTGCAGTCATTACTGCAGTGGGGTTCAGCAAGAGCCTGAATGAGAGATGTGGGACTCCAGGGGCTCTTCAAAATGCAGTTTATTGGATCCAAGAAATAACAGCAATTCAGGGTGGTGGGTGACAGGGCTGTGCCCACAGCTGTCAGCTCCAGCTGCAGCCAGGTCTGGAGACCCACATCCCTCATTCAAGCTCTTACTAATGGTGCCCCACGTTGGGCGCCACTGTAAGAGCCAAAATGAGAGATGTGGGACTCCAGGGGCTCTCCAAAATGCATTTTATTGGATCCAAGAAATAACAGCAGTCCAGGGTGGTGGGTGACAGGGCTGTGCCCACAGCTGTCAGCTCCAGCTGCAGGCAGGCCTGGAGACCCTTTGGTTTTGGTTACAGTGCATTATAGACTTTTCTTTTGGTCACAATGCATTCTATACTTTTCTTTGCTGAGCATCTTCTTACAGCAGGATCAATCTATACCTTAACTTTTACCTACAGCCTATCATAACTACTGTAATTACCATATTCATGCCACTGTTCTCCAATCACTAAAAGTCAGCACATTACAGTTTAAGCTAGAAGTTGTTTTTCAGTTTTCTTGCAGTGGAAAATTCTGAGAGCTTTTTTTCTACTTGCCACATCAGCAGGCTTGTTTGCCTGTGCTCTCTTTGTGCTTGGTAAAAACATCTTCTTGTTTGGGGTGGGTTTATCCATAAAAACCCCTTCTAACTAACACACCCTTTGCCTCCTTGGTTATCCAGCGAGACTGGCTCAGCAATTCCTTTCTTCTATATCAAACCTTGCTTTAATTTCTATTCCTTCTTCAGATTCTACGTTTTAAAAAAAAATCTTTCTGCCAAGCACACATATCTGTGAGACCTTCTTGTCAAACTTTCATCCTTCCCAGCAGGGTTCTGTGCAAACCCTGCTGCTGGCAGGGGCCCTGCTTCCCTTGCAGCTCACGTCCCAAACCTCCCAGTGCCTCCTCAGGCTGCTCCCAGATCCTCATCCCTCTTCCCTGACAAGTGGCTGAAGAGGGAGGAGAAGGATTGCCGTCAATCTGCTGCGTGAGCAATTCAGAACCACGTCTTGGGCCAGATTTAATTGAGTGAAAGTTGAAGGATTCGGTCTGAACCCTGGAAATGATGTGATCCTTGTGATAAGAGCAGAGTTATCTCCGGGCTGACCTAATTACAGCTGCAGCAGGAATTACCTGCGCCTTGCATGTTTCTCTTGATAACCTTTTAATTACTCTTTGAAAAAGCAGCCTGGGTGACTTGTACTTAATTACCAATCACGAGCACAAAGCTTTTGATCTTAAAAACAGCAAAAGGAGGAGGAGAGAAAGGGGCAAAAAAGGGAGGAGGAGAGGAAGTGACAAAAAGGGAGGAGAGAGTTCCCCCAGTGTTCCTGTGGCTTGCAAAGATGCAAATTTGGGGTGAAATGACATCCTGGGGGTCAGTCCTGATAAAGAAAAAAATCCTGGGGTTCTGTTGTGGTAAAGAAAAAAATCCTGGAGTTTAATCTTGGTAAAGAAAAAAAATCCTGGGTTTCAATCCTGGTAAAGGAAAAAATCCAGGAGTTGAATTCTGGTAAAGAAAAAGTCCTGGGGTTCAATTCTGGTAAAGAAAAGTCCTGGGGCTTAGTCCTGGTAAAGAAAAATTCCTGGGGCTCTGTCCTGGTATAGAAAAAAATCATGGAGTTCTATTCTGGTAAAGAAACTCATCCTGGGGTTCAGTTCTGGTAAAGAAAAAAATCCAGGAGTTGAATTCTGGTAAACAAAAATCCTGGGGTTCAGTCCTGGTAAAGAAAAAATTCTGGGGTTCAGTCCTGGTAAAGAAAAAAATCCAGGAGTTGAATTCTGGTAAACAAAAATCCTGGGGTTCAGTCCTCGTAAAGAAAAAATTCTGGGGTTCAGTCCTGGTAAAGAGAAAATCCAGGAGTTCAGTCCTGGTAAGGAAATTCCTGGAAAACCAGCATTTGTCAGCTGGGAATGCACAGAGCTCGTGTTTGGAGTTTGTGTTGAGTCACCTCTGGCCCAGTGCAATATTCCTTGGTCACTGCCTCTTGTCTCCAAGGTGACTACGGTCCTTTTGCTAAGGAGAAGGATAAATAAAGCAGAGGGCCAGCTAAATCCTCTGTCACCCTTAGTAAACATCGCAGCCCCACCTCCCTCTCCCCCTCAGCACAGCCTTTTGTCACTTCCCATTAACTCCATGGGAAAAGGAACACCACAAAACCCCACTTAAATTTATGTTCTCTGCTGTGTGGGATAAAATCCACTTAATTTGTGTTTTTTCTCTCTGGGAAGAGCAGCGTTTGAGCTGCTCCAGCAGCTCCAGGACCCTTCAGCAGTGTCCCTGTTTTGTTGTGAGGAAGTGCTGAGTGTTTAAACTGTGTCTGCAGGATAATTGATGAAACTGGAGCTGAAAGTCTGGGAGAGGTAATGGAGTTAATGCAACTGCAGCAGGGCTCTGCAATTTCAGTGCAGTTTTTCCATATTTATTAGCGGAGGGTGCATCAGGAGGAGTGATAAAAGCAGCTGATTCAATCAGAGTGGGAGCTTTTTTTCCCTGGCACTGTGGGGAATGTTGGAGGCTCGGGAGGAGCCTTGGCAGGGATATTTTGGCAGCCTCTGCAGAGATGGGGATGGAGAGGTTTTGTCCTGGTTTAGGGGTTAGAGGAGGTGCTCACACCTCTGAGGTGAGACACACAGGCAGGGGCTCTGAAGATGTTCCTTAATAATTATTATAATACATATAATATACAATATATGTGTTTATATATATATTTTACACATAATATAAATGTGTAAATTTATATATATATTTATATATATATACATATATATACTTTTTATATATATGTATATATATACATATAATATATTATATGTATCTAGATAATATATATTTTATATATTATATGTAATAATATAATAATATAATATATATAAATGTGTAGATTATATTTAATATATATACATATATAAAAATATATAATCTACACATTTATATATATTATACATTATACATTATACATTATACATTATATATTATATATTATATATATTATATATTATATATTATATAGTATATATTATATGTTATATATTGTATATTATATATGATATATATTATATATCATATATTATATACTATTATATTATTACATACAATATATAATAAAAGATAATTATTATAATATATAATAAAATGTTATATATACTATCATATATATTATAGTATATATAATAAATTATCCATAATAGTAATTATTATCATAATATCATTATCATACAATTATATATTATATATTATATATTATATATTATATATTATATATTATATATTATATATTATTATATAGAACTTAATATATAATAATAATAATAATAATAATAATAATAATAATAATAATAATAATAATAATAATAATAATAATAATAATAATAATAATAACAACCAAATAATGGTTTGGTTAAAATTATTCCAAAAGAATGTCCCCTTGAGTCAGTGAGCAGGGTGGTGGCACTGCCCTCTCTGAGGTTTGGTGCCAGCCTGGGGAGGGCGGTGCAGCCGAGGCTGAGGGGCACAGGCAGAGCCCTGGATGGGCTGGGATCCCTCCCAGGAGCAGGGATCAATCCTGCCCAGAGCCCTGGATGGGCTGGGATCCCTCCCAGGAGCAGGGATCAATCCTGCCCAGAGCCCTGGATGGGCTGGGATCCCTCCCAGGAGCAGGGATCAATCCTGCCCAGAGCCCAGGAGCTGCTCTGCCCCCTGGGCAAATCCCTTATCAGCTTTCCCAGCTGTAAAATGCCATAATCCCAGAATCACAGGGAGCTGCTGGCCTGACAGCCTCTCCATCCTGCCCTCCTTGCCTTCCAAGCTGTGTCAGAGATCTGTGCCTCTCCGCAGGCTGTGGGACTCTGAATTCCTGCTCTGCAGGGCTGCTGGAGCCCGGGCTCTTCCCAGCACCTCCTCTGTGGCATCACTTGCTCCTTGCTCCCCACTTGCCCTGTGCTCAGCAATAAACAAACCGAGAAACAAAATAAACACCCCCTGTGATTTCCAGGGCGTTCCAAGAACTTATTTTCTCCATTTACTCAATTTCACACCCCTGGTGACTTTTTCCTTTTTGCTTTTTTTCCTTTTTTTTGGTGGTTTTTTTTTTTTTTTTTTTTTTTTTTTTTGAAGAAAGACAGAAATAACCCCAATCTGCCAAGTTCTGAATTGAAGCTGCTGAGCCGTGCTTGGGCTGTATCCAAACTTGCCTTTGTTTACTCAGAATGTCAGCTCGGATTTGCCAGGGGGGTGACTGAGATTTGATGAACTTTTCCTGTGAATTTGTGTTTTTCTTCCTCTTGGTTTGTCATAATGAGGCTGAGAACGGAGGTGCCACAGTTGGATCTCATGGAATTTGTGGAGGGGTTTGGGTGGGAAGGGAATTAAAGCTCATCCCATGGGCAGGGACAAAATCCCACTGCAAATCCCAGGAAATCTTGGAAAAACCAGCATGGAAGGGATGTGAGAGAAAGAATAAATCACATCCAACTCCATGCTCTTCCCAGTCCATTGCATTGCATGGAAAATCAAATTTATTGAAATTTGATGCTCACTACCTGTCCCCAGCCTGAGCCATGAAGGCCTCATATATCTGAGCTGGCTCTGGGCTCTATAAATAACACTTTTCTAGTGGGAATTGACCCAAACCCTGCTTTAAACAAGTGGAGAAATCCATCCAGGCTGGGATTTATGAGCTCTGTCAGTGTCCCCCGAGCCTGTGTTGGTTAATGAAGCTTTGTCAGTGTCAGGGGTAAGCAAAGGGCTCCTGGGCCTTGATGGATTGAGCTTGGCTTGGGAAAAGGAGGGAAAATGCAGCTCGTTCCTGAGACTGAGAGCTGTGCTGGATAAAATTCCTGGGAAAAATTGTGGTGTTGTGGCACTGGGAGAGGTTAAGGAACAGGAAAAAATGAGGTTTTGTTGCCCTTTGCTTGTTAGCTGTCGTGGTAAGAAAAATAAAAGTAGTGAATGTCAGAACCAGTGGATTGTACTGGTTTGGAATCAACTCTGCAGCAGCTGATGGATGAATTTGCCATGGAGGGAAATGTGGGAATGTGAGGAAGTGAGGAATGTGAGGAATGTGATGAAATGTGAGGAATGTAGGAAATGTGAGGGAAATGAGTGAAATGTGAGAAATGTGAGGAATGTGAGAATGTGAGTGAATGTGATGAAATGTGGAATGTGAGGAAATGTGAGAGAAGTGAGGAAATGTGGTGATGTGGAAATGTGAGGAATGTGAGGAAATGTGAGTGAATGTAGGAAATGTGAGGGAAATGAGAAATGTGGAGATGAGGGAAATGTGAGGGAAATGTGAGGGAAATGTGAGGGAAATGTGAGGGAAATGTGAGGGAAATGTGAGGGAAATGTGAGGGAAATGTGAGGGAAATGTGAGGGAAATGTGAGGGAAATGTGAGGGAAATGTGAGGGAAAAATGTGAGGAAATGTGGGAATGTGGGGAATGTCGAATGTAGGAATGGCGACCAAGCACCCCTGTGCAGGTGTTTGTTCTGTGCCCGACTCCCAAACAGCAGCAGTTGGGTTCTGAGCACAAATCCCTCCACCAGCTTGGCTAAATCCAACTGGGAGCTGTTCTTGTGTCACTGCAGGATCCTTTCAAGTTGCTTGAGAGTTGATTTTTTATTTTGTTTTTTTTTTGGTCCAGAGCATCATTTCAGCCTTGCAGGGCTGCAAATGAAAGGACAACTATCTCAGTGACACCAGTGAGCTGTGCCTGGAGGACAGAGCTGCCTTTTAAGTGTCTGCAGCATTTGGGAGCTGGGAGTGCTCTCAGATCATGCTCTGCTTGTTTTATTGATGATTAATGAGAGCCTTCGTGTCCATGGGCTCTGGAAAAAAGCTGACATCTCGCTGTAATTGTGTTTTTCTTTAATAAATACAGGGGAAAAAAAAAAAAAATCTAACAGAGCTGCTGAGGGGGGGAAATTCCTGCCCCAGCCAAGCCTGAGGAAATGCCAGGAGAGAGAGACAGAGCTGGCTGCTGAGGGGTGGCTTTTATCCACAGCCACTGGCAATGGGAAATTCTGCAGCAAGGAGAGGGGATGAGATGTGTGAGGGAGGCTGAGGGATGCTCTCAGCACCTCCTCAGCTCAACCTGTCCTGCTCCAGGCCCTTCCTTCTTGGGGTCTTTCTTTGTTAAAAGTCTCTTTTCCCACATGAGTGCTTGAAGAAGGAGTTGGAGCTCTCATTTCTCATTCTCAAGGTTGTTTATTGTGTCTTATCGATAAAAAAATTTCTCCTGCCCTGCTGAGGTCCGTCCAGCAGGACAGTTCCAGGCACTCTGCCTGCCCCCAGGGCAGTGTTATGTCTTTATACTAAAAACTACCTGTACAATATTTACAATTCCTTCCCAATACCTATCACCTATGTTAGACAGTGAGCTTCTACTCTAAACCAATCCAAAAGTGCCACCATCACAGCAAGAGATGGAGGCCAAGAAGAAGAAGGAGAAAGGCTGGACATGCCCAGATTCCTCCATCTTGCCTCTGAGATTGTTAAAAGTCTCTTTTCCCACATGAGTGCTTGAAGAAGGAGTTGGAGCTCTCATTTCTCATTCTCAAGGTTGTTTATTGTATCTTATCTATAAAATTCTTTCTTCTGGGCTGCCGAGGTCCATCCAGCAGGACAGTCAAAAGCACTCTGCCTGCCCCCAGGGCAGTGTTGTTATCTTTTCATACTAAAAACTGTAATGTTTACAATTACTTTCCAACACCTATCACCTATGTTAGACAGTGAACGTCTACTCAAAACCAATCTAAAACTGCCACCATCACAGCAGAAGATGGAGGCCAAGAAGAAGAAGGAGAAAGGCTGGACATGCCCAGATTCCTCCATCTTGCCTCCATACCAAAAACCCCAAAATCTACTTTTCCACCCTGTGATAACTTCACTATTATTCTACCTAAACTCTTGTGGCTTGCTGATCTTTATATAAGGTTGGTAATTTGCTCAGGGGTCATAATCAAACCCACAGGTGTTTTGGGCTCTGTGCCAGGGCTTCTGAGCCTCCTGGGTTCTGGGATCCCAAATTTCCTCAGTTCTGCAGCACTCCAGGAGCTCCTGGAGGATCCAGATGTGCCCAAGCCCTCCAGATGTGCCCCGGGGCTGGGCAGAGGGGCGGCATCCCCTCCCTCCCACCTGCCCTGCAAGGAATCATCACCCCAGGGTGGTGCAGGGGTGCCAGGCTGCTGTCACTCACCCTGCACACAGCGAGGATTGTGCCTCATTTGATGGGGAAATTTTCCCTAATAGGTGCCTTTAAATGACAGGCAGGAAAAAGCTCACCGAGCTCTGGGGTGCTGTAATTTAATGCTGGGTTAAATGACACAATCCAGTGCATTTTCATTAGATGTTCTGAGACACTTCTCCAGCATTTATGCTTTAAAGGCTGCTGGATTGCCAGCTGCAATAACTGTTTTGATTGCAGCCTGAGCTGATGGTGGGCATCCTACCAGAAAAATAATGGGCTGGGCTTTAATTATGGCACCTGCACTCCCCGAGTGCGTCAGCACGGCCCTGCTGCGTCCAAGGGATGGCAAAATGTGCAACAGATGGAGCTGAGGGGGGCTTGGAACGGGCCTGGGGGGGCGTTGGGGTTTGGGGGATGAAGAAATGTTCAGGTGTGGCTGGAAGGTGCTGAGCAGAGCAGCCAGGGGGGCTCTGGATGGGCTCAGCTCCTGTCACAGGGGCACAGGGCACTTTGCCATGGGTGCTGTCACACTGGAGGGGTACAAAGGGGCTAGAGAGGGCCAGGGAAGGCTGGAAAACTCCTGCTGGAGCTGAGGGGGCTCAGCCTGGAGAAAAAGAGGCTCAGGAGAGTGTAAGAATCGAAATGAGGGATGTGGGACTCGAGGCTGCTCTCCAAAATGCAGTTTATTCCATCCAAGAGTTACAGCAGTCCAGGGTGGTGGGAGGGTGACAGAGCTGTGCCCACAGCTGCCAGCTCCAGCTGCAGGCAGCCCTGGGGACCCTGAGTTTAGGTCACAATGCATTATTTACTTTTCTTTTGGTTCCAATGCATTCTATACTTTGCTGAACATCTCAATACAGCAGGACCAATCTATACCTTAACTTTTATCTCTAGCCTATCATAACTACTGTAATTACCATATTCATGTTCCTGTTCTCCAATCACTAAAAGTCAGCACATTACAGTTTAAGCTCAAAGTTGTCATTCAGTTTTCTTGCAGTGGAAAATTCTGAGACCTTTTTTCTGCTTGCAACATGGGCAGGCTTGTTTGCCTGTGCTCTCTTTGTGCTTGGTAAAAACATCTTCTTGTTTGAGGTGGGTTTATCCATAAAAACCCCTTCTAACTAACACTCCCTTTGCCTCCTTAGTTATCCAGCAAGACTGGCTCAGCAATTAATTTCTTCTATATCAAAATTTGCTTTAATTTCTATTCCTTCTTCAGATTCTACATTTAAATGTTTTTCTGCCAAGCACACATATCTGTGAGACCTTCTGGCCAAACTTTCATCCTTTCCAACAGGGGGGACCTTGTGGCTCTGCTCAGCTCCTGACAGGAGGGGACAGCCCCAGGTTGGGCTCTGCTCCCAAGGAACAGGGACAGGAGGAGAGGGAACGGCCTCAGGATGAACAGGAGAGGTTTAAATTGGATTTTAGGGAGAGTTTCTCCATGGAAAGGGTGCTCAGGCATTGCCCAGGGAGGTTTGGAGTGTCCAGGGAAGGGCTGGATGTGGCACTTGGGGACAGAGTGGGGATTGGGCACAGCTTGGATGGTCCTGGAGTAAATGAGCCTTGCTTGGTCGTATCCTATGCAAGCTGTTACCGCTCCAGAGCTCAGTCCCCAAGGGGACTGGGTGCCAGAAGCCAGCTCGCTCTCAGACCAAGGCCGCGGGTCAGCCCCTAGCAAGCAGGGAATATTCAGCTCTTAGTGATCAGGCAGCTCTTGTGATTTCAGCTTTGCTTGCTAGGTAGCTTTCCCTTGGCCTAAGGCTCCAGCAGACGGTAGAGAGAGGAGAAGCAGAAGACACTGGCTGTTCCACGAGTGTGGCTTTATTGGAGGGTCCCTGAAGGGTCTCAGCTCTTCTTCTTCCGAGTTAGTAGGGGTACAGTATGCTACTTTTATACCCTTGGCCTGGATCCAATCCTGACCAATGGCAAAGGTGTTAGAGTGACCATAAGTGACCAATGGTAGGGTTTAACACAATATTGCCTTCCATGGCTATAGGGATAAGGTACAAGGCGGATGTCCCTGGAGACAGGAAACTTCTTTGCCGCTGTGTCAGCATTCTATTCTCCAAGGGGCCCTGGCTAAACCTGAGGGGTTTACTACACTGGAGGGCTTTTCCAACCTCCCTGATTCTGGGTTTCTGTCCCATCCCCTCATGGCAGCTGGGGTTTCTCACCTGTGGAAGGTGCTTTCACCTCTCCCAAAACTGATTTTTCCTGCTGCAAATTGAGAGCCAAACCAGGAAGATTTGTAGCATCCATGGCACACCTGAAGCAGAGCACGAGGGATGCAAAGAGAGCAGAGGATTTCTGGGTTGATTTGTTTGGATATATTGATTTTTTTTTGCAAGGGCAAGCTTATCAAGCGGCATTTCTGGCGCTGGCTTCGTTTGGTTCCTCGCTGCAGGAGCAAAATTAAGCCAATGAAAACCACATTGCAGATCTCACACAATCAGCACTGGCTCCGAGCACGTTAAGGGGATAATCACTCAATAATCCATTTGGCTGGAGGTACAGAAGGAATGGAATATGATTATTCCTGCTGTTATTACTGCCCTCACCTCCTTAAAAACAAGGAGTGGAGTTTGCTGCTTCCTTGCCTTGTTAGTTTGTGTTTTTTTGTGTTTGTTGCCTTGAAGATCAGCAATGTCAGAATTGCTGTTTGCTGGGGAGTGATTCCTTGTTCTGTGTCTGGTTTATCTCGGCTGTTTGAGGGGCCTGGAAAGGCCCGGGGTGGCCTTGGGGCAGCCCGCGTATCGAAGGACGAGAAGAGGCTTCAGTTCTTCTTTCGGTTTTTATGTTTATTAATTGTTTATCTAAAAGATGTTCTTTCAGCTGAACAGAGCTCTGCTCAGCAGCCAGCCATGAGCACACTGTGCTGCCCTCCGGGGCAGCCACCTATCTTTATACCATTGTTACGTGTACAATATTTATCATTTTTCCCCAATACCATTTATTCTCATTGCTGGGTGCACTCTCAGTAATAACCAATCCAAAGGTGCCACCATCACCAAAGAAGATGGAGGAGAAGAGGAAGAAGAAAGAGGACAGGACACACCCCAATTCCTCCATCTTACTCCTCTAAACCCCCCTGTACAGAAATCCTAAACCCTGTGTCTCACCCTCTAATTAGCTAATCTTTTCGCCATTCACTCTGGTGAAGTCCTCTTATCTTCATACAGGTGTCGTCTCCTGTGTAGGATCAAAGTCCAGCCACCAGACACTTCTGGAACATTCCAGGACTCCCGAGCCCCCAAGGGTGGTCTCGGGGGCCCGGCATCTCAGGACTGAGATCCTGAGATCCCACAGTTCTGTCTGCCTTTCCGTGGTTTAAATCCCTCAGATTTAGGGAGCAGGGCAGGAGAACAGTTACCAAGCAGGGATTCCTGCCAACGCTGCCTGTCCTGGGGCTTTGGAACAGCAGAGCTGAGCTTTTGAACGTGGCCATGGTAAATGATTGTTCTTCAAGGGGATGCTGCCTTGGACAAGACAAGGACATCAGAGAAACAAAAAAAAAAAAAAAATCACTTTTGTGTGTTGGCTGGAGGCTTGAGAGGAGAGAAGTGGCTTTTGCTGTGATTTCAGTGCGGGGCAGGAGCAGCTCCAGCTCATTCCCAGGGCAGGAGCAGCCAGGGAAGCTGGAGCTGCTGCACAGGGATTTATTTCCCTGTCTGAAGCAGCATCTCCTGCTTCCTCCTGGCTGAGTTGGCTTTCACTGGAGCCACCTGGGGTGTTCTGTGGGCTGAGGGGATTTTTGGTGTGTGAGCAGCAGGGTTTGGTGCCTTTGGTGCTGCTCTGCTGGTGGGGACACACAAGGGAACATCTGGGGGTCAGAGCTGCTTGGATTATCAATTTATACAGGTTCCTCAGGAAATTGTGTCTCCACTCCGTGTGGGCTCTGAGAACAAGCTCAGTTTATCAATTTCTAGGGGTTCTCGTGGAAAATGTGTCTCCAGCCAGTGTGGGTTCTGAGAGCAAGCTCAGTTTATCAATTTCTAGAGGTTCTCACGGAAATTTTCTTTACACTCGATGTGGGTTCTGAGAGCAAGCTCAGTTTATCAATTTCTAGAGATTCTCATGGAAATTGTGTCTCCAGTCATTGTAAACTCTGAAAACCAGCTCAGTTTATCAATTTCTAGAGGTTCTCATGGAAATTTTCGCTCCAGCCAATGTGGGTTATGAGACCAAGCTCAGTTTATCAAATTCTAGAGGTTCCTCTGGAAATTGTCTCTCCAATCAGTGTGGGTTGTGAGAACAAGCTCAGTTTATCAATTTCTAGAGGTTCTCATGGAAATTCTCTATTCAATCAGTGTGGGTTGTGAGAACAAGCTCAGTTATTGATAATTTCTAGACGTTCTCATGGAAATTTTCAGCCAGTGTGGGCTCTGAGAACAAGCTCAGTTTATCAATTTCTAGAGGTTCTCATGGAAATTGTGTCTGTGCTCAATGTGGGCTCTGAGAGCAGCTCAGTTTATCAATTTCTAGAGGTTCCTCTGAAAATTGTCTCTCCAGACAGGGTGAGCTCAGTTTATGAATTTGTAAAGGTTCTCATGGAAATTGTCTCTCCAGCCAGTGTGGCTTCTGAGAACAAGCTGAGTTTATCAGTTTCTAGAGGTTCTCGTGGCAAATGTCTCTCCAGACAGTGTGGTTGTGAGAACAAGCTCAGTTTATCAATTTCTAGAGGTTCTCATGGAAATTTTCATCCAGTGTGGGCTCTGAGAACAAGCTCAGTTTATCAATTTCTAGAGATTCTCCTGGAAATTCTCTATCCAATCAGTGTGGGCTCTGAGAACCAGCTCAGTTTATCAATTTCTAGAGATTCTCATGGAAATTGTGTCTGTGCTCAATGTGGGCTCTGAGAACCAGCTCAGTTTATCAATTTCTAGAGATTCTCATGGAAATTCTCTCTCCAGTTACTGTAAGCACTGAGAACAAGCTCAGTTGATCAGATTCTAGAGGTTCCTCTGGAAATTCTCTCTCCAATCAGTGTGAGTCGTGAGAACAAGCTCAGTTTATCAATTTCTAGAGATTCTCATGGAAATTCTCTCTCCAATCAGTGTGGGCTTTGAGAACCAGCTCAGTTTATCAATTTCTAGAGATTCTCATGGAAATTCTCTCTCCAATCAGTGTGGGCTCTGAGAACCAGCTCAGTTTATCAATTTCTAGAGGTTCTCCTGGAAATTCTCAGCCAGTGTGGGCTCTGAGCACAAGCTCAGTGACAATTTCATGCCCTCGTGCACAGGAATTTCTCTTTTAAAGCCCTGTTAGTGGAAAAGAGCAGTTGTGCTGGAATCAATGCTGCAGGGCAGTGTTGTTTCAGGTAACATTTAATTCCTGTGACTCCTGGGGGACAGCGGCTCTTCCTTACAGGTAGAGGACATGTTCCTGCTGCCCTGAATTAAAAGCAACATCTGCAAAGTGTTCTCCCCTCTGTGAGCAGAATCCACGATGCAAAAAGCTCAGCCCAGAGGGAGCAGGTCCACTCTGGGTAATGAAAAGGCATTAAAAAATTCCTCTGTGATGGTGTGGGCTGATCAGGGGAAGATAAATCAGGTTCTGCTTTTATTAAAGCTGGTCCAGGCATTTCCTGGATTATTTTTTTTTTTTAATGTTTCAGCAGGCCACTCTAATTAAACTGCCAAATTAATTAATAAAAAACAATGACACTTCCACTCAGCACAGTAAAAACGGAATCCTTGTGGCTCCTGGAAGCTCTGATTGTTAATAAACAGGAGCAATTGTCCTTCCAGCTTGTCCAGAGCGTGGATTTTATGCTGAGGGCTGGTCAGTGCTGCTGTGCTGACATTAAAACTTAAATCATGGGCTGGCAACTCCGTGAGCTCTGCCAATAACTGGAAATTTTGCTTCGATAAAGTTCTCAGGCAGAGCCTGTCAGCTCTCATCACTCAGAGCTCAAATGTGTGTGAAATAATATTTAGGTTTGCTCAATGAGAGGCAGAGAGAAGAGGAGGAAATTCCCTCACTGTCTACAGGGCTGGTGATGACTTTGAGCAGGAATTGCTTGGGCTGGGTGCTCAGAGAAATTTAAATTTAAATTTAAATTTAAATTTAAATTTAAATTAAACCCCCCCAATTTGGTTTTGTTCTGTGGGTGCCTTTTCATTCTGTGTGAAGAGAGGAAATTCCCTGAATGAAATAACATTTACAGGTATTTCCTAAAGGAACAGAGAGCTTTGCATCCTGGTGATCCTGTGCCCCTCCTGGCACAAAGTCTGGCTGGATAAACTTCAGAGTGTGTTGTAAGAAGCTTTAAATTCTCTTTTTTCCCTGTTTATCTCGTGCTACTCCTGCCCTTGTGATCCCTTGAGCACTCTTGATCCCAAATGATACCAAATTCCTTCAGTTCCTGCTGCTCCTGTGGTGTGTGAGGGTTTGGGGCAGCTCAGGGATGGATCCTGAATTCCTGGTCCCAGCAATGTCAAGCAGGAATCCACTCTGGAATGGCTTTACATTGGAAATCTGGCCTGGAATCCCCTTGGCCACGTGCAGGGAGGTTTGGAAGTTGTAAAATCGTCATTTTGGTCAACAAGCTGCTCTGGGGATGGCTCAGCACCAGGGGTTTGTGTTTGGGATTAATGCAAATCAGTAATAAACAGGTTTTTGTAATGAAATCAGTTGTCGTGTAGCTGTGAGCCCATAAGGGAAGCAGGTGGGAGTTCCTGGATTTGTCCAGTTTTATTTTCTGCTCTTCACTCTGATTTGTGCCCATGTCCTGGGCATTCCTGCAGCCCCTCTGGTGCAGCAATTTCCTGGCTGTGAGTTTGGATTTTTACCTCAGGGAGGAGATGGGAACCATCCTTTGGTGCACTTTGGATCTGTGCCCACATAAAACCCGCATCCTTGTCCTGAGGAGGATTCCCAGAACCTTCCAGCCTTTTCCATGTCAAACACTCTGCAGGCACCACACTGAAGGCTTTAATTTGTTGTTATCATCCATTTTTTGCCTGGTTTTTTTGGGTTCAGTTTGTCAAACACTTCAGTCAGATTTTTACTCCAAGGTTCTCAAGATATTTTAAGGTATTTAACAACATATTGAACAATAATGCTTAAAATATTTAAGCATCCTGGGCTCACTCAGCACCCCAAAATCTCTGTCCCAGGGCAGGTGTTGGTGACCAAGGGGTGAAGCAGGGAAGGGTTTGGGACAGGAGCAGTGAGGAACCACAGGAGTGGAGAAAAACTGTGAAAAACGGTGAAAAATTATAGGAAAAACGGTGAAAAATTCCTGTGGGCAGGCAGGAGGTGGGAAAAGCCCAGGATTTGTTGCTCTCAGGCTGTCCCAGATGTTTCTGGAGCACGATGGGATCAACCCCACTGCTGGGTTTTTGTAGGGCAGCGCTAAACGTGACCTTGTGTGGGATTTTGTAGGGCAGAAATGATGAGTGTGACCTTGCTGTGGGTTTTTCCTGGTGTGACTGACGTTGTGCGGGTTTCCCTGCTGAGTGTGACCCCAGTGTGGATTTTTGTAGGGCAGAAATGATGATTGTGACCTTGCTGTGGGTTTTTCCTGGTGGGACTGACCTGTCTGTGGGTTTTTCCTGCTGAGTGTGACCTTGTGTGTTTTTCCCCTATGAGTGTGACCTGGCTTTGGGTTTTCCCTGATGGGGCTGACCTTGTGTGGGATTTTGTAGGGCAGAAATGGTGATTGTGACCTTGCTGTGGGTTTTTCCTTGGTGGGGCTGAGCTTGTGTGGGTTTTTATAAGTCTGCAATGGTGAGTGTGACCTTGCTGTGGGTTTTTGTAGGTCTGCAATGGTGATTGTGACCTTGTGTGGGTTTCTCTGGTGAGTGTGACCTCACTGTAGATTTTCCCTGGTGGGGCTGACCTTGCTATGGATTTTTGTAGGACAGTGCTGAGTGTGACCTCACTATGGGTTTTTCTACTGAATTTGACCTTGTGTGCGTTTTTCCTGATGAGTGTGATCCCTGGTGGGGCTGACTTCCCTGTGGATTTTTCCCTACGAGTGTCACCTTGTGTGGGTTTTCCCTGTGATTGTCACCTCTCTGTGGGTTTTCCCTGATGGGGCTGACCTTGTGTGGGATTTTGTAGGGCCGAAATGGTGATTGTGACCTTGCTGTGAGTTTTTCCTTTTGGTGGAGCTGAGCTTGTGTGGGTTTTTGTAAGTCTGCAATGGTGATTGTGACCTTGTGTGTGTTTTTTCCCGATAAGTGTGACCTGGCTTTGGGTTTTCCCTGGTGGGTCTGACCTCACTGTGGATTTTTCCCTACTAGTGTCACCTTGTGTGGGTTTTCCCTGTGATTGCGACCTTGCTGTGGGTTTTTCCTTGGTGGGGCTGAGCTTGTGTGGGATTTTGTAGGGCCACAATGGTGATTGTGACCTTGTGTGTGTTTCTCTGGTGAGTGTGACCTCACTGTAGATTTTCCCTGGTGGGGCTGACCTTGCTATGGATTTTTGTAGGACAGTGCTGAGTGTGACCTCACTATGGGTTTTTCTACTGAATTTGACCTTGTGTGTGTTTTTCCCAATGAGTGTGACCTGGCTTTGGGTTTTCCCTGATGGGGCTGACCTTGTGTGGGTTTTTGTAGGGCCGAAATGGTGATTGTGACCTTGCTGTGAGTTTTTCCTTAGTGGGGCTGAGCTTGTGTGGATTTTTGTAGGGCAGAAATGGTGATTGTGACCTTGTGTGGGTTTCTCTGGTGAGTGTGACCTCACTGTGGGTTTTCCCTGATGGGGCTGACCTTGTGTGGGATTTTGTAGGGCAGCAATGGTGATTGTGACCTTGTGTGGGTTTCTCTGGTGAGTGTGACCTCACTGTAGATTTTCCCTGGTGGGGCTGACCTTGCTATGGATTTTTGTAGGACAGTGCTGAGTGTGACCTCACTATGGGTTTTTCTACTGAATTTGACCTTGTGTGTGTTTTTCCCAATGAGTGTGACCTGGCTTTGGGTTTTTGTAGGGCAGAAATGATGATTGTGACCTTGCTGTGGTTTTTTCCTGGTGGGACTGACCTGTCTGTGGGTTTTTCCTGCTGAGTGTGACCTTGTGTGTGTTTTTCCCTATGAGTGTGACCTGGCTTTGGGTTTTTGTAGGGCAGAAATCGTGATTGTGACCTTGTGTGTGTTTTTCCCCAATGAGTGTGACCTGGCTTTGGGGTTTTCCCTGGTGGGGCTGACCTCCCTGTGGATTTTTCCCTACGAGTGTCACCTTGTGTGGGTTTTCCCTGTCATTGTCACCTCTCTGTGGGTTTTTCCTGCTGAGGCTGACCTTGTGTGAGTTTTCCTGGCGAGTGTGACCTGGCTTTGGGTTTTTGTAGAGCAGTGATGAGCGTGACCTCGCTGTGGGTTTTCCTGGTGAGTGTGACCTGGCTTTGGGTTTTTGTAGGGCAGAAATGATGATTGTGACCTTGCTGTGGTTTTTTCCTGGTGTGACTGACCTTGTGTGGGTTTTTCCTGCTGAGTGTGACCTTGTGTGTGTTTTTCCCTATAAGTGTCGCCTGGCTTTGGGGTTTCCCTGATGGGGCTGACCTTGTGTGGGATTTTGTAGGGCAGAAATGGTGGTTGTGACCTTGCTGTGGGTTTTTCCTTGGTGGGGCTGAGCTTGTGTGGGTTTTTGTAGGTCTGCAATGGTGATTGTGACCTTGTGTGTGTTTCTCTGGTGAGTGTGACCTCACTGTAGATTTTCCCTGGTGGGGCTGACCTTGCTATGGATTTTTGTAGGACAGTGCTGAGTGTGACCTCACTATGGGTTTTTCTACTGAATTTGACCTTGTGTGTGTTTTTCCCAATGAGTGTGACCTTGTGTGGGTTTTTGTAGGGCAGAAATGATGACTGTGACCTTGCTGTGGTTTTTTCCTGGTGGGACTGACCTGTCTGTGGGTTTTCCTGGTGAGTGTGACCTTGTGTGTGTTTTTCCCCTATGAGTGTCGCCTGGCTTTGGGTTTTCCCTGATGGGGCTGACCTTGTGTGGGATTTTGTAGGGCCGCAATGGTGATTGTGACCTTGCTGTGAGTTTTTCCTTTTGGTGGGGCTGAGCTTGTGTGGGTTTTTATAGGTCTGCAATGGTGATTGTGACCTTGTGTGTGTTTCTCTGGTGAGTTTGACCTCACTGTAGATTTTCCCTGATGGGGCTGACCTTGTGTGGGATTTTGTAGAGCCGAAATGGTGATTGTGACCTTGCTGTGGGTTTTTTCTTGGTGGGGCTGACCTTGCTATGGATTTTTGTAGGACAGTGCTGAGTGTGACCTCACTATGGGTTTTTCTACTGAATTTGACCTTGTGTGTGTTTTTCCCGATGAGTGTGATCCCTGGTGGGTCTGACCTCCCTGTGGATTTTTCCCTACGAGTGTCACCTTGTGTGGGTTTTTCCCTGTGGTTGTCACCTCTCTGTGGGTTTTCCCTGCTGAGTGTGACCTTGTGTGAGTTTTCCTGGCGAGTGTGACCATGCCATCGGTTTTTGTAGAGCATTGATGAGTGTGATCTCCCTGTGGGTTTCCCTGCCGAGTGTGACCTTGTGTGGGATTTTGTAGGGCTGCAATGGTGATTGTGACCTTGCTGTGGGTTTTTCCTTTTGGTGGAGCTGAGCTTGTGTGGGTTTTTATAGGTCTGCAATGGTGATTGTGACCTTGTGTGTGTTTCTCTGGTGAGTGTGACCTCACTGTAGATTTTCCCTGGTGGGGCTGACCTTGCTATGGATTTTTGTAGGACAGTGCTGAGTGTGACCTCACTGTGGGTTTTTCTACTGAATTTGACCTTGTGTGCGTTTTTCCCAATGAGTGTGATCCCTGGTTGGTCTGACCTCCCTGTGAATTTTTCCCTACGAGTGTCACCTTGTGTGGGTTTTCCCTGTCATTGTCACCTCTCTGTGGGTTTTTCCTGCTGGGGCTGACCTTGTGTGAGTTTCCCTGCTGAGTGTGACCATGCCATGGGTTTTTGTAGAGCAGTGATGAGCGTGACCTCCCTGTGGGTTTTCCTGGTGAGTGTGACCTTGTGTGGGATTTTGTAGGGCAGAAATGATGATTGTGACCTTGCTGTGTGTTTTTCCTGATGGGACTGACCTGTCTGTGGGTTTTTCCTGCTGATTGTGACCTTGTGTGTGTTTTTTCCCCTAATGAGTGTCACCTGGCTTTGGGTTTTCCCTGGTGGGGCTGAGCTTGTGTGGGTTTTTGTAGGTCTGCAATGGTGATTGTGACCTTGCTGTGGGTTTTTCCTTGGTGGGGCTGACCTTGCTATGGATTTTTGTAGGACAGTGCTGAGTGTGACCTCACTATGGGTTTTTCTACTGAATTTGACCTTGTGTGCGTTTTTCCCAATGAGTGTGATCCCTGGTGGGGCTGACCTCCCTGTGGATTTTTCCCTACGAGTGTCACCTTGTGTGGGTTTTCCCTGTGATTGTCACCTCTCTGTGGGTTTTCCCTGATGGGGCTGACCTTGTGTGGGATTTTGTAGGGCTGCAATGGTGATTGTGACCTTGCTGTGGGTTTTTCCTTTTGGTGGAGCTGAGCTTGTGTGGGTTTTTATAGGTCTGCAATGGTGATTGTGACCTTGTGTGGGTTTTTGTAGGTCTGCAGTGGTGATTGTGACCTTGTGTGGGTTTCTCTGGTGAGTGTGACCTCACTGTGGGTTTTCCCTGGTGGGGCTGACCTTGCTATGGATTTTTGTAGGACAGTGCTGAGTGTGGTCTCACTATGGGTTTTTCTACTGAATTTGACCTTGTGTGTGTTTTTCCCAATGAGTGTGACCTGGCTTTGGGTTTTTGTGGGGCAGAAATGATGATTGTGACCTTGCTGTGGGTTTTTCCTTGGTGGGGCTGAGCTTGTGTGGGTTTTTGTAGGGCAGCAATGATGAGTGTGACCTTGCTGTGGTTTTTTCCTGGTGGGACTGACCTTGTGTGGGTTTTTCCTGCTGAGTGTGACCTTGTGTGTTTTTCCCCTATGAGTGTGACCTGGCTTTGGGTTTTCCCTGATGGGGCTGACCTTGTGTGGGATTTTGTAGGGCCGAAATGGTGATTGTGACCTTGCTGTGGGTTTTTCCTTGGTGGGGCTGACCTTGCTATGGATTTTTGTAGGACAGTGCTGAGTGTGACCTCACTGTGGGTTTTTCTACTGAATTTGACCTTGTGTGTTTTTTCCCCTATGAGTGTCATCTGGCTTTGGGGTTTCCCTGGTGGGTCTGACCTCACTGTGGATTTTTCCCTACGAGCGTCACCTTGCTGTGGGTTTTCCCTGTGATTGTCACCTCTCTGTGGGTTTTTCCTGCTGAGTGTGACCTTGTGTGTGTTTTTTCCCCAATGAGTGTGACCTGGCTTTGGGTTTTCCCTGATGGGGCTGAGCTTGTGTGTGTTTTTGTAGGGCAGAAATGGTGATTGTGACCTTGCTGTGGGTTTTTTCTTGGTGGGGCTGACCTTGCTATGGATTTTTGTAGGACAGTGCTGAGTGTGACCTCACTATGGGTTTTTCTACTGAATTTGACCTTGTGTGTGTTTTTCCCAATGAGTGTGATCCCTGGTGGGTCTGACCTCACTGTGGATTTTTCCCTACGAGCGTCACCTTGTGTGGGTTTTTCCCTGTGATTGTCACCTCTCTGTGGGTTTTTCCTGCTGAGGCTGACCTTGTGTGAGTTTTCCTGGCGAGTGTGACCTGGCTTTGGGTTTTTGTAGAGCAGTGATGAGCGTGACCTCCCTGTGGGTTTTCCTGGTGGGGCTGACCTTGTGTGGGTTTTTGTAGGGCAGAAATGATGAGTGTGACCTTGCTGTGTTTTTTTCCTGGTGGGACTGACCTGTCTGTGGGTTTTTCCTGCTGAGTGTGACCTTGTGTGTGTTTTTCCCCATGAGTGTCACCTGGCTTTGGGTTTTCCCTGGTGGGGCTGAACTTGTGTGGGATTTTGTAGGGCAGAAATGGTGATTGTGACCTTGCTGTGGGTTTTTCCTTTTGGTGGAGCTGAGCTTGTGTGGGTTTTTATAGGTCTGCAATGGTGATTGTGACCTTGTGTGTGTTTCTCTGGTGAGTGTGACCTCACTGTGGGTTTTCCCTGGTGGGGCTGACCTTGTGTGGGATTTTTGTAAGGCAGTGCTGAGTGTGACCTCACTATGGGTTTTTCTACTGAATTTGACCTTGTGTGTGTTTTTCCCAATGAGTGTGACCTGGCTTTGGGTTTTCCCTGATGGGGCTGACCTCCCTGTGGATTTTTCCCTACGAGCGTCACCTTGTGTGGGTTTTCCCTGTGATTGTCACCTCTCTGTGGGTTTTCCCTGATGGGGCTGACCTTGTGTGGGATTTTGTAGGGCCGCAATGGTGATTGTGACCTTGCTGTGAGTTTTTCCTTTTGGTGGGGCTGAGCTTGTGTGGGTTTTTGTAGGTCTGCAATGGTGATTGTGACCTTGCTGTGGCTTTTTCCTGGTGGGACTGACCTTGCTATGGATTTTTGTAAGGCAGTGCTGAGTGTGACCTCACTATGGGTTTTTCTACTGAATTTGACCTTGTGTGGGTTTTTCCCGATGAGTGTGACCTGGCTTTGGGGTTTTCCCTGGTGGGGCTGAACCTCACTGTGGATTTTTCCCTACGAGCGTCACCTTGTGTGGGTTTTTCCCTGTGATTGTGACCTCTCTGTGGGTTTTCCCTGCTGTGTCTGACCCTGTGGTGTTTCTGCAGGCTGACAGGGTTCCAGCTGCCCGCTCCCATCGTCAGCACGGGCCTGGTGCTGTCCCTGTGGCTCGTCAGCGACTACGCCGTCAGTGCCCAAGGCTTCCAGGCCAGCTACGAGGGTGAGTCCAGGAGGGGCTGGGATTGCACCTGGGAGGTGGGAGCTGAGCTGCAGGGTCTGCACCACGAGCTGCACATCTCTGCCTCGCTGTTGTGTCATTTAATCTGCTTTTTCAGCATTTAAATTGATGGTTCCTTCCAGCAGAGCGGTGTTGGTGTTTTTTTTGGTGTTAAAGGTGTGCTCTGGCTGAATTCCCTGGAATTCTGCTGGGGCAGGTGAGGATGTTGGGATAGGTGAGGATGTAAGGGCAGGTGAAGGTTTTGGGATAGATGAGGATGTCAGGAGACAGGTGAAGATGTTGGGACAGGTGAAGATTTGGGGGCAGATGAAGGTTTTGGGATAGATGAGGGTTTTGAGACAGGTGAGGATGTCAGGACAGGTGAGGATTTTGGGATAAGTGAGGATGTCAGGACAGGTGAAGGTTTTGGGACAGGTGAAGGTTTTGGGTAGGTGAAATTTTTGGGACAGGTGAGGATGTTGGGATAGGTGAAGGTTTTGGGACAGGTGAGGATGTTGGGACAGGTGAGGATATCAGAGCAGGGTGGAGGTTTTGGGACAGGTGAAGGTTTTGGGACGGTGAAATTTTTGGGACAAGTGAGGATGTTGGGACAGGTGAAGGTTTTGGGACAGGTGAGGATTTTGGGACAGATGAAGGTTTTGGGATAGGTGAGGATGTCAGGGTAGGTGAAGGTTTTGGGACAGGTGAGGACTTTGGTGCAGGTGAGGATTTTGGGACAGGTGATATCAGAGCAGTTGAAGATTTTGGGCAGGTGAAGGTTTTGGGACAGGTGAGGATATCAGGACAGGTGAAGGTTTTGGGTAGGTGAAATTTTTGGGACAAGTGAGGATTTTGGGACAGGTGAGGATTTTGAGATGGGTGAGGATGTCAGGGTAGGTGAAGGTTTTGGGACAGGTGAGGATTTTGGGACAGGTGAGGATTTTGGGATGGGTGAGGATTTTGAGATGGGTGAGGATGTCAGGATAGGTGAAGATTTGGGGGCAGGTGAGGATTTTAGGACAGGTGATCTCACCCATTGGGAGCAAAGTCAAATCCATTTACAAACCTGCTTTTCCCCCCCAGATTTTCCCGATTTGTCTCATCTTTTCCCCATTTGCAGCCCCTGTGCTGTGGAACCCCTGTCAGTCTCTGTGTGAGACCCTCCCAAATCCACGCTGCTGCTTTTTGCACTTTCTTGACATTTCCAGTTCATTTTTTTGGCATTTACACACAGCTCCTTGTACACTTTGTAATGTTCTTTTATTACCTTGATGCTGCAGGAAATGTTGTACAAAGGCCGGGGCCGGGGCTGCCCTTTAGTCCCACACATCTGAAACGATCTGGGTTTGTTTGAATGGTGATTAGGAGGCTTCCAAGGCTCTCACTGAAAGGGAAAATAAATGTATTTAAAACTTAACCTGAGCCAGAGTGACAGAGAGAGCGTTGGCATAAATCAGAGTTTTGTTTTGAGGATGGGAGAAGGGTTCACTCGCTGAAATACCACCCTGAGCCTGCCCCAAAGGAAATAATAATAATTAATTTGGGTGTTAATTAAGGCTGAAGGAGTGATTGTGATTCAGTTCTTTGGGTGCTGGATTCCAAAATGCAGGGAATTCTCAGAAATTTCGGCCTGGAAGCCAAAGTTTAGAATAAAAGCCAGGATTTGATCTGAGACCTTGGGAAAAGCTCCCAAACTGAGGTGCTGGAAATGAGAATGTGGATTTAGGGTTTAAACAGAGACACGTGAAGTTGAGGAAAATTTGAGTTTTGGAGTTTAAGAGCTAGAAAAAATAATACTAATTACAAAGGAGTTTAGAATGCAGTGGTGTAGGTTTGTGTCATTGGCCAACACTGTTGCATGGGTTTATAGATGAAATATTTAAGGATTGGGTTAAAAATAGAAATATCCTTGTTAGCAATGTTTTGTTGGTCAATAAATCCTGAAAACATCTTGTAACCAAGGGTGTTGTGACCTTCTGGCCCACGCTGGAACAACGTGAGCCAAACTCACCCTTCCTGCCTGTGGAGAAACAAAAACAAATCTAAAAACTCAAAAAGTCCCATCCGTAACTCATTCAAAATCCCTTCCAAAATCCCATACTTGGCAATCTCGGTTTGATTTGTGGGATTTTAGTTTATTTGGGTCTGTGGGATGTTACTTGATTTGGATTTGTGGGGTTTCAGTTAATTTGAGTTTGTGGGATTTTGGTTTATAGGGGTTTCTGGGATTTTGTTCATTTAGGTTTGTGGGATTTTAGTTCATTTGGGTTTTTGGGTTTTACTTTATTTGGGTATTTGGGTTTTGGGATTTTAGGTCTTTTGGGTTTTGCTTTATTTGGGTTTGTGGGATGTTACTTGATTTGGATTTGTGGGGTTTCAGTTCATTTGAGTTTGTGGGATTTTGGTTTATAGGGGTTTCTGGGATTTTGTTCATTTAGGTTTGTGGGATTTTAGTTCATTTGGGTTTTTGGGTTTTACTTTATTTGGGTTTTTGGGATTTTAGGTCTTTTGGGTTTTAGTTCATTTGGGTTTGTGGGATTTTACTTTATTTAGGTCTGTGGGTTTTTAGTAAATTTGAGTTTGTGGCATTTCAGTTTATAGGGGTTTCTGGGATTTTGTTCATTTAGGTTTGTGGGATTTTAGTTCATTTGGGTTTTTGGGTTTTACTTTATTTGGGTTTTTCGGATTTTAGGTCTTTTGGGTTTTAGTTCATTTGGGTTTGTGGGATTTTACTTTATTTAGGTTTGTGGGTTTTTAGTAAATTTGAGTTTGTGGGATTTTAGTTTATAGGGGTTTCTGGGATTTTGTTCATTTAGGTTTGTGGTATTTTAGTTCATTTGGGTTTTTGGGTTTTACTTTATTTGGGTTTTTGGTTTTTGGGATTTTAGGTCTTTTGGGTTTTAGTTCATTTGGGTTTGTGGGATTTTACTTTATTTAGGTCTGTGGGTTTTTAGTACATTGGGGTGTGTGGGATTTTACTTTATTTGGGTCTGTGGGATTTTACTTTATTTGGGTTTGTTGGGATTTTAGTTTATTTGGTTTTGTTGGGATTTTGCTCTATTTGGGTCTGTGGGATTTTATTTATTTGGGTCTGTGGGATTTTAGTTTATTTGGTTTTGTTGGGATTTTGCTCCATTTGGGTCTGTGGGATTTTACTTTATTTGGGTCTGTGGGATTTTACTCTATTTGGGTTTGTTGGGGTTTTATTTATTTGGCTTTGTGAGATTTCAGTTTATAGGGTTTTCTGGGATTTTACTCTATTTGGATTTGTGGGATTTTCGTTTGGTTTGAATTTGTGGTTTTTAGTTTGGTTTCCCTTTTTTGCTTTGGGTTTTCCTCCACCAAGGGCACTCCCAGCCTTCCAAACCCAGCAGCTCATTTGGGCAATTTTAGACAAAAATCTCCATTATTGGGTCCCCAAATCCAACAAAAACTCAAATTGATCCCACAACAACCAGCTGGGAAAAGGGAGAAGTGCAGCAGCTTAAAAATGTGGGAATGGACCCCCCAAAATTCCCCAAAATGTGGGAATGGACCCCCCAAAATCCCCCAAAATTCCCCAAAATGTGGGAATGGACCCCCCAAAATTCCCCAAAATGTGGGAATGGACCCCCCAAAATCCCCCAAATTCCCCAAAATGTGGGAATGGACCTCCCAAAATCCCCAAATTCCCCAAAATGTGGGAATGGACCTCCCAAAATCCCCAAAATGTGGGAATGGACCCCCCAAAATCCCCAAAATTCCCCAAAATGTGGGAATGGACCCCCCAAAATCCCCAAAATTCCCCAAAATGTGGGAATGGACCCCCCAAAATCCCCAAAATTCCCCAAAATGTGGGAATGGATCCCCCAAAATTCCCAAAATTCCCCAAAATGTGGGAATGGACCTCCCAAAATTCCCCAAAATGTGGGAATGGACCTCCCAAAATCCCCAAAATTCCCCAAAATGTGGGAATGGACCCCCCAAAATCCCCCAAATTCCCCAAAATGTGGGAATGGACCCCCAAAATCCCCAAAATTCCCCAAAATGTGGGAATGGATCCCCCAAAATCCCCAAAATTCCCCAAAATGTGGGAATGGACCCCCCAAAATCCCCAAAATTCCCCAAAATGTGGGAATGGACCCCCCAAAATCCCCAAAATTCCCCAAAATGTGGGAATGGACCCCCCAAAATCCCCAAAATTCCCCAAAAAGGGGGAATGGACCCCCCCAAAATCCCCAAAATTCCCCAAAATGTGGGAATGGACCCCCAAAATCCCCCAAATTCCTCAAAATGTGGGAATGGACCCCCCAAAATCCCCAAAATTCCCCAAAATGTGGGAATGGACCCCCCAAAATTCCCCAAAATGTGGGAATGGACCCCCCAAAATCCCCAAAATTCCCCAAAATGTGGGAATGGACCCCCCCAAAATCCCCAAAATTCCCCAAAATGTGGGAATGGACTCCCCCAAATTTTGGGGAGAGGGAAGAGCCTTGGACCAGCACAAAAATGGATTTAGGAAAAAGAACTGAGGAGCTGAAAATCCGTCAGCATTTCTTGGAAAATTGGGATTTCATTTCCATTTCAATCAAATGCTTTGATCTCAAGGTAATTTTTTTTTTACTGAGGAGCTTCCAGGAAGCACCAGCCAGTTCAGGGAGCTCCGTTTCCAGCACGACTCATTTAGAAAATATTGAAATTAAACGCTTTCATGCTTTTAGCATCCCTAAATTTGTTTTCTCTCCCTGTTTACTGTCCCTTGAATTCAACATGATTTCCTAATTAGCCCTGTTCACCCTCAGACTGGGGGATTTTTCCTTCTTTTCTCACTAAAGGATTTTTTTCTTTTTTCCCAGCCCCAACCCAGCTGTGGAGTCCTGAATTTCCTTTCAGCTGCAGAATTTTTATTTTTTTTTGGAGCCAGTTATAAATAATCCCAGTTCAATTTGACTGGGTTTGTGAATCTCGACGGCCTCATCTGGTGAAAAAAAAAAATATTCCTAAAAATGTAGAAATTTTTTATTTATTTTTCATTTTTATTTTTTGCTTGCCGTGGAAGATGTGGGAGGCTGGAATTAATTCCTGTCCTTGCTGCCTCAAACCTGAGGAATTCACTCAGCCTGATGGGGTGACCTTGTGTGGGTTTTTGTAGGTCTGCAATGGTGATTGTGACCTTGTGTGGGTTTCTCTGGTGAGTGTGACCTCACTGTAGATTTTCCCTGGTGGGGCATTTTTAAAAATATTTTACTTAAATATTCATGTATTTTATGTTTTTTATATATATATATAATTTTTAATATATTTATATATATATATATATATATTTAATAATAACTTTATATCCCTTTAAGAAAGGGTCCTGGGTCCCTCCAGGAATTCCCACTGAATTCTGCTTTTTTGGGGGGGAGGAATCCAGAGCACCAACAAAAAGCCCGCCCTAATATTAAAATTTTAAAATTTTAATTTAATCAAAATTTTAATTTAATTAAAATATTAAGTTACAAAGAGGAAGGTTGCTAAAAAAAAGGCATTTTTAAAATATTTTACTTAAATATTCATGCATTTTATATATATATATATATATATAATTTTTAATATATTTTTATATCTAGATATCTAGATATATAGATATATAGATATAGAGATATATAGATATATTTAATAATCACTTTATATCCCTTTAAAAGGGTCCTGGGTCCCTCCAGGAATTCCCACTGAATTCTGCTTTTTTGGGGGAGAGGCGGAAAAAATCCAGATCACCAACAAAAACCCCACCTTAATATTAAAATAAATCAGGCAAATTTGAGTGAGAGGAAAAGTGACCCAAATTCCACAGAAATAATGAAAATAAAGCAGGGGATGCAGAGCAGGTGGTTTATTTGTTCACTAATGAAAGGATAAAATAAAATTAAATTATTAAAGTGAATGGAATTATTGTGAAATCACCACCTCTGGGTGCTGTGTTAGAGCAGAGGGTGATGAATAAAAAAGGATTTAAGGAAAAACAGAGTTGTGGAAGGTTTTGGGTTGGAAAAACCTTCGCAAATCCAACTTTGGGGCAATCCCCAAGCAGAGCATGGGCGGTTTATTTTAATTTATATCCTTGTCAGGACACAATTTACAAATCTAATTGTAGAAGAGGGATATAAATATATATTAAAAAGGGGAATATAATATATACTATATAGTATATAGTATATACTATACAATATATAATATACAATATATAATATACAATATATAATATATAATATATAATATGTAATATATAATATGTAATATATAATATGTAATATATAATATATAATGTATTATGTATTATATATTATATATAGTTTTAAAGGGATAGTTATAAAAACCAATATTAAAAATTAAGAAATAATATTTCAAATAGAAATTGATATAAAACCCACCTATATTTAAGTAAAATAGAAACAAAGAGGGCTCTGTAAAAGTAGAGGGATGCAAGAATATCAGATGAAATTTTCTTAGAGAAATTCAGTGGTGGAACTTAGAATTTTAATTTTAGAGGGTTTTTTTTTTCTTGGTGGTGTGGAATTTTCCTCCCCAAAAAGGGGAATTCAGTGGGAATTCCTGGGGGGGATCCAGGATCCTTTTTTAAAGGGATATAAAGCGACTATTAAAAAAATATAAAAAAATTATATATATATATATATATATACAGATATATCTATATAGGTATATATATATATATATATTATAGGTAAAATATTTTTAAAAATGACTTTTTTTTTAGGAATCTTCCTCTTCGTAGCTTAAAATTTTAATTTTAGGCAGGGTTGTTTTTGGTGCTCTGGATTTCTCCCCCCCAGAAAAGCAGAATTCAGTGGGAATTCCTGGAGGGACCCAGGACCCTTTTTTAAAGGGATATAAAGTGATTATTAAATATATCTATATATCTATATATATATGTATAAAAATATATTGAAAATTATATATATATATAAACATAAAATACATGAATATTTAAGTAAAATATTTAAAAAATGCCTTTTTTAGCAACCTTCCTCTTTGTAACTTAATATTTTAATTAAATTAAAATTTTAATTAAATTAAAATTTTAAAATGTTAATATTAGGGCAGGGGTTTTGTTGTCGGTCTGAATTTTTTCCGCCCCCCCAAAAAAGCAGAATTCAGTGGGAATTCCTGGAGGGACCCAGGACCCTTTTTTAAAGGGATATAAAGTGATTATTAAATATATCTATATATCTCTATATCTATATATCTATATATCTAGATATCTAGATATAAAAATATATAAATATATTTAAAATTATATATATATATATAAACATAAAATACATGAATATTTAAGTAAAATATTTTAAAAATGCCTTTTTTTTAGCAACCTTCCTCTTTGTAACTTAATATTTTAATTAAATCAAAATTTTAAAATTTTAATATTAGGGCGGGGTTTTTGTTGGTGGTCTGGATTTCTCCCCCTCCAGAAAAGCAGAATTCAGTGGGAATTCCTGGAGGGACCCAGGACCCTTTTTTAAAGGGATATAAAGTGATTATTAAAAAAAAAAAAATATATATATACATATATATATATAAAGTTATATATATATATAAACATAAAATACATGAATATTTAAGTAAAATATTTTAAAAAATGCCTTTTTTTAGCAACTTTTCTCTTTGTAACTTAATATTTTAATTTTAACTAAATTAAAATTTTAATATTAGGGCGGGGTTTTTGTTGGTGCTCTGGATTTCTCCCCCCCCAAAAAAGCAGAATTCAGTGGGAATTCCTGGAGGGACCCAGGACCCTTTTTTAAAGGGATATAAAGTGATTATTAAATATATCTATATATCTATATATCTATATATCTATATATCTAGATATATATCTATATATATATATATCTAGATATCTAGATATAAAAATATATAAATATATTTAAAATTATATATATATATATAAACATAAAATACATGAATATTTAAGTAAAATATTTTAAAAAATGCCTTTTTTTAGCAACTTTTCTCTTTGTAACTTAATATTTTAATTTAATTAATATTTTAATTAAATTAATATTTTAATTAAATTAAAATTTTGATTAAATTAAAATTTTGAAATTTTAATATTAGGGCGGGGTTTTTGTTGGTGGTCTGGATTTTTTCCACCCAGAAAAGCAGAATTCAGTGGGAATTCCTGGAGGGACCCAGGATCCTTTTTTAAAGGGATATAAAGTGATTATTTTATATATATATATATATATATATATATATATATATATATAAATTATATATATATATATATATAAAATGCATGAATATTTAAGTAAAATATTTTAAAAATGCCTTTTTTTTAGCAACCTTCCTCTTTGTAACTTAATCTTTTAATTTTAACTAAATTAAAATTTTAATTAAATTAAATTTTTAAAATTTTTATTAAATTAAATTTTTAAAATTTTAATATTAGGGCGGGGTTTTTGTTGGCGTTCTGGATTTCTCCCCCCCAAAAAAATCAGAATTCAGTGGGAATTCCCGGGTTGAAGCCGGGCCCTGTGGATCCCTGTGGAAATCCAGGGGATTTTTCTTTTCCCTTCCCATCCATCGGTGGCAGCTGCAGCGAATTCTCTCAGCAAACGCTGATTGAAAAGCACAATTAGGGCCGCACCAACACTGCTCATTTTCAGGAATTAGCGGCAAAAATCCCCAGGGAAAGGAGCTGGAGCTGTTTGGGGATAAATCCGGGCTCATTCTTCACAGGCTCTTTGCGGAGTTGTGCAAACAGATGGAGAAAATACAATTAAATCCTGTTTTTATTGCTGCTTCCGTCCCTCTCTCGGAGCATTCCTGGCTCTGGGGTTTTTTTGGGATGTTGTTGCTGAAATTCTCCCTTTTCCCAGCTGGTTTTTGGCTCTGTTGTGGGATGGGTTTGAGTTCTTGTGGGATTTGGGGATTCAATAATGGAGGTTTTTGTTAAAATTGCCCAAATGAGCTGCTGGGTTTGAGAGAGTCCTTGGTGGAGGAAAAGCCAAAGCAAACAAAGGCAAAACAAACTAAAATTCCACAAAGTCAAATGAACTAAAATCCCACAAAGCAAACAAATTAAAAACCACAAACTCAAATAAATGAAAGGACACTCAAGTCCGCAAATCCAAAATAAACTAAAAGTCACAAAACCAAAATAAACTAAAAGTCACAAAACCAACCAAATTAAAATCCACAAAACCCAAACAAACAAAAAACCCAAACTAAAAACCACAAACCCAAATAAATGAAATCCCTCAAATCCAAATAAAGCAAAATCACCCAAATGAACTAAAGCCCCACAAACCCAAATGAACTAAAATCCCACAAACCTAAATAATCTAAAATCTCACAGACCCAAATAAAGAAAAAAACCCAAAATCAAACAAATTAAAATCTTACAAAAGAAATTAAAAACCCACAAGGCCAACCAGCCAGAAAATCCACAAAAGCAAAACAAACAAAAAACCCAAATTAAAAACCACAAACCCAAATAAATGAAATCCCTCAAATCCAAATGAAGTAAAATCACCCAAATGAACTAAAATCCCACAAACCTAAATAATCTAAAATCTCACAGACCCAAATAAAGAAAAAAACCCACAAAATCAAACAAATTAAAGTCTTAGAAAAGAAATTAAAAACCCACAAGGCCAACCAGCCAGAAAATCCACAAAAGCAAAACAAATAAGCCACAAAGCAAACAAATTAAAAACCACAAACTCAAATAAATGAAAGGACACAAAACAAACTCAAGTCCGCAAATCCAAAATAAACTAAAAACCACAAATCCAAAATAAACTAAAAGTCACAAAACCAACCAAAATTAAAATCCACAAAACCCAAACAAGCAAAAAACCCAAACTAAAAACCACAAACTCAAATAAATAAAAGGACACAAAACAAACTCAAGTCCGCAAATCCAAAATAAACTAAAAGTCACAAAACCAACCAAATTAAAATCCACAAAACCCAAACAAACAAAAAACCCAAACTAAAAACCCAAATAAATGAAATCCCTCAAATCCAAATGAAGTAAAATCACCCAAATAATCTAAAATCTCACAGATCCAAATAAAGGAAAAAACCACAAAACTAAACAAATTAAAATCTTACAAAAGAAATTAAAAACCCACAAGGCCAACCAGCCAGAAAATCCACAAAAGCAAAACAAACAAGCCACAAAGCAAACAAATTAAAAACCACAAACTCAAATAAATGAAAGGACACAAAACAAACTCAAGTCCGCAAATCCAAAATAAACTAAAAACCACAAATCCAAAATAAACTAAAAGTCACAAAACCAACCAAATTAAAATCCACAAAACCCAAACAAACAAAAAATCCAAACTAAAAACCACAAACCCAAATAAATGAAATCCCTCAAATCCAAATGAAGTAAAATCACCCAAATGAACTAAAGCCCTGCAAACCTAAATAATCTAAAATCTCACAGACCCAAATAAAGAAAAAAACCCAAAATCAAGCAAATTAAAATCTTACAAAAGCAACTGAAAACCCACAAGGCCAACCAGCCAGAAAATCCACAAAAGCAAAACAAACAAGCCACAAAGCAAACAAATTAAAAACCACAAACTCAAATAAATGAAAGGACACAAAATAAACTAAAAGTCACAAAACCAACCAAATTAAAATCCACAAGACCCAAACAAACAAAAAACCCAAACTAAAAACCACAAACTAAACAAGCTAAAAACCCCAAACCAAACCAAATCCCCCAAATTAAAGAGTACACAAAGCTGAACTAAAGGCCACAAAACAAGCTAAAATGACACAAAGCCAACCAAATTGAAATCCACAAAACCCAAACAAATAAAAAACCCAAATTAAAAACCACAAACCCAAATAAAGGGCAGAAACCCAAATAAACTGAAACCCACTAAACAAACAAAAAAACCAAACTAAAGAACACACGAAGCCAAATCAACTAAAAACCCACAAACCAATTAATTTTACATCCACAAAACCCAAACGAAATCCCCTCAAAGCCAAACAAATAAAAAACCCAAATTAAAAACCACAAACCCAAATAAACTAAAAACCACTAAACAAACAAAAAACCCAAACTGAAGAACACACGAAGCCAAACAAACTAAAAACCACAAACCAATTAAATTTACATCCACAAAACCCAAACGAAATCCCCTCAAAGCCAAACAAATAAAAAACCCAAATTAAAACCCACAAACCCAAATAAACTAAAGACCACAAACTAAATAAACAAAAAACCACAAACCAAACAAAAGACCCAAACTAAAGAACACACAAACCCAAACAAACAAAAAAACCAAATTAAAACCCACAAACCCAAATAAACTAAAGACAACAAATCAAACAAGCCAAAAACCACAAACCAAACAAACTAAAGAACACAAAAACACAAACAAACAAAAAAACCAAATTAAATACCACAAACCCAAATGAACTAAAAACCAACCAAACAAAAAACCCAAACTGAAGAACACACGAAGCCAAACAAACTAAAAACCACAAACCAATCAAATTACAATCCACAAACCCCAAACTAATTCCCCACAAACCCAAACAAGCAAAAAAACCAAATTAAAACCCACAAACCCAAACAAACTAAAGACAACAAATCAAACAAGCCAAAAACCACAAACCAAACAAACTATAGAACACACAAACCCAAACAAACAAAAAAAAACAAATTAAAACCCACAAACCCAAATAAACTAAAGACCACAAACTAAATAAACAAAAAACCACAAACCAAACAAACTGAAGACCCAAACTATAGAACACACAAACCCAAACAAACAAAAAAAACAAATTAAAGACCACAAACCCAAACAAACTAAAAACCAACCAAACAAAAAACCCAAACTAAAGAACACACGAAGCCAAACAAACTAAAAACCACAAACCAATTAAATTTACATCCACAAAACCCAAACGAAATCCCCTCAAAGCCAAACAAATCAAAAACCCAAATTAAAGATCACAAACCCAAATAAACTATAGACAACAAATCAAACAAACCAAAAACCACAAACCAAACAAACTCAAGAACCCAAAAACCCAAACAAACAAAAAAACCAAATTAAAGACCACAAACCCAAATAAACTATAGACAACAAATCAAACAAACCAAAAACCACAAACCAAACAAACTCAAGAACCCAAAAACCCAAACAAACAAAAAAACCAAATTAAAGACCACAAACCCAAACAAACTAAAAACCAACCAAACAAAAATCCCAAACTGAAGAACACACCAAGCCAAACAAACCAAAACTCCGTAAAACCAAACAAACATTCTGCTGTGGATATTGAGGGTGAGTTCCCAAATTTCCAATATTAATAGAGAACTAAATGCAGAATGAGCTGGGAATGTTGGTGGGGAGTTCCCAGTTGGAATTGATGCCGAATTTTGCCCCAAAAGGCGAGAATAACTGCCTGAGAGACTCAAGTAAGTCAGCATAGACAGGAGGTGTTTTATCGCGACGCGTCGGAGAAATCACAAAAGGGATTTCTGGCTATCTCATGACAGAAGCAGGCTTTTATACAGTCTTGGGTGCAGGGTTACATCATATCATACACATAATCATGCATATTCATAAGGGGCGTGGTGTGGGCGGAGACATCTCTTTTGAGGATTACTCTTGGTGGTCCTTCGGTGCCTTCCTCATGGGCAAGGGTCTCCTGATGACTCTTCCTCTTTAAACTTTTGAACTCCTATCCTAATATGGTCAATTCCCGGTGTACTTGGCTTGGTTCCCATGGCTTGGCACGGCTCTTAGGGTCAGTTTGACACTGGCACGGCTCTTAGGGTCAGTTTGACATTGGCACGGCTCTTAGGGTCAGTTTGACATTGGCACGGCTCTTAGGGTCAGTTTGACACTGGCACGGCTCTTAGGGTCAGTCTGACATTGGCACGGCTCTTAGGGTCAGTTTGACATTGGCACGGCTCTTAGGGTCAGTTTGACATTGGCACAGCTCTTAGGGTCAGTTTGACACTGGCACAGCTCTTAGGGTCAGTCTGACACTGGCACGGCTCTTAGGGTCAGTTTGACACTGGCACGGCTCTTAGGGTCAGTTTGACACTGGCACGGCTCTTAGGGTCAGTGTGACACTGGCACGGCTCTTAGGGTCAGTTTGACATTATTAGCTCTGATCATGCTTAGCTCGACAATTCCCTTATCCCTATCTCTCTTTATTGTTTGCCCTGCTTACCAAACTTCAAACAGAAGGATCCACCAGGATTGCTTCTGGATTAATGAATAACCTATCACACAGCATTATCAATAATTCCAGGATTGCTTCCGGATTAATGAATAACCTATCATACAGCATTATCAATAATTCCAGGATTGCTTCTGGATTAATGAATAACCTATCATACAGCATTATCAATAATTCCAGGATTGCTTCTGGATTAATGAATAACCTATCACACAGCATTATCAATAATTCCAGGATTGCTTCTGGATTAATGAATAACCTGTCATACAGCATTATCAATAATTCCAGGATTGCTTCCGGATTAATGAATAACCTACCATACACATAATCATGCATATTCATAAGAGGCGTGGTGTGGGCGGAGACATCTCTTTTGAGGATTATTCTTGGTGGTCCTTTGGTGCCTTCATCGCGGGCAAGGGTCTTCTGATGAGTCTTCCTCTTTAAACTTTTGAACTCCTATCCTAATATGGCCAATTCCCGGTGTACTTGGCTTGGTTCCCATGGCTTGGCACGGCTCTTAGGGTCAGTCTGACACTGGCACGGCTCTTAGGGTCAGTTTGACATTGGCACGGCTCTTAGGGTCAGTTTGACACTGGCACAGCTCTTAGGGTCAGTTTGACATTGGCACAGCTCTTAGGGTCAGTTTGACATTGGCACGGCTCTTAGGGTCAGTTTGACACTGGCACAGCTCTTAGGGTCAGTTTGACATTGGCACGGCTCTTAGGGTCAGTTTGACACTGGCACGGCTCTTAGGGTCAGTTTGACATTGGCACAGCTCTTAGGGTCAGTCTGACATTGGCACGGCTCTTAGGGTCAGTTTGACACTGGCACGGCTCTTAGGGTCAGTTTGACATTGGCACGGCTCTTAGGGTCAGTTTGACATTATTAGCTCTGATCATGCTTAGCTCGACAATTCCCTTATCCCTATCTCTCTTTATGGTTTGCCCTGCTTACCAAACTTCAAACAGAAGGATCCACCAGGATTGCTTCCGGATTAATGAATAACCTATCACACAGCATTATCAATAATTCCAGGATTGCTTCCGGATTAATGAATAACCTATCACACAGCATTATCAATAATTCCAGGATTGCTTCCGGATTAATGAATAACCTGTCACACAGCATTATCAATAATTCCAGGATTGCTTCCGGATTAATGAATAACCTATCATACACATAATCATGCATATTCATAAGAGGCGTGGTGTGGGCGGAGACATCTCTTTTGAGGATTACTCTTGGTGGTCCTTCCGGTGCCTTCCTCATGGGCAAGGGTCTTCTGATGAGTCTTCCTCTTTAAACTTTTGAACTCCTATCCTAATATGGTCAATTCCCGGTGTACTTGGCTTGGTTCCCATGGCTTGGCACGGCTCTTAGGGTCAGTTTGACATTGGCACGGCTCTTAGGGTCAGTTTGACACTGGCACGGCTCTTAGGGTCAGTTTGACACTGGCACGGCTCTTAGGGTCAGTTTGACACTGGCACGGCTCTTAGGGTCAGTTTGACATTGGCACGGCTCTTAGGGTCAGTTTGACACTGGCACGGCTCTTAGGGTCAGTTTGACATTATTAGCTCTGATCATGCTCAGCTCGACAATTCCCTCATCCCTATCTCTCTTTCCTGTTTGCCCTGCTTACCAAACTTCAAACAGAAGGATCCACCAGGATTGCTTCTGGATTAATGAATAGCCTATCATACAGCATTATCAATAATTCCAGGATTGCTTCTGGATTAATGAATAACCTATCATACACATAATCATGCATATTCATAAGAGGCGTGGTGTGGGCGGAGCGTGGGCGGAGACATCTATTTTGAGGATTATTCCTGGTGGTCCTTCGGTGCCTTCCTCATGGGCAAGGGTCTGCTGATGAGTCTTCCTCTTTAAACTTTTGAACTCCTATCCTAATATGGTCAATTCCCGGTGTACTTGGCTTGGTTCCCATGGCTTGGCACGGCTCTTAGGGTCAGTTTGACACTGGCACGGCTCTTAGGGTCAGTGTGACACTGGCACGGCTCTTAGGGTCAGTTTGACATTATTAGCTCTGATCATGCTTAGCTCGACAATTCCCTTATCCCTATCTCTCTTTATTGTTTGCCCTGCTTACCAAACTTCAAACAGAAGGATCCACCAGGATTGCTTCCGGATTAATGAATAACCTATCACACAGCATTATCAATAATTCCAGGATTGCTTCCGGATTAATGAATAACCTATCATACAGCATTATCAATAATTCCAGGATTGCTTCCGGATTAATGAATAACCTATCATACACATAATCATGCATATTCATAAGAGGCGTGGTGTGGGCGGAGACATCTATTTTGAGGATTATTCTTGGTGGTCCTTCCGGTGCCTTCCTCATGGGCAAGGGTCTCCTGATGAGTCTTCCTCTTTAAACTTTTGAACTCCTATCCTAATATGGTCAATTCCCGGTGTACTTGGCTTGGTTCCCATGGCTTGGCACGGCTCTTAGGGTCAGTTTGACACTGGCACGGCTCTTAGGGTCAGTTTGACATTGGCACGGCTCTTAGGGTCAGTTTGACATTATTAGCTCTGATCATGCTTAGCTCGACAATTCCCTTATCCCTATCTCTCTTTATTGTTTGCCCTGCTTACCAAACTTCAAACAGAAGGATCCACCAGGATTGCTTCTGGATTAATGAATAACCTATCACACAGCATTATCAATAATTCCAGGATTGCTTCCGGATTAATGAATAACCTATCACACAGCATTATCAATAATTCCAGGATTGCTTCCGGATTAATGAATAACCTACCATACAGCATCATAAGCAATTCCTGAGTGTGGATGGGTATTGGAATATGTATCCCAGTATAACCAGTTAGATGGTGCCCAGGCCAGTTCTGACCTTCGCTGCTTGGCCAGAGGCAGCACTGTGGTGTTTAACCGCAGAGATACCTTGGCTGGCGGCAGAGTGCAGCGGGGCACAAGACAAGACTCCGTTCTCCTCAGGGGAGAGCTTCTGGCGATGGTGAAGAGAAGGAAGGGAGTGGATTCTGCTAGAAGGTTGCCAGATGTTTATTCCATTGGTACAGAGATATCTGCACTGGGCCACTGCTGCTAACAGAATGCCGGCCGCATGGTCTCATTAACCTTATAAGCTCGGGGACAGGGGAAGGGGAGGGGGACAGGTGAGTTACCAACCAGGTGAAGGGGGCAGGGTCTCAAGGGAGGATGACACTTAGACAGACCAATGACCCCCAGGCCTGAGGAGCATCCTTTGAAATCGACGAATCACACGACGCCTTGCTGGTATGTTAGCCTGATTGACAGGGCACACTCAGCAAGGGGTGAGGGGGAAGGGAGAAGGGATAGGTACACATGGGAAGGGCCCCGGAAGTTTAAAACCGGACATTGCAACACACCACAACAGATGGGGGCGAATCCCCTTGTACCTAACATGAGACCACCCGCCAGTGATATGGGATATGGCTCCAGTGTTAGGGGTCACGTGAGTAGCTAATGGGATGGGAATGGGATAGGACTGCTCAGGGTTGATTTTCAGTCTGTGGCTCTGCCTAAGCATTTTGATAACAAAATTATGTCCTTGTGCAGTAGTAAAATGCTGATCGGATGGGCAGTTTGGGGTTTCAGAATTTTGGGATGGTTTAGGTCGGTTTTGGGTTTAAAACCGATCCCATTTTCCCCCTTGCCAGGGCAGGGACACCTTCCATGATCCCAGGGTGATCCTTGGACAGGATGCTCTGGGAATTCCATCCCAACCCTCCCAGGGAATAATTCCATCCCAATTCCTGACCAAAACCTTCCGTTCAGACAGATTTTATCACCTTTTAACAATTTTATTGCTTTCAGATTCCCCCTGAGCTTCAGGACTGTCTGACCTCCTGTGGGGGTTGGAAAGTGGGGAAACAATTCCTGAAAATCCTGAATATTTATTGGATTTTCCTCATCCCTTCTCCTGAGCTGGGCTCAGTTAGGAAAATCAAGTTTGTAGCCCCTCACAGCTTGTGGTGATAAAGCCGTGGATAAAACAGCATGGCAGGGCCATAAAATCCTGGATTTTGGGATGGGCCAGCACAGGAACTTTAATTTGCTTTTTTTTTGGTGGGGATTTTTCCCTGGATTCTTGTGGTGATAAAGCCATGGATAAAACAGCATGGCAGGGCCGTAAAATCCTGGATTTTGGGATGTGCCAGCACAGGAACTTTAATTTGCTTTTTTTTTTATATATTTTTGTGGGGATTTTTCCCTGGATTCCATGGAAAAGCAGGAGAGCAGGGCAGGACTGTCGATAGCATTGAGTGTTGCACACAGGGCAGTGTCTGCAGGAGGAGATGGATAATTAGATTTCAAGCACAGCCCTGCATTGATTGCGTCCCCAATTAAGTGGTTTCCACCTCCTATCAAACATTTGGGTTGCCTTGAGCAGGTTTTTAATGGGGAATTTTTATTTTTTTTTGCCACATCCCTGCTCACAACCTGCAGCTCCCCGGTGCATTTCCGTGTTGGAAATGGAGGATTTGGCACCAGAATTCCCTGGCAGGGAGGTGTGTGGGGCGGTGGATGGGAATCTGCAACCAAAATCCCTCACCTGGGCTTTTTATCCCAAATTAACCCCAATTCCTGCTGGTGCTCAGGGTCTGTGCCAGCACTGGGAGAACGGAATGTGAATTAAAAACCTTTCCTTTGGGTCAAAAAACACCCAAAAATCTCCTCCTGCAGCATTTAGACAGCGCTTGGTGTTTTCTGGCCTAGCAAAGAGCACAGCAAAGCCACCTGAGAGATCCAGAGCTGCCTTTTAAATCCTATTTAAACGTTTATTTCCACTTTGCTCCCGAACAAAACAACAAAAAAAAGGGACAGAACAGAGCTGGGATTGTTGTCCTGGTCACCAGCACATTGCAGGCAGCGCCACTCCAGCCTTGGCAAATTGGCATGGCAGGCCAATTGTATTTTTGCAGTTTTATTTATATTTTTTTTGCCGGCCTTGGCAAAAAAAAAAAAAAAAAAAAAAAAAAAAAAAAAAAAAAAATATATATATAAATAGTTATATTTATAAATATTATATATAAATATATATAAATATTTATATTAATAAATGTAAATATAAATATTTATTTATATGAAATATAAATAATTTTTTTTGCTGGCCTTGGCAAAAAAAAAAAATTATATATAAATAGTTATATTTATAAATATTATATATAAATATTTATATTAATAAATATAAATATAAATATTTATTTATATAAAATATAAATAATTTTTTTTTTTGCCGGCCTTGGCAAAAAAAAAAAAAAAATATATATATAAATAGTTATATTTATAAATATTATATATAAATATATATAAATATTTATATTAATAAATGTAAATATAAATATTTATTTATATGAAATATAAATAATTTTTTTGCCGGCCTTGGCAAAAAAAAAAAAATTATATATAAATAGTTATATTTATAAATATTATATATAAATATTTATATTTATAAATATAAATATAAATATTTATTTATATAAAAATATAAATAAATATTTTTTTTGCCGGCCTTGGCAGGATCTGTTTGAGTGCTGCTCCGTGGTGTCCCAATAAATTTGGGGATGGAAAATGCAGCCAGGTGTGTGCCCTGAGCTCGGGGCTGCAGCAGGGGCTCAGGAACTCATAAAGCAAAATAAAAAAATAAAAATTCTTGATTAGAGAGTGAAGGGATAAATGGGAATTTGGCCGTGCTGGGAATTGAGCTGGGTTTCCCTGGGAATTTGGGGGTTTTGTTCAGGAATTCACAATTTTAGGTGGGGAAAGGGACAGAAAGAAGGATTAATTGGGGATGTTCACTGAGCTGGGATGTGGATCCAGGAGTGAAATATCCTTGGGGTGGGTGCGGGAGCTGCAGCTGAGTGAGGAGAAATCCCTTAAAAACTGAATTTCCATGGATTTTCCTGCCTGTGCCTCTCCTGGTGAAGATCCTTTGGAATCTCCCTCAGCTGGTGATTCCAAAGGATTTTCCTGGTGGAGTCACCTCATCCAGAACATTCCTCAGGGTGGGAACGCCGGGATTTTGGGGTGAATCCAGCGGATTTCCTCAGGGGCAGGTTGGGCTGAGCTTGGTGCTGCATCACTGAGCGCAACTCAGCAGCAGGGAAATCAAGCTCAGGATTCAGGTTTCCAAAGCCCAAAATTCAGATTTTTAGAGCCCAAAATTCAGATTTTTAGAGCACAGGATTCAGATTTCCAAAGCCCAGAGTTCATATTTCCAAAGCTCAGAATTCAGATTTCCAAAGCCCAAAATTCAGATTTTCAGAGCCCAAAATTCAGATTTTTAGAGCACAGGATTCAGGTTTCCAAAGCCCAAAATTCAGATTTTCAGAGCCCAAAATTCAGATTTTTAGAGGACAGGATTCAGATTTCCAAAGCCCAGAGTTTAGCTTTCCGAAGCCCAAAATTCAGATTTTCAGAGCATTTAAATTCATGTGAATTTGGGATTTTCCTGCTTTTCCAATATGGGGTTTGCTGGCTGTGGATGTCCTGCTCTTGCTGTCCCTGAGTGTTCCCAATTTTACAATGAGGGCAGAGGGAAAAATCTCATTTAAATCCATGTGAATTTGGGATTTTCCTGCTTTTCCCCCATAGTCCAGCCCAGCAGAGCCAGGTCCCCGAGTGTTCCCATTTTTCCAACGACGGCAGAGGGAAAAATCTCATTTAAATCCATGTGAATTTGGAATTTTCCTGCTTTTCCTCTCCCAAGGGTTTGGTGGCTGTGGATTTGCTGCTCCCATTCCTCCTGCTCTTCCCATTTTTCCAATGAGGGCAGAGGGGAAAAATCCCCCATAAATCCATGTGAATTTGGGATTTTCCTGCTTTTTCCCCATAATCCAGCCCAGCAGAGCCAGGTCCCCGAGTGTTCCCATTTTTCCAACGAGGGCAGAGGGAAAAATCTCATTTAAATCCATGTGAATTTGGGATTTTCCTGCTTTTCCAATATGGGGTTTGCTGGCTGTTGATGTCCTGCTCTTGCTGTCCCTGAGTGTTCCCATTTTTTCAACGACGGCAGAGGGAAAAATCTCATTTAAATCCATGTGAATTTGGGATTTTCCTGCTTTTCCCCCATAGTCCAGCCCAGCAGAGCCAGGTCCCCGAGTGTTCCCATTTTTCCAACGACGGCAGAGGGAAAAATCTCATTTAAATCCATGTGAATTTGGGATTTTCCTGCTTTTCCCTCCCAGTCCAGCCCAGCAAATCCAGATCCCTGAGTGTTCCCATCTCAGGGCAGGGGAAAAATCTCATTTAAATCCATGTGAATTTGGGATTTTCCTGCTTTTCCCCTCCCAGTCAGGATTTGGTGGCTGTGGATTTGCTGCTCCCATTTCTCCTGCTCTTCCCATTTTTCCAATGAGGGCAGAGGGAAAAATCTCATTTAAATTCATGTGAATTTGGGATTTTCCTGCTTTTTCCCCATAGTCCAGCCCAGCAAAGCCAGATCCCTGAGTGTTCCCAATTTTACAATGAGGGCAGAGGGAAAAATCTCATTTAAATCCATGTGAATTTGGAATTTTCCTGCTTTTCCCCTCCCAGTCAGGATTTGGTGGCTGTGGATTTGCTGCTCCCATTCCTCCTGCTCTTCCCATTTTTCCAATGACGGCAGAGGGAAAAATCTCATTTAAATCCATGTGAATTTGGGATTTTCCTGATTTTCTCCCCCATTCTAGAGCCGCATCCCAGGGCTGGATAATTTTCTCCTCACCAGGATCCTCCCCAGGGAAGGAAGGGTCAAACCTTCCTCTTATTTTAATTTTTCTTTTATTTTTTTTTTTCTTTTTTTCCTTTTTAGCCTCACAAAAGATTTTCATTACTTCAATGAGCTCCCAGCCAGTCTGCTTTAATATCCCACTAATTGATTTTAAGGCTGGGAAGCAGCAGAGCTAATTAATGAGCATTTGCTGACTCAGCCCCAAGCCCCCCTTCCCTCAGACACTGACCCGCGTTTGCTGCAGCCCTAAATGAAGTCGGGGGGGGGAATATGAAGTGTCTCCCATTGGCGTGTGATTTGCATATGCAAATGAGCCCAATCAGGAGGCTCTATTAAAGCGTTTAAGCAAATTCAAGTGACACTTGCAGTGAAGGAGCTGCCACTCCTGGGTGAGGGAGGAGAGGGAAAAAACAGTGCAGGGAGCTCTGAAGCTTGAATTTCTCCCATTTTGGTGCTGAATTTATCCCGTTTTGGTGCTGAATTTCTCCCATTTTACTGCTTGAATTTTCCCCATTTTACTGCTTGAATTTCTCCCATTTTGGTGCTGAATTTGGCCTATTATAGTGCTTTAATTTTTCCCATTTTGGAGCTGATTTTTTCCCATTTTGGTGCTGAATTTGTCCAATTTTACTGCTCGACTTTGGCCCATTATGGTGCTTGAATTTTTCCCATTTTGGTGCTGAATTTCTCCCATTTTACTGCTTGAATTTTCCCCATTTTGGTGCTGAATTTCTCCCATTTTACTGCTTGAATTTCTCCCATTTTGGTGCTGAATTTGGCCTATTATAGTGCTTTAATTTTTCCCACTTTGGAGCTGATTTTTTCCCATTTTGGTGCTGAACTTGTCCAATTTTACTGCTCGACTTTGGCCCATTATAGTGCTTTAATTTTTCCCATTTTGGTGCTGATTTTTTCCCATTTTGGTGCTGAATTTCTCCCATTTTACTGCTTGAATTTTTCCCATTTTGGTGCTGAATTTATCCCATTTTAGTGCTTTAATTTTTCCCATTTTGGAGCTGATTTTTTCCCATTTTGGTGCTGAACTTGTCCAATTTTACTGCTCGACTTTGGCCCATGATGGTGCTTGAATTTTTCACATTTTGGTGCTTGAATTTGGCCCATTTTGGTCCTGAATTTGTCCCATTTTACTGCTTGAATTTTTCGCATTTTGGTGTTGAATTTGGCCCATTTTGATGCTTAATTTTCCCCTTTATGGTGCTTTAATTTGGCCCATTTTGGTGCTGATCTTGGCCCATTTTGGTGCTGAATTTGTCCAGTTTTACTGCTCTAATTTTGTCTATTTTGCTGCTCTAATTTGGTCCATTTTGGTGCTTTAATTTGGTCCATTTTGGTGCTGAATTTGTCCAATTTTCCTGCTTGACTTTGGCCCATTTTCATGCTGAATTTCGCCCATTTTCATGCTGAATTTTGCCCATTTTGCTGCTTAATTATTCCATTTCTGTTAATCGCATCTCTCAATAAATGTAAATCCAGGTGGATCAAACCCCCACACCCAAATCTTCGTGATCCCAACAAATCCCATGAAATGCTGGAAGCACTTTTCATCCTGATGGGGGGAAAAACATAAAAACATGAGCTCATTCAATTCCAGAGAGCTTCTGGTGCCAAATCAAGGGAGAAAAACAAAAAAACCCAAAAAAAAAAAAAAAAAAAAAAAAAAAAAACAAAAAAAAAAAAACCAAAAAAAAAAAAACAAAACAAAAAAAAAAACAAAAAAAAAAAACAAAAAAAAAACCAAAAAAAAAAACCCAAAAAAACCCCAAACCCCCCCCAAAAAAAAACAAAAAAAAAAAAAAAAAAACCAAACAAACAAACAAAAAAAGCACAAAAAAACCCCCAAAAAACCAAAACAAAAAACACCAAAAAAAACAAAAAACAAAAAACAAACCAAAAAAAACCAAAAAAACACCAAAACAAAGCAAAAAAAAAACCAAAAAAACCCCAAACCCCCCCCAAAAAAAAAAAAAAAAAAAAAAAAAAAACCCAAAAAAAAAAAAAAAAAAACACCAAAAAAAAAAAAAAAACCCAAAACACAAAACAAAACAAAACAAAACAAAAAAAAACAAAAAAAACCCCAAAAAACAAAACAAAACAAAAACAAAAAAAACCCAAAAAAAACCAAAAAAAAAACCCAAAAAAAACCCCAAAAAATCCCATTTTTTCTGGCTGGGAATGGGCAGTGAGCAGTGCAGAATGGAGGGAGGGGAATTTGGCAGCTCGGATGTTATTCCACAAACAGGCAGCGTGGCATGGCTGGATATTTTCAGCTTTGCAACAAAAGCTGAGGGGAAAGAAAGAGGCTGGGTAAAAAAAGCTTGGGAAAAATGGGTTCCAAATAACCCATTCAGAGCCCAAAAATGAGTCCAGAGCAGTTTTCCCTTTTTTGTTTCTCCCCTGATGGCTTTTAGGAAGAATTTGTCCTTAAATTACTTATTTATTACTGGAATTTAACTGGGATTTTTTATCTGACTTTCCTCTGAGAGTGTGGAAATTCCATCTCCTGATCCATTTATCCTGGATTTGGGAACATCTCCTGCTTTTTTTTTTCCCTTTTTTGTTCCCCCCTGATGGTTTTTAGGAAGAATTTGTCCTTAAATTACTTATTTATTACTGGAATTTAACTGGGATTTTTTATCTGACTTTCCTCTGGGAGTGTGGAAATTCCATCTCGTGGTTGGAGGGAAAAATCTGAATTTCCCAAAATGAATTGTGAAATGTCAATTTGTGAAACGAATGGATTATTTTGCCGTGGCTTCGTGGGGGAAGCCACTTTGCAGGAATATTTAATTCTTCTCATTTTTCCCCCATTTTTATCTCATTCTGGTGGTTTTTCCCCATATCTGGGTGTCCCATTATTTATCCTGGATTTGGGAACATCTCCTGCTTTTTTTTTTCCCTGTTTTGTTCCTCCCTGATGGTTTTTAGGAAGAATTTGTCCTTAAATTACTTATTTATTACTGGAATTTAACTGGAATTTTTATCTGACTTTCCTCTGAGAGTGTGGAAATTCCATCCCCTGGTTGGAGGGAAAAAATCTGAATTTCCCAAAATGAATTGTGAAATGTATGGATTATTTTGGCCTGGCCTCGTGGGGGAAGCCACTTTGCAGGAATATTTCATTTTTCTCATTTTTCCCCATTTTTATTTCATTCTGATGGGTTTTCCCCATATCTGGGTGTCCCATTATTTATCCTGGATTTGGGAACATCTCCTGCTTTTTTTTTTTCCCTGTTTTGTTCCTCCCTGATGGTTTTTAGGAAGAATTTGTCCTTAAATTACTTATTTATTCTTGTGCAGCATCTGGAATTTTAACTGGAATTTTTATCTGACTTTCCTCTGGGAGTGTGGAAATTCCATCCCCTGGTTGGAGGGAAAAAATCTGAATTTCCCAAAATGAATCGTGAAATGTCGATTTGTGAAACGTATGGATTATTTTGCCCTGGCCTTGTGGGGGAAGCCAATTTGCAGGAATATTTCATTTTTCTCATTTTTTCCCCATTTTTATTTCATTCTGGTGGTTTTTCCCCATAGCTGGGTGTCCCATTTGTACAAATCCACATCCATTTATCCTGGATTTGGGAACATCTCCTGCTTCAGCCTCTTCCCAACCCCTCCATCCCTTTCAGAGCCCAAAACTGAGTCCAGAGCAGTTTTCCCTTTTTTTGTTCCTCCCTGATGGTTTTTAGGAAGAATTTGTCCTTAAATTGATTTATTTAATAAATATATTTATTTATTTATTCTTGTGGAGCATCTGGAATTTTAACTGGAATTTTTATCTGACTTTCCTCTGGGAGCGTGGAAATTCCATCTCCTGGTTGGGTCCCAGAATTCATATTCCAGACATTTTCTTATATATTTATAAAAATTTATAGATTTAATGCTCTAAACTAAACCGGAGGAATATTTTTTTTCCGTTCAAAATACATTGGAATAATGAATATTGGTTTTAACCCACTCAGTGCCAGCTCTCATCCTATAATATTAAACCTAGAGCACAGAATGGGAAGAAAAATTTATTTATTCCCTCCTTATTTATTTATTATAAAATTTATTTATTCCCTATTTATTTATCCCCTAATAATCCCATTCATTGTGTTTTGATGGGAATTCCCAACCAAGTCCTGGTGTTTTTATCCCAGCATTTCAATAATGGGATTTTGTGTCTTCAGGCTGCTAAAGAAGGAATTCAGCAGGAAAAAAATAAAAAAAAAAACTTCCTGGAAGTCAAATTCTCGTTCCACATTTGTAATTCTGCATGAGCAGACCCAGAGCAGCTGGAATTTGGATATTTTACAGAAAAATCCGTGTTCTGCTGCAAGGGCAATGGAGCAGAGCACAGCAAAGCCCTGGAGCAATTTTGTGTGAGCGGCAATCGGAGCCCTGAAATTCCCCCTGGAAATTCCAGCCTTGGAAGCAGTGGCTGGGAGCAGAGCAGGGATATTCGGATTATTTTTTTTTTTGTTTTTGTGGAGAAATCAGCTGGGAAAGGAAATTTTTGGGATCTCGGAGAAGGGTCAGGTTGTGTTGGGCCTGTCCAGGTTGTGCAGCCCATGAAAATCTGATTTTTGTGGAATTCTGGGCAGTGAAAAAAATCTGAATTTTGTGGAATTTAGGGCAGTTAGGAAGATTTTTAAATGGGAATTTTTTGGGTTCAGTGCAGCCCTTTCTGTTCCCCCTTACTCTGAGTCCTTTAAAGCAGATCTGAGTCCGGTTTCCATGACAATGTTTGTACAGTGGATGCTTTGCTGTATGGATATATAGAATTATTTTCATTTGTAATCACTCCCCTGCATGAATTCTTGGTGTATTTGAGGTCTCCTTGAGCTGTTTGGAACATTTATTCCAAATTTTACACACACATATATATATATATATATATATATATATATATATATATATATATATATATATATATATATATGTGTGTGTATATATATATATATACATACATATATATATACACACACATATATACACATATATATATGAAATTTTATATGTATATATTTATATATATGTATATATAAAATTATATTTTATATATAATTAAATACGCTATGCATTATGTACTATATATTATATATTACATATTATATGTTATATATTATATATAATCACATATAATTCTATATTAATAGACAATATAGATAATAGATTAGATGATACATTAATATAATGTATCATCTGTTAATCTAGTATGTGTATTTTATATTAATACAATTCAGGTATTTCATCTTCCAGTAATTTCAGCAACAAAGTGAAAAATCCACCAAAATCAGAAAAATTTCCTGTAAATTCCCCAGTTTTGTGCAGAAATTAATTGATGTATTAATACATTAAATTATATGTTATAATTTCTATTACGTATTATATATATAATATATTTTATATATTATATATTTTTATATATCATATATAGATATCATTATCTATTATATATTATGTCAGATATTATATATAACATTGTATCTATCACATATAATATATATCATAATAATATATCATATAAAATATTATTATATATTTATATATATTTATGTATTTATACATTATATTCTATATATAATACATTGTATGTTATAGATATCATTATCTATTATATATTATGTCAGATATTATATATAACATTGTATCTATCACATATAATATATATCATAAGAATATATCATATAATATATTATATATTTATATTATATATTTATGTATTTATACATTATATTCTATATATAATACATTGTATGTTATATATAATACATTGTATATGATATATGATATATGACATATGATACATTATGCATTATGCATTATACATTATACATTATACATTATATATTATATATTATATATTATATATTATATATTATATATTATATATTATATATTATATATTATATATTATATATTATATATTATATATTATATATATATATTATATATTATATATTATATATTATATATTATATATTATATATCATATATCATATATCATATATCATATATTATATATCATATATCATATATCATATCCTGCCTTGCAGTCTGGCACAGCAAAGGTGCAGAAATCAGCAGAAATTCCCTTCCCTGACCCGATTCAGGCCCTGGGGAGATCCCGAGCGCAGCTGAAGGAGCTGAGCCCTCCCCAGCCTCTGCCTGTGCTGAGCCCTGGGCGTGTTTTTGTGACATAATTGGATCACTTGAGCTGTGTTTGCAGTGAAGGGGATGAAATTACCATCTGGAGGTTTGGGGGTTTTTTATTTTTCATCAGTGATGACCACAAATGAATAATGAGTCTGCAGAGCGGGTGAGCGGGATTGCTGTGGCGGCTCTGTGGGCTCTGTGTGGCGCCATCCTGGGGTGGGTTTGGTTCCTGGCTGTTGAAGGGAGGTGCCTGCACTGCCAGCTCAGCCTCCTTTGGCTTTGGGTGTCATATTTTGGATGTGATATTTCATATTCGCCCTTGCAGCCCTGGCCATTGCAGAGGGGGGCGGCGAGCCCAGGAATGCAGTGATGCGGTGCAATATTTATTTATTTCACGTTTTATTTATTTATTTATTTAGCAGATGGAGCTGGCTGCGCCCCCCGCTCCTGGGTGAGGAGCCAGAGGAGATCAATGAGCAGCTGAACTAAAGTTGGAAATGGCTTTTTTCCCCCAGAACAAAGAGTGTTCCACGGCCAGGGCTGGCTGCAGGGAGGAGCTGGGCAGGCCAACACTGGCACCCAGTGTGGGTGTGGGATCAGGGCAGCTCGGGCTGGTCCCACGCTGTGGTGTGTTCTTAAGTTCGTTAGTTTGCTCCCCCCATTTTCTGTTTTACTTCCTGCTGCTACCCTGCCAGTTAGGTTGCTATGGAAATGAAACTGCTCCTCCCTTGGTTTCTCTTATAAAGTGAAAGTTGTTTCCTCCTTGGGGTCAGTCAATCACTCTTTTTCTCCTCCCAGGTTTCGAGAATTTTCTTTTCTCTGGGAGGTATGGTTGGCTGTAGCCCCGGAGCCCCTCCTATGATTTATAACAGTTGGTTACTTTGGTATATCAGTTATGTTTCGTACCTCCAAATATGTATTTCTATTGGATAGCCGGGTTTCCCTGCCTTCTTCCCCCCTTTTCCCTTAAAACCCTCTCCTGCCCCTTGTTCGGGGCCATTTGCTGGGTGTTTCCCCTCCTTGTTGGTTCTTCTGTAATAAACCGACAGTTTACCCCCAGCAAGTGGTCGCCTCCTAATTCGTCTCTCACCGCGCTGCTCCGAGCTATCCCCCAGCTCAGCCCGAGGCCAAAGCCGCCGAGGGGGGCTGTTTTCTGATGCGCAGGGGCCCTGGCCTTCGCCCCTCACCAGACAGCCGGATTCCAGGGCCGTTCACGCCCCCGCGCAGTCCCACACTGAGCTTTGGGCGTGGAGGGACAGCTCTGACCTGCCCTGGTGTGACCGTGTCACAGGGGTCTGAGGGTGAGGATCTGACTCCGTGTTTCAGAAGGCTGATTTATTATTTTATGATATATATTACATTAAAACTATACTAAAAGAATAGAAGAAAAAATTTCATCAGAAGGCTGGCTAAGAATAGAATAGGAAGGAATGATAACAAAGCTCCTGTCTCGGACAGAGAGTCCAAGCCAGCTGACTGTGATTGGCCATTAATTACAAACATCCAACGTGGGCCAATCCCAGATGCACCTGTTGCATTCCACAGCAGATATCAATGTTTCATCAATGTTGCATTTTGTTCCTGAGCTCCAGCTTCTCAGGAGGAATCTAAGGATCCTAACTGATCTATATCTTCTCTTCTATGCTAACATCTATCATGTAATCTATCTATCTATCTTCTCTATCTATCTATCTATATCTATCTATCTATCTATCTATCTATCTGTCAGTCTATCTATCTATCTATCTATCTATCATCTATCATCTATCTATCATCTATCTATCTATCTATCATCTATCATCTATCTATCATCTATCTATCTTTTCTATATCTTTATCATATGTAATCTATTATCCTCATCTATCTATCTATCTATCTATCTACATCTATTCTATCCTATATATTGTTCTATTTATAAAGATTTTTTACAGGATCCACACTGGGCAGCACAAGGACATTTCCCCCTCTCTCCCAAGAGCCTGCCCGAAGCTACACCCCACATAGACCCTGAGTTTTATAACTTACAAAACTTTTATAGTTTTATTTGTTAAAGGGGTTAATTGTGCAATTCCAGCTCCAGGTGATGCAGTCCCACCCTCCCAGGTTGCTCCCCTCCATTCCCTGCTGTTTGCATTTTCTGGGCTGAAGCTGCAGCGGTGTCCTTGGTTCTGGGGCTGGAAATTGATTGTGGGACTGAGCTGTGAGGAGAACTCGCTAAAACACTTTATATGGAGCTCAGCATTAAGGTTTATATTATTAGGGTGTATAAAATGCAGTACAGAATCTGAAAAATATTAAAATTGAAATTTAAAGCATCAGTTTGGTGCCTGCTGTGATCTCCTGGTGCTGCACTTTTCCCACTCAGAGCAGTGAGAAGGTGTCTTTGTTTTACAGACAGGCTGAGGGTAGAAAAGTTCAGATACAGAGAGGGTGAAAGAAGCAATGGGAATAACCATAAATTCCATAGAAATTCCACTGATTGTCACTCACTCCAACTGTGCTGAATCCCTGGACTTGGAGGGAAAAATAAAAAGAGACACAAGGAAAAGAAAAAGGGGGATACATTGGGAGGGGGTCTGTGTTAGATTTGGGAAATCTGAACCTCTCAAATACCTCACCCAGGAAAGAGAGAAGGGAAATGGGATAAAAAGGAGGTTGCATCCTCTAAAAAATGTGAGAGAATTTCCCTGGGAAATTCTGATAAAAAAATCCTCTAAAAAATTTGAGAGACCTCAGGGAAATGCCCCATGGCCTCTCCTTTTATTGGAATAAAGTTCCAGGACTCCTCAGCCTCCTTTTTGGCCACAAACCTCTGGTGTTCGTGGATGGATTTTCCCCAACCTCTCCTCCCTGGGGAAAGGTTTTGGAGTCGCTCTGCAGCTGTTCAATGCCAGCTGAGTGGAGCTTTTAAACACACACTTAAAGCGTTGCTGCTCAGCAAAACAATTCAGCGCCTCCTTTAAATGGAGCTGAGCCTGAGTGTTGTGGCTCTGGAGGTTCAGGGGGATAAAACAGCACTGGGAGAGAAAAGGAACAACGGGAAGGATTCCACTGATTGGTGAATGGAAAACGAGATTTGATTTTGCAGATAAACTTTAGGTTTGCTGAGAAATGAAATTGGGCATTGGAAGGTGAAAGAAACAATGGGGAAGAAAAAGCCCTAAATTCTGTAAGAATTAGAAATTAAAAGGGAGGGTTGTACATTAGAGAGGGATCTTTGGGGTCAGGTGTTCTGGGGAGTCTGAACCTCTCAAGCAACTCAGAAATGGGGAAAAACCCCTAAATTCCATAAGAATTCAAAATTCAAAGGGAGGATTGTACATTAGAGGGGAATCTTTGGGATCAGGCGTTCTGGGAAGTCTGAACCTCTCAAGTACCTCAGAAATGGGGAAAAACCCCTAAATTCCATAGGAATTAAAAATTAAAAGGGAGGGTTGTACATTGGAAGGAAATCTTCTGTATCGGGCGTTTTGGGGAGTCTGAACCTCTCAAGCACCTCAGAAATGGGGAAAGAGAGAAGGGAAATGCAGCTGGGAAATTGGGATAAAAAGGAGGCTGCGTCCTCCAAAAATGTGAGTGGAATGCCCCATGGCCTCTGCCTTCATTTAAATAAAATTCCAGGACTTTTCTGTCCCCTTTTTGGCCACAAATCTCTGCTGTTTCCATATTAATCTGATTCTGATGAGGATTTAATCAAAGCCAAGCTCCTCCTCTCCCAGCCTCTGGAAATCCTTGGAAGTTGCTCAGAATTTGCTCAGGCACGTTCCAGAGAGGGAAATTGAAAACTTGAATTTCCAAAAAGGAAAAAAAATAAAAATCCACCCAAAAAGGGCCAGAACTACTCCCACAAACGAGATGGATGATGAACCATTATCCAAAAGTGACTTTCTGGCTGGTTTTTAGTGAACAGAGAAATATTGGAGAACGGGGGGAAAATGTAGTTTTCATTGAGTTTTATCTCTGGCTGTACTGGAAACAAATCACGGCACGAAAAGGAAAAAGGGATAAAATGAAATGAAAACCATCCCATTTATTTCCTTTGCTGTAGCAGACTCTGGACAGTTCTTGTGAAGATTAAAACTCTTCTGAACTGGAGCAGATTGGGCTCAAACACTGCTGAAATATCTCAGGCAGCCCTGGAGTATCCCTGGAGTATCCCTGGAGTATCCCTGGAGTATCCCTGGAGTATCCCTGGAGTTCTTGGCCCAAAATTTATGGATGGAGGATGAGAGGAAATGGTTCTGTGTGGATCCGCTCTCCACGTCCTCCATGGGCGCCCACTTAATTTTGGAATGGTGATGGAAATCTTGGATATTCCCTTAGAAATCTGGATGGTAGAAATCTGGATATTCCCTTTAAAAAATCTGATTTTCCCCTTGAATTTCTAAGATCCAGTGCAGGCTGGCTCATTAAGAGGCTCTCCTGTTGATTCCTGTGGATATCTTGATTTCCAATCCCCCCAAAAAATCCAGGAAAGGCAGGAAAACAGAAAAGAAGTTCAAAAAAATTTTTAAATGTTTTTTTCCCTTCTCCCCCCCTTTTTTTTTACCCTTTTAATGTTTTTTTTTCAATTTTCTTTCCCTTTTTTAATGTTTTTCCCTTTTCTTTCCCTTTTTTGTTTTCTTCCCTTTCTTTCCCTTTTCTTTCCCTTTTTTAATGTATTTTTCCCTTCCCCCCTTTTGTAATGCTTTTTCCCCTTTTATTCCCTTTGTTCCCCTTTTTTAATGTTTTTCTTCTTTTCTTTCCTTTTTTAATGTTTTTTTTTTTTCCCTTTTAAAATGTTTTCCCTTTTCCTTTTTAAATGTTTTTTCCCCTTTTCTTTCCCTTTTTAATGATTTTTTCCTTTTCCCCTTTTCTTTCTCTTTTTAATGGTTTTTCCCCCTTTTTAAATTGTTTTTTCCCCTTTTCCCCTTTTTGCATGTTTTTTTCCCTTTTTTCCCTTTCTTTCCCTTTTCAATGTTTTTTCCCCCTTTTTAATTTTTTTTCCCTTTTTTCCCCTTTCTTTCCCTTTTTAATGTTTTTTCCCCTTCCCCCCTTTTGTAATGCTTTTTCCCCTTTTATTCCCTTTTTTCCCCTTTTTTAAGATCTTTTCCCCTTTTCTTTCCCGCTTTAATGATTTTTTCCTTTTCCCCTTTTCTTTCTCTTTTTAATGGTTTTTCCCCTTTATTTAAATTTTTTCCTTTCCCCTTTCTTTCCCTTAGATTTTCTTTCCCTTTTTATGTTTTTTTCCCTTTTCCCCTTATTTTCCCTTTTAATGTTTTTTCCCTTTTTTCCCTTTTTAATGTTATTTTTTTTCCTTCTTTTCCCCTTTTCTTTCTCTTTTTAATGGTTTTTCCCCCTTTTTAAATTTTTTCCTTTTCCCCTTTTTATTTTTTTTTTTCCCCTTTTTAAATGTTTTTTTCCCCTTTCTTTTCAATGTCTTTCTTTCCCTTTTTAATGATTTTTTCCTTTTTCCCTTTCTTTCCCTTTTTAATGTTTTTTCCCCCTTTCTCCTTTTATTTTTTTTTTCCCTTTCTTTTAATGTTTTTTTTGTTTTTCCCTTTCTTTTCCCTTTTCCAATGATTTTTCTTTCCTCTTTTCCCCTTTTTAATGTTATTTCTTTCTTCCCTTTATTTTTCCCTTTTCTTTTTGTCCTTTATTTTTTTTTTTTAATGTTTTTTTTCCCTCTCCTTTCCCTTAGCTTCCCTAATGGAGTCACTTTGGGATGAGGCTGAGAGGCTGTCATGGGCTGGGACTGCGGCCAGGGATGCGTTTGAGTCACATCTAATGACTTAAAAACTCCGAATTAATTAGGAATGAACTGGAACGAGGAGGCTCAGCCTGACGGGCACCAGGCTGGGAAAGGCCCCTGGTGCTGGAAAATCGCACGGGATGAGGAGAAGTTGGGAGCAAAGGGATGGGGGTGAGGAATGGAGGTGGATGGGGGGAAGGTTCCGGGGTGGGTGAGCAGATCTGGGAGCTCGGGAGAGCAGGGGAAAGGGAGGGAAAATGAGAAACAGGGAGAAATGGGGGTGAAAAATGAGAGAAACAGGGAGAAAGGGATGAGAAACAGGGAGAAATGGGGGTAAAAATGAGAAAAAGGGAGAAAGCGAGGTAAAAAAAGAGAATGAGGGAGAAAGGGATAAGAAACAGGGAGAAAGGGGGGTAAAAAATAAGAAAAAGGGAGAAAGGGATGAGAAGCAGGGAGAAATGGGGGTAAAAATGAGAAAAAGGGAGAAAGGGAGGTGAAATGAGAAAAGGGAGAAATGGGTGAAAACAGGGAGAAAAGGAGGTGAAAAATGAGAGAAAAGGGGGAAATGGATGAGAAACAGTGAGAAATGGGGGTAAAAATGAGAATCAGGGAGAAAGGGAGGTGAAGAATGAGAATCAGGGAGAAATGGGGTTAAAAACATTAATCAGGGAGAAACGGAAGTAAAAAAATGAGAATCGGGGAGAAGTGGGGGTAAAAAATGAGAGAAAGGGAGAAATGGAGGTAAAAAATGAGAATCAGGAAAAAATGGATGAGAATCAGGGAGAAAGGGAGGTAAAACATGAGAAGCAGAGAGAAATGGGGGTAAAAATGAGAAATGGAGGTAAACAGGAGAATCAAGGAGAAATGGAAGAGAAACAGGGAGAAAGGGAGGTAAAGAATGAGAATCAGGGAGAAATGGGGTTAAAAACATTAATCAGGGAGAAACAGAAGTAAAAAAATGAGAATCGGGGAGAAGTGGGGGTAAAAAATGAGAGAAAATAATAATATATATAATAATATATAATGGATTACTTGTAATAAGTCATCCATTTTGTGACCATTTTGGTTCATCTTGGGTGCAGCCCTGGCTGGGCTCTTGTGCTGCCCAAGGTGGATCCATTCAGACCTTTTTTCTCCCTGCTTCTCATGTTTTACCCCCATTTCTCACTTCTTCTCATTTTTTACCTCCACTTCTCCCTGATTCTCATCCATTTTTTCCTGATTCTCATTTTTTACCCCCACTTCTCCCTTTCTCTCATTTTTTACCCCCACTTCTCCCTGATTCTCATTTTTTTACTTCCGTTTCTCCCTGATTAATGTTTTTAACCCCATTTCTCCCTGTTTCTCATTCTTTACCTCCCTTTCTCCCTGTTTCTCATTTTTACCCCCATTTCTCCCCGTTTCTTATCCCTTTCTCCCTGTTTTTCTCATTTTTCACCTCCATTTCTCCCTGTTTCTCATCCATTTCTCCCTTTTTCTCATTTTTCACCTCCCTTTCTCCCTTTTTCTCATTTTTACCCCCATTTCTCCCTGCTTCTCATCCCTTTCTCCCTTTTTCTCATTTTTCACCTCCCTTTCTCCCTGTTTCTTATCCATTTCTCCCTCATTCTCTTTTTTTACCTCCCTTTCTCCCTTTCTCTCATTTTTCCCCCATTTCTCCCTGTTTCTCATCCATTTCTCCCTGTTTCTCTCATTTTTACCCCCATTTCTCCCTGTTTCTCATTTTTTACCTCCCTTTCTCCCTGTTTCTCTTTCATTTCTCCTTGATTCTCCTGTTTACCTCCATTTCTCATTTTTACCCCCATTTCTCTCTGCTTCTCATGTTTTACCTCCCTTTCTCCCTGTTTTCTCATCCATTTTTTCCTGATTCTCATTTTTTACCCCCATTTCTCCCTGATTCTCACTTTTTACCTCCCTTCCTCCCTGATCCTCATGTTTTACCTCCATTTTCCCCTTTATCTTACTTTTTACCTTCTTCTCTCCCTTTCTCTCATTTTTTACCTTGTCCTTGTTCCCCGGCTGGAGCAGGAATTGTTTTGTCCCCCTACTCTGTGCACAGAGCTCACCATGCCCTGATACGAACCCCAGACCCACCCACCAAAGCAGCACAGAACCTGAGAAATATAAAAATTAATATAAATTTTATATTATTTTTATAATTTCTGCTCCATTTGCATATTAGAGTCCATTGTCCCATTCCAGCTTCAGCCCATCCAGTCCCATCCTTGTTTTTCTCTCTCCAACCCACGTTGTTTGTGCTCTTGGGGCTGAGATTTGGATCATTTGTCCTTGGTCCCCAGCTGGAGCAGGAATTGTTTTGTCTCCCTGCTCTGTGCACAGAGCTCACCATCCCCTGATATGAAGCTCAGACCCACACACTAAAGCAGCACAGAACCTGAAAAACATCAAAATCAATATAAATTTTATATTAATTTTATAATTTCTGCTCCATTTCCATATTAGAGTTCATTGTCCAGTTCCAGCTTTAGCCCATCTTTCTTGTTTTTCTCTCTTCAGCCCACGTTTGTGCTCTGGGCTGAGATTTGGATCATTTGTCCTCGGTCCCCAGCTGGAGCAGGAATTGTTCTGTCTCCCTGCTCTGTGCACAGAGCTCAGCACCCCTGATATGAACCCCAGACCCACCCACTAAAGCAGCACAGAACCTGAAAAATATCAAAATCAATATAAATTTTATATTAATTTTATATTAACTGAGGTATCAGTTTATTGCTGAGGAGGTGCCACCGGTGCACCAGGCCGTTGTCACCTCATGTCACAGCCGTGGTTCTGCTGGGTCTGGGCTGGCCTTGGGCACCCCCAGAGTGGCTCCTGTGCTGGGTCACCCTCAGGGTGACAGTGACACTGCAGGTGCACCAGGATAATCCCATTGCCTTTCCTCCGCCGTGAAATCAGATCAGCCTTTGGCAGCTGTTCAGGTGCGGACAAATGGAATAAACTGCTCGGAATTCATCATGGGAAGGAGCAGAAAATCAGCAACAGGGCCTTCCCTTCATCCCCACAAATCCCTGGGTGTACCCCCAACCCCTCTGGAGTCATTTTTGTCTCTCCATCAGCGGGAATTTGAAGATTTCCTGCACCTGGGTGATTTAAAAACCCCAATCCAAGCTCCCTGCAGCGACCCAGGGCAGTGGGGGGTTAATGCTGCTCCCCACAAAGCTGCTGCGGAGCGAGATCTGAAATGTGCAGGCAGCTCAGTGAAGCAGAATTTTAATCTGAGATCTGTTTCTCAAGTCTGATTTTAAGATCCCATGCAGGTCAGGGTTGTCTGATTCTTCACAGTTCATTAAGTAGAGAGCAGCTCGTGGTGGAGATTGACTTTTAAAAATGATGGATTTTTATTTATAGAGGAGTTCTACTCATTAATTTTAAGGGATGGAAGCATAAAAGCAGGAATGGGTTCATTAAAAAAAAGAAAAAAGTGACATTGGTAATTTAATTAAATTGGGGGTTTGAGGATCATTACAAGAAATGAAATGTTAGTTCTGGGCTGCTTTTCCACCTGCTTGGATTTGAGAGCAGAACCTGCCTGGGCAGGAAAATCTCCTGGTGGAGCTTCCCAGCTCCTTTGGGGGAGGATGGAAATAATGGCTTTGGGGGCCAGAAATGGGCTCAGGAGCTGGGATCTGCCCCTGCTGCTGCTTTGGGGGCTGGAGCCCCAAAACTGGGCTTGGGGACACTCAGGGGTGACCCGAGATCAGAGGGACACCTGAGAAACCCCAAAACTGGGCTTGGGGACACTCAGGGGTGACCTGTGACAATTCCCAGTCCCTAACCCAACCCTGCTTCCCTCTAATGGGTTATTCTTGATTATTCCATTGTTCCTGAGGGTTTACTCAACCCTGTGAAAATTCCCAGTCCCTAACCCAACCCTGCTTCCCTCAAATGAATTATTCTGTTTTCAATGACAATTATTCCATTTTTCCTAAAGATTTAGCTCAGCCTTGTGACAATTCCCAGTCTCTTACCCAACCCTGCTTCCCTCTAATGGATCATTGTTTTCAATGACAATTATTCCGTTTTTCCTGAGGATTTAGCTCAACCTTGTGACAATTCCCAGTCCCTAACCCAACCCTGCTTCCCTCAGATTGATCATTCTGTTTTCAATGACAATTATTCCATTTTTCCTAACGATTTACTCAACCCTGTGACAATTCCCAGTCCCTAACCCAACCCTGCTTCCCTCAAATGGATTATTCTTGATTATTCCGTTTTTCCTAAGGATTTAGCTTAGCCTTGTGAAAATTCCCAGTCCCTAACCCAGCCCTCCTTCCCTCAAATGCGTTATTCTCGATTATTCCGTTTTTCCTGACGCTTTACTCAATGCTGTGACAATTCCCAGTCCCTAACCCAACCCTGCTTCCTTCAAATGGATTATTCTGTATTCAATGACAATTATTCTGTTTTTCCTGAGGATTTAACTCAGCCCTGTGAAAATTCCCAGTCCCTAACCCAACCCTGCTTCCCTCTAATGGGTTATTCTTGGTTATTCCATTTTTCCTAAGGATTTAGCTCAGCCTTGTGACAATTCCCTGTCCCTAACCCAACCCTGCTTCCCTCTAATGGATTATTCTCGATTATTCCGTTTTTCCTGACGATTTACTCAATGCTGTGACAATTCCCAGTCCCTAACCCAACCCTGCTTCCTTCAAATTGATCGTTCTGTTTTCAATGATGATTATTCTGTTTTTCCTTAGGACTTACTTCAACCCTGTGAAAATTCCCAGTCTCTAACCCAACCCTGCTTCCCTCAAATTGATTATTCTGTTTTCAATGACAATTATTCCATTTTTCCTAAGGATTTAGGAAAAAAAATCAGCCTTTCAGCCTTGTGAAAATTCCCAGTCCCTAACCCAACCCTGTTTCCTTCAAATTGATTATTCTGTTTTCAATGACAATTATTCCATTTTTCCTAAGGATTTAGCTTAGCCTTGTGAAAATTCCCAGTCCCTAACCCAGCCCTCCTTCCCTCAAATGGATCATTCTGTTTTCAGTGACAATTATTTCGTTTTTCCTTAGGACTTACTTCAACCCTGTGAAAATTCCCAGTCCCTAACCCAACCCTGCTTCCCTCAAATGCGTTATTCTCGATTATTCTGTTTTTCCTGACGATTTACTCAACCCTGTGAAAATTCCCAGTCCCTAACCCAACCCTGCTTCCCTCTAATGGGTTATTCTTGGTTATTCCATTTTTCCTGACGATTTACTCAATGCTGTGACAATTCCCTGTCTCTAACCCAACCCTGCTTCCCTCAGATTGATCGTTCTGTTTTCAATGGTGATTATACTGTTTTTCCTTAGGACTTACCTCAGCCCTGTGACAATTCCCAGTCCCTAACCCAACCCTGCTTCCCTCTAATGGATTATTCCGTTTTTCCTGAAGATTTACTCAATGCTGTGAAAATTCCCTGTCCCTAACCCAACCCTGCTTCCCTCAAATGGGTTATTCTTGGTTATTCCATTTTTCCTAAGGATTTAGCTTAGCCTTGTGACAATTCCCTGTCCCTAACCCAACCCTGCTTCCCTCTAATGGATTATTCTCGATTATTCCATTTTTCCTGACGATTTACTCAATGCTGTGACAATTCCCAGTCCCTAACCCAACCCTGCTTCCCTCAAATGGATTATTCTGTATTCAACGATGATTATTCCATTTCTCCTGGTGATTTTCTCAACCCTGTGAAAATTCCCGGTCCGTAACCCAACCCTGCTTTTCTCAAAGATCGTTCTGTTTTCAATTATGATTATTCCATTTTTCCTGAGGATTTACCTGGACCTGTGAAAATTCCCAGTCCCGAACCCAACCCTGCTTCCCTCAAATGGATTATTCTGTTTTCAATGACAATTATTCTGTTTTTCCTTAGAACTTACTTCAACCCTGTGAAAATTCCCTGTCCCTAACCCAACCCTGCTTCCCTCTAATGGGTTATTCTTGGTTATTCCATTTTTCCTAAGGATTTAGCTTAGCCTTGTGAAAATTCCCAGTCCCTTACCCAACCCCGCTTCCCTCTAATGGATTATTCTGTTTTCAACGATGATTATTCCATTTCTCCTGGTGATTTTCTCAACCCTGTGACAATTCCCAGTCCCTAACCCAACCCTGCTTCCCTCAGATTGATCATTCTGTTTTCAATGACAATTATTCCATTTTTCCTAACGATTTACTCAACCCTGTGACAATTCCCAGTCCCTAACCCAACCCTGCTTCCGTCAGATTGATCGTTCTGTTTTCAGAGATGATTTTTCCGTTTTCCCTGCGGACTGGGCTCACTGCCTGTGCCTTCCCTTGCAGCCCTGCCCAGCCACACGTGCGGGAACCCGGGGCGGCTGCGGAACGGGGTGCAGCAGGGCACCACCTTCAGCATCGGGGACAGGGTCAGGTACAGCTGCAACCCCGGCTTCTTCCTGGAGGGCCACGCGCTGCTCACCTGCCAGGCCAGCTCGGGACACGGAGCCTCCTGGGATTTCCCTCTGCCCGTCTGCAGAGGTGAGGAGAAACCCCCGGGAAATGGGGGCTGAGGTGGCTGGGGTGGGGTATTGGGGTTTGAAAGGGTTAAAACCCAACTCTTAAGAACCAACTCTTAAAAATTAACCCTTAAAAAGCAACCCTTAAAAACCAACTCTTAAAAAGCAGCTCTTAAAAAGCAACCCTTCAAAATCAACCCTTAAAACCGACCAGTAAAAATTAACCCTTAAAAAGCAACCCTTAAAAACCAACTCTTAAAAAGCAGCTCTTAAAAATTAACCCTTAAAAACCAAGCCTTAAAAACCATCTCTTAAAAAGAAGTCCTTAAAAACCAAGCCTTAGAAATCAACCCTTGGAAATCAACCCTTAAAAACTAACCCTTAAAAAGCAACCCTTAAAATCAACCCTTAAAAACCAACCCTTAAAAACCAACCCCTTAAAAGCATTTCTTGAAAAGAAATCCTTAAAAACCAAGCCTTAGAAATCAACCCTTAAAAACCAACCCTTAAAAACTAACCCTTAAAAACCAACCCCTTAAAAAGCATTTCTTAAAAAGAAATCCCTAAAAACCAACCCTTGGAAATCAACCCTTAAAAATCAACCCTTAACAACTAACCCTTAAAAAGCAACCCTTAAAAATTCTCTTAAAAATTAACCCTTAAAAAGCAACCCTTAAAAACCAACTCTTAAAAACCAAGCCTTAAAAACCATCTCTTAAAAAGAAGTCCTTAAAAAGCAACCCTTAAAATCAACCCTTAAAAATTAACCCTTAAAATGAACCCTTAAAAACTAACCCTTAAAAAGCAACTCTTAAACAGCATCTCTTAAAAAGAAATCCTTAAAAACCAAGCCTTAGAAATCAACTCTTCAAAATCAACCCTTAAAAACTAACCCTTAAAATTAACCCTTAAAAAGCAACCCTTAAAAACTAACCCTTAAAAAGCAACCCTTAAAAAGAAACCCTTCAAAACTGACCTTAAAAAACAACCGTTAAAAACCAACTCTTAAAAACCAACCCCTTAAAAAGCATTTCTTAAAAAGAAATCCCTAAAAACCAACCCTTGGAAATCAACCCTTAAAAACTAACCCTTAAAAAGCAACCCTTCAAAAACAACCTTAAAAACCAACCCTTAAAATGCATTTCTTAAAAGGAAATCCTTAAAAACCAAGCCTTAGAAATCAACTCTTCAAAATCAACCCTTAAAAACTAACCCTTAAAACTAACCCTTAAAAAGCAACTCTTAAAAAGAAACCCTTCAAAACTGACCTTAAAAAGCAACCCTTAAAAACCAACCCTTAAAAAGCATTTCTTAAAAAGAAATCCTTAAAAACCAACCCTTAGAAATCAACCCTTAAAAATTGACCCTTAAAAACTAACCCTTAAAAATCAACCCTTACAATTAACCCTTAAAAAGCCACCGTTGAAAACCAGCTCTTAAAAACTAACCCTTAAAAAGCATCTCTTTTAAAGAAATCCTTAAAAACCAACCCTTAGAAATCAACCCTTAAAAACTAACCCTTAAAAAGCAACTCTTAAAAACCAAACCTTCAAAATCAACCCTTCAAAATCAACCCACACAAAACCAATCCTCAAAACCCAACCCTTAAAAACCAGCCCTTAAAAACCAACTCTTAAAAAGAAACCCATAAAAACCAATCCTCAAAAACCAACCCTTCAAAACCAAATGTGGTGGCTTTAGTTGAAACCAGAAGAAATGTTAGAAATCATAACCCAGCCCCTACCCAACAACTGATAAAAAAACCTAAAAAAAACCCAAAAAAGAGCCCAGCCCCACAAAAACAAAACCCAAATTATGTTACCTCTTAACCCAACCAGAAGAAAAATAAGAAGTTCCCAAGTATCTTTCATCTTTAACACATATTTTTTCACAAAAGCAGATACAACTTTCTAGTAACTAAAAGCTTTGCATCACTTCCATAAATATCTCCCATACAAAACCAAAACCACCAACCCTTAAAAAGGAACTCTTAAAAAACAGCTCCTAAAAATCAACCCTTAAAAACCAGCCCTTAAAAACCAGCCCTAAATGGGAAAGCAAACCTGGTGTGGTTGTTGGGTTTTGGGTTGTGGTTGTTGGGTTTTGGGTTGTGGTTGATGGGTTTTGGGTTGTGGTTGATGGGTTTTGGGTTGTGGTTGTTGGGTTTTGGGTTGTGGTTGTTGGGTTTTGGGTTGTGGTTGTTGGGTTTTGGGTTGTGGTTGATGGGTTTTGGGTTGTGGTTGTTGGGTTTTGGGTTGTGGTTGATGGGTTTTTGATGGGTTCCTCAAGGCTGTTGGGTTTTGGGGGAATAATGGGAAGGTTGTGAAGGGCTTGGGGTGTTGGGAATGGGGCACAGCTGCTTTAGCTGCAGTTTCTTAGTCCCTGGACAATTCAATTCAATTTAAAAAATAAAATTAAGTGGGGAAAAAAAATTCCAATTTTACAGGTGGCAGGACAAAGGGGGATGGCTTTAAACTGAAAGAGAGTGGGTTTAGATTAAATATTAGGAGGAAATTCCTCCCTCTGAGGAATTGGGATTGATTTCCTGGAGAAGCTGTGGTTGCTCCATCCCTGGAAATGTCCAAGGCCAGGTTGGAGCAACCTGGGATTGTGGAAAATGTCCCAGCCCATGGAATGGGGTGAAAGGAGATGACCCTGAAGCTCCAAACCAACCATGATCCCATGATTATCCCGAAAATCAAGCCTGCAGGTTTTCCAGCTCAAACCCTGGAAATGGGAATATTTTCTGCTTCCCAGAGCCAGATTCCCTCTCCTGTGGCACATCCCAGAGTGGCTGCAGTGCTGAGCTGCAGGAAAGGTTTATACTGAACAATTTATACAGAAAAAAATATACTGAAAATTTATACTGAAAAATTTATACTGAAAAAATGTATACTGAAAAAATTTATACTGAAAAATGTATACTGAAAAAATTTATACTGAAAATTGTATACTGAAAAAATTTATACTGAAAAAATTTATACTGAAAATTTATACTGAAAAATGTATACTGAAAAAATTTATACTGAAAAAATGTATACTGAAAATTTATACTGAAAAATGTATACTGAAAAAATTTATACTGAAAAAATTTATACTGAAAAATGTATACTGAAAAATGTATACTGAAAAAATTTATACTGAAAAATGTATACTGAAAAATGTATACTGAAAAAATTTATACTGAAAAAATTTATACTGAAAAATGTATACTGAAAAAATGTATACTGAAAAAATTTATACTGAAAATTTATACTGAAAAATGTATACTGAAAAATGTATACTGAAAAAATTTATACTGAAAAATGTATACTGAAAAAATGTATACTGAAAAAATTTATACTGAAAAAATTTATACTGAAAATTTATACTGAAAAATGTATACTGAAAAAATTTATACTGAAAAAATTTATACTGAAAAAATTTATACTGAAAATTTATACTGAAAAATGTATACTGAAAAAATGTATACTGAAAAAATTTATACTGAAAAAATTTATACTGAAAATTTATACTGAAAAATGTATACTGAAAAAATGTATACTGAAAAAATGTATACCGAAAAAATGTATACTGAAAAAATTTATACTGAAAAATGTATACTGAAAAAATTTATACTGAAAAAATGTATACTGAAAAAATTTATACTGAAAAAATTTATACTGAAAATTTATACTGAAAAATGTATACTGAAAAAATGTATACTGAAAAATGTATACTGAAAAAATTTATACTGAAAAAATTTATACTGAAAAAATGTATACTGAAAAAATTTATACTGAAAAATGTATACTGAAAAAATGTATACTGAAAAAATTTATACTGAAAACATTTATACTGAAAATTTATACAGAATTTATATGAAGAATTTATACAAAGAATTTTATACTGAAACCAATTCCCAACTTCCTGCCAGTTTAAGGGCAGGGAAGCTTCAACATTCCTTTATCAGTTCAGCCTTGCTAATTGTGCTCCCGGGGGGCTGGGGAGTGTGTAAACACACAAATATCTGTGTTCTTCCACCAAAACCATTTGCTGCTGCTCCTGAAGTCTCTTCCCCTCCATTCCCTGTGCACTTGAGCAGAGCATCTCCTATCGATTGCTTTTATTGACTCTGCCCCAGCGATCAATCAGCCCCTGGGCCGTGGAGCGGCGCCTTCAAGTGAGCAAATATTGGTGCTCGGGGTGTTTGTAATGCTCCCGTGTGTGGGATCTCAGGATCTCAGTCCTGAGGTGCCGAGCCACCGAGACCACCCTTGGGGGGCTCGGGAGTCCTGGAATGTTCCAGAAGTGTCTGGTGGCTGGACTTTGACCCTACACAGGAGACGACACCTGTATGAGGACAGGAGGGTTTCACCGGGGTGAATGGCGAAGGGATTGGTTAATTAAAGAGTGAAACACAGGGTTTAGGATTTCTGTACAGGGGGGTTTAGAGGAGTAAGATGGAGGAATTGGGGTGTGTCCTGTCCTCCTTCTTCTTCCTCTTCTCCTCCATCTTCTTTGGTGATGGTGGCACTTTTGGATTGGTTATTACTGAGAGTGCACCGAGTTATAAGAATAAATGGTATTGGGGAAAAATGATAAATATTGTACACGTAACAATGGGTATAAAGATAGGTGACCGCCCGGAGGGCAGCACAGTGTGCTCATGGCTGGCTGCTGAGCAGAGCTCTGTCGGGCTGAAAGAAAATCTTTTAGATAAACAATTAATAAACATAAAAACAGAAAGAAGAACTGAAGCCTCTTCTCGTCCTTCGATACGCGGGCTGCCCCAAGGCCACCTCGGGCCTTTCCAGGCCCCTCAAACAGCCGAGATAAACCGGACACCCTTGGAAGGGTTGCAGGTGCAGAGGTGTGTTGTGACTGTCATCGGGGTTTTTTTGGTTATTTCCCTGCTGGTTTGGGGTCAGGAGTGTTTAGGGGAAGGCTCAGAGTGATTTGAGAGAGTCCTGCTTATTCCTGGTGTTTTTTATGATCGATTATGATGCTTTTCTCCAAATTAAGATGGTCTCTGCCAATTTTATAATACTTTTTTTAAAATTTAATTTTATTTTTTGAGTTTCACTGGAGGTGAAAATACAGAATCAAAGGATGTGGGATCGTTGATTCCAGCTCCTGGCCCTGCACAGACACCCCAAAACCCCACCTTGAGAGTGGTGTCCAAACATTCCTGGAGCTCTGGCAGCCTTGGGAATGTTCCCATTCCCTGGGCAGTGCCCAGCACCCTCTGGGGGAAGAACCTGCCCCTAAATCCATCCTGATATTCCATCAGGAGGAGCTGCAGCCCCTCTGAGCTCTGCCCTCGCTCTCCTCCTCTCTCAGCTGCCCCTCCACCATTCCTGGCCCTCCTCTGGACCTTCTAAAAGATGAAATTCCCTGAAATTCCACCTTGAGAACGGGCAAAGCAGCACCTTGGTAGGAGAAAAGGGAATTCCCTGCCTGCAGGGAGCAGCCCTCTGCTCTGACAGCATTTCCCAGAGTCTCCTCCTTGCCCAGCTTCGCTCAGCATTTGTGGAGGAAACCCCAGGGAGGGAGGGATTAATCCTGACCCCAGCTGGTGCTGGAGCTGAGGGCTGGCACCATTTCCATTGCTGAGATCCCCTCTCCAGCTGGAGGAAAAGCCCAGCTTTGCGTTTCCACCCTGAAGTGCCAAACTCGTGTTTGATTTCAATGCTGCCCTTCCAGCCTGGAGCCCAGCGCTGGGGCTTGGTGGCACCTGAGCTGCTCCAGGGAGGAGGAGGAGGATCCAGGGAATGGCTCCAAGGGCAGCACAAAATCTGCTTTTCAGCTGCTCTGGTGGAGCTGTGCCTGCAGCTGAGTTTGCATCCAGGATTCCTGGTGAAGGCTGGGCCAGAACAGAGGCTGGGCAGAGCTAAAGAATAAATCAGGGAGGATAAAGGCCTCAATGGATCCACCTTGGGCAGCACAAGAGCCCAGCCAGGGCTGCACCCAAGGTGAACCAAAATGGTCCCAAAATGGACACTTGGTCATGAAGTCTCTCACTTTTATAAGTTCTGCTCCATTTGCATATTGGAGTTAATTGTCCAATTATAGCTTGAGGTTATGAAGTCCCATCCTTGTTTTTCTCTCTCCAGCCCACGTTGTTTCTGCTCTTGGGCTGAGATTTGGATCATTTGTCCTTGGTGCCCGGCTGGAGCAGGAATTGTTTTGTCTCCCTGCTCTGTGCACAGAGCTCACCATCCCCTGATGTGAAGCTCAGACCCACACACTAAAGCAGCACAGAACCTGAAAAACACAAAAGCCAAACCTGAGGCATCATCTCCATCCTGAAGAGTGGGCAGTGACCCCTCCCCTGCCCAAAAAGGGGTTTGGCTGTGTCTTGGTTTGGGAAAAGGAGGCTGCTAAGGAAGGCAGGAGCCTCCCCTGAGATGGAGAATGTGAACCCTCCCCACCCCTCTGAATTGCTATAAATTTTAAATTAAGGGGCTCTCAGGCAAAAATATGGGAGCAGGAAATAACAGTTCTTTAATAGGGAAGAAAATAAAAGGATAAAATAAACAATGCAGTGAACTAAACCAGCACTGGCAGAGTCAGAACCCAACCTGACACCCTGTGGGTCAGGCTGTTGGCAGCAGTGCCATTGGAATTGTGGCTCAGCCCTCCTGCAGTGTCAGGGCTGGTTCTGCTGGAGCAGGGATCCTGGAGAAAGGTGCAGTCTCTGCCTCTGGAGATCCAGGGCCAGAGGCAGCTGCTGTTCCTCTGGGCAATCCAGTGCAGAAGCCGTGCTGGTGTTCCAGAATCTCCAGATTCTATCCGGGTAGGAATGTTTGAAATCTCAGATTATATCTGGGTAGGAAGGTTTGAAACCTCCAGATTCTATCTGGGTAGGAATGCTTGAAATGTCCAGTTTTCATCCAGGTAGGAATGTTTGAAATCTCCAGATTCTATCCGGGTAGGAATGTTTGAAATCTCAGATTATATCCGGGTAGGAATGTTTGAAATCTCAGATTCTATCCGGGTAGGAATGCTTGGCTCCTCCCCCTGGGCTCCCATCTCCCAATGGGATGCTGTAGTTCTTATCAGCCATGCAGGGACATTCAGTAGCTGTTATCAGCAGGTGTCTCCCCAGTTGTGGAAGAGATAAGGAAAACTGCCCAATGAACAGAAGACAACTGCCATACAGATGGTGGTAAACAGAGTACAATTTGCTGATAAGCAGAATACAATTCTGATGGTAATTAGAATACAGTTCTGATGGTGAACAGAATACAATTTTCTTGGCAATCCAGGACAGGCTGGGACTTTGGGCTGGACTTTGGGAGCTTTGGGCACCCAGGGCTCACGCTGGCCTTTGTTTCAGCTGACGATGCCTGTGGAGGGACCCTGCGGGGCCAGAGCGGGATCATCTCCAGCCCCCACTTCCCCCTGGAGTATGGCAACAATGCAGACTGCACCTGGACCATCCTGGCCGAGCCTGGCGACACCATTGCCCTGGTGTTCATGGATTTCCAGCTGGAGGATGGATATGATGTTCTGGAAGTTGCTGGCACGGAGGGATCCTCGCTCTGGTAGGTTCCTGCTGGGTTCGTCCCTTGTAGGGTGGTGCCTTGTGGGGTGCTCATGGTCTGTGTGGGCACAGCCAAACTTCACAGGGGGCTCAGAGGGAGAAGTTTGGGCCTGAAAGAGGGGAAATTGCCAATTATTCCCCGTGGTTTCCTTCTGGAACTTGGGATTTGCTTGGCAAACTCTGCAGTGAGCATTGGCTGCTCTGAGTCCTGATGTCTGCAATGAGAGTCGTGGTGTGGCTGGGTGTGGGATCTCAGCACCTCAGGACTGAGGTGTCACCGAGAGCACCCTTGGGGGGCTCGGGAGTCCTGGAATGTTCCAGAAGTGTCTGGGGCTGGACTTTGATCCTACACAGGAGACGACACCTGTATGAGGACAGGAGGGTTTCACCGGGGTGAATGGTGAAGGGATTGGTTAATTAGAGGGTGAGACACAGGGTTTAGGATTTCTGTACAGGGGGGTTTAGAGAAGTAAGATGGAGGAATTGGGGCGTGTCCTGTCCTTCTTCTTCTTCTTCTTCTCCTCCATCTTCTTTGGTGATGGTGGCACTTTGGGATTGGTTATTACTAAAAGTGCACCGGACAATAAGAATAAAAAGGATTGGGGAAAAATGATAAATATTGTACACGTAACCATGGGTATAAAGATAGGTGACTGTCCGGAGGGCAGCAGAGTGTGCTCATGGCTGGCTGCTGAGCAGAGCTCTGTCGGGCCGAGAGAAAATCTTTTAGATAAACAATTAATAAACATAAAGACCGAAAGAAGATACGCGGGCTGCCCAAAGGCCACTCTGGCCCTTCCAGGCCCTTCAAACAGCCGAAAACCGGACAGCTGGGTAGAAAAAAATATTTAAAAATAAAAAAACCCAAACAAAATCACCCAACCTCTGAGAACCCCTCAAACCCTGCCACACTCAAACCCTGGCTTTGTTAAATGTTCTGATGATTGCTAAACCCGTTGGTGTTGATGAATTTCTGGAAATGTTTCACCAGATCCACTTGTCCCTGGGAAAGGGGGCAGAATTCCAGCCCCCTTCTCATCCCAGGGGTTGCCTGGAAAATTCTCTCAGAAATATTGCTTGGATTTGGGATAAAAGCCAATATTTCCAATGTTCAGGAGCTGCCCCAGTGTTCTGAAGGCAAGGGGAAATAAGGAACTGCAGAGGGAATTTGATGTGTTCCTCCTGTTGGTTTGATAGCAAAGGACACGGTGATCACCTTCAAAGGGTTAAAAGCCCTGACTGGCAGCAAGTGGAAGGTCCTGGAAGTTGGATTTAAACCCAGCACCCCTCTGGAAGGGAAGAATGAAGCTTTTGTAATAATCAGGTGTTGCCTGGGATTATCAGCAGCGAGTTAAATTGTGATTATTCGTGAGGATCCTGTTGCAAATCCCATTTATTTGAGTGATTTATCCTGGCTGGCAATTCTGAGGGAACAGCACTGGAGTGTTTAGGGTGTATTGATGGGAGGGAAGTTGCCATTTACCACGTCCCAATTGTTTACTGTTCCCAGGCCCCTTTGGAAAATTAGATGTTGCTGTTTGATGAAAAAAAGCCCCGGCTGGTTTTATTAGAATGCATTAATATTTTAGGGCACTGGTGGTTCGTAAGCACTCAGCTGTGCTGGCTGGGAAGATGGATGGAGCTGGTTAAAAAACATTATTCAGCCTGGAGGTGTTGCCAAAGCAGAGCTGTGTCTTGTCATGTCAAAAAATAAAACAAAGCCTGGCAGAGGGAACCTGCTGGAAAAAATAAAATAAATTAATTAATAAAATTAATAAACTCCTCGTAAATACAGCAGGGAAAAAAAAAAATACTTTAAATTGTGGGGAATGTAAGCCTGGCTTTGAGCTGAGCCTGTAGGTCACACACAGTGCTTAAAACTGAGATTAAAAACTGGTTTAAGTTTTACACTTTGTCACTCTGGGGCTCGTTGGAGGGAGAAGTGATGGATTTGCATCCCTGCTCCCCTCCAGTGTCCATTGCTGCATCCCTGGGGCTGCCTCTCCTCCCACACCTTTCCCTGGCTGAGCTCAGCCCTTTTTGGGATCCCCTGGCCCCAGCAGCAGGAATTCCCTTCTGGCAGAAACTGTTCCTGCTTTTGTGCTGCATCCCTGAATTTCCCATCCCTGAATTTCCCATCCACGAATTTCACATCCCTGAATTTCCCATCCTTGAATTTCCCATCCCCGAAACTCCCATCCCCAAATTTCACATCCCTGAATTTCACATCCCTGAATTTCCCATCCCTGAATTTCCCATCCCTGAATTTCCCATCCCTGAATTTCACATCCTTGAATTTCCACATCCCCGAATTTCCCATCCCCGAATTTCCACATCCCCAAATTTCCCCATCCCTGAATTTCCCATCCTTGAATTTCCCATCCTTGAATTTCCCATCCCCGAATTTCCACATCCCCAAATTTCCCCATCCCTGAATTTCCCATCCATGAATTTCCCATCCCTGAATTTCCACATCCCCGAATTTCCCATCCCTGAATTTCCCCATCCCCGAATTTCCCATCCCTGAATTTCCCATCCCCGAATTTCCCATCCCCGAATTTCCATCCCCAAATTTCACATCCCCAAATTAATTTCCCATCCCCGAATTTCCCATCCCCAAATTTCCCCATCCCTGAATTTCCCCATCCCCAAATTTCCCATCCCCGAATTTCCCATCCCTGAATTTCTATCCCCAAATTTCACATCCCCAAATTAATTTCCCATCCCCGAATTTCTATCCCCAAATTTCCCCATCCCTGAATTTCCCCATCCCTGAATTTCCCCATCCCTGAATTTCCCATCCCCGAATTTCCCATCCCCGAATTTCCACATCCCCGAATTTCCACATCCCCGAATTTCCCATCCCCGAATTTCCATCCCCAAATTTCCCATCCCCAAATTTCCCCATCCCTGAATTTCCCATCCCAGAATTTCCCATTCCTCAGTTTCCCACCCCTGAATTTCCCATCCCCAAATTTCCCATCCACACGAGCCAGCCCCAGCCCCTTCCAGGCCATCTCATTTCTCATTCCTGAAGGAAACTTTGCAGTCCCACAAGTGGAATTGCAAAGAAGTCTTGTTTGGAATTTCATCTCTCCGAGCTGGCCCGGTAATTAAATTCAGATGAGTCAGTTCTCAATAATTTTTGCCCGTAGGGGGAAAAAAACCTGGTGGTTCTGTCTCATCTTTAACCATGCTGATGTGATTCAGCAGGAAAAGAGAGCTCAAACCCCTTTTTCCCTCTTCTGCCTATGAAAAAAAAACGGATTTTAATTATTGGTAATAGGGCAGAGAGACTCGCAGTCAATTCTCCTGAAGCCTCTCACAGCTGAATATTTCAAATATTTCATTTTCTGAGCATTCTGAGTAGTTTTAGTCATGGCCAGGGCTGGGCACAAATAAACAAAATTCAATTTCATCAGGAGGATAATTCCTGTGTGTTTCCAAGCTAGGGAATGGCACCTAATGATGATATTTATGAGCCCATTAACTCAGCACTTCAAGTAACCTTGACTTGACCTGCTCTTAGAAAAACCTGCATTACCATTCACCCTCCCAGCTTTAAAAATGGATATTTTTTTTTTGGGTTTCTTTTTTATGAGCCAGCTTGCTTTAAGTGCCTTCCCATTGATCCCACATGCTGGAGAATCCTGAGCTGGGTTTCCTTTGCTCCCCAACCTGTTGGATGTGAATCCTGCAGGAAGAATTCCAAGGGAGCAGTTTTGAGGCAGATTAATAAAATCACACTTTTACAGCTCTTACAGCCAGATTTTGGGCCCAGATTGCCTTGAGAGGAGAAAAATAAAATCCTAAAAGCAGGAAAGGGGAAGGAGCAGGGTGGGATGAGCCTGTGGGGTGGTTGCTTTAATAACAAGGTTTTCCAGATATTTTATATCCATGGATGGGAGGGAGGGACTGGGATTTTCATTGGGAATTGTCTCTCATCTGTCTGGATGTTCTGGAGCTTCAGGAGATGTTTCTGATTGGAAAATTTAGGTGGGAAATTCACTTTTAGGATGGAGAGGGTTGCTTTCATAACGAGGTTTTCCAGACCTTTGATGTCCATGGTGTTTTTTGGATGGGGTGGAAGAGACTGGGATTTTCATTGGGAATTGTCTCTGATCTGTCTGGGATGTTTTGGAGCTCCTGGAGATGCTTCTGATTGGAAAATTTATACTTTTAGGATGGAGAAGGTTGCTTTAATAATGAGGCTTTCCAGATCTTTTCTATCCATTGTGTTTTTTGGATGGGAGGGACTGGGATTTTCATTGGGAATTGTCTCTGATCTGCCTGGGATGTTCTGGACCTTCAGGAGATGTTTCTGATTAGAAAAATTGTTTAAATTTATTTTAAAAACTTTTAGGATGGAGGTGGTTGCTTTAATAATGAGGCCTTCCGGATATTTCATATCCATGGTGTTTTTTGGATGGGGTGGGAGGGACTGGGATTTTTCATTGGGAATTGTGCTGCTGTTGCTGTGCCGTGGGCTTCAGATCACAGAATGCTCTGAAGCCTTTTTGGGGTTTATTTTAGGAAAGTTGCATCAGCTGTCACATTGCCCCAGTGCCTCCCACTCCTTGAGCCTTTCCCTGTCATTCCCCCTGGGATCCAGTTTCTGCTCCTTGATTTTCTCTTGATCATCCCATGCTGAGGGGATGTGGTGGGAGAAGCAGGGCTGCAAGTGAGGAGCAGCCAAATCCCGGGAGTTTATTCCTGTCTGAGTTCAGTTCCTCCCCCTCAGTGCCTCGTCTTCCTTTTGCCTCTCCAACCTTGGCGCTGCATTTTCTTCCCTTGCACAAAATCCTTTTTTTTTCTCTGTTTTTTTTTTTTTTCCATTTCATTTGTGTAAAATTCCTTTTGGCTTCGTGCTGTGATTCCCTGCAAAAGGAACCTGCCCCAACACGTGCTGTGAATTATTGCACTCATTTCAAGCACAGCTGTGCCAGATGTGAAGGCAGCACAGGCACCTCAGGGTGCTCCAGATGTTGGGCAGTGGGTGAAAACAAAAATGCACCAGGTGAGCCTGGGAGAACCAAGAACCTTGGAATTCCAATTCCTCTGGTTGATTTTATGGGTTTTTTTTTTTTCTGGAACTGAGCTCAGGGGACCCCTTGAGGCCATCAGCCCTTCCTGGAGCAGCATTTCTGAAATTCTGTTGTTTTCTGAGATCCCTTGTATCCATCAGCCCTTCCTGGAGCAGCATTTCTGAAATTCTCTCATTTTCTGAGACCCTTTGGGGCCATCAGCCCTTCCTGGAGGAACATTTCTGAAATTCTCTCATTTCCATGCTCCTGAGACCGTTTGGATCCATCAGCCCTTTCTGGAACAGCATTTTTGAGGTTCTCTATTTTTTCCTGAGACCCCTTGTATCCATCAGCCCTTCCTGGAAGAGCATTTCTGGAATCCTCTCATTTTCTGAGACCCTTTGGGGCCATCAGCCCTTTCTGGAGTAGCATTTCTGAAATTCTCTCATTTCCATGCTCCTGAGACCCCTTGGATCCATCAGCCCTTTCTGGACCAGCATTTCTGAAATTCTCTCATTTCCTGAGACCCCTTGGATCCATCAGCCCTTCCTGGGAGAGCATTTCTGGAATCCTCTAATTTTCTGAGACACTTTGGGGCCATCAGCCCTTTCTGGAGGAGGATTTCTGATGTTGTCTCTTTTTTCCTGAGACCCTTTGGAACCACCAGCCCTTTCTGGAGTAGCATTTCTGAAATTCTCTCATTTCCGTGTTCCTGAGACCGTTTGGATCCATCAGCCCTTTCTGGACCAGCATTTCTGGAATTCTCTTGTTTCCTGAGACCCCTTGGATCCATCAGCCCTTTCCAGAACAGCATTTCTGAGGTTCTCTATTTTTTCCTGAGACCCCTTGGATCCATCAGCCCTTTCTGGACCAGCATTTTTGAGGTTCTCTATTTTTTCCTGAGACCCCTTGGATCCATCAGCCCTTCCTGGAAGAGCATTTCTGGAATCCTCTCATTTTCTGAGACCCTTTGGGGCCATCAGCCCTTCCTGGAGGAGGATTTCTGATGTTGCCTCTTGTTTCCTGAGACCCCTTGGAGCCATCACCCCTTTCTGGAGCAGCATTCCTGAAATCCCATTGTTTCCATATTTTCTGATTCCCTGTTTGGGAAGAGTTTGGTGGAAGATTTTTTTTTTGCAGGAGCCATCGGCATTCCAGCAGCTCCTCTCAGCTCCCTTTCCCCATCCCTACGTGCAGCTGACCCTTCCCTCCCCAGCACCTCGGTCTGTCTCTGAGGGGTTCCCAAAAGTCATTAAAAGCTCTGGGATGCTCTGGGGTTCCCTCGTGCCGTCCCTCTGGCCGGCCCCTCTCCCTGCACACGCCTTGTGCCCTCAGAGCTGCGGGTGCTGGAGGTCACAGCTTCACACGGAGCTGCTGGTGGGGCGCTGGAAAGCTCCTCAGTGGAGCCAATTCATGTATTTGTCCAGGTTTAGAGCAAATTTGGGGAAGAATCCCCCCAAAGGAGCTCCGGTGGGAAAAGCGGATCCAATCGGCCCCTCCCCCCAACTGGTCCGGGAGGAAAGAAAAATACCTCCTTGGAGAAAGGTGGAAAAAAACCCCTGTTTATTAAACAATAAGACCAAAACAGTATTGTCGGATCTCAAGATCTCAGTCCTGAGGTGCTGAGCCACCGAGACCACCTTGGGGGGCTCGGGAGTCCTGGAATGTTCCAGAAGTGTCTGGTGGCTGGACTTTGGTCCTACACAGGAGACGACAAGGATGAGGGCTTCACCGGGTGAATGGTGAAGGGATTGGTTAATTAGAGGGTGAGACACAGGGTTTAGGATTTCTGTACAGGGGGGTTTAGAGGAGTAAGATGGAGGAATTGGGGCGTGTCCTGTCCTTCTTCTTCTTCCTCTTCTCCTCCATCTTCTTTGGCCACGGTGGCACCTTTGGATTGGTTATTACTGAGAGTGCACCCAGCAATGAGAATAAATGGTATTGGGGAAAAATGATAAATATTGTACACGTAACAATGGGTATAAAGATACGTGGCGGTCCGGGGGACAGCACAGTGTGCTCATGGCTGGCTGCTGAGCAGATCTCTGTTCGGCTGAAAGAACATCTTTTAGATAAACAATTAATAAACATAAAAACAGAAAGAAGAACTGAAGCCTCTTCTCGTCCTTCGATACGCGGGCTGCCCCAAGGCCACTCCGGGCCTTTCCAGGCCCCTCAAACAGCCGAGATAAACCGGACAAATAAGACCAAAACAGTATCAAAACAATGAGACCCCTTGCCACTCTAAAAGAGATGACAAACTGAGAAAACCCCGGGTTGCAGCTCAGCTCACTCAGTCTCTGATCAGTCCCTCAGGGCTGGAATTGTCGCAGGCCCGGCCCGGCCCTGTGGGCCTCAGCTGCAGCTGCCGGTGCTGCCCTGGGTGTTCAGTCCAGAGCAGTTCCAAGAGGTCCAAAGAAAAGGGAAAAAAAACCAGTCCAGGGAACTTCTTTGCCCCAGCTAGCTAACACTAACTAAAAAGCAAAAGAAGAACCCCTCAGTGGGAGCTCCTAATGAACCAACCCCTTCTCTTTCCATCAAAGCAGCTTCTGATCCCGCGGTGGTGGCCTCGGTGCTTTCAGCTCTTGGTTTTCATCTCGGAGCTGCCTGTGAAGTCCATGCAAGGGCTCTGGCTCCAGAGAGAGGATTTTGTGCTTTGGGATGTGTTCCTGGTGAAAAATGCACGTTTTATGATTGGCTTTTTGCAAATATTCAAATTGATATGATGTGTGTTATGTTAGAAAGTTATGTTGGATTCATTTTTTGAGTAGTGTGTTAAATATAGTTTTAGGTTATAACAAAATATTGAAATAGAAATGATGTATGTGGGATATTTTTTAAAGAAAGGAATGAGGGACTTGCACCAGATAGCAGCCACAGGACACCTAAATCTTTCAGAAAAAAAGAATTTATTGCTCCATTATCAGAAGAAACTAAATTCTTCCCGCCTTGCTCAGCCCTGAAGACTCTGTCAGGATTCAGAGTGTGAAAAACGCCAATCACTTGGTTTTAAATTTTTTAAAGTTTAATAGTAATAAAATGGTTATAAAAATAGCAATACAATTAGAGTAATAATAATTTGGACAATTTGAATTAGGACAATATGAGACAATAAAAACAAAGAGTTGTGGACAGTCCAGGTACCTTTTCTGGGCAGCACAAGCCCAAAAAAGGACCCACATTAACAGAGGATGAACCCTTAAAAACAATAACCTGTTGCATATCCATACACCTCATCCATGATGCATAAATTCCTGGGAGTGGTGGTGGGGAAATTCCATCCTTTGGAATTCCTGCACTCCAGGTTTTATTTGAAGATGGATTTCCTCTGTGAAGAGCAGGAATTTGTGGGTCAGGGAGCTGTTTTGTCCTGCTGGAGCTCTGGATTCCAGGAGGCAGAGGTGATGGCTTCCCAAGGGAATTCCAACCATCCCTGGGCATCCTCGGTGCTGGTGGCAAGTTCAAGGATTTGGGAATGTTTTGGACTGAGAGGTTTGTGCTGCCACATTGTCCCAGAGCTCCTGGCACTGCAGGGAATGCTGGAAAGAAGGAGAAGGTGGGATTGGGAGGAGTTCCGTAGCTGGAAATGCTGGAAGGAAGGATTTGGAGGAGTTCATAGTTTGTGGATTTTCCTGGAGGGAAGGGAAGGTGGGATTTGGAGGGGTTCCATAGCTGGAAATGCTGGAAGGAAGGGGAGGGAAGGATTTGGAGGAGTTCTATAAATGGTGGATTTTCCTGGAGGGAAGGGGAAGGAGGGATTTGGAGGAGTTCCATAGCTGGTGGATATTCCTGGAGGGAAGGAGAAGGTCGGATTTGGAGGAGTTCCATAGTTTGTGGATTTTCCTGGAAGGAAGGAGAAGGTGGGATATGGAGGGATTCCATAGCTGGTGGATATTCCTGTAGGGAAGGGGAAGGTGGGATATGGAGGATTCCATAGCTGGTGGATTCTCCTGGAGGGAAAGGAAGGAGGGATATGGAGGAGTTCATAGTTTGTGGATTCTCCTGTAGGGAAGGGGAAGGAAGGATTTGGAGGAGTTCCATGGCTGATGGATTTTCCTGGAGGAAAGTGAAAGTGGATATGGAGGAGTTCCATAGCTGGTGGATATTCCTGGAGGGAAGGGAAGATGGGATTTGGAGGAGTTCCATAGCTGGTGGATTTTCCTGGAGGGAAGGGGAAGGAAGGATTTGGAGGAGTTCATAGTTTGTGGATTTTCCTGGAAGGAAGGAGAAGGTGGGATATGGAGGGGTTCCATAGCTGGTGGATATTCCTCAAGGTGGGATATGGAGGGGTTCCATAGCTGGTGGATATTCCTGGAGGGAAGGGAAGATGGGATATGGAGGGGTTCCATAGCTGGTGGATATTCCTCAAGGTGGGATATGGAGAGATTCCATAGCTGGTGGATATTCCTCAAGGTGGGATATGGAGGGGTTCCATAGCTGGTGGATATTCCTGGAGGGAAGGAGAAGGTGGGATATGGAGGAGTTCCATAGCTGGTGGATATTCCTCAAGGTGGGATTTGGAGGAGTTCCATAGCTGGTGGATATTCCTGTAAGGAAGGAGAAGGTGGGATATGGAGGGGTTCCATAGCTGGTGGATATTCCTGGAGGGAAGGTGGGATTTGGAGCAGTTCCATAGCTGGTGGATATTCCTGTAGGGAAGGGGAAGGAAGGATTTGGAGGAGTTCCATAGTTTGTGGATTTTCCTGGAAGGAAGGAGAAGGTGGGATATGGAGGGGTTCCATAGCTGGTGGATTCTCCTGGAGGGAAGGGGCAGGAAGGATTTGGAGGGGTTCCATAGCTGGTGGATATTCCTCAAGGTGGGATTTGGAGGAGTTCCATAGCTGGTGGATTCTCCTGGAGGGAAAGGAAGGAGGGATATGGAGGAGTTCCATAGCTGGTGGATATTCCTGGAGGGAAGGGGCAGGAAGGATTTGGAGGAGTTCCATAGCTGGTGGATTTTCCTGGAAGGAAGGGAAGGTGGGATTTGGAGGAGTTCCATGGCTGGTGGATTTTCCTGGAGGGAAGGGGAAGGTGGGATTTGGAGGGGTTCCATAGCTGGTGGATATTCCTGGAAGGAAGGAGAAGGTGGGATATGGAGGGGTTCCATAGCTGGTGGATATTCCTCAAGGTGGGATTTGGAGGAGTTCCATAGCTGGTGGATTCTCCTGGAGGGAAGGGGAAGGTTTCAGCCTGAACGTGGAGCCGCAGAGCCCACTGCTCCCTGCTCCTGGCTGCCATTCCTTCTCCTGGGAAGCATCTGCTTCCCAAATCCTGCCCTGGGACGTGGCAGGGACAGACAAACCCCTGTGACAATGCCCCCGTGACCTCTCCCCTTCAATCCAATCAAACAGGATCCCATCCCATCCCACTCTCCCCCCAGAGTTACTTTTCCATGCATTAACGTGATGAATTCCATTTGCTGCACGGTGGAAAGCTTTTAATGAATATTCAGACTGGGAAGGAGATGCTTTTAGGCTGAAAATGACCCTGATAATGGTTAAATTGCCCTTTTTATCCCAATTTGTCCTTTCTTTGTTGTTTGGTCACCTCAGGGGCAAAGATCTCCATGGAAAGGTCAGTGCTGTGTGATCCTGAATCCCAAGGGATGAGGGGCAGGGAAGCCTGTGATAGCAGAGGGAAAAAAAATCCCTGAAGGTCATTAATTCTTAATTTCTTCCTGTGTTTGTCCTGCAAACACACGTTTGAAGAATAAAAAAAAAAGGTTTTTGCAAGAAGCCTCAATAGCTGTAATCTAAAAAGAGGGTTTTTTTGGTTTTTTTTGGTTTTTTGATACTGAGACTGAGTCTGACACGCCTGGCTGGAAGCTGAGAAAAATATTGGAACCTCCTTCAGGATGTGACCCAAAATATAGACTGTAAAGCAGTGAATAATACCCAGATTTGGCAGGGGAAGGAGGCTTGAAGGAAGCGCCGATGATGTTTCGGGTTGTAAAAAGTCGGATATTTGGGATTCTCTTTAAAACCCTGTCACAGCAGAACACTGATTCCTCCCAGCTAAAGCAAGGATTTGGACAAACGTTGGTGGGAGAGATCAGTGCCTTCACTCTGAGGTGTTCCAGGAGCTGTCTGTGCCTTTTTGCCTTTTTTTTTTTTAATTTTTTTTCATGTTCAGACACCAATTGCTGTCATTTTCGCGCCGCTGGGCTGAGCTGTGCCTGTGCAGGGAGGTCTCTCCTCGCACAGGGATCTGGGGAGCTGCGTTCTGGTGTCAGGATGTGTCTGCCAGAGCTGATAACACCCGTGTTCTACACCCTCCTTATCTGCAGCTTCAAAGGGAGCAGCGCAGACACCTCGGGTGCTTTCAAAGGCCTCTCCCTGCTGGGCTTTCTGCAGGCCCCACTCTGGGATGTTTTTCTGCTATTTACAAGTTGTTTCAAGGATGGAATCACTTTGTTTTCAGACGTCAGCTGCCTCGCAAAATCTGGTTTAAACGCTCTTTGCCTGCTGGATGTTGCCTGGCTGGGTTTGCTGCAGCTGCTCCCAGCACATTTCCCTTCCCTGGGCTCGGTTTCCATCACTCCCTGCAGCTGGGAATCACCGCTGCTGGATCCATTCCGTGCTGGGTTCATCCCTCTGCCCTTAAAATGATTTTTTTAGGGGATGTCTGAGCCTCAGGGGAGGAAAATATCAGTGTTTCAAAGAGTAGGGAAGCACCAACGTGCCTTGGTGCAGAGGAAACAAAGTGTGGCCACAGCGTGGAAAAAACAAAGTCAGAAATTGGAGTTGTGTTCCCAGAGCTGGGATTTGTTAATCTTGATGTGTTTTCAGAGCTGGGCTGTTGTATCATTTACTCCTGGTGTATTTACAGAGTTGGGCTGTTGTATCTGTTACTCCTGGTGTATTTACAGAGTTGGGCTGTTGTATCTCTTATTCCTGGTCTATTTTCCAAGCTGGGTTGTTGTATCTGTTACTCCTGGGTGTATTTTCAGAGCTGGGCTGTTGTATTTGTTACTCCTGGTGTGTTTTCAGAGCTGGGTTGTTGGATCTGTTACTCCTGGTGTGTTTTCAGAGCTGGGCTGTTGTATCTCTTATTCCTGGTCTATTTTCAGACTGGGTTGTTGTATCTGTTACTCCTGGTGTATTTATAGAGTTGGGCTGTTGTATCTGTTAATCTTGGCCTATATTCTGAGCTGGGTTGTGGTATCTGTTACTCCTGGGTGTATTTTCAGAGCTGGGCTGTTGGATCTGTTACTCCTGGTCTATTTTCAGCCTGGGTTGTTGGATCTGTTACTCCTGGTGTATTTATAGAGCTGGGTTGTTGTATCATTTACTCCTGGTGTATTTATAGAGTTGGGCTGTTGTATCTGTTAATCTTGGCCTATTTTCAGAGCTGGGTTGTGGTATCTGTTACTCCTGGGTGTATTTTCAGAGCTGGGCTGTTGGATCTGTTACTCCTGGGTGTGTTTCAGAGCTGGGCTGTTGTATCTGTTACTCCTGGTGTGTCTGTAGATCTGGGCTGTTGTATTTGTTACTCCTGGTGTATTTTCCAAGCTGGGTTGTTGGATCTGTTACTCCTGGTGTGTTTTCAGAGCTGGGCTGTTGTATCTCTTATTCCTGGTCTGTTTTCAGACTGGGTTGTTGTATCTCTTACTCCTGGTGTATTTATAGAGCTGGGTTGTTGTATCATTTACTCCTGGTGTATTTATAGAGTTGGGCTGTTGTATCTGTTATCCTGGTGTTTTCAGAGCTGGGCTGTTGGATCTGTTACTCCTGGTCTATTTTCAGCCTGGGTTGTTGGATCTGTTACTCCTGGGTGTGTTTTCAGAGCTGGGCTGTTGTATCTGTTACTCCTGGTGTATTTTCAGACTGGGTTGTTGGATCTGTTACTCCTGGTGTGTTTTCAGAGCTGGGCTGTTGTATCTCTCACTCCTGGTGTGTTTTCAGAGCTGGGCTGTTGTATCTGTTACTCCTGGTGTGTTTATAGAGCTGGGCTGTTGTATCTCTCACTCCTGGTGTATTTACAGAGCTGGGCTGTTATATCTGTTACTCCTGGGTATTTTCGAGCTGGGCTGTGTATCTGTTACTCCTGGTGTATTTTCAGCTGGGCTGTTGGGGTCTGTTACTCCTGGTGTGTTTTAGAGCTGGGCTGTTGTATCTGTTTCTCTGGTTATTGTTCAGCCTGGGTTGGTTGGATTTTTAGCTCCTGGTGTGACCCTGGCTGGTGCTGGTGTTTCGGACTCCTGGTGGATTTGGTGGAGAGATGCCCAGTAAATATTGGAGGATTAGGAATAAACAAAATGCTGTTGGCAGCTCATGTCCAAGGATTGCTTTGCTGGCTGGAATTCCCACAGAATCCTGGAAGGGTTTGGGTTGGAAAGGACCTTAAATCCCTTAAATTCCATCCTGTTCCACCCTGTGCCATGGCAGGGACAGCTACCACTGTCCCAGGCTGCTCCAAGCCCCGTCCAGCCTGGCCTGGGACACCTCCAGGGCTGGAACATCCACAGCTTCTCTGGAAAATGCAATAAAAACCCCCAAAACTCCATCAGCCCTCTCTGTTCTTTTAAAACAATCCCATTCCTTTGATAATTCCCAGTTGGAGCACAAGGGGAATACCCATCTCTTCCTGCTCTCCTTTATCCCTTTGTCTTTCTCCCACTCTTTCTAAATTAATTTTATAATCATCCTTTAAATGATGGAGCAGCTCAAATTAGCTCTTTTAGCCAGAATTACCTGCATTAAAGATCTCCCTTAAAAAAAAAGAAAAGCATAAAGGTAATTAATAGCTTCAATTATTGTAATGTGGCTTAGCTTGTGCTTTTTCTCTTGGAAAAACCTGGTTTTGATAAGTCAGCTGTTCTTAAAAGGGGGGAAAAAAATAACAGAAGTGCTTCAGGCTGGAAGGAATTTGGAAATCAGGTTGTTCCCTGTAATGTCAGAGAATAAATTAATTACCCCCATTGATCCTGGAGCAGTGCCCCATGCTCCAGGCAGCCCTGTGGGAAGGGGAGTGCTCAGAGAGGATTTGGGTTTTTGTTTTTTTTGGGTTTTTTTTGCCCAGTCACAGGAGCTCTGTGTGAGTTTAAAATCCAAAGGATATTTGTTCAAAGCCACGGTGGAATTTCTGGAGCCTGGAAGTGAATCAAAGGCAAAGGGGAAAGCAAAGGGAAATCTTGAAAGAGGTTTCAGAGCTGCTGTGTGGTGGGTGAGGGGGAGGCTGGGGATGGCAGGGCTGGTTTGGGGACAGGGACAGGGACAGGGACAGGGATGGGGACAGGGATGGAGACAAGGATGAGGACAAGGATGAGGACAAGGACAGGGATGGGGACAAGGATGAGGACAAGGACAGGGACAGGGCCAGGAGCTGCTCCCAGCCCTGGAGCTCTGGGTCCTGCCCCAGGAAGGGACAGGGGGGCTCTGGGGATGCCCAGGGGTCTCTGATGGTCCTCTGGATTCCGTCCTGCTGCTGCTGGGCAGGGGGTGCTGTGCCCAGGTGGGTGCTGGGCAGGTGGGTGCTGTGCCAGGTGAATCCTGTGCCCAGGTGTGTTCTGTGCGCAGGTAGAGGCTGGGTACTGTGCCCAGGTGAGAGCTCAATTCTGTGCCCAGGTGGGTGCTGTGCCAGGTGAATCCTGTGCCCAGGTGTGTTCTGTGCGCATGTAGAGGCTGGGTACTGTGCCCAGGTGTGTCCTGTGCCCAGGTGGGTGCTCTGGGCAGGTGGGTGCTGTTCCAGAAGTTTTCTGTGCCAGGTGAATCCTGTGCCCAAGTGTGTTCTGTGCCCAGGTAGAGGCTGGGTACTGTGCCCAGGTGGGAGCTGTGCCAGGAGTTTTCTATGCCCAGGTGGATCCTGTATCTAGGTGGGGGCTGTATCCAGGTGGGTGCTATGCCAGGTAGATCCTGTATCCAGGTGTGTTCTGTGCCCAGGTAGATTCTGTGTTCTCTGCCCAGGTGCTGTGCCCAGGTGGGTGCTGGGGCAGGTAGATTCTGTATCCAGGTGTGTTCTGTGCCCAGGTGGGTGCTGTGCCAGGAGTTTCGTGTGCCCAGGTGGATCCTGCATCTAGGTGGGTGCTGTGCCCAGGTGGGTGCTGGGCAGGTGGGTGCTATGCCAGGTGGATCCTGTACCCAAGTGTGTTCTGTGCCCAGGTAGAGGCTGGGTACTGTGCCCAGGTGAGAGCTCAGTTCTGTGCCCAGGTGGGTGCTGTGCCAGGAGTTTTCTGTGCCAGGTGGATCCTGTATTTTGGTGGGGGGTCTACCCAGGTAGATGCTGTGCCCAGGTAGATCCTGTATCTAGATGGGAGCTGTGCTCAGGTAGATGCTGTGTCCAGGTGTATCCTGTGCCCAGGTGGGTGCTGTGGACAGGTGGGTGCTGTTCCAGAAGTTTTCTGTGCCAGGTGGATCCTGTGCCCAGGTGTGTTCTGTGCCCAGGTAAATTCTGTGTGCTGTGCCCAGGTGGGTGCTGTGCCAGGAGTTTTCTGTGCCCAAATGGATCCTGTATGTAGGTGGGTGCTGTGCCCAGGTGGGTGCTGGGCAGGTGGGTGCTATGCCAGGTGAATCCTGTACCCAGGTGTGTTCTGTGCCCAGGTGGGAGCTGTGCCAGGAGTTTTCTGTGCCCAGGTGGATCCTGTATCTAGGTGGGGGCTGTATCCAGGTGGGTGCTATGCCAGGTAGATCCTGTACCCAGGTGTGTTCTGTGCCCAGGTAGAGGCTGTGTTCTGTGCCCAGGTGGGTTGCTGTGCCAGGAGTTTTCTGTGCCCAGGTGGGTCCTGTATCTAGTTTGGGTCGGTACCCAGGTGTGTGCTGTGCCCAGGTGGGTGCTGTGCCCAGGTGGATCCTGTACCCAGGTGTGTCCTGTGCCCAGGTGGGTGCTGTGCCAGGAGTTTTCTGTGCCAGGGGGATCCTGTATGTAGGTGGGGGCTGTGCCCAAGTAGGTTCTGTGTCCTGTGCCCAGGTGTGTGCTGGAGCAGGTAGATCACGTATCCAGGTGTGTTCTGTGCCCAGGTGGGTCGTGTACCCAAGTGTGTCCTGTGCCCAGGTAGATTCTGTGTCCTGTGCCCTCTGTGCCCAAATGGATCCTGTATCTAGGTGGGTGCTATGCCAGGTGAATCCTGTACCCAAGTGTGTTCTGTGCCCAGGTAAATTCTGTGTGCTGTGCCCAGGTGGGTGCTGTGCCAGGAGTTTTCTGTGCCCAAATGGATCCTGTATCTAGGTGGGTGCTGTGCCCAGGTGGGTGCTGGGCAGGTGGGTGCTATGCCAGGTGGATCCTGTGCCCAGGTGTGTCCTGTGCCCAGGTGGGTGCTGGGGCAGGTAGATCCTGTATCCAGGTGTGTTCTGTGCCCAGGTGGGAGCTATGCCCAGGTGGGTTCTGTGTCCTGTGCCCAGGGATGTCCTGTGCCCAGGTAGATTCTATGTCCTGTGCCCAGGGATGTCCTGATGGGTTCTGTGCCCAGAGAGGTTCTGAGCTCTGTGCCCAGGTAGGTTCTGTGCCCAGGCTGCTCCTGTGTCCTGTGCCCAGGTAGATTCTCTGCCCAGGTAGATTCTGTGCCCTGTGCCCAGGTGGGTGCCCACCCCTGCTGTTGTTGCTGCCAGTTCTGCTGCCCCAGTGCAAACTGGAGCGTTCCCAGTGACACCGCCCCGGGTTTGCATTTCCCCGCAGCTCAGCAGTGCCTGGGTGCCCATTCCAGCCCTGGCACTTGGCACTGTGCCCTGGCACCCTGGCTGGGAGCTGGGCTTGGGAAGGAGCTCCTGATCCAGGGAATCGCCCCCTGGTCCCCCCTCTCTCCCATTTGTTTGATGTGCACAGGCTCAGGAAAAATCTGCTGCTCTTCTGAACTCTGATTTTTCACCCTCTGATTTCACCCTCGTCCTCAATTGAAGAGAGGAAAAAGCTCCTGAGTCTGATGGCTGCACTTGATCATCTTAAAAGTCCTTTCCAGCCTTAACAATTCCCTGAACTGTGTTGCCACATTGCCTCAAAAACCCATTTAAAAGCAGAAATGTTGAAGCAGGAGGGGCTGTGCTCGATATCTGCCCCCCCAGAAAGTCAAAAGCAGAACAATCTCAGTGACTGGCATTTAGAACATTCTGTCATTGATTATTTTTTCTCTCAAGGCTTTTAAGGAACTATAGATTTTTTAGCCTGAAATTAATATATCGGAATTTTTGTGGGCAGAATAAAACCCTCATTAAATTTTGCAATGTATCAAACAGCTTGCAATTAAAATTCATTTTGAAGTGAGTTAGCAGAAGTTTTGTTAATGTTTAACATCTTTATGGGTGTCATTCTTTGTAAATTTGGACTAATTGAGTCCAAAGGGACAAACTCGTGGATTCTGCATTTGCTGTGGATGCCAGGCCTTGCTTTGCTTTTGGCATTTTTCCCCTTCCTTTATGCAACTTCTGATTTTAGCAAGTTGCCAGGAAAGTAACTTATTTTCTTTTTTTTTCTGCCCAACTGCCAAGAATCCATCTTCCTAAATCTCAGAAAAGCTGCAGCAAATCTCTGGGAAAGACAAGCAAGGCTCCACTGACTCCAAGGTGTTTCCTGGTGGGAAGTTTAGGAGATTCCAAATTGGAGTTTTTTTAGGTCTTCCTTCTAAAAATGTTGCTCAGAACAAGCTGCTCTGGGCATGTAAAAGCCTTGGCTGGTTGTTCCCTGAAATTTGGAGGTTTCCTTGACTGGGACATAAACCAGCTTGAAACATTTGGAATTGGGAATTTTCATGTTTCTTACTCCACGTGAATATTTTCCCTGTGATCCCAAAACAGTTTATAGGGAGCAGGAAAAGCAGTGGGAAATATTTCAGAGTGTATGGAATCCCAGAACCTGACCTGGCTGAGCTTTAAAATCCCCCTGGATTTGCAGGTGAGGAGGAGTCAGGAATTTGCAGAGTTGGTGTTTTGAAGACTCTTCCCAGCAAAACCCAAATTTTAATCCAAATTGAACCCAAATTTTAATCCAAATTGAACCCAAATTTAATCCAAACCATGGAAAAAATCTGGAGCAGGCTCTGCCAGGGCTGCACTCCTCAAACATCAGCATCAAACATCCAGCTCAGAGCAGGCTCTTAATGGCACTTTATTGATTGAAAGGGGAGAGAGTTCATCTAAACTGTGGATAATTCTGGGAATTTCCAGAATTAGGAAATGGATTTGGCTGCTCTGAGGCTGCAGCAGGTTTGATTTAAAGGCAGCAGCACAAATAAAATTGTCAGTGCTTGGGGTTGCTTCATCCTACAGGTTCTTGTCAGGTGTCCTGGCTTGAGTTGAGCAGGGAAGATGCAAAAAAGATGCTCAGATTCTCCAAGAAAAGATGCTCAGATCCTTCTAGAACATGGGAATTCCACAGAATTCCAGGCTGGCTGCAGCCCAGGTTGCTGCTGGTGACACTGGTGGCAGCTCTGAACCTGCACCAGGTTTGATTTAAAGGTGGCAGCAGCACAAATAAAATTGTCACTGCTTGGGGCTGCTCGTGTCCTGTAGGTTCTTGTCAGATGTCCTGCCTTGAGTTGAGCAAGGAGATTCTGCAAAAAAATGCTCAGATCCTCCAAAGCAAGATGCTCAGATCTTCCAAAAAAAGATGCTCAGATCCTCCTAGAACATGGGAATTCCACAGAATTCCAGGCTGGCTGCAGCCCAGGTTGCTGCTGGTGGCACTGGTGGTGTGTCCTGGCTGGTTCAGGAGCTCAGGGCTCTGCCAGCTCCATGGAATCTCCCCTGGGGCAGAATGTGAAATTTCCTCTGAACTGCTCAGGATTGTCCCTTTTTCCAGTCCCAGTTCCCTCCCTTTTTCCCTTTTTTCCCCTTTTTTCAGAGTGAGAATTTGCCCTTGGGGTCCCTCAGCTGCTTCCAGAGATTTGTGCTCTGCCCCATCTCCCGCACCATTAATGAACAGAACATCACTGGCCCCACATTTTGAAAGTGGATTTTCATTTTCCCCCCCAGCAGAAAAAACCTCAGTATCTGCTCCTTTCCCAGAATTCTGCTTCATTTCCACCTGGAGAACGTTTCAGGATTTTTTATCTGATCAAACCCTTGGAAATGAGGAATGATAGGCAAGTGAGCAGTGACACAACTCACATCAGCTGAGTGGAGAAGGTGCAGATTGATCTCTGAGGAGCTGGGAGAGCAGGAGAAGCTCAGAGCAGCAAAGGGCAGACAGAAAGCAGCTTTTAAAAGCAAGAAATAATAAAGCAGAACCCACTGGCAGCACTCAGAAATTGCTGCAGTTGCAAAGAATTCACGTCGTGTTAAGGTCACCCACAGAAGCTCCTCACAAAGGACATTTTGCCCTTCTTGTGCCGTTCTTGTTCCGCTGCCTTGGCAGCTGGGATCTGTGCCCTGGGCTGTTGGGGGCTCTTCATGGAGCAGCCCCAGAGCCTGCCCAGCTCAGGCTGGGATGCCCAGCCCTGCCAGGGCTTTGCTGGAGCTGCTCTGGAGGGCAGAGGGATGATGTCCTGGTTTAGGGCAAATTTGTTAAAGAATCTGCAAAGGAGGGCCCCTCCAGAAAGCGAAACCCACACGGCCCCTCCCCGCAACCGGTTCGGGAAAAAATTCCTTGGAGAGAGGTGGAAAGAACCTGTTTATTTGACTGGCCCAGCACACAAAATGAACAATACCAGATGACACCGCTCTGAGAAAGATGGCAGAATCAGAAAGTCTCTTTCGGGGGGTGGTTGCTCTGTTCTCAGTCCCTCCGGCGCTGGGCCAGCCGCTGCAGCCGAACCCTTGGTGTTCCCGGGTCCCAGTCCGGAGCAGGTTCGAGGTGGTCACAGGAACAGGAGAGGAGAAACAGTCCAGGAAGCAATGTGGACTGTTTAGCTAAACTAGCTAATAAGCAGAGGCAGAAAGCAGAGCAGAAGCAAGAGCAGAAAAAGAGAGCAAGCAAAAGCAGCAAGCTGAAGCTGGAAGTGAAAAAACAGCCCTATGTACCGCTTTCCTCTGTGTGCCTGATAAGAGAAACCCAAACAAAACTTCCACTCTTCAGAGCCGGTCTTAAAGGCACAGAACAGATGAATGGGGATATACAAGCATCATAACGTCACCCCAGGACAGATGAGTTTGGTGTGGCAGGGCTGGGACTGAGGCAGGGATTGGGGTCAGCCTGCCGGGTTTGTGTGATGGCGTTCACAGGGGTCTTAGGATGAGGGAAGATTCATAGATCTGACTCCATATTTCAGAAGGCTTGATTTGTTATTTTAGGATATATATTATTTTAAGATATATATTACATTAAAACTATGCCAAAATAATAGAAGAAAAGGTTTTATCTCAGAATGCTGGCTAAGCTAGGAATAGAAAAGAATGAATAACAAAGGCAGCTGTCCAGACTCTCTGTCTGAGCCAGCTGCCATGATTGGCCATTAATTATAAACATCCAAGACGGGCCAATCAAAAATCCACCTGTTGCATTCCACAGCAGCAGATAATCATCGTTTACATTTTGTTCCTGAGGCCTCTCAGCTTCTCAGGAGGAAAAAACTCCCAAGGAAAGGATTTTCATGAAAATATGTCTGCGACAGGTTTGGCCACCGCTGGCCATAAAAACCTTGCAGGGACTGAGTGGGGAGAGTGTTCTTCTCTTCACACACTGCCAGGCACCCGCTGGGGGTGTTGGTGCCAGGAAAATTCATCACAAGCACCAGAGGTTTATGTCTAAAAAGGAGACAGAGGAGCCCTGGAATTTTATTCCAATCAAGGCAGAGGCAATGGGGCATCCCACTGGGGTATCCTCAATTTTTGGAGGACGCAGCCTCCTTTCTATCCCAATTTCCCAGCTGCATTTCCCTTCTCTCTTTCCTCATTTCTGAGGTACTTGAGAGGTTCAGACTGCCCAGAACACCTGATCCCAAAGATCCCCTCTAGTGTACAACCCTCCCTTTGAATTTGTAATTCTTATGGAATTTAGAGGTTTTTCTTCCCAATTTCCCAGCTACATTTCCCTCTCTTTTCTTTCCTCACGGGCTGAGGTGTTTGAGAGGTTCAGACTTCCCAAATCACCTAATCCATACCCCCTTCTAAAGTGTAGCCCCACTTTTTTCCTTTTCCTTGTATCAGTCAGTGGAATTCCCATGGAATTAATGATTTTTCCCATTGTTTCTTTCATCTCTCTGTATCTAACTTGATTTATCAGCAGACCCACAGTTTATTTGTAAAGACAAATCTCTCATTCCTTTCACTGGGGTGTGTGTGCAGGGCCAGGAGTTGGATTTTGATGGTCTCTGTGTGTTCCTTCCAGAATGTTCCGTGATTTCATAGTACCCAGGAGAGGAATCACATCCTGGTGTAGCCAGTGACATGGATTGTCCAAATCAATTTGTCACCATTTTCAAGATGCCAGCTTTGCCATCCCCATCTCAGTCACACCCAACTGGGACTGTGCAGCTGATGGGAAAGGGATAGAAAATGAACTTTGTCAAATCAAGCCATTTCTTAAACATAATTCATCCCATTTTACCTGGTGGTTGGAGTCTCCTTCAAGGTTATTTGATGACAGATTTATTTTTTATGTAGAAAAAAAAATAATATTTTTTAACCCTAGAATGGTTTGGGTTGGAAGCGGTCTTAAAGATAATTTAATTCCAACCCCAGCCATAATGTGGATATTCTTAATCTGGGGTGTTTTACAGATTCTGTGGTGTTTGACACATTCTGGGGTGTTTGACACATTCTGGGGTGTTTGATGAGAGCTGCAGTTCCCACCCCTGCCTGATCGAGCTCGAATGTTGTGGCTTTAAGTGGAATGAGGAAATTCACGAGCCAACCCGTATTTTATCAGTGTAAATGACGAATTCTGGGAAAGCCAAAACTGGGGCTGTCAAGCTGCTGCTCCAATTGCACTTCTGAGAGCTCAGCTGCTGATTTTTTTTTGGGGGGGGGGAAACTAAAAGAAACAGATGGGTTTGGAGTTTGATGGGGGCGGCACATTATGGAAAACCTGCTCCGTGATCTCATCTCAAACTGGGGCTGGGGATTCCCTGTCCCCCAGGACAGCAGGGCAAGGAGCATCATCTGTGCTGCCCCTGGGAGTGGGAAAGGTGGAAAATCGCGTTGGGAGCATCATCTGTGCTGCCCCTGGGAGTGGCAGAGGTGGAAAATCGCGTTGGGAGCATCATCTGTGCTGCCCCTGGGAGTGGGAAAGGTGGAAAATCGCGTTGGGAGCATCATCTGTGCTGCCCCTGAGAGTGGCAGAGGTGGAAAATCACGTTGGGAGCATCATCTGTGCTGCCCCTGGGTGTGGGAAAGGTGGAAAATCACTTTGGGAGCATCATCTGTGCTGCCCCTGGGAGTGGCAGAGGTGGAAAATCACTTTGGGAGCATCATCTGTGCTGCCCCTGGGAGTGGCAGAGGTGGAAAATCACATTGGGAGCATCTTCTGTGCTGCCCCTGGGAGTGGGAAAGGTGGAAAATCGCGTTGGGAGCATCATCTGTGCTGCCCCTGGGAGTGGCAGAGGTGGAAAATCGCGTTGGGAGCATCATCTGTGCTGCCCCTGGGAGTGGCAGAGGTGGAAAATCACGTTGGGAGCATCATCTGTGCTGCCCCTGGGAGTGGGAAAGGTGGAAAATCGCGTTGGGAGCATCATCTGTGCTGCCCCTGGGAGTGGCAGAGGTGGAAAATCGCGTTGGGAGCATCATCTGTGCTGCCCCTGGGAGTGGGAAAGGTGGAAAATCGCGTTGGGAGCATCCCTGGTGTGGGCTGGGCCGTGCAGGGCGTGGAAGGAACTCGTTCCTGTGGGGATCTGTGATGTAAATCAAAGCTAACAAGGGGGGCAGGGTGTGCTGCCTCTGCAGCACGCTGTGCAGATGGGGATGAGCTCGGGGATGTTCAATCTGTGCTCTCCTGCCTGCAGGATGGGCTTCAAAGAGCCGAGCTGTTGTTCCCCTCGCCGCGGTCCTGGTGGCTCTGAGCTCTCGTGGCTTTTTGGTCCCATTAAAATCAAGCTGTGAACAGAAGCAGGTTATTGATTCTTGAGAGCAGGAGGATCCTTTGGCAGGCAGTTAATGAGCAGAGAACTCTTCCAGGCTCTGATTTTTCAAAGGGTGTTGAAGTTGTAACATCTCAGCTATTAACCAGATTCGCGTGGGAGGATGGCCTGCAGTTGCTGCAGTGATCCAAAAATTATCTTTTCTTTGGGGGTAGGAGGGTCATTCTCCATTCTTGCTGCTGTGGATTGTCCCAAAAAGCTTGTGGTTTTGTGGTAGAAAGATAAAGAGGACCCATCAATCCTCTGATTGGTGAATGGAAGGATTTGATTTTACAAATAAACTTGGTCTGAGAATGGATAGATAAAAGATAAAAGAAACAATAGAAGGATAACCACTGATTCGGTGAATGAAAATAAAGAGAGTGATTTACAAAGAATTTTTGGGAAAGTGGAATTAGATTTGAAAGTGAAAAAAATGGGGAAAAACCCCTAAATTCCATGAGAATGAAAAATTAAAAGGGAGGGTTGTACATTAGAGGGGAATCTTTGGGATCAGGGGCTCTGGGGAGTCTGAACCTCTCAAGTACCTCAGAAATGGGGAAAGGGAGAAGGGAAATGCAGCTGGGAAATTGGGATAAAAAGGAGGCTGCGTCCTCCAAAAATGTGAGAGACCCCAGGGGATGCCCCATGGCCTCTGCCTTGATTGGAATAAAGTTCCAGGGCTCCTCTGTCTCCTTTTTGGGCATAAATCTCTGCTGTTTGTGGATGAATTCTCCTGACATTGCTGTTGGGAATCACTGGGGTGACTCTCCTCACCCTCTGGGGACACTGACACGACCCCAAAGCTGCTCCTTCAAAGGCTCAGATCCTCACTGCAGCCTCCAGCAGGAATTTCAGGGCTTGCTTTGGGGTGTTTGTTTTGGTGCCAAGCTCTGGGATACTCCTGGTGTATCCATGAGCACAGGCAAGGCCACGTGTGGGAGCATCAGTGCAGAGAAATTTATTAAATAATTCTGCTGTTCACGAGTCCTCCAGTGCTGTTGCTGCCACACAAGAGCATCTCGTGCTCACAAAAAGGAAAATTGCTGGGATGAGGAGAGTGGAGCTGGCGGAGGGAGGGGGGCTGAAGTGCCATTGTTCCCTCAGAACAAGAGGAGATCTCTTCAGAGGCACAGCTCTCGTGTTCTCAATGGGACCACGAGTGCAGCAGCCGCGTCTTGGTGCTTTTGTGCTCAATAATTGGATTTTTTCGTTTGGGTGCGGGAGAGTACAGAAAATTCTGGGTTGTTTACCCAAATGTCGAAGTCCCAAATGTATGTCTTGCACCTGTGATCTGACACCTGTGGTGGCAGCTGTGTGTTTGTGCCCCTGGTCAGGCACAGGCAGGTGGATTTCAGAGGAATTTGGATAAAGATCTGTCACTCCTGGCTTTTCCCTTCTGCTCTGAAACTCGTCCCCTTTAAAGCCCCCACAGCAAATCCCAGGGACAAGGACAGCAAATCCCATCCTGGACAGCTCTCAGGTGGTTCCATGTAGCTGGCCTGAAGGGAAGGTTGTCCAGGCAATTTCCAAGGTGTTTTAAAATCCTTTTTCCCGGAGCAGTGACAACGCAGGCAGCATTGTGATAAAAGTGACATTCCTGGGTCTGTAACAATGCCATTAACGTGAGTTCTGAGCACATGAAAAAGGTGCTGAGGCTCCCAACGAGCCAAAATTGTGCCAATACTGAGAGAAACCATTTTCTGCAGTTGGTTTATTGCAGGTTTTAACTACAGTGTGAAAGCAGAGGAAGGAACCCACCCCAGGCCCCCGAGATACGTTTCCCCCATAATATCCATATTTATCACTTACCCCCCTCCTCCATCAGCTGCCTGCAGCTCTTCCAAGATCATTGTTTCCTCTCTGCTGCTGGAAGGCATCTCCCAAATTGTTATTTCTCCTTGTTAATGCTTTGCTCTCACAGTTATTTCCATCTCCAGTCTCCACACCATTAGTGGGAAACACATCCAGGTGGATAACGACCAATTTTAGTGCACTGTTTCCCATCCCTTCCTGTTTTCCTGTCACTAGAAGATTTCCTGCTGCAGATAACTGGAATTTTATTGTGTGTTCAGAGCTGGCAGAGTTGTCCCTCAGCCTCTCAGGGGGCGTTTCAGCTGAAGAGACTGGTGGGAATGGCCAGACTGGGAGTTTATTGGGGTGTCCTTGTAAAAAAAACGAATATTTTCAGGCAGAGCTGCAGGAATTTGGAGCCATTCCTCAGGACCAGTCCTGTGTAATGGGTTCAATTGAGTGGAACCCATGTTCCAACTTCCCTGGGCCTGATTTTGCCTGAGTGCCACTTGTTTATGGAGCTCGCAGGCTGAGGGATGGGGGAACGCAAAGATTCCGTGGAAAGCGTAATTGGCTGGGTGATATCTGGGGCCTTTCTGACCACTTCATATTTGTAACGTGCCAAAAATAGCTGCTCCTTCTGCTGGAGCCACGGCTGCTGCAGCTGGGAATAGATTTTAATTGATGGATCCTGTCAGGCTCTCAGTGGCTGTGCAGGCGGGAGAACCATTAAAGTGAAATTTCTTGTCCCTGCTCACTTCAGCACTCTGCTACCAGCTCATGGCAGCCTTGCACTTTTCCCTTAATATCTCCAGATTTTGTATCTGTGTCCTAGGGCCATATCCCAGGGTTTTAGGTTTCCCAGCAGGGAGAGATGCTGGACGTGGGCTTTGTGTCCTGGTGGTACAGGTGTGCAAAGAACTGACAAAACCCTGTGTGTGGAATAAAGGACAGGAACACCTGAGGAGTTGTGTGGAATGAGGGACAGGAACAGCTCAGGAGTAGTGTGGAAAAAGGAACAGGAACTCTTTGGGAGTTTGGTGGAATAGGGGACAGAAACTCCTCAGGAGTTGTTTTCTGGAGACTTTTGGAGCCTGGGGAAGATGTGGCATTGACCTGGGACTCTGGGATGTGACCTTGAGTGGGAATGGGCTGTGATCATCCCTAAAGAACCTGGACAAAGGCTGTGGCCTTCAGAGGAGAAACCTCTGAGGCTCCTCCAGCAGGGTCAGGGACCTGTGTTAGTTTGGGTTCTGAGTTTGTACCCTCCTGCTTCCCCATCTGCATTCACTGTGCCTCCTCCCCAGCTCCAGGACCAAAATCCCTCCTTTGCAGAAGGAGCCTATTTTAACTCCTGGTTTGGAGAAGTCATTGCTGTTCTCTTTGTGGGTGTGCAGGAACACCCATCCCCAGCCTCCCTGCTACCTACAACAGCACCAGCTCCACTAAACTGAAGTTCCTGCCCAGAGACACTACAGCGGGCCAGGGTTTGCTGCAATAATAACTTGGAACTTTATTGGGACTTTCCAAGGAACTGCAATCTCAGGTACAAAGAGCCATCTCAGGTAGGAACTGCCATCGCATGTAGGAACCGCAGTCACATGCAGGAACTGCAGTCACAGGTAGGACAGGAGGAAATTCCGCAGGTTGGCTGCCTTGGTGGTGAAGGAGATCATGAGGTTCTTCATGGCCCTCCTCCGGCTGGACATCCTTGGCCTGCTCCGGCTCCTGGGCCTGTAGCGGATCCTCCTGCGGATCCTCCTGCCCTTGAGGCGCTCGGCCGCCTCCTTGTACATCTCCTTGTCTTCTTCGGGCAGCCTGCGCCACATCCTGCCCAGCTTCTTGGCCGTCTGCACCACGGTCATGTTGGGGTAGAGCCTCTGCATCCGCCGGCGGTGCCTCTCCATGAAGAGGAAGAAGGGCGGCAGCGCGCGCCCGGAGGACCTGAAGTGGACGCTCTTGGCGAAGCGCCGGCCCCTCCTGGCCCGGAACCTGGAGCGCGCCCTCAAGGATCTCCTCCGGAGCATGCGGCCGGGCCTTTGGATGGTGATGCGGAAGAGCATGGTGGTGCTGGGCCGCCGGCCCGAGCGCACCGGCCGGGCCATGGCCGCGCGGGGCCGGCCGGGCTGGGCCGCTCCTCCTGCTGCTGCTGCTGCCTGGAGCTCCTCTGCGGGGACGCTGTGAGGAGAGCCAGGCTGTGCTGCCCCTCAGCACGGCTGCCGGAGCGCACTGAGACACAGTAGGCCCACAGCAGGCCCACAACAGGCCACAGCGTCACCGCAGTGCTGTGACATCTACAGCTAGCAGCCAATCAGGACGGGCCAGGCTGGCTCCTTGCAATGCTATTGGCTGGAGGGCATGCTGATGTCATAGTTGGCGTGGTGGAATGGGTTTGGGTTGGTGTGGGAAAGCTTCTGTGGGTGGAATGTTGGAGTGGGTGGTGGCGATGGCACTGGGCCCTTGGCCTGTCCTGCTTTGGGACATGAGGGTCCCAAAGCCAAGCAGGACAGGCCAGGCCTGGTCTCTGTAACTCTGTGGGCTCGAAAGACGTGCTGATGTCGTCGTCATGGTGGCAGACCAGATCTTGGATGAGATGGGAATGTTCTATGGATGGAATTTTGGGTGACATCGCCGTGCAGTGGGAAAATGAAGTTCCCAAAGCCGAGCAGGACAGGCCAGGCCTGGTGTCCCTGTGGCTGTATGGTGTCATCGTCATGGTGGCAGAGCAGATCTTGGATGAGTTGTGGACATTCCATGGATGGAATTTTGGAATGTGCCGTGGTGACTGGGCCTTTGGGACATGAGAGTCCCAAAGCTGAGCATGATGGGCCAGGCCTGGTCCCTTTCGCTCTGTGGGCTTGAGGGATGTGTTGATGTCATCACCATGGTGGCAGAGCAGATCTTGGATAAGCTGGGGCGTTCTGTGGGTGGAATTTTGGGATGTGCTGTGGTGACATGTGGTCCCCTGAGCAAACCAGAGAAAGCCAGCCTGGTTCCTGTAACCCTTTGGGCTGGAGGGATGTGATGATGTCACAATCATGGTGATGTCACGGCCATGGTGATGGAGCAGTTTGGTTGAGTCAGGAACATTCCACCGACAAATTTTGGGATGTGCCATGGTGACATCTGTGCCGTGGTGACACAAGGTCTCCCGAGCCCACCAGAAGGAGCCACATCCTCTTCCTGTTCCCCTGCTGGCTGGAGGGATGTGGTGATGTCATAGCCGTGATGATGTCACAGCCATGATGATGTCACAGTGATGGTGGTGATGTCACAGCCATGATGGTGACATCACATCCCTTCACCCAGGGCCCCCCTGCTCCAGCACCAGGATTTTGGCTCAGTTTCTCACCCGGTGTTTTACAAACTTGTAACACCCAAGGAGGGAAGCGGAGCCCTCGGATTTTTTGTCATGATAAAATGTGGAGCCGCCGTTCGCCGCTGCGAGGTGGCAGCTGATAATGGGAAAATGGTTTAGTAGCAGCCCTAAAAATAATTGTCTGTGACAGCTGTTCCTTGGTTCCTGTCAGGAGAACCACTGTTATTTAAATCCACAGCCCTTGGACTCCATGGCTAATTTATTTGGGTGGACTTTTCATTAATTTGAAAGGTTCTGCGGGTTTAAAAGCCTTCATTAATTACGCTTTAGCAGATGGGAATGCAATAACGTTCTGCAGGTTTGTCTGGGAAGAAAAGAAATTCCCAGTGGTTTGTTTGGTTGTTTCCAAAAGGTGAAATCAGTCGTTCCCAGGCGGAGGTGAGCTTGGCTGTCCCTGTCAGAATTCTTGTGACTGAGGACAGGACTATGAATAAAACAAATTGAAATTTTGACCACTCATTCTGAGTACAAGGTGATTTATTGAAGTTCCCAGTAGTGTTAAATATTCATATGTAGCCGATTGCATAAGTACTAAATTATGAAACAGCCCCTGTTCTGTGGAACTTGTCTCTCTGAAAGGTGAAGATGGGGGAGGAGAAGCCTTGGAAGTTGGGAGTCATCCCTGAGTTACACATGGATAACTCTGGAATTGTGTAATTCCAGCACAATTAGGACACGTGTAATTGCTGGGCTGGTTAATCCTGGCAGAGAGGGGCAAAATCCATCCTGGACAGAACTGGCTTCCCACTCCCCCTGCTGTGTTTACTCCAGTTGTTTTCCAGTGGCCTCAGCCTGGTAAATAAACTCAGTTTGTCCCACCAGCCTCGTTCCTTTCATGTCCCTGCTTTCCCTTTGAGTGGAGAGGGTGATTTGCATTCCATTTATCTCTTCCTTCCCTTGTTTCCTTTGCTCTCCAAAGAGAACCTGCCCTGGTGATTATTCTGGGGCAGTGAAATAATTTCATTCCAGCAGTCACAGGTCCCTTCAGCAGGTGCTTTATTATCTCAATAATTCAGCCTAAGAGACTTTCCAGCCTCCCCAATTCCCACAGTTCAGGAGCTACAAATAAAACTCTTTTGCTCTTTCCTTGATTTGGTTTATTTAGCCTTTTTTTTTTTTCCTGTGTTCTTTCCAGATCCTCCCCAGGAATTATATTTAAATGTGGAATTGATGCTGTTCAGCCCAATTGCCTTAAGGGGTGCATTGTGTTAAAATGCACATAAAGGCAGAGCTGTCCCACTTGGGCTGGGTCATTTATAAAATTCACTTTGAATCGAGGCCATTTATCTGAATTCAGCACAATGTTTGCTCATGTCCCTGGATTACCTACATACTCCATCAAAATAGGTCATTTAGGTCCAGGGAAATCTGGGCTGGAAGTGTTGGAATAAACACAGGGCACTGCTGGGATGGGACACATCCATTCCAATCCTTTCTCCAACACAGGGTTGGGTTTAACCCACCACCACTTTTATGGGGTCTCTGCACCAGAGAGAGCAGAATGAAGCACCTTTATTGCTCCAGTTTCCTCTTTTATTGGAGGATTTTCATGTGGCACAGTGATTGTTAAAGACAAATCATTTGTGGGGAGCAGAGCCCAGGAAAACCAGGCTTTGGACACGTTCAGACACTGCAGAGCTTTTCCTGTGGCTGCTCCAGGTATTTGATAAATCATGGGAATACACATAAAGACATGCTGGAATTGGTGATTCAGGGGGATTTGTGGCCATTTTCCTGCCTGAAGCTGAACAAGGCCTGTGGCTGTGCTGGGACCTTCTCAGTGCTTTGATCTCATCAGGGCAGAGGGTCCAGATTTGTCCTGAGACTGCCCAGACCTGATCAGGAAGGAGAGATTTTGCCACCAGTCCTGGCCGAAATTAAACCTTGCTTGTGGACCTGTTTGGATTTGCAGTAAAAAGCAGAATTTGCAAAGCTTGTATTTAGCAGATAATATTGTACCCAAAGAGGCAAAATGGAAAAAAAAGCCCACAAAGAAACCAACGACAAAATGCCACCAAAATGCCCAGAAACCCTTTGGCCACTGCTCTGCCTGCCCTATTAGGTAATGAGCGTTGATGAAGGGATGGAATTGGCTCCAGTTTGCTGAGGTGGGTGAAAATTCCACGCCAGGAGGAATAACGTCAAAGGCAAGCCAGGAAAATTAACAGGAGGAGAAGACTCTCCATGAATTGCAATTAAAGTTGAGGTAAAGCTGTTGCCAGAGCGCTCCCAGCAGTGCTCCCAGCCCCTCCTTGTCAGGAGCAATCCTTGGAATACACAGCAGCTCCTCATTGGAAATAACAAGTTTTTACTGTTACTTTTAAAAAAGCTGGGAGTGAAAACAGCCTCTTGACAGAAACCATCAGGACACACCAAAAAAAAAAAAAAAAACCAAAAAAACCCAAAAAAACCAAGCGGGAAGATGAGAAAAATGTCACAGCTCGTAATGATGTTAATTAGGAGGTAAATGAATGTTGACATTTGAGAGCTGAGCTGAAAGGATCAGACGTGTGAAGGTGTGGAGGATCTGTGTGGAGTCTGATGGAGGGAGAAGCTGAAATGTCTGGAAGATTCCCATTCCTGCAGGAGCAGGAGAAAGGAAAAGGTTCAGCATTTTCTTTGTTGGTTCTCGTAATTACACTGGGTGAATCCAGCTTTTAAAAGCTTCATGTCTTGGACTCTTCCCTCTGATTTGGGGTGGCAGGAAGAGGTCTCAGCACGGGGATGGGGCCTTAAAAATCCCTAGGTGAATAGAAAATACTGTATTTTATAATCTGGTGATATTTGGGTGGATTTTTGCATTTATTGCAGGTACAGGTGCTCTCAGGTGTGTAGAGCTGAGCTCAGAAGCTCTGAGTCCCTGTGTAGCTCAGGTGGTTCCCTTCAGCCCAGTCTTGGTGCCTCATTTGGTTTTGTGTTTTGTGGTGGGTTTTGGGGTGTGTTTTGTGGTTTTTCCTCATGCAAAGCAAAGGGGAGTAGAACCATGGAATCGTGGGGTGGGTTGGAAGATGTGGAATACACGGGACATGTCCTTCCCACTTTTGTTGTGTTCTTCTGTTAAGGTCAAATCCTTTCAATCCATTCCTTGAGAATTCCTTGAATCCTCATTGTGCCTGAATTCCAGAGCCTGGGAGATTTGACTTCTGGCTTTGAGAGTGAGGAATCCTTCCCCTCAGGAATTCATCCCATGCTGCCATCCATCCCTCCTGCACTGCTGAGGGTCACCCTGGTGGTTTTTCAAACAATAACTTTCATTCCATTTTTTTTTTTTTTTAATTTCCCCAGTCTCCTTTTTCATGCTGTGAAATCAGGGATCAGAGAGGTCTCTGATCCTAAAATTTGGGGCTGCTCAGCCCATGTTCCCCCATCTTTAGAGCCTTGTGCTGCCAGCTTCTCCTGGGAATGCTGCAGTGCACCAGGAGAATGTCCCTGGAGGTGCCTTGCCCTTGACCTGCTCACTCCGTCCTCAAACCCAATTTATCCCCTTTGCAAACCCTGTGGATTTTATGCTCCCAGCGCTCTCCTTTTCCTCCTTTATTGTCCTGGTGGGGAGTGAAAGGGACAGGAGGGGAATGGTGCCTCTCAAAAGCTGCCAGACCTTCAGCTGCATGTCATAAACCCGTTCCTTTCTCTACAATTCACACCATGTTGCCTTTTATTCCTCATCCTTTTTACTGTGAGTAGTTACTCCTGTTTCCCACTTTAATGCAATTATACCACACTTCTCCTTTCCCATCTCCCAGGAAGCTGCCCAGCCATTACATGGCATTAAATGGAATAATTGCAAGATTAGGTTCCTTCGGCCTGGCCATAAAAAATGCCATTACAGAGGAGCTGCAGGAGAGCGCCTGGAAAATCAGGCTTTGAGGCTGAAAGCTCTGCAGGCGTATTTTTATTGTTATTGTCCACCCCAGGGCCTCTGGGAGAAGGAAGCCAAGAGCATTTCTGGGCATTTTGTCCTCTGAGGAAGGAGTGAAGGCAGGAGTGGCTTCATGTGGGGCAAGTGGGATCAGCTGGGCTCTAGGTTGTTGTCTTCAGTGAGAGTTAAAAACATAAAATTGTCAGCCCTAGAGGCACATCTGGAGAGCTTGTCCAGCTCTGGGATCCTTGGGACAGCAGGGCCAGGAGCTCCTGGAGAGCTGTGGAGCTCAGGGAGGGCCTGGAGCAGAAAAGGCTGAGGGGGCTGGGGCTGAGGAGATGCTGAGAGGGGCCCTCAGGCCTGGGTGTCCTGTTGTGTCCCTGAGTGTCCCTGTGTGTCCCTGTCAGTCCCTGGGTGTCCCTGTCTGTCCTTGGGAGTCCCTGAGTGTCCCCATGTGTCCCTCTCTGTCCCTGGGTAACCCTCTTGGGTCTCTCTGTGCCTCTGGGTATCCCTGCGTGTCCTTGTCCATCCCTGTCTGTCCCTGGCTTTTCCTGTCTGTCCCTGTCCATCCCTGTCCGTCCCTGTGTCCTCCTGTCCGTCCCTGTCCATCCCTGTCTGTCCCTGTCTGTCTGTCCCTGTGTCCCCTGTCTGTCCCTGTGTGCAGAGGGCAGAGCAGGCCCAGGCTCTGCTCCAGGCCCAGCCATGGCCCCAGAGCCACGGGCAGGGCCTGAGCCCAGCAATTCCCCTGCCCAGGAGGCAGAACTGCACTGAGGGCACTGAACAGAGCCCAGGGAGGGTTGGCTGTGGATTGTCCCTCCCTGGGGACATTACAGAGCCCTCTGCACACATTGCTGGGCCCTGGGATGTGGCACCAGCTGAGCCTCTGTGGCCCCATAACCCTGCCCCACTCTGGGATTCATCCCCCCAAATGAATTTATGTGTCTGACCCCCAGGTGAAGCTGTCCCAGAGCTCTCTCTCTGTTTCATTCACAAGGAAATCATTTTGCCACATTCTCCAGTGGTGTCACCAAGGCCATCACCTTGCCAGGGCACAGATGGCTCGTGGCTGTCCCTGTTCCCTCTCTGGGCTGAGGATGCAGAACTCCTGATGAGCTGAAGTGAAGGATCCCTCCCTGTGCCATCAGCAGGTGGTGGCTGTGACCTCCCAGCCCTTCGGCTGGGCCCTGTGGTCCCATAACCCTGCCCCATTCTGGGACTGTGGGATTCATCCCCCACATGGGTTTATGTGTCTACCCCCAGGTGAAGCTGTTCCAGAGCTCTCTCTCTGTTTCATTCACAAGGAAATCATTTTGCCACATTCTCCAGTGGTGTCACCAAGGCCAGGTCACAGATGGCTCGTGGCTGTCCCTGTTCCCTGTCTGGGCTGGGCATGTAGAACTCCTGATGAGCTGAAGTGACCTCCCATCACTTGGGCCTTGTCACCATCTTCCCTTTGCTTTATCCTGAGCTCTCCTTAGGTGGAGATGGCTCTGGTGGCACCCCCAGAGCAGGGAGGGACATAGAGGACAGCAGAGCCACCTGTGAGCGAGGGCAGGGACTGATAAGGAGCTGATTTGGGAGTGACTTGAAACCCTGCATGGAAATGTGGGAGTGCTGAGTCCCCAGATGAGATGTGGGCAGGTGAGATAACAAAGGTTCAGGAGGGCTGATCCTGGGAATATTTCCTGAGAGCAGCTGTGTTCAGGGGGAATTTCTGCCTGCTTTGCCCTGATAGGGAGGTGACCTCCCTCTGCTGAGGTTTGGGGTTGATGTTTGGATAATATTTGGCAACAGAACAGACCAAGCACCGCCTTGATTTGTGTGATTTGTGTTCTAACTCACCTGCTGTTTGTAACGGGCATTTTCATGAGAGACGCAGCCAGGGGAGGGTGTGTAATTTAATCTCCTGGCTGTAAAAATCCATTTCTGCTCGTACTTGTTGATAATGTAACTGTGACACAGCAAATATGAAATGACTCGAGTGCTCTTTGATGGAGTTGTCATAATGAAGGGTGATCTGTACCCACAGGTACAGGATGCTGCTCACAGTTTGATGGACAACTGGAACAATTGGGGATTTTTTTCCTATTTTTTTGTGTTGATTGTCCTTCAAATATTATCAACATTTTTTTTATAGCTGCCCTCTCTGCAGTACTTTCACCTGCAGTTGTCCAGGGCTCCATAAAATAACCATTTTTGTTTGAACTAAAGAAAAACTGACTGGAGGAGAAAGACCAGGTTTGGATCAGGGTGGATTTGTACCAAGGAATTCCAAGGGCAGAGCAGCATCTCCTGTAAAATGAACATTTTCTGTGATCATCAGCTGCTTTCAGGAGTGCAGATAAAATCCTTGGAGATGCAGATTTTGGAAAAAGCACAGAAATTACCCTTGGAATGAAACCAAACCTGCAAATCCTGGCTGGTTTTGTCTGATTTGGTATCTGGGGGAATGAGTGCCATGAGGGAGGGCTGGAAATGGACAGTGAGGGGTTTGGGATGTGGGGAAATCTCTGCCTGGAGAGGCTGGGCTGTGTTCTGGGGAATGCAGGCACTGGGAGAGCTCCTGGGTGATGTCTGGGAGTGATTCCTGGATAAATTAAACCCTCCTGGAATAAATTAAACCCTTCCTGTGCTTCCCCCATTGCTGCTGGACGTTGTAGGGTCTCTGTGGGAGCTGAGATCCAGGGAAATTTTGCTGTGATCCAGGGAAATCTGACCTGTTGGCTGAAAAGGAACATTTCCATGAGCTGTGAGGGCTGTTCAGCACTCAGAGGAGCTGGTGGCCAGCAGCTGCTGGCTCATGTCCCTGAGGTGCCACAGGCAGCTCCCAGCCAGGAGAAGGTGCTGCAGGCACTGCAGGAGTTTGGAATTCTCAGCTGATCCCACATTTTCCTGCCCTGGAGGAGATCCTGCTGCTCTTCTGGAGCCACAGCAGCATCCCAGCACCGTGTCAGGCGTTCCATCCAGCCCTTTCCCCCCACATCCCTGGGAGCACTGGTTTCCCTCTGGGATTCCCCTGAAGAGCTCTGGGGCACTCAGGGCTGTTCAGAGTTAATAATGTTCAATTCTCATTAAGGATGATGTAATTAATTCAGACATAAGGCAGCCTTGACACAGTTCCTGCAAAGCTCTCAGCCCTTCACAGAATCAGAGAATCCTGCAATGGTTTGGGTTGGGAGGGAACTTAAAATTCTTTTCATTGCCCACCCTGTCACGGGCAGGGACATCTTCCACTATCCCAGGTTGCTCCAAATCCTTTCCAGGCTGGCCTGGGACACCCCCAGGGATGGGGCAGCCTGTGCTGTGGCCCAGGAGTGCCCTGGAAGAAGCAGCAGATGAGCAGTGGGAATAAGGGAGGAATGAGGAATGGGCGTGTGGCAGCAGCTGGTGGAGATTTCAGCCCTTGCCTTGCCCCAAGTTGTCCTGCCTGTCACCAGCGATTGGATGTGCTCAGGCAGTTTCCAGAAGGTTCTGTTGGTGGCCTGTGTCTGTGTGTCCAGCAGAGAGGCACAGACAGAGCGACATTCTCCCTGCGACCATCCCAGCACAGGATGCTCCTCCCCAGGGACCTTCTGGTGTTCCTGGTGTTCCTGGCTGTGCTGGATTCGTCCCATTCTGTGGGAGACCCCAACCCCAGGATGCTCCTCCTCAAAACCCTTTCCTGGTGTCCCTGGCCATGCTGGGTTTGTCCCACTCTCCCTGTGACCATCCCAGCCCAGGATGCTCCCCAAAGCCCTCTCCTGGTGTTCCTGGTGTCTCTGGCTGTGCTGGATTTGTCCCATTCTCCCTGTGACCACCCCAACCCCAGGATGCTCCTCCCCAGGGACCTTTCCTGCTGTTCCTGACCATGCTGGATTTGTCCCATTCTCCTTAGAATCCATCAGCCCCAGGATGCTCCTCCCCAAAGTCTTCTCCTGGTGTTCCTGGTCATGCTGGATTGGTCCCACTCTCCCTGTGACCATCCCACCTCAGGATGCTCCTCCCCAAGGCCCTCTCCTGGTGTTCCTGACCACGCTGGGTTTGTCCCCATCTCCTGGCACTCACCTCTGAGTCCTTTCTTGCTGCTTCTGGAAGACTTTGGGAAGAAGAATGGCTCTGGTCCTCCCAGACAGAGAGCAGCTGTTCCTGGCAGAGGCTGCCCTGGGATTGGTGCCAGTGAAATCTCTGCTCCTCCTGTGTCCAACTCCACCAGCTGAAGCCGTTGAAACCGAGCAGACAGCGTGAAACTGCCTGAATTAACAAATTCCACCCCCTGCTCCCAGCTTTGGGTGGAGCACAGAGTTTCAGGTGCTTCCCCAGGATTTGTGGAGCTTTCTGGAGGTGAAATCACCCCTCAGATTTATGGGTTTTTCTGGAAACCTCTCAGATTTATGGGTTTTTCTGGACTCCACAGTTTGCTCCAATCCATCTGTGTGACCTTGGCTGATTCTCTGCCTCCTTCCCATGTTTTACCAGTGGCAGGTGGAAGTTTTTTTTTGGGATTTGGCAGGCTGTGCCCTGTCTGGGGTGTGAAATAGGAATTGTGCACAGTGAGGAGATTTTAATGAGCATTTTGTAGTGGCCTGAGTGCATCAGGCATCTTTTGTCTAAGGAGGAAACAAAAGAGCACTGGGAACTTTATAAATCCACCTGAGAACTTGATAAGCCCCCTTGGGATCTTGATAAACCCCCCTGGGATCTTTTATAAACCCACCTGGGAATTCCTGGCTGGCTGAAGGTGGGAGCACAGGGGCAGGTGGAATTTAAAATTAATTTTTTTCCCCTTTTCTGAGAGCTCTCAGCCAGGGAATCTCCAAAGGATTTGCTGGACTCACTTTGCTGCTGAGAAGGCGCCACTTGATCCTCAGAAACAACAATTTATTCACTTGTGGTGAATTCCAGCAATTCTCTCAATAGCAAACACATTGAAAATGGATTTTTTTCTGAAGAATTCACCCAAAATGATGAGGCCAGGGCTGTTTTATGCTCTCCTGCTGGAGTTATTCAGTAGCTCCCTAAATAAATAGGATGTTGCAAACACCTTTTCACAATTTCTTTCTTGGCAGGAAGAGCCAAAGCTGGGTTGGAAAGGATGAGTTTGGAAAGGAGTAAAAGGGGAAAAAACAAAGTTTTATTTCTCTGATAGTTTCATGGAGTGGAAGTTACTGAAAAGCACCTTTCTTGTCCCTGCTGCTGTTAAATTAAAGCTGCAGCATGAATTTATCAGGGAATGAAATCTCAGAGCTTCCTGTAGGCTTTAAACAGGTGACTCCTTTTTTAAATTTTTTTATATTCTTGAAGAGTCATTGAGGACAAGGTGGAATTCGGGGCAGAAATGAGAATTTAGCTGAACAATTTGTTGCTGGCACCTCTCACAGGGCTCCCACATCCTGGCAGAGGAAGGATTTATTGCTTTGCAGGTCTCCTGTGGAATAATGCAGTGTAAAATGACAATGTCAAAGCAAGTTAAGGATCTGCTTCCTTCTGAGAGACTTCCCTGCAATAATCCTGTGTATTAAACTCGTGGAGACACTGCAGGAATTACCAGGGGGACCATTTGGAGCAAAAGGCTGCTCCTTCAACATCATCATTACCCAGGCTTTGCTCCCTCATAAAAATTCCTCTCAGTGATCCCAGATAATCTCTTCTGTTGCTGTCTTTTATTTTTTTTTAGTGTAAATCAGCACCAAGCTGCCCTTCTGAGGGGAGGGAAGGAGCTTTGAGCACCCTGCTCTGGTGGAAGGTGCCCCTTGCCATGGTGGATAATCCTTGAGCTCCTTCCAACAAAACCATGCTGGGATTTTGGGGAAAAACTGGATTTTTGTAGGGGCAGGATTGAGGCAGAAGAGGAAGGAGCTGGGATGGGAGAGGCCTTTGTGCCCCTGGAGTTGAGAGGAGTCAGAGACAAACTGGGAGTGCTGCTGCACTTGGTAGAATGAGTAAATTTTGAGGAGCTCCTCAATGCTCACCTCTAATCCTCTTTTCACTGCTCTCCAGGTAAATGCAGGACCTGGGGGGGAAAAAGAAAAAATAACAGCAAGAAAAACCCCAAAAACCCCAAAAAATAACAGCACATTAATGCCTGATGGGAGCAGAGGGACAGGACAGGGCTGAACCCACACCTGGTGGAGCTAATGTGGAGAGTGGATTTGTAAAAAATTCTTAAAAGCTGACAGAAGGTTGACACAGTGTGTATTTGTGTGTAAACGTTGAGTCTAGAAATGTTGTGCAACAGGATAGATGTTGTTGAGAGAGAAATTGAATTAGAAACAAGTCTTAAAGGATGGTCTTGTAAAAAAGACTAGATATGTTGGAGAAATGGAGTTATAAAAGATTTATTGTGTTAGGATTTATGAAGGGTAATTTTGGATGGTTGGTTTTAAGTTATTTGTAGTATAGTGTGGTAAAAGTTGATAGTTAAGAAATATTTCTAGTATATATTACAGTAAAATAATATATACTATAAATATTAATATTATCTATTATCTATTAACTATTATCTATTATATATTATATATTTTATATATTATATATAGAGAGATATTTATAGAATATATTTTAGTAATATAATATATACTATAAATATATAGTATAATACATACTATAATACATATAATATATAATATATAATGTAGTATATACTATATAATATATTGTATAATATATATACTATAATATATATTTATGGCATATATTATATATATTATATACTATATGTATAGGAATATTTATAGTATATACTGTGACTAGGAAATAGTTGGTTATTGATTCTGATAGTGTGAATTGTAATATATATAATATATTGATAGTTGATAGTTAAGAAATATTTATAGTATATATTATAGTAATATAATATATACTATAAATATATGTATTTATAGTACATATTATATATATTTCATATATATACTATATATATATAGTGTATATATATATATACACACACTATATATATAGAAATACAGTATATATTGTGACTAGGAAATAGTTGGTTATTGATTCTGATAGTGTGAATTGTAATATATATAATATATTGATAGTTGATAGTTAAGAAATATTTATAGTATATATTATAGTAATATAATATATACTATAAATATATATATTTATAGTACATATTATATATATTTTATATATATACTATATATATATAGTGTGTGTATATATATATATATATATACACACACACACTATATATATATAGAAATACAGTATATATTGTGACTAGGAAATAGTTGGTTATTGATTGTGATAGTGTGAATTGTAACACTTGCATTGCCTTACTTTTTAAATGAGACCGAAAACGGAATAAAAGTTTTTTCCAACCCATCTCTGGGTCAGGAAAGGCCTTGATCCGACAGAGCTGCCACCAGGCAGGGTCACTTGCAGCGGGTTTGTCACTTCCAGCGAGGCTGTTCCATTATTAAAGTGACATCCTGGGGGCAGCCGGGATCAGCTCAGCCCCTGCCGCGTGTCTGGAGCTCAGCTGAGTGACCTGATTGTGCTCCGGTCCCCGGGGGCAGCAACTTCTGTGCCCGGTGAGCTGGAAAAGCGCCAGGATGCAGCTCCAGAATCTCCTTTGCAGCTTCTTGGGCTCCCTCTGCAGATTTTATTGGGCTGAAGCATCCTCCCCCCTCCTGTGAGAGCCGCAATGGGGGATGTGGGGCTCCGGGTCTCCCTTCAAAATGCAGTTTGCTGTATGTGATAGGAGAATTCATCCACAAACACCACGGGTTTGTGTCCAAAAAGGAGACAGAGGAGCCCTGGAACTTTATTCCAATCAAGGCAGAGGCCATGGGGCATTTCCCTGGGGTGTCTCCAATTTTTGGAGGACACAGCCTCCTTTTTATCCATTCCTCCATGCCATTTCCCTGGGTCTCTCAATTTCTAGGACTGAGAACACGACTCCAAAATTCCCCCTAATGTACACCCTCCCTTTTCACTTCTCAATTCTTCCCATTTCTGAGGTACTTGAGAGGTTCAGACTTCCCAGAACACCTGATCCCAAAGATTCCCCTCTAATGTACAACCCTCCCTTTTCATTTCTAATTCTTCCAGAATTTAGGGTTTTTTCTTCCCCATTGTTTCTTTCACCTTTCAATGTCTTTTGCCATTTTTTGCCAATGTCTTTCACCTTTTTCCATTCATCAATCAGCGGAATCCTTCCCATGGTTTATTTTCTCTCCCAGTGCTGGTTTTATCTCCCAGCAGACCCACAGCTTGTTTGGAAACACAAATCCACCATTCCTCTCATATCCAAGAGGTTACAGCAGTCCAGGGTGGTGGGTGGCAGAGCTGTGCCCGCAGCTGCCAGCTCCAGCTGCAGGCAGGCCTGGGGACCCTTTGGTTTAGGTTACAGTGCATTATAGACTTTTCTTTTGGTCACAATGCATTATTTACTTTTCTTTGCTGAGCATCTTAATACAGCAGAACCAATCTATACCTTAACTTTTATCTGTAGTCTATCATAACTACTGTAATTACCATATTCATGTTCCTGTTCTCCAATCACTAAAAGTCAGTGCTTTACAGTTTAATCTAGAAGTTGTTTTTCAGTTTTTTTGCAGTGGAAAATTCTGAGATCTTTTTTCTACTTGCCACATTTGCTGACTTGTTTGTTTGTGCTCTCTTTCTGCTTGGTAAAAACATCATCTTGTTTGGGGTGGGTTTATCCATAAAACCCCCTTCTAACTAACACACCCTTGATTATTCTTCGCTATCCAGTAAGACTGGCTCAGCAATTCTTTTCTTCTATATCAAAATTTGCTTTCATTTCTATTCCTTCTTCAAATTCTACATTCGGAAATCTTTCTGCCAAGCACACACACATCTGTGAGTTCTTTCTTGTCAAACTTTCATCCTTCCCAACGCCCTCCCTGCCTCCCCAGGCTCAGTTTGGCAGTAAAACTCGGGGTTTAATGGAATTTAAGTGCATTGTTAAGGTGACAAAGCCGGGAGTGAGGCTGCCCTGCGCGGAGGGCTGGTTGTTATTTATCTGCTGATAAACACAGCCCTGCTCCTTATCAGCGCATCTCCCCCTGCCTGCCCGGGGAAAACAATCTCTGCGGCTCTGATATCCAAGCTTCAGAGGAAATTCTAATAAAGCTGTAGCAGATTTGCAATGCTGAGCATTAGAGAGCCTCAGTTGCATTCTGTTGTGCTGAATTAGGGGTGGCTGGCTCTGAGTGGAATAAATCTAATCGTGTTTGTCACCTCGCTGTGGTGTGACTGGAACAAGCTCTGGTTTCAGGCTGGGAGTGTGTGGGAAGTGCTTTGCTTCTGTCACTTGGCTTCTTTAAATTGGGGTAATTAGCGGCCAGGGTGGGATTCATTATTTGATTATTTTAATTGCCAGGAGCACAAAGGTCTCCCTGTGGCTGCAGCACTGGCAGGGGAGGAGGAAGAACCTGATTTCCCTTCTGGGATAATTGAGGTTGGAAAAGCTCTCCAAGGTCACCCAGCCCCAGTTTGTCACCAGATTTTGTCCCCAGCCACATCCAGGCCTGCCCTGGACACCTCCAGGGATGGGAGCTCCAAAACTGGGCAGCTCCAAGGCCTGACCTCTTATTGTGCCATTAATTAATTAATTAATGAGCATCCTCGTTGAGCTTGTCTCTCTCTTAAACAAAATATACTTAAGCAGGAGAAATTTCCTCATGGAAAGGTTGTTCAGGCCTTGTAATTCCCATTATTTTTGGGGAACCAGGAGTGCGCTGCTCCTCCTGCAAGGAAAAAATCTTGTTTAAATCTGTCTTGGGGTTACGATGGGTCTTAAAAACTCCCAAACTCCCAGTGGGAAATGGAATTTTAGCCTTAAAACATTGCAGGGAAGGAAGAGAGGCCTGGAGGGGGCACATCCTTCCAAGGGACATCCATGACTGCTCCCACAAGTTCTTTGTCTCATTTGTAGGGGTTTTTTTACACAATTTTACAAGCCCAGGAGCCAAGCTGCTCTCCCCAAGGTGTGGGGGTGGTTTGGGGTCTGTCCCTGCCCTTCCTGAGGCGCCTGCAGGCTCTGGGGCGCAGTGAAGGGGCAGCAGGGGAGGAACAATAACTGATCTAATGATTCATTTTCCTTGTAAAAGTCCACAGCGAGGAGAAGTCTCCTGCGACCCAGAAATGAGGTCTAGAGGTGCTTAAGTATATTTTGTTTAAGAGAGCAGACAAGCTCAAATAAGATGTTCAGAATTAATGGTACAGCTCTCCTGATAATTTCAGGAGAGGTTTGGATGAAAAGTTAAAAATACAGGTGAAGTGAATAATAATACACAGGGAGATGAAGAGCTGCTGAGAGGTGTCCCTGAGTTGTAGTGAGAGGGAAATGAGTCAGAATTGGCAGGAAATCAGTGGAATAAAGGCTGGGAGGGAAAAGGAGGCTCAGAGTGGGCAGGGGATGGAGCTCAGAGTGAAATTTGGGCCGGGCTCTGTCCTGTGCCCTCAACAATTCTGGTCAAACTGAGCATCCACAGCGCTGAATCCAATTGGGGATGGTGGAATTCCAGAATGGTTTGGGTTGGGAAGGGCCTTAAATCCCATCCAGGGCCACCCCATCCATGGGCAGGGACACCTTTCATTATCCCAGCTGCTCCAGCCTCTCCTGGGACATTCCAGGGATGATCCAGGTGTGTTCTCCTTGGATTTCGTGTTGGCTGATAGCCTTGGCTCCTCCATCCATGGAGATTCTGCTGGGATCTCCTCTTGGCTTCTCGATCCATGGAAAAGCTTCTGGGATCTCCCCTTGGTTTCTCCATCCCTGGAGATGCTCCTGGGATCTCCCCTTGGTGCCTCCATCCTTGGAAAAGCTGCTGGGATCTCCCCTTGGCTCCTCCATCCATAGAAAAGCTCCTGGGATCTCCCTTTGGCTCCTCCATCCATGGAAAAACTGTTGGCACCTCCTTTTGGCTTCTCCATCCCTGGAGATGCTCCTGGGATCTCCCTTTGGCTCCTCCATCCATAGAAAAACTGTTGGCATCTCCTTTTGGCTTCTCCATCCTTGGAAAAGCTGCTGGGATCTCCCCGTGGCTTCTCCATCCATGGGAAAACTTTTGGGATCTCCCTTTGACTCCTCCATCCCTGGAAAAGCTGCTGGGATCTCCCCTTGGCTCCTCCATCCATGGAAAAACTGGTGGGATCTCCCCTTCTCCTCCTCCTCCTCCTCCTCTTCCTCCTCCTCCTCGTCCTCCTCCCAACCACTCCAGTGGGTCTCACTGTTGGGTTAAGCACAGCCATGGAAGGAAAAGGTGGATCTGAGCTCCAGGAAGATGAAATTTCAGGGAGATTCACCCAAAATTTGTGGTGGAGGCTCCAGGAGGAGCCAGGACCCAGAGTGGCTGATCTTAGGGATTATCAGCAGAGATCCAAGGGAGTGTCAAAACAGAGATTAAATGAATAGAGAGGTTAAATTAAATCACCAAAAGCAGTTCAAGGGGAAGAAAAAAAAAAAAAATATCCCCAGTGATGTGTTTTGCTTTTATTTGGAGCTGGTGTTTGACTGCACCCTGATTCTGGGCAGCACAAGGAAACCAGGGCTCCTTCAAAATCATATTTAAATCCATCATCTCCACATATTCCACCTGAAATAGCAGGATTTCAGATGGAATTCCTGCCTTTAGTGGTGCCTTTGACTCCTGCGCTGGTTTTGCAGCATCCACACCAGGAATTCTCATCGTGTTTGGGTCCATTTAAGAGGAACTAATGGCCAAATTGCTGATAATCAAATTTCAGGGTGCTCCAAATCTGTGTGCAAACATCTCCTCCTGCTCCTCCAGTGCTTCTGCCTCACTTTGTGACACTTTATTGATTTTTTTTCCCCCCTTCCTTTTCTTCCTCTCTGCGTGGAAACAAATTAAAGCAGGAATTGGGATTGTAAATAGATAATGGGACGTGAATGCAGAGTAATCAGTGCCAGCCATGTACAGCCATACTAATTGTGCCAGGGGAGGGAAAGGGATAAATATTTCATGCCTGGATTCAGTGGGAAGTGAGAGAGCAAGGAAAGAAATAAAAAAGAATTGAGAAGGCCTCACTTCAGTGCTTTTTTCTCAAAAAGAGGAGTTTTGATGGCATTAACCCCTCCTTGTTTTGAATTAAGGAATTTTGTTTAATGTGGAGGCTTTGGTGGCACACAAGGGAAAAACATCTCAGGTTTGGGATGAATTCATCCTTCAAGGATGTGCTGATCAAAACCAAATCCAGGGATGTGGGACAGGAGAAGTTGAGCCTCATTCAGGCAGCTTTGCTTCATTCTTGTCTGGTTTTTATCTCAGGCAGTTGAAATACAGCTGTGAAAGGGAAATTTGGCTCTGCATAGCTAAAGATTATTGCTGAGGGGTTTGCTGCTGCAGAATGAGCAATGAAATGGCCTTTGGGGGGTGAAAACATTGAATTTAAGGGTGTTGTCATAAAAACCAGCCAGGAGAACTTCTCAGGATGGGTTTGGGGCGTCTCGTGTTTGATCTCAGCCCCAAATCTGGGTTTGGGGCATCCCATGTTTGATCTCAGCCCCAAATCTGTTTGTTTGAACTCGGTTCTTTGAGAAAGTTTCCAGTTCAATGGGTTCAGCTGCCTTGGAGCTCCCCAAAGATGGCAAAAAGTGGATCCATTTCTGCTCCACCTCATCCTCCTGAAGGGGCTGGGAACAGAGATGGAGACAATCCATGGAGAAATGATTGGGAACAACCTTAAATCCAATGTTTTAAATCATCCCAGAGCGCTGCAGGATCCAGGCACGGGATGATCCAGGGTTTGGATTGTACTGTAGGTGGCAGAGATGCTTTAGTTATGCACTAATCACCCTGCCAGCTCATTAAGGGGCTGGGAGCACAGGGATGCCATTAATTAACGCTGCCAATTCCAGCCTGAGGTCACCTCTGGATGGGCTGGGTGGCTGAAGGACTCTTCAGGTGCTCCATGGGCTGTCAGATCTGCCGCTAAAAAATGTTTAATAATCAAATCTGGAATATCCTCCGGATGGAACAGATTCCCAGGATCCTTTTGCCTTCGTTAAAAAAAGCAGGGGGTGTTGGGATGTCAAAAAAGAATGCTGGAATGGTAAAAATGGGGTGTTGAAATGGCAATAAAAGGTGTTGGATGCCAATAAAAGGTGTTGGAATGCCAATAATGGGTGTTGAAATTGCACTAATTTTAAAATAAGTGATAATTGGGGATTAAAGTGATTAACTTTCATTAGCAGGAACAGAGAGAGCATTGGTGTCTCCACCATGGTGAATGTCACCATTGTGGACCTCAGTCTGAGTCTGAAGTGTTGTTCCAGCTAAATCTTGGTTTGGGACAGAACTCAGCCAGGAATTGTGAGCTGGAGTTAAAAATGAAGCCAACAACATCATATTTTAAAAGGAAATAAAATTATGAACAGATATGAAGGGCTGCTGCTGGGTTCTGGAGTTGCCCACCTCTGATCCTGGCTGGAATCTTCCTCAGGTTGGGATTGGTCATAAATAAAATAAAAACTAAAGAGGTTCTTGCCATCCTTTCCCTTCCTGAGTTAAATTAAATAGATTTTGGAGTGGGGTTAAGCAAATGTGAAGAGATGAGCTTGGAAATGTTCTGTGCCTTAGGAAGAAGGACTGGGAACCTCTGTAATGACAAACATGGAGCTCTCAGCTGGGAACCCCAGCAGGAATGTGGGGCTGGAGGCAGCCCTGGAGTGGGGACCGTGCTCTCCTTGGCTCTGTGGTACCCACAGAGGAGCCCCCAAACCCCTGGGGGAGGAGGATGGGCTGGAGAGGGGAGTTGTCGACGGAAGGAGACCAGGACATCCAGTTGATCATCACAGGCCCAATTTTATTGATCAGCACAGCGGGTTAAATACAGTTCGTAATTAACTTCATGCATATTGCAAAAGTTGAGCTCAGGATTGGTTAGTTACATATCAGCAGTTACACCTACTTTTACATTCCTATGGTCCTACTTTTGATACTTTCTACATATTCTTAGGAGATATTCAGGACTAATCTCTACTCCCTTTCTCCATGTTGCAGCAAGGCCACTGATTGCAAGCTGCTGACATCTCCTTTCAGCTTGCTGACTGCTGATTTCTCAGCTTGACCAGTGGCAATATGTCAGCATGGCCTTTCTCAGCTAACCAACTATTAATAAAGCTCTCCACATTAAAGCTCTCCACAGGGAGTTTGGGGTGTCCTGACGTGGTCCTGACGTGGCTGTGCTGCTTCGCTCTCTTGCAGGTTCACTGGGATGAATTTGCCCGCCCCTGTGATCAGCAGCAAAAACTGGCTGAGGCTGCACTTCACCTCCGATGGCAACCACAGGCAGAAGGGCTTCAGTGCCCAGTACCAAGGTAAGGAGGGAGAAACAAACGCCCTGGCCTGGCCTCACCCGCCCCAGCCAGCCTCTTTCACCTGGTCCACAATCTTTCCAGTTTGATTTCCTCATTCCTCAATTCCACAAATCATTCTAGTCTGATTTCCTCATTCACCTATTCCACAATCTTTCCAGTTTGATTTCCTCATTCCTCAATTCCACAAATCATTCTAGTCTGATTTCCTCATTCACCTATTCCACAATCTTTCCAGTTTGATTTCCTTGTTCACCTATTCCACAAATCATTCTAGTTTTATTTCCTCGTTCACCTATTCCACAATCACTCTGATTTGATTTCCTCATTCCTCATTCACCTATTCCACAATCATTCCAGTTTGATTTCCTCATTCACCCATTTCACAACCATTCTGGTTTTATTTCCCCTTGTGGCCACCCTAGAAAACGACTCCAACTCTAATTAACTCTAATGGTTTATAAAAACATTGGTCTTGTAAGCTAAAGATTGAAGACTAAAGCTGTAAGGGGACAGAATATAAGAAAATAAAGATGGTGTAGAAAGAACATGGGTCTTGTAAGCTAAAGATTGAAGACTAAAGCTGTAAGGGGACAGAATATAAGAAAATAAAGATGGTGTAGAAAGAACATGGGTCTTTTAAACCAAAGATTGAAGACTAAAGCTATAAGAATATAAGAAAATAAAGATGGTGTAGAAAGTGATCTTGCCCCTAATGAGTTGCAGCTGGGCCTAATTAGCAAAGATTAGGAGCAGGCCTGCCTTTAACAGGGCACAGCTGTAGCCAATGAGGAGAAGATGCTATAAAAGAGTGGGTGGGTGCTTGAGAAGGGAACTGGGGTCAGTTGGCTGCTTTGAGAAGAAGAAAGAGCCAGAGCTGTGAGGAGCTGCCCGTGAGGAACACTGAGCAGGTGTGAAACCTTTGTGATAAGGTGACAACATAAACCCTTCTTAGAGTTACCCCACCATTTCAGGCAGAAAGGACTCAAACCTTCATCTCCAGCTCCCAAAGCTGATTTTAGGCTAAACTTCTTCCTACCCCCTAAACAACCTGAATTGCCCCTTGAGATAAGGGGCACCCACCAGCTCCAACACCACAGACAAGTCAACAGCAACCCTCAGCCCCCATTTTAGAGTAACCCCAGCTGCCTCCCTGCTTGGCCCTGCTGCTGTTATTTTCCAGCTGGAATCCCCCAAAGTGTGGTTTTCATAGAAAAACCCAGTCTGGTTTGGGTTGGGAGGGACCTTAGAACCCATCCAGTGACACCTCCACTGTCCCAGGGTGCTCCAGGTCCCCTCTTGGCCTTGGACACTCCCAGGGATTCAGGAGCTTCTCTGGGAAATCCATCTTGGACCCTCCTCACCCTCACAGGGCAGAATTCAGGATTGGGACGAAGATTTCAGGATGGGGATGCTCAGGTGCTGTTGAGGGACAGGAGATCCTTTGGCAGTGAAGATTCTGCTCCTGGTGGGACCAGAATGGAAGGGGTGGATTCCTTGGAGGTGTTCCCACTTCTGTTGAGGGACAGGAGATCCTTTGGCAGTGAAGATGCTGCTCCTGGTGGGACCAGAATGGAAGGGGTGGATTCCTTGGAGGTGTTCCCACTTCTGTTGAGGGACAGGAGATCCTTTGGCAGTGAAGATGCTGATCCTGGTGGGACCAGAATGGAAGGGGTGGATTCCTTGGAGGTGTTCCCACTTCTGTTGAGGGACAGGAGATCCTTTGGCAGTGAAGATGCTGCTCCTGGTGGGACCAGAATGGAAGGGGTGGATTCCTTGGAGGTGTTCCCACCACTCCTGTGGTGTTTTTGGAGGAGGTTGTGGGTGCAGGATCCATGAGAGGGGGAATGAAGCGTGGAAGGAGCAGGAATGGTTTGAGTCCCCTCAGGGAGCTCTGCAGGTTTGCTCTCAAGAGGCTTTTGCTGGGAAAAAGCTCTGGAGAGGAGTCCAAGGGAAAGGGAGAGGATTTTCCTTGGATAAATGCACAGAGCTGCCTCGTTGGGGTGTTCCCAGGCTGTTCTTAGCAGGGCTGTCATGGCCTCAACAAATGAACCACATCGTTATTTAACTTCCCTGCTTTCCTTGAACCTGTAAATCACTTTAAGCTGCAAGAAAAAACAAGGAAAAAAGGATTTTAAACAAGGAAAAAAAAAACCCTTTTGTTGTTGCTGTGCAGCACAAACGTCTGGAAAAAGCAGCTTCCCTGTGGATGGCTTTTCCCTGGCTGTCAGGATTGCAGCTTCCTCCAAAGCACCTGTCTGAGTGAGGCTTTCCCTGCACAGCAAAGTCAGGGTGAATGTCCTCATTCCCCTGCTCGGAGAAAAGTCAGGGGGTTTAGGGGATGAACTGGGGATGGAGTCTTGGAAAATGAACTGAACTCCCCATTCTGAGCCGGAATCCAGGCAGGACCTCAGCCCGGCTGCCAGAGGAACCTGCCCTCATTTTCCCTGCTGGTTTTTGTGGAGTTTGGCAGCTTCTTTCTGCCTTTGGATGCTTAAAATCCCAGCAAACCAAGCAGCCAAGCAGTGAAGACTCCCAGGGATGAAGGGAAGGTGTCTGCAGGCAGTGGGATCTGCAGGACAGGAGATGCTGAGACTTTAAAAACCTCCCTGTAACCCTTTCCACAACCTGGCCTGGCCATAAATATTTCAGTGGCGATAAATCCCTACAAAACAGGCCGTGTAATTCCACAGCAGGCACAGCAGCTGAAATGCATTTTTCATCAGGAGAGCTGAATCAGGATCGGCCAGGAGAAGCAAGGGGAGGCTTTAGGGTGGCTCTAATTTGCTGTCTGTTTTCCAAAGACGTGTCTGTACATCATTTATGAACCCCCTGGGTCCTCTGGGACGGGGTCTGGCTTTGCTGATAATCTATAAGAAAACAATTTCCCTTCCAGCTTGTTTAAATTGATCCCGAGTTTTGCAGAACACCTTCTCTGTCTGTTCCCTCTCTGCTCTCCCTAATCCGTGCCCTCATTTGGAAATCACTTTAGGAATGTAAAAGCAAGGTTAGATGCAATCAGGCTGTGGAGAGAGGGGTTTTTTTTTGTTGTTGTTGTTGAACACAGCAAATTCATTTTGTTCCCTTCCTGGGAGAGTTAAATATTTCCCTTTTCCCTTTCATTAAGGTGAATCTTGATTTTTGCAAATGTTTTTTCCCCATTCCCCATGTAAGGAAGTCAAAGGGACTGGGAGAAATGTGTGCAGAGAATTATTTTTAAAAATTATTTTTTATTTTCCTCCCCATCCTGTCTCCTCAAAAAGGTGGAAGAAAATAACCTAGGAGTTTTTAATCCGGTGAGGTGGCAGCACCTCAGGTGTCCCCCCCATCAGAGGGGCTGGATGGGATTTTATAAAATCAGGGAGTTTTGGGAAAGCTGCAAAAGGCTGGAATTGGAGAGATGGGAATGCTGCCCTGGCTGCTGCTGCTGCTGCCCCTCTCTGCACATGTTTTATGGCAGAACTTGGCTCCCTAATTGCTCTGGAGCTGATTGGTACCAACACGTAATTGCAGCTTTTATCGATCTCCCCGGCCCGCAGGAGGAAGATAAATGGGATCAGCTCCAGCCCTGCCCAGGACAGAGCTCCCTGCTGCTCACCAGAGACACCTAAATGGCCTGGTGAGGGAGTAATGGAGTCTTGGAATGGTTTGGAATGGGTTTAAATCCCATCCAGTTCCACCCTTTCCATGGGCAGCGACCTCCCAATGTCCCAGGGTGCTCCCAGCCCCATCCATGGCTTTGGTCTGCAGATCTGTCCGTGGGGAGATCTGTGGTTCTACCCGTGGATGGATCAGTTTTGGTTCAGTTTGGGCAGATCTCTCCCTCTCTTTGTCCTGGATCTCCCACTGCTCATCTTGGATCTTCCATTTCTCATCTTGGATCTTCTACTCTTTATCCTGGATCTCCCACTCCTTATCTTGGATTTTTCATTTCTCATCTTGGATCTTGTACTCTTTATCCTGGATCTTCCCCTCTTCATCCTTCTCTCCCACTCCTCATCTTGGATCTTCCCCTCCTCATTTTTGATCTTCCCCTGATTTTAAATTTCTTCCGTTTTTCATCTTGGATCTTCCATTCCTCACCTTGGATCTTCTATTTCACTTCTTGGATGTCCCACTGCATGTCTTGGATCTTCCTCCTTTCATCTTGGATCTTCCACTCTTTATCCTGATCTTCCATTCCTCATCTTGGATCTTCCTCCTTTCATCTTGGATCTTCCACTCTTTATCCTGATCTTTCATTCCTCATCTTGGATCTTCCTCCTTTCATCTTGGATCTTCCACTCTTCATCCTGATCTTTCATTCCTCATCCTGATCTTCCGTTTCTCATCTTGTATCTTCTATTCTTTATCCTGGATCTTCCCCTCTTCATCCTTATCTCCCACTCTTCTTCTTGGATCTCCCATTCCTCGTCTTAGATCTTGCCCTCCTCATTTTTGATCTTCCCGTCATTTTCAGTTTTCCTCCTTTCATCTTGGATCTTTCACTCTTCATCCTGATCTTCCGTTCCTCATTTTGGATCTTCTCCTTTTTATCTTGGATCTTTCTCCTCCTCATCTTGGAGCTTCCATTTCCTGGATCTCCCACTCCTTATCTTGGATTTTTCATTTCTCATCTTGGATCTTGTACTCTTTATCCTGGATCTTCCCCTCTTCATCCTTCTCTCCCACTCCTCATCTTGGAGTAATTTTTGATCTTCCCGTCATTTTCAATCTTCCTCCTTTCATCTTGGATCTTTCACTCTTCATCCTGATCTTCCATTCCTCATTTTGCATCTTCTCCTTTTCATCTTGGATCTTTCCCCTCCTCATCTTGGAGCTTCCATTTCCCATCCTGGATCTCACCCTGGATCACACCCTTGGGTTCCAAAAGGATTTTTGCCTCCTTCCATGTGACCTGTGGAGTCTCCTGGGCAATTCTGGATAATCCCAGTGCTTGTGCAGGGTCTCGTTCCCAAAATCCATTGCTCAGGCTGCCAGAAGAGGGATTTTTCCAAAGTGTTGCATTTGAGGGGGTTTCTGTTCACCTCCCTGTGAGCATCCTGCTGCTGAACCATCCCAGCAGAAGGGAGAGACCCAGGCAGGATCTGGATTTAACAGCAATTCCCCCAACAAGGAGAGCAGAGCTCCACGGAATAGATTTTTTCCTGTTGCTGTTGCTGAAACACTGTTTTCCAAATTAAAAATAAATAAATGTCTGCTTAAATCCTCATTTAGAGCAACATGAAGTGGTTTGAAAGGAACAGCCCGGCCTGTCTGCCATGCTGGCAGAGCTTTGTAATGTCATCTCTCAAATCTGACAGGATGCTGAGTATTCCATTAGATCTGCTGGATGTGTGTGAGCAGCAAAAGCCTCCAGAAAACAGGAGTTTCTGTTCATCCAATTATCCTGACACAGTCCTTTGTAGTACTGCTCCACATTCCAATTTACAAACAAAGTAGATTTTCAAATACAGGATTTTTGAGGGCAGGGAGTGGGAGAATTGTTCTTATTTGTTTAAATTTTTTTTAAAAAGCGCAAAACAAGTGGTGCTTTGCCGTGCCTGGTTCTGATCTAAATGGAGTCATTTGTAAAGTCTGACTTCCATCATTAGGGCTCCGAAATGAAGGATGAGGAGGAGAGGATGCAGTGATCCCTCTTTATCAATTTATCTTCACCAGTTTATCTTTATCAGTTCTCCTGGAAAGGGACACGGTGCAATTAGGGGAGGAGATGTTTCCTGGGGATGCAGCTCAGGCTCTGAATTTTGGGATTGCTGCTCAGTGTTGAGTGGCTTGTTCCCATTGCTGAGGGGTTTGGGAGCCAGGTTTTCCATCAGGAACGGGGTTGGAGGGGGATTTTTGTTGGATGGGATCTGGCAGGGATGGTTCTGGGAGAACCTTGGTTAGAAATGTGTCCCTGAACAATTTCCAAGCCTGGCTGTATCCAAATTATGAATTCCTCCATGCCAGAGAATCCTGGAGTGGTTTGGGTTGGAAGAGACCTTAAAATTCTTCTGATTGCACCCCCTGGCACCTTCTCCTGGATTTGGGATGTTCAGCACTGGGGAAATCCCTGCGGGTTGCTGTGTCCTGATGGAAAAGTTCCCCAGGATTTCTCGTGCCACCATCAGCTCTGGTGGGCGCCACCAAAGCTTGGGAAGCTTTGCTCGGCCTCTAAATTCCCTTTGTGGGGCACAAATCATCCGATGATTTTTTGTTTGAGCTTTGAGCTTTTGTTTGTGTGGAGAGTTGGGAACATTCCCTGGGGGCTGGATGTGGAGAATACCAAAATGGGGATTATTTTGTAAAGCTCGTACCCCAAAGCACAACCACAGAGCAGAGACTTAGAGGCTGCAGGGTCCCAGCTCACATCCTTGGAAAATTCAAACCAAAATCCAACTTTGGCCTTGGAAACTTGGAATTGCCTGGGAGGGAATGTTGGTTGGGATTTTGGGGTCACCCCTGTGTTTGCTTGCAAAAAGCTGGAGCCTCACTACAGGAATGTCTGTCACTGTTTTATTTGAAGCAGAAATAGATTTTTACCCCAAAAGAAATAGATTTTTACCCCAAAGAGGCTTTTCTTGGCCTTTAAATTCCCTTTGTGGGGCACAAATCATCCGAGCTGAGCTTTTGTTTGTGTGGAGAGTTGGGAACATTCCCTGAGGGCTGGATGTGGAGAACACCAAAATATGGATTATTTTGTAAATCTGCTCGTTCCCCAAAGCACAACCACAGAGCAGAGATTTAGAGGCTGCAGGGTCCCAACCCACATCCTTGGAAAATTCAAACCAAAATCCAACTTCAGCCTTGGAAACTTGGAATTGCCTGGGAGGGAATGTTGGTTGGGATTTTGGGGTTACCCCTGTGTTTGCTTGCAAAAAGCTGGAGCCTCACTACAGGAATGTCTGTCACTGTTTTATTTGAAGCAGAAATAGATTTTTACCCCAAAAGAAATAGATTTTTACCCCAAAGAGGCTTTTCTTGGCCTCTAAATTCCCTTTGTGGGGCACAAATCATCCGAGCTGAGCTTTTGTTTGTGTGGAGAGTTGGGAACATTCCCTGGGGGCCGGATGTGGAGAATACCAAAATGGGGATTATTTTGTAAAGCTCGTTCCCCAAAGCACAACCACAGATCAGAGACTTAGAGGCTGCAGGGTCCCAGCTCACATCCTTGGAAAATTCAAACCAAAATCCAACTTCGGCCTTGGAAACTTGAAATTGCCTGGATTTTGTTGCCTGGGAGGGAATTTTGGGGTATCCCTGTGTTGGCTTGGAAAAAGCTGGAGCCTCACTACAGGAATGTCTGTCACTGTTTTATTTGAAGCAGAAATAGATTTTTACCCCAAAGATGCTTTTCTTGGCCTTTAAATTCCCTTTGTGGGGCACAAATCATCCGAGCTGAGCTTTTGTTTGTGTGGAGAGTTGGGAACATTCCCTGGGGGCCGGATGTGGAGAATACCAAAATGGGGATTATTTTGTAAAGCTGCTCGTGCCCCAAAGCACAACCACAGAGCAGGGTCCCAACTCACATCCTTGGAAAATTCAAACCAAAATCCAAATTCAGCCTTAGAAACTTGAAATTGCCTGGATTTTGTTGCCTGGGAGGGAATTTTGGGGTATCCCTGTGTTGGCTTGGAAAAATCTGGAAAATCACTACAGGAATGTCTGCCGCTATTTTATTTGAAGCAGAAATAGATTTTTTACCCCAAAAAAGTGAGTTTTAGCAGCCCCAATCCTTTTTTTTTTTTTTTTTTTTTTGATCCATTGATATCACATTTATTAAAAACCTTGAGATCAGGCTGGAAATCTCCTGTGATTCCCATCCACGTGGCACCTTTGGGGCATCCCAAACCCTGCTGCTTTTTCTTCCTCCTGCTGCACTTGCAGGTGGATTTGGAGCAAAAAGAAACAAAGAGTTCGATTTGCTTTGACAGCAGCCTGCTGTTAATTAGTTTCCCCTTCTTAAATTAATAAAAAAAGACAGCTGCCCTGAACAGATTGAAGCTGCTGAGGAAGACAGGAGCAGCTTTTCCTCATGAATATTTTCCAGCTAAAAATTTTTTTTTTTTTGAAGTTCTTGCTGCTTTATTTAAAGAGAAAGCCAAAAGCTGTGAGGAAATGATGAGCCAAAAGCTGCACCCAGCATTCCCCTCAAAGCAGCACCTCAGGTGAGCTTCAAGGAGCCTCCCCCTGTCTGAGCCTCCTGCAGCAGCTGTTCCAAACAGGTTCTTTTTGAGCCCAAAAAAAAACCAAAAAAAAAACCCCAGCACGATTAAAAACCTCCTCTTTAGTTACATGGGTAATTCTCCTTGACAGCTTTGTCTTAGGGATGTGCTAATTTAGGGATGAAAGCCTGACAAGAGGAAGAACACGAGGAGGAGGAAGGGTTTGAAGTGGGTTTCTCCAAGGATAAGGGGCTGGCTCATCAAGGAAAAGGCTCCCAGAAAGTGATTTGGACACGGAGTAATCCCAGTTCCTGTTGGGTTTTCCCAAATCCTCACAGTGAAGGCTCTTTTATCCCAAATCCTGCAGTGGGGGCTGAGTTATCCCAATTCCTCTTGGAATTATCCCAATTCCTGTTGAGTTACCCCAATTCCTGTTGGGTTATCCCAATTCCTGCAGTGGAGGGTCTTTTATCCCAATTCCTCTTGGAATTATCCCAATTCCTGTTGAGTTACCCCAATTCCTGTTGGGTTATCCCAATTCCTGTTGGGTTATCCCAATTCCTGCAGTGAGGGCTGAGTTATCCCAATTCCTCTTGGAATTATCCCAATTCCTGTTGAGTTACCCCAATTCCTGTTGGGTTATCCCAATTCCTGCAGTGGAGGGTCTTTTATCCCAATTCCTGTCGGAATTATCCCAATTCCTGTTTGAATTATCCCAGTTTCTGTTGGAATATCCCAGTTCCTGTTGGGTTATCCCAATTCCTGCAGTGGAGGTCTTTTTCCGATCTTCAGAATTATCCCAATTCCTGTCAGATTATCCGTTTCTGTGGAATATCCCAGTTCCTGTTTGGTTTCCCAATTTCTGCAGTGAGGGCTGTTATTCCCATTCCTGTCGGAATTATCCCAATTCCTATTGGGTTATCCCAATTCCTGTTGGGTTATCCCAATCCTGTTTGAATTATCCCAGTTTCTGTTGGGTTATCCCAATTGCTGAAATGAGAGCTCGGTAATCCCAGTTCCTGTTGGAATTATCCCAATTCCTGTTGGCTTATCCCAATTCCTATTGGAATTATCCCAATTCCTGCAGTGAGGGCTGAGTTATCCCAATTCCTCTTGGAATTATCCCAATTCCTGTTGAGTTACCCCAATTCCTGTTGGGTTATCCCAATTCCTGCAGTGGAGGGTCTTTTATCCCAATTCCTGTCGGAATTATCCCAATTCCTGTTTGAATTATCCCAGTTTCTGTTGGAATATCCCAGTTCCTCTTGGGTTATCCCAATTCCTGCAGTGAGGGCTGGGTTATCCCAATTCCTGTTGGAATTATCCCAATTCCTGTTTGAATTATCCCAGTTTCTGTTGGAATATCCCAGTTCCTGTTGGGTTATCCCAATTGCTGCAGTGAGGGCTGGGTTATTCCCATTCCTGTCGGAATTATCCCAATTCCTGTTGGGTTATCCCAATTCCTATTGGAATTATCCCAATTCCTGCAGTGAGGGCTGGGTTATCCCAATTCCTGTTGGAATTATCCCAATTCCTGCAGTGAGGGCTGGGTTATCCCAATTCCTGTTGGAACTACCCCAATTCCTGTTGGGTTATCCCAATTCCTATTGGAATTATCCCAGTTCCTGTTGGGTTATCCCAAATCCTGCAGTGGAGATTTTTTTAAGCCCAATTCCTGCAGTGAGGGCTGGGCTATCCCAATTCCTGTTGAAATTGTCCCAGTTCCTGTTGGGTTATCCCTGATCCTGTTGGAATTATCCCAATTCCTGCCAATGAGGGTTGGGTTATCCCAACTCCTTTTGGAATTGTCCCAGTTCCTGTTGGGTTATCACTAATCCTGCAGTGGAGACTCTTTTATCCCAGTTCCTGTTGGAATATCCCAATTCCTGTTGGAATATCCCAGTTCCTGCAGTGAGGGTTGAGTTGTCCCAATTCCTGTTGGGTTATCCCAAATCCTGCAATGAGGGCTGGGTTTCCCCAGTTCCTGTTGGAATTATCCCAATTCCTGTTGGAATTATCCCAATTCCTGTTGGGTTATCCCAAATCCTGCAATGAGGGCTGGGTTTTCCCAGTTCCTGTTGGAATTATCCCAATTCCTGTTGGAATTATCCCAATTCCTGTTGGGTTATCCCAATTCCTGCAGTGAGGGCTGGGTTTCCCCAATTCCTGTTGGAATTATCCCAATTCCTGTTGGGTTATCCCAAATCCTGCAATGAGGGCTGGGTTTTCCCAGTTCCTGTTGGAATTATCCCAATTCCTGTTGGAATTATCCCAATTCCTGTTGGGTTTCCCCTGTTGCTGTTGAAATTACCCCAATTCCTGTTGGGTTATCCCAAATCCTGCAATGAGGGCTGGGTTTCCCCAGTTCCTGTTGGAATTATCCCAATTCCTGTTGGAATTATCCCAATTCCTGCAGTGAGGGCTGGGTTATCCCAGTTCCTGTTGGAATTATCCCAATTCCTGTTGGGTTATCCCAATTCCTGCAGTGAGGGCTGGGTTTTCCCAGTTCCTGTTGGAATTATCCCTGATCCTGTTGGAATTATCCCAATTCCTGTTGGGTTATCCCAAATCCTGCAATGAGAGCTGGGTTTCCCCAATTCCTGTTGGAATTATCCCAATTCCTGTTGGAATTATCCCAATTCCTGTTGGAATTATCCCAATTCCTGTTGGGTTATCCCAAATCCTGCAATGAGGGCTGGGTTTCCCCAATTCCTGTTGGAATTATCCCAATTCCTGTTGGGTTTCCCCTGTTGCTGTTGAAATTACCCCAATTCCTGTTGGGTTATCCCAATTCCTATTGGGTTATCCCAATCCCTGCTCTTTTATCCCATTTCCTCACAGCCTGTTTTATCCCAACTCCTGCCTCTGGAAACTGCAATAATCCCAAATCCAGGTGTTTGTGCTGCTCCCAGATGGTTCTGCCAGGTGGGGTTTGTGTCAAACCCTGGGGGTGGAGGCAGCAGCAGCCAAATCCAGAGCAGGAAAGCAAATTGCTGCTCCCTGGTGTGAGAAAAAGGATGGGGCTCTTGGAGATGGATGAATTCTTGTTCCCTTTCCTGGTTTTTCCCCTCTTCTGGTGGAATTTTGGATCAGGGAGGGAATGGTCACACGTGGGGAGGAGTCCCTCAGGTGTGGGGCTCCGAGATAATATTTCCCTTAGCCAATAATGGGGTTTAATTTTATTTTCCTGCTTTTTTCCCTGCTGTTTGTTCACACCAGCTCTGCAGTTTTTAGGTTCTGAGTGCTCCCCTGGAATGGCTCTGCTGTGTAATGGGTTCATGGGATAAATTCCAGAAAAATTGGGGGAAACCAGCTCAGCATTTTCCTCTCAGCATCCCTGAAGCTCCTCAGAGCTTCCCTTTTGTCTCCCATTCTTAGTGGGTTACAGAGGGGTCGGACCCCATTTTTATTTTGAAATTTATTTTGAAATTAATTATTTTGAATTAATTTTCCAAAGCCCTAACATGGAAAACAAATCCCTCTCCAAACCCTAACATGGAAAAACAAACCCTGCTGGTTTTGTGCAGCCAGGATAAACTGATCCCAAAGGGAAGGATGCAGGATGTGGGCGATTCACATTTTTATTTTTAAAATAAAATCTTGACAATCCCTGAAGCTCAGCTCAACTTTTCCCTCTTTTTTTCCCTTTGTTTCCCACCCCTGCAGTCAAGAAGCAGATGGAGCTCAAGTCCAGAGGGGTGAAACTCATGCCCAGCAAGGACAACAACCAGAAGACATCAGTGTGTAAGTTTTTCTGGCTCTTCCTCACTGTCTTTTTTTTGATAACAATCTCCTGGAACATTTCATTGGACTTTCCAGTAATCTCTAAAACTTCGCCACTCTGAGAAGTTTGGGTGCTTTTCCCTCTTCCCTCTGCATTTCTGCATCACTTCCCTCCTCCCAGTGCTCTGGTCACAAGCATTTACTAACTCTTGGAAGGGTGCAAGGCTTGGATATTCTGCATTTGGTTGATTCTGTGCTCTAGGTTGTGGTTTTAGGCTCCTTTTAGTGGGAAAAACAAAGAAATTCGGGGTTGGGATCGCTGCTATTGCTGTAAATAATGAGCAGGGATAAGGAACAACATTAAAAACAGAATATTAGAAAATTCACACAGGCAGTCACAGCGTCTTCCTTTTTCTATTTGAGTTTTATTTCATTTTCCTTGCAGAAAAATCATAATTCTGGGTTTGGAGTGCTGATTTTTCAGGTTGCAATGCTGATTTTTCAAGTGTAGCGCTTGGTGTGTCAGGGGCAGAACATTGGGGTCACTGCTGTGCCTCCCTCGGGCAGGTGGGAAATATTTCAGTTTTCCATCAGGTTCTTCCCAAATCAGGAGCAAAACCTGTGATTTTTGTCCCTGAATCTTGGGCTCTTCCTAAAATTAAACAGGAGGAATCTGACTGGGATTTAATATTTTATGTGGATTCAAATGGGAGCAGGATGGAGCATTTTTCCAAATGGATTTTAGGGGAGAAGCTGGAATTGCTCATTTTGTTGCACAGCCCATTACCCCCATCAGAGAGGAGCGTTTGCACAGCTCAGCTGGGTGGATTTGTCATACAAAATTCAGAAAAATGCATGGGCTGGATCAGAACTGGTGGATTTTGCATACAAAATTCAGAAAAATGCAGGGACTGGATCAGAATTGGTGGATTTTGCATACAAAATTCAGAAAAATGCAGGGACTGGATCAGAATTGGTGGATTTTGCATACAGAATTCAGAAAAATGCATGGGCTGGATCAGAATTGGTGGATTTTGCATACAAAATTCAGAAAAATGCATGGACTGAATCAGAATCGTGGCTCTGGAAGGAGAGTTTCCCTCCCAGCTCCCAGGAGAATTTTTAGGCTCTGTTTTTTTGGGAGCAAAGCCCAAAAAGGTAAAAAACAACCCAAAATCTCCAGAGCAGAAAACACTTGGGGTGTGTTCAGGGGAAAATAATTCAATTTTAAAGGGAATTATCCTTTAAAATGGAGTCCTGGCTGGGTGATACATTCCTTGCCAGGAAGAATTTATTGGAATAAACATCCCAGTGCCCTTTCCTGAATTGGAAAATTCCCCTGGCTGGGTGTGGAGACGGAGGGGTGTGTTTGGAGTCGGGGGATTTTGGGGGATTTGGGAGATTTTTGCCCTGGATTTTGGGGAATTTTGATGAAAGGAGTGAAATCATTGATTTAATGAAGCATTGTGGTGTTAATATACACAAAATTCCCATTTCTGTTTCCTGGGAATGGCTTTTGGAGCAGTTTTACCCGTTTTTAGTGCACTGAGGTGAGGAGGACACAGCAGCTGCATTTCCTTTCCTGCAGATCCTGCACTTCTGAGGAGGAAAAATAGGAATTCATTCCCTTTGCCTGGTTTATCCCATCCCAAGGGGCTCAGAGCTGCCAAATGGGAGCTCAGATCCTGAGGGCAGCTCAGGCTGGAAGTTGTTGAGGTGGAATAATGGGAATTGGGGTGGTGGCCCCATTCCATGGTCAGTGTCACCCTCCAGCTCCTTCTCCATGCCCTGCTCTCTATCAACTCTGGATTTTTCTTATTTTGTCCCTATTTTTGGAGCTTTCTGCTCCCACAGGGAATTCCCAGCTGCAGAAGTGCTGATTCCCAAGGAGATGGCACCAGGAAAATCAGATTTTTATTTTTATTTTTATTTTTATTTTTTGCAGTCCTCATCTGCTCTGTTCCCTGCTGGATTTGCAGGGTTGGCTGAGCCCCTCTGTGCTCCCAAACCTCCGTGAGCTGAGTTTGCATCACGGATAATTCCAAAGAAATTTCCTATTCCAGAGCAATTTCCAGTTGCTCTGGCTCAAATACCAGAAATTCAGGAATTTTTGTGTATCTTGGTATCACTTAAAGCTCTGCCACAAAATCCTAAAATTTTTAAGGCTGGAAAATATGAAGTCTAGCCTTCAAGTCCCTGTTTTATTTTTGATTATTCCTACCAGCAATATTTTATTTTCAGGTGCTGTTTGCTAAAACTTGGCCTAAAATCCTCCCTGGAGGGATCCACTCTTAAATCCTGTAGGTTTTTGGGTTTGGGATTTCCTGGTCAGATTAAACCTGGTGTGTTTTGTGTGAAAATGTAGTGATGTAACAGCTGCTTGTGTTATTGCAGGGGAAAAAAAATCCATAAAAATACAAAATTCTGTAGGGAGCTGCTGCTTGTGCTCAGTTGTAGTGGGCTGTGTTTGTTTTAAATCATAATTAAGTGCCTTGTACTGCTCACCATCAGTCAAATTATTTGGAAATCTTGCTTGAATCACTTTTGGAGGGAAGGTAATACTGAGAGACAGATAAAGCAGGTAGAAGAAATAGTTTGAGATTTTAGGCCGTATTTTGGAGGTAGTTTCTGGCACTGAAAGCAGAATGTAAGTGTGGATATTCCAGGTCCCACAGTGGGGAAATAGTGGTGGTTTGGATTTAAAAAACAGCATCCAAGTGGGTTTTGTGGTGTTTGGGTGAGGCCCACCTGGAGACACCTGGGTGAAGGACTGGAAGTTCTGTGCATGTTTAGCTTGGTCAAAATCTACTTTTCAAAGTCATTTTTTGGGGTGGGTTGAGCACTTTTTAGGTCTTAAGTGTGTGGGAATTTCTGGATTTTGGAAAGATGTTTGTGGGACAAGGAGCCACCTGAGGCCCTGTGGGTGAAGGACTGGAAGTTCTGTGTGTGTCCAGCTTGGTCACAATCTGATTTGCAAAGTCATTTTTTGGGGTGGGTTGAGCAGTTTTTAGGTCTGAAGTGTGTGGGAATTTCTGGATTTTGGAAAATGTCTGTGGGACACAGGAACCACCTGGGGCCTTGTGGGTGAAGGACTGGAAGTTCTGTGTGTGTCCAGCTTGGTCACAATCTCCTTTGCAAAGTCATTTTTGGGGTGGGTTGAGCAGTTTTTAGGTCTCAAGTGTGTGGGAATTTCTGGATTTTGGAAAGGTGTTTGTGGGACAAGGAACCACCTGGGGCCTTGTGGTGGGTGAAGAACTAGAACTTCTCTGCATGTCCAGCTTGGTCAAAATCTACTTTTCAAAGTCATTTTTTGGGGTGGGTTGAGCAGTTTTTAGGTCTCAAGTGTGTGAGAGTTGCTGGATTTTGGGGAGTTGTGTGTGGGACAAGGAGCCACCTGAGGCCTTGTGGTGAGTGAAGGACTGGAAGTTCTGTGTGTGTCCAGCTTGGTCACAATCTCCTTTGCAAAGTCATTTTTTGGGGTGGGTTGAGCTGTTTTTAGGTCTGAAGTGTGTAGGAATTTCTGGATTTTGGAAAAATGTGTGTGGGACACAGGAACCACCTGGGGCCTTGTGGTGGGTGAAGGCCTGGAAGTTCTGTGTGTGTCCAGCTTGGTCACAATCTCCTTTGCATTTTTGCAAAATCTCCTTTGTCATTTTTGGGGTGGGTTGAGCAGGTTTTAGATCTTAGCCAAGTGTGTGGGAGTTTTTGGATTTTGAGGAGGTGTCTGGGGGACACAGGAACCACCTGAGGCCTTGTGGTGGGTGAAGGACTAGAACTTCTCTACATGTCCAGCTTGGTCAAAATCTACTTTTCAAAGTCATTTTTGGGGTGGGTTGAGCAGTTTTTAGGTCTCAAGTGTGTGGGAATTTCTGGATTTTGGAAAAATGTCTGTGGGACACAGGAACCACCTGGGGCCTTGTGGTGGGTGAAGGCCTGGAAGTTCTGTGTGTGTCCAGCTTGGTCACAATCCTCTTTGCAAAGTCATTTTTTGGGGTGGGTTGAGCAGGTTTTAGATCTTAGCCAAGTGTGTGGGAGTTTTTGGATTTTGAGGAGGTGTCTGGGGGACACAGGAACCACCTGGGGCCTTGTGGTGGGTGAAGGCCTGGAAGTTCTGTGTGTGTGCAGCTTGGTCACAATCTCCTTTGCATTTTTGCAAAATCTCCTTTGTCATTTTTGGGGTGGGTTGAGCAGTTTTTAGGTCTCAAGTGTGTAGGAATTTCTGGATTTTGGGGAGGTGTCTGTGGGACACAGGAACCACCTGGATCTTGGGTGGGACAGCCTGGAGATGCTCTGCGAATTCTGCACTTCTGGGAGTGCTTGTGAAGCTTCATCTTCTGATCTGTTCTGGAACATTCCCAGCTGGGAAATAAATTGGGGTTTGGAGCTCTCCTGGAGGAACATTCCCAGCTGGGAAATAAATTGGGGTTTGGAGCTCTCCATTCCCAGCTGGGATTGGATTTTCCCAGCGTCAGGACCTGGCTGTGACCTTTCCACTCTTGGTGTTGCTCAATTTGGGGGCATTCAGTGTCTGGGTTGGTGTCACTGAGGTTCTGGAATCCCTTCATCCTTAATTTTTTGGGTGCTGAAGGAACTTTGGGGGTTGGAAATGCAGCAGGACCTCGTTGGGGTGAGCCCTGCACCCCTAAATCAGCTCCAAGCTCTCAGGTCTGATTTTTGGGATATTTCCCAGAAGTTTGCATGGAATTACCCTGGTGTGACCATTCAGATTAACCCTTTAAACCATCTAATTCCTGCTGCAGTCCTTCCCATCACCTCCTTTCACTGAATTCCTCATGCTGAGAAATGCTGGGGCTTTGTCAAAGGGTTATTTTTTAGATGCTGCTTTGTTTTGTAGTTCTGAAATTCAGTGAGAAGTTGTCCCTTGGGAATCTGTCAGTGAAGTTTTCTTATTAAGAGAAATAAAACTAAAGAGGATTTTAACAGTGGCAAACTGAACAATCAGAGCTGGCTGTCACTGAATTCATGAGGAGGAAGAAATTGAAAAAATCAGGAGAATGAAGGGGATGGAAAACCAATCCCATGGTTGGGGGAGAGAATTCCTGAGTTTCTGATACAGACATTGAGCAGTTCATCACAATTTTTTTCTAGTAATCTTGAAGGGTTTATTTGGGAATGGCCCAGCCCAGGTGAAACTTTGGGAAGGTGAACACAGCAAATTCTCAGCATGACAAATCCATTTTGTAACCTTTGGTCTGCTCTATTTGTGTGTGTGTGTGCTCAAAACAAAAGCTAGAGAACAAAAATTTCTGTAAATGAGCATCTCATCCATCTCCTCCTTTTCTTTCACTTTCTTTAAAAGAGAAATTCCCCAACTCCCGGGATATGGAGATATCTTCCCTCAGCTTTATCTTCCCTGTTCTCTGCTTTATCTGTTCGTGTTTTAGGTGTTAATGAATCTCCACTAATGAGACTGAGCTGGGTTTGGGCCTCAGCATTGGGGGTGACAAACTTTCCTCTGGGGCCTTGGTTTTCCTGGGATTTGGGATTGTTTCTCTTTGTTTTCCTGGGATTGTTTCTCTTTGTTTTCCTGGGATTTGGGATTGTTTCTTCCCAAAATTTTGAATTCCAGGCTCCATTTTTATCTGATATGGGAAATAATCACTGGGTGTGGCAGCAGTGCCCACTCTGGGGGTACAAAAGGGGTGATCTGAGGGGGGTTTGACCATGGGAGGAGGAATTTGCTGTGGGAATGGGATTTTTCCTTTGAGGAAGAGCTCCCAGGTGGTTAATTCCAAATATTGGATGGTCTTGGCTTTGTGTGTGTGGTTGTTACAGGTGTGTGTGTGGTCAGGGGGGTTTTTACAGAGGAAAATCAGGAATTTGAGCATTTTCCTTCACTCCCACATGCCTCTGGGACATAAAACCTCATTGAGTTCCTCATCCTGAGGTGAATTTTCCTTTTTTTTGGAGCTGCTTTTGTACAGGCATCACCTTTGGGTGTAGGGAAGGAACCCAAGGGTGGTGGTGGCACCTGGGGACTTCATTCGGCCAAACTTTTCCTGTCAGGAGCTGGGAGTTGAATCCATGCGCTCTCCCTTCCTTCACTGAATTGATTCCTGATTTGGAATCCTCTGGGCCTGTGAAAAGCGGCAAAGCAAAGTTTGGAGCTGCAAAAAAAATGGAAGGATGTCAGATTCTGCTTTGGTGCTGCTGACTGTGCTTCACCAGGGTTATTGGGGTGGTGTTCAAGGGGTCCCAGGATGAGGGAGGAGATGAGAATCTTGACTCCATGTTTCAGAAGGCTGATTTATTATTTTATGATATATGTATTACATTCAAAGAAAATTATATATTAAAACTATGCTAAAGAATAGAAGAAAATATGTCATCAGAAGGAAGGGAAGGAAATTTCAAGGAAAGGAAATTTCAAGGAAATTTCAAGGAAAGGAAAGGAAATTTCAAGGAAAGGAAAGGAAAGGAAATTTCAAGGAAAGGAAATTTCAAGGAAAGGAAAGGAAATTTCAAGGAAAGGAAAGGAAAGGAAATTTCAAGGAAAGGAAAGGAAAGGAAATTTCAAGGAAAGGAAAGGAAAGGAAATTTCAAGGAAAGGAAATTTCAAGGAAATTTCAAGGAAAGGAAAGGAAAGGAAATTTCAAGGAAAGGAAATTTCAAGGAAATTTCAAGGAAATTTCAAGGAAAGGAAAGGAAAGGAAAGGAAAGGAAAGGAAAGGAAAGGAAAGGAAAGGAAAGGAAAGGAAAGGAAAGGAAAGGAAAGGAAAGGAAAGGAAAGGAATAAAATCTTGTGACTCCTCACAGCCTCAACACAGGTGGCTGTCATTGGTCATCAAGTAAAAACAATTCACATGCTGGGTAAACAATTCTCCAAATCACATTCCAAACCAGCAAAACATGGAGAAGATGAAGCTTCTCAGCTTCTCAGGAGGAAAGATCCTAATGAAAGGATTTTTCATTATGTCTGTGGCAGGTTATGGACTTGGAAAATGGGAAAATAATCCCTCAGAGGGTGTTTTCCATGAATTCATAGCTCTGTCACCTCACCACACACACAGGAGAGCACCAAAGCATCCTGTGGGGACAATCCCAGCCCCATCCCTGCTCCAGCACGGTGGGAAGGGAGGAAAAAAGGGGCTTAAAAAGGAAATTCCTATAAAGAACTTAAAGGGCATTAGAGGAGTGTTAGTGCTGAGGAGAAGCTGGAATATTTTTGGGATCAGCAAAACTGGGAAGCATTTTCCTTGTAGTTGGGGATGCACCAGGGATTCCCCAGGGGTTAATTCCAAATATTGGATGGTTTTGGCTTTGTGTGTGTCCAGTGTGGGTGGATTCTCCCCATGGATTCTCCCCATGGATTCTCCCCATGGATTCTCCCATTCCCCCTGCAGGGCTCCAGCTGAGCCCTCTGTTTGCCATGGGAAGGGGGCTGGTGTCACCTCAGTGTCACCCTCTCCTTTGGGGCACCGAATTTGGAATAAAATTGGGATTTTCTTCCCTGTAATCCAGTGCTGGGCAGAGGTGGAATGGAAATTGGGGTTCTTTCAGTGGTTCAGCGTGTGGAATGTGGAATTTTAGGGCTGTGCTTCCCCAGGAGCCTCATCCTGTGCCGTGAGCCATCAGGGAATGGAGTATTTTTTTTGGCTGAGAAATGTGCTGTAGGTTTGGGTGCGGAGAAAACCAAATCCCATCGAGTTCCTGTGGCAAAATCCCCCTTTTGCCCTTTATTGGTGTGCTGGAATTCAGCCTGGAAATCAGGATTGTGCCAGGGCTGAGGGACCCCCAGGTTCCCCCACCCTGAACCCTCCTTTGTGCCTTGAGAGGGCTGGAAATGGGGAGGGTGGAGCTGGGAGCTTTCTTCAGTGCTGGCCTCCACCCCATGGATTTCATGTTTGTTGGCACCCAGGTTGCTCCATAAATTTTTCTCCATGTTCCAACTAAATGACTTGGCTTTCAAACCCTCGACTTGCATCCCCCTCTCCTTTCTCCCTCTCGTTCTGTGCTTGGTTTTCCCCCTTGAGATCACTCCCTGCCTTTTTTCATGGAGTTGTTTTCTTTCCCTGGCACACTGGGCTGGGTTTTTGAGGGCTCTGAGGTCACCTTGGAGGGTGGCAGGTGGAGTTTTAATCAAACAGGCTCTGTGATTGGTGTCATTTAGCAGAATGGAAAAAAATACCAAAAAATCAACTTTTTCCAGAGGTATTTCTGTAGTGGAATGGAGGGAAAACTGTGTCCCTAGCTGGCATTTCCTAGAAAACACTCAGGTGTGTAAACTGAGCAGGATATTTGTTTCCAAAGCTGTTGTTTTTGTGGAATAAAAACATTGAGGTTTCTGAGCTCCCAGTTGCCATTTTTCTCGCCACATCCACCAAGCCAGCTGCTGAAAGAATTGCTCCTTTTGCTGTTCTGTCTCTGTATGTGCTGTTTTCTTTGCTTTGTAGTAACTCAGGTTGGTGTGTCCCAGGGACATAATTTGTGTCCAGACCCTGGGATTCCTGAGAGAGGCAAAAGGATAGGCAACGATTTTAGGTAAGAATATTTTCTGTTTTATTCTGTGCATGAGCTCCTGGGTGTGCTCCTGGTGTGGGGGGCTCTGTTTGCTCTGTCCCCCTCCCAAAATCCTGCCCAGTTTTGGGGAACACGTGTGTAAAACCCTTCCTGTGTGTGCTGTTCCACCAAGATCTCTCGGAGTGTTTTTATCCTTTCCCAATCCAGGTTTTGTGCTGTCATCCCTCCCCTGGAAAAAACTGAAACAGCCAAAAGAAAGAAATCACTTTTCAAATTAGCTCAAACCCCAGCATGGCCCTGCCCTTAGAGAATTTGAGGTGGCTGAGGTTCCTCGTCATTGAGTCTGTGTGGTGCCGGCTAATTGGGGTTTAGGAAGTTTAAACCAGAGCTGTTCCTTTCCAGTTCCCAGTTTTGCTTGGCAGGGATGCCCCAGCTGCTGGTGGCCATGGGGAATCAATATTTCATCTGATTCTCCCGCCCAGGGCTGTTTTGCTCATGGAAAGTGTCTCTCAATCAAATCCCAGACTGTAAAATCCTCCTCAAGTCCAAGCAGAGGAAAGGGAATCCCAGCAGCCCCTAAATTCTATGAGCTCAATTCCCGGCTGCTGATGGTGTTACCCCAGTGAACAAAGTTCAGGATCCAAACCACAGAACAAAGAGCAGAACTCTCAGCAGTTGATAGAGATTTTTATTTCACTTTATGAGAATTCTGAATGTGTCCTCTCTCAGAGCCATGGGTGAAATTCCCACTGAAATATCGCTAAAATTTGGGATTCCAGGAGCTGTTTTGCTCATGGAAAGTGTCTCTCAGTTAAATCCCAGTCTATCAAATTCTCCTCAAATCCAGCAAAGGAGAGAGGGCAGAAGAAAGGGAATCCCATAAACTCCCTAAATTCCACGGGATGAATTCCCAGCTGCTGATTGTGTTACCCCAGTGAACAAAGTTCAGGATCCAAACCACAGAACAAAGAGCAGAACTCTCAGCAGTTGATAAAGATTTTTATTTCACTTTATGAGAATTCTGAATTCCTCCTCCTCAGAGGAGGAGTGTCTTCTCTCAGAGCTGTGGGTGAAATTCCCACTGAAATATCACTAAAATTTGGGATTCCAGGAGCTGTTTTGCTCATGGAAAGTGTCTCTCAGTTAAATCCCAGTCTATCAAATTCTCCTCAAATCCAGCAAAGGAGAGAGGGAGGAAAGGGAATCCCAACAGTCCCTAAATTCCATGGGATGAATTCCCAGCTGCTGCAGGCTGGATTGTGCTACCCCAGTGAACAAAGCTCAGAATCCAAACCACCAAACAAAGAGCAGAACTCTCAGCAGTTGATAGAGATTTTTATTTCACTTTATGAGAATTCTGAATGTGTCCTCTCTCAGGGCTGTGGGTGAAATTCCCACTGAAATGTCGCTAAAATTTGGGATTCCAGGAGCTGTTTTGCTCATGGAAAGTGTCTCTCAGTTAAATCCCAGTCTATCAAATTCTCCTCAAATCCAGCAAAGGAGAGAGGGAGGAAAGGGAATCCCATAAACTCCCTAAATTCCACGGGATGAATTCCCAGCTGCTGATGGTGTTACCCCAGTGAACAAAGTTCAGGATCCAAACCACAGAACAAAGAGCAGAACTCTCAGCAGTTGATAGAGATTTTTATTTCACTTTATGAGAATTCTGAATGTGTCCTCTCCCAGGGCTGTGGGTGAAATTCCCATCAAATATCACTAAAATTTGGGATTCCAGGAGCTGTTTTGCTCATGGAAAGTGCCTCTCAGTTAAATCCCAGTCTATCAAATTCTCCTTAAATCCAGCAAAGGAGAGAGGGCAGAAGAAAGGGAATCCCATAAACTCCCTAAATTCCATGGGATGAATTCCCAGCTGCTGATTGTGTTACCCCAGTGAACAAAGTTCAGGATCCAAACCACAGAACAAAGAGCAGAACTCTCAGCAGTTGATAGAGATTTTTATTTCACTTTATGAGAATTCTGAATGTGTCCTCTCCCAGGGCTGTGGGTGAAATTCCCACTGAAATGTCGCTAAAATTTGGGATTCCAGGAGCTGTTTTGCTCATGGAAAGTGCCTCTCAGTTAAATCCCAGTCTATCAAATTCTCCTTAAATCCAGCAAAGGAGAGAAGGCAGAAGAAAGGGAATCCCATAAACTCCCTAAATTCCACGGGATGAATTCCCAGCTGCTGATGGTGTTACCCCAGTGAACAAAGCAGCTGGAACAGCAAAGCTCAGGATCCAAACCACCGAACAAAGAGCAGAACTCTCAGCAGTTGATAAAGATTTTTATTTCACTTTATGAGAATTCTGAATGTGTCCTCTCTCAGGGCTGTGGGTGAAATTCCCACTGAAATGTCACTAAAATTTGGGATTTGTGCATCAGCACCTGGGGCAAACCCAGCAGAGGGGAGGCAGAGCTGGTCCCTCCTCCCTTCCTGCTGCCTGCAGGGCCAGGGGATGGCTCTGGCCCCAGATCCTGGTGTGCAGGAGCTGGCTGATGTCCCCTGTGTCCCCTCTCCAGGCTGGGCTCCAGCATCCAGTTCTCCTGCAACGAGGGCTACGACCTGCAGGGCTCCAAGAGCATCACCTGCAAGAGAGTCAGCGACATCATCGTGGCCTGGAGCGACCACCGGCCCGTCTGCAGAGGTGAGGGGCTCAGCCTGGCTGGCTTTGGGGATTTTTGGGAATTTCCACCTCTTTCCTGTCCTTTTGCCATCACCCATCCTGCCCTTGGGTCAGATCTCAGAATGGTTTGGGTCGGAGGGACATTGAGGACCATCCTGCTCCTTCCACTGTCCCTCCAAGCTGGCCTTGGACACTCCCAGGGATCCAAGGGGAGTCTGGCTGAATTTTGGGATTTTTAGGAATTCTAGTTCCTTCCTGTCCCTTTTCCATCATCCATCCTGCCCTTGGGTCAAATCTCAGAATGGTTTGGGTCGGAGGGACATTGAGGACCATCCTGCTCCTTCCACTGGCCTTCCATGCTGGCCTTGGACACTCCCAGGGATTCAGGGGGAGTCTGAGGGGCTCAGCTTGGCTGGATTTTGGGATTTGTGGGAATTCCCAGCTCCTTCCTGTCCCTTTTCCATCACCCATCCTGCCCTCAGGTCGAATCTCAGAGTGGTTTGGGTTGGAGGGACGTTGAGGACCATCCTGCTCCTTCCACTGTCCCTCCAAGCTGGCCTTGGACACTCCCAGGGATCCAGGGGGAGTCTGGCTGAATTTTGGGATTTTTAGGAATTCTAGTTCCTTCCTGTCCCTTTTCCATCACCCATCCTGCCCTCAGGTCGAATCTCAGAGTGGTTTGGGTTGGAGGGACATTGAGGACCATCCTGCTCCTTCCACTGGCCTTGGAACCTCCCAGGGATTCAGGGGGAGTCTGAGGGGCTCATCTTGGCTGGATTTTGGGATTTGTGGGAATTCCCAGCTCCTTCCTGTCCCTTTTCCATCACCCATCCTGCCCTCAGGTCGAATCTCAGAGTGGTTTGGGTTGGAGGGATATTGAGGACCATCCTGCTCCTTCCACTTGTCTTGGACACTCCCAGGGATTCACGGGGAGTCTGAGGGGCTCAGCTTGGCTGGATTTTGGGATTTGTGGGAATTCCCAGCTCCTTCCTGTCCCTTTTCCATCACCCATCCTGCCCTTGGGTCAGATCTCAGAATGGTTTGGGTTGGAGGGATCCTGCTCCTTCTACTGTCCTTCCATGCTGGCCTTGGACACTCCCAGGGATCCAAGGGGAGTCTGGCTGAATTTTGGGATTTTTAGGAATTCTAGTTCCTTCCTGTCCCTTTTCCATCACCCATCCTGTCCCTGGGTCAAATAATCCCAGAATGGTTTGTGTTGGACCATCCTGCTCCTTCCATTGTCCCTTCATGCTGGCCTTGGATACTCCCAGGAATTCAGAGGGAATCTGAGGGGCTCAGCCTGTCTGGATTTGGGGATTTTTAGGAATTCCCAGCTCCTTCCTGTCCATTTCTCACCCATCCTGCCCTCAGGTCATCCTTTGGCCAGGTCAGAGAGTCCCAGAGGGGTTTGGGTTGGGAGGAACCTTAAGGAAAATGTTTTTCCATGGGCAGGGAGACCTTGGACACTTCCAAGGATGGGGCATCCAAATTTCTCTGGGAAATCTTTCCCAAATTTCTCTGGGAAATCTTTCCCAAATTTCTCTGGGAAATCTTCCTCAGGGCCTCCTCACCCTCACTTTAAAGCTTTTTTCAGCCCCTTTTTCTGTACCCTCTTCTCCCCTCACAGACAAATTTCCCAACTGTCCCTAAATTCCTTCCTTTCCCTCTCTCCAGAACATTCCTTTAATTCAGGGATGTCAAACCCGAGCAGGATCACCACTCTTCCTATCCCAGGTGTTTTCTCCCCTCTCCTCCTTCTCCTGTAAGAGGAAAGACTGGAATAAAACCTGGAAAAGCAGAGCTGGAGGGAGATTTTTAACTGGAAATGTGAAATTTTGGGGCTGTGCTTCCCCAGGAGCCTCATCCTGTGCCATGAGCCATCAGGGAATGGAATTTTTTCCCCATTTTTCTCATTTTTCCCATTTTGCCCTTGGCCATTTTGTTTTCATTCCCTCTCTGAAATGTCACATTGTGATATTTGTAATGCTAATAAAGAACGACTTGTAATATTTTTAATTGAATCCCTTTAAAGCTCTTAAAATCATAAATAGGTTTTTTTTTTTCCCCAGTTCTTTTTTTCTTTAATTTCATCTGCAGATTTTTTTCAAGGCTTTGGAAATCCCATGTAATTCTTGAAACAAGCCTGGAATAAATTGAATCAGTGTAAGAGGATATTTGGCATAAATATGTGACACTGTAAAGGAAATTTATGGTGTCCTCCTGCAAGAGATAAGAAAGGATTTGCCAGCATTATTCTGTTTCTCTGAATCAACTTAATTTTTTTAGCTGCTGACTTTGATATTTTGGGGTTTTTTTTTTTCTATTTAAAAAGTTTAATTTGTATTTCAGCTTTCTGCCAATATTCCTCCCAGTTTGTGCCTTTTTTTAAATTTGGTTTCTCTAAAATTCCAGAGTCAGTCCCACATTTTAACCCCTTGGGTTTCAATAATTTCTTAATCTCCAGTGAGAAAATTCTGGGGGAAAGTTCTCTTCCCACAGCTTGGCCAGGAGATGATTTTCTATATTTTACAAAGAAAAAAAAAACCATTGCAGACTCCAAAAATGCAAATACATCTCCAAAATGAAATCATACATTTAAATAAATAAATAAACCCCAACAATAAATTAATTTTGAGGCTCCATCACAGCAGAAGATATTTCCAGAACCAGGATGTTTTTCCTTCACCTTTTTTTGTGGAATATTTCAGCTAAATATTACATCAAAGGCATTCCACAGGCAAAATTTTCCCTGCTTAAGCACTTTTTCCAGTTTTTCCTTTACCTGAGATGTTTTGAAGATGCAGAGCTGAGTTTCCACCTTAGTTCTGAGCCCACAGAAGGAAACCAGCTGATAAATACTTAATAATGACCTAATAAATCCTGGCTGTGCAGAGTTTTGGGGGTTTGATGTGCAGGAAGAAAGGGAATGGGGTTTTTTGGGGACATCAGGAAGGAGTTGTGTCATTCCTGGCCTGGATGGGGAAGGGCTTTTGTGAGGGGAAAAGGAAGGAAAAAAGGAAATAAATCAATGTGAGCATAGAGAGTTGGGTGTTGGTCTGAGGGGAAGTGGGATCAGGGTTTGGTGGGAACAAGGATTGATGGAATTGGGGTTTGGTGGGATCAGGGTTTGTTGGGATCATGGGTTGATGGGATTGGGGTTTATTGGGATCATATTTGGGTATGATCAGGAGTTGTTGGGATCAGGTTTGGGTGAGATCAGGGGTTTTTGGAATCGGGGTTTGTTCGGATCAGGAATTATTGGGATCAGGTTTGGGTTGGTTCAGGAGTTGTTGGCATCAGGGTTTTATGGGTTTGGGGTTGTTGGGATCAGGGTTTGTTGGGATCATGGATTGTTGGGGAATTAGGGTTGGTGGGATCAGAGTTTGATGGGATCAGAGGTTGTTGGGATTAGATTTGGGTGAGATCAGGCATTGTTGGGATCAGGGTTTGATGGCATCAGGCATTGATGGGATCGGGTTTGGGTGAGATCAGGGATTGATGGGATCAGGGTTTGATGGGATCAGGGATTGTTGGCATCAGGATTTTATGGGATCAGAGGTTGTTGGGATCATGGATTGTTGGGGATCAGGTTTGGGTGAGATCAGGGATTGATGGGATCAGAGATTGTTGGCATGGGGGTTTGATGGGATCAGTGGTTGATGGGATTGGGGTTTGATGGGATCAAGGGTTTTTGGGATCAAGGGCTGATGGCCCCACTCCTCACTGAGAAACCCCTCATTTTCACCACCCGGGTGTAAAAAAGGAGCAGTGTAGGCCGCGAAAACACCAACTTCTCCATTTTTTCCCCCTCTTCCCTTTTCCACCTCCTCCCACCTCCACCCCAAGCTCATCGCTCCTCCTGCCCCCCCAGCAGTGCTGAGTGTCCCCGTTTGTGTCCCCAGCCAGGATGTGTGACACGTACCTGCGCGGGCCCAGCGGCGTCATCACGTCCCCCAACTACCCCGTGCAGTACGACAACAACGCCTACTGCGTGTGGGTCATCACCGCCCTCAACCCCGCCAAGGTGAGCTGGGGGCTTGGCCTGGACAGACGGACACTCGGGGGTCACCTCGTCACCCTGCACAACCCCTGAGTGAGGAACCACTGAGGGAGCTGGGGGGGCTTGGTCTGGATGGACAGACGGACACTCAGGGGTCACCTCATCACCCTGCACAACCCCTGAGTGAGGAACCACTCACGGAGCTGGGAGGGCTTGGTCTGGATGGACAGACGGACACTCAGGGGTCACCTCATCACCCTGCACAACCCCTGAGTGAGGAACCACTGAGGGAGCTGGGGGGGCTTGGTCTGGATGGACAGACGGACACTCAGGGGTCACCTCGTCAGCCTGCACAACACCTGAGGGAGCTGGGGGGGCTTGGCCTGGACAGACAGACACTCAGGGATGCCCTCATCACCCTCCACAGCTCCTGAAAGGTGCCTGTGCTTCTGGGCCTTCGGTTTGGGAAGGATCTTGGGATTTCTGAGCCCATCCAGAGGGGCTGGGAACACAAACCCTGTGAGGAACCACTGAGGGAACTGGGGGGGCTTGGCCTGGACAGACGGACACTTGGGGGTCACCTCGTCACCCTGCACAACCCTTGAGTGAGGAACCACTGAGGGAACTGGGGGGGGCTTGGCCTGGACAGACGGACACTCAGGGGTGCCTTCATCACCCTCCACAGCTCCTGAAAGGTGCCTGTGCTTCTGGGCCTTCGGTTTGGGAAGGATTTTGGGATTTCTGAGCCCATCCAGAGGGGCTGGGAACACAAACCCTGTGAGGAACCACTGAGGGAACTGGGGGGGCTTGGTCTGGATGGACAGACAGACACTCGGGGGTCACCTCGTCACCCTGCACAACCCCTGAGTGAGGAACCACTGAGGGAGCTGGGGGGGCTTGGCCTGGTTGGACAGACGGACACTCGGGGGTCACCTCGTCACCCTGCACAACCCCTGAGTGAGGAACCACTGAGGGAGCTGGGGGGGCTTGGTCTGGATGGACAGACGGACACTCAGGGATGCCCTCATCACCCTCCACAGCTCCTGAAAGGTGCCTGTGCTTCTGGGCCTTCGGTTTGGGAAGGATTTTGGGATTTCTGAGCCCATCCAGAGGGGCTGGGAACACAAACCCTGTGAGGAACCACTGAGGGAACTGGGGGGGCTTGGCCTGGACAGACGGACACTCAGGGGTCACCTCGTCACCCTGCACAACCCCTGAGTGAGGAACCACTGAGGGAGCTGGGGGGGCTTGGCCTGGACAGACGGACACTCAGGGATGCCCTCATCACCCTCCACAGCTCCTGAAAGGTGCCTGTGCTTCTGGGCCTTCGGTTTGGGAAGGATTTTGGGATTTCTGAGCCCATCCAGAGGGGCTGGGAACACAAACCCTGTGAGGAACCACTGAGGGAACTGGGGGGGCTTGGCCTGGACAGACGGACACTCAGGGGTCACCTCGTCACCCTGCACAACCCCTGAGTGAGGAACCACTGAGGGAGCTGGGGGGGCTTGGCCTGGACAGACGGACACTCAGGGATGCCCTCATCACCCTCCACAGCTCCTGAAAGGTGCCTGTGCTTCTGGGCCTTTGGTTTGGGAAGGATTTTGGGATTTCTGAGCCCATCCAGAGGGACTGGGAACACAAAGCCTGTGAGGAACCAGAGGGAGCTGGGGGGGCTTGGCCTGGATGGACAGACGGACACTCGGGGGTCACCTCGTCACCCTGCACAACCCCTGAGTGAGGAACCACTGGGGGAGCTTGGCCTGGACAGACGGACACTCAGGGGTCACCTCGTCACCCTGCACAATCCCTGAGTGAGGAACCACTGAGGGAGCTTGGCCTGGACAGACGGACACTCGGGGGTCACCTCATCACCCTGCACAACCCCTGAGTGAGGAACCACTGAGGGAGCTTGGCCTGGACAGACGGACACTCAGGGATGCCCTCATCACCCTCCACAGCTCCTGAAAGGTGCCTGTGCTTCTGGGCCTTCGGTTTGGGAAGGATTTTGGGATTTCTGAGCCCATCCAGAGGGGCTGGGAACACAAACCCTGTGAGGAACCACTGAGGGAACTGGGGGGGCTTGGCCTGGACAGACGGACACTCGGGGGTCACCTCGTCACCCTGCACAACCCCTGAGTGAGGAACCACTGAGGGAACTGGGGGGGCTTGGTCTGGATGGACAGACAGACACTCGGGGGTCACCTCGTCACCCTGCACAACCCTGAGTGAGGAACCACTGAGGGAGCTGGGGGGGCTTGGTCTGGATGGACAGATGGACACTCAGGGGTCACCTCGTCAGCCTGCACAACACCTGAGGGAGCTGGGGGGGCTTGGCCTGGACAGACAGACACTCAGGGATGCCCTCATCACCCTCCACAGCTCCTGAAAGGTGCCTGTGCTTCTGGGCCTTTGGTTTGGGAAGGATTTTGGGATTTCTGAGCCCATCCAGAGGGGCTGGGAACACAAACCCTGTGAGGAACCACTGAGGGACAAAAGGAGGCTCAGGGGTCACCTCGTCACCCTCCAAAGCTCCTGAAAGGTGGCTCTGCTTCTGGACCCTCAGCTTGGAAAGAATTTTGGGACTTGAGCTGATCTAGAGGGGCTGGGAGCACAAACCCTGTGAGGAACCACTGAGGGAGGTGGAGATGTTTGTCCTGCACAAAAGGACACTCAGGGGTCACCTCATCACCCTCCAAAACCCCTGAAAGGTGCCTGTGCTTCTGGACCTTCGGTTTGGGAAGGATTTTGGGATTTCTGAGCCCATCCAGAGGGGCTGGGAACACAAACCCTGTGAGGAACCACTGAGGGACAAAAGGAGGCTCAGGGGTGCCCTCATCACTCTCTACAGCCCCTGAAAGGTGCCTGTGCTGCTGGGCCCTCAGTTTGCGAAGGATTTTGGGACTCCTGAGCTGATCAAGAGGGGCTGGGAGCACAAACCCTGTGAGGAGCCAGTGAAGGAGCTCAGCCTGGACAAAAGGAGACTCAGGGGTCACCTCATCACCCTCCACAACCCTTGAAAGGTGGCTGTGCTTCCAGACAATTCCAGGCACCTCCAAACTCATCCAGACACCTCCAGGCCCCTCCAAGCACATCCAGACACATCCAGAAACATCCAGACACTTCCAAACTCACCCAGACAATTCCAGACACCTCCAGGCCCATCCAAACACTTCCGAACACATCCAGATGCTTCCAAACACATCCAGACACATCCAGGAACATCCAGACACCTCCAAACATATCCATGCACATCCAGATACATCCAAACAAATACAGACAATTCCTGACACTTCCAAACTCATCCAGACATTTCCAAACTCACCCAGACAATTCCAGACACCTCCAGGCCCATCCAAACACTTCCGAACACATCCAGATACTTCCAAACACATCCAGATACATCCAAGCACATCCAGGAACATCCAGACACCTCCAAACATATCCATGCACATCCAGATACATCCAAACAAATACAGACAATTCCTGACACCTCCAAACTCATCCAGACACCTCCAAACACATCCAGACATTTCCAAACTCACCCAGACAATTCCAGACACCTCCAGGCCCATCCAAACACTTCCGAACACATCCAGATATTTCCAAACACATCCAGACAATTCCAGACACCTCCAGGCCCATCCAAACACATCCAGATGCTTCCAAACAGATCCAGACACATCCAGGCACATCCAGGAACATCCAGACACTCCAAACATATCCATGCACATCCAGATAATCCAAACAAATACAGACAATTCCTGACACCTCCAAAGTCATCCAGATACATCCAAACAAATACAGACAATTCCTGACACCTCCAAACACATCCAGACACCTCCAGGCCCATCCGGACACTTTCGAACACATCCAGACCCCTCCAAACAAATCCAGACATTTCCAGACACATCCAGATGCTTCCAAATACTTCCAAACACATCCAGACACATTCAAGCACGTCCAGAAAGATCCAGACAAATCCAGACACCTCCAAACATATCCATGCACATCCAGATACATCCAAACAAATGCGGACAATTCCTGACACTTCCAAACACATCCAGACACCTCCAGGCCCATCCAGATACTTCCAGACATTTCCAGTCTCATCCAGATGCTTCCAAACTCATGCAGATACTTCCAGACATGTCCAAACTCACCCAGACACTTCCAAACTCATCCAGACCCCTCCAAACTCATCCAGACACATCCAGACCCCTCCACTATCCCAGGTTGCTCCAAGCCCTTTCCACCTTGGGATCCAGAGGGAAACCTTTTCCAGCCCCTCCTCACCCTCACATTTGGGTTTTTTCAGCCCCCCAGGCTCAGTTTCTGTCCCCACACAGACTCTTCCCTGTGTTTTCCCAGCTGTCCTGGAATCCCTGCCCTTCCCTCCCTGCTGAAGGCTCGTTTAGTTCAGGGTTGTAATTAAAAGTGAGTGTAATTATTTGCAATCGAAGCCCCTTTGATATCTGGTGTGGGGAGGTGCCCAGCTCATCAGGGCAGGGAGGGCTGTGCCAGGAATGCTGATTTTTCCCAATTTTTTCCCCTTTATCCAGCAGGATTTCAGCCCCCAAGGGCAGAGGAGTGAGGTTTGGGTCTATCTCATGCTATTTATGCAGCATTGTGAATTTATTGACATTTTTGCACTGGTTTAAATTTAAATATGAGCCCTGGCTCTCCTTGTAATGGGGTGAGACTGGAAAAAGCTGTGAGGGCACCAAACACTCAATTCCCATTGCCAGGGGAAAATGGACAGGGATTGATCATTCCCAGGCCAGGGCAGTCATGTCTGTACAAAAATGAGATTGAAATTGGTCAAATCCATCCATTTTCAGATTTCCCAACAAGGAACTGCAGGTTCTGCTCTGTCATCCACAGAAATACGGAAATTTGTCAGCTGTGAGAGGAGATCCCTTTGCCTTTGCCTTTGAAATGATAAATAGCTTTAATTAATTCAATTAATGTCAATTTTTGAAGGATTTTTTTGAGGTGTTTCAGTGTCATTTACAGGGAGGGAAAACCTAAAGCAGGGAAGAAAAGCACCAAATCCTTTGGGAAGGCCACAGCTCTCCCTGCTTTCGTAAATCCTAAAGGAGATTGGAATTGGTCAAATCCATTCATTTTAAGATTTCCCAGCTTGGATCAGAGATTCCACAGCACAAGGAGCTGCAGGTTCTGCTCTGTCATCCACAGAAATATGGAAATTTGTCAGCTGTGAGAGGAGATCCCATTGCCTTTGCCTTTGAAATGATAAAGAGCTTTAATTAATTCAATTAATGCCAATTTTTGAAGAGATTTTTTTTTGTTTTGTTTTCGCTGTTTCATGGTGGAAACTTTAATTTCCAGGTTGGGAGAAGCTCTCCTGGAGCAGGGAGGGATGGGGGGAAAGCACCAAATCCTTTGGGAAGGTCACAGCTCTCTCCCTGCTTGTCCCTCAGGGATGATCCCAGCATTTCCTGCCTGAGGGAAGGATTTGGGATGAATTACTTCCAATAATTCCCATAAAATACTTTAAAATAATATTTTTAATCATTTTTTGTAGTCTTTTCATGGACTCCAGTTTTTGGATCAGCTCCTGTTTGATGGAGCTTTGGAAGAAGCAGGGAGCTGAATTTAGGAATTATTTGCAAGTCTTCTGCTCTATATTTGGCAAAAAAAAAAAGATCCTGAGCCCCAAAATCCCCTCCAAATTTGCAATTTTCCCCTCAAAATTGGGAATTTTGCATCCACAGGGCTGAGGCCTCCTCACTGACAAATTGGGATTTTTTTCCTCTGCAGAGTGGGAACATCAAAACCTCTTTGGGGAATATTCAGGTTTTTTTTTTAGCTGGGCCCTGGTGCTTTGGGAATTAATTCCAACCACAGTGGGGAAAAGAAATCTCTGGGGAGCTGAGAAATGCATATGATAATTGGGGAATTTGCATAAAACCTATTTCTGGCCTTTTTTTTTGGACATAATGGATGTTGCTGGTTGAGGTTTCTCCTGGGGTTATTCCCAAAAAAAGCCACGTCCAAGCTGATGGAGGGAGAAGGGGATGATTTATCCCAAAAGGAGAGGGAAATTCTGGAGCCTGAGGGAAAGGGAAATGAGGAATGAGCTTGGAAAGCTTCAGGTTGGAGCTGCTGGAGTGAATTATTGTGGATTTTTCTCCTCAAAATGTGACTGAACTTCCAATCACTTTGGAATCAGGAGTTTCATCCCATTTTCCCATTTTCCTGCCTTTGCTGTCACTTTAGAGGTTCCAGGTTTGGGCGTTCTGTGGCTCTCTGGCTTTTTAACAAATCAGTAAATAATTAAATTAAATTAATTGCATTTCCAGCTTTCAGAGGAAAAAAAAACCCCAGGAAAATGGGTAAATAAGTACAATTAAAAAAAAAAAAAAACCAAACAGGAAATGGGGAAATAAATACAATATTCAAAACAAAAATCAAACCGGGAAAATGGGTAAATAAATACAATGGGTAAATTAATACATTATTAAAAAAAACAAATCAGGAAATGGGTAAATAAATACAATATTAAAAAAACAGGAAAATGGGTAAATAAATACAATGGGTAAATAAGTACAATATTAAAAAAAACAGGAAAATGGGTAAATAAATACAATATTAAAAAAAACCAGGAAAATGGGTAAATAAATACAATATTTAAAAAACCCCAGGAAAATGGATAAATAAACACAATATTAAAAAACAAAACAGGAAAATGGATAAATAAATACAATGTTAAAAAAACCCAACAGGAAAATGGGTAAATAAATACAATTTAAAGAAAAAAAACAGGAAAATGGGTAAATAAATACAATATTAAAAAAAACCAGGAAAATGGGTAAATAAATACAATATTAAAAAAAAACAGGAAAATGGGTAAATAAATACAATATTAAAAAAACCCCAGGAAAATGGATAAATAAACACAATATTAAAAAAACAAAACAGGAAAATGGGTAAATAAATACAATATTAAAAAAAACCAGGAAAATGGGTAAATAAATACAATATATATATAAAAAAGGAAAATGGGTAAACAAATACAATATTTAAAAAAACAGGAAAATGGATAAATAAATACAATATTAAAAAAAAAAACTAAATAGGAAAATGGGTAAATAAATACAATATATAAAAAAAGGAAAATGCGTAAACAAATACAATATTTAAAAAACAGGAAAATGGATAAATAAATACAATGTTCAAAAAAAAACCAACAGGAAAATGGGTAAATAAATACAATATTTAAAAAAAAGGAAAATGGGTAAATAAATACGATATTAAAGAAAAAACAACAGGAAAATGGGTAAATAAATACAATATTTTAAAAAAACCAGGAAAATGGGTAAATAAATACAATATTAAAAAAAAAACAAACCAGGAAAATGGGTAAATAAATACAATATTCAAAACAAAAATCAAACCGGGAAAATGGGTAAATAAATACAATGGGTAAATAAATACAATATTAAAAAAAAAAAAAAAACCAGGAAAATGGGTAAATAAATACAATGGGTAAATAAATACAATATTAAAAAAAAAAAAAACAAACCAGGAAAATGGGTAAATAAATACAATATTAAAAAAAAACAGGAAAATGGGTAAATAAATACAATATTAAAAAAAACCAGGAAAATGGGTAAATAAATACAATATTAAAAAAACCCCAGGAAAATGGATAAATAAACACAATATTAAAAAAACAAAACAGGAAAATGGGTAAATAAATACAATATATATATAAAAAAGGAAATAGGGTAAATAAATACAATATTAAAAAAAAAACAGGAAAATGGATAAATAAACACAATATTAAAAAAAACAAAACAGGAAAATGGATAAATAAATACAATGTTAAAAAAAAACCAACAGGAAAATGGGTAAATAAATACAATTTAAAGAAAAAAAACCAGGAAAATGGGTAAATAAATACAATATATATATAAAAAAGGAAAATGGGTAAACAAATACAATATTTAAAAAACAGGAAAATGGATAAATAAATACAATATTAAAAAAAAAAACTAAATAGGAAAATGGGTAAATAAATACAATATATATAAAAAAAGGAAAATGGGGAAACAAATAAAATATTTAAAAAAACGGGAAAATGGATAAATAAATACAATGTTCAAAAAAAAAACCAACAGGAAAATGGGTAAATAAATACAATATATATATAAAAAAGGAAAATGGGTAAACAAATACAATATTTAAAAAAACAGGAAAATGGGTAAATAAATACAATATTTAAAAAAAACTAAATAGGAAAATGGGTAAATAAATGCAATGGCTGAATAAACAGAAGCTTGTAAAGCTTCAGGTTAGAACTGCACGAGCTGCTGTTCTCCTGTTACTTCAGCAGCTCCAGGTTTGAGGCGCTCTTTAACAAAAATCATCAATAAAGATAAATCATCAATAAATATAAATCATTAAATAATTAAATTAATTACATTTCCAGTTTTCAGAGGGAAAAAACCCCAAAAAACCCCAAAAAACCAAAGAAAACCAACAAGAAACCAAGAAAATCCACCCAACTTTTGGGGATGTTTTGGAGATTTCGATGCTCTTGGAAGCTGCTGCAGGATCCACGGGCAGGGCTTGGTGTTAATTGATGAATTAATGATGTTAATTCTGATTTTGGCAGGTGATCAAACTCACCTTCGAGGAGTTCGAGCTGGAGAGAGGCTACGACACCCTGACAGTGGGGGATGGAGGCCAGGTCGGAGACCAGAAATCCGTGCTCTATGTGTGAGTACCAATTCCCCAATTCCCTCTTGTGGGATTGCACCTGGCCAGGTGGGGCTGAGGGTTTATAATGCCAGGATCCAGTGGGTTTGGGGCTGGTTGTTGTCACTTTTGGGACAGAAAATTGAATTTCCTTAAATTGTTCCCTCTGTGCTTTATGTGTGAGCACCATCCTGCAGGATTGCACCTGGCCAGGTGGGGCTGAGGGCTTGGGATGCCAGGATCCAGTGGGTTTAGGGATTTTTTTTTTTTTTAGTGGTTTTCTGTCACTTTGGGGACAAAAAATTGTCCCCTCTGAGCTTTATGTGTGAATTCCAATTCCCCAGTTTTCTCCTGCAGGAATGCACCTGGCCAGGTGGGGCTGAGGGTTTAGGATGCAGGGATCCAGTGGGTTTGGGGCTGGTTGTTGTCACTTTTGGGACAGAAAATTGAATTTCCTTAAATTGTTCCCTCTGTGCTTTATGTGTGAGTACCAGAATGCAGGATTGCACCTGGTGACCATTCCAGAATGTACCTGGCCAGGTGGGGCTGAGGGCTTGGGATGCCAGGATCCAGTGGGTTTAGGGATTTTTTTTTAGTGGTTTTCTGTCACTTTGGGGACAGAAAATTGGATTTCCTTAAATTGTTCTCTCTGTGCTTTATGTGTGAGTACCAGAATGCACCTGGCCAGGTGGGGCTGAGGAATTAGGATGCAGGGATCCAGTGGGTTTGGGGCTGGTTGTTGTCACTTTTGGGACAGAAAATTGAATTTCCTTAAATTGTTCCCTCTGTGCTTTATGTGTGAGTTCCAGAATGCACCTGGCCAGGTGGGGCTGAGGGTTTAGGATGCCAGGATCCAGTGGGTTTTGGGGCTGGTTGTCACTTTTGGGACAGAAAATTGAATTTCCTTAAATTGTTCCCTCTGTGCTTTATGTGTGAGCACCATCCTGCAGGATTGCACCTGGCCAGGTGGGGCTGAGGGCTTGGGATGCCAGGATCCAGTGGGTTTAGGGATTTTTTTTTTAGTGGTTTTCTGTCACTTTGGGGACAGAAAATTGGATTTCCTTAAATTGTTCTCTCTGTGCTTTATGTGTGAGTACCAGAATGCACCTGGCCAGGTGGGGCTGAGGAATTAGGATGCAGGGATCCAGTGGTTTTTGGGGCTGGTTGTCACTTTGGGTACACAAAATTGTCCCCTCTGAGCTTTATGTGTGAGTTCCAATTCCCCAATTTTCTCCTGCAGGATTGCACCTGGCCAGGTGGGGCTGAGGGCTTGGGATGCCAGGATCCAGTGGGTTTAGGGATTTTTTTTTTTAGTGGTTTTCTGTCACTTTGGGGACAAAAAATTGTCCCCTCTGAGCTTTATGTGTGAATTCCAATTCCCCAATTTTCTCCTGTGGGAATGCACCTGGCCAGGTGGGGCTGAGGGTTTATAATGCCAGGATCCAGTGGGTTTGGGGCTGGTTGTTGTCACTTTTGGGACAGAAATTTGAATTTCCTTAAATTGTTCTCTCTGTGCTTTATGTGTGAGCACCATCCTGCAGGATTGCACCTGGCCAGGTGGGGCTGAGGGCTTGGGATGCCAGGATCCAGTGGGTTTAGGGATTTTTTTTTTTTTTTTAGTGGTTTTCTGTCACTTTGGGGACAGAAAATTGGATTTCCTTAAATTGTTCTCTCTGTGCTTTATGTGTGAGTACCAGAATGCACCTGGCCAGGTGGGGCTGAGGATTTAGGATGCAGGGATGCAATGGATTTTGAGGCTGGTTGTCACTTTGGGTACACAAAATTGTCCCCTGCTTTATGTGTGAGTACCAGAATGCACCTGGCCAGGTGGGGCTGAGGGCTTGGGATGCCAGAATCCAGTGGGTTTAGGGATTTTCTTTTTTAGTGGTTTTCTGTCACTTTGGGGACAGAAAATTGTCCCCTCTGAGCTTTATGTGTGAATTCCAATTCCCCAATTTTCTCCTGCAGGAATGCACCTGGCCAGGTGGGGCTGAGGGTTTAGGATGCAGGGATCCAGTGGGTTTTGGGGCTGGTTGTCACTTTTGGGACAGAAATTTGGATTTCCTTAAATTGTTCCCTCTGTGCTTTATGTGTGAGTACCAGAATGCACCTGGCCAGGTGGGGCTGAGGGCTTGGGATGCCAGGATCCAGTGGGTTTAGGGATTTTTTTTTTTTAGTGGTTTTCTGTCACTTTGGGGACAAAAAATTGTCCCCTCTGAGCTTTATGTGTGAATTCCAATTCCCCAATTTTCTCCTGCAGGATTGCACCTGACCAGGTGGGGCTGAGGAATTAGGGTGCAGGGATCCAGTGGGTTTGGGGCTGGTTGTTGTCACTTTTGGGACAGAAAATTGGATTTCCTTAAATTGTTCCCTCTGTGCTTTATGTGTGAGTTCCAGAATGCACCTGGCCAGGTGGGGCTGAGGGCTTGGGATGCCAGGATCCAGTGGGTTTAGGGATTTTTTTTTTTTTTAGTGGTTTTCTGTCACTTTGGGGACAGAAAATTGGATTTCCTTAAATTGTTCCCTCTGTGCTTTATGTGTGAGTACCAGAATGCACCTGGCCAGGTGGGGCTGAGGAATTAGGATGCCAGGATCCAGTGGGTTTGGGGCTGGTTGTCACTTTGGGTACACAAAATTGTCCCCTCTGTGCTTTATGTGTGAGTTCCAGCTCCCTCCTGTGGGATTGTACCTGGCCAGGTGGGGCTGAGGAATTAGGATGCAGGGATCCAGTGGGTTTAGGAATTTATTTTTTTTTTAGTGGTTTTCTGTCACTTTGGGGACAGAAAATTGTCCCCTCTGAGCTTTATGTGTGAATTCCAATTCCCCAATTTTCTCCTGCAGGAATGCACCTGACCAGGTGGGGCTGAGGATTTAGCATGCAGGGATCCAGTGGTTTTTGGGGCTGGTTGTCACTTTGGGTACACAAAATTGTCCCCTGCTTTATGTGTGAGTTCCAGCTCCCTCTTGTGGGATTGCACCTGGCCAGGTGGGGCTGAGGGTTTAGGGTGCAGGGATCCAGTGGGTTTGGGGCTGGTTGTTGTCACTTTTGGGACAGAAATTTGGATTTCCTTAAATTGTTCCCTCTGTGCTTTATGTGTGAGCACCATCCTGCAGGATTGCACCTGGCCAGGTGGGGCTGCAGGATCCAGTGGTTTTAGGGCTTTTTTTTTTAGTGTTTTTTTGTCACTTTGGGGACAGAAAATTGTCCCCTCTGTGCTTTTTGTGTGAGTACCAGAATTCACCTGGCCAGGCGAGACTGATGCAAATTTGGAATATCTGTGGCTGAGCAAGGTGCAGTGCCTGGAATCTTTCCCCAGGAAATTTTCACTAAATTCCTGCTGCTAATCCTTCCTGGGATTTATTTTTATTTTTAATAATCTGGGAGGATGAATTGAAAAGTAATGAAATGGGAGAGAGCTGTGAAGACCACAGCGCTAATTAATGTGCTTGAAAATCCATGGATCACTTTTCCCAGAGTTTTCTGCCCACTCTTAGCTGGATTATTCAGGAATAATACCTGGATACAAAGCGAGGTTTCTTTGGAAGAATCAAAATGCAGCAACTCCTGTCAAAGGCAATAATTCCAATTTTTTTCCTTGGCTGTTGCGGAGCTCAGCCCTGCTGCCTTCCCAGTCAAGGAATGCACTTGAGGGGAGATGCAGAGCAGCAAATTCCACCCCAAACTGAGCTGGGAAGGATTTTTTTCCAGGCTCGTTCCCAAATGAAAATGGGAGCAGAGAAGATTTTTAGGCTGTAGGAATTTAATTTTCTGAATTAACAAGCACCCAAATCAATCCCCCACCCCAGCTTGTTCAAAGTGGGGTGGCAAAGGATACAGAAAGCTTTGAAGCTCCTTTTCCTGGTGGTTTTTTTTCTCTTGGAGTTTTCCTCATTCCTGCCTGGCTGCTGCTTCAGTAAATAAACTGAGAATCAACAATAACACTCCTGAACATCGCTGGGATGCAAAGCAGGCACTAAAACAAGATCACTTCTTCATTTAACAGCACCCTGAGATCAATAAAATCCTGCTGCAGGTCAGGGAAATCAGAGCAGAGCTTGGCTGGGATTGTGATTGCAGGAAAAACAAAACAAAAACCAACTCCAGGTTCAGAGCCTGGGCATGGTGTCCCTGTCCCTGGGGCCTGTGAGGGACAGGGACAGGGCCTGGATGGGCAGGACAGGTCTGTGATGCCCAGGGTGGCCCCATTTCCCTGAGATCCCTGTCCTGGAGAGGAGCTGGCACCTGGCAGGGAGCAGAGTTGGTGTCACCTGCACTGGGGGGTGACACAGAATCCTGGGGTGGTTTGGGGTAGAAGGACCTTAAAGCTCATCCAGCCATGGCAGGGACTCCTCAAACTGTCCCAGGCCGCTCCAAGCCTGTCCAGCCTGGCCTTGGGCACTGCCAGGGATGCAGGGGCAGCCACAGCTGCTCTGGGCATCCTGTGCCAGGGCCTGCCCACCCTCACAGCCAGGAATTCCTCCCCCAAATCCTACAAAATTCTCCCTTTTTCCAGTTAGAAGCCATTCCCCCTTTTCCTGGCACTGCAGTTCTGGTGCTGAGTCCTTCTCCAGCTCTCCTGACAGGTGCTCTGAGGGCTCCACTGAACATTCCCTAATCCAGGCTGAGCATTCCCAACTTTCCCAACCTGGATCACATCTCTCCTCTGGCAGGAGCAATTTCTCCCCAAAATCCCACCCAATTCTCCAATTTTCCAGTTTGAATTCATTCCCCCTTGTCCTGGCACTGCAGTTCTGGTGCTGAGTCCCTCTCCAGCTCTCCTGACAGGTGCTCTGAGGGCTCCACTCAACTTTCCCTTCTCCAGGATGAACATTCCCAGCCTGGATCCTGTCCCTTTATCAGCCTCACATCCCTCCTCTGGCAGGAGCAATTTCTCCCCAAAATCCCACCCAATTCTCCCCTTTTCCCAGTTTGAATTAATTCCCCCTTGTCCTGGCACTGCAGTTCCTGAAGCTGCTGTGAGGGCTCCACTCATCTTTCCTTCTCCAGGCTGAACATTCCCAATTCTCCCAGCTTGGATCACATCCCTCCTCTGGCAGGAGCAATTTCTCCCCAAAATCCCACCCAATTCTCCCCTTTTCCAGTTTGAATTAATTCCCCCTTTTCCTGGCACTGCAGTTCTGGTGCTGACAGGAGCTGTGAGGGCTCCACTCAACCTTTCCTTCTCCAGGCTGAACATTCCCAATTCTCCCAGCCTGGATCCTGTCCCTTTATCAGCTTCACATTCCTCCTCTGGCAGGAGCAATTTCTCCCTCAAAATCCCACCCAATTCTCCCTTTTTCCACTTTCCCAGCTCTCCCAGCCTGGATCCTGTCCCTTTATCAGCCTCACATCCCTCTGCTCCAGCAATTCCCTGTCCCCTTCTGCTGAGTTTACTTTTATCCAGGAGCCTTTCAAGTGCTGCTGTTGTAGCTGGGGCCAGGCCCAACCCAGAGCTGAACACATCAATTGGGATTTATTTAAACCCTGCAGGAAAGATTAAAAAAAAACCCTCTCACCCCTCTCCACTTGCTGTTAATTTCTGAATTTCTCGCAGATAATACCTGAGCAGAAACAGGATAATCACAACATTAAACACAGGCAACACAAGAGCCCTGCTCCTGGAATAATCATCCCACCCACACAAACGCTGCTCCTGGGAAGGGAGGCAGGAGCTGAGCTCCATCTGCCTGTGCCAAAGATGCTCCTGCGGGGGTGGGGGATAAAGCTCTGAAGCTGTGCTGAGGTGATTAATCCCAGAGGCTGAATGAGCCTCGTTAATAGGGGGAGATATCAACGATATTTCCCTCAATTTCAGCCCTCCTGGGAGGATGCTGAGGGGAAGGCAGAGCCCTGATCCTGCTGGGGTTAGTGGCACTTCTCAGGGGCTCAGGGCTGTTCAGCACGTTTGGATTCTCAAGGGCTCACAGGGTTTTTGGCATGTTTGGATTCTCAGGGGCTCAGGGCTGTTCAGCACGTTTGGATTCTCAAGGGCTCACAGGGTTTTTGGCATGTTTGGATTCTCAGGGGCTCAGGGCTGTTCAGCACATTTGGATTCTCAAGGGCTTATTACAGCGACCTTAGACGGTCACTGTGGTGAGAGAAGGACGAGAATCTTGTTTCTTGATCAGAAGGCTGATTTATTCATATAAGATATATAATACATTATAACTAAGTATAGTTATAGGAAAAAGAGGAAGAAAAGGAAGAAAAAAAGGAAGGAAGAAAAAGAGAGGTTGCAGAGAGCAGCTGTGCTAAGAATAGAATAGAAAGAATGAATAACAAAGTTCTGTGTTCAAGGAATCTCCCCTGCGCTGCTCCTTTGATTGGCCCTTAGTTGGAAACATGCAAAATGAGCCAATCACAGGATCACCTGCCACATCTCACAACAGCCGATAACAATTTGTTTACATTCTTCTTCTGGGGCCCTTTGCTTCCCAGAAGAAGGACAAATCCCAAAGAAAGGATTTCTATGAAGAAATGTCTGCGACAAGGGCTCACAGGGTTTTTAGCATGTTTGGATTCTCAGGGGCTCAGGGCTGTTCAGCACATTTGGGTTCTCAAGGGCTCACAGGGTTTTTGGCATGTTTGGATTCTCAGGGGCTCAGGGCTGTTCAGCACATTTGGGTTCTCAAACTCTCACGGGGTTTTCAGCCCATTTGGGGCTCCTGCTGGTGACGAGGTCTCTGCTGTTGAGATGACCCCAAGGTGTTGGAAAGTCTCTTTTTCCCAGCCCTGAGACCCAAGAAGAAGTCAGGATTCCTTGGTTCTCCTTCTCAAGGTTGTTTATTTTTCTTTATCTGTCTGGCAGGTCAGGTTGTGGCACAGTCCCTGCCCTTGGAATGGAGTTAACTTTTTATACTAAGAACTACGTGTACTTTATTTACAATAATTTCCCAATGCCTATCACCTATGTTAGACAGTGAGCTTCTACCTTAAACCAATCTAAAAGTGCCAACATCACAGTAGAAGATTGAGGCCAAGAAGAAGAAGAAGAAGGACAGATCACACCCAGATTCCTCCATCTTGCCTCTTGAACCCCCATTCTAAAACCCCAAAATTCTACTTTTTCACCTTCACTATCATTCTACTCAAACTCTTGTGGCTTGTAAATCTTCACACAAAGTTGGTAATTGTTTCCATGGGTTAAAATGGAAGGCTCAGGTGGTTTTGACTCCATGCCAAGGTCTCTGAGCCCCCTACCGATGTCAGATCTCAAGATCTGAGTCCTGAGGTGCTGAGCCACCGAGACCACCTTGGGGGTCTCGGGAGTCCTGGAATGTTGCCAGAAGTGTCTGGTGGCTGGACTTTGGTCCTACACAGGAGACGACAAGGATGAGGGCTTCACCAGGGTGAATGGTGAAGGGATTGGTTAATTAGAGGGTGAGACACAGGGTTTAGGATTTCTGTACAGGGGGGTTTAGAGGAGTAAGATGGAGGAATTGGGGCGTGTCCTGCCCTCCTTCTCTTCCTCTTCTCCTCCATCTTCTTTGGCCACGGTGGCACCTTTGGATTGGTTATTACTGAGAGTGCACCGAGTTATAAGAATAAATGGTATTGGGGAAAAATGATAAATATTGTACACGTAACCTTGGGTATAAAGATAGGTGACCGCCCGGAGGGCAGCACAGTGTGCTCATGGCTGGCTGCTGAGCAGAGCTCTGTTCGGCTGAAAGAAAATCTTTTAGATAAACAATTAATAAACATAAAAACCGAAAGAAGAACTGAAGCCTCTTCTCGTCCTTCGATACGCGGCTGCCCCAAGGCCACCTCGGGCCTTTCCAGGCCCCTCAAACAGCCGAGATAAACCGGACACTGACGAGGAAAGAGGGCAGGAAGAAGAAGAACAGAAGGAGGACAGGACACACCCCAATTCCTCCATCTTACTCCTCTAAACCCCCCTGTACATAAATCCTAAACCCTGTTTCTCACCCTCTAATTAGCTAATCCCTTCACCATTCACCCTGGTGAAGCCCTCATCCTTGTCGTCTCCTGTGTAGGGTTAAAGTCCAGCCACCAGACACTTCTGGCAACATTCCAGGACTCCCGAGACCCCCAAGGTGGTCTCGGTGGCTCAGCACCTCAGGACTGAGATCTTGAGATCCGACATACCAGGGTCTGGAATAACCCAGGGCAGCCAGAGGAATGTTCTGGATTCCGGCACTCTGGGTGCTTTTTTTCCTTTCCTAGAAACTTCTCTCAGTGCAGCAATGGAGCAGGGAATGGGTGGAAAGTCATTTTCTGTGCTCCTGGAAACTGCTGCGAGGGCAGTTCAGGGCATTCAGTCACTCAGGGCTCACTTTGGCTCCTGGGAATTTGATTTGTTTGCTGATGTTTTGCCTCAGCGAGCAGGGAAACGATTCCTTTGGCTGCTGGGTGATCTGATCCAGCAACAGCAGGGAATTGTAATTATTGCACTGAGGGTGGTGGGGCAAGACTGAACATGGAAGGATTTTCACCAGGCTCGAAAATATCCCATTTTTGGGGGTGATTCTTAATTAGTTTGGCATTTCCTTCTCTCACAGAGTCCTTTATTTGAGGGTGGTGAATCTGAGGCCACTTTGAGGCTGTTTTTATTCTAATTATGTATTCAATTATATTTTTATAATATTTATATATTATTTATAATTATAGAATATTTTATAGTACATATTCATATTATGTTTTTATTATTATGCATTATATATTATAAATTATACACTATGTTATGGTTTTATTTTATTATTATATTATTTTAATTCTTATCATTTTAACAGCATTTTATTAATATAATATACAATTTTATGTTATAATAAAAGCATATAAGTATATATTTTATTATATTACTATATTATTCTATCACTATATATTATATATTATGCTTTCGTTATATTATATAATTTTAATTATTATTATAATTTTAATGTTATTTTACTAATATAATATGTAGTTTTATAATATTATAATTTAATAGTATATAATTAATATAAACATATAATATGTAAAATAATGATTATTTTAACTAGTTTTTATATATTACATTATTTTAATTTATTTTTTAATATATTTTTTATATATTACATGATTTTAATTTGTTTTTCTTATTTATTTTTGCAGCCTGACAGGCACCACAGTCCCTGACCTCATTGTCAGCACCCAGCACCAGATGTGGCTCCTGTTCCAGACCGACAGTGTCAGCAACCTGCTGGGCTTCAAAGCCACCTACGAAGGTAACCCAGGCTCCTCCCTCCCAATTCCCCTTTTCCCAAAATATCAGGGACAGGGGAGAAAAGGGAGCTCCTCTAAATAAATCAAAAATCAGTGCAGATATTGGGGAGAAAAGGGAGCTCCTCTAAATAAATCAAAAATCAGTGCAGATATTGGGGAGAAAAGGGAGCTCCTCTAAATAAATCAAAAATCAGTGCAGACACTGGGGAGAAAAGGGAGATCCTCTAAATAAATCAAAAATCAGTGCAGATATTGGGGAGAAAAGGGAGATCCTCTAAATAAATCAAAAATCAGTGCAGATATTGGGGAGAAAAGGGAGCTCCTCTAAATAAATCAAAATGGGTGCAGGGATTGGGGAGAAAAGGGAGCTCCTCTAAATAAATCAAAATCAGTGCAGATATTGGGGAGAAAAGAGAGCTCCTCTAAATAAATCAAAAATCAGTGCAGATATTGGGGAGAAAAGGGAGATCCTCTAAATAAATCAAAAATCAGTGCAGATATTGAGGAGAAAAGAGAGCTCCTCTAAATAAATCAAAAATCAGTGTAGACACTGGGGAGAAAAGGGAGATCCTCTAAATAAATCAAAAATCAGTGCAGATATTGGGGAGAAAAGGGAGCTCCTCTAAATAAATCAAAAATCAGTGCAGATATTGGGGAGAAAAGGGAGCTCCTCTAAATAAATCAAAAATCAGTGCAGATATTGGGGAGAAAAGGGAGCTCCTCTGAATAAATCAAAGCTCTGCAGGTTTGGTTTTATTTTATTTTTCCTTAAGAGTTTCCTTTCCCATCCAAGCTGGGTGAGGGCTGTCCCATTGCCATTTCAACCATTTCAAACACCATTGCCATTTTGGTGTTTTATTGGGAAAAAAAAATGGGAATTTCAGCTGATAGCAACAGGTTGTGCCTGTGGGAAGGGATGGGATGGGGAATCTCTGGTTCCAGCAGATCTCTGGTGTCAACTGGGCTCTTTCAGGTGAAATCAAAGTTAATAAAAGTTAATATTGGGATTTTTTCAAAGAAACTCCCAGAATGCAGCAAGATTTGAGTGATCAAGTCTGGCCTAAGCTTGTGTTTGCTGTTGTCACGGGCGTTGGGATGTTTTGACCCCATGGAGGCACGGAACAGGATGGGCTTTAAGGCCTCTTCCAACCCAAACCAGTCTGGGATTCCCTGAAGGAGATAAAAAAGCATCTAAAGAGGAAACACAGCAAGGAGGGGGTGAATTAAAAGGAAAAATCCCTTCCTGCCCCTCCCTGCCCCCCAAAACCAGCAGAGCAGAGCAGGTGCAGCGCTAGGCCTGGCCTTGCTAGGACCAGCATCACATTAAGGCCTGTCCTGAGCTTTAGGCCAGGCTTAAACACCAGGAACAGGACCTTGGCAAAAACAGCTCAAAGCCCTTCTGTGGCTCCTGCTTTGTGACAAACTCAACCCATTAAATTTCATTTAAATTAAATTAAATTTAATGGGAGAGCAGAGCACCAGGGATGGAAACCCCTTGGCCTCCTGAGAGACCCCAACACCAACAAAACAGTGAGGCGGGAGATGCAGAATCTAAAATAATATAAATCCAGGGCTGGATTCCCACCTGGATAATTGGCAAAAGAGCTGCAGGAAGCAGCAGCTCATCCCAGCAAAGTTTGAAAAAAGAAAAATAAAATCCTTATTCCTTCTGCTGAAGAACTGGAGTTCTTCATAAAGGTAAATCAATTGTATCAATTCCTGTGGTAAGATGAAAAAGTTTGATGAAAAGCACAAAGGGCAGGGGAGGAAATCTCCAGCTCCAGCCCTGCAGAGCTCCTAAGCCTCTTTGGCACCGTGGGGCTGAATTCCAGCTCTCCACAGCCAAAGCCTTGCTCAGCACTCCCCTGACAATAAACAGCTTTTAATCATCCCCTGCCTGCAGCAGGGGGCTCAGACCTGACTCAGCTCCTTCCCAATTCCAGCAGAAATCCAAATTAAATTAGTGTGGGAGCGCCCATAAATCTGGTTTTAATTTGAAATTCTGGCTTTCTATTAAAACAATGCGACAGTGAATTACAATTTGGCTTTGTTCTGGGTTTCGGTGGGGTTTTTTGTGATGTTTCTGTTCTTACCACAGGAATTTATAAAATTCATTTACATTTATGCTGTTGCTTGGCATAAACTCAGGTTCATCAGTAGAAGAAATAAAGGTTGAATGGGCTGGGAATTCTGCAGGAATATCCTGCTGGATGTGGAAGGCACCAGCTCCAGGGCAAGGAGTTTTCCCAACAAATCACCCAATTTTATTCATTCTTGGAGGCAAAAACTAAAAGGCAACAGAAACACCCTCCTCTAAATTCCTACCTGACAGCATAAGATTTAATTAATTAAACCAAGGTCATTTAAGTACAAAATCCTGAGTGTGAAGTAAAATCCTTTGGGCTGGAATGAGATAAAAATGGGATCATTTTCATTCATTCTTGGAGGCAAAAACTAAAATGCAACAAAAACACCCTGGTCTTGATTCCTCCATATTCTTACCTGACACCATTAGCTTTAATTAATTAATTAAGCCAAGGTCATTTAAGTACACAAATCCTGAGTGTGAGGTAAAATCCTTTGGGCTGGAATGAGATAAAAATGGGATCATTTTCATTCATTCTTGGAGGCAGAAACTAAAAGGCAACCGAACCACCCTCCTCTAAATTCCTACCTGACACCATAAGCATTAATTAATTAAGCAAGTTCATTTAAGTACAAAATCCTGTGTGTGAGGTAAAATATTTTCCTGGGTGTTTCCTGACTGGGGGTGAAATTTGTGGGGTTTCCACAGTCTCAAAAATCCTTCACCCTGTGGCTATCCCTTCCAGAAACCTGAGTTTGACTTGCTGGCAGCTCCAAAAATCCTCATTTTCCCTCAGAAAAAAAATCCTCATTTTCCCCTCAGAAAAAATCCTCATTTCCCCTCAGAAAAATCCTGATTTCCCTCAGAAAAAAATCCTCATTTTCCCTCAGAAAAATCCTCATTTTCCCCTCAGAAAAATCCTCATTTTCCCCTCAGAAAAAAAATCCTCATTTTCCCCTCAGAAAAATCCTCATTTCCCCCTCAGAAAAATCCTGATTTCCCTCAGAAAAAATCCTCATTTTCCCCCAGAAAAAAATCCTCCTTTTCCTCTCAGAAAAATCCTCATTTTCCCCTCAGAAAAATCCTCATTTTCCCCTCAGAAAAATCCTCGTTTTCCCCCAGAAAAAAATCCTCATTTTCCCTCAGAAAAATTCTCATTTTCCTTCAGAAATGAAGCAGGCAAGGGCAGGAATTCCCAGGGAGGAGCATCCTGGATCTGGGGAGGTGTGAGGGAGTTTTTTTTCTCATTCCTCACCCAATTTCCCACCCACCACCCTCAGCCAAACATCACAAAGAGCTCTGCAAAATTCCTGCTGCCACATTTTCCCTCAGAAAAAAAGCAGTTTTGTCAAAAAATTTCTCCCCTGTATGAATAATATTTGATGGAGGAAGCTGTGAAAGATTCATGTCAACTTGTTTCCTTTCAATAATGTCAAAACACTTGGTTTGGATGTTCTTGTTTAGTTTTGACTTTTATTATTCTAATGTGGAAGTGATTTTACTTTAAACATTCATCAGGAGGAATGTTTCAATCTTATTGAAGTAACATGTTTTGATATTTTTGAATCACTCCTTTTTTTTTTAAAATGGAACTTCTGCCCTGCTCAATATTTCATGGATTTTACTCCCTCACACAAAGAAATGCAGGAACCAGGGGATTTTTCTCAGGTCAAAAAATGGAATTTCCGAATAAATTCCATTTCCTGACCTCTGTGAGGTGATGAACCTTCGAGCTGTGTTTGCTGCTGACAAGGAGAGGGTGGGAATTGGGAGCTGGAATTCTCATTTTCCTCCCATTTTTAACCCCCTGATTTGAGCTGGGGTTGTGCAGAATGACAGGAAAAAGTGAGGAGAGTGGAGACCCTGCAGTGATTTCTTTATTCTCTCTCATCCAAGGGTCAAAATGCTGATTTTACCTCACTTGGCTGCATTTTTTTATGAGCTCCTGATGCCTTACCAGTTTTTACTGATCCTTAAGCTCCCTGATTTTACTGATGCTGCACATTCCCAGTTCCCTTTGGAATCCCAGCTCTGGAAATTCTGCTTTTCCCCAAGCTGGAGCTGCTTGGTGCAGAATTCCTGTGGTTCCCATCCCTGCAGGGCCACCAGCCCAAGCTGAGGGAAACATTTGGGGCTGGCTCTGGGTTTTTGGCATCTCTGACCCTTCTGGGGATGCTCCGGGGCCTTCAGGAGGATGGGGCTGCCATGGCTCAGGCAGGAATTTTTTGTGTCCATTTGTGGAGTTTTGGGGCTGCCAGGATGGAAATTTTTTGTGTTGATGTGTGGAATTTTGAGATTACCATGATGGAGTCAGGGAGGAATTTTTTGTGTCCATGTGTGGAATTTTGGGGCTGCCACAATGGAATTTTTAATGTCCATTTGTGGAGGAGTTTTAGGGCTGCCACAATGGAATTTTTAATGCCCATTTGTGGAGGAGTTTTAGGGCTGCCACAATGGAATTTTTTGTGTCTATATGTGGAATTTTGGGGCTGCCAGGATGGGAATTTTTTGTGGTTTTGCGTGGAGGACTTTTGGGGCTACTACAATAGGAATTTTTCGTGTCCATGTGCAGAGTTTTGGGGCTGCCAGGATGGGAATTTTTATTTTCATTTGTAGAGGAGTTTTGGGCCTGCCACAATGGGAATTTTTTTATGTCCATGTGTGGAATTTTAGGGCTGGAGCTGCTTGGTGCAGAATTCCTGTGGTTCCCATCCCTGCAGGGCCACCAGCCCAAGCTGAGGGAAACATTTGGGGCTGGCTCTGGGTTTTTGGCATCTCTGACCCTTCTGGGGATGCTCCGGGGCCTTCAGGAGGATGGGGCTGCCATGGCTCAGTCAGGAATTTTTTGTGTCCGTTTGTGGAGTTTTGGGGTTGCCACAATGGGAATTTTTTGTGTCCATTTGTGGAGTTTTGGGGTTGCCACAATGGGAATTTTTTGTGTCCATGTGTGGAGTTTTGGGGCTTCCAGGATGGAAATTTTTTGTGTTGATGTGTGGAATTTTGAGATTACCATGATGGAGTCAGGGAGGAATTTTTTGTGTCCATGTGTGGAATTTTGGGGCTGCCAGGATGGGAATTTTTAATGCCCATTTGTGGAGGAGTTTTGGGGCTGCCACAATGGAATTTTTAATGCCCATTTGTGGAGGAGTTTTGGGGCTGCCACAATGGAATTTTTAATGCCCATTTGTGGAGGAGTTTTAGGGCTGCCACAATGGAATTTTTTGTGTCTATATGTGGAATTTTGGGGCTGCCAGGATGGGAATTTTTTGTGGTTTTGTGTGGAGGACTTTTGGGGCTACTACAATAGGAATTTTTCGTGTCCATGTGCAGAGTTTTGGGGCTGCCAGGATGGGAATTTTTTTATGTCCATGTGTGGAATTTTAGGGCTGGAGCTGCTTGGTGCAGAATTCCTGTGGTTCCCATCCCTGCAGGGCCACCAGCCCAAGCTGAGGGAAACATTTGGGGCTGGCTCTGGGTTTTTGGCATCTCTGACCCTTCTGGGGATGCTCTGGGGCCTTCAGGAGGATGGCTCAGGCAGGAATTTTTTGTGTCCATTTGTGGAGTTTTGGGGTTGCCACAATGGGAATTTTTTGTGTTGATGTGTGGAATTTTGAGATTACCATGATGGAGTCAGGGAGGAATTTTTTGTGTCCATTTGTGGAGTTTTGGGGTTGCCACAATGGGAATTTTTTCTGTCTATGTGTGGAGTTTTGGGGCTGCCAGGATGGAAATTTTTTGTGTTGATGTGTGGAATTTTGAGATTACCATGATGGAGTCAGGGAGGAATTTTTTGTGTCCATGTGTGGAATTTTGGGGCTGCCACAATGGAATTTTTAATGCCCATTTGTGGAGGAGTTTTAGGGCTGCCACAATGGAATTTTTTGTGTCTATATGTGGAATTTTGGGGCTGCCAGGATGGGAATTTTTTGTGTTGATGTGTGGAATTTTGAGATTACCATGATGGAGTCAGGCAGGAATTTTTTGTGTCCATTTGTGGAGTTTTGGGGTTGCCAAGATGGGAGTTTTTTATGTCTGTGTGTGGAATTTTGGAGCTGTCACAATGGGAATTTCTTGTGTCCATGTGTGGAATTTTAGGACTGCCAGGATGGGGTCAGGCAGGAATTTTTTGTGTCCATCTGTGGAGGAGTTTTGGGGCTGCCACAATGGGAATTTTTTTATGTCCACGTGTGGAATTTTGGGGCTGCCAGGATGGGGTCAGGCATAAATTTTTTGTGTTGGTGTGTGGAGTTTTGGGGCTGCCAAAATTAGGAATTTTTTGTGTCCATGTGTGGAAGTTTTGGGGCTGCCAGGATGGGAAGTTTTACGTTCATTTTGGGCTGCCATCATGGGAACTTTTTATGTCCATTTGAGGAGTTTTGGGGCTGCTATAATGGGAATTTTTTGTGTCCATGTGTAGAAGTTTTGGGGCTGCCAAGATGGGAATTTTTAATATCCATTTGTGCAGGCATTTCGGGGCTGCCACAATGGGAATTTTTTATGTCCATGTGTGGAATTTTAGGGCTGTTATGATGGGGTCAGGCAGGAATTTCTGTGTCCATTTGTGGATGAGTCTCAGGGCTGCTAAAATGAGAATTTTTTATGTCCATTTGTGGAGGACTTTTGGGGCTGCCAGAATGGGAATTTTTGTGTCTGTGCCTGGAATTTTGGGGCTGCCATGGCTCAGGCAGGGTGTGACAGCCAAGGGTGTTCTGAGTGGCAGCAGGGAGCATCCCCAGCCCCGTCACACACGCTGATAAATGTTCCACATCCACTCCCTCCCATCCCAGCTCGTTGCTATTCCTTGAGTTTTCCAGCTGAATTTTCATTTCATGCTAAGCACTGTTGGCCTTGTGCATTTTTGAGGGGAGGAATGAACAGTTCAGTGCAGCTTTAACACCCAAAATTTTCATTTTCCATCCCTAATGTGCAAGTTCAACTCCTAAACAGTCGGATTTGGAAAGTGTGCAGGAAGATCTGTAAATCCTGGCAAAGTGCTTTCACTGAGAGGCAAAAAAATCTCAGCCTGTTTCATGAAAACTTTTAATATTAATTTATGTTAAATTATTTTGGGGATGCTTCATTAGCTAGCAGTGAGTTTTCAGCTCAAGATGCAGCAGAAGCTCCGTGACTTCTGCTCAAAATACACCTGGATGTGGAGTTGCCTGGAGCCAGAATAATAATGAGGGTGCTTGTTGTTATTCCAGCCAAATTGGGATATTAGAGGGCGTCATGCAAATCTCAGCTCCCGTGGTTTGCCTCTGTAAAGGAAGTGTCAGAAAAGAAATTTCCAATTTGGTGCAAGAAATTGGAAACGGGGAGGAAAAAGACAGCGAGACTGATCAGAGATGATGGGGATAAAAACCAGGGGAGTGTGGAGCAGATAAATAATGTGGGAACACTCAGGAGGAATGAAGGAGTGAAGTTTTTGGGGATAAAAACCAGAGGATTGGGAGAGTAGAGGAACTTGGGGCAGATAAATTATGTGGGAACACTCAGAAAGAATGAAGGAATGAAGTTTTTGGGGCTGAAAACCAGAGGATTTGGAGAGGAGTGAGGAGGAGATAAATAATGTGGGAAAACTCAGGAGGAAGGAAATTTTTGGGGATAAAAACCAAAGGATTGGGAGAGGAGTGTGGAGCAGGTCAATAATGTGGGAACGCTCATGAGGAATGAAGTTTTTGGGGATAAATCCAAAGGACTGGGAGAGGAAGGGAGAGTGGAGCAGATAAATAATGTGGGAAGGAGGAATGAAGAAGTTTTTGGAGCTAATAGTGATCCAGGGCAGGGAGCTTTTTGGAAATAGGATTGAGGGGAGCAGGAGATAACAGGAAATTGTGCCTGGGGTTTATTTGGAGTCCAAATCAGAGAGGGATTAACTCTGTGAGGGGACAAGGCAGGAATGGGAATGGGGTTTAGGAGCGAATCAGGGTTGGGATGCCACAACCTGTGGGAGCTTCACCAGCTGGGCCTCAGCCCCTTCCCCACACCCAAAATCTCTCTTCCAGCCCCTTCCCACACCCAGATTCTGTTTTCTCTCTTCCAACTCCTTCCCCACACCCAAACCCTGTGTTTTCTCTCTTCCAGCCTCTTCCCCACAGCAATTTTTTTTCATCCAGCCCCTTCCCAAACCCAAATTTTGTGTTCTTTCTCTTCCAGCCCTTTCCCTACACCCAAATTCTCTTCCCACACCCCAATCCTATGTTCTCTCTTCCAGCCTCTTCTCCACACCCAAATTTTGTGTTCTCTCTCTTCCAGCCCTTTTCTCACACCCAAATTCTTTCTTCCAACCCCTTCCCACACTCAAATCCTGTTTTCTCTCTTCCAGCCCCTTCCCCACACGCAAATTCTCTATTCCCTTTCCAACACCCCAACCCTGTGTTCTTTCTCTTCCAGTCCATTCCTCACACCCAAATTTTGTTTTCTCTTTCTTCCAGCCCCTTCCCCACACCCAAACTGTTTTCTCTCTTCCCGCCTCTTCCCCACATCCAATTTCTCTCTTCCAACACCTTCCCACGGCCAAGCCCTGTATTTTCTCTCTTTGAATGCCTTCCCCACACCCAAATTCTCTGTTTTCTCCCTCATAGCCCCTTCCCTCACCCAACCCCGTGTTGTTTTTCGTTGCAGAGATTGACCAGGGCAGCTGTGGGGACCCCGGCGTCCCCGCCTTCGGCCGCCGTGAGGGCTCCCGCTTCCGCCACGGGGACACCCTGCACTTCCAGTGCCAGCCCGCCTTCGAGCTCAAGGGCCACAAAAGCATCACCTGCCAAAAGAGCAGCCAGTGGTCTGCTCAGAAACCTGTGTGTGTTTGTAAGTGGGTCAGCAGTGCCCTGGGTGCCCTCTGAGGGGACGCCGAGGTGGTGGCGCCTGCCCGGTGGCACCTTCAGCCAGCTTGGGGACAGGTTTGGGGTCTTCACTGGGCAGGGCAGGGGAGATTTGGGCTGTGCTGGGCTCTCCTTGCCTTGTCCTGAGGGAAAAATCAGTCCTTGGTGGTCAGCACAGACAGGACATGGCCAAATTCACAATTTAAACGTGGATTCTGTTTGCAAAGAGAGATTTGGGCTTCATTGGGCTCTCCCTGCCTTGTCCTGAGGGAAAAATCAGTCCTTGGTGGTCAGCACAGACAGGACATGGCCAAATTCACAATTTAAACCTGGGGTCTCTTTGTAGAGATGGATTTGGGCTGTGCTGAGCTCTCTCTGCCTTGTCATGAGGGAAAATCAGCCCTTGGTGGACAGGACCCAGCAAATTCCAGATTTAAACATGGCTTCTGTTTGCAAAGAGAGATTTGGGCTGTGCTGGGCTCTCTCTGCCGTTTCCTGAGGGAAAATCAATCCTTGGTAGACAGGACCCAGCAAATTCACAATTTAAACCTGGATTCTCTTTGTACAGAAAGTTTTGGGCTCTGCTGGGCTCTCTCTGTTCTGCCCTGAGGCAAAATCAAGTCCTTGGTGGCCAGCACAGACAGGACACAGCAAATCCATAATTTAAACTTGGGTTCTCTTTGCAGAGGGAGATTTGGGCTCTGCTGGGCTCTCCCTGCCTTGTCCTGAGGGAAAAATCAGTCCTTGGTGGTCAGCACAGAGAGGACATGGCCAAATTCACAATTTAAACATGGATTCTGTTTGCAAAGAGAGATTTGGGCTTTGTTGGGCTCTCCCTGCCTTGTCCTGAGGGAAAATCAGCCCTTGGTGGATAGGACCCAGCAAATTCCAGATTTAAACATGGATTCTCTTCATAGAGAAAGTTTTGGGCTTCGTTGGGCTCTCCCTGCCTTGTCCTGAGGGAAAAATCGGCCCTTGGTGGTCAGCTCAGACAAGAGATGGCCAAATGCCAGATTTAAATATGGATTTTCTTTGTAGAGAGATTTGGGCTGTGCTGGGCTCTCCCTGCCTTGTCCTGAGGGAAAATCAGCCCTTGGTGGACAGGACCCAGCAAATTCCAGATTTAAACCTGGATTCTCTTTGCAGTGAGAGATTTGGGCTCTGCTGGGCTCTCCCTGCCTTGTCCTGAGGGAAAATCAAGTCCTTGGTAGACAGGACACAGCAAATTCCAGATTTAAACCTGGATTCTCTTTGTAGAGAGAGATTTGGACTGTGCTGGGTTCACCCTTCCCTTCCCAGAGGGATAATCAGGTCCTTGGTGGCCAGCACAGACAGGACATGGCCAAATTAAAGATTTAAACCTGGATTCTCTTTGTAGAGAAAGTTTTGGGCTCTGCTGAGCTCTCTCTGCCTTGTCCTGAGGGAAAGTCAATTCCTTGGTGGCCATGGCACAGACAGGACCCAGCAAATTCCAGATTTAAACCTGGATTCTCTTTGCAAAGAGAGATTTGGGCTCTGCTGGGCTCTCCCTGCCTTGTCCTGAGGGAAAATCAAGTCCTTGGTAGACAGGACTCAGCAAATTCACAATTTAAACCTGGATTCTCTTCCTATAGAAAGTTTTGGGCTGTTTTTTGCTCTCCCTTCCATGTCATGAGGCAAAAATCAGTCCTTGGTGGCCAGCACAGACAGGACGTGGCCAAATTCACAACTTGAACCTGAATTCTCTTTTTACCCCCTCATTTTTTCCCTCATGATCCGACCCTCTCCAGGCTCCCTCCTGCTGGGCCTCACTTTTACCTTTGTTGCCCCATTCTCAGCAGGTTTGGGATGTTCTGCTCTCTGTGGGGGCCCAGGATCACATTTTGGGGTGGAAATGGGAGTTCTGCCCAGTCCCCGTGGGGTTTCCATGCTCTCAGTGTCCTCTGTAGATATATTGAGCAATTTGCTTTATTGCCCTGACAGGACCTTCCTGCAGGAATTTTCCCCAGAGTTTTCCCTCTGTTTCCCCCAGCTGGTGATAACCTCACTCTTCTTTTTATCTCCTTTTCTGCTTTTTTTAAATCTCCTTTTCTGCTTTTGTTGGCTCTGTTAAAATCTGGGCCTTGTTGGAGCAGGGGAGTGAGGCTGAGCCTGAAAAAAACCAGGAAAATGCAGTTGAGGGAGGGGAGAATGCAGAGGGAGAAAGCAAAAATGTTGGTTTTAGAAGTTCAGGTGCCAAACTGGGTGGAATTCCAGTGGAAATGTGGTGTGGCAGGAGCTGATCCATGAAAAAGATGGAGCTGGGAGGGAAAAACAGATTTTGCAAAGGGTCTGGAGAGTTGGGAGAAAATTGGGGACCATGGGGAAGGAGGAGAACCAGTTTGGATTCAGTGCCTTTCTTTTCGAATATTTATTTAAGCTCAGAGAAATGCCTGGGGAAAGGAAGCAATTCCTCTGAGTCCTCCCTTTTCCAGCTGCCATCCCTCCCTTCCTGTTTGGTTTTTTTTATTTGTAAGCAAATCAGCTGGAGGTGCTGCTGAAAAAATAAATATTGGAGTTTTTCCTGGGAGGTGGGAAGTGTTGGACCGGTCCTGTGCTGGTTTTTCCTTTTCATTTCTTGGAATTTCAGGTGAATTTGGACAAGTTGGTGGGGTTGAGGCTGGTGCTGAGAGTTTGATATGAGGATAAACCTGTGGTTTGTGCTCAGGGCAGCAGGACTGGGTGATAACAGAGTAAAAAGGAGATTTTTGGTAAAATAGGATTATTGGTGTTGATCAAATCAAGCCCCATCCATGCAAAGCATGGCAGGAATCTTTCAGTTCCAATAATTCCAGTGTGATCTGTTCTCTGTGGCTCTTGGGATATTCATGGATCAACAAGACAATGTGCAGGCAGTGGAAAAAACATGAAAAATATCTCACAGACCCCTCCTGGCCTTCACTCCTGATTCATTGTGGAGCAGGAGGGGTCACAAAATGGACAAAAAGGACAAAATGTGTCTGAATTCCAGGTGGGAAATGTTGGGAGAACATCAGATGTGAGGGGGAGAAATGAGGGAACCCTTTTGCTTCTGTGAAATTTGGGGTTTGGGGGTTTGTTTCTTTGAAATTTGGGGTTTGTTTCTTTGAAATTTGGTTGTTGGGGGGTTGTTCCTGTGGAATTTGGGGATCTGGTTGGTTTTGGGGTGTCTGGGGGTATGTTCCTCTTAAATATGGGTGTCTGGGTGTTTGATTCTGTAAAATATCAGTTTCTGGTTGTCTGTTTCTGTACAATTTAGGTGTCTGAATGTTTGTTTCTGTCCAATTTGGGTGTCAGGGTATCTGTTCCTGTACTTTGTGGGTGTCTGAGTGTTTATTTCTGTACAGTTTGAGTGCCTGGGTGTTTATTTCTGTACAATTTGCGAGTCTAGGTGTTTATTTCTGTACAATTTGAGTGTCTGGGATCTGTTTCTGTACCATTTTAGTGTCTGCATGGCTGTTTCTGTGCAATTGTGTGTATCTGGCTGTTTGTTCCTGTTCCATCTGGGTGTCTGTTCCTGTTCAGTGTGGGTGTCTGAGTGTTTATTTTTGTACAATTTAGGTATTTGGGTGTCTGTTTCTGTGAGATTTGGATGGCTGGGTGTCTGTTCCTGTTCAATGTGAGTGTCTGGATGTTTTTTCCCTGTTAAATTCGGGTGTCTGGGTGTCTGTTCCTGTTAAATTTGGATGTCTGAGTGTTTATTTCTATACAATTTAGATGTCTGGGTGTCTGTTCCTGTTAAATTTGGGTGTCTGAGTGTTTATTTCTGTACAATTTAGATGTCTGGGTGTCTGTTCCTGTTAAATTTGGGTGTCTGAGTGTTTATTTCTGTACTATTTAGATGTCTGGGTGTCTGTTCCTGTTAAATTTGGATGTCTGAGTGTTTATTTCTATACAATTTAGATGTCTGGGTGTCTGTTCCTGTTAAATTTGGGTGTCTGAGTGTTTATTTCTGTACTATTTAGATGTCTGGATGTTTGTATCTGTAATTTGGGTGTCTTTCTGTACAATTTGAGTGTCTGGCTGTGGGTGATGGCAGAAATTCTTCTCTCTGTCCTGCACCATCCTGCACTGCTTGATCCAGCTCCATCATTTGTTTTTGGCTTTAAAAATGGCATTTCCAGGGTTGGGGGATGTGGTGTCTGTCACAGGCCAGGGCAGTTCCACACCCAGAACTGGATTTTGGACAGAATTTGTTCCTTTTTCTCAGCAAAACGGGCTTGGTGGGGGCATTGGGTAAATATCCCTGAAGGAAAACCCTTGTGCTCTGATTTGGGGATGGAATATCCTGTGGCTGAGGAGATAATTCAGTTTATAAATGGAGAATCAGCTCCATAATTCCAGCTCTGGAGCTGCCTCCACTGAGGATGGAGATGTGGTGAGGGAAAGATCCAGGGTGGGAATTGCTGTTCGAACATCCTCATGTGGAGTAGAGAATAAAAACTATTCATTTTCTGGTTTTATTTGTCCCCAAAATTCACTTCAGGTTTATTTGACAGAAAGAGCAGGGCCCTGGTGCTCCTGGGGGGGTTCTGCAGTGAGAGAATCTTTCAAGGATCTTTGTTCTTCCTTTCCCTTCTCCTCCTTCCTTTCCCAAATTTTCACCCTGCATTTTCCTCTGGGTGCTTGACCCGTGCCAAGCAGCGCCGTCATTTTCCACGAGGGATGATTGTGGCACTTGGAGTGACAATAAATGTCATTGTCACCTCCTTGGGCAGAGCTCCTGCCTTGGTTCGGGTGCCCTCTGCCAGTTCTGGGAGAATCATTCCAGAATTTCTGCTGCAGCTTCAGTTGGTTGGGATCACACTTGGAAAATTCTGGTTTTTCTGGACCCGCCTCGTGTTTGACAGGGAGTTTAATGGTGGGGGAGTAAAAGGAGGGGAGTAAAAGAGATGGGAGTAAAAGGAGTGGATTTGGGCCCCAAAATTCTTGGGAATGGGAAGGGTCTGCAGTGACCCCGGCAGGTTTGGGTTGGTTGGCGTCGCTCAGCAGTTTTGGGATCGTTGTGGTCATTCCTGGGAAAGTTTGGGGATAAATCTGGGAATGTTTGGATGGATTGGGAGTAAACACATTCATTTCTGGAAATGTTTGGGTTTGGGATTCATGTGGTCATTTCTAGGAATGTTTGAATGGATTTGGGATTCATGTGGTCATTCCTGGGAATGTTTTGAATGGATTTGGGGTAAACATGTTCATTCATGGGAATGTTTGATTGGGTTTGGGATTCATGTGGTTGTTCCTGGGAAAGTTTGGGGATAAATCTGGGAATGTTTGGATGGATTGGGAGCAAACGCATTCATTTCTGGAAATGTTTGGGTTTGGGATTCATGTGGTCATTTCTAGGAATGTTTGAATGGATTTGGGATTCATGTGGTCATTCCTGGGAATGTTTGAATGAAACATGTTCATTTCTGGAAATATTTGAGCAGGTTTGGGATTCATGTGATCATTCCTAGGAATGTTTGGGTTTGGGGATAAATCTGAGAAAGTTTGAATGGATTGGGAGCAAACACATTCATTTCTGGAAATGTTTGGGTTTGGGATTCATGTGGTCATTTCTAGGAATGGATTTGAATGGATTTGGGGTAAACATGTTCATTCATGGGAATGTTTGATTGGGTTTGGGATTCATGTGGTCGTTCCTGGGAAAGTTTGGGGATAAATCTGGGAATGTTTGGATGGATTGGGAGCCAACACATTCATTTCTGGAAATGTTTGGGTTTGGGATTCATGTGGTCATTCTGGGAATGTTTGAATGGAACATGTTCATTTCTGGAAATGTTTGATTTGGGATTCATGTGGTCGTTCCTGGGAGTGTTTGATTTAAACAAAACATTTGTAGGAATGTTTTGAATGGATTTGGGATTCATGTGATCATTCCTAGGAATGTTTGGGTTTGGGGATAAATCTGAGAAAGTTTGCATGGATTGGGAGCAAACACATTCATTTCTGGAAATGTTTGGGTTTAGGATTCATGTGGTCATTTCTAGGAATGTTTGTATGGATTTGGGATTCATGTGGTCGTTCCTGGGAATGTTTGGATGGATTTGGGATAAATCTGTTCATTCCTAGGAATGTTTGAATGAAACATGTTCATTTCTGGAAATATTTGAGTAGGTTTGGGATTCATGTGGTCATTCCTAGGAATGTTTGGGTTTGGGGATAAATCTGAGAAAGTTTGCATGGATTGGGAGCAAACACATTCATTTCTGGAAATGTTTGGGTTTGGGATTCATGTGGTCATTCCTGGGAAAGTTTAGGGATAAATCTGGGAATGTTTGGATGGGTTGGGAGCAAACACATTCATTTCTGGACATGTTTGGGTTTAGGATTCATGTGGTCATTCCTGGGAATGTTTGAATGGATTTGGGGTAAACATGTTCATTCATGGGAATGTTTGATTTCGTTTGGGATTCATGTGGTTGTTCCTGGGAAAGTTTAGGGATAAATCTGAGAAAGTTTGAATGGATTGGGAGCAAACACATTCATTTCTGGAAATGTTTGGGTTTGGGATTCATGTGGTCATTTCTAGGAATGTTTGTATGGATTTGGGATTCATGTGGTCATTCCTGGGAATGTTTGGATGGATTTGGGATAAATCTGTTCATTCCTAGGAATGTTTGAATGAAACGTGTTCATTTCTGGAAATATTTGAGGAGGTTTGGGATTCATGTGATCATTCCTAGGAATGTTTGGGTTTGGGGATAAATCTGAGAAAGTTTGCATGGATTGGGAGTAAACGCATTCATTTCTGGAAATGTTTGGGTTTGGGATTCATGTGGTCATTTCTAGGAATGTTTGTATGGATTTGGGATAAACATGTTCATTCATGGGAATGTTTGATTGGATTTGGGATTCATGTGGTTGTTCCTGGGAAAGTTTAGGGATAAATCTGGGAATGTTTGGATGGATTGGGAGTAAACACATTCATTTCTGGAAATGTTTGGGTTTGGGATTCATGTGGTCATTTCTAGGAATGTTTGGGTGGATTTGGGATAAATCTGTTCATTCCTAGGAATGTTTGATTTGGTTTAGGGTTCATGTGGTCATTCTGGGAATGTTTGAATGGATTTGGGATTCATGTGGTCATTCCTGGGAATGTTTGAATGAAACATGTTCATTTCTGGAAATATTTGAGCAGGTTTGGGATTCATGTGATCATTCCTAGGAATGTTTGGGTTTGGGGATAAATCTGAGAAAGTTTGCATGGATTGGGAGCAAACACATTCATTTCTGGAAATGTTTGGGTTTGGGATTCATGTGGTCATTCCTGGTAGTGTTTGAATGGATTTGGGATTAATGTGGTTGTCCCTGGGAATGTTGGATTTGGTTTGGGAATGTTTGATTTGGTTTGGGATTCATGTGGTCATTCCTGGGAATGTTTGATTGGGTTTGGGATAAATCTGTTCATTCCTGGGAATACTTGAATGAATTGGGATTCATGTGGTCGTTCCTAGGAAAGTTTAGGGATAAACCTGGGAATGTTTGGATGGATTGGGAGCCAACACATTCATTTCTGGAAATGTTTGGGTTTGGGATTCATGTGGTCATTCTGGGAATGTTTGAATGGAACATGTTCATTTCTGCAAATGTTTGATTTGGGATTCATGTGGTCGTTCCTGGGAGTGTTTGATTTAATTTGGATTAACGTGGTCGTTCCTGGGAATGTCTGAATGGATTTGGGATAAATCTGTTCATTCCTGGGAATGTTGGATTGGGTTTTGGATTCATGTGGTCGTTCCTGGGAGTGTTTGAATGGATTGAGGATAAACATGTTCATCTCTGGGAGTGTTTGAATGGATTGGGAACAAATCTATTCATTCCTGGCAGTGTTTGATTCCATTTGGGGATAAATCTGTTCATTTCTGGGAGGGTTTGGGTTTGGGGATAAACGTGTTCATTCCTGGTTGGTTTTGAATGGATTTGGGATAAACGTGTTCATTCCTGGGAATGTGTGAGTGGATTTGGGATAAATGAGTTTGTTCCTGGGTTTGTTTTTTAACACATCTTCATTTCTGGGAATATTTGAATGGATTTGGAACAAATGGGGATAAACATATTCATTGCTGGGTATATTTTAATGGATTTAAGGTAAATGTGTTCATTAACATTCCAGTTATTCCTGCCCAAAAACTCTGCCACAGGGAAGTGGTGGCTGCCCAAAAGTGTCCCCCAGCCCCTGAGGGACAGTCCCACGCAGCATTGGCAGAGCAGAGGTGAACAGCAGCACCACGAGACTTTTTTTGGGCCAAAAAAATCCCCACAGCCTTCCACCTTCTTGTGGCCACTGCCAGAATTCCCAAGGGAGCTGCTGGGAGGGGAAGAGCTCTGTTGGAAACGATGGGAAGGTGCAGGAGCCTTTCAGGAGCAGATGGCTGCAGGATCCAGCCCTGTCCCAGTGGGGATCAGCAGCTCCCAGTTAAGTTTTAAACAACTTCAGCTCCTGCCCAAAGCCAGGCCCTGCTCCTGCTGGAGTGGGTGGCAGTGAAACCTGCTCTTCTCTGCACATCTATTTTAAATTCAGTGATATTTTCCTCAAGATTTGCTTCCCAAAACCTGCCTGGTTTTCATTCTTCTCCTCATACCTGCAGTCCCACGCCCGGACTGAGCTGAGTTTTGTTGCTCTGAAATAACAAAACCCTCCCGGTTGATTTTGCTCCAAACTCCTTCCCTCACCTCCCACCTGCCCTGAGGTGCCACAGGGTTTTCAGGAGGAAAAGGCACCCTGAGATGCAGATTTTTATATTTTTTTTACCCTTGGAATAACAGATACAGAAAGAGGAAAATAGAAAATGTGAAGCACTTTGCTGCCCAGCTGGAGCAGTGCCCTGAGCTTCCAGCACTGTCCTGCTTTCCCAGCCCATCACCAAGGAGGAATTTTTGGAAAAAAAAAAAAGGAAATGCAAAGCAGAAAATCCACTCCAGCTCTCTCCCAAGAGGTCTGTGGGAGCAGGATCTAAAAACTGAGAGGAAAGTCAAGAATTTTGGATTGTTTCCATGGAAACTGCTGCTGTCCCAGGGATTCCTTGCTTGGTTTTCAGCTCCTGACCCCGCTCCCATGGTGTGACCTCACTTTGGGATCAGCCCTGGGTTCTCCTGCAGGATGAGCAGGGAATGGAGGCAGGAACAGGAGGAGAGAGGTGGGATCTGGGAAGGGAGAATAAAAGGGAGAAGAGAAGGAACAGAAAAGAGAAAGAGAAGAGAGAAAAGAGGAGAAAGAGAAGAGAGAAAAGAGAAGGAGAGGAAGGAGAGGAAAGAGAAAGAGAGGAAAGAGAAAGAGAAGAGATAAAAGAGAAAGAGAGGAAAGAGAAGAGAGAAAAGAGAAAGAGAAGAGATAAAAGAGAAAGAGAGGAAAGAGAAGAGAGAAAAGAGAAAGAGAAGAGAGAAAAAGGGAAGTGAGAAGAGAGAAAAAAGAAAAACAGAAGAGAGAAAAGAGAAACAGAAGAGAAAAAAGAGAAGGAGAAGAGAGAACTGCAGGAATTTCTCCTGCCTGCTCCATGTTCACATCCATATCCCTCTCCCAAAAAAAGAACCAAGGAGCTGCTCCTTCATTGTTTCACTGCTCTAAACCAAGCAAAATCCTGGTGCTGCTTGTGATAACGTGAACAAATCCCTGTGCTGGTTCATTCATGCCGTGGTCTCGCCGCTCTGTGTCTGCTGTGATTTATTCTGTATTTAATAAAGGGATTTTTCTCATTGCCTTTGCAGTAATTGGTCAGCAATAAGGATTATTGGCAAATGTAGCAATTATCGACAAATGAAAAAAAAAAATTATTGACACAGGCAGCTTTGTAAACAGGCCCCTGTGCTGTGCACATAATGAAATGGCCTCTGCTGGCATTTAACAAGGGTAATGAATATTAATTGCAGCCAGGGCTGGCCTCTGTCACGCTGGGGATGGCTCCTGCTGCTCAGGGCTCTTTGGGATGCTCCAGGTGCAGCTGGGCTGTCTCCATCCTCTTCCTCCCGACAGCCTGGCCCTGCCTGGGACACGCTGTGAAACAGCTCCTGGTTTGTCCCAGCGTGCAGCTGCAGGGAGGCTGCAGGAGCAGAGCTGAAACCGCCTTCCATGTGAGGGGAAAACTCCTTCCAAGTAAAGGAAAACCTCCTTCCATGTGAGGGAAAAACTCCTTCCAAGTAAAGGAAAACCTCCTTCCAAATAAAGAAAAACCTCCTTCCATGTGAGGGAAAAACTCCTTCCACAGTGAGGAAAAATCTCCTTTCACAATAAGGAAAAACCTTCTTCTACAGCAAAGGAAAACCTCCTTCCAAATAAAGAAAAACCTCCTTCCATGTGAGGGAAAAACTCCTTCCAAGTGAAGGAAAACCTCCTTCCAAGTGAAGGAAAACCTCCTTCCACGGTGAGGAAAAATCTCCTTCCACAGAGTGGAAAAATCTCCTTCCACAGCAAGGAAAAACCTTCTTCTACAGCAAAGGAAAACCTCCTTCCAAATAAAGAAAAACCTCCTTCCAAATAAAGAAAAACCTCCTTCCATAGTGAAGAAAAGCCTTCCACATAGAGGAAAAATCTCCTTCCACAGAGAGGAAAAGTCTCATTCCACAATAAGGAAAAACCTTCTTCTACAGCAAAGGAAAACTTCCTTACAAGTGAAGAAAATCTTCCACAGAGAAGAAAACTCTCCCACATAGAGGAAAAATCTCCTTCCACAACAAGGAAAAACCTTCTTCTACAGCAATGGAAAACCTTCTTCCAAGTGAAGAAAAATCTTCCACAGGAAAAAAAAAAAAACAAACTCCTTCCACAAAGAGGGAAAACCTCCTTCCACAGAGACGAAAAATCTCCTTCCAGGGAGAGGAAAAATTTCATTCCACAGTGAGGGAAAACCTCCTTCCACAGTGAAGAAAAATCTTCCACAAGGAAGGAAACCTCCTTCCATAGTAAGGAAAAATCTCCTTCCACAGAGAGGGAAAACCTCCTTCCACAGCAAGGAAAAACCTTCTTCCACAGCAATGGAAAACCTCCTTCCAAGTGAAGATATATCTTCCACAGAGAAGAGAAACCTCCTTCCATGGTAAGGAAAAATCTCCTTCCACAGAGTGGAAAAATCTCCTTCCACAACAAGGAAAAACCTTCTTCTACAGCAAAGGAAAACCTCCTTCCAAGTGAAGAAAATCTTCCACAGAGAAGAAAACTCTCCCACATAGAGGAAAAATGTCTTTCCATAGTAAGGAAAAATCTCCTTCCACAGAGAAGGAAAACCTCCTTCCAAGTGAAGAAAAGTCTTTCACAGAAGAAAAACCTCCTTCCATGGTAAGGAAAAATCTCCTTCCACAGAGTGGAAAAATCTCCTTCCACAACAAGGAAAAACCTTCTTCTACAGCAAAGGAAAACCTCCTTCCAAATAAAGAAAAACCTCCTTCCACAGTGAGGAAAAATCTCCTTCCACAGCAAGGAAAAACCTTCTTCTACAGCAAAGGAAAACCTCCTTCCAAATAAAGAAAAACCTCCTTCCACAGTGAGGAAAAATCTCCTTCCACAGAGTGGAAAAATCTCCTTCCACAACAAGGAAAAACCTTCTTCTACAGCAAAGGAAAACCTCCTTCCAAATAAAGAAAAACCTCCTTCCAAATAAAGAAAAACCTCCTTCCACGGTGAGGAAAAACCCCCTTCCACAGAGTGGAAAAATCTCCTTCCACAGAGTGGAAAAATCTCCTTTCACAATAAGGAAAAACCTTCTTCTACAGCAAAGGAAAACCTTCTTCCAAGTGAAGAAAAACCTCCTTCCACAGTGAGGAAAATTCTCCTTCCACAGAGTGGAAAAGTCTCCTTCCACAATAAGGAAAAATCTTCTACAGCAAAGGAAAACCTTCTTCCAAGTGAAGAAAATCTTCCACAGAGAAGAAAACTCTCCCACATAGAGGAAAAATCTCCTTCCACAATAAGGAAAAACCTTCTTCTACAGCAAAGGAAAACCTCCTTCCAAGTGAAGAAAAGTCTTTCACAGAAGAAAAGCCTCCTTCCAAGTGAGGGAAAAACTCCTTCCACAGTGAGGTAAAACCTCCTTCCAAGTGAAGATATATCTTCCACAGAGAAGAAAAACCTCCTTCCACAGTGAGGAAAAATCTCCTTCCACAGAGTGGAAAAATCTCCTTCCACAGCAAGGAAAAACCTTCTTCTACAGCAAAGGAAAACCTCCTTCCAAATAAAGAAAAACCTCCTTCCATAGTGAGGAAAAATCTCCTTCCACAGTGAGGAAAAATCTCCTTCCACAGAGTGGAAAAATCTCCTTCCACAGAGTGGAAAAATCTCCTTTCACAATAAGGAAAAACCTTCTTCTACAGCAAAGGAAAACTTCCTTACAAGTGAAGAAAATCTTCCACAGAGAAGAAAACTCTCCCACATAGAGGAAAAATCTCTTTCCACAACAAGGAAAAACCTTCTTCCACAGTGAGGGAAAACCTCCTTCCACAGTGAAGAAAAATCTTCCACAGGGAAGGAAACCTCCTTCCATAGCAAGGAAAAATCTCCTTCCACAGAGTGGAAAAATCTCCTTCCACAACAAGGAAAAACCTTCTTCTACAGCAGTGGAAAACCTTCTTCCAAGTGAAGAAAAATCTTCCACAGAGAAGAAAAACCTTCTTCCATGGTAATGAAAAATTTCCTTCCAGAGAGAGAAAAAAATTTCATTCCACAGCAAGGGAAAACCTCCAGGTTTCCACCAGGAGGGAAAACCTCCTTCCAAGTGAAGAAATATCTTCCACAGAGAAGAGAAACCTCCTTCCACAGTAAGGAAAAATCTCCTTCCAGACAGAGGAAAAATTTCATTCCACAGTGAGGGAAAACCTCCTTCCACAGCAAGGAAAAACCTTCTTCCACAGCAATGGAAAACCTCCTTCCAAGTGAAGAAAAATCTTCCACAGAGAAGGAAAATCTCCTTCTATGGGAAGGAAAAATCTCCTTCCACAGCAAGGAAAAATTTCATTCCAGAGTGAGGGAAAACCTCCTTCCACGGCGAGGGAAAACCTTGCACAGAGAAGGAGAACCTCCTTCCATGACAAGGAAAAATCTCCTTCTAGAGAGGAAAAAAAATCTCCTTCTATGGCAAGCAAAACCTCCTTGTACAGTGAAGAAAAATCTTCCACAAAGAGGGAAAAGCTCCTTCCACAGAGACTGAAATCTCCTTCCAGAGAGAGGAAAAACTTCCTTCCACAGTAAAGAAAAATCTTCTTCCATAGGAAGGAAAAATCTCATTCTACAGTGAAGAAAACTTTCCACAGAGGGGAAAACCTCTTTCCACAGTGAGGTATCCACTGATCTTATGGAAAATCAAAATCCTCGTTTACTTCCCTGCAGTGGAGACTTGGAGGGTTTTTTTTTTTTTTTTTTTGTATCAGCTCCTCTTTAATCTGTCACTTTGTTTTATCTGGCAAAGGTTAATTTTATATTCTTCCCTCGCTCTGCTCCTCTCCCCTTTGTCAGCAAGTCCTTTGTTGTTTTATTTTCTGAACTGGCGACTGCACCTCTCTCTTGCTGGGCTGCTGGAGGTCCTGGCTGAATGCTAATTCACCCCTTTGGATTTAAAAATTTAGAGGAGACACCTCATCCCTGCTGCTGAGACATTTCCCTGGGTGCAAATGAATTTATTTTCAATTTTCCTCAGGCAGATTACACCGTGCTTATGCTGACAGAATTATTTGACAGCATCCCCTGATATTTCAGCGTCTGGTAGAGAGAGAGAGAGAGAGAGCCCAGAAAAAAAATCCTGAGGATGTTTTGCAGTTTGTTTTCTCTTTAATCTGCTCTCTTTGTGGCTTTGAGAGCAGGGAATGGATTGTGCAGCTCCGTGGCCTTGATAACGTCACGGGAACGTCCGAATTATTTGATCCCAGCCCATTAAGTGGTGAGGGGAGACAGAGGGAAAATAACAGAGGGAGGCAGAGCAGTGATCCAAATAATTGTCTAAACGCCAACCCCAAGCCCAGCTCATCCTCTGTGCCAGGAATTAGGGAGATGGATGTTCCCAATAATGGGTTTTACCAGGGGTGGCGGTGGGGAAAAGGGATGAGCAAAGCATTTGTACATAAAATATCCCAAACTTTGGGCAGGTAGCGCTCCAAAGGCAGCCTTGCCTTCCCGAATTAATGGGCTTTGGCAGCTGCAGCTTGGGGTGGATTGAACCCCTGGAGAGCTTGGAGGGTTTTTCATGCATGTTCTTCCCCTCACATTGTTTTAATTATTTCCGTGGCTTTTTGGGAACCAGCAGAAATCAGGGGTTTGTTTGCGGTGGGAAGAGCTTCTCCTCCTCCAGGGCTGCAGATTCCTCTGGTTTGTCCCAAACCTCAGCGTTTGGGAAACGTTCTTGGGCTGTTCCACCTCTCCCGGTGCTCAGCCAGGTGTGAACGATTTCCCAAGGACGCAGACAAAGCAAATCAACTCCCAGCTCCTTCTCCAGGCGCTCCATTTGTCCCACAAACACTCCCTGGTGTGCACGGAAGGAGTTTGATGGATGCAGAGAGGGGGAAAATCGAGCTCAGCAGATGGAAAGTGTCCGGTTTATCTCGGCTGTTTGAGGGGCCTGGAAAGGCCCGGAGTGGCCTTGGGGCAGCCCGCGTATCGAAGGACGAGAAGAGGCTTCAGTTCTTCTTTCTGGTTTTTATGTTTATTAATTGTTTATCTAAAAGATGTTCTTTCAGCCACCAGAGATCTGCTCAGCAGTCAGCCATGAGCACACTGTACTGCCCTCCCGGCAGCCACCTATCTTTATACCATTGTTACGTGTACAATATTTATCATTTTTCCCCAATACCATTTATTCTTATAACTCGGTGCACTCTCGTAATAACCAATCAAAGGGCCACCGTGGCCAAAGAAGATGGAGAGAGGAGAAGAAGAAGGAGGCAGGACACGCCCCAATTCCTCCATCTTACTCTCTAAACCCCCTTACATAAATCCTAAACCTGTGTTCACCCTCTAATTAACCAATCCTTCACCATTCAACCGTGAAGCCTCATCCTTGTCGTCTCCTGTGTAGGGTTAAAGTCCAGCCACCAGACACTTCTGGCAACATTCCAGGACTCCCGAGCCCCCCAAGGTGGTCTCGGAGGCTCAGCATCTCAGGACTGAGATCTTGAGATCCGACAGGAAAGGGCAGATTTTATTGTGAGCAAACCCCCGAGGAGCCTGCAGCGCCCCGGGGATGGATGTGTCACCCGTGGGTGACAGAGCTGAGCCAGGGACAGCAGCAGCAGAGGCTGAGATGGTTCCTTGCTCCAGGTTCTGTGGGATTGTGCTGGGATTTTTTTGCACAGCAAAAAAAACCCAAAAAAGTTGAGGCAAAATCTGGCTGGTTCCATGCTGGTTTTGTTTTGCACCAGCTCAAGTCACTCACTGGATTTTTGGGAGGTTTCTTGAGGAGAGAATTCACCTGGAAAAATGCCAGATCCCACCTAAGAGGCATTTTCTTCCTGCTGTTAAATTAACCTGGAAGGGACTGGAAAATGACAAATCCACCCAAAGTCCTGAGGAATGGGTGCTTTCCTTATCCCAATAATAAAATATTCTGATTTAGTGGTGACCCAAAGATTTAATTTCAGTGGTGACCAAAATATTTGGATTCAGTGGTGACCAGAAGATTGGGATTCGGTGGTGATCCAAATATTTTAATTTAGTTGTGACCAAAAGATTGGGATTTGGTGGTGACCAAAATATTTGGATTTAGTGATGACCAAGAGATTCTGATTCAATGGTGACCAAAAGGTTCTGATCCAGTGATGACCAAAATATTCAGATTTAGTGGTGACCAAAATATTTGAATTTAGTGGTGACCAAAAGATTCTGATTCAGTGATGACTAAAAGATTCTGATTTACTGATGACCAAAAGATTCTGATTCAATGGTGACCAAAAGGTTCTGATTTAGTGGTGACCAAAGATTCAGATTCAGTGATGACCAAAAGATTCTGATTTACTGATAACCAAAATATTCTGATTCAGTGGTGGCCAAAGGCTTCCCTGCTGCTCCTGTGAGGGAGGGAATTAAATAAAAAATGGAAGGGAATTAATGGAAGATCCAGGGTGGTGTTTTCCCCTCCTGGTTTTTGATGCACATGAAATGCTGATATTTCTGTGATGACAGAATTTCTGTCAGTGGGTCCTGGCAGCCTGGAAATGACATTTTCCCTCCTGAGGCAGCCTCAGAGCAGGCACTGTGAATATCCCAGTGAGGAGGCTGAGGGCAGGGCCGGCTGTGGGGACTGATGCCCCTTTCCCTTTGCAGTTTCCTGCTTTTTCAACTTCACCAGCCCGTCGGGGACCGTGCTGTCGCCCAACTACCCCGAGGAGTACGGGAGCAGCCTGCACTGCGTGTGGCTGATCATCGCCAACCCCGAGAGCCGCATCCACCTGGCCTTCAACGACTTCGACGTGGAGCCCCAGTTTGATTTCCTGGCTGTCAAGGACGGTGCCACGGCCGAGTCGCCCGTGCTGGGCACCTTCTCAGGGAGCCACATCCCCTCCTCGCTGACCAGCAGCGGCCACGTGGCCAGGCTGGAGTTCCAGACTGACCACTCCATGGAGAAGAGAGGGTTCAACATCACCTTCACCAGTGAGTGTGGGTTGGGTTTGCGGGGCTGGGAGGGATGGTGCATATAACATATATATATATGTATATGTGTATATGTATATATATGTATATGTGTATATATATACACATATATATACATATATGCATGTATACATGTATATATGTATATATGTATATATGTATATATGTGTATATGTGTATATGTATATGTATATATATGTATATGTGTATATGTATATATATGTATATGTGGGTATATATACACACATATATAAATATATACATGTATATAAATATATACATGTATATATGTATATATGTATATGTATGTGTATATATGTGATTTTATATTTATATAATATTTTATATTTTATTATATATATAATACAATATATATAATATATATTATATGTATATTATATATATAGAAATATATTATATAATATATATATTATGTATAATCATAAAGTTAGCCATCTTGTCGGAAGGCTAACTTTATGATTATGTATTATATATTAATTATACTTTCATTACTTATGATTATATTATTTTATGATTATATATTGTATAATTACTTTATGATTATGTCTTATATATTAATTATTGTTATTATCCTATATTATATAATATATAATCTTATATTTAATATTAATTAATATATATTAGTTATTACAGAATTATTATATATTATATAATATATCTTATATTTTTATTATTTATGATTATATATTATATTACTTTTTGATTATATATTCTATATTTATTATTATTATCTGGGCATCTCCTCCTCCTCCTGTCACTGGGAAGGGGAAAAATTCAATTTTCCTCAATTTGAGGGTGCAACACCCTCATTTTGGGGACAGGGTCATGGGGGTAACGTTACAAAAAGTCGCTGATTCTGCTGTTTTCTGTCTCCCTCCTGCTGCTGGCAGCGTTCCGGCACAACGAGTGCCCGGACCCCGGCGTGCCGGTGAACGGGAAGCGCTTTGGGGACAGCCTGCAGCTGGGCAGCTCCGTGTCCTTCCTGTGCGACGAGGGCTTCATCCGCACCCACGGCGCCGAGAGCGTCACCTGCGTGCTGCAGGAGGGCAGCGTGGTGTGGGACAACGCCGTGCTGCGCTGCGAAGGTGAGCCCCAAATCCTGCCTGCTGCCCACGGGGTGGTTTTGGATGGTTTTGGGTGGTTTGGGGTGGTAAAGATCCCATCTCGGCTCTTCCGATGGGTGTTGTTAGGAAAATCCATCCACAACTATCAAGATTTGTATCCAAAAAGGAGACAGAGGAGTCCTGGAACTTTATTCCAATCAAGGCAGAGGCCATGGGGCATCCCTGGAATCTCTCACATTTTTGGAGGACGCAGCCTCCTTTTTATCCCAATTTCCCAGCTGCATTTCCCTTCTCTCTTTGCCCATTGGCTGAGGTACTTGAGAGGTTCAGATTTCCCAAAGATTCCCTCTAATGTACAACCCTCCCTTTTTAATTCTTACTCTAACCCTCCACATTTTTAATTCTTATGGAATTTAGGAGTTTTTCCCCTAAATTTTTCTGTGCTGCAAAGGTCAGCCCCAGCTCCTGCCTGCTGCCCACGGGGTGCTTTGGGGTGGTTTGGGGTGGTTTGGGGTGGTTTTGGGTGGTTTGGGGTGTTTTGGGTGGTTTGGGGTGGTTTGGGGTGTTTTGGGTGGTTTTGGGGTGGTTTTGGGTGGTTTGGGGTGGTTTGGGTGCTTTGGGCTGGTTTTGGGTGGTTTGGGGTGCCTTGGGGTGGTTTGGGGTGGTTTTGGGTGGTTTGGGCTGGTTTGGGGTGGTTTGGGGTGGTTTGGGGTGGCTTGGGGTGGTTTTGGGTGGTTTGTGGTGGTTTTGGGTGCTTTGGGTGGTTTGGTGTGGTTTGGGCTGGTTTGGGGTGGTTTGGGCTGGTTTTGGGTGGTTTGAGGTGCTTTGGGCTGGTTTTGGGTGGTTTGGGTGGTTTGGGTGGTTTGGGGTGGTTTGGGCTGGTTTGGACTGGTTTGGGGTGGTTTGGGGTGGTTTTGGGTGGTTTGGGGTGGTTTGGGGTGGTTTGGGGTGGTTTGGGGTGGTTTGGGTGGTTTGGGGTGGTTTGGGTGGTTTTGGGGTGGTTTGGGTGGTTTGGGGTGGTTTGGGTGGTTTGGGGTGGTTTGGGTGGTTTGGGGTGGTTTGGGTGGTTTTGGGGTGGTTTGGGGTGGTTTGGGTGGTTTGGGTGGTTTTGTGTGTTTTGGGTGTTTGGGTTGTTAAAGATCCCATCTCAGCTCTTCCCGTGGGTGTTAGGAAAACCCATCCACAACTATCGAGGTTTTTGTCCAAAGAGGAGTCCTGGAACTTTATTCCAATCAAGGCAGAGGCCGTGGGGCATCCCACTCAAATTTTTGGAGGATGCAGCCTCCTTTTTATCCCAATTTCCCAGCTGTTTTTCCCTTCTCTCTTTGCCCATTGGCTGAGGTACTTGAGAGGTTCAGATTTCCCAAAGATTTCCCTCTAATTCCCCTCTAATTCAAACCCTCCCTTTGAATTTTTAATTCTTATGGAATTTAGGAGTTTTTCCTCTAAATTTTTCTGTGCTGCAAAGTCAGCCCCAGCTCCTGCCTGCTGCCCACGGGGTGCTTTGGGGTGGTTTGGGCTGGTTTGGTGTGGTTTTGGGTGGTTTTGGGTGCTTTGGGGTGCTTTGGGCTGGTTTGGGCTGGTTTGGGCTGGTTTGGTGTGGTTTTGGGTGGTTTTGGGTGGTTTGGGGTGCTTTGGGGTGCTTTGGTCTGGTTTTGGGTGGTTTGGGTGGTTTGGGCTGGTTTGGGGTGGTTTTGGGTGGTTTGAGGGTGGTTTGGGGTGGTTTTGGGGTGGTTTGGGTGGTTTGGGTGGTTTGGGGGTTTGGGTGTTTTGGGTGGTTTAGGTGTTTGGATGTTTTGGGTGCTTTGGGTGGTTTGGGTGCTTTGGGTGGTTTTGTGTGTTTTGGGTGGTTTGGGGTGGTAAAGATCCCATCTCGGCTCTTCCCATGGGTGTTGTTAGGAAAATCCATCCACAGCTATCAAGGTTTGTGTCCAAAAAGGAGACAGAGGAGTCCTGGAACTTTATTCCAATCAAGGCAGAGGCCATGGGGCATCCCACGCAAATTTTTGGAGGATGCAGCCTCCTTTTTATCCCAATTTCCCAGCTGCATTTCCCTTCTCTCTTTCCCCATTTCTGAGGTACTTGAGAGGTTCAGATTTCCCAAAGATTCCCTCTAATTCCCTTCTAATTCAAACCCTCCCTTTGAATTTTTAATTCTTATGGAATTTAGGAGTTTTTCCCCTAAATTTTTCTGTGCTGCAAAGTCAGCCCCAGCTCCTGCCTGCTGCCCACGCGGTGGTTTGGGCTGGTTTGGGGTGGTTTGGGGTGCTTTGGGGTGGTTTTGGGTGGTTTGGGGTGCTATGGGGTGCTTTGGGCTGGTTTTGGGTGCTTTGGGGTGGTTTGGGGTGTTTTGGGTGGTTTGGGGTGGTTTGGGGTGGTTTTGGGTGGTTTTGGGTGGTTTGGGGTGGTTTGGGGTGGTTTGGGGTGATTTGGGGTGGTTTGGGGTGGTTTGGGGTGGTTTTGGGGTGGTTTTGGGTGGTTTTGGGGGGTTTGGGTGGTTTGGGGTGGTTTGGGGTGCTTTGGGGTGCTTTGGGTGGTTTTGGGTGGTTTGGGGTGTTAAAGATCCCATCTCAGCTCTTCCCGTGGGTGTTAGGAAAACCCATCCACAACTATCGAGGTTTGTGTCCAAAAAGGAGACAGAGGAGCCCTGGAATTTTATTCCAATCAAGGCAGAGGCCATGGGGCATTCCACTCAAATTTTTGGAGGGCGCAGCCTCCTTTTTATCCCAATTTCCCAGCTGCATTTCCCTTCTCTCTTTCCCCATTTCTGAGGTACTTGAGAAATTCAGACTTTCAAAGATTTCCCTGTAATGTGGAACCTTCCCTTTGAATTTTTAATTCTTATGGAATTTAGGAGTTTTTCCCCTAAATTTTTCTGTGCTGCAAAGGTCAGCCCCAGCTCCTGCCTGCTGCCCACGGGGTGCTTTGGGGTGCTTTGGGGTGGTTTTGGGTGGTTTGGGGTGGTTTGGGGTGCTTTGGGGTGCTTTGGGTGGTTTTGGGTGGTTTGGGGTGGTTTGGTGTGGTTTTGGGGTGGTTTTGGGGTGGGTTTTGGGGTGGTTTGGGGGCTGGTTTTGGGTGCTTTGGGGTGCTTTGGGGTGGTTTGGGCTGGTTTTGGGTGGTTTGGGGTGCTTTGGGCTGGTTTTGGGTGCTTTGGGGTGCTTTGGGGTGTTTGGGGTGGTTTTGGGTGGTTTTGGGTGGTTTTGGGGTGGTTTGGGCTGGTTTTTTGGGTGTTTTGGGGTGGTTTTGGTGGTTTGGGGGTTTGGGATGTTTTTTTTTTTTGTTTTTTTGGGGTTTTGGGTGGTTTTGGGTGGTTTTGGGGGGCTTTGGGTGTTTTGGGTGGTTTGGGGGGGGTTTGGGGTGGTTTTGGGTGTGTTGGGTGGTTGGGTGGTTTTGGTGTTTGGGGTGGTTGGCTTTTGGGTTTGGTTGTTTTGGGGTGCTTGGGCTGTTTTTGGGTGGTTTTTGGGCTGGTTTGGGTGGTTTTGGGCTGGTTTTTTTTGGGTTTGGGTTTGGGTGGTTTTTTTTTTTGGTGGTTTTTGGGGGGGTTGGGGTGGTTTTGGTGTTTGGTGTTTGGTGGTTTGGGGTGCTTTGGGTGCTTTGGGTGTTTTGGGTGGTTTGGGTGCTTTGGGGTGCTTTGGCTGGTTTTGGGGTGCTTTGGGGTGGTTTTTGGCTGGTTGGGTGGTTTGGGGTGTTTTGGGTGGGTTTGGGTGGTTTTGGGTGGTTCTGGGTTTGGTTTTGGGTTGCTTTTGGTGGTTTTTTTGGGTGGTTTTGGGTGCTTTGGGTGGTTTGGGTGGTGTTTGGGTGGTTTGGGGCCTTGGGGGTTTTGGGGTGGTTTTGTTGGTTTTGGTGGGGG